>NC_057826.1:96020662-98420662 GCF_910594005.1 Cervus elaphus
AAGGGGAATCAGTGTAAGAGATGGAGCAGTTGATCCTCCCCATTGTGGCCACCAAAATTCCGATATGATTTTATATCCTATCCTCTTGCAATCTACTAGAAACTCTAGAGGGTGTTTTAAATTGGAAATCTGATCTATATGTGCTTAAAAAAAGATCACTCTGAGTGCTGTCAGACAGGTTGTAAGAGAACAATAATAGAAATACTTAAAGTGATTCTGAGATGCCTGTTAGAGATGCCGCTCTGCCTTTACTTCTGAGACACGTTTGGTTGGCTCATTCTAAATTTCTGTAAAGTCTGTTTATATAGATCTTATTCTTGTTTCCATGTCTAACCATTTCTTTTAGGAACTCAAATATGTCAGATCTCTATTTCTTAGAAGCAAGGGCACTTTTCTCAAAGAGCTTATCAGCTAATGTGTACAGATGGGCCCATACCTGAAAAGATAACTTAGTAATACAGAAAGTTAAGTCCTCACATTCAGCCAAACAAGTGCTTCAGACATTAAGGCCTTGAGAATTTAGAGACGGACAATGACTATAGGCTGAAGTCCTAGGAAAAACTTTCTGGAGAAATTGGAACTTGGTTTTGCAATAAGAAGACTTAGAATGTATCCAGTCCTTCCGAACCAGATTAGCATGGCTACTGACAATGTCTTAAACCTGGGTTTTGGTGGTATTTGAAGGATAGAAACTAACACTTCAAATTCCATTTCAGAAAACTAATTTACCATAAATGCTTTCAAATATAATTATAAACTTCTTTTGAGTATCAAATGTGTAGAGAAAGAAATAACTAACTTTCCAAGGGTATCTTATGATTTATATTTAAATTATTCATCTAATTTAAATTGAGTGACCTGTGATGAAATGTGATGAAACCATGGTGTATGATGGGAATTTTTAAATTGCAGCAGGTGATGTCATGAGTGAGAGAAATCATTCAGGAGTGATTGTGTATATGCACTTGAGAAGCATATGAGAAGAGGTTCTGAGTACTGTCTAGAAAATAATATTTTTAATATTTAGTGTAAATACAGAGGCAAGTGATAAAAGCTATCATTATAATGAAAAGTATGGATCAGAAGACAAAGCTAAAGTAAGATGTACGAAATCAGACATTTTGGAAAAAGCCAGCAGAGGCTACCAAAGCCATCTGGGGAAATAGTGGGTTGGTCAAAAAGTATGTAATCCACTCTCTATTGGCCAAACTAATCGGAAAGATAACATGGAGAGCTGTGTATCCTCACAAAGATGAAAACAAGGTGAGCCAAGCATGCAGTTGAAGTTGGACCAGCTAAAGCTGAACCATGCTCAGTGGCCCATGAAACAGGTCTCTCTTCTCATGAGAATGACATAATGAGAAAAACCCCATGCAAGTGAAGTACAATTAGAGCCAGAGCTTCCAGCTTGGTGGAAGCTCTAGGCTGAATCCTGGGAAGACAGTTTATGAAGTGATAGTTAAGTGAAAACTGGCTGTGTGGGATGTATGCCTTTTGTCTCTCCTGAGATGAGACATCATTTAGGAGCATATCCACACTCTCTCTCACGTTCTCTACTCATCATCCCCACTTCCTTGGGAGGAACTTGGCACTGGGAAATGTTGGGAGCTCACTCTCCTGTCTTGGCCTGGAGGTGACTGTGCGGCATGCTTCTTAGATCGCTATTCTTACCTGTTAAAACGTAGGACGGTTATGACAGACCAAAGCGGGTGTTTGATGCAGAACAAAACAAGGAGTCAAAGCAATGATTATTATAATCTTATACAAATAAATTTAGCCTCTTAACTGCTGAGCTTCCAAAGGTTGTGACTTTATAGCTCTGTCTTTCCCAGTCTTGGTGTCTCAAGTATTGTTGGCGCGTCTCTGGTTTCAGCAGGATCAGGGAAAGACAGCTTCAGCTGAGGACAACACAGTCATGTAGCTCAGAACTTGAAAAGTGTCTAGTTGCTGCAGATGTCCTGTAGGTCAGCAGGGTGTTAAGCTGATAACTTCGAATTTCTTCTTGATTCCCACCCCCCTCAAAAAAAGATAAACAGAGATCCTTGATTATTCTTGGCCCACATTTAAAATTTCTTCAGTTTAAAAAAAAAAAAAAACAGAGAAGTTGCCTTCTTAATACTATGTGTTAAATTCTTAGAGATAAGGGTTTGTTATCAACCCAGGTCCTTGGATTCTTTAATCAATAGAAACTGATAAGAGGCCAGACAAGAAATTCAGGCAAGGTTTCATTGGGGCTCATGATGCAGCACAAGGGAGGGAAAAACAAGTAACAGGCTCCCTTGTACCTTCCGGGGGGTGGGTGGGGAACTGGTCCCTTAATGGGGTGAGGTTGGGGCAGATTCATGGTTGGGCCAGAGGGGTGGCTTAGGTGGTCTGCCCACACCCTTAGTGGTGCTGTTTGTGGGGATCATGCCCAATACCCTGCTTTTGCTCCTGGAACCTCGGAAGGTTTGGTTTCTGGCCTTTTATCATCTTATAGTTCATAACTTACCCCAAGTGCACATGCATGCAGTTATGTTTTTGTCCCTTTCATTTCTTTGTATTCTGTTGCTTGAGGAGACAATTGTCCAGGTACAAATGTGCTGAGTTTCTCAGTCATGTCTGACTCTTTGTGACCCCATGGACTGTAGCCCATCAGGCTCCTCTGTCCGTTGGGATTCTCCAGGCAAAAATACTGGAGTGTGTTGCCATGCCCTCCTCCAGGGGATCTTCCTGACCCAGGGATTGAACCCAGGTCTCCTACACCGCAGGTGGATTCTTTACCATCTGAATCACCAGGGAAGCCTATCCAGGTACAAGCACTGCAATAAGGGGACCCAGATCCCAGCCTGTCTTAGATTCAACTGAAAATACTAGGTCCTTGGGATCTGCTTTAATAGTCTGAAGGACAATGGGGAAATCACCACCAAGTCAGTTCTTCTGCTCTCTTTAGGATCTTCAGTGAGATTAAGAGAAAGTCAGACCCTAAGATTTACAAATAGAAGTAACATAGAAGCCTATTATTAATTCCTAGCCAAGTAAGTATTTATTTAAATATTTGTCATCATTAAAGAGGAAATATAAGGATTTAGGTAGCTTAACTATGAGGGAAACATGAGCTCACAGGTGAAAATAGCCAGGTGCCTGAGGAGTGCAAGCCCTCAACATCATGGCCAGCCAGCTGCAGCCCGTGGACCAAATCTACTCTCTATTGTTTATATATGGTCCCTCAGCTGAGAATGATCTGTATATTTTAAATTGTTGAAAACAAAATAGAAGGATACTATTTTGTGACACATTAAAATTATATAACATTCAGTCTACGGCCATGCCCCCTGAACATGCCCCGTCTCATCATCTAAAATTATACAAAATTTGAATTTCAATGCCCATAAATAAAGTTTTATTGGCATATAGCCACATACTCATTTACGTGTTGTCTGTGGCTACTTCACACTGCAATGGCAGAGCTGAGTAGTTGCGACAGAGACCATCTGGCTCACGAAACCAAAAATATTTACTATCTAGCCTTTTACTGAAAATAAGTGTGCTGACCTTAGCTCCATGAGAAAAAAAATACACTGAAAAGCATATCCAACCTGAAGCAGAGTTATTGGGACAGCTTAAAATAAGTATAATAAATATATTAAAGAGATAATAAGCTATAAATGAAAAAGAGTTATAACAATGAAAAACAATGAATTATGTTTAAAAACAATTGGAAATATTAGGTGTGGAAAACAGAATAGTTGAAATGAAGAACACAATAGATGAGATAATTACTAGGGTAGGCAGTGCTAAAGAATGAATCTAATCTGCTATTTCATTTTTCCCTTTATTTATCAATTTTCTGGAGATAATGAATTCATTCCCTATCATTCTCTGAAGTTAACCATTTAGTTTATTTTAGTATCATTAGGACTCATGAATATAAACATATTTGATGGGTTTTAGTCTGTCACAATTGTTGAAGTAAGTTGGTGTGCCTGAGGCACAATGAGCCAGAACAAACCAGTACAGGGGAGCTTGGAGCAGAGAAAGATTTATTGCAGGGCTATGCAAGGAGATGGGTGGCTCATGCCCTGAAAAGCCCCAAGATCCTCAACGGTTTCAGCAAAACATTTTTAAAAGCCAGGTGAGAGAGGAGAGTCACAGGGTATGTGATCAGTCTTTGCACAATTCTCTGATTGGCCGATGGTGAGGTAACAGGGCGGTATCACAGGAATTAATATTATCACTCCTGAGGCTCCAGGAGGCCTGGGCCTATGAACTCATGGTCATCAGGTAGTTAACATCTTTCATAGGAGGGCGGTTCATATCTATAAAGCAATTCAGGAAGTGTGCATCAGATATTATCTAGGTACTTCTGAGAGAAGATGAAGTAGAGGATATGGAGAAAGGGCCTGTCCTAGGAAGCCCCTTAAGCTCCAACTTGGTTATACAATTATCTTCATCGAAGCTCAAATTTTCCAATATTGGGCCAGTAGAAGCCTGTTAAGCATGGCTCCTGAGTCTTTTGATGTGATCACGAAGTCTTTGAGACCTTCTTTTCTACACGCTATGACAAGATTTTCCAGGAACCTCTTCATTTCCTGCTCTAGACCGAGACTCAGCCATTCACTAAGAAGTCATGGTTTCTTGTGATTGTAAGTAGAATTTCAGGACTACTGTCTCTGTCCTCAGTTCAGTTCAGTCGCTCAGTCGTGTCTGACTCATTGCAACCCCATGAATCGCAGCACGCCAGGCATCCCTGTCCATCACCAACTCCTGGAGTTTACTCAAACTCATGCACATCGAGTCGGTGATGCCATCCAACCATCTCATCCTCTGTCGTCCCCTTCTCCTGCCCCCAATCCCTCCCAGCATCAGGGACTTTTCCAGTGAGTCAACTCTTTGCATCAGGTGGCCAAAGTATTGGAGTTTCAGCTTCAACATCAGTCCTTCCAATGAACACCCAGGACTGATCTCCTTTAGGATGGACTGGTTGGATCTCCTTGCAGTCCAAAGGACTCTCAAGAGTCTTCTCCAACACCACAGTTCAAAAAGCATCAATACTTCGGTGCTCAGTTTTCTTCACAGTCCAACTCTCACATCCATACATGACCACTGGAAAAACCATAGCCTTGACCAGATGGACCTTTGTCAACAAAGTAATGTCTCTGCTTTTTTTTTTTTTTTTTTAATGTCTCTGCTTTTTAATATGCTATCCAGGTTGGTCATAACTCTCCTTCCAAGGAGTAAGTGTCTTTTAATTTCATGGCTGCAATCACCATCTGCAGTGATTTTGGAGCCCCCCAAAATAAAGTCTGACACTGCTTCCATTGTTTCCCCATCTGTTTTCCATGAAGTGATGGGACCAGATGCCATGATCTTAGTTTTCTGAATGTTGAGGTTTAAGCCAACTTTTCCACTCTCCTCTTTCACTTTCATCAAGAGGCTCTTCAGTTCCTCTTCACTTTCTGCCATAAGGGTGGTGCCATCTGCATATCTGAGGTTATTGATATTTCTCCTGGCAATCTTGATTCCAGCTTGTGCTTCTTCCAGCCCACCATTTCTCATGATGTACTCTGCATATAAGTTAAATAAGCAGGGTGACAATATACAGCCTTGAAGCACTCCTTTTCCTGTTTGGAACCAGTCTGTTGTTCCATGTCCAGTTCTAACTGTTGCTTCCTGACCTGCATATAGGTTTCTCAAGAGGCAGGTCAGGTGGTCTGGTATGCCCATCCCTTTCAGAATTCTCCACAGTTTCTTGTGATCCATACAGTCAAAGGCTTTGGCATGGCCAATAAAGCAGAAATAGTTGTTTTTCTGGAACTCTCTTGCTTTTTTGATGATCCAGCAGATGTTGCCAATTTGATTTCTGGTTCCTCTGCCTTTTCTAAAATCAGCTTGAACATCTGGAAGTTCACGGTTCACGTATTGCTGAAGCCTGACTTGGAGAATTTTGAGCATTACTCTACTAGTGTGTGAGATGAATGCAATTGTGTGGTAGTTTGAGCATTCTTTGGGATTGTCTTTCTTTGGGATTGGAATGAAAACACCTTTTCCAGTCCTGTGGCCACGGCTGAGTTTTCCAAATTTGCTGGCATATTGAGTACAGCACTTTCACAGCATCATCTTTCAGGATTTGAAATAGCTCAACTGGAATTCCATCACCTCCACTAGCTTTGTTCATAGTGATGCTTTCTAAGGCCCACTTGACTTCACATTCCAGGATGTCTGACTCTAGGTGAGCAATCACACCATCGTGATTATCTGGGTCATGAAGATCTATTTTGTACAGTTCTGCTGTGTATTCTTGCCACCTCCTCTTAATATCTTCTGCTTCTGTTAAGTCCATACCATTCCTGTCCTTTATCGAACCCATCTTTGCATGAAATGTTCCCTTGGTATCGCTAATTTTGTTGAAAAGATCTCTAATCTTTCCCATTTTGTTGTTTTCCTCTATTTCTTTGCATTGATCGCTGAGGACGGCTTTCTTATCTCTCCTTGTTATTCTTTGGAACTCTGCATTCAAATGGGAATATCTTTCCTTTTCTCCTTTGCTTTTTCACTTCTGTTCTTTTCACCGCTATTTCAAAGGCCTCCTCAGACAACCATTTTGCTTTTATGCATTTCTTTTCCACGGGGATGATCTTGCTCCCTGTCTCCTGTACAGTGTCATGAACCTCCGTCCATAGTTCATCAGGCACTCTGTCTATCAGATCTAGTCCCTTAAATCTATTTCTCACTTCCACTGTATAGTCATAAGGGCTTTGATTTAGGTCATACCTGAATGGTCTAGTGGTTATCCCTACTTTCTTCAATTTAAGTCTGAATTTGGCAATAAGGAGTTCATGATCTGAGCCACAGTCAGCTCCCACTCTTGTTTTTGCTGACTGTATAGAGTTTCTCCATCTTTGGCTGCAAAGAATATAATCAATCTGATTTCCGTGTTGACCATCTGGTGATGTCCATGTGTAGAGTCTTCTCTTGTGTTGTTGGAAGAGGGTGTTGGCTATGACCAGTGCGTTCTCTTGGCAAAACTCTATTAGCCTTTGCCCTGCTTCATTCTGTACTCCAAGGCCAAATTTGCCTGTTACTCCACATGTTTCTTGACTTCCTACTTTTGCATTCCAGTCCCCTATAATGAAAAGGACATCTTTTTTGGGTGTTAGTTCTAAAAGGTCTTGTAAGTCTTCATGGAACTGTTCAACTTCAGCTTCTTCAGCGTTACTGGTTGGGGAATAAATAGACTTGGATTACTGTGATATTGAATGGTTTGCCTTGAAAATGAACAGCGATCATTCTGTCATTTTTGAGATTGCATCCAAGTACTGCATTTCAGACTCTTTTGCTGACCATGATGGCTACTCCATTTCTTCTAAGGGATTCCTGCCCACGGCAGTAGATATAATGGTTATCTGAGTTAAATTCACCCATTACAGTCCATTTTAGTTCACTGATTCCTAGAATGTCGACATTCACTCTTGCCATCTCCTGTTTGACCACTTCCAATTTGCCTTGATTCATGTACCTAACATTCTAGGTTCCTACACAATATTGCTCTTTACAGCATCAGACCTTGCTTCTATCACCAGTCACATCCACAACTGGGTGTTGTTTTTGCTTTGGCTCCATCCCTTCATTCTTTCTGGAGTTAGTTCTCCACTGATCTCCAGTAGCATATTGTGCACCTACCCACCTGGTGAGTTCCTCTTTCAGTATCCTATCATTTTACCTTTTCATACTGTTCATGCAGTTCTCAAGGTAAGAATACTGAGGTGGTTTGACATTCCATTCTCCAGTCTCTGTCCTAGGGATGTTTAATGTGGCTGTGTTGCGTGGTTCAGTGGTAAAGAATCCATCTGCCAACACAAGAGATGTAAGAGATGTGGATTCGATCCTTGGGTCAAGGAGATCCCCTGGAGGAGGAAATGGCAATCCACTCTAGTATTCCTGCCTGGAGAATCCCATGGACAGAGAAGCCTGGTGGACTACAGTCCATGGAGTTGCAAAGAGTCAGACACAACTGTGCATGAAATCATACATGCATGTTAGAATTGTAGGTTTTTCCAGTGGTCAGAACTACAGTGTGTGTACATGTATAAAATAGGTTACAAATAATACTGACTCTCCCAATTCAAATTCAGGACTATGGGAATTTTACTTAACATCTTCTATATTACTTACGTGAATCTCTTTGTTTCACACTAGGAATATCTTGCTCAGTTGTTTCACCCCACCTTATGTACACAATACTTTCAGAATAACATAGATACTACTGCCATCATTATGATTAATGTGACTATACACATAAACTTTTCCTAGTCTCCCTCTATTATGAATAGTTGGACTCTATCTGCACTGTCGGAAGATACAGACATTAGTTTTTGTACCTTCATTTTCAGCCCTCATTTAAAATTAGGAACATATATAATGCCCAACACCAGCTTTATCTTAATGTCTCTCTGGATATTTTGGTCATTTTAATGGTAATAGTATCCCTGAGATCATGATGTTAATAACTTTACTTGTGCCCTTTATATGTATAAGTAATTTTGATGAAAATGCAATTCTTTGTTTACATTTTCTGCTTTTGAGTGTCTTAAATGTTATTTCATTATCTTCTGACATAAAGCATTTCTGTCAAAGTCTGATGATAATCCAATTTCATTTTCATTTTAAGTCACCTGCTCTTGCGCCCAGTTAACCAAAGGATTAATATATTTTTTTAAATTTAACTTCTAGTAATTTTATTGGAGTAAAATTCTGTTAGGAATTTTGTAACTGTATTCTCTACTACATAGTAAAATCTCAATGTATAGTTTAAAAATGCATGTGTATATATGTGTGTGTGTATACATATACATGTGTGTACATATGTTTTTGGACTTTTTCTTGAATTATACCTTTTTCTGTTTTCTTGTTTTGGTTTTCTTCCTGTTTAGAGACCCATGTTGCCTGAATCTTTGATGTTCTTTACTTATCTTGCATATTTTTACTTTCTCACAAATTTAAAAAATTTATTTCCTCTTTTTAAAACCTTCTTCAATTTTCTGCCTTCTGTCTTAAGCTCACTTCTTTTATTTGCTCTTCTTTCAAGTTTATTCTTCACTTCTAAAATATTTTTTGGCATTTGGAAATATATATTTAACATTTTTTCCTGTATTCTGTCACTTCATTTCTAAGTTTCACTGCTTCAGCTTTATACTCTGTTTCACCTCTTATATCATTTTCTAAATTAATTCTAGCTTATTTTAAAAATAGAATGTTTTGGTTATAGTTTTGTGAGCATATCTTTCAGGGGTGCTTTCATCACAGGCATGTTTTTCTGCTTCTTTCATTTTTTTTCTCTGAGAATCCCTGGCTCCATTTCCTACCCTGACATTTATCTGAAGCTTCTCTTCCTTTGTCTCTGCTTTTCACTTTATTTCCTCCTACAAAGTTTCTGGGCTCATGCAGGCTTTTATGGCTACTGGGAGTTGGTCCTTGCCCACCTATTTTTTGGGATTCCCTGAAATACTTTACTACTTAGTTTTGCTGTAAAAGTTGTTAATGAGTTTAATAGTTTTGTATTTATTTTAATTTAGTTTTCAACTGTAGAAGAGAGAAAACTAGCAAGATAAAACACAAAGGAATTGATAAAGACAAAGTTAAATAAAGAAAAGCAAAAAGTTAAGTCAATGAATAAAACTAAGGACTTGTTCTTTAGAAAGACTAACAAGTAAGCTTTACCCTGGAGCAATTTTTAGGAATGAGACACATACAACATGAACAAAACTGCAATTTGATGGACAACAATATAACAGTTATTGTGAAAGCCCAAGCAAAAGATTATTTTCCAAGTAAGTATAAACTATAAAAACAAGCTCAACAATAGAAAACTAAACAGACTAATGTGCACACAGCAGGCTTGAAACTGCTCTCTTCAGAAAGACCTCCTTACAGGTTGGCTCTTGGCTGGCATCTGAGATCTTGGCACTTGACCCATTCTCCCCACTATTAAAGATGGTTCACTGTGCTCTGGACTGTGTAATCACTCTGATTTATGGGAACCTCTTCTCTTTGGAGAAGAATGTGTGACCAGCCCCTCCATGAAAACCTTGGGCACTGAGTCTCCACTGGGCTTCACTAGCCGGGAACAATGCACTTTTGATTACATTTTTCATTGCTGGAAAAAGGAACATGTTGACTTCCAGGGATATCCTCCCAAGAAGGAGAGAATGCCTCTAGACACCATCCAAGTCTCCTTTCCTTGTGAATATCCTTTTATGATAAGGCTTAGCTGTGAGTGCAACTACATGCTGAGTCCCTTGATTAACACCAGTGGACCACTGAATGTTCAGTTCAGTTCAGTCACTTAGTCGTGTCCGACTCTTTGCGAACCCATGAATCACAGCACGCCAGGCCTCCCTGTCCATCACCAACTCCCAGAGTCCACCCAAACTCATGTCCATTGAGTCGGTGATGCCACCCAGCCATCTCATCATCTGTCATTCCCTTCTCCTCCTGCCCCCAATCCCTCCCAGCATCAGAGTCTTTTCCAATGAGTCAACTCTTCGCATCAGGTGGCCAAAGTATTGGAGTTTCAGCTTTAACATCAGTCCTTCCAATGAACACCCAGGACTGAACTCCTTTAGGATGGACTGGTTGGATCTCCTTACAGTCCAGGGGACTCTCAAGAGTCTTCTCCGAAACCACAGTTCAAAAGCATCAATTCTTCGGCGCTCAGTTTTCTTCACAGTCCAGCTCTCATATCCATACATGACCACTGGAAAAACCATAGCCTTGACTAGATGGACCTTTGTCAACAAAGTAATGTCTCTGCTTTTTAATATGCTATCCAGGTTGGTCATAACTCTCCTTCCAAGGAGTAAGTGTCTTTTAATTTCATGGCTGCAATCACCATCTGCAGTGATTTTGGAGCCCCCCAAAATAAAGTCTGACACTGCTTCCATTGTTTCCCCATCTGTTTTCCATGAAGTGATGGGACCAGATGCCATGATCTTAGTTTTCTGAATGAGCCAACTTTTCCACTCTCTTTCACTTTCATCAAGAGGCTCTTCAGTTCCTCTTCACTTTCTGCCATAAGGGTGGTGCCATCTGCATATCTGAGGTTATTGATATTTCTCCCGGCAATCTTGATTCCAGCTTGTGCTTCTTCCAGCCCACCACTTCTCATGATGTGCTCTGCATATAAGTTAAATAAGCAGGTGACAATATACAGCCTTGAAACACTCCTTTTCCTGTTTGGAACCAGTCTGTTGTTCCATGTCCAGTTCTAACTGTTGCTTCCTGACCTGCATATAGGTTTCTCAAGAGGCAGGTCAGGTGGTTTGGTATGCCCATCCCTTTCAGAATTTTCCACAGTTTCTTGTGATCCACACAGTCAAAGGCTTTGGCATGGTCAATAAAGCAGAAATAGATGTTTTTCTGGAACTCTCTTGCTTTTTCAATGATCCAGTGGGTGTTGCCAATTTGATTTCTGGTTCCTCTGCCTTTTCTAAAATCAGCTTGAACATCTGGAAGTTCACGGTTCACATATTGCTGAAGCCTGGCTTGGAGAATTTTGAGCATTACTTTATCAGTGTGTGAGATGAGTGCAATTGTGCGATAGTTTGAGCACTCTTTGGAATTGCCTTTCTTTGGGAGTAGAATGAAAACTGACCTTTTCCAGTCCTGTGGCCACTGCTGAGTGTTCCAAATTTGCTGGCATATTGAGTGCAGCACTGATTTCACAGCATCATCTTACAGGATTTGAAAGAGCTCAACTGGAATTCCATCACCTCCCTTCTGTAAATCACACACTGATAACCCAAAAATAAATGAAGAAGATAGTCAAATTTCTACTCCTCTAAAAATGTTTCAGGTTCAGAGAGTTTCAGTAATATTGTACTAAGTCTTTAAGACACCAGGCTTGTAAATTCTCTTGAAAAGAAAAAGAAAGTGAAGACACTCAGTCATGTCCAACTCTTTGTGACTCCATGGACTGTAGCCTACCAGGATTTTTCATCCATGGGATTCTCCAGACAAGAGTACTGGTGTGGGTTGCCATTTCCTTCTCCAGGGGATTTTCATGACACAGAGATCTAATCTGGGTCTTCACCACTGCAGCCAGATGCTTTTATCATCTGAGCCAAATTCTCTTATTGAAATCTATTTTACTGATTTTTTCTTGATAAGGATTTCTAAGCAGGATCTTTTAACTTGTAACATTCTCTGGTATTCTTTATCTAGTTTTCTTCTCTGTATTACAAATCTGCTGTTTGACATAGAAATATTTATGATTGTATTGTCTTTTAATATTTTAACTCCATCTCAATGATGAAAATAACTTTTTATAGAACATGTGCTCCGAAGTTAGATTTTCCAGATTTGTGTTTTCACTCTTGATAGCTATAAGATCTTGTGCAATTTACTTAAATTTTTTTTTTGATCCTCAGTTTCATCATGTGTAAAGTACTAATATAGAGTTCAATGCAGTTCAGTTGCTCAGTCGTGTCCAATTCTTTGAGACGCCATGGCCTGAAGCACGTCAGGCCTCCCTGTCTATCACCAACTCCTGCAGTTTACTCAAACTCATGTCCATTGAGTTGGTGATGCCATCCAACCATCTAATCCTTTGTTGTGCCCTTCTCCTCCTGCCTTCAATCTTTCCCAGCATCAGGGTCTTTTCAAATGAGTCAGTTCTTCACATCAGGTGGCCAAAGTATTGGAACTTTAGCTTCAACATCAGTCCTTCCAATGAACACCCAGGACTGATTTCCTTTAGGATGGCCTGGTTGGATCTCCTTGAAGTCCAAGGGACTCTCAAGAGTCTTTTCCAACACCACAGTTCAAAAGCACCAATTCTTTGTGCTCAGCTTTCTTTATTAGTCCAACTCTCACATCCATACATGACTACTAGAAAAACCATGGCCTTGACTGGATGGACCTTTGTTGGCAAAGTAATGTCTCTGCTTGTTAACATGCTCTCTACGTTGGTCATAATTTTTCTTCCAAGGAGCAAGTGTCTTTTGATTTCATGGCTACAGTCACCATCTGCAGTGATTTTGGAGCCCCCCAAAATAAAGTCTGACACTGTTTCCACTGTTTCCCCATCTATTTGCCATGAAGTGATGGGACCAGGTGCTATGATCTTAGTTTTCTGAATGTTAAGCTTTAAGCCAACTTTTTCACTCTCCTCTTTCACTTTCATCAAGAGGCTCTTTAGTTCCTCTTCACTTTCTGCCATAAGGGTGGTGTCATCTGCGTTTCTGAGGTTATTTCTCCCGGCAATCTTGATTTCAGCTTGTTCTTCATCCAGTCCAGCATTTCTCATTATATACTCTGCATATAAGTAAAATAAGCAGGGTGACAATATACAGCCTTGACGTACTCCTTTTCCTATTTGGAACCAGTCTGTTGTTCCATATCCAGTTGTAACTGTTGCTTCCTGACCTGCACTCAGATTACTCAGGAGGCTGGTCAGGTGGTCTGGTATTCCCATCTTTTTAAGAATTTTCCACAGTTTGTTGTGATCCACAGTCAGTTATTTTATTTTGATTACTGATGTGTGAAATCATTTCTTAGGTGATTCCCAGGTGGCGCTGAAGAAGAAATTCATAGGGCCTGGACTCCATCTCAGGCCTGTCCGTGCTGATCGTGCTAGGCCGCCTCTCCAATGGACTCTGAACTCTGTGCTTAGCACCTGTGGGAATGACAATGGAAGCATAAGACTCCCTCTGGGCACGGGAATCTTGAAGATCACATCCAGGTTACTCATTGCCTAAGAGAAAACAGACACTAATCACCCCTGCCTCCGGACAGTATCTATCAGAATGTAACCACAGGCTTATTGATTATTAACTGTTTGAACACATAACACGGGAATGATGGGGTTATTGTGATTGTATTTACCCTTCCTGTGTAAGCCTCAAGGGGTTTGGGCTGGTGGGTTTGGACACGTACACATGGGGTATAAAAGATTTTCACAAATGCTGGTCGGGGCCCTCAGCTAAGAGGAGACTCTGCCTTGGGCCTGCCAGTGTAATAAGCTGCACTCCACTATCTGCATTGTCCTTCTGAGTGAGTTTGTTTCCCAGAAAGCATGGCTATAACAGCGCTAGTGGTAAAGAACCTACCTGCCAATGCAGGAGATGGAGAGAACTGGGTTTGATCTCCAGGTCTGAAGATCCCCTGAAAGAGGAAATGGCAACCAACTCCAGTATTTTTGCCTGGAAAATCCTATGAACAGAGGAGCCTGGCAGGCTATGGTCCGTGAGATCGCAAAGAGTTGAAAACAACCGAGCGTCTAACTGGGACCTGACTGTGGCTCAGATCGTGAACTCCTTATTGCCATATTCAGACTTAAATTGAAGAAAGTGGGGAAAACCACTAGTCCATTTAAGTATGACCTAAATCAAATCCCTTATGATTACATAGTGGAAGTAAGAAATAGTTTTAAGGGACTAGATCTGATAGACAGATTGCTTGATGAACTATGGACAGAGGTTTGTAACATTGTACAGGAAACAAGGATCAAGTCCATCCCCAAGAAAAAGAAATGCAAAAAAGCAAAATGGCTGCCTGAGGGGGCCTTACAAATAGCTGTGAAAGGAAGAGAAGGGAAAAGCCAAGGAGAAAAAGAAAGATATATCCATTTGAATCCAGAGTTCCAAAGAATAACCAGGAGAGATAAGAAAGCCTTCCTCAGTGATCAGTGCAAAGAAATACAGGAAAACAATAGAATGGGAAAGTCTGGAGATCTCTTCAAGAAAATTAGAGATACCAAGGGAAAATTTCATGCAAAGATGGGCTCAATAAAGGACAGAAATGGTATGGACCTAACAGAAGATATTAAGAAGAGGTGGCAAGAATACAAAGAACTATACAATTAAGATCTTCACAACCCAGATAATCACGATGGTGTGATCACTCACCTAGAGCCAGACATACTGGAATATGAAGTCAAGTGGGCCTTAGGAAGCATCACTATGAACAAAGCTAGTGGAGGTGATGGAATTCCAGTTGATCTGTTACAAACCCTAACAGATGATGCTGTGAAAGTGCTACATTCAATATGCCAGCAAATTTGGAAAACTCAGCCGTGGCCACAGGACTAGAAAAGGTCAGTTTTCATTCCAATCCCAATGAAAGGCAATTCCAAAGAATGCTCAAACTACCGCACAATTGCACTCATCTCACACACTGATAAAGTAATGCTCAAAATTCTCCAAGCCAGGCTTCAGCAATACGTGAACCGTGAACTTCCAGATGTTCAAGCTGATTTTAGAAAAGGCAGAGGAACCAGAAATCAAATTGGCAACACCCACTGGATCATTGAAAAAGCAAGAGAGTTCCAGAAAAACATCTATTTCTGCTTTATTGACTATGCCAAAGCCTTTGACTGTGTGGCTCACAAGAAACTGTGGGAAATTCTGAAAGGGATGGGCATACCAGACCACCTGACCTGCCTCTTGAGAAACCTATATGCAGGTCAGGAAGCAACAGTTAGAACTGGACATGGAACAACAGACTGGTTCCAAATAGGAAAAGGAGTATGTCAAGGCTGTATATTGTCACCATTATTTAACTTATATGCAGAGTACTTCATGAGAAGTGGTGGGCTGGAAAAAGCACAAGCTGGAATCAAGATTGCCAGGAGAAATATCAATAACCTCAGATATGCAGATGACACCACTCTTATGGCAGAAGGTGAAGAGGAACTAAAGAGCCTCTTGATGAAAGTGAAAGAGGAGAGTGGAAAAGTTGGCTTAAACCTCAACATTCAGAAAATGAAGATCATGGCAATCAGTCCCATTACTTCACAGCAAATAGATGGGGAAACAGTGTCAGACTTTATTTTGGGGGGCTCCAAAATCACTGCAGATGGTGATTGCAGCCATGAAATTAAAAGACACTTACTCCTTGGAAGGAGAGTTATGACCAACCTGGATAGCATATTAAAAAGCAGAGACATTACTTTGTTGACAAAGGTCCATCTAGTCAAGGCTATGGTTTTTCCAGTGGTCATGTATGGATGTGAGAGTTGGACTATAAAGAAAGCTGAGTGCCAAAGAATTGGTGCTTTTGAACTGTGGTTTTGGAGAAGACTCTTGAGAGTCCCCTGGACTGCAAGGAGATCCAACCAGTCCATCCTAAAGGAGATCAGTCCTGGGTGTTCATTGGAAGGACTGATGTTGAAGCTGAAACTCCAATACTTTGGCCACCTTATGTGAAGAGTTGACTCATTTGAAAATACCCTGATGCTGGGAAAGATTGAGGGCAGAAGGAGAAGGGGATGACAGAGGATGAGACAGTTGGATGGCACCGATTCAATGGACATGAGTTTGGGTGGACTCTGGGAGTTGGTGATGGACAGGGAAGCCTGGCATGCTGTGGTTCACAAAGAGTCGGGTCACAAAGAGTGTGACATGGGGTCACAAAGAGTTGGACACGACTGAGTGACTGAACTGAAGTGAACTGAGCGTCTAACAGTGCTACTGTTACTGATGTGTGGAATCATTTCAACCTATTAAGGGTTCCCCTGAAATAAATGTATTCATTTATGCTGGGTTGGCCAAAAAGTTTGTTTGGGTTTTCCTGCCATGGTTCAAAAACCCAAATGAACTTTTTGGCAAACCCAATATATTCACTCACATATTCAGTCATCATTTGTTCACTAAATCTTTTTTTAAAATTAATTAATTAATTTATGTCTGCCCTGAGTCTTTGTTGCTGTGTGCAGACTTTCTCTAGTTGCAGTGAATGGGGTCTACTCTTTGTGGTGTGTGGGCTTCTTATTGCTTTGTGGTCTCTAGTTGCAGAGCACAGACTCTAGGCTTCAATAGTTGTGGTCCAAGGACTTTGCTCCACGGCATGTGGAATCTTCCTGGACTATGCATCCAACCCGTGTCCCCTCAACTGGTAGGCCTAGTATTAGCCACCGGACCACCAGCAAAGTCCTATTCACCAATCTTAAATGCCAGATACTAATCTGGGGCATGACATTTTGTAGCAAATAGAGATGGGATTGTACTCTGATAAAAGGTACAATTGAATGTTATAAAAACACAGGTAAATAAACCTACATTTTCTATTAACATCTAGAATATATTTTCTTACAATTATGTGAAGATTTTAGCATTCTTGTATGACTCCCAACTTCCTTTTAATCCCATCCCTTCACCTCCAGTTAATCTACCATGTTAATAAACTTTGAAAGTTTTCCTTCAGAATATGGTTGTTCTTATTCACAAACAAATTATGTAGATTAAACAATAATAACTATAGCTTTTTTCAACTAAATTAATCTTTTAAATTCATTACTTGTTTCTCTTCTAGTTGTAGTACTAGTGGCTAGACAATAACAACAGTATCAACAAATTGTGCAGGTAAAATCTTACATATACAAAAGGAAAATTTCACATTCTAAGAACTTTGAGAGATTCTCTGCTAGTAATTTTTTCTTTTCTTCTTTGTATATGTGGAAACCTTAATTTTGTCCTCAAAGCTGAATTTTTTTTTTTTAACTGACCTGAAATTCCAGGCTCAAAACCATTTTCTTTCAAAACTAGATAAATTCTTCTGGTGTAACTGACAGAAATTTTATTAATCTATTCCAGAATTCTTTTTTAAAGAGAATTTTCTTCTACACTAGAAGCATTTGGGCTTCTCTGGAGGCTCAGATGGAAAAGAATCCAGCTGCAATGTGGGAGATCTGGGTTCTATCTCTGGGTTGGGAAGATCCCCTGGAGGAGGAAATGGCTACCCACTCCAGTGTTCTTGCCTGGAGAATGCCAAAGCAGAGGAGATACAGTCCGTGCAGTGGCAAAGAATTGGACATGACTGAGCGACTAAACTTACACAGAAGCTTTTAGGTTTGTTTGTAACCATTAATCTGTCCTCCATTTCTATTATTTTATTTTAAGAGTGTTGCATAAATGGAATCATACAGTATGTAACTTTTTGAGGTTGGCTTTTTTCTGTCACTCCGCATTATTCCCTAACAATTCATCCAAGTTATCGTGTATATCAGCAGTTTATCTTTTATTGATCAGTGTTCTATGATGTGTACATAACGTCAGTTTATTCAACCATTCACCTGTTGAAGGACATTTGAGTGGTTTTCAGTGTCTGGCTATAAAGAATAAATCTTCTGGGAACAACTGTGTACAGGATATTCTGTGATCATATGCTATTGTCTCTCTGATGTGAATTCCCAAAGTGCAGTAACTAGGTTTATGGCTGAGGCATATTTTGTTTTATAAGAAACTGCTATGCTCTTTTCTAGAGTAGCTATGTCACTTTACGTTCTCACCAGCCATGTATGAATAATTCAATTTCTTCACATCCTTCCTAGCATTTGGTGCTATTACTAAATTTTATTTTTTAACAAATTATTTCAGTTATTCTATTATATGTATAGTGATATTTCATGTAGGGTTTAATTTGCACTTCTTTAATGGCATATGATGTCATCTATATGCCCTCTTCAATAAAATACCCATGAATTTGACCTTTTTCTAATTTGATTAATTGATTTTCAGTGTTGAGTTCTGAAACTCAACACAATATATAAAGGGTCCTTTATATATTCTAGCTACAAGTCCTTTTTTGGATATGTGCTTTGCAAATATTTTCTTACACTCTTTCCATCGTCTTTGCAGAGCAACTTTTAAATTTTGTTGAGATCCAACTTAGCAGCTTTTCCTTTTACACATCATGCTTTTGGTGTCAAGTCTAAGAATATTTTTCTCGTCCCCAAGTCCTGAAGAATTTCTTCTGTTTCTCTGTAGAAGTTTTTAGTTTTATATTTAAGTATGTTAATCATTTTGAGTTAATTTTTGTAGAAAGTAAAATTTTGTTTTCAATGTATTTATATTTTTCCTTGCAGTGTCCTCCTGTTAGCTCTTTAGAATTATTTATTTACAGCTGCCCTGGGTCTCTGTCGCTGCATGTGGCTTTCTCCAGCTGTGGTCGGCGGGGGGCTCCTCTCTAGCTGCGGGGCTCGGGCTTCTCCTCACAGGAGCTTCTTGGTTGCAGAGCATGGGCTCCAGGCACATGGGCTTCTGTAATTGTGGTGCGCAGACTTAGCTGTCCCACAGCATGTGGGATCCTCCCAAACCAGGTATCGAATCTGTGTCCCTTGTTGGCAGGCAGGTTCTTAACCACTGGACCACCAGGGAGGTGCTCTTGTTAGCTTTTTATACTTCAGGAGTATACGTGTGCATAAGTGTACAGCTTAAGGAGTTTTCACCCACTGAGCAAATGCATGTAACCAGCATCCAGTCCAAGAAGTACACCATTAAAAGATCCCTGTGTCTCTTCCTACTAATGGGGCATTTTTCCTGTTTTTTGAACATCCTGTTAACAAAGTCATGTTGTGTGTGTTATTTTGTTTCTAATTTCTTTCATTCAGCATTATGTTTGTGAGGTCCACCTACAGTGTTATGTGTAGTTCTAAGTTATTTATTACATGACTATTACATGAATGTATTTTGATCGACTTACCCATTTCTGCATAGAGAGATACTTAGGTTGTTTCCAATCTGGAACTGATATAAATAGCACTGCTTTGATTAGTCTTATTCATGTACTTGAATGAAAAGTTATGACTTTGTTGTGTACATACTTAAAAGAATTGTTAGGTCACAGGACAGGCATATATACGCAGCTTTCCAAAAATAAGTTCTAATTATCTTATCTCTTGTCCACACTTGCTATTTTCAGTCTTTAAGTTTTAGTCAGTCTAATGGATATGTGTCCCACTGCTAGTTTTTTCTTTAGGTATTTTTCAACTTTTGGTTTGGGGCCAATTTTGGACTTTTCAAAAAAATTCAAAAATGAATGAAAAGAATTGCAATATTTCCTTCACCCAGATTCCTTAAATGTTAAATATGTATGTCTATATCTCTATCTATACCTATACCTGTATCTATACCTATACCTGTCTCTATATCTATACCTATATCTGGGCTTCCCTTATGGCTCAGCCGGTAAAGAATCTGCCTGCTCTGCAGGAGACCCAGGTTCCATCCCTGGGTCAGGAAGATCCCCTGGAGGAGAGAATGGCAACCCACTCCAGTTTTCTTGCCTGGAGAATTCCATGGACAGAGGAGCCTAGTGGGCTACAGTCCATGCGGTCACAAAGAGTCGGACACGACTGAGCGACTAAAGTGCGCACACACACACACAGTATTCAAGAGTGAATTGCAAGCAATATTCCTGTACTTCTAAACACAGTGTTATTTTCTAAAAATAAAGACTTTCTTGTATGACCATAGTCCAGTGATCAAAACTGAAAACATTACCATTAATACAGTAGTGTTATCAACAACACTTACTCAGATTTCACGAACTGCCACACAATTGTTCTTTGTACCCCCCCAAATTTATTCTGGTTTGAGAAGCTTCTCCCTTCTCTGACCCATCTTGCTCTGCCACCCCAGCTTTCTTTTATTCCTAAACTGTGCAAACCTCATTTTGGCCTTCGAGGCTCGGCCCTGGCTGGGCCTTCTACCTGCAGTTTTCTTTTCTCCAGTGGCCCAAATTTGCCTCCCCACTAAATCTTGGCTTCCATTTTACTTCCTCAGAAAGTTCTTCCCTATTCACCCATTCTCTCTCTTAAACTATTCTGTTGTAATTATCTACATAGGACACTTTGTTTTTCATTTTGTTAGTATATCATCTATGTCCACTAAAATGAGAGGCCTATGAGAGCAGGGAATTTGGTATCCATGTTCTTGACTGTGTTTCCATTGTCTGTCAAGGTAATGACTGACACATAATATGTAATTAATACAGACGTGTTACTAAATGATTGAACTGGTAGTTGATATCCATGGACGTCACATCAAACTCTTCAAAGTTATCAGTCTAGCTTTTCATGATAGTCTGTCTGAAATGCTTGAAATAAATTTACCAAATGTAATTCCAAGAACCAGCACACACCAAGGCCCTACTGTATAGCACAGGGAACTACATTTAATACCTTATAATAACCTAGAATGGAAAAGAATCATATACAGTCTGTATATACATATGATTATATATATCTGAATCACTTTGCTGAACGCCATAAGCTAACACAACACTGTAAATCAACTATGTGAAAAAAAGTGAAAGTATTAGTCACTCAGTTGTGTCTCTGTGACCCTATGGATTATAGCCCACCAGGCTTCTCTGTCCCTGGAATTCTCCAGGCAAGAATGCTGGAGTGGGTAGCCATTCCCTTCTCCAGGGGATCTTCCTGACCCAGGAATTGAACCCAGGTCTCTGGCATTGCAGGTGGATTCTCTACCATCTGCGCCATCAGGGAAGCCAATCAACTATACCTCAATTTTTAAAAAGCAGTAGTAGTTAAGATAATCTCCCAGGACAGTAACTTTATAATACAGAGGAAGGCTCTACTAGGATATCCATGAAGTCACAATATATTGAGGACTAGACAACAAGAATTGGTTCAGATGACCTATTTATGACAATAATGTGAAACTGTTACACTGGAGAGAGCCTAGATAAGGTCAAATAGAACCTTGAGGACAGAGTAAGGACAATTTGTTTTCTGCTCATACTTCTTTCAGGCTAAGTCTCCTTTTAAAATTAAATTTGATTTACAAATTAAATTAAGAGGGATGTGATGGGGAGGGAGGTGGGTGGGGAGATTGGGATGGGGAACACATGTAAATCCATGGCTGATTCATGTCAATGTATGGAAAAAATCACTACAATATTGTAAAGTAATTAGCCTCCAACTAATAAAAATAAATGAAAAAAATTTGATTTACAAATTAAATTAATTTGGCTTTTTAAACCAAAAGCAGCAGCATGTTTTTCCAGGCTTTCATTTACTTGTCCTCCTCGGTCACCACTTTTTCATTTCTTGCTCTGAAACCTGTATGGTTACAAATGTTCCAGAATATTAAATTCTGCCTCTTCTGATAATCATGTGGTTAATTCTCAAAGCTTATTGCTCAAATAGTAATCATGGAAAGATATTTTCAGTGACATGTGAAATTACAGTTGTGCACATTGACACATATGTAACATGTGATAGCTACTCACTTAGTGTTATACCATGCTATGAGTAGAGGTTGTATCTACTTCACAGCCCTCTATACATGTGTGACGAGGTTTACTGCATTGTTCCAAGTTATATAGAAAAGCCATAGTTTAGTTCTATAGGGGCAGTCACCTCTTTAACCATGATTCAGTCAAAATTGATGGAGTATTACAAAGTCTACTCTTTGAGAATACTCATCCATGGGGCCTGGGGTAGGACCTAGAGAACTGTATTCTTAACTCTCCCCCAAATGACTCTAACTGATATTGAGAAATACTTAATAGTCATAATCCAATGATGGTTGTCTGATCTACCAAGAGAGAAATTTTAAAAATGTATTGGGAAGAAAGGTTCATGTTTCTATTTATACAAGTCCTGTCGGAACATTTTGGCTCTAGCTTGGTACCTTCCATGTACTAATTAGCCTATTTTCCTGCCAGACATAAAATTACAAACCCTCCTGAACTCTTCTAACTTAGTCGCTCAGTTGTGCCTAACTCTATGCGATCCCATGGATCCCATGCAATCCCATGGATTATAGCCCACCAGGCTCCTCTGTCCATGGACTTTCCTGTCAGACATAAAATTACAACCCATCCTGAATTCTTTTAACTTAGTTAGTTTCTCAATCATGTGTAACTCTGCAGTCCCATGGACTATAGCCCACCAGGCTCCTCTGTCCATGAAATTGTCCCAGCAAGTATACTGGAGTGGCTAGCCATTCCCTTCTCCAGAGGATCTTCCCTACCCAAGGATTGAAGCCGGATCTCCTGCATTGCAGGCAGGTTCTTTACCCTCTGAGCCACCAGGGAAGCCCCTTTTAAACTTAATCTGGGATCAAAAAGGGCCACAGCTACTGAAAAAGATAAGCAGTTATTAGATCAAATCAGAAAGAGCTATGATATTAAGAGGTTATTAACTTTCAGGAAGAGTTTCTGAAGTTAAACTCCCTGCTGAAATAATCCCTGTTTAGAGACAGCTTGGGCGACATATATTCAGAAGCAGCTTTATGAATAAGCTTTTGCAGGGGAAAAAAAAAAAAAGAGAGGAAGCTGGGGATGCATTGGGTTTGTCGCCGTTTTTTGCTTGTTTCCCTCTGAGCTTTCATTCCTGTCTACCTGGTCTAAAGTTTTCTATTATCCACACCTCAACTTCATCAGCATAACTAATATTTTCCTGTGCAAGCTTACTTAGTGTATACATGAGATGCAAGTTTCAAAGATGCTGTGAGAGGCTCAGAAGAAAGACACTCTGCTGGGCTGATTTGTTGGTAAGACAGGGTAATAATAACTGTTTACTTGGAGTGCTTTCTAGCCCCTTGGGTCAGATTGCAAAATATTCAGGAAGGAGACCTCTTAGGAGTTGGATGTTCATTGAGTACTTTGATGTGGAGAGAATTTTATGCCCCACTTTTGCTCTTCTTTCCTTAAGTATCAAAGAGTGGTATTACTCTGTGGGCATACTGCCTTTCCAGGAGACAGGTTGCAAAGAGTCAGAATGCTTGTGTGATTAAGATTGTGGTTATGTGAAAACAAGATTAGGAAGATATATTAAAGGAGAAGCTTAGGAAGAAATTAGCCTGGGTTCTTGTTCCTGATACTGACCAGTCTTGTTTCTTCTCTTGGTGTGAATTTCCACATCTGTAAGAGTAGGTAGGCTAGAGCAAAGGTGGGATCCAATGGTCCACAAACACATTTTATTCACTTTATTTGGCTTTCATGAGGTTTCTTTCTTCCCTTTGTCTTCTCCACCTGTAATTTTTTTTATCCTTCTCTTCCATGAAATTTAAAACAAAATCTGAACATTAGGAAAGCCCATGTAACAATATATGTTTTTTATTTTAACTTATTGAAATCTAGTTGATTTACAATATTGGTTTCAGATGTATAATTATACTCCAGTTCAAGTTACTACAGTATAATGAGTCTATTGCTCTGTGATGTACAGTATATCCTTGTTGTCTATTTGTTTGTTTTTAAATCCTTAATTGAAGTGCAGTTTATTTACAATCATTGTATTAGTTTCAGGTATGCAGCGAAATGACTCAGTTATTTACCTATATGTCTGTCTTTCTATCCTTTCCTATTCTTTTCCCTTATGGGTTATTACAATATACTGAGTGTAGTTCACTGTCTTATATAGTAGGTCCTTGTTGGTCTTACATTTTATATATAGTAGTGTGTATATGGCAATCCCAAACTCTTGATTTATCCCTCACCCCTTTCTTCTTTGGTAACCATGTTTGTTTCCTTTGTCTGTGGGTTTATTTCTGTTTGGCATATTGTTTAGATTCTCTTAAGAGCTGAGGAGGATGGTGGCACCAGATCTGGATGGTACCTGCCCGTCGTTAGAAGTGGCATGTCAAGGTTTGTGATGTCTCTACCACTGACTACTGACTCCCAAACCCAACACTTGATGTCAGCTCCTGTTCATCACAATATTGTTGTCTGTGTTGGATAGAGAATGCATTTCTTACCCATGTCTCTAAAAAAGGTGAAAGTGAAAGACCATAAAGTCTGCATTAAAAAAAAAAAAAAAGTGTGGTGACATAGGGTATTGCATTTGCTCTCTTTTCTATTATTTTGGTCACATCTATAATGTTCTCCTTCCAAGAAACAGGCATCGTAAATGTGTCAAATTTAGCACGTTTGGTGTGTTCAGCATCGTTGTGGTGAGGTGAATCCTGTGACTCAGTGCCTACAAGAGGATTTAACGTGATCTCTGCCCAACGCAGCGCAGCAGGGCTCAGGTTTCAAGCGAACATGCTCAGCATTTTGTTCTGTTCCTGAATTCTTTGCCTTTGCTTCTATTCTTTCACTGAGGAGGCAAAGACATGCGGGCTAAGGTATTTAATTTCTCGTTGAAACAAAATGCAAACTAAACTCCAGATGCTATATTTCAAATCTCCCAACTTTCATCTTAAATAAACTCAGTCATTTAGTAAGCATTTCTTTAGTGTCTACTACATTGCAGGATTTGTGCTCCGCTTTGTGATGTAGAGAAAAAAATACCCCTTGACTGACAGGCTAGTGAGAACAAGAGACAAGAAAATAAGGGCCAGTGGGTAAAGTCCAAGGCCTTGCCAAAGAGCAGCAGGGAAACCCACTGGTCATGAAAAACTGGGTTCAGTGGACTCGATGATCTAGGAGGGTACTACCTTGACTGATTCTCAATGATGTCTACAAAAAAGGGAAGTTATTATTACTGAAATGGTGTTAGTGGGAGAGGAGTGTGAGGACTTGAACTTGTCATAAGCTGGATTTAAGGCAGCAGTTAGCAAGTGATATCTGGTAGAGATTGTTCAACATTTTCAAACCAGGTGAGTTGCTGGACCACCAATGGTCTTGCCTTCTCGAATTCACCTGGTGTGGGTGATTGGCCAGCGTCTGTTAGGCTGACGGCTTTCCGAGCTTGTGCAGCTATGAGGCTGTTTATTTTCAAGCTAGCACAGAGCTGAGGAGAGGAGTAGGGGGCCACAAGACTTGTTCTTACTGAGATTCAGCCATTTTTCTTGACTAAATACTCCTTGGAGTTTTGTAGGTCTTTGGTTTATTTCCTGAGTTCTAAAGAAGCAGACTCTGATCATTTTTGCCAGCATTCTCCTTGTTTTATGGAGGAACAGAGTTTGAGTGGATCTGCAGTACGCTAGTGTTTCTTCTGGACTTTAAAGTCAGTTAGTCTGGGATCTTACATGGATCTGAACAAGCTGATGTTAAAAGGCTGTCAGCTTAGCTTGTCCTGCAGTTCTGTTTTGGGCCAGCTCTGAGTCACAAGACATTTTAAAACTTGTGATGTTTCTTTACACAATAGCTAGTTGTTCTGGATGGAGAGGCAATGGACTGAGCCTGGATTTGAAGTGAGGCAAGAGGGAAAAGGGCAGGCAAGTCTTCCTGGGAGGAGTGAGGTTGAAGAAGAGGAAGAATGAGCCCAGTGGAAGTGTTAGTGATGTCCTGGGGCGTGGCAGCATCATCCAGTGATTCAGAGGTGAACACCACCCACAACAGAATCCCTGCTTTTATGGAATTTATATTCTGAGGCTGGGAAGCAGGTGGGGGGCAGAAAACGAACAGATGTGATAGGTCACTACCTACATAGTTGTTAGCTAATGCTATGAAGAAAGACTGTAGCCAACCAGGCTCCTCCGTCCATGAGATTTTCCAAGCAAGAATACTGGAGTGGGTTGCCATTTTCTTCTCCAGGAGATCTTCCCAACCCAGGGATTGAACCTGGGTCTCCTGCATTGTAGGCAGACGCTTTACCGTCTGAGCCACCAGGGAAGAGCTGATATGCAGAAAACAATCTGGCAGGTGATGGAGACTGACTGTGGTACTATTTTTCACTGAGAGGTCAGGAAATTCCTTTCTGATGAGAAGATATTAGAGCAGACTTGAATGAAGTGAGGAGTGAGCCCTGGGGCTTTCTCAGGGTGGAGTGTTCTTAGCACAGGCAATGGTGAGGGCAAATGCCTGGGGTGGGAACTGAAGAGGGAGTAACCCTGGGACAAGTTGGTGTGAAGAGACTTCCCTGGTGGTCCAATGGCTAAGACTCCAAGCTCTCAATGCAAGGGGTCCAGGTTTGATCTCTGATCAGGGAACTAGATCCCACATGCCACAACTAAGAGTTCTCAGGCCACAACTAAAGATCCCTTGTGATGGAACTAAGACCCGGCATGGCAAAATGAATAAATAATAAAGTACAATAAATTTTGTTTTAAAAATTGGGGTGTGAGGACTCAGGAGAAAGGAAGCTGAGACTGTCAAGTCACAGAGACAGGAGGTCAGCACGGTGACAAGAGCAGGGGCTTAGAACAAGGAATACAGCTCCTTAGAGGGACTCATGTTGCTGCCTTTAGGATGCACCTCGGAAGCCGGCAGTGAGAGCCTGGTGATATCAGTCATTGCAAGGTTCCCTCGGATTCTGCAGTCTGAGGTTGTTGTCGGGCGTCTGAGCACTGTGCTTAGCTGTCACTGGCTTTGTAACCACTGCTGTGAAGACCCCGCTCTGCCTTTCTGAGGAGGGGCAGACATGGCAGGGTCAGCCTGCCCAGTCTCAGTCAGACTCCCTAGTCTTACAGAAGCCCCTCGGGTTGGCCTAGGGGGACCCAGCATTCCACTGCCCTCCGGAACTGTGTTGGGAACAGGTATCAAAACAGCTACGTGAATGTATTTTCATTCTGCGGGCTTCTCCAGTGAGACAATGTTTATGTTTTTCCACGTTTTCCTAGCAAGCTCCACCAGCTTTAGAACTGTTAATGAAAGACACATATTGTCAGCTTCTTATTTGAATGAATTTGAGTTGCTGTGATCTGTTAGTAGAAAATTACTGTTTATTGCTTACTCCCTGCTGTATCCCTAGTGTTGGGATAATAGTGATTCAAACAGAATTCATTAAATGAATTAATAAGTCTGTTAGAAGTGACGTTTTTAAAAGTTTGCTATATTGTGAAATGTGATCCTTACCTCCTCTCCTGGGGTCTTTAAACCTCTTTCTCTCTGAGGCTCCTTGTTTCAGCCTGTATGTATGCTTGGGTCTGTCTATCCTTAAAACAAAATATCTTTTAATTCTTACTCCCTCTGGCCACTCCATATCCAGTTCTCACTTCCTTGTATTATTCAGTCCCGAAGCCAGTGCAGTCTTACTTCCACACGTGTAATGCCAGGTCTCTTTAGACTATGGGTTTAAGCTATGCTAATTGATTTATGGCTAAAATCAATTAATGACTTTGGAGCCATGTTTTACTTCATATATAGTACACTTGTTCGTCAGATATTTACCTCACTTTCATGACATACTTCTCTTCTAGTTTCCGTCTCTCTCTCTGAACAGTTCTCTTGTTTTGCTCACTGCTTCACTGCTGGTCTTCCTTAGAGTTCTGTCCCACCATTTTTTCTTGTCTCTTACTCTGTTCTTACAGAAAGATGCTTGGTCCAAGGATACAACTAATCTGAGCTTTACACATAGACTTAGACAGCCTCGAACTGAACAGTCCACAGACTTGAACTTGGGTTTATTATCTGCTCTCATTCCTCTCCTGGAAATGTTATTCTTCTTTTCATCTGTTTTTCTTTCTCTTCCTCCATCACCTTAAAGACCCTTTCCTCCTATAACATCACATCCAGTCTGTCCCTGCTGCTGCTGCTGCTGCTAAGTCACTTCAGTCAAGTCCAGCTCTGTGCGACCCCATAGACGGAAGCCCACCAGGCTCCCCCATCCCTGGGATTCTCCAGGCAAGAACACTGGAGTGGGTTGCCATTTCCTTCTCCAATGCATGAAAGTGAAAAGTGAAAGGGAAGTCACTCAGTCATGTCCGACTCTTAGCGACCCCATGGACCACAGCCTACCAGGCTCCTCTGTCCATGGGATTCTCCAGGCAAGAGTGCTGGAGTGGGGTGTCATTGCCTTCTCTGCCAGTCTGTCCCTAAGAGCTGCCAATTCTGCCTGCTGCCCATGTCTTTTTTTTTAGTTGCTAATCAGCTGAATTTATTTTTTATTTGCTATATGTTTATTTTTATTTACTTATTTTTATTATATAAAATAAGAATTTTACATTGGAATATAGTTGATTAACAATGTTGTGTTAGTTTTAGGCATACAACAAAGTGATTCAGTCACACACAAACATGGATCTATTCTTTTCTAAATTCTTTTTCCATTTAGCTTGTTACATAATATAGAGCAAGTTCCCTGTGCTACACAGTAGGTCTTTGTTGAATATCTGTTTTAAATACAGCAGTGTGTATGTGTCAGTCCCAAACTCCCTAACTACCCCTCCCCTGACCCCTCCTCCTGTCTCTGTCTTGAACTCCCATCCTCTGTATTATTCTATCTCTGCCGACCTTGAGTCAGAACTCCTCTGGCTCTAGTCAGTGTTATTTAATCTCCTCTCTTCTACTCTTTTCATGGCTCTCCAATAACACGCAGAAGAGTTTTGTCATAAAAATCAAGTTGACATCTATTATGATATTTAAATTCTTTTTCTACTGATCCACCAGAGGCTGTTAAGAGGCAGCAATCCTTCTTCTGATTATACTTAATTTGTGATGCACACCATTGTTAGATAAGTGGTGAACTTGAGCAGTATCCAGTTTTGTAATAGTGGATCACTGATCTCGCTAATTCCTTTAAATTATGGCATTATCCTGATGGTTTGGAGCCCTTCCCTGTGTAGCAATTTTGATTCCCTCTCCAAAGCCATTCCCCCATTTCTTTTGACAATAACCCCATTTCCCCACAGCCAGCTCTTTCAGGGGCATCTAGCAACATTCTAAGGTCAAGGCATGAAGCTATGATTACACTAGGTCAACCCTGGAAGTCCTTTTTTTACTTTCAAATGGGCACAGGTGCATGTAAAAATTCTGAGACTTGCATGGAAATCTGCTGGGAACTTCTGGGGACTGTCTTCCTTGCTGATATGAAACACACAGAACTGGTCCAGTGTGGCTTGCGTTTTCCTCCTGCAGCTACTAGGGAGGGCGTAGTTCCATAGCTGCTGCAGCAGCCCGGTAAGCAGGAGGAGAGTTAGGGGGAGCGAAGGCCCACTGCTGACAGCGACAGCATGGCAGAGTGTCAAGGAATTGAGCCTTAGAGAACATTTGTTAGCAGCACAACTTCTGAAAAGCTTCCAATGAGAATGAAAGCATTTTCTTCATATTTAGTAAATTATATTGAGGATTTCTTGAGGCCAAACTCATCCTAACTGATATCCCAAGACATTTTGCTCTGGTAGCATATGCTTGAGAAGTCTTGTCTTAAGAACTGTTTTTTCTCAATTTGACTTTTTTAAAACATTAAAATCATATAAGGGGCAAAAATAAATTTAGCAACCCTCCAGTCTAACTTCTGTCAACTTCAGTTCTGAAACTGGCAAGGCATAAAACATAATGCCATCAATACTAATAGTTCAATGTCTTTATTTTTACACATTCAAAACTGGAGTTCAAAGAGATTAATGACTTGTTCACAACCTCATCACAGTAGCAAGTCTGGGATGTCTTGCTCATTCCCAGGTGTCTTCCTCATTCTCCACTGTTGTGTTCACTTGGTTTCATTCATACTTTCACATATTGTCATTCTGTGATTACTCCTCCTTTCAATCATGAAGGGGACACTTGTTCTCTCACCTAGGTTCTGGGCTTTCTTATATCCTTGCTGATGGCCACTGTCAGTCTCTGTGCCTCCTCAAATATTTAGTATACATGTATTTGACCCCACACAAAGACCTATGAATTTTTGAAAAGTGATGGCTGATTCCCTCTGAGTAAAGGCTTAGTAGGTACCTTAGAGTCCAAGAAGATTGCTGGATTTGCTTTTAATTGGTGCCTACTGGTAAGTGACTAGCAAATCCAAGCAACTGTCCAATAATTCAAGCCAAAGAAATGCACTTGCCTTTCATGTTTTTGAATTTGGAGACCCAGAGTTTTGTTTTTGTCTCAAGTACCATATTGCAGGGTAGTCCGGGATCCAGTGGTGTGCTGGAATCTGCCTGGTAGATCCTTCACTGGGATCTTTCTAGAATGATCGGAACAAAGTTGTCCAATGACATGAACCAAGATTGGACTGCAAAATGGCAAAGGAAGCAGGGTCCAACAATGTGATTCCCCGAGCTCCAGACATAACTCTTGGGGCTAGGCTTTTCTGTTTCAGAATGATTGCCCTCTGGGTCATGTTTCAGAGAGGTCCAAGCCAGCCCTTCTAAGCAGCTGCTGCATTCAGAAAGCAGAGGTCTTGCTTCTGATCTTTCCCTCTGATGTGCTGACTGAATGCTCCAACTAAAAACTCTCATAACATTCCATCATTACCTCATTTGCCTAGGGCCTGTGTTTTCTTTCTTTCTTTTTTCTTTTTTTTTTTTTTTGAGAAGGAGTGGAGTGAAAAAAACGTTATGGGGACAATGTTGGGGTGAGTAATTGAATTGTACACATACTTAACATTGAGATCCTGGAGCAACCTAATTTAAGCTTTCATTTGTTCGAATGGATAAGATGTTCATTAAGTTTCAAGAGGTACTTTGAATTTCCCCTGGAGGGTCAATTTCCTTGTCTAGAGTAGTCTGTGTTGAATACCAGCTTGCCCACTGTTGTGACAATTTGATGAACAAAATTACTGTGTGGAGGACTCAAGGGGAAGTTGGGGCACAAAAATAGTGGTTCTGTCCTCTGAGACGTTGCCACCTTTAGATTATTTGTAGTCTAGAACAGTAATTTTCTTCCACAAAAGAATAATTTAATAGCTTGTAATTGAACATATTACCATACATTATTGGGTAAAAGCAGAGCTTAGTGATTTTATTTTGTTGTGAGGTGACCTTTGACTTTTATTATTAGTAGTGTCTCCCTTTCTTTCCTAGTCACATGGCAAGGACACAGGTGGGCAAGGAAGTGCTGCATTTTAGTATTTCTTCCATTTCCTACAGTAAGCGAAGTGATAGTATTAGTCACTCAGTCATGTCCAACTCTTTGAGACCCCATGGACATTTTGTTTGTAACCATACATGGCATATTGGATTGCCTTGGACAATTAAATATTAAGGTTTTTTCTTTTTTTTTTTTTTTTTGCTTGTTTCTCTATGCACAACACATTTCAGTTAGGCTAAAACTTGTTTGGAGAAATATAAACTATTTTTATGGTGCTTTTGCTTTTAGTTTAAATAGGCCTTACTATTGCTGGTTCTAATACCAAGGGATATGGTGGTAGGGAGCGTTCAACTTTTATCAAGTCTAAATCTTACTCTGCTCTGCTTAAAATTGTCTTTAAGGAAGAATGATAGGAACTGATAGTGAGTTGAAAGGAAAGAATAAAAACTCTTGAGGTGTGATATTCAGGTCTGGAGTTTGAAAGGAGAGGGAGGGTTGAGATGCCTACTGAATATTGTTAAATACAAGAATCTCTATCCCTGAGATAGGGATTGTCATGGTGCCAGGTGTCTCAAAGCATCCTAGAGCCTTAAATAAGCCAGACCAGGCTCATTACGTGCCTCATCATTTACTCTCCAAGGAGGTAATTCAAGCCCTGTCTTCTTAGTCAGCTATGCATCCTATCGGGTACAGTATTCCTCACTGTGTACACTGTCTCTGTAGTTGTGAGTCATTAATTCTTTTAGAGAACTAGATGTCATCTGATTCATTTCTAAATATTTGTATATTATTTCCTTCCTTTCTTTCTACCCTTCATTTTCCCTTCTTCCCTCCCTCCCACACCCTCCCTTCCTCTTTTCCTTCTTTCCTTCTCACTCATTTATTCATTCATTCAATCATTCATAATGATTTTTTTCCATTTGCAAGACACTGGGCAGGGTGTCACCAGGGATAAATAAGAAAGCAAAGATGTCCATAGTCTGCTAAGAAAGATCACTTTTGCATTCATGTGATTATAACGCCATGTAGAAAGTGATAACAGGCCATGAGACTGATGTGACGGCAGGCAGGAATTGAGAGAATGGAGAGGTCTCCTCTAGTGGAGAAAATCAGGCAAGTTTTCATAGCTTTGCTTAGAAGACTAGAATATTTATTGTGAGGGAAAAAATTGATTTAAAAGAGAAATATATAAGGGGCTGAAATTTAGTATGCTGACAGTCTGAGATAATTCATTCTCCTCTTCCTGGCTGAATTCATAAGGGGATTTTGCACTTTTTATCCTCTTAATCAGACCAAACCATCTTGATTGCAATGACTCTAAATGAACAAAGATTTGTTTTACTACCCTCTTGTCTCCCATAGATATTTGCATGGCATCTGTGAAATCAGTTCCAGAATTCTAGAAGAGAAGCATTAAAAAAAAAAATTTTTTTTTAAATAAGCCTCGTGTGTGTGTGTGTGTGTGTGTGAGAGTCACTCAGCCATGTCCAACTCTTTGTGACCCCATGGACTGAAGCCAGCCAGGCTCCTCTATCCATGGAATTCTCCAGGCAGGAATACTGAAAGGGCTTGCCATTCTCTTCTTCAGGGGATCTTCCCAAACCAGGGATTTAACACAGTCATCTGCATTGGATTTCTCCTAATTAGAACAACGAATTTTGGAGCTACAGGGGTCTTCTGAGGTTATTGTCCAGGTTAACTAACTGCTCCCACTTCATAGATGAATAAACTGAGGCCCAAAGAAGCAAAGTAACTTATATCTCTTGTAAACAACCAAGTTAGAAGTGGAGCATAGATTAGAATAAAGGTTTCCTGTCTGCCCTTCCCAAGTTACCACGTTTCCTCCCTTTTTATAAGCATATGAAATCTGGATTTAAGCAGGCATGAGTAAAGTATGCGAAGTAGAACAGGGAGAAAGGTAGCAACAGGAAGATCATTTAGAATTTCTATTACTGCAGGATGGGTAGGCTTCTTTTGTGGAAATGTCTTCTTTCCTCATCTCTTTTCCTTTGCTTATGCTCATCCTTCCAGGTTGTTGCTGCAACTCAGGAAATGAAGGTTACTTCTAACATCTAAATCGTACCCATGTAGACAAACTTGTTTATCAGTATCTTAGGGTGTTTACTATACTCATATTCTCATCTTACTCAAGGTCCAAGTGTGGATTTTGTTTTACCTCTATTTATTCCATCTTCAGTGTTCTTCCTTTCTTTATATAGGTCTGAGTTTCCAATCTGTATAGTTTTCCTTTTCTCTGAAGAACTTCTTCTAACATTTATTGCAATGCAGGATTATTGGCAACACATTCAATTTTTTATTTGTTTGAGCAAGTCTTTATTTCTCCTTCACTTTTGAAGGATAATTTCTCAGGGTACAGAATTCTAGGCTTTTTTTTCTTCTTCTTTAAACAATTATTTCACTCCACTCTCTTCTCTCATGCATGATTTCTGAGAAACTAAATGTAATTCTTACCTTTGTTTCACTATGAATAAGGGAGGTGTTTTCTTCCTCTTGTTTCTTTCAGGAATTTTTCTTTACCTTTGATTTTCTGTAGTTTAAAAATGATATACCTCAGCATCATGTTTTGGAGGCATTTACTCTGCTTTATGTTCTTTGAGCTTCCCAGATCTTGGATTTGGAGTTTCACATTAGTTTCTGAAAATTCTCAATCATTATTGTTTAAAATATTTCTCTATTCCTTATGTCAGGCGAGTGTATGTTCCTCGGTTTTTGTCTCGTCACAACAAAGATTTGGAGTGACGGACATTAAAGCCCCCTCGGCGGGTCACAGCTCTCGGGTCTTGGACAGACCGTGTTACAGCTCTTAGATGAATCAGTGTTACAGCTCTATTTTATTTAGATAATAGCAGGAAAATCCATCTTCGAGGCGTGAGGGCACGTCGATCCAAAGACGCGAAGAGAAGAGCGCCCCATCGCGCGGGAGAGAGAGAGAGCGAGCTAGCTTTGGCTCCTCTTTTTATGTTTTTTCTCCCTGGGCCTGTCCTATGTAAATTGGGCCAGCCAGGAGTGCTGTTTGTTTTACCCTAGGTTCTCGGTCCTCGGGCCTTCCTGTGTTCTATTTTCGCGGGCTTTTCCCTTCTGGGTCTTTCGGCCACCACCATTCTGGACTCCTTTCCCCTGTTCTAACTACCCAACACTTTCTTTCTTCTCCCTCTGGTATTCCCATTTGCAGTTGTCCCACAATCCTTGGCTGTTATGTTCTGGGTTTTTTTTTTTTTTCCCCCAGTCTTTGAGGAGCCTACTGATACATCCTCTAGCACAGAGATAAACTTTCCTCAGTCATGTCCAATCTACTAGTAAACCTGTTAAAGTTTGTCTTCATTTTTACATTGTTTTTGATCTCTACAATTTCTTTTTGATTCGTCCTTAGGATTTCTATCTCTCTGCTTATATTACTCATCTCTTCTAATGTGCTGTCTCCTTTATTCATTAGCATCTTTACACTGCTATTTTAAATTTCTGGTCTGTTAGTTCCAATGTCACTGTTGTGTCTGGTTCTGATGCTTGTTTTGTCTCTTCAAATGGTGTTTTTTACCTTTTGGTATCCCTTATAATTTTTTTTTTCCCTTTTTGATAGCTAGACATGATGTAGCAGGTAAAAGAAATTCTGTAACAGGCTTTTAGTAATGTGGTGGTCAGGAGTGGGAGTGGGGAAATGGTCTAAAGCCCCATCATTGTCTGTCTCTCAGAGAACTTCAGAAGTGTTTCTCATTTTTTTTCTCCTCCCTCATGGGAAACAGGGTGGCTAGAGGAATGGAATTTGAGTATTTCCTTTCCCCAGCTCATTAGGCTCTGATAATACCTCAGCAGGTTAGGCTCTGGTTAAATAGTTTCCCTAGAGGTCAGGCCTTGTTAAGAAGGTGAGTGCTCTGACATATTTATTTATTTTTTTAAATTATTTTTTCTTTTATTTTTAATTGGAGGACAATTGCTTTACAATATTGTGTTAGTTTATGCCATAAAGAAAGCTCTATGTCGTGCCTGACTATTGTGATTCCATGAACCATAGCCCACCAGGATCCTCTGTCCATGGGATTCTCCAGGCAAGAATACTGGATTGGATTGCCATTTCCTTCTCCATTCTGACATATTTCAAAATGATTCCTTTTCTCCTCCCCCTACCTGAAGCCTGAGGTCTTTTTCTTTGATATTTACATGAGAACCTGATCAAGCTCCTGAAGGTAAATCACAAAATACTGTGTGCCTCTCCACCTGCATCACCAAGTTCTCCTGAAGTTTTTAATTCTCAGAGTTGTCCTCACTGAGCCTCCAACAATTCATCAATTATAGTTCAGGTTTTCTTAACCTGGCATTGATTCCCAAGGGAGTTCGCTGCTCATGAACTTCTGCTTTGATAAGCCATGAATGACTCTATTTTCCTATCTGTCTTTCCAGTCTTGGGACCAATGGTTTGCCCCATGTTCTCTACACTCTTAGGTATTTGAGTTGTTGATTTTTCAGTTTGTTCAGCTTTCTGTTTGTTGTTAGAACAGAGTGGTGATTTCCAAGCTTCTAAGATCTAGAACCAGAAAACTGAAGTTTTAAGTATGAGTTTTGAAACTTTCTTTTTTATGGTTTATTTCACTAAGCTCATAGTAGTTAGTCAGAACAGGCACAATCAATCCTTCCTGCTCCCCCAAAATAAATGTGTTTATGTATGTGTTTTAATCAGAAGTTCCAAGGGCATACTTGCTTCACTCCACACTGAATTTACTGAGCATATATGCTTTGAAAATAATAACATTATTCAGCAATGTATTTGCATTTACCAGCACACACTGAATTAGGGATTATGTTACAAGTTAAGTTGTAAAAAAAAAAAAAAAAACCTGGGCAGAACAAAGAATGGGGATGAAGCTTGGAACATATATTTTTGCATAAGAAATATTTTTTGTTTCTTTTGGTCTGAGAAATCTCTGATACTGCTTTGAGAGTGCTTAGAGTAATTTAGTCCTTTCTTATGACACTTAAAGAAGGCTTGGCCTGAGGAAAGTATTCAGGATTTAGCTTAAGAAATTTAGTAAAATGTGATAAATTCATTCTGGAATTCAAACTACACCAACTGAATAGAATAAATTCATGGCATTGTTAATGAGTCTTATGGTAATTTTGCTAACTACAAAGCAATAGTCTTCCTCAAGGATACAGACATCTACATATAGTGGTGAGAAAATATCTAACCAAACTCTGACCTTTGGAAAACAAGTGAGCTGCAGTGGTTCCTGGCGCTTAGTAATTTCTTTTCTTACCATTTGTTGACTAAATCTACTCTTTGCTGGATGGTTTGGCCTTTTATTGCTTATAGTCAGCAATCTGGGCTTTGGTCCAAATTGTCCGTTCTAATCAGTCATTTCTGAAGACTCTCAGATCCTAATTCTTTTCTTTGTCTGTGATCTGTGGTGACTGCTTGTGGCTACCTTGTTCCCTTTATTGAGGTTTTGTTTTTTGTTTTTTACCACTCTAGTCACCAGCTTGGGCTTCCCTGGTGGGTCAGTGGTTCAGAACCTGCCTGCCAATTCAGGAGTCATAAGAGCGTGGGTTTGTTCCCTGGGTTGGGAAGATCCCCTGGAGAAGGAAATATCAACCCACTCCAGTATTCTGGCCTGGGAAATCCCATGGACAGAGGAGCCTCGAGGGCTACATTCCAGGGGGTCACAAAAGAGTCAGACATGACTTAGCAGCTAAACAACAAGTCACCAATTTAGCTTGTCTGTTCTTTTTAGCCTAAGCTATTAACCCCCATCTTGATTTGCTCAACTTATCTCTCTTCTAGAGACATCTCTGCTGTGGCCCTGACTTAGAACTCCAATAATATATCTTGCTGACCAAACCTTATCTCTTCCTTCATTCATGAGTTTCTTGGAGAGCCTGCTTCCTCCACAAAGTTATTTTTTTCTTTTTTCATGTGTGTCTTCCTCTGTTTGCTCCTGAGCACATGATGTCTGCCTATAAAATAAGTTGAAAGCTCTACTTAGCTTTTTATCTTCATAGCTGATTGTCACTAATAGCCTTTTCTGTATATTTTAATGTTTTTGCCTATGGCAAAATGGTAGGGATAAGATTTTACATTTCAAAGGTTTCATTTATGTGGAAAGGTGGAGGAGAGTCCATTATTTGCAAAGAAGTTGTTCCAAATCATGATACACAGGAAAGACCTCTGTTGAAGTAGTACAGATTACCTTAAGGGATAAGGGCTAAGTCAAACCCCATTCTCAGAAGGGTACATGTGATTCTAAGGCCAAAACACATTCTCATAATAATTAGTGACCCCATTTGTAGCTAAACTCTGAAGAAAATTAGCAAACATAATCCCTATTTTAGCATATTCTGAATTATGACATTTTTCTCACCACAATTTATAAATAACTTAACCAGTGCAGCAATGTCTATAAGATGTCAAAATTTTTTCCATATTGTATTTTATTTTTTAACAATCTTAGAATAAGAAAACATTTTAAAAGGCAGAACCTGTCATTTAAAATATTGATGCATTTTAATAGCATGAAGTTTAACTTGGTATGAACTTTCCCAGTAGTGCATTCCATGAAGGCAAAATCTTACCAGAGGTAACAAAAATTAAAATTTTCATTAGGCCATTTCCTTTCATATTTAGGCTATATTACCATTATCAAAATTGTTTACAGTAAACATTATGTACTCATATACTCATACTCAACGGAATGTTTAACACATGGATTTTCTTTGTTTTTGAACCATACTGAGCAGTAAGAATGTCATATGCTTATCACTGGAGGTGGGAAGCAGGCAAGGATAAAAGGTCATCTCACCATGCAGGCATCCGTGGATCATATATTTGCCTCCAGCTTTCCAGATATCCGGAAACCCCATATCCCCAAAGAATTTTAACTCTGATTTCATTTTCTATAAAAATTTACAAGATTTATTGCCTCAAAAAGATTTTCCCATTATTACTCTTCAGTTTCCTTTAGTCTTTTCTATTTTTCATTCTTCACTCAATATTTATCCTTTCTCCCTTCCCTCCTCTTCCTTCCTTCTTTTTTTTTTTTTTCCTTCCTTGGATACAGAGATTGTGTCAATGACCTGAAATGCCAGGTCATTACTTAATCAACTTCACTGGCCCCTGAACATGCTCCTATGTGTATTCTCCATTCTCTTTTGTCACTTCTCTATAGGCATCACATCCCAGTGTTTTCTAAATATCCTTTATTTTACAAATTAGTGCAAAATAAATACTATTATTTTGTGTGCATGTGTGAAGGCTTATAATCCTCAATCTGTTTTACTTTTTTCATGCCATTTTGACCAATTATGACCCCTCCATTATACTATCTCCATACCTCCCTGCTCAGTCATGTCCGAGTCTTTGCAGCCCCATGGACTGTAGCCCACCAAGCTCCTGTCTCCACGGGATTCTCCAGGCAAGAATACTGGAGTGGGTTGCCATACCCTCCTCCAGGAGATCTTCCCAACCCATGGATTCAAACCCACGTCTCTTATGACTCCTGCACTGGCAGGTGAGTTCTTTACCATTAGCACTGCCTAGGAAACCCCGTTTTACTACCTATGTCCATCTAGTTCATTGCTTCTAATTGCTTTTGTAGAAAGCTTTCACATAGTTTACTAATCCATTTCCCTTTGACAGATGCCCAAATTTCCTCCAAATACCCAATTCCACAAATAATGCTACAATAAGCCTTTTTATGCAGTTGGCACAAATCAGAACAAACACTTATTAGGAGTCACAATACCTGTAGAAGGGCCTCTGTCTTAATACCAAGTATCTTAAGTAACAAGTCCTTGGTAAAACCCTATTCTCAGAAAAAGAAAGAAGGGTTCCAAGGTCAAAATTTATTCTGTAAAGTCAAGTCTCTACTCCCTGTAGTCTGTGGCCATTGATGTCTCTACTTTGTTTAGCAGCCAGTTAATGATTGAATAGAGATTTCTTAAATGCCCTGAACCAATAAATCTTTCAGTTTTTATAGAAGGTTTTGTGTGCATGTGTTGGACCAAGCATTCAATACTAAGGCAGCTTGTAAGTCTACCTTAACCTTTAGTTTTTGCTTGTGCAAGGCCTCAGAGTCAATCAATCAGAAGAAAGAGCTCAGGGCTCACTTATATCTTCGATGGTCATATGCAGAAACCTGAACATTTGTGTGGCTTTCCTAGATCCCCAGAAATATGTCAGAACCTCTCAAAGTCAGCTGTGGATATCTCATTACTCAGATCTTCTTTTACATTTTTTCTTTTTTTTTGGTCAGGTTCTTGTTCGTTTCAGTTTGCATCACCGCTTTAAGCTGCTGTGTTTTTAAACAATTGCTGTTTATTGTTTTTGACAAACACCCTAAGGATGAAACTTATTTCAAAGAGTCAGCTTCTAGTTAGGTCAAACAATGTTTTGCGGGGGTTTGGGGAGTGGAAGCCATGAGATAAACCAAATAGCAACAACACACTGCTGATGGGACTTGAGGAGTGTGAAGCCCCTTATCTGCCTGTGATGGCAGCCTGACTCATGGTTTTATAGCTACTGCAGATACAAGGCTACTGGTTTTCAAGGATGCATGGGATTTAGGAGAGAGGGAAGGGAGCAGACCAAGTTAATGTACCCCAAATACTGCCATTCTTACTGATTTTTCAGAGTTTTTCTTAAATAAACTCTTCCTCAGATTGTTATGATCCTTTGGTTAATTTGTAGAGTTCCTAAAAAGTTGATTTTGACAAATTTGCAGTTGTTTTTATTGATTTTATGAAAGAATATATTTATGGAGGCCCTCATTCCACCATTCCAGAAATCTCAGCTCTTACATTAAAAAAAATCTTATGTATAAATCACTTTTTAAGACTTCTGTGGCTTCATCAAGTCCATGTTCCTTATGTATTCAGTATTAGGAATTATGGATCCAAATTTCTATAGGAATTAGGTATGTGACACAAATCACAGAATGAACTTGTGATAAGGATATAGGGAGTGATGGCAGGTACCATAAGCTCATGTTAGGGAGTGGCTGCTTCTCAGGTCCAGCCCTTGGCCTGCACTTGGAAATAGGGACCAAATATTGCTAGATTTCCCAGTTTACTGAAATAAGCAAGAAATTCAGATTAAAGAGGAAATATCTTTACATGTATTTCGTACATTATTTAATGAAGTCAAATGGCACCCTTCTATGGATCAGATTCTACTTTGTTGTTGTTCAGATGCTCAGTCGTGTCCGACTCTTTGTGACCCCATGGACTGAAGCATGCCAGGCTTCCCTGTCCTTCACCATCTCCCGGAGCTTACTCAAACTCATGTCCATTGAGTCAGCGGTGCCATCCAACCATCTCGTCCTCTGTCGTCCCCTTCTCCTCCTGCCTTCAATCCTTCCCAGCATCAGAGTCTACTATCAGGTCACAAATTTGTGTCCCTTATTAATGACTGTGCTGTGTTTAGTCGCTCAGTCATGTCTGATTCTTTGTGACCCCATGGACTGTGACCCACCAGGCTCCTCTGTCCATGGGGATTCTCCAGGCAAGAATACTGGAGTGGGTTGCCATGCCCTCCTCCAGGAGATCTTCCCAACCCAGGGATCAAACCTTCATCTTCTCATTGTAGGTGGATTCTTTACCAGCTGAGCCACCGGGGAAGCCCAAGAACACTGGGGTGGGTAGCCTGTTCCTTCTCTAGGGGATCTTCCCAACCTAGGAATTGAACTGGGATCTCTTGCATTGCAGGTGGATTCTTTAGCAGCTGAGCTACCAAGGAAGCCTTATTAATAGTTAGTGATGGTATAAGATAGGCATTGTCTTTGTATATTTATTTTCCTCAGAGAAAGTAACATTAAGCCAAATGCTTTTCTTCATGGTAATTGTCCTATTTTGTCATGTGGGGGAAATTTTTATGAGCCCCATATTAGAAATTTTGTTTCTAATTGATTTTTCAGAAGGGGAGGTCTATCCCTCTGGAGTTTTCTGATAGGAGGCATGAGTTGCTTTTGGATAACGTCCTCTTTCTATCCTTACCTGTAGGTCTCTCAGTGTAGTCTGACTGTGCAGACCTGGGCAAGATTTTGTGTGTCTTTATCAACTAAGTAGTTACATGATACAGTTCTGGAAATGGTCAGCAAACGAATGATGATGATTTGATTCTTGTGAGATCTTGCATGTGAGTTTTTTGATAATTTCTCACCATTACCAGCCAAGCTCTCTCTCTTGAAATAGTCAGTGCTCAACTACAAGCAGAAGCAAAGACTGCACTTTTACAAAGAAAAGTACAATTGGCAGGGAAGATCAACTTTATTTGCTTCAAGCAGGAACTCATTTAAACCATCTCAGATCTGACAGAGATGTTTTTTGGACTTTATCCACTTATTCTAGGGAATGATAAGCATTGTGTTTTGCTTACCTAACTGCAAAATGTAGCAGTTTGCCCTGAAAACATGTGAGTATTCAGTAAAGGCAAGCAGGTGATTTTCCTTCTAGGCAAACTAATATTAGGTTATCTTCTACCTTGCCCAGGCTATGGAATCCCTGTGAGTTAATCTTTTTTTTTTTTTAATTAATTCTATTATTCCTTTCTGTGGTCATTGCCATTGTTCTTTGTAAAGCCTTCTAATGGTATAATGAGGCATTGTAAATGAAGAATTACTCTCAGTTCTTTTCCCCATCAGAGATGTATGCTTTTTTTCTCTAGAATCCATAGCTTTAAAGCTTAAAGTGATATTTCTTTGTGGCTGTCCCAGTAATGTTGTTGTTCAGTAGCCAAGTCGTGTCCAACTCTTTGCAACCCCGTGGTCTGTAGCACACCAGGCTTTCCTGTCCCAGTAATAAACCCTAAGAAATTATCTTGCTATGAAGTCAAATATAGCTGGGCAACTTGAGGTGATAGGTATCCAATCTGAAAGTGTAGACAGAAATTCTCTAACTTAGTTCTCCTCTCCTAGTCCTCACAGGCAAAGATCAATTTACTGCTAATCTTTGGCAAAGGTAGGCTGCATACTAGAATCTGACAGTTTTTGAAATGGGTCCTTGGTGGCTCAGCAGTAAAGAATCTGTCTGGCAATTCAGGAGACGTGTTCAATCCCTGGGTCAGGAAGATTCCCTGGAATAGGAAATGGCAACCCAATCCAATATTCTTGCCTGGAGAACTCCATGGATAGAGGTGCTTGGTGAGCTACAGTCCATGGGGTTGCAAAGATTCAGATACTACTTAGTGACTAAACAACAGTAATAAAGGAAAAGAGAAAATGAAATGCTTCAGGAACAGAGTTGACCTGAGATGGGGGAGGGAAATGATGTATAAGTGGAACACAGGACTTTTATGGCAGTGAAACTATCCTGCATGACATTATTGGGGATACATGTCATTATACAATTTTGCTGTGAACCTCAAAGTGATGTTTAAAAAATAACATCTGTTTTTAAAAACCTTCAATATGTAGCATGGGGTTATATTGTTATGTATGTTTCTAAAAAAGTATATTATGGAAAAAGCAATTACTGGGATTGCAAGAAATCACCTGAAACCTTGTTTACATATTTATCCCAAGTAGCTTTGTGTTAAGACTTAATGAAAACTAAAATAGTAAACACAATTGATCAGCTGGGCAGGATATATGATGAGTACCTCTGAATGGGAAATTCTAAGTTCTTCTCCCAGGTGGTATTTGAAAAGGTCCTCTTCTCTCTTTCCATCTTTAAATGTGAGTACATTAATCATTCTTGTTTATTTATTCACTTATTCCATCCATGTATAAAGGTGGTGGTACCAAGAACAAAAGCATTAATCTATTGGTAGCCTGATGTGAACCAATTAATTAAATTTTTCAAGTTTGAAACAGTTTCTCAAAACGCCACATTTAGTGATGGGCTTTTTATTTCCCTGGTGTTTCCAAGGCTGCAATCTGCCCCTTTAAAAAAGGGAAGAAACCACGTCCCTCTTCTGGCTGTAATCTGATGCTATGACATGTGAGAGTAACAATTCAAGATGAGATTATGGAAAGCTATTCTGTGAATGCCTCTTTTGGTTGATCACATGCAAGCTAGTAAAATTTTTTAGATATAACTTTTTAATATGTGGACTTCCCTGGTGACTCAGATGGTAAAGAATCTGCCTGCAATGCAGAAGATCTGGATTAAATCCCTGGGTCGGGAAGATTCCCTGGACAAGGAAATGGCTACCCACTCCAGTATTTTTGCCTGGAGAATTCCGTGGATAGAGGAACCTGGTGAGCTGCAGTCCATAGGGGTCACAAAGAGCCAGGCATGACTGAGTGAATAACACTACTTTTCTCATTTTTTTATATGTAACTTTTTAATATATAACTTATAACTGAAATTAGAATTCTTCTGGAGTGGTCTGTTTTACCCCAGTTGAAATGAACTTGCTGCTCTTCTCAGACCTGTTTTACCTGCCACTCTATTTAGCCTGAGGTATATTCCTGGTATATTCAGACAGACAGACTGTCACCAAAGAGTAGATCCACTCCAGCACTGAGATACCCTGAAAAGGATTCAGAGTGTTTGATGTATTTTTTCCTCTGGTATAAAGGAGATTACAGCAAGCTTGGGAAGATTCTGGCCACCAGGGCTTTACAGGTTATAAACAGACTGGGAAGGGGGCATCCTTTCATGATTCATGATAGCTCTAGATTGGAGCAGTCTTGGATGACTCAAAATGAGAAATTTATAGACAACTTAAAGGGCTTCCCTGTTAGTTCAGTTGGTAAAGAATCTGCCTGCAATGCAGGAGACCCCGGTTTGATTCCTGGGTCAGAAAGATCTGCTGGAGAAAGGATCAGCTACCCACTCCAGTATTTTTGGGCTTTCCTTGTGGCTCAGCTGGTAAAGAATCTGCCTGCAGTGCGGGAGACCTGGGTTTGATCCCTGGGTTGGAAAGATCCCCTGGAAAAGGGAAAGGCTACCTACTCCAGTATTCTAGCCTGGAGAATTCCATGGACTGTATAGTCTATGGGGTTGCAAAGAGTCAGACACAACTAAGTCACTTTCACTTTCTTTAAAAACATTAGGCTCTAAATATGAATTTGCTTTGTATATAGTGTACACTTTTTGTTCAATCATAGTTGCAATCTTGGCTGTGTTTGTCCCTCTGGTGAGCACTTTTTCTGCATCACTCCATGAAGAGTGAAGAACACATGTCCACAGTGGTTACCATTCACTTATTGCTGCTCTTGTAAGAGTTTTGTGGCCTAGTTCCTGGCACAGCACATAATTTTACAACAGGTAAAATTATGATCAAACTTTGCTTATCAGAAAATTGCTCTCAGAAAATCTTAAGGCTATGGTGTCCTCAATATGGTGTCTTTGTACTATTATGACACATATAATTGCTGATGATCACCAATGGAATGAATGGTGCTTAGAAAAATATATGAATGTGTTTAGTTCACAAAAGGTAAAGGTGGCTAAATGCTTACTAGTTACAAAGTATAACTAGTAATTTATACTTTAACTCACATTTTCCTAGCAAGTCAATCTTGCACTGCTATTTAAAACTCTTATAAAAATAATAAGAATTGTCAATAACTTAATAAAAATATTTTAAAAAATTTTAAATAGTATAATATTATCCAGTGAACAGACAAAGGGAGGTGAGATTATGTGAGGAGGAAGACACATTCATACTAGTGTCTCCTTCTGTGAAAACACTAGGTTCTTTTAGTATTTTATTTCCAATACCTCTAAAACATACAAATAATTCTGTTTCAGATTGCAACAAATTATCTTATTTATTTATTTATTTGGCGGTGGTGGGCCTTAGTTGCTGCATGAGGAAACTTTAGTTGTTGCATGTGGGATCTAGTTCCCTGACCAACAATTGAACCTGGACCTTCTGCATAGGGAACACGGAATCTTAGCCACCAGATCGCCAGTTAAGTCCCCATCTTATATCCAACACTTTGAGTACCTTGAAGAATAATAATATGGAAATAATGATATCTCCTTCCCCAACTCTCAGTATCTTTTTCTTGGTTCCTTGTAAGATGCTCACCCACAGTGACTGAAATCCAAGGCAGCACCCATACATGTTCTGCTCAAGTGCATTTGCTGTTGATAATCATATGTATGGCTGAGTTCAGCACCCAGGGCAAGTGCGCTCCTTTTGTCTTGGTGATATGTAAGCTGCTGAATGAAATTGAATGCAGAGTTCCAAAAAATAGCAAGGAGAGATAAGAAAGCCTTCCTCAGTGATCAGTGCAAAGAAATAGAGGAAAACAATAGAAAGGGAAAGACTAGAGATCTCCTCAACAAAATTAGAGATACCAAGGGAACATTTCATGCACAGTTCAGTTCAGTTCAGTTCAGTTCAGTCGCTCAGTCGTGTCTGACTCTTTGCGACCCCATCAATCACAGCACACCAGGCCTCCCTGTCCATCACCAACTCCTGGAATTTATTCAAACTCAGGGCCATCTAGTTGGTGATGTCTTCCAGTCATCTCATCCTCTGTCGTCCCCCTCTCCTCCTACCCCCAATCCCTCCCAGGATCAGGGTCTTTTCCAATGAGTCAACTCTTCGCATGAGGTAGACAAAGTATTGGAGTTTCAGCCTCAGCATCCGTCCTTCCAATGAACACCCAGGACTGATCTCCTTTAGAATGGAGTGGTTGGATCTCCTTGCAGTCCAAGGGAGTCTCAAGAGTCTTCTCCAACACCACAGTTCAAAAGCATCAATTCTTCAGCACTCAGCTTTCTTCACAATTCAACTCTCACATCCCTACATGACCACTGGAAAAACCATAGCCTTGACCAGACGGACCTTTGTTGGCAAAGTAATGTCTCTGTTTTTAATATGCTGTCTAGGTTGGTCATAACTTTCCTTCCAAGGAGTAAGCGTCTTTTAATTTCATGGCTGCAATCACCATCTGCAGTGATTTTGGAGCCCCAAAAATAAAGTCTGACACTGTTTCCACTGTTTCCCCATCTATTTGCCATGAAGTGATGGGACCAGATGCCATGATCTTAGTTTTCTGAATGTTGAAGTTTAAGCCAACTTTTTCACTCTTCTCTTTCACTTTCATCAAGAGGCTTTTTAGTTCCTCTTCACTTTCTGCCATAAGGGTGGTGTCATCTGCGTATCTGAGGTTTTTGATATTTCTCCTGGCAATCTTGATTCCAGCTTGTGCTTCTTCCAGCCCAGTGTTTCTCATGATGTACTCTGCATATAAGTTAAATAAGCAAGGTGACAATATACAGCCTTGAAGCACTCCTTTTCCTATTTGGAACCAGTCTGTTGGTCCATGTCCAGTTCTAACTATTGCTTCCTGACCTGCATATAGGTTTCTCAAGAGGTGGGTCAGCTGGTCTGACTCATCTCTTTCAGAATTTTCCACAGTTTCTTGTGATCCACACAGTCAAAGGCTTTGGCATAGTCAATAAAGCAGAAATAGATGTTTTTCTGGAACTCTCTTGCTTTTTTAATGATCCAGCAGATGTTGGCAATTTGGTCTCTGGTTTCTCTGCCTTTTCTAAAACCAGCTTGAACATCTGGAGGTTCATGGTTCATGTATTGCTAAAGCCTGGCTTGGAGAATTTTGAGCATGACTTGACTAGCATGTGAGATGAGCATAATTGTGCGATAGTTTCAACATTCTTTGGCATTGCCTTTCTTTGGGATTGGAATGAAAACTGACCTTTTCTAGTCCTGTGGCCACGGCTGAGTTTTCCAAATTTGCTGGCATATTGAGTGCAGCACTTTCACAGCATCATCTTTCAGGATTTGAAATAGCTCAACTGGAATTCCATCACCTCCACTAACTTTGTTTGTAGTGATGTACTTTATTGAACCCTGCTTTTCAAAAAATGTTCCCTTGGTATCTCTAATTTTCTTGAAGATATCTCTAGTCTTTCCCATTCTGTTGTTTTCCTCTATTTCTTTGCACTGATCATTGAGGAAGGCTTTCTTATCTCTCCTGGCTATTTTTTGGAACTCTGCATTCAAATGGGAATATCTTTCCTTTTCTCCTTTGTTTTTTGCTTCTCTTCTTTTCACAGCTATTTGTAAGGACTCCTCAGACAACCAATGTGTCTTTTTGCATTTCTTTTCCATGGGGATGGTCTTGATCCCTGTCTCCTGTACAATGTCACAGATGGGCTCAATAAAGGACAGAAATGGTATGGACCTAACAGAAGCAGAAGATATTAAGAAGAGGTGGCAAGAATACACAGAAGAACTGTACAAAAAAGATCTTCATGACCCAGATAATCACAATGGCTTGATCACTCACCTAAAGCCAGACATCCTGGAATGTGAAGTCAAGTGGGCCTTAGGAAGCATCACTATGAACAAAGCTAGTGGAGGTGATGGAATTCCAGTTGAGCTATTTCAAATCGTCAAAGATGATGCTGTGAAAGTGCTGTACTCAATATGCCAGCAAATTTGAAAAACTCAGCAGTGGCCATGGGACTGCAAAAGGTCTGTTTTCCTTCTAGTCCCAAAGAAAGGCTATGCCAAAGAATGCTAAAACTGCTGCACAATTGCACTCATCTCACACACTAGCATTGTAATGCTCAAAACTCTCCAAGCTAGGCTTCACTAACATATGAACTGTGAACTTCCAGATGTTCAAGCTGGTTTTAGAAAAGGCAGAGGAACCAAAGATCAAATTACCAACATCTGCTGGATCATTAAAAAAGCAAGAGAGTTCCAGAAAAACATCTATTTCTGCTTTATTGACTATGCCAAAGCCTTTGACTGTGTGGATCATAAGAAACTGTGGGAAATTCTGAAAGAGATGGGAATACCAGACCACCTGACCTGCCTCTTCAGAAATCTGTATGCAGGTCAGGAAGCAACAGTTATATCTGGGACATGAAACAACAGACTGGTTCCAAATCAGAAAAGGAGTATGTCAAGGCTGTATATTTTCACTCTTCTTGTTTAACTTACATGCAGACTATATCATGAGAAACTCTGGGCTAGTTGAAGCACAGGCTGGAATCAAGATGATGAAAGTGAAAGAGGAGAGTGAAAAAGTTGGCTTAAAGGTCAACATTCAGAAAACAAAGATCATGACATCCTGTCCCATCACTTCATGGCAAATAGATGGGGAAACAGTGGAAACAGTGGCAGACTTTATTTTGGGGGGCTCCAAAATCACTACAGATGGTGACTGCAGCCATGAAATTAAAGACACTTACTCCTTGGAAGAAAAACTATGACCAACCTAGACAGCATATTAAAAAACAGAGACATTACTTTGTCAAAAATGGCACATCTAGTTAAGGCTATGGTTTTTCCAGTGGTCATGTATGGATGTGAGAGTTGGACTATAAAGAAAGCTGAGCGCTGAAGAATTGATGCTTTTGGACTGTTGGAGAAGACTCTTGAGAGTCCCTTGGACTGCAAAGAGATCCAAACAGTCCATCCTAAAGGAGATCAGTCCTGGGTGTTCATTGGAAGGACTGATGCTGAAGCTGAAACTGCAATACTTTGACCACCTGATGCCAAGAAGTGACTCCTTGGAAAAGATCCTGATGCTGGGAAAGACTGAAGGCAGGAGGAGAAGGCGACAACAGAGGATCAGATGGTTGGACTGCATCACTGACTCGATGGACATGAGTTTGAGTAAACTCCGGGATTTGGTGATGGGCAGGGAGGCCTGGCATGCTATAGTTCATGGGGTGCGAAGAGTCAGATATGACTGAGCGACTGAACTTAACTGAATTGAATGAAAGAAATAAATGATTTTATGTCAAGATTGGAAACATATTTTTAAAAATGATCCAAGGTGGAGCAGCATGAGAAAAATGAGAGTAGGGAAAAAAGAAAAACAACTTTTAGTCTTCAATTTCTGAGCTTTGGACAGAGGCTTGATGCTCTAAAAATATTTGATTTGGAAAATGCTAGGGAAAAATTCTTTTGTACATTTAAAGTAACACTCTTGCTCATTCCCTTCTTGCTTTCACAGTGTATCTCTGTAAGCACACTGGATTTCCTTGTTCTCAGCCCATTTTCATGAGTAGAGGTCATTGCGTTACATTGAGGCATGGTTACAATTTCTTCTCTACAGAGGCACAAAGTTCTTATTTTGTGAACTCCTGCCTTCCACTTCACTCCTTCCAGCTGCCTGGTCATTCCCAAAGAGGATAATATTAATAGTGTAGATTAAGGGGATCTTCAGGTCTCACCAGATGTTGAGACTTCTCATAGAAGAGAAAGAGAGGAAGAGTATAAATTTTCTCCTTTATATGGAAGAAAATCACTTTTTTTTGTTACAGGATGTCAACTTTCTGCCATGTGAACCCATATTTCTATTTAAGGGGCCTCTTCCTGGACCCTTTCCTGCTCTGGCCCAGATCTACCAGTGACCCTTCATTTTTTTCATAGGTAAAAGCTATTATTTCTTCAAGAAAGCATTCCCCAGACTTTGGGACTTGACCCTCCTTGTCCATGGTATGTACATCTCCGACTTTGATGCTCACCATTATATTGAAATGGTCTTATGGTGTGTCTGTTCTCTTATGTATCTCTGTACCCTCAAGTATACTTCAGGTACAACTCCAGGGGAGACATTAATATTTGTAGTCAACTCAGATCTGTGTATTTCTTATAAATCCAGCTTTCAGGTGGATAGCAGTAAAGAATCTGGAGAAGAGGTGGTACTTGTATTTCTTAAAATGGCATCATTTGGACTTGTGACAGGGCTCATCTTTTTCATTGTTTTATTCTTACAGTACGGAACTTGACAGGTAATACAAAATTTAAATAAAATGTTTGAGACAAACAGGTGAATGAATGTATCATGCTCTCAGTAAGAACTTTTCAAACCAAATTAAAGAATCCACTTTTCTGATGCATTCCAAATATGTGGTTTCTTTCCCAACACTTTTTCTCAATGGCTGTATGTGGTGGTGGTGGTGTTTAGTCGCTAAGTGCTAAGTCGTGTCTGTAGCTCTCCAGGCTCCTCTGTTCATGGTATTCTGCAGGCAAGAAAATGAGTGGGAAGCCTTTTCAATCTCCAAGGGATCTTCTTGACCCAGGGATTGAACCAGCATCTCCTGTTTGGCAGGCAGATTCTTTATCGCTGAGCCACCAGGGAGGTCCAGCTATATGTGTACATGCACATTTATAATTTCCTGCACTTCTGAGTGTGCCTGAATGAAGTCATATCTTTTAAAACTTTGGCTGTTTTTCACAGTGTTCATTTATCACATTCCCAGGCCAATCACCCATCCATAACAAAAAACCCTAGATTGAACTGGCTTCTGGCATTGTTAAAATGAATCCAGTTTCGATTTGGGTTTCTCTCTTAAAATGCTTGTTTGTTATAAGAACATCAATTGAGTTCCCCTTAGACTCATTAAAGCTGGTGCTATTTTAATTAGCTTCAGTCAACAGGATTGATTAAAAGTTAACAAGAGCAGTTTTGGTAAAACACTGAAGTCAAACATTTTGGCTGTTTTTCCAAACTGTGTTATGAACTTAGTATGAATCCAGATTTGTTCAATAGTTTTGCCACCCTTTATGGTAAATTTGTAAATTTGTGGCTTTTAATAAAAAAAACACATATAAAAAGTACATAGTAAATATTAAAACAGGCATGCATATACAATGACTAGAAAACAAACTTTTCTAATTACATAAAATTTTTTCAATTGCCAGGAAAAAAGGCAAACCTTAAAAATGACTAAACCTTAAAAATGAATGTGGTTTCTTTCCAAATACTTTTTCTCAATGGCTGTATGTGGTGGTGGTGGTGTTTAGTCGCTAAGTGCTAAGTCGTGTCCAACCTTAAAAATGACTAGAGTTTTCCTTGCTACTGAGAAAAGATTATTTTTAATGTCAGGTTTCTTAAATTAAAAAAATATATGGTTATTATATAACTAAAATAATATAAAAATGTATAAAGAATTAAATAATTTTCTCTCCTTTGCCTTCCCTAAGATAACATAATGTATACCTTTACCTTTACCATTATTCTTACTCATTCAAACATAAATCCAGGTACAAAACTGCTTATAAAAATGAGAGCCCACTGTACATGTTTTTCTACTGTTTGCATTTTTCATTTATCCATGTATAACATAGATCCTCAGGATAGTATATAGAGATCTAAGCTGGTTTTTTTTTTTCCATGCTTGCCTTGTATGTTATAGGATGGATGTCACATAATTCATGCAACTGTTTTCTTAGTATTGGATATTCAGATTGTTTCCCATTACGAACAATGATTCAATAAATATCCTTTGTATTTATATATTGGTACTTATTTTTCCTCTAAGAAATTCTAAAGAGAATGTCTGGATCAAAAATGTATATTTAAAATTTTTTTCATTTTAAAAATATTAAAAAAATTTTAATATTCTGAAATAATTACAAAACTTTAAACACTTTACTGAAATGTTATAGTTGCAGTCAGGTTTCAAACTAATTATTTTCTTAAATTCTTCAGATAAGTCTAGGTTACTTGAAGAGATCACCATTTTAAAATGCTGTTTTTCAAAGTAACACAAAATATAAACCTAACTTCCATGATATTGTTCTCTTAAACCTATATTTATTTGTATATTTTTTTTATTAAGCAACTGACCTGTCTAGAAATGTAGAAAAGTAAGTTCTATAATCATGAGTTAGGATACTTCATTTTACCTAGAAACATGGAGAAAATAAGATTCAGGATTCACAAAATTCAACAAACTAGATACTGAATGCTGTATTTGATTCCAAGGCATTATTGTATTTCACATCCATATTTATTACTATCAAGTAGATGGTGTCATACTAAGGAATTCACTGGGCTTCCCTGTGATGCCTACATTCTCTCTGGAAGTGAGCACTACTACCTCACAGGGGTGGGTCTACTCCATGACATGAAAGAGGAGGATGCTTTGGGAGGCTGCATAATAAGCAAATTAATTGCATTGAAATGGTATTTCTGAAAGTGTAATACTTCTATCTCTGGTAGTATGCAAATTGATTGGGTTGTAAGAACAGATTGCTAATTTAATTTTTAAAAATTTTTATTGAAGTATAGTTGTTTTACTATGTTGTGTGAGTTTCTACTATATAGCCAAATGAATCACTCATATATATATACATATATCCCTTCCCTTTTGGACTTCATTCCCATTCAGGTAATTGTATTAGAATTTTAGTTGTTTAAATATTAACTGAAAGAAACAACAAAACAGCAAACTCATAATTTCATATATATTTATGTTTATATATATACCTCCATTTGTGTATCTACTTATTCTCACATGGGTATATATAAAAGTGTGTATTTTCCTTAATACAATATTAATGTGGGTATTTAAGTTCAACAGGTGAACATATTGAAAGAAAAATATTAAGTACCAGTTATATGTATGTATATGTGTGTGTGTGTATAGATACACACACACACACACACACACGTGAGTGCATGCTCAGTCACTTCAGTCTTGTCCTATTGTTTGCGACTCTATGGATTCTCCAAGCGAAAACACTGGAGTGGGCTGCCATGCCCTCCTTCAGGAGATCTTCCTGACCCAAGGATCGAACCCATGTCTCCTGTGTCTCCTGAATTGCAGATGAACCCACTGAGCCATCTGGGACGCACACCCTCTCCCCCCCACACACACATTTTCATTTAACAAATAACTAGTGAGTACTTACCATGAGCCATATGTTCCAAGCACTCGGGATAAACATGGTAACTTCAATCCTGCAAAGGTTATAGAACTGATGTAAAAATTACTGGAGTTTGGGAAAACTTGTGAAAACATACACAGCTATAACTTCATTTTCAGCTGGACTTCATAAATCTAAGTTGTATAAACCTTGATATACCTATGTACTACATAGGTAGCACTCTCTCTATTTGAGATTTCACTAACCAGTTAAAGTATAATAACCAATATGATAGTCTACAAATTGTACTTTTTCCAAATACAGTAGAAATTTATTTCTCACTGTTATAATAGAAATGAGTGATGAAAGGTGGGCATGCCACCCTCTTCCCCGTGGTCTTTCAGGGTGGTAGCTGGCAGGGACTCTGCCATTTTCTCACAGAGCTTCAAGCCAGCCTGGGAGTTGTCTTCACTCCTGGTGCTTGGAGAGGGAAAGAACATGGTAGATTCTATCATTTGGCCTTAATCTGACACAGAACTCTTACTCTCATACAAGAACTCACTCAGGAGGTCCAGCTGACATCTAGAAAGACTGCAGTGAATAAGCTAGCTCTGACCATGAGAGAATAAAAGGGAGCTGCCAGCAGTCTCTACCGCTGTGGATTCCTTAATGTTAAGGCAGTCACTATAGTCTGTCTCTAATCCCCCAGTCTGGAATAATTATAAAGGTACCCTTTGGATTATGTCTATAAGAAATAGTGTAAGGCATAGCATACTGTGGCCCAGGACACATCAAGACCTACTTCATGTAGTATCCAAATATCAATTCAATCCTCATAGAAACTCTATAGGGTAAATCTATTATTAATCTTATTTACAAGTGAAGACACTGAGGCATAAAGAAGTTCGTCCAGCTAATAAGTGATGGACTGAGATTTGCACTCAAACAGCCAATCTTTAGCTTCTGGGCTCTGATCTTCTATGTGGTGTTGATTCTTTTCTTCATTTCTGTTTTGAGCCAAATTCTTCCAAATCATGGAAACCTAACCAAAGTTAATTTATGGTAAAATCATCTAATTCATATTTTCTCAGTCAAATCAGAGCTCTTCACCATCTTTTCCTTCTCCTCTTGATTTCAAGTTTCATGGAGTCCTACATAAAGTCAGGGCATGAGGGAGTGGTGAGTACCTGGTTCTCCTTCTCCACCATTTCATGCTGACATTGGACATCAACATCAGTGTTTGTGGTCACTGTTACCCCTTCACGCTGCTCTCCACACTGCATCCCGTCGCTTTGAACTTGTCATTTCTCAGTATCTCGTCAAAGGAAAACCTTCTGCTGAGGCTTGGCGATCTCTGTGCTTTGCTCTCAGACCCCATCTCTCTTGATCTACCTCTATTTCAGCACATCACACAGACCCTGAACCTCTGCAAGGAACTGCCACATGACCTCCTTCCACCTGGAATTTCTGAGCACAACTGGGGCACTCTGGCTTTCCCAGGAGAGGAACATGGCAAAGGCAACATGGCCCCTCAGAGATCCCGTAGCGTCCAACCGTTGTTTTCCTACTCCAGCCCTTACCTGCCTTTTGGAAAACTTCCCTCCTCATCCTCTGACCTATGAAAGTCTTTCCTCTTTTGCCTTCTCTGCCAGTTTGTCACCCTGGTTTTCTGTGTCTCTGGTTGATTTTCCCCTTTATCCTTGATGCCTTCTATTCTTGCTGTCCCTGACTTATAGAACTTCTCTAATGTTAGTTCTCAGTTTTAACTTATTTTCCTGTCACAGAATCCTTTTTCTTCTCTCTTATGATTTCAACTTTCATTTCTTTGTTACCCCCAAATCTCAGTTTCTGTTCTTTATCTTTCTTCTAGACCCTAGCCTCTAGTGTATATAAACACCTTCACCCGCACACTACAATTCACCTTAAATTAAACTAGACCTGTCTCAAACCAAACTGACCATCTTGTCTCAAAACCTGGAAAGTAAGTTCCAGTTTGTTCTTATTCACTAGTGCCCTTCTGGGATTAGTAGAGCCTTGTAGTTAGCAGGCACTCAGCATTTGTTGAATGAATGAATGTCTATTGATGGTCTCATGGCTTCTGCCTTTCTGCTACATTCACAACATCCTCATGGCTGCCCTGTTATCATCCACTGCTCCCTAACCTTTGAAACTATTTCATAATATTCTGCACCAAGTCTCCTTTTGCTTAACGTGGAACGCTGAATTTGGCTCATCTTCATTCCTGTATTATATTCTATCGAATGAATGTACTGCAGTTTATTCTTCAATCTATTGTCAGTAGATGTATGGTTAGTTCCATTATTTTTAACAACCATGAACAACGCTGCCATGACCCTCGTTAATCCTAATTCTGTTCCCTATTTCATGCTTTAGTTCTTCCTCTTTGAGTTTCCCACAAGCATCACAATTTGAATAGCTATGTCTATAGTACACGGTAAGCATGACTGTTAAACTTCATACACCCCTATAAGTATTTTTTTTTAATGGGGAAAAGCCCTGCCAAGTGCCCTTACAGAGAAGTCTACACTTTTCTGTCCTGGCAGAGTGGATCCTGAGGAAAGATAACTTCTTATGTAACAGTCACTACAGCAAAGGGCAGTGTGAGATGGGAATATAGTATGGTTGGCAAATCTAGTCCAGAAGAAAAAAGTAGGTGGAGTTATGCAAAAAACCAGGTTTTGTAGACTGAATATGGGCTCTACTTCTTAACACATTAGCAAACCGGAAAATTTTCTTCATTTCTCTGAATCTGTTTCTTCATGTGTAAAATGAGATAATATCAATCACCTACAAGGACTACTGGAGGAATTAACATATTGGCGCAGTGGTAAAGAATCTGCCTGCAATGCAGGAGATGCAAGAGATGTGGGTTCGATCCCTGGGTCAGGAAGGTGCCCTGGAAGAGGGCATGGCAACCCACTCCAGCATCCTTACCTGGAGAGTACCCTGAACAGAGGAGCCTGGCTGTCTACAGGTCCTGGGGTCACAAAGAGCTGGATGCAGCTGAGCACAGAATACACAGCACATAGAATGGTAACATCTGAGAACATTCAATAAAACAGGCCATTTTCCTTACCTCTGAGTCTATTTCCAAAATAATTAATTTATGTCACTATAACTCAGATTATGGTGAAAATGTTCTCTGTATGTATGATCATATATTAATAAAAATAAGTTTCAAATAGAATTATAACCCAGGACACCTAGTATCTCTCTAAGGAGAAGGTAATTCAATTTCTTGGAGATATTTCTCCATTTTTGTCAGAATTTATTACCTGAGAGATTACAAAGTTCTGTCCATTATGTTAGGGCCAGTAAGCGAATGTATCCTTTTTTTGAATAGGTGGACTATCAAAAGTTGGGGATGTTATTATTAAGTCTTGTTTAAAAACCCATCACTGTCAAAGTGGTTCCAGTCTAGAGGAGCTGCAGCCACATGAAGCACCTAGAAAGAGGCTGTCATAGTTAAATGGGCCCCTGGCATTCAGTCATGTGTCCTTTGTGACTGACCTCACTCTGATAGCGGACATTATATTTAATGGCTAAACAAAAGTTCATTTTTCCTTCCAGTCAGACTGGAAAAGAGTAAACGATGGAGGTAAAGCTGTGTTATGCCAAAGGGGAACATGAATCAGGGAAACTGACACTTTGAACTTTTAAACTCTGATTTTTCAGGCTTTTAATACCTTTTGGTGAATGTGTTTCCCCAGTGGAAATTTGGAAATAATTTGCTCACTGAGAAGTCGACACTTTATTTCTTAAAACTGAAGAAAGTATCGGAATTGTGTTTTCTCAGGGTGGTTCTTCTGAAACTGATAAAATTTCCTCGCTAATCCATGATGGTGGTGATTTATTGTCAATGTTGTTGCCTTCTCTGAGTTCTTTTGAGAGTAAAAGTAGCATTCCTGTAAGGTCTTGAATGCTTAGTAGTATTTCAATAGCAGTAGCATGACACAGTTCATAGAACTCTGACCTGAATCTTAAGGACCAGTCGTGAAAGAGTCTTTTCTGAGTACTTACCATGTGCCGTGCAACTTTCTAGGTGGTAGAGGATTTATGGATGGTAAGAGAAATACCCTTGCCCTGTGAATCTTCAGAGTTAAAGACATAACTGATATTAATGAAGTAATCATACCAGTCTAAAATTATAGTCTGTGATGAGAGAACTAAAGGAAAAACACAGATACACACACATACATGCATTCAAACAAAGGAGATGTGCAGGGTGGTGGAAATGACAAAATATTTGTTGTTGCTGTTCAGTTGCTAAGTCTCACCTCTCTATGGCCCCGTAGACTGCAGCACGCCAAACTTCCCTGTCCTTCACTATCTCCAGAGTTTTCTAAAACTCATGTCCGTGAGTCAGAGATGCCCTCCAACCATCTCATACTCTGTCGTCCCCTTCTCCTCCTGCCCTCAATCTTTCCCATCAAGGTCTTTTCCAATGAGTCAGTTCTTTGTATCAGGTGGCCCAAGTGTTGACGCTTCAGCTTCAGCATCAGTCCTTCCAATGAAAACCCAGGACTGATTTCATTTAGGGTTGGATGGATCCCAAAGGACTCTCAAGAGTCTTCTCCAACACTGCAGTTCGAAGGCATCAATTCTTCAGGAATCAGCCTTCTTTGTGGTCCAGCTCTCACATCCATACATGACTACTGGAAAAATCATAGCTTTGACTATATGGACCTTTGTCAGCAAAGTGATGTCTCTGCTTTTTAAAACACTGTCTAGGTTTGTTATAGCTATTCTTCAAAGGAGCAAGCATCTTTCGATTTCGTGGCTGCAGTCACTGTCTGCACTGATTTTGGAGACCAAGAAAATGAAATATGACACCATTTCCACATTTCCCCCATCTATTTGCCATGGAGTGATAGGACTGGATGCCATGATCTTCATTTTTTTAATGTTGAGTTTTAAGCCAACTTTTTCATTCTCCTCTTTCACCTTCATCAAAAGGCTTATTTTTTTTCCCAGTGGTCATGTGTGAATGTGAGAGTTTGAGAGTTGGACTATAAAGAAAGCTGAGTGCAGAAGAATTGATGCTTTTGAACTGTGGTGTTGGAGAAGACTCTTGAGAGTCCCTTGGACTGCAAGGAGATCCAACCAATCCATCCTAAAGGAGGTCAGTCCTGGGTGTTCATTGGAAGGACTGATGTTGAAGCTGAAACTCCAATACTTTGGGCACCTGATGTGAAGAGCTGACTCATTTGAAAAGACCTTGATGCTGGGAAATATTGAGGGCAGGAAAAGGGGACTACAGAGGATGAGATGGTTGGATGGCATCACTGACTCGATGGACATGGGTTTGGGTGAACTCTGGGAGTTGGTGATGGACAGGGAGGCCTGGTGTGCTGCGATTCATGGGGTCACAAAGAGTCGGACACAACTGAGCAACTGAACTGAATTGAACTGAACTGAACTGAAGAGGCTTATTAGCTTCTCTTCACTACCTGCCATGAAAGTGGTATCATCTGCATATCTGAGGTTGTTGATATTTCTCCCTGCAATCTTGATTCCAGCTTGTGACTCTGGGTTATGGTTAAAGCTGTGGTATCAAGCATGAATATATTTAATATGTTTCTTGAAGTTTTTCTTAGCATAATACCATTTATGTTAGCTACACAAAGTTTTGCTTCTTTCTCTTAAGATGATGTGACTTTTCTTTCAAAAATTTTTCTAGCTGTTATTAGAATGTTGAGTAGGGGGGTCGGGTATATATACTGGGAGAGGTTAAGTATATTTCATATGAGACAATAAATTTTATTTATTTATTACAACATATGATTTGATTGTTTGCCATGTACAGTATCAAGAAGACAAGTTTCTAGAGATCTGAAAAATATACATTAAAAGTTTAAAAAAATATACATGCAGGTTGGAAACACAGTTTTATCTAAAATATTTTTATTTTCTGTTCTAGATTGAATATAATATGTGAATAAACAGGCTTCTTGGGGAGTACAGATTTTAGGTTAATGCATTTTTATTAGCACAATAATAATTTACTAATGACAGGTAATCTTTTGTTTATCTTTACAGGGAAATCTTAATAACATTTATAATATATTTTTTGGTTTTAGGGAAGGGTCAAAACAGCTCAATTCCTAGGTTAGGAATATCTTTATAATCTTTTTATGTGTAGATCTGTATAATTCCAATACAAAATAAGATATTAATCTCTCTTGGTCTTGGTTTCTTTTTCTGCAAAAGTAGGATAAGAGACTTGCAATAAAAGCATTGTATCTCCATCATAGGATATTGGGGAATAAAATAATTGGTGTCAAAGACTTTGTGAAGCATAACTCAGTGTGTTAATCATGGCTTGAAAAATTACTTAGAGTTAGGTCTTCCATTCCTTGAACCTTCCAGACCTTTTTATGAATCTTTATAACTACATTTTTTTGACACAGCTGTAGCTCATTGGTCATTCTTTGTGGATTTATCTGCCTATGGATTCTGCACTCTCTGAAAGAATTGCTTTTTTTCTTTCTCTTTATTCATCTTTGCATTCTCAACCTTCATTTACTGCCTAGTTGCATAAATCTTTGGATGAATGAGTGAATAATGTTGAAGTAGCAGAGGATTTTGGCACACCATTTCATTTATCCATTCATTGTTTTACATTTTCCAACCTCCCAAAGGAATTGTGTAAGTAAGGATGGGCTGGGATTTTGATCTTAATAACAGGAAACAACAGATTCCTTATTGGAGAGTTGTGGGATTTGTTTAGAAAGTTAAATAATAGAAACAGGGTGAGAAGGAAGAAAATTTTCCTTCTGAGAAATATTAGTGCCTCTGCCCTTGTCCAGAACATCCTAATGACTGGGTATTTAGTTCCCAATGAAATCAGGCATCTATATATGGCACTGTTTGATGAGTATATCAAGGCTTCCCAGGTGGCTCAGTGGTATAGAATCTGGCTGCCAATGCAGGAGACATAAGAGACACGGGTTTGATCCTTGGATCGGAAAGATTCCCAGGTGTAAGAAATGGCAACCCAAACCAGTATTCTTGCCTGGAGAATTCTATGGACAGAGAAGCATAGCAGGCTGTAGTCCATGGGATAGCAAAGTGTCAGACATGACTGGGTACACACACAAAATGATAAGTATATCATTGACTCCAAAAATGCAGAGATGGTTGAAAGGAATCATGAAAACTGCTCAGTACAAACTGATACAGATGAGGAAATGGAGGCCTGCTGGACTTGATGTCTCACATCAACTTAATGGTAGAACCTAACTTACTTACCTGCCAATTCCAGTGCTGTGCTCCAACCAGCCCATCTAATTTGACCCGATTGTTGTTCATTGTTCAGTTGTTTCTGACTCTGCGATGCTATGGACTGCAGCATGCCAGGCTTCCCTGTCCATCACCATCTCCCAGAGTTTGCTCATTCATGTCCATTGAGTTGGTGATGCCATCCAACCATCTCATCCTCTGTCGGCCCCTTCTCCTCCTGCCTTCAATTTATCCCAGCATCAGGGTCTTTTCCAATGAGTTGGCTCTTCGCATCAGGTGGCCAAAGTACTAGAACTTCAGCTTCAGCATCAATCCTTCCAGTGAATATTCAGGACTCATTTCCTTTAGGATTGACTGGCTGGAGCTCTTTGCAGCCCAAGAGACTCTCAAGAGTCTTCTCCAGCACCATATTTTGAAGGCATCAATTATTCAGTGCTCAGCCTTTTTTATTGTCCAACTCTCACATCTGTACATGACTACTGCAAAAACCATAACTTTGACTATATGGACCCTTGTCGGCAAAGTAATGTCTCTGTTTTTTAATACATTGTCTAGGTTTGCCATTGCTTTTCTTCCAAGGAGCAAGTGTCTTTTAACTACATGGCTGCAGTCACTGTCCACAGTGATTTTGGAGTCCAGTCTGTCACTGTTTCCACTGTTTCCCCGTCTATTTGCCATGAAGTGATGGGACCAGATGCCATGATCTTAGTTTTTTGAATGTTGAGCTTTAAGCCAACTTTTTTATTCTCCTCTTTCACCTTCATCAAGAGGCTCTTTAATTCCTCTTTGCTTTCTGTCATAAGGGTGGTGTCACCTGCATATCTTAGGTTATTGATACTTCTCCTGGCAATCTTGATTCCAGCTTGTGCTTTATCCAGCTTGGCATTTTGCATGTTGTACCCTGCCTATAAGTTAAATAAGCAGGGTGACAATGTGCAGCCTTGAAGTACTCCTTTTCCTATTTGGAACCAGTCTGTTTTTCCATGTTCAGTTCTAACTGTTGCTTCTTGACATGCATACAGATTTCTCAGGAGGCAGATAAGATGGTCTGGTATTGCCATCTCTTTAAGAATTTTCCACACTTTGTTGTGATCTACACAGTCAAAGGCTTTAGTATAGTCCGTGAAGAAGTAGATGTTTTTCTGGAATTGTCTAGCTTTTTCTGTGACCCAACGAATATTGGCAATTTGATCTCTGGTTCCTCTGTCTTTTCTAAATCCAACCTATACATCTGAAAGTTCTCTGTTAACATACTATTGAAGCTTAGCTTGAAGGTTTTTGAGCAGTACTTTGCCAGCACGGTGAAATGAGTGCAATTGTGCAGTAGTTTGAACATTCTATGACATTATCCTTCCTTGGAATTGGAATGAAAACTGACTTTTTCTAGTCCTGTGGCCATTGCTGAGTTTTCCAAATTTGCTGGCATATTGAGTGCAGCACTTTCACAGTGTCATCTTTTAGGATTTGAAATAGTTAAGTGGGAATTCCATCACTTCCACTAGCTTTGCTTGTAGTGATGCTTCCTAAGGCCCACTTGACTTCGCACTCCAAGATATCTGACTCTGATGATCACATCATCTTGGTTATCCAGGTTATTAAGATCTCTTTTGTATAGTTCTTCTGTGTATTCTTGCCACTTCTTAATATCTTCTGCTTCGGTTAGGTCCATACCATTTCTGTCCTTTACTGTGCCTATCTTTGCATGAAATGTTCCCTATCTCTAATTTTCCTGAAGAGAGCTCTAGTCTTCCTCATTCTATTGTTTTCCTCTGTTTGTCTGCATTTTCACTTTAAAAGGCTTTCTCATCTCTCCTTGCTATTCTCTGGAACTCTGCATTCAGATGGGTATAGCTTTCCTTTTCTCCTTTGCATTTTGCTTCTCTTATTTTCTCGGTTATTTATAAGACCTCCTCAGACAACCATTTTGTCTTTTGGCATTTCTTTTTCTTGAGGATGATATTGATCCTGGCCTCCTGTACAATGTTACAAACCTCCATCCATAGTCTCTGTCTATCAGATCTATTTTCTTGAATCTGTTTGTCACTTCCAGTGCATAATCATAAGGGATTTGATTTAGATCACACCTGAGTGGTCTAGTGGTTTTCCCTACTTTCTTCAATTCAAGTCTGAATTTTGCAATAAGGAGTTCATGATCTGAGCCCCAGTCAGCTCCTGGTCTTATTTTTGCTGACTATATAGAGCATCTCCATCTTCAGCTGCAGAAAATATAATCAATCTGATTTTAATATTGACCACCTGGTGATGTCCAAGTGTAGAGTTGTCTCTTGTGTTATTGGAAGAGGAAGTTTGCTATGAGCAGCAGATTCTCTTGGTAAAACTCTATTTGCTTTTGTCCTGCTTCATTTTGTACTCCAAGGCCAAACTTGGCTCTTACTGCACGTATCTCTTGACCTCCTATTTTTGCATTCTAGTCCCCTAAAATGAAAAGGACATCTTTTTTTTGGTGTTAGTTCCAGATGGTCTTGTAGGTCTCCATAGAACCATTCAACTTCAGCTTCTTTGGCATCAGTGTTTGGGGCATAGACTTGGATTACTGTGATATTGAATGGTTTGCCTTGGAAATGAACTGAGATCATTCTGTTGTTTTTGAGATTGTGCCAATTACTGCTTTTCTGACTGTTTTGTTAACTGTGAGGGCTATTCCATTTCTTCTAAGGGATTCTTGCCCACAGTATTAGATATAATGGTCATTTAATTAAATTCACCCATTTTATTTCACTGATTCCTAAATGTCTTGTTCCTGATTCCTAAAATGTCGATGTTCACTTTTTACATCTGCTTGATTACTCCCAATTTACCTTCATTCATGGACCTAACATTCCAAGTTCCTATGTAATATTGTTCTTTACAGCATCAAACTTTACTTTCACCACCAGACACATCCACAACTGGGTGCTGTTTCTGCTTTGGCTCAGTTATCTTCATTTTTTTCTGAAGTTATTTCTCCACTCTTCTCCAGTAGCATATTGGACATCCAGGGGGATTCAGCTTTAAGTGTCATAGCTTTTTGCCTTTTCATACTATTCATGGGGTTCTCAAGGCAAGAATGCTGAAATGGTTTGCCATTCGTTTCTCCAGTGGACCACATTTTGTCAGAACTCTCCACTCTGATCCATCTATCTTGGGTGGCCCTACAAGGCATGGTTCATGGTTTCACTGAGTTAGGCAAAGTTGTGGTCCATATGAGCAGTTTGTTTAGTTTTCTGTGATATGGTTTTCATTCTGTCTGCCCTCTGATGGATGAGGTTAAGAAAATTGTGCGATAGGTTTTGGTAATTGTTTCTGTCTGTTGAACTAGATTGATCAGCAATGAGGGCCTCTATGTACTCACCTCATTTTTCAGAGCCTTGAAATTGATGTCTTAGATGTACACACATTCTTTTATCTTCCCCATGGGTAGGAAATAACAAGAGGAGCTAAAAATGGTAGCTCTTGCTAGAGAAGTTCTGCCCTGTTGGAGAGTCTCCCACTTGAAGGACCAAATAAGAATCATACAGCAGGTGGGCCTAGGGACACTAGGTAAATTCAGCTCCTTACACTGGGATGGAGATTACAGTGTTCTGCTGGAATGTTGCTGGTCTCTGGTACATTTCTGTGAATTGAACATGAAATTTTCCTATTATCAGTGGTACACAGTTTATACAGCTTCAGGGAAATCTATCAACCTTGTCCAATTCTGTTCTGTTTTAAAGGAAAAGTGTTACTTTCTGTCCCTCAGGCTGTGCCTAGTGACTTCTGGCTCTGATTCTGTTGCTTGTCAGAACAGCTGAGGGGAAAGTGAGTGTTCTGGAATAGACATGAGAAGTAAAATTGGGCTTGCACATAATGCAAGTACTTGTCAGTCCCACTCATGTGCAATTGGTGTACAGAATTAGGGACAGGGTTCCCAGAGGAAAATATTAAACATCTGCCACTGTCACTGTTATCTCTTAAGCTTAAAGACTTTATAAAAACTGGAGAGCTTCAGCTTGTGATAAAGTTCCTCACACATGGTTCTCTGAAAGACATTATAGTGTAATATAAAAATATGTAAAGTGACCAGCTTACAGTGTAAGAAGTCTCATTCATGGGTTTCTCAAGCATGGTGGTAATTATTTGCAATTACAGAAAACTGTAATAGATTACATTCTCCCCATGTTCAGGTTCTTTGCCATATGATTTTGCAGCTCCTTCCACAAGAGAAGGGGTATGTGTTTCAGCACCTTAACTTGGAATTCTTTTGTGGCTTGCTTTGTTCAACAGAATGTTATTGATCATAGCATGATCCAAAGCTATGGAAGTATTATTCATGTGGTTGTGCTCTCTGCCTTCACATAAGAAGATGCCAATATTAGTCATTGGGTCTGAAAAGGAAAGGGAGTTACTTTAGACTTCTGTTCAAACTTAGCATTTTAAAAGTGAAATAGCACAAGTCCAACCCCACCCACAGGGAGCAAGCTCCACAATAAAGAGGAACCACAAACTTCCAGCCTACAGAAAGGCCACCCCAAACACAGCAATCTAAAAAAAGATGAAAAGGCAGAGAAATATTCAGCAGGAAAAAAGAACATGATAAATGCCCACTAAACCAAACAAAAGAGGAAGAGATAGGGAGTCTACCTGAGAAAGAATTCAGAATAATGGTAGTAAAGATGATCCAAAATCTTGAAAACAAAATGGAGTTACAGATAAATAGACTAAAGACAAGGATTGAGAAGATGCAAAAAATGTTTAACAAGGACCTAGAAGAAATAAAGAAAGAGTCAATCAATAATGAATAATGCAATAGCTGAGATCAAAAGCACTCTGGAGAGAACCAACAGTAGAATAATGGAGGTAGAAGATAGGATAAGTGAGGTGGAAGATAGACTGGTGGAAATAAATGAAGCAGAGAGGAAAAAAGAATTAAAAGAAATGAGGACAACTTCAGAGACCTCTGGGACAATGTTAAACACCCAACATTCGAATCATAGGAGTCCCAGAAGAAGAAGACCGAAAAAAAAAAAAAAAAAAAAAAAGGTCCTGAGAAAATACTTGAGGAGATAATAGTTGAAAACTTCCCTAAAATGGGGAAGGAAATAGCCACTCAGGTCCAAGAAACTCAGAGAGTCCCATACAGGATAAACCCAAGGCAAAACCCCAAGACACATATTAATCAAATTAATGAAGATCAAACACAAATAGAAAATACTAAAAGCAGCAATAGAAAAGCAACAAATAACACACAAGAGGATCTCCATAAGGATAACAGCTGATCTTTCAATAGAAACTCTTCAGGTCAGAAGGGAATGGCAGGACTTACTTAAAGTGATGAAAGAGAAAAATCTACAACCCAGATTACTGTGCCTAGCAAGGATCTCATTCAAATATGAAGGAGAAATCAGAAGCTTTACAGACAAGCCAAAGCTGAGAGAATTCAGCACCACAAAACCAGCTCTTCAACAAATGCTGAAGGATCTTCTCCAGACAGGAAACACAGAAAACAATTATAAACTCGGACCCAAAACAACAAAATAAATGGCAATGGGATTATACTTAATCAATAATTACCTTAAATGTAAATGAGTTGAATGCCCCAACCAAAAGACAAAGACTGGCTGAATGGATACAAAAATAAGACCCCTATATATACTGCACCACCTCAAACCAAGGGACACATACAGACTGAATATGAAGGGCTGGGAAAAGAATTTTTTCTCTATTTCATGCAAATAGAGACCAAAAGAAAGCAGGAGTAGCAATACTCATATTAGATAAAATAGACATTGAAATAAAGGCCATGAAAAGAGACAGAAAAGGACACTACAAAATGATCAGAGGATCAATCCAAGAAGAAAATATAACAATTATAAATATATATGCATCCGACATGGGAGCACTGCAATATGTAAGGCAAATGTTAAAAGTATGAAAAGGGAAATTAACAGTTACACAATAATAGTGGGAGTCTTTAATACTCCACTCACACCTATAGATAGATCAACCAAACAGAAAATTAGCAAGGAAACACAAACTTTAAATGATACAATGGACCAGTTAGACTTAATTGATATCTATAGGACATTTCACCCCAGAACAATGAATTTCACCATTTTCTCAAGTGCACATGGAACATTGGCCAGGATAGATCACATCCTGGGCCATAAATCTAGCCTTGGTAAATTCAAAAAAATTCAAATCATTTCAAGCATCTTGTCTGATCACAATGTGGTAAGATTAGATGTCAACAACAGGAAAAAAAACTATTAAAAATAAAAACATATGGAGACTAAACTCATGCTTCTGAATAATCAACAAATCACAGAAGAAGCCAAAATATGCATAGAAACAAATGAAAATGAAGACACCACAACCTATGGGATTCAGTAAAAGCAGTGCTAAGGGGAAGGTTCATAGCAATACAAGCCTACCTCAAGAAACCAGAGAAAAATCAAACAAATAACCTAACTTTACACCTAAAGCAACTAGAAAATGAAGAAATGAAGAACCCCAGGGTTAGTAGAAGGAAAGAAATCATAAAAATTAGGGTAGAAATAAATAAAAAAGAAACAAAGGAAACTATAGTAAAAATCAACAAAACTAAGAGCTGGTTCTTTGAGAAGATAAATAAAATAGACAAGCCATTAGCCAGACTCATCAAGAAAAAAGGGAGAAAAATCAAATTAACAAAATTAGAAATAAAAATGGAGAAATCACAACAGACAACACAGAAATGCAAAGGATCATAAATGACTACCATCAGCAACTATATGACTGTAAAATGGACAACTTGGAAGAAATGGATGAATTCTTAGAAAAGTATAACTCCAAAACTGAACCAGGAAGAAATAGAAAATCTTAACAGACCCATCACAAGCATGGAAATCTAAAATGTAATAAAAAATCTTCCAACAAACAAAAGCCCAGTCTTCACAGGTGAATTCTACCAAAAATTTAGAGAAGGGCATAATACTCTATTCAAACTCTTTCAGAAAATTGCAGAGGAAGGTAAACTGCCAAATTCATTCTATGAGGGCACCATCACCCTAATACCAAAACCAGACAAAGATGCCACAAAAAAAGAAAACTACAGGTCAATATAACTGATGAGCATAGATGCAAATATCCTCAACAAAATTCTAGGAAACAGAATCCAACAACATATTATGACCAAGTGAGATTTATCCCAGGGATGCAAAGACTCTAGAGTATTCACAAATCAATCAATGTGATACACCACATTAACAAATTGAAAGAAAAAACCATATGATTATCTCAATAGATGTGGAGAAAGCCTTTGACAAAGTTCAACATCAATTTATGATAAAAACCCTCCAGAAAGCAGGCATAGAAAGAACATACCTCAACATAATAAAAGCCATATATGATAAACCCACAGCAAACATTATCCTCAATAGTGAAAAATTGAAAGCATTTCCCATAAAGTTAGGAACAAGACAAGGGTGCCCACTCTCACCACTACTATTCAACATAGTTTTGGAAGTTTTAACCACAGCAATCAGAGAAGAAAAAGAAATAAAAGGAATCTAGATTGTAAAAGAAGTAAAACTCTCACTGTTTGCAGATGACATGATCCTCTACATAGAAAACCCTAAAGACACCACCAGAAAATTACTAGAGCTAATCAATGAATATAGTAAAGCTGCAGGATATAAAATTAATACACAGAAATACTTTGCATTCCTATACACCAACAATGAGAAAACAGAAAGAGAAATTAAGGAAACAATTCCAATCACCATTGCAACAAAAAGAATAAAATACTTAGGAATAAATCTTCCTGAAGAAACAAAAGACCTATATATAGAAAACTATAAAACACTGATGGAAGAAATCAAAGATGACACAAATAGATGGAGAAATATTCCATGTTCATGGATCAGAAGAATCAATATATGAAAATAAGTATACTACCCAAAGCGATCTATAGATTCAATGCAATTCCTATCAAGCAACCAACAGTATTTTTCACAGAACTAGAACAAATAATTTCAAAATTTGTATGGAAATACAAAAAACCTCGAATAGCCAAAGCAGTCTTGAGAAAGAAGAATGGAACTGGAGGAATCAACCTGCCTGACTTCATGCTATACAACAAAGCAACAGTCATTAAGACAGTATGGTACTGGCACAAAGACAGAAACATAGATCAATGGAACAAAATAGAAAGCCAAGAGATAAATCGATGCACCTATGGACACCTTATCTTTGACAAAGGAGGCAAGAACATACAATGGAGACAAGACAATCTCTTTAACAAGTGGTGCTGGGAAAACTGGTCAACCACCTGTAAAAGAATGAAACTAAAACAATTTCTAACACCATACACAAAAATAAACTCAAAATGGATTAAAGATCTAAATGGAAGACCAGAAACTATAAAACTCCTAGAGGAAAACATAGGCAAAACACTCTCTGTCATAACTCACAGCAGGATCCTCTATGATCCACCTCCCAGAATATTGGAAATAGAAGCAGAAATAAACAAGTGTGACCTAATTAAGCTTAAAAGTTTTTGCACAATGAAGGAAACTATAAGCAAGGTGAAAAGATAGCCTTCAGAATGGAAGAAAATAATAGTAAATGAGGCAACTGACAAAGAATTAATCTCAAAAATATACAAGCAGCTCATACAGCTCAATATCAGAAAAATAAACAACCCAATCAAAAAATGGGCCAAAGAACTAAACAGACGTTTCTCCAAAGAAGACATACAGATGTCTAACAAACACATGAAAAGATGCTTAACATCACTCATTATCAGAGAAATACAAATCAAAACCACAATGAGGTACCATTACCTGATAGCAGTCTGAATGGCTGCTATCAAAAAGTCTACAAGCAACAAATGCTGGAGAGGGTATGGAGAAAGGGGAACCCTCTTACACTGTTGGTGGGAATGCAAACTAGTACAGTCATTATTGAGAACAGTGTGGAGATTCCTTAAAAAATGAAATAGAACTGCCATACGACACAGCAATCCCACTGCTGGGCATACACACTGAGGAAACCAGATCTGAAAGGGACACGTGCACCCCAATGTTCATTGCAGCACTGTTTTAAATACCCAGGACATGGAAGCAACCTAGATGCCCATCAGCAGACAAATGGATAAGAAAGCCATGGTACATATACACAGTGGAATATTACTCACCTATTAAAAAGAATGAGTTTGAATCAGTTCTAATGAGGTGGATGAAACTGGAGCCTATTATACAGAGTGAAGTAAGTCAGAAGGAAAAACACCAATACAGTATATTAATGCATATATAAGGAATTTAGAAAGATGGTAACGATGACCCTATATGTGAGACAGCAAAAGAGACACAGATGTAAAGAACAGATTTTTGGACTCTGTCAGAGATGGTGAGGGTGTGATGCTTTGAGAGAATAGCACTGAAACATATATATGACCACATGTGAAACAGATGACCAGCCCAAGTTTGATGCATGAAACAGGGCACTCAAAGCCAGCGCACTGGGACAACCCTGAGGGATGGGATGGGGAGGGAGGTGGGAGGGGTTTCAGGATGGGGACACATGTACACCTATGGCTGATTCACGTCAATGTATGGCAAAAACCACTACAATATTGTAAAGTAGTTAGTCTCCAATTAAAATAAACCAATTAAAAAACAAAATAAAACTTTAAACAAAAAAAAAGTGAAATAGATAACATTAATAAGTTCATGGGACTGCATGTGTAAGCTGGGACTGTCTCCCTGTGGTTTTGAATCACTTGTACCTTTAGGCTGGTGTGTGAAAGAATGAGTACTTAGTGACTGAGCTTACCCAATAACCTTCTATCTCCTACTCAACTCTGTACCTCATGATTTTTTAAAAATTTCTCACAAGTCCTATGAGTTAAGAAAAATGCTTCCTTGTGGAAAACTGACCACCCAAGTGACAAAAGCTGTAATGAAGGGCTGAAAAGATAGTTAACTTAATACAAGTTACAAGTGGATATGGACACAGGAAACATAAAACTCCCCTGAGAAACTGAATTAGGAATAAAGCTAGAAATTATAGACATATTTAAAGCTAGGGCCTACAGGTGGTTTTTGTTTCTTAAACTTTTTTATGGTAAAGGTTGAGTAAAAAGATAAATAGAATAGTATCCAAATTAATGACTTACCTAGATTAAAGGATCCAAATGAGGGGTAACTGCAGCTTCATTGCAGAGTACTCAGACACTCAGATGCATGTGGTTGTTTTGTTGCTAAGTTGTGTTTGACTTTTGTGACCCCATGAACTATAGCCCAGGTTGAGCTATTTCAAACCCTAAAAGATGATGCTGTGAAAGTGCTGCACTCATTATGCCAGTAATTCAGAAAACTCAGCAGTGCCCACAGGACTGGAAAAGGTCTGTTTTCATTCCAGCCCTAAAGAAAGGCAATGCCAAAGAATGCTCAAACTACCACACAATTGCATTCATCTTACACGCTAGGAAAGTAATGTTCAAAATTCTCCAAGACAGTCTTCAACAGTATGTGAACCACGAAATTCCAGATATTCAAGCTGGATTTAGAAAAAGCAAAGGAACCAAAGATCAAAGTGCCAATATCCGTTGGACCATTGAAAAAAACAAGAGTGTTCCATAAAAACATCTACTTCTGCTTTGTTGACTATGCCAAATCCTTTGACTGTGTGGATCACAACAAACTGGAACATTCTTCAAGAGATGGGAATACCAGACCACCTGGCCTGCCTCCTGAGAAATTTGTATGCAAGTCAAGAACTAACACTTAGAACTGGACATGGACCAACAGATTGGTTCCAAATCAGGAAATGAGTATGTCAAGGCTGTATATTGTCACCCTGCTTATTTAACTTACATGCAGAGTACATCATGCAAAATGCTGGGCTAGATGAAGCACAAGCTGCAATCAAGATTTCCAGGAGAAATACCAATAACTTCAGATATGCAGATAACAGCACCCTTATGGCAGAAAGTGAAGAAGAACTAAAGAGCCTCTTGATGAAAGTGAAAGAGGAGAGTGAAAAAGTTGACTGAAAACTCAACATTCAAAAAACTAAGATCATGGCATCTGGTCCCATCAATTTTTGGCAAATAAATGGGGAAAGAATGGAAACAGTGAGAGACTTTATTTTCGGGGGCTCCAAAATCCCTGCAAATGGTGACTGCAGCCATGAAATTAAAAGACTCTTGCTCCTTGGAAGAGAAACTATGACCAAACTAGACAGCATATTAAAAAGCAGAGACATTACTTTGCCAAAAAGTTCTGTCTAGTCAAAGCTATGGTTTTTCCAGTAGTCATGTGTGGATGTGAGAGTTGGACTATAAAGAAAGCTGAGCGCAGAAGAATTGATGCTTTTGAACTGTGGTGTTGGAGAAGGCTCTTGAGAGTTCTTTGGACTGCAAGGAGATCCAACCAGTTCATCCTAAAGGAAACCAGTCCTGAATATTCATTGGAAGGACGGATGCTGAAGCTGAAACTCCAATACTTTGTCCACCTGATGCCAAGAACTGACTCACTTGAAAAGACCCAGATGCTGGGAAAGATTGAAGGTGGGAGGAGAAGGGGATGACAGAGGATGAGATGGTTGGATGGCATTACCAACTTGATGGACACGAGTTTGAGTAAACGCTGGGAGTTGGTGATGGACAGGGAAGCCTGGTGTGCTGCGGTTCATGAGGTCGCAGAGTCAGACACGACTGAGCAACTGAACCGAACTGGACTATAGCCCTCCAGGCTCCTCTGTCCATGGGGTTTCCCAGGCAAGAACACTGAAGTTACCATTTCCTTCTGCAGGGAATCTTCCCAACCCAGGGATCGAACCTGAGTCTCTTGCACTGGCAGGCGGATTCTTTGCTGTCTGAGCCACATGGGAAGCCCCCTCTGATGCATGTTCTGATGACCCAAGTCACCACACAGTGTTGCATCTTGACCACAGGTATAACAAAGTATCAGGATCCAATATGTGGCAGGCCCTGAGAGCCTCTTCTAGCTTCAGTGTTGAAGTTAGAAGAAATAGAATGTTATTAGTCCCTGGAGGATTTCCTCATTCTTCTTTCTTCTTAATAATATACTCTTCCTGGTGATTACTATCATGAATTCTACTCTCACTGGTTATTCTCAAAGTTTATGTGAAAGAATAATTCACTACTTACATTTTTGTGGCTTGTATTTTGTTTAACATCAAATTCATTAATGTTATTGGGTGTAAGTGTATCTTTCCATTTTGATACTATCTCATTGTGTGTATATAGCATAATTTATCTATTCTTCTGTTGATTGATGTTTGAATTATTTCTAATTTATAACTAGAATAAATGCTACAATGCATACTCTGTTTTCCCTTTTTAAAAAATTTTGTATTGAGGTATAGCCAACTACACACAATATTGTGATAACTTCAGCTAAATAGTGAAAGGGCTCAGTCATACAAATGCATGTATCCACTCTCCCCCAAACTTCCCTCTCATCCAGCCTACCACATAACATTGAGCAGAGTTCCATGTGCTGTATAGTAGGTGTTGGTGGTTATCCATTTAAAATAAAGCAGTGTGTACATGCCCATTCCAAACTCCCTAAGTATACCTTCCATCCCTCCTTTCCCCTGCAAGTTCCTACTTGAAGTCTGTGAGTCTGTTACTGTTTTGTAAGTAAGTTCATTTGTATCACTTCTCTTTAGATTCTGCATATCAGTCCAGTTCAGTCGCTCAGTCATGTCTGACTCTTTGCGACCCCATGGAATGCAGCACTCCAGGTTTCCCTGTCCATCACCAATTCCTGGAGTTTACTCAAACTCATGTCAGTGATGCCATCCAAACATCTCATTCTGTGTCATCCCTTTCTTCTCCTGCCTTCAAGCTTTCCCAGCATCAGTCTTTTCCAATGAGTCAGTTCTTGGCATCAGGTGGACAAAGTATTGGAGTTTCAGTCAGCATACAACCTTCCAATGAATATTCAGGACTGATTTCCTTTAGGATGGGCTGTTTGGATCTCCTTGCAGTTCAAGGGACTCTCAAGAGTCTTCTCCAACACCACAGTTCAAAAGTATCAATTCTTTGGCACTCATCTTTCTTTATAGCCCAAATCTCACATCCATAATTACTACTGGAAAAACCATAGCTTTGAGTAGATGGTCCTTTGTTGGCATAGTAATGTCTCTACTTTTTAATATGCTATCTAGGTTGATTATAGTTTTTCTTCCAGGGAGCAAGTGTCTTTTAGTTTCATGGCTGCAGTCACCATTTGCAGGGATTTTGGAGCCCCCCCAAAATAAAGTCTCTCACTGTTTCCATTCTTTCCCCATTTATTTGCCAAGAATTGATGGGCCCGGATGCCATGGTCTTAGTTTTTTGAATGTTGAGTTTTCAGTCAACTTTTTCACTCTCCTCTTTCAATTTCATGAAGTGGTTCTTTAGTTCTTCTTCGCTTTCTGCCATAAGGGTGGTATCATCGGCATATCTGAGGTTATTAATATTTCTCCCAGCAATCTTGATTCTAGCTTGTGCTTCATCCAACCCAGCATTTCGCATGATGTATTCTGCATATAAGTTAAATAAACAGGGTGACAATATAGAGCCTTGACATACCCCTTTCCTGATTTGGAACCAATCTGTTGGTCCATGTCCAGTTCTAACTGTTGCTTCTTGACCTGTATACAGATTTCTCAGGAGGCAGGCCAGGTGGTCTGGCATTCCCATCTCTTGAAGAATGTTCCACAGTTTGTTGTGATTCACACTGTCAAAGGATTTGGCATAATTAACAAAGTAGAAATAGATGTTTTTCTGGAACTCTCTTGCTTTTTTGATGATCCAACAGATAATGGCAATTTGATCTCTGGTTCCTCTGCCTTTTCTAAAACCAGCTTGAACAGCTGGAAGTTCACAGTTCATATATTGCTGAAGCCTGGCTTGCAGAATTTTGAGCATTACTTTCCTAGTGTGTGAGATGAGTGCAATTGTGTGGTAGTTTGAGTATTCCTTGGCATTGCCTTTCTTTGGGATTGGAATGAAAACTGACCTTTTCTAGTCCTGTGGCCACTGCTGAGTTTTCCAATTTCCTGGCATATTGGGTGCAGCACTTTCATAGTATCATCGTTGAGGATTTGAACTAGCTCAACTGGAATTCCATCACCTCCACTAGCTTTGATCATAGTGATGCTTCCTAAGGCCCACTTGACTTCACATTCCAGTATGTCTGGCTCTAGGTGAGTTATCATACCATCATGGTTATCTAGGTCCTGAAGATCTTTTTCGTATAGTTCTTCTGTGTATTCTTGCCACCTCTTCTTAATATCTTCTGCTTCTGTAGGTCTGTCCTTTATTGTGCACATCTTTGCCTGAAATATTCCCTTGGTATCTCTAATTTTCTTGAAGAGATCTCTAGCCTTTCCCATTCTATTGTTTTCCTTTATTTCTTTGCATTGATCACTGAAGAAGGCTTTCTTATCTCTCCTTGCTATTCTTTGGAACACTGCATTCAAATGGGAATATCTTTTCTTTTCTCCTTTGTCTTTTGCTTCTCTTCTTTTCACAGCTATTTGTAAGCCTTCTTCAGACAACCATTTTGCATTTTTGCATTTCTTTTTCTTTGCAGTGGTCTTGATCACTGCCTGCTGTACAATGTCACAAACCTCTGTCCATAGTTCTTCAGGCACTTTGTCTATCAGATCTAATCCCTTGAATCTATTTATCACTTCCACTGTATAGTCATACTTTCTTCCATTGAAGTCTGAGTTTGGCAATAAGTTCATGATCTGAGCCACAGTCAGCTCCCAGTCTTGTTTTTGCTGACTGTATACAGCTTCTCCATCTCTGGCTGCAGAGAATATAATCAATCTGAATTCAGTGATGTCCATGTGTAGTCTTCTCTTGTGTTGTTGTAAGAGGGTGGTTGCTTTGATCAGTGAGTTCTCTTGGCCAAACTCTGTTAACCTTTGCCTTGCTTTGTTTTGTACTCCAAGGCCAAATTTACCTGTCACTCCAGGTATCTCTTGACTTCATACTTTTGCATCCCAGTCCCCTATAATGAAAAGGACATCTTTTTTGGGTGTTAGTTCTAGAAGGTCTTGTAGGTCTTCATAGAACCATTCAACTTCAGCTTCTTCAGTATTACTGGTTGGGGCATAGACTTGAATAACTGTGATATTGAATGGTTTGCCTTGAAAATGAACAGCGATCATTCTCATGTTTTTGAAATTGCATCCAAGTACTGCATTTCAGACTCTTTTGTTGTCTATGATGGCTACTCCATTTCTTCTAATGGATTCTTGCCCATAGTAGTAGATATAATGGTCATCTGAGTTAAATTCACCCATTCCAGTCCATTTTATTTCACTGATTCCTAAAATGTCAATGTTCACTCTTGCCATCTCCTGTTTGACTGCTTCCAATTTGCCTTGATTCATAGACTTAACATTCCAGGTTCCTTTGCAGTATTGGTCTTACAGCATCAGATTTTACTTCCATCACCAGTCACATCCACAACTGGGCATTGTTTTTGCTTTGGCTCCGTCTCTTTGTTCTTTCTGGAGTTTTTTCTTCACTGATCTCCAGTACCATATCGGGCACCTACTGACGTGGGGAGTTCATTTTTCAGTGTCCTATATTTTGCCTTTTCATACTGTTCATGGGGTTCTCATAGAAAAAATACTGAAATGGTTTGCTATTCTCTTCTCCAGTAGACCACTTTTTTCAGAACTCTCTATTCTGACCCATCTATCATGGGTGGCCCTACATGATGTGACTCATAGTTTCATTGAGTTAGACAAGGTTGTGGTCCATGTGATCAGACTGGTTAGTTTTCTGTGATTGTGTTTTTCATTCTGTCTGCTCTCTGATGGAGAAGGATAAGAGGCTCATGGAAGCTTCCTGATGGCAGAGATTGACTGAGGGGGAAACTGAGTCTTGTTCTGATGGGCGGGGCCATGCTCAGTAAATCTTTAATCCAATTTTCTGTTGAAGGGTGGGGCTGTGTTTCCTCCCTGTTGTTTGACCTGAGGCCAAACTATGGTGGAGGTAATGAAGATAATGGCGACCCTCTTCAAAAGACCCCATGCAGGCAATGCTGCACTGGGTGCCCCCAAGTCTGCAGCAGGCCACCCCCAACCCACGCCTCCACTGGAGACTCCTGGACACTCTCAGGCAAGTCCGGGTCAGTCTCCTGTGGGGTCACTGCCCCGTCCCCTGGGTCCTGGTGTACACAAGCTTTTGTTTATGCCCGCCAAGAGTCTGCATCTCCAGTCCTGTGTAAGTTCTGGCAGTCCTGTGGTGGAGTTAATGGTGGAGAAACAACTCATTCTGAATGGCCATTGACAGGATAATGTTGGATACCAACAAAAACAGATACCCCACGTTCAAGGGCAAAGGAGAAGCCCCAGCAAAACTGTAGGAGGGGCAAAATTGCATTTAGAATCAAACCCCATACTGGCCAGAGACGTTCAGAGGGCTCAAACAAGCCTTGTGTGCACCAGGACCCAGAGACCCCACAGAGACTGAGCCAGAACTGTGTTTGAGTGTCTCCTGTGGAGGTACGGGTCAGCGGTGGACTGCTGCAGGGGCAGGGGCTCTGGGTGCAGTAGACCTGAGTATGGCATAAGCCCTCTTGCAGGAGCTCACCACTGACCCCACCATAGATTGTTCATATAAAGGATGTCATATATTTCTCCTCTGTCTGACTTACTTCACTCAGTATGACACTCTTGTATGACCACGTTGCTGCAAATGGCATTATTTTATTCTTATTTTAATGACTGAATAATACTCCACTGTATGTATGTACCACATCTTTGGTGGTGGTGGTGGTTTACTCGCTAAGTTGTGTCCGACTCTTGCAACCCCTTGAACTGTAGCCCACTAGGCTCCTCTGTCTGTGGGATTCTCCAGGCAAGAATACTGGAGTGGGTTGCCATTTCCTTCTCCAACATCTTCTTTATTTTCTTGCAAAATCTTTTTGTTACACATAAGCATGTGTTGAATATATGCCTAAGTATGGAATTGCTTTGTCTAGGGCAAGGGCTTCCCTAGTGGCTCAGAGGTTAAAGCGTCTGCCTGCAATGCAGGAGACCCGGGTTTGATCCCTGAGTCAGGAAGATCCCCTGGAGAAGGAAATGGCAACCCACTCCAGTCTTCTTGCCTGGAGAATCCCATGGAGGGAGGAGCCTGGTAGGCCACAGTCCATGGGGTCACAAAGAGTTGGACACGACTGAACAACTTCACTAGGGCAAGGTTATTTTTAAGTAAAAACTGACAAAATATTTTCCACAGCGTCTGTACCAATTTATATATATATATACTTCTTCAAATTCTTTTCCATTATAGGATATTACAAGATATTGAATATAGTTCCCTGTGCTGTACAATAGGTACTGTTGTTTATTTTACATGTAATAGTCTGAATATGTTAATCCAAAACTCCTCTTTTATCCCCTACCACATTCCCTTTGGTTACAAACCATAGGTTTGTTTTCTAAGTCTGTGAGTCTATTTTTTTTTTCATAAATAAGTTCATGTGTACCATTTTTAAAGATTCTACAAGTAAGTGAGAGCAATATGATATTTTTGGTATTATCAATTTTTTGGCCAGTCTTGTATGTGTATAGTTGTAATATTATTGCATTTTTAATTTTCAGTTCCCTTTAAATCTAAGGTTTAGGACTTTTTAAAATATGTATTATCTACTTGAATATCCTCTTTTGTGAAGTGCCTATTGATGTTTTCTTTATTTTTCTATTGGAATGTGAGTAATCCTTTTTGCTGTTAGGAAGTCTTTATAAATTCAAAAAGTGAAACACTAGCTGGTTTTAAGCACATCGAATCTTATCTCCCTTATCTTGCCTTTTGACTATTCTAAAGATATCTTTTAAAAAACAGATTTTGTTAATTTTAATACAGTTTAATTTGGCAGTCTTTTCTTTTCCCAGTACAATCTTCCATGTGCTCCATTGTTTTCTTTAAAAAAAAAATTACAACTTGATTTGATAAATAATTTCCTACTCTTACTCAAGAATGTCTTGAATATTCTTCACCATTTTAGTTTTCATATAAACTTTAGCATAAGCTTGTCAATTCCTCCAATGACAGCTTGATTTTTTATTGAGACTGCATTGAAAATAGACCATTTTAAGAAGAAATTACTGATAATGATCCTCATGGTAGAGAGTTATCTAATTTATGAACATGACCGTCTTATTCTAAAACTTTCAGAAAATTCTAAAATGTATGAGAAGAGCCATGTTTTGTAGTCTCACTACTGAGATGAACACTGTTAGACTTTGCTTTATGCATTTAAAAATCTACTTGAATGATTTATATGTGCCTATATATTAAATCTTATATAAGTATGTAAGTCCTTTAAAAATTACTCATAGAATGCTTTGACTTTATTATTAGCTATTACATATGTTTTTATAGATTTATTTTAAATATTTCATATTTTTGGTATTATTGCAAATTATATCTATTTTAAAATTTCATTTTTTATTTATTTGCTACTAGTATAAAGAATGTAACTTTTAGACATTGGCCTTGTAACCAGTAGTTCTATTGAGTACATTTATTACCTTAATGATTTGTCCATATTTTCTTTTGAATCTTTATATATGCAATTGTCATTTTAAAATAGCAGTATTATTTCCTCTATTCGTATTCTTCTTTCTTTCTTTTCTTGCTTTATAACACTTATCAGACATCCAGTGCAATGTTTAATATAATGACGGTGTTAATCTGCATTCCTGTATAATTTCTGATCTTATAAAGAAAATTTTCTAACATTTTAACTCAAGAAATTTTGTTCCTGGTTTGCTAATAATTATACTTTAATTTACTATGAATGGATGTTGGATTTTATCAAATGCTTTTTCTGAATCAAGTGTGATAATAGTATATTTTTCTTCCTTTATTCTGTTAATGAGGCAAATTACATTGATGGCTTTCAAATGTAGAACCTTCTTTTCATTTCCAGAATAAGCTCAGCCTCTTCATGATAGATTATCCCTGCTATATGTTGCTGAACTTGACAATTTAAAAAGTTTTTTTCACCTATTGTTTTAAAATCAGCCTATACTTTTTCTTCTTTTTAATATGTGTGACAGGTTTTGACATCAAGATTATGCTAACCTCATAAAATGAACTGAAAAGTTCATAAAATGATCTGAAATGAGGTTCATAAAACCTCATAAAATGATCTGAAAAGTTCTCTTTTTCTATTCTCTGGAAAAGTTTAAGTACAATGGGTGGTAATGTTTCTTTAAGTAGTCAGTCAACTCATTGGTAAAACCATTTTGGTTTGGATTTTTCCTCATGAATATGTTTTTAAATTATAGATTCAGTTCCCTCATAGTTATATTAGGGTCATGATTTTTTCTGTGTCTTCTCATGTCAGTCTTGGTAAAATATTTTTCTATGAGTTTTTATTTCATCTGAATTTTGATAAGTATTAGCATAAATGTTTATAGTATATGACCCGTAACCTCCTTTTTTCATTCTCTGTATTGCTTATTTATCCTTTGTACTTCTTAAATTACTTTCATTGGGTTTTATCAATTTGATTAATCTCTTCAAAAAATATGTTTTAACTGATTGTCTTCACTGTAATTTTTTTTCATTTATTTTTACTAGTTGGAGGCTAACTACTTTACAACATTGTAGTGGTTTTTACCATACATTCACATGAATCAGCCATGGATTTACATGTGTTCCCCATCCTGAACCCCCCTCCCACCTCCCTCCCCATCTCATCCCTCTGGGTCATCCCAGTGCACCAGCCCCGAGCACTTGTCTCATGCATCCAACCTGGACTGGAGATCTGTTTCACACTTGATAATATACATGTTTTGATGCTGTTCTCTCAGATCATCCCACCCTCGCCTTCTCCCATAGAGCCCAAAAGTCTGTTCTATACATCTGTGTCTCTTTTTCTGTCTTGCATATAGGGTTATGGTTACCATCTTTCTAAATTCCATATACATGTGTTAGTATACTGTATTGATGTTTATCTTTCTGACTTCACTCTGTATAATGGGCTCCAGTTTCATCCATCTCATTAGAACTGATTCAAATGTATTCTTTTTAATGGCTGAGTAATATTCCATTGTGTATATGTACCATGGCTTTCTTATCCATTCGTCTGCTGATGGGCATCTAGGTTGCTTCCATGTCCTGGCTATTATAAACAGTGCTGCAATGAACATTGGGGTGCACATGTCTCTTTCAGATCTGGTTTCCTCGGTGTGTATGCCCAGGAGTGGGATTGCTGGGTCATATGGCAGTTCTATTTCATTTTTTAAGGAATCTCCACACTGTTTTCAATAATGACTGTACTAGTTTGCATTCCCACCGACAGTGTAAGAGGGTTCCCCTTTCTCCATACCCTCTCCAGCATTTATTGCTTGTAGACTTTTTTTTTTTTTTGACTTTGCTTTTTTTTTTCCATTTAAATCATATATTTTTTTAATTTATCATTTTTTTGTCATACATTGATATGAATCAGCCATAGATTTACACATATTCCCCATCCTGATCCCCCCTCCCACCTCCCTCTCCACTCGATTCCTCTGGGTCTTCCCAGTGCACCAGGCCGGAGCACTTGTCTCATGCATCCCACCTGGGCTGGTGATCTGTTTCACCATAAATAGTATACATGCTGTTCTTTTGAAATATCCCACCCTCACATTCTCCCACAGAGTTCAAAAGTCTGTTCTGTATTTCTGTGTCTCTTTTTCTGTTTTGCATATAGGGTTATCGTTACCATCTTTCTAAATTCCATATATATGTGTTAGTATGCTGTAATGTTCTTTATCTTTCTGGCTTACTTCACTCTGTATAAGGGGCTCCAGTTTCATCCATCTCATTAGGACTGATTCAAATGAATTCTTTTCAACGGCTTGTAGACTTTTTGATAGCAGCCATTCAGACTGCTATCAGGTAATGGTACCTCATTGTGGTTTTGATTTGTATTTCTCTGATAATGAGTGACATTGAGCATCTTTTCATGTGTTTGTCAGGCATCTGTATGTCTTCTTTGGAGAAATGTCTGTTTAGTTCTTTGGCCCATTTTTTGATTGGGTCATTTATTTTTCTGATATTGAGCTGGAGGAGCTGCTTGTATATTTTTGAGATTAATCCTTTGTCTCGTTCTTCATTTGCTATTATTTTCTCCCATTCTGAAGGTTGTCTTTTCACCTTGCTTATAGATTCCTTTGTTGTGCAAAAGCTTTTAAGTTTAACTAGGTACCATTTGTTTATTTTTGCTTTTATTTCCAATATTCTGGGAGGTGGGTCATAGAGGATCCTGCTGTGAGTTATGACAGAGAGTGTTTTGCCTATGTTCTCCTCTAGGAGTTTTATAGTTTCTGGTCTTCCATTTAGATCTTTAATCCATTTTGAGTTTATTTTTGTGTATGGTGTTAGAAAGTGTTCTAGTTTCATTCTTTTACAGGTGGTTGACCAGTTTTCCCAGCACCACTTGTTAAAGAGGTTGTCTTGTCTCCATTGTATATTCTTGCCTCCTTTGTTGAAGATAAGGTGTCCATAGGTATGTGGATTTATCTCTGGGCTTTCTATTCTGTTCCATTGATCTGTATTTCTGTCTTTGTGCCACTACCATACTATCTTGAAGGCTATGGCTTTGTAGTAGAGCCTGAAGTCAGGCAGGTTGATTCCCCCAGTTCCATTCTTCTTTCTCAAGACTGCTTTGGCTATTCGAGGTTTTTTGTATTTCCATACAAATTGTGAAATTATTTGTTCTAGTTCTGTGAAGAACACTGTTGGTAGCTTGATAGGTATTGCATTGAAACTATAGATTGCTTTGGATCATATACTCATTTTCACAATATTGATTCTTCCAATCCACGAACATGTTATATTTCTCCATCTATTTGTGTCCTCTTTGATTTCTTTCATCAGTGTTTTATAGTTTTCTATGTATAGGTCTTTTGTTTCTTTAGGTAGATATACTCCTAAGTATTTTATTCTTATTTGTTTCTGCTCTTTATTATGCCTTGTCTTCTATCGTTTTAAAATTTGATTAGCATTTCTTTCCTAATTTTTTAAGACAGATAACTGTAGTGTTTATTTTTCAGCATCTTTCTTTTCTAGTAAGAACTTAATATATGAAAAAAATGTAAAGCTTATATAAATGATAAGGTGCAATTCTCTTTACCTGCATCCTATAGATTTTTCCCCTTTAAAAATCATTCATTTCACAAGCATTTTATTTCCCTTGTGATTTCTTCTGTGATTCATGGTTTGTTCAGCAATGTTTTGATTAACCTCCAAAGATGTGGAGATTTTTAGTTACATTTTCAAAGAGCAATATCTAGCTTAATTCCAGTGTGGTCAGAGAGCATATTCTGACTTCAGTCCTTTGACAGTTTTGGAGACTATCTTTGGGGACAGTATCAGATCAATTTTTATACATAAGTATTCTGTGTGTCCTTGCCAATAATGTATTTTTTAGCAGTTTACCAAACATTCATTTGTGTGTGGCTTGCTGCTGTGTTGGTCAAATCTTTCATAGTCATACTGAATTTTGTTTCTTTTAGTCTGCTTGACCTCAGTAACAACTGAGAGAAGTTAAAAAAAAAACCACAAAACTCTACTTTCTTTGATTAACAAAATTATGTAGGCTTTTTTGATTCAGTATTCTTTATGGTATTCTTTTTCATCCCTTTAATTTTAAATGTTTGTATTCTTATAGTTTTGAATTGTTTCTAGAAGTAGCATATAGTCAGGTTCAGTGTTTTAAAATATTTTGATGATACAAATTTTTTTTGGATATTTAGTACATTTAAATTTAATACAATTACTAATATTCATTTGTTCATTAAGTCGCTCAGTCGTGTCCAACTCCTTGCGACCCCATGGACTGTAGTCCACCAGGCTCCTCCATCCATGGGATTCTCCAGGCAAGAATGCTGGAGTGGACTGCCATTTACTGATATACATGGTTTTAAATCTACTTTAGCATTCTTTTGGAGATGAAAATGGCAACCCACTCCAGTATTCTTGCCTGGAGCATTCCATGGACAGAGGAGCCTGGTGCACTACAGTCCATGGGGTTTCACAGAGTCAGACATGACTGAGTGACTGACACTTCAGCATTCTTTATATTTAAAGATGTTTCTTTTTCTCTTTCCTTGCCTTCTTCAGGATTAATTTTTTGTATTATATGCTTTTATCTTCTATTAACTTGTCAATTGTACACCTCTTATTTTACTTTTAATAATTATCCTAGTGACTTTGTATGTGCCCTTCACTTCTAAATACTTATTATAAATTTTGTATTTTATCCCTTTCCTGAGAATGTAAGGCTCTTAAAATTCTTTAATGCTATTTGTCCCCCTTCTTACTTAAACACTATTGTTTTGGTGTGTATGTCAATTAAATAAAAATTTTTTTTGGTTATAACTGATTTTTGTTAATATTTTCTATTGTTAGTGTTTATTTAAATTTTCTGTTCAGTAATCCTTTATATTACTCTTCATTTCTTACATCTTTGAGCATCTCTCTAGCATAAACTTTTTTATGCGTAGAAATCTTCATAGTATTCTTTGATCAAAATGCTTCTCTTTTTATTTTTCAAGAAAAATGTTTTCCTTTACATTTATTTTTGAGAGAAAATACTTGCTGGTTATGAAATATTAGTCTAGTAGTTATCATTTCTTTGCTTCTGTCAAAGTTAACTACCAACATTTTTCTTTCTTTGGAAATGATATATTTTATTCCTGTACTTTAAATTAAAAAATTTTTTTTTACAGCTTTCTCAAATGTATCTTAGAGATTTAAAGAAATTTGTGTCCATCGTGCCTGGGATTCATTAATTTGTGACCTGTTATGTTTTCTCGGTTTTGAAGAATTCTTAGCCATTATATTAAAAAATATAATTTCTATTCCATTTTGCATTAACTCTATTTATCTGGGGTTCTAATTACATGTGTATGAGATTTTTCCCACTGAATTCTTATTACATTTTTTTTCCTCATTAATTTTGGGTCTCACACTTTTTTGTGTTTTTACTTTAGAAATTTTTTTTGACCCTGCATCAAGGATATTTTCTCTGACATTTCTTACACTTCATTAATCCTTCCTTTCATGAAGTCTTGTTTGCTTTTAATTTTATCTTTTAAGTTCTTAATATGAATTATTTTCTTTCCCAGTTTTAGGATTTTCAGTTGATATTTTTAATTTTCTTTGAAAAAATTCAGTCTTGTGTTTTGTTGAATGTACAATTTACCTTTGAACAACACAGGTTTGAACTGTATAGGTCCCCTTATACATGAATATTTTTTTCAATAAATATATATACTATATAAATATATTTCCTCTTATGTTGTTCTTAAACTTTTCTCTATCTTACTCTTCTATAAGGATATAGTATGTAGTACATACAGCATACAAAATATGTGTTAATCAACTGTTTGTTACTGGTAAGGCTTCTTGTCAAGAGTAGACTGTTAGTAGTTAAGGTTGGTTGTGTTTACTTGTTTGTTTGTTTTTTGTAGTAGTAGTAATTAAGTTTTTGAGGAATTAAAAGTTTAAGTGTGAATTTTCAACTGCACTGGGGGCCAGTGCCCCTAACTTTTGCATTGCTCAAGGATCTACTGTGTGAAGTTAAAGTCTGTGTCTGATAACTCCATTTTGAAGGTCTCCTAGGGGTTTAATTTCTATAATTTATTGTTTTTCTTGACTTTATAAAATGTTGCTCACTCTATTTGTAGCTAGTGATTTTTATAACTGGGTTTAGGATATAGTAGGGCTTCCCTGATGGCTCAGGTGGTAAAGAATCTGCCTACAATGTGGGAGACTCAGGTTTGATCCCTGGGCTGGGAAGTCCCCCTGGAATAATGGAATGGCTACCCATTCCAGTATTCTTGCCTGGAGAATTCCATGGACAAAAGAGTCTGGTGGGCTACAGTCCATGGGGTTGCAAAGAGATGGACTTGATTGACCAACTAACATTTTCACACTTTTTTCATGACTTAATATGTGAAATGATTTAGAGATAATGTGGAGTCTAAAGTTGTGTGTTTGTTTTATCATCTTTGAGAAGAGAGACATTATTTTTCCTTACAGAAAGGAGGGGCACTAGCCATCTGAATCACCTTAATAGTGTTAGAACCAGAAATGACACCGATCTGAGGTTTAGGTTCTGAAATATGATCAGTTTCTTAGTCCACCTTTCTGTTGCTAAGATGTCAGTCTTCCTGCCTTCCTTTGTGTGCCCCAAACTCTAATCCATGTTACTTTGTCACTGTGACTGTCAAAAGCTCTGCTCAACTTCTGAGTGTGCAATTACAGAATTGGCAGATAATATGGACATGAGTAGCCCCCATATTCTACTCAATTATCCATCTTTCCTTTATCTTGCAGATATTGACTTATAATTCTTCACTTTTATTTATTTATTAGCTCCATGAGAACTCAAACGAATTTTTTAAATAATATTTTCTAGTTATAGTTTTGGTAAGAGGGTCAAATTTCCTTGTTTACCACTAGTGAAAACAGAGCTCTATGTTTAACAAGACTTTGACTGCAAGAAAGGATCACATAGCCTGAGCATGGCATGGAGGGAGTCAGGTTTGAAGATACTGGCAGGATGTGGCTGATTAACTAGTCTAAAATAGAATGCTGTTTAGGGAGAACAGGGAGAACTAACATCCACTGGGGCCAGATGGTGGGTGGGTTTCATGTGCACAAATGAAACTTAGGACTTTATCCCATGGGAGAGTGGTAAGACACTTAGGATTTTGGAGTTGAGAAGAAAAATAATGTAAGTGGCATTTTAGAAAAATGAATTTAACAGCATATAGTACTGCATGAACTGATGTCACAAAGTATTGTATCTGATGCCATGAAAAGACAAGTCTCACAGGACGTATGCTATATTTTGAATACTATCATCAGCTCTTGTGATTGTTCTTGCTCAAATCTTATTTTCTACAGGACATGCCTCATGTTAGACTTGGGATTCAGAAGTAATTTTGACAAGGTGTTCCCTTATATGCATGCATGCTCAGTCATGTGTGACTCTTTGCGACCGTAGATCATATTAAAATTCAAATAGCCACTGGGGAGAGAGAGTATTTGCTCCCTTACACAAGGGAAATCTGAAGAGTCCTGAAAATTGATACATGTCTAAGCTATCGATCTGATCCTTGGACTCCTGCAGATATCTGCAAAGAGTTTGCTATAAAAATATTTTTGAAAATCATTGAATATTTGTGATATTCAGTGCTTCCCCAATGAAGCATATTTACATTGCACACATCTCTTCCTTCATCAGGGAAATTCCAGTGCTTTGGAGCTGAGAATTTCAGAGTCATAAGGAACTTTAGAAATCATCTAGTTCAACCTCCTTCATTTATTGATTGTTTATGGAATTTATCCAAAGCCACACAACTGTTTAATGAGAGAGCTGGAAATATAAACAGTATAATTTGGACAGTATCTTCCTAGAGCACTTTTTATTCCAAAAAGTATTTTAAGATCTCTAACAGGCTAAATGCAACTATGAATATGTAAATCAGAAGGTTAAATAGCAGATTATTAGTTAATAGATGTTTTCTCTGGTGGCTCAGTCAGTAGAGTCTGCCTGCAATGTGGGAGACCTGGGTTGGGAAGATCCCCTGGAGGAGAAAATGGCAACCCACTCCAGTGTTCTTGCCTGGAGAATCCCATGGACAGAGGAGCCTGGTGGGCTGCAGTCAATGGGGTCACAGAGAGTCGGACACGACTGAGCGACTAACAGTTTCACTTTCACTTTCAGTTAATAGAAAGACATCAGTAATTTTTAAAATTCTGTATAAAATTATTACTATGTACACCAGAAATGAGCTTCAGGGTACTCCTTGAATAACCTACATAACGTTGTATTATTCATGCATTTGTCTCTGGTAAAAATGTGTTTTTGTTTTTTTTTTCTTGCCCCTAGTTCTCAAAGGAGTTCATCAATCAGAAAAGATTAAGAACCACTATAACTTCTTAGATGGCTGGAGTTACAGTGCAGTATTCATTCATTCAATAGTGTTAGTTTAGTTCCTACCCAGGGATAGGCACTTTGTTAATGGCTCAGAGATAAGTGATGTTATTTCCTCAGTAAATGGCCCCACATTCTAGTCAGGGTGCAGGTAACGTGATGTGACAAGAAAGTCATACAAACTCCTGATTAGATGATCTGATTCCCAGTTCACTTCTTTATCTGTCAGATCAAGATTGCATTGTTAGAGCCTGAATAGAAAACTGAAGCAATTACAGAATTAATCTAATATAATCCAGGTACATTTCACCAAAACTCTGCAGACACAAGTCTGGATTCCTACCTAAAACAATATGTTTTACTCATTTTTAGATTTCATATTCAAAACAGTATCAAAAACACAGGAATGTCCTAACAAATGGTTAACATTTGTCAGCGTTTTCTTAAATCATTGATCCATGACTATATCTTACTGCCTTGCATGAAGTTAGCAAATCAGTCTGTTTTTTCTTAAAGGTAATTGAAAAAAATTATTTTTCTCTAGATGGACTATAGCAATAAAGAAGCTAATGACTTGCATAGTTAAGCACACCAGAATGGTCATTCAGCAAAATTAACACGCTGGGATGATTTTTAATGGTACTAAGTGCAGCATTTCTTAAATCTACAATGTCAGTAGCTGTCAGCTTGTTTGGGTGCCAAACTATCCTAAATTACTAGTTTTATGACGGTAACAAAGATATCATTAAAACCCAAACACTTCTAAAGCTTTTCACTGTTTATATAGACTATGATGATGGAATATATAGCAAGCGTGGGTTTAATAATCAAGAAGTCGTGAAATTGCAAAGCATTTTCTCTCAATAACAATGACATTTTTCTTTATCCTAAGGGTAAAAAGTATGTAGCATAAAAAATAGGATCTCCACTGATGCTCTTATAGAACTTAGTTTCTCTAGGAAGGGCACCTGACTCATGGTAGTGTTCATTTACTCTGAACAGAATTGTTGGGAGATCCACTAGAAATCATGCCAAAGCTTCTGGAGAGATCATTTGTCTTTGGATTACCAAACCTCATGGCATTCTGGAAAACTAAAACCATTGCCTTAGTTCCCAATTTTTATATGTGGTGTGACATAAGCATCAGTTTTACTTTTTTAAAATATGGATATCCAATTATTCAGGCCCCTTGCTGAAAATTGTCCTTTTCTTGTTTAATTATCTTGGTGCCTGTGTATACACACACAGACATATACATTACACATATTCTCTCTAAATATTTATAAGTTTATTTGCAACTTTATGGCCTCTCTTCTGTTCCCTTGTTATATATATTAAATAGTATACCATTATGCTAACATCACACTGATTTCAAGTAAATGTTTGACTCCTCCAGATCTTTTCTTCTTTTTCAGTGCTGTTTTGGCTGTATTAGGTCATTTGCATTTCCATTTTTTTAAATCAGCTTGTCAATTTTTATAGAAATACTTGCTGAGGTTTTAATGAGATTGCCTGAATCTATAAATCAATTCAGGGAGAATTAATGCTGTAACACAATATTACAAAATACTCTGATGTATGAGCATAAAGTATAGTTGAAAAATTAAAGAACCAGAAATCTTGAATGCTCTGGGTGGTTGAACAGTCAGTTGATGGTAGAGGTAGAGGAAGTCAAGCATACTAGACAATCAGTATGTTGCTGATTTATTTAACCAAACATCCTTAAATGTGCATATTCCATACACACCCTCAGCTGGCTATTGTCTGATTTGAATGATTTGTCAGCTCCTGCCTTTCTGAGTATTTCTCCCCACCTCTTTGAGCCAAATCTGAGACATGATTTCAGTTATAATATAAAAGTGTTTTTTCTTTATGTAGCTGTGCTGTGTGATATTTAAAGGAGGGAGGACACAGTTATCAAGTGAAAGGCTTCAAGAAACATGGGGATCAGAATATCTCTGCTATGATCTTAAACTGATTAAATAATAAATGAACTGGAGAAAGCCGGTGAAACAAATAGTAATGTTTCTGTGTGTACTAGTGAAGAGTTTTGTTGCCTACACAAGAATTTCAGACATTACTTCATTTGTTCCTACTTTAGATAGAGGAGCAGAGAGGTAGGGGATGATACAAATCCCATCAAACCGAAGAGCAACATTTTTCAAGGTTGAAAAGTTTGGCTTTTCAAAGACTTTTTTTCTTTGCTTGCAATTTACCTTGCTTGCAATTTACTTATTAGCATCCTGGAAGATCTTAGCTCTTCTATTTTATCTTCAGAGAACTCTTTCTTAACATCTGAAAGAAATTTTTTTGTAATATCACTTCTGACTTTGGAAGAAACTTAACAAATCAGGTGGTTTCTCTGGACTTCTGTTTAATATCTATCAGATGATTCTTAAGTTTAAAAAAATGGAATACTAAAATGTATTCAATTAATTGAAAAGGAGATAGAAAAGGAGGAACAAAAACCAGATAGAACACATAAAAAAGAAACAAACCAGGAAGGTGTAGACTTACACTCCTCAACCGTATCAGTGAGTACATTAAATGTAAATGGGCCAAAAATTTCAGTTAAAGGTTATTAGACTGGATTCAAAATGAAAAGGAAGACTCAATTATTTGCTGTTTATAAGGGATTCACTTTAAAAGCAAATACACAGATAAATTGAAAGTTAACGTATGGAAAAAGATACCCATGCAAACACTAATCATAAAAGGATAGGTTAGCTCTAATGATTTCAAACAAAGACCACTTCAAGATAAGTAGAATTACTAGAAATAATTGGGGCCATTTCATAAAGATAAAAGGTCAGTTCCTCAAGAAGACTACATTAATCTGTCCTTGATTGTATCTGCCTCACCTTCCACCTTCTCTCTACTTTGTTTGTAAGTTTGAATATGAAACAATAAGAAAATATGTTATCAAATGGCTCTGAGCATTGATGCTGTTGCTCTGCATAACACAGCCCTGTGGCGTATCCCAGACAAGCACAAATATGACTGCTAGGGCTTGGAGGAGAGGTCACAGAAACCTCTACAAAAAGGCCTTCTTCAGGGGAATGGTGAAGCAGAAAATAAAACACTCCATATGCAGCAAAATTTCCTAAAACTTCTCTTGAGCAATGGTTTACCAAGTCTCACAGGACCCAGTAGCTTCCCTTATTTCCCTTCCTATCTTTTCAGTGCTTCACTCCTCAGCCTTTTCTACCCCATGTTCCTCCAGTTGCTCTTTTAGGACTATCTACCTGCTTCTTTGGGCTTGTTTCTTCATTTCTGCTTCATTCCATTGCCCTTGAAGATACCTCAGTAGACCCACACCCAAACTCCTCTTTAGAAGGCGAGGGAAGGAGAATGCTTGGCAACACGTATTTTATTGCCGGTGTCTCTACAAACATCACATGGACTTAGTGTTCTAGCTTTGAGAACTCACTGATGTGAGGACCTGACGTGGGTTTGAGTAAACTCCGGGAGTTAGTGATGGACAGGGAAGCCTGGCGTGCTGCAGTCCATGGGGTCAGAAAGACTCGGACACAACTGAGCGACTGAACTGAACTGAACTGATGTGCGGACCAGCTATACGCAGTGGAACCAGTTAACTAGAACAAAGGAATCATGGCCCTTTTGCTTCTGAGGCTCTGGTAGTATGGGGACCTAGGAAAATCCTGGCCTTAGTTAGAAGACCAGGACTTAACTTGAGGCATTGTGCATTACAAGGCCTGAGCCGCTGAATACGCTTAACTGACTTGAGACTTGGTTTGGTCATCTTGTTCATTTATCCAGCAAGTGTTCACAGAGTCCAGCACTCTGCCTGTCAGGGTGTATACAGACAGTTCTTAGCCTGATATCTTCTGAGGAAGCTGACACTATGATTTGAGTTGGAGCATATAAACATAGTTATATGTTAATTATAATAGTTACATCAGTGCCATTGTAGAGCAATGAGAAGAGTGGGAGGGAGCCCAGAAATGCAGCAGCCCACCTTCCTGGGCAAGCCGTGCCGTGTTTTAAATTGGTCAGTGATGTTTGCTCTAGATCCTGGTGAGGATTTAATTATCAGGAAGGAAACGCAGCCCTCAATCAAGAGGCACAAATTCCGATGCTTTCAGAGGCCAAGCAAGGGATATAAAGATACAAAGTGGAGTAGGGGTAGGCAGGGATTCCAAGGGAGCCTGTGACAGACTAAAGAGTGTATGCCTGTTTAAAGTTATTCAAGCTCAAAATATTTTTCTAAAAGCTCTACTGACCAAACTAACAAAACTCTGTGGGCAGATAGTGGTAATTCCGTGCATAACATGTGTGAGGAACACCCTGTGGGATGCTTGGGGTAGTGGCTGCCAGCAAGGGCAGGGGAAAGTGCAAGGCAGAGAGGAGATTCGGAACTAGGTACGAAAGGCCTGAGGAGGTTGGAGCTGATCTAGTAGACAGCAAGGAGCCAGTTGTGTTCTTCCATGAGGAGGGATGACATAATAAGTCTTGTAGGGTCGTTTATCTTCCCTTCTCCTCCCACCACCCCCCACCCTGCCCCGCACATCTACAGAGGATGCCAAGATTTTGGAGTCACGCTGGCCAAACCCATGGTATTAGTGATGAGGCCTGAACCAAGGCAGTAACGGTAGAATGTGAGGGGTTAAGTAAAAGGAGAGAGAGATTTGTGATAGAAAATGAACCAGTCTTCTGTGAGCTCTTTCAAAAGGGTGACTCGAGTGAAAGCAGTTTGTAACCATCACAAAGTGGTGTGCATGGGAGGTGATGGTAACCCCTTACATGCATGGAGTGTGTCCAGGGTCAGGGTTGCAGGGCCTGGCATTTCCTTCATCCATTGTCACAGCCTCAAGGCTGACCTCTTTGGGGCAGAAGACAGGCCTCAACCTCAGTTAAACTTAGCCATGTCATCTGGGCCTGGGTGCTCAGACTTCTTGCTGCCCCCATGGATAGCTTCTTCTGTGAGCCTTCGATTTCTTCACTAAAGAGAAAGGGCTAAAAAGAGCAGACACTTATATCTGCAGAAATGTTACTCCATGTAAAAAATAACAACACGAATACATCTTACAACTTTTAGCCAAATCTGTTGGGCTGCTGCTATAGCAACCCCCACAGAAAGAATTCAACAAACCCCCAACCAATCCTCTCCCAAATCCATATACCTGACAGTCAGCCTCCTAGTGAGGCTATCTCTCTTACATTACACCCACTAAGTGAAGATCCAAAGCAAAGAGACAGAAAATAACATCTTCTAACAATCTGCTTGTCATTTAGAAAAAGCTCCCTGTATAAATGTCATGGAAACAAGCTGTTCTTGCAGAGACAGAAGAAGAAAGCCCTGCCTCACTTGCTTCCCTTTCAATTTTAATCTTCCTAATAAAAGGGTAACACAAAGCAAATGTTAAGTGTTTGAAAGCAAATATCCCTGGAGCCTGGCTGTGGTGTGATTCAGCCGTATTTAGCCTGCTCTTAGGCTCCAAGAAGCAGGAACTCGAGATCAAGCTCTAGGTGAAGATCAACTGACTGCACAAGATAATATCTTGAGAACACTCAGCATTCCAAACACGCTGGTAGGAGATGAGAAATATTTTTCTTTAATCAGGATGGAGGATCCTTGCTAGGATATTGCCTGCAAGGCCAACATGTGTGCTCTGCTCAGTCGTGTCTGACTCTGTGGCGCCATGAACTGTAGCTCACCAGGCTCCTCCGTCCATGGAATTTTCCAGGCAAGAATACTGGAATGGGGTGCCATTTTCCTACTCCAGGGGCTCTTCCCAACCCTGGGATCGAACCCGTGTTTTTTGCATCTCCTGCACTGGCAGACGGATTCTTTACCACTAGCACCACTTGTATATGCTATGTGCCCATGAATGCTTGAATGTTTGTTAATTGAACAGAAATATGTTGGCCTTGTCATGGAAAAGGAAATGGCAAGGCCAATGTATTTCTGTTCAGTAAACAAACATTCACGGGCACATAGCATCTACAATTCACTATGCTTTGATTTTTTGAGGGCTGCCCAGATAAACACCTGTCTGTTTCCTGTTCATGGGTTAGAGGTCTTGTATGTCTCAGGTGCAGCAGGAAGCAGGGCATGTTAAGCACACAAGGAAAATGTGGAAACTATTTGAGAGGCCAGAGGAGGGCCCATTCATTTTCAACTGGGATGAGCAGGGAAGACTATGGAGAAAGCAGTATTTGAACTGAGCCCCAGAGGAGAGGTGGGATTCGAGTAGCCTTTGCACATATGTGTATGAATGCAGAGACACATATGGTTTTGTGTGTTATGTAAGTGGAGTAGGAATTCATTTATTTTCCAAGTTTAGGAAGAAAACTATAATACTTGGAGAGCTTTCCATGACTGTATATAGACCTATCTCATTCTTTTTACTTCCTGTAAAGAACTCTTCTTATTATATCTTCCCCCTGTTGATTGTACTTTCCTTTGGATATAATTCTGATATAATTTCAAACTTACAAAAAAGTTGTAGAAATAATGCAAAGGACTTTGGTATACTTTTTTAACTAAATTCACTAATTGTTTACATTTTTTTCATAATGTTTTATTAGTCTCCCTTTAGCCCCCACCCTCTCCCTGTTTTTTGTCTCATGACAGATGACATTTTTCTGGACCATTTGGGAGTAAGTTGAAGACATTATGCTCTTTTATGATAAATTTTAAAAGTGTATTTTTTAAGAACAAAACTTTGTCTTGTATAATTACAATAATGTTAGCAAAATAAGAAAATTTAAGATTGGTACTAATCATGACCTAATTGATGGTCCAAGCTCAGATTTTGCCAGTTTTCCCTGTAAATGTTCTTCATAATTTGTTTTTTCTGCTAGTCCATGATTTAACACAGGAAATTGACTAGCATTTAGTTGTTATATATATTCAGTTTCTGTTTATCTAGAGTATTTCCTCAGGCTCTCTTTGTCTTTTCTAAAATCGACAGTTTTGAAAAGTATTGGCTAGATTTTTTTTTAATCAATTTGCATTTTGGGGGATTTTTGCCTTTGAAATTTCTGCTAGTTCTGCATTACTAGATTCAGATCGTGCGTTTTTAGCAGGAATATCACATGCAAAATGGGTCCTTCTTATTGCATCATCAGTTCAGCTCAGTCACTCAGTCATGTCTGACTCTTTGCGACCCCATGGACTGCAGCACGCCAGGCCTCCCTGTCCATCACCAACTCCTGGAGCTTACTCACACTCATGTCCATCGAGTCGATGATGCCATCCAGCCATCTTATCCTTTGTCATCCCCTTCTCCTCCACCTTCAATATTGCACCTAAAGACCCATATGACATTGGTCTGCACCATTACTGGTGATGTTTCTTTGTTTCCTTGACTGAAGAATTGGTCACTAGGTTTTTCTTTACCTTTTTTTTCAACAGTAGAATTACAATTAGCCCTATGTAATTTGTAGGATAACATATTGGGAGATATTTTGACACTTCGTAAATATCCATCCTGTTCTCCACAAACTTTCATCCCCTATAAGGAAGAGTTTTGCTTTCTTATTTATTAAGCATGTGAAAGTCGCTCAGTTGTTACTTTTTGTGACTCCATGGAATAGTCCATGGAATTCTCCAGGCCAGAATACTGGAGTGGGTTGCCATGCCCTCCTCCAAGGGATCTTCCCAACCCAGGGATCAAACCCAGGTCTCCTGAATTTCAGGCAGATTCTTATCATTTGAGCCACCAGGGAAGCCCAAGAATACTGGAGTAAGTAGCCTATCCCCAGAGGATCTTCCCAACCCAGGAATCAAACCGAGGTCTCCTGCATTGCAGGTGGATTCCTTACCAGCTGAGCCATAAGGGAAGCCCATTTATTAAGCATGGACACATACATTCTCTTTTAATTTAATGGATTATAAACTGTTATTAATATCAGTAGTTTTGATGCTCAGATTATCCCAGATTTATGACTTTATGATTTGTGTACACTTAGATTGGCCTTTCTGCCCTTGGGGTCCCCATGTCATCATTTGAATGTTTCTTACTCTCGGCATAAGATGTCCAGGCTTATTTGAAACTTCCCTGCCCTACTCCTGGAATCTGCATTTCTTCAAGGAGAATGGTGTTGAATGTTTAGTGGAGATTGGTTTTAAGAATGCAAGATGTGAGCACTAGGTTTGGATTTTTGTTTTTTCTGTTTCTAGGTGCTTACAGTAAGCCAAATTAGGAAATAAACACACAAACATATGTGTACTTAAACATAGATCTCTATTCCTGTATCCGTGAGGCCATACTGACACTTCAGTTCAATTCCAATGGCACAGGGTTGTTCCCAGTCTAATGTCATTCCACACTGATAACTCCTGTCTCCAACAGTGAGAAACCTGGTCCCACTGTCCTCAATAGATTTACTCATTTTCTCAACCTTCCAATGTACAGAAAGGAGTTTCAGAAATGCTAACCCACACTACTGTGAAAAACAAGCTGAATACATTTCTTTAGACATGTGCATTTTTGTTTTAAAATAGGGTCTGTAGTTAATATTGTACCAGTGTTAATTTGTTTTTATAATTACACCATGGTTATTATGTAAGATGTTAACATTCAGGGAAGTGGAGTAAAGGATATAAAGAAGTAGTGCTTTTGCAAATATTTTGTAAGTCTATGATTAGTGCAAAATAAAAAGCTATACTACTAAGATTATTTCCCCTCCCAACACATGCACTTTGATGTGGTTGTATTCTGTTTTAGGGTTTTTCTCATATTCTCATTGCTACAATTTTCTGAACCCCAAATATTAACAGGATTCAAAAAGTAAATATTGTTAGTAATATGTGCAGCTAGTCCCTTAGACTGCAAGGAGATCCAACCAGTCCCTCCTAAAGGAAATCAGTCCTGAATATTCATTGGAAGGACTGATGCTGAAGCTGAATTGACTCATTAGAAAAGACCCTGATGCTGGGAAAGACTGAAGGTAGGAGGAGAAGGGGATGACAGAGGATGAGATGGTTGGATGGCATCACCGACTCGATGGACATGAGTTTGAGCAAGCTCCAGGAGATGGTGAAGGACGGGGAAGCTTGATGTGCTGCAGTCCATGGGGTCGCAAAGAGTCGGACACGACTGAGCGACTGAACCAAAGTGTCAGCTGCTCTTCCCCATCCCTTCCACTCTATACCTAGCTTTGCCCTATATATGTACAGTCTCATTATAGTTTCTGGCTCACCCTCCCAGTATTTCTGTTTGTAAAAATAGATGTATTTTTCTTATTTCTTCTTCATACATTTATACTGTTAGATTTCCCAGGTGGCTCAGTGGTAAAGAATCCGCAAGCCAGTGCAAGGAGACACAGGTTTGATCCCTGGATTGGGGTGATCCCATGGAGCAGGAAATGGCACCCCACTCCAGTATTCTTGCCTGGAGAATCCCATGGACAGAGGAGCCTGCTGGGCTACAGTCCACAGGGTCATGAAGAGTCGGACACAACTGAGCATACATGCACGTATATACTGTTACACTTTGCCTTCTTGACATTTATCAGTTAATCCTGGGAGTCATTTTCTATTTGTTCAGGAGATCATCCTTGGTCTTTTATATAGCTGCAAAGTATTTCAATTTTGAAGAAAAAAATTTAAAATGTCAGTATTTACATTGTATTTATTTTGCAATTACAAGTAATACTCTAATTTATTACTTTGTATATACTTTCATTATGTTGAGGTTAAATCTTCAGAAAAAAAAAAAACAACCTAAAAGAAGGGATTCTGGGTCAAAAATAAATCCAATGTAGTTTTCTTAGATACTGTCAAATTTTCTTCCTGAGGCTTGGACCCTTTGGCATTCCCACCTGCAAGGTATTAACATGCTTATATACCTATTTCCAAAAATTATCCTGTCAAACTTTCAATTTTTCCAGTTTAATAGGTGAGAAGTGGTATATCATTCACTCAGTGGTAGTTTTAATCTGCATTTCTCTATGAATGAAAAGAACGTCTTTTGATCTGTTTAAAAATAATTTTATATCCTTCTTTGGTAAATCATCTACCTTATGCCCATTTTTCTATTTTCTATCAGGGTTTTAGAATTTTTTCTCTCAATTTTTGGGATTCCTTCTTTATATTAGAGATTTTGGTCCTTTGTAATAAATGTTGCAAATATTTCTTCCAGTTTATCAGCTTCTTTTCACTTTGTCACCATCTTTTCTCCCATGCTATGCAGTAGCTCTTTTATTTTTATGTAATCAAATTAATCAGTCTTCTGTTGCCTCTGGAGTCTAGAAAATAGTTCACTATCTTAGGGTTTTAGAGAAATTCAAGCACATTGTGTTTTAATACTTAAGTTGTTTCGGTTTTCACATTGAGCTCTCTGATTCATTTGGAATGTAGTCTTTTGTATGATGTAAAGTTTGGAAAGAGTTTTATCTCTTTTTAAAAATGTCTATCTAGTTCTTCCATGTCATTTATCAAAAAGTACATCTTTCATGTTTCTGTTAGTTCTTGGCCAATTCTAATAATAATTATTTTTCTTGATACCATGACTGTTGAGTTTTGGTTCATTTGATCTCTCCAGGATGAAAGGGATCTTAAAATCTACCACAACAATTGTTTTTCCTTTTATTTCTGGTAGGTTTGCTTCATATGCATTACTCTTTAGTGCACACAATTCATGTCAGCTTTCTCTTCAAGGATCAATTTAACATGACCATCCTTTTGTGATTTCATATTGTTTCTCTTCAATTCCATTAGTCTGAAATGAATGTTGCCATCATTGTTTTTGGTTGTTTGCACTAAACTAAATTATCCCCTGTAATTTGGGTTGTAACGTTTTTTCTATAATTTTATGTCCTTTCGAAAAAGCACATAGATGCATTTCATGTTGAACTCAATCTTAGACTATCTATCCTTGAAGAGTGTAAATTAAACCACTGTTACTTGTCAGGCTTCGTGTTATTCTTTACTCTGGACTCCTTGCCTTGTGTTTTCTCCTTTTTGTGCTTTCTTGCTGGTTTTTTTTGTTTCTTCCAAAATCATTTTAATGTACAGTTTTCTAATCATCAAGGTCAAGAATGAAGACCCATGTTATACTTTTTTCTCCTTTTTATAAACAAGTTTTCATTAAATACTTTTGCAAAGGTTCTTCCTTTAAATATTTAATCTTCAAATTAAAAAAAATACTGATTTTTAACCAATTTTTAGATTCTCTTTATTATTGATACCAAAAAGATATCCTATTAATGTGACTATTTGTAGAAAAAAGCAGGAACAGGAATCTCATAAAGATATAAAGGACTCCACACTGCAGCTATAGACCAATTGCTAGAAATTATTATTTTTTTTTTTAGCTTTTTTTTCCCCACTGCAACCTGATTTAAGAGCAATAACACCTTTGTTGTCAGTGTTCTCTGTTAAGTGAATTATAATCCCCAAACTCCCTGGACTTATTTTAGAACATATACAAGTAGTATTAACATTAAGCTTTTAAAGAAAGAAAGAAAATGAAAAGTGGCCCATTGCAGTTGTATTTAAGGAATTTCAACCTTTCCCCACAGTGGATATTATTTCCCCTGCAAACTCAAAAATAAAAATATTGACGCACTTAAAGTCTTTATCTAGGGATTGTCAGTTTTCTCTCTGGGACACTGTGATTTTATCCAAGAGAAAGGCTAACTTTGAGCTTATATTCCAGAAGGCCACGAAATTATCAATGTTTGACCTAACAGTTGCATTTATTAACAGTAAATGAATGAAAGTGAGAATGAATGAGAAAGAGGGGCGATAGGTGACGTGTAATCACATGATATGGGCAAAAACTGAAGAGACAGGATGCATCTACTCTAGTCTCCTTAAAGGGATGGTTGTTGGCATGGTGAAAACAGTGGGCTTTGAGACAGAAAAATGCAGACTTATTTTTTAAATATTCATTAATTTGGCAGAACCAGGTTTTTGCTGTGGCGTGTGGGATCTTGAGTTGCAGAGCATGAGCTCTTTGCTGTAGCCTGTGGGATCTAGTTCCCTGACCAGGGGTTGGACCCTGACCCCCTGCATTTGCAGCGCAGAGTCTTAGTCACTGGACCACTAGGGAAATCCCAGAATAATGCCTGCCAATGCAGGAGATATAAGAGACGTGGGTTCGATCGCTGGGTTGGGAAGATCCTCTGGAGGAGGAAATGGCAACCCACTCCAGTATTCTTGCCTGGAAAACTCCATAGGCAGAGGAGCCTGGTGGGTTACAGTCCATGGGGTCGCAAAGAGTCAGACACAACTCAGCAAGCACACACACACACAGACACACATTCTAGGATCACTTAAAAAAAGAGTTACAGGATCAGGAAGCCAATAAATGAATCCATAGCCCAGTAACTTTAAGAATTAATTAGGTGAGTGGAAGAATTCATAACCTCTACTATGAGGTATTAAAAGTTAAAAAGATAGGCAATGGGATGTTTGATATTTGTTGCATTATATTGGAAATAATATTAAAAAATGCCTACCGTCATTTGTTAAGATAGATGCTAGGATTTACAGAGCTCCGCTGTGTCTTTTTCCACTCATTTTGTAGATGAGAAAATGGGAAAAAGGAGGCTCAGAAGGATTAAGGGTGTTCAAGTACGTAGAACTAGCAGGAATTCAGTTCCAAACCCAATTCTGATTTTTAACCTCCTCTTTCCAGTTTTTCATTCTACTTCTCAAGGCTGGACAAAGTTGAAAAACAAAGCTGTAAAACTTCAATCCATCTCTCAAGATTTGAATGCAACCCAACCAACAGATTTTTATCCCAATTTCCATATTGTTTTGGAATGGAATTATTTGACTATTGCAGATGCTTTGATGGAGAGTCTCTGGCAAAACAGTTGCCAGTGGAGGTGACATTAGGAAGAAAGCATATAAAATTTTCTAGATCTACTACCTGTTGACTTTGGTTGATGATTTTTTAAGAGCATGGAATCTTATTTCTAGTGGCTAACTCATGACACTGTGTGTAAGTAGGGGAAATGAAGAAAAGTATTGAGGAAGGTGGTGCCATTGTAATTCACAATGATCGGTGGTGGTTGTATGTTCTGCTACTGGCTGTAGAGAAGAGAGGCTAGGGTGTGGTAGGTTGAAGTGTAACACACTCAGTTGTCATTAGAAAGCAAGTCATAGAGCTCACCAAAGATTGGTTATCTAAGGTCTCCTCAGAGGATCTTGCTCATGTTCAATGCCATGTGGGGAAAGGCTTGATAACATCAGGTAGAGTTATGTTCATTCAACAAATCATTGACGACAAATTCTATGCAACAGATGGGTTCTTGCCTCCTCTTCCAAATTGTGGATATTTGGTATTATTTAAAATACAGAAACAAAAGACCATACACTGTTGTTTAATCATGACCGGTCTGCATATACTTTGGATAAAGAAACAGGAAAAGATGAATTAAATGACATCCTCCATGAGGGAGGTGAATAAACACCAGGTAATGAAATTTAAATTAAAACTCATGTCTCTGCTCTCTTCTTCAAAAAGAGGAACAATATATTATTTTTGCCCTTATCTTCTAGTATTCTGGGATGGTGGTGCTAATTGACCAGTAAAATGATAATTAAGCTTAATTATCTGTTATTATGGTTTTCAGTCACAGAGATAGACTAGATAAGAACTAACTGCAAGAACCACAAGAATTAATCATTTTTTCACAGTTTCTCTCTTCCTTATATCCAGTGTTTATACCAAATACTTGATGTATTTTTGTATGTTACCCAAAATAAACTTTTCTTCATTCATGAAGTAAAAATCCTACTGGAGTAGGAATCTAAGTTCATTTAACTCAGCAGTTTGTTCCTATAAGCAGTACTTTAATAGTTTTACTTATTTGCAAGCCTTGTCTTCATTCTACACTGAAATATATAAGGTGTGTGAAAGAGCTTTATTTTCAGTCACTCTGGATAAGTAATAAATGGTAAGTGATTCTCATGCACTCTGAAGTAATCATACTTTTATGTCCTTGATCTTGAATGGAAACGTTTGAATTTTTGCATCAATTACAGAAAATAGTTATGAAAGTGATTTTATTCATTGAGTTATGCAAGCTGATGAATGTATAGCTCTAGTTTTGTGTTAAGAAAAACACTTGGAGGCTGTCTCATAAGGCAGACACCAAAGGGTGTTGTGTAGAATCAAGGGGAAGAGGGCAAAGGCAGATTTCTCTGAAAATGAAGGAGTCTTTTTTAGGTGTAAGCCACCCCAAGGGGGTTGGTTTCAGAGCTGTCCAAATGAAGTCTTATTTTTATCATGTTACCCCTGCCAGCTCTTCCCAGACTCTAGAGACTACCATGTTAGGGAAATCCAAACTGCTATTACCTCAAAGGTGGTTTTTCCAAACCCACTGCACTTTTAGAGTAATTCTGGAAAGAGATGTATTTGCACCAATAAATATGGAGTTCCTTTTCACAGAAACTGATCTTAACAGCCGTGAAACAAGCGTGCTAAAACTTTTGAAATTTAGCAGATGCCACTCACTTCCCAGTACCCACAGACCAAGAGTACAGACCGACCATTTGCTAGAGTTATGCTCATTTATGCTAATTATGCTATTGGGAGCTATGCAACCACACGTGTATATGAACATGTATGTGTATAATCCAAGCAGAGTGAATCTTGGGCCTCTCATAATAAATCCATGGAGAAAGATGAAATAAGTAGTTTACATCTAAAATTCTGCACCATTAACTCATAGACAGTGATGTACCCTGATACTTTCTTCAAGCAAATTTGCTGGTAAACTAGGAATAAAATAATTCTTGATAGCATCAGTGTCCCTAGTTCATATTATAGATTTTGATGTAACAGTCTCACTTTCCATATAAGCTGGAAACAAACTTAAATAGAAATGAGATGTGAACTCAAAGAATGGTAAGCTGGCCGGGTCAAACAGTTTTGACTATAATATTTCATAATGAGAGAAAATCTTAGTGACGAGGTATGGAGTAATTGAAAGACTTCTGTTGACTGGCCATACTTTTGGAAATAAAAATGATCAAAGTGCATTAGATGATAATCAGTCATTTTACCTTGAAAATAATGTGAAAAGTAAGCTTTTAGAAATGTCAAGTGACCAAATATGTGCAGAAATTAACTTTTTTTTATTATATATCATATAATGTAGTAGTAAAGTCTGTTTGAAGTGCATGAATAAAAAGTTAGTGAAATTACAGGAGGAACAATCTATATAGCAATAATAGGTGCATTCCCTGTGCATCTGAAAGAAAAAAAAAAGAGTTTTCACTCATTTTGGCCTAAAACTTAGTGTTCAGGTTCCCAGGATTCTGACATCAGAACCCGGATAACGCTGATTAGAACCATAGGGGCTTTACAATAAAAGCTAAAATATTGACCATATGATGGCAAAAAGTCTTATTTTGTGGTTAACTGATTCTCTTCTAGCTACTCTCTGATGAAGTTGGTGGCGCTGTAGAGGAGGACCGCCGCCTCCTGGACGAGGACCGGGACCGCTCAGCATCATAGGGGACGTGCTTGTCATAGTTCTCCATCTGAGCCTCGAGGAAGTCTCTCTGCTGCTGCCTGATGGTTTGGCTTATGAGCCCAGGCAGGGCGTGGATGCTACCGATCAAAGTCTCTAACTTCGTTTCCAGGGTAACGATCCTCTTCTCAAAGTCTTCACTTCTTTCATTTAAGTCGGAAATCATGTCATACATGATGTTCTGAGTCTAGAAAACAGGATTGAGAAGAACAGAGAGACAGAGAATGAAGGTTTAATTACACTTGCCCTGGAAGCAGACTAGCCAGCTATCAGAGGTTCAGGGCTGGTCTCCTCTTAGCAACTTGGAGTGCAACAGGGGTGTCAGCTAACTGAACACGTGACCTGGCCAAACAAATTCAGTGTGTCTGTTCAATGCCAGGACTTAGAACAGTAAGATCTTAGGAATTAATGTGATCCAGTTGCAGAAAATGGTTTGCAGGTATTGCTGGTGGTATTGTCCAAGGATTTTAAGTGGTGTGCGGAGAGACAAACATGCTTTGATTTTATATTTATGTATATACTTTAAGGGCTGTTAGAAAAGCTAGCAGGTCAAATTCATTTTGTAACATGTAATACTAATTAGGGCAAGGCTGATTGTTAAAAACAAGCCAATTTTAAAGAAAAATACATAATAGTGCAGATGGTATTGGGATATAGCAGACATTTTGACTGGAATATGAATGAAGTTTAGGGCAAACTGATTTGATCGAGTAATTTAGTAACTTAAAGCAATTAAAAATACCTTAATATCTTTTTGCTGCCTTATGTTCCAAATTATAGGCTCTCTTTGGGTCAAATAGAATTTTTACAGATAACGAGCAAGAGAATAAAAGTTAGAGGAGACACTAACGTTACCAATCTACCTTGTTAGCTATGGCTTAATTAGAACTAGGTGGTTTGAAATATGGAAATGTTTTCGGTGTCCTAGTGAATTTTCCAACTGGTTGTCCTGATCAGAGGGTATTCATAACTGACTCCCAGTTATAGTTCTGGAAATAGGAGACAAGAGACAGGGAAAGAGGACTTCAGTGCTGACCAGCTCATAACCAGACAGGGAAGAGGCTGATACAGAAAGGAAAGCTGGAGACGTTAACCTTGGCCCACTGCAGCCTTTCCCAAGCCTCAGACCTTTATGGCTAAGCCTGCTCTCCTATCATATTTCCCTCTATAATACGTGCTCTTATCCTGCTTAACAACCTCTTAGGGATGATAGATGAACTTACTGAATAAGGAAGTTGCTGTTCAGAACACAGGCAAACCTTCCTGGGTTTGGCCAGGAAGACAGTTCATTAACTCTATGTGAGATTATTCATTCAGTAAATACTAAACTCTTTACGTCGTGGACAGTCCTGCAATAATAATAAGCATGGCACTAAAGAAGTAACTGAAAGACACAGCATCTTGCCTCACAGATAATTTTACTTCAAGAGTATATTTATTATGTATAATAGCATATATTATAGTGAAATGATATATATTATATATATTATTTTCAAGTGACCTCTTTTATTTTTTCATAAAAATACCCAATTTCTTTTATCACTCAATCTAGGAGCGATAATAAGAACCTGCTCCTTCTTTGTTCACAGTGTGTCCCAGTGAGAACCACGGGTGTAAGTATTAGTTGAGCACATCTTCAGGCCTCATATATATGTGCTGCCCAGCTTAAATGAACTATACATGATCTCCTAGGGGTTCACTTCAGTTCAGTTGCCCAGTTGTGTCCGACTCTTTGCGACCCCATGGACTGCAGCACGCCAGGCCTCCCTGTCCATCACCAACTCCCAGAGTTTACCCAAACTCATGTCCACTGAGTTGGTGATGCCATCCAACCATCTCATCCTCTGTCATCCCCTTCTCCTCCTGCCTTCAATCTTTCCTAGCCTCAGGGTCTTTTCAAATGAGTCAGTTCTTCGCATCAGGTGGCCAAAGTAATGGAGTTTCAGCTTCAACATCAGTCCTTCCAATGAACACCCAGGCCTGATCTTCGTTAGGATGGACTGGTTGGATCTCCTTGCAGTCCAAGGGACTCTCAAGAGGCTTCTCCAACACCACAGTTTAAAAGCATCAATACTTCAGCGCTCAGCTTTCTTTATAGTCCAACTCTCACATCCATACATGACTACTGGAAAAACCATAGCCTTAACTAGATGGACCTTTGTTGGCAAAGTAATGTCTTTGTTTTAATATGCTGTCTAGGTTGGTCATAACTTTCCTGTCAAGGAGTAAGTGTCTTTTAATTTCATGGCTGCAGTCACCATCTACAGTGATTTTGGAGCCCTCCAAAATAAAGTCTGACACTTTTATAGTTTCCCCATCTATTTGCCATGAATACACGTAAATTTTACTCGGTGGGATAAGTCACTAAATACTTTGCTTCTATTTATAAGATATCAAATATTCCACTCCAACATATTTATACAGTATGTATTACTGATATACACTAAAATGAATTTAATTAATGGGACTAGGACAAATAGGTATAATTTTTGAAGAATATAATGGGGCCTTGTAAAGGACATAATTGTTACAGCAAACAAACAGCAGAACACAGGTCTGACTGAGAACTGCCTCTTTCAAAGCATTCATGTTAACAGGCCCAACACATACATAAATGCTGTTCTAATGCCTCATTTAAAATTTAGAACATTGAAAGGAATGTTGTCATTGTTGAAAAATATTCATATTTTGAAGTGTAGTTCACTTGAGAGGAACAACCAAAATAAACCAGATAAAACATCTAATCATGATATAAGAATTGGGGACTATTAATGTACTTTAAGAAAGTAGTGTGAAGACGTATAGATCAATGGAACAGGACAGAAAGCCTGTTGTTTAAAATAGGTAAAAAAAAATTTATTACTGAGTTCTATTTAGCCTTGAAAGTGAAAGTCACTCAGTCTTGTCTGACTGTTTGCAACCCCATGGTCTACACAGTCCATGGAATTCTCCAGGCCAGAATACTGGAATGGGTAGCCTTTTCCTTCTCCAGGGGATCGTCCCAACCCAGAGATCGAACCCAGATCTCTCACATTGCAGGCGGATTCTTTACCAGCTGAGCCAGAAGGGAAGCCCATTTAGCCTTGAACCTCATAGTAAAACCCAAGACCTGATTCTGCCCTCATAGGGATGAGACTAAGTCACATATAAGCATCCCAAAGGTATTGTCTCACATATTTATATTTATATTTCATCTCATATATTTACATTTATATTTCTAACTGAACTTCCAAATCTCTGCAAGCAGGAAAGCTTTTAGAATGGGGCTGAACATGTGTAGAGGGAAAGTACACATTAAGCAAGAGTTTTAGAAGAATTCTTCTAAGTTGGGCTGTCATGTCAGTATGGTCTGTTGGTTTGACTGGTTAAATAACTTTGGGTGGCCGCCTCCTGAAGTGTTACTGGTTTCTGTGCGTGATTAGTTCCAACAGGTGCGAATACGAGGGCTGAGACCCCAGCTCACCTTTGCCAGGTCCACCAAGGTGTTTGCTTGGTCGTTCAGTTTCCTCTGCTCCATTTTTACACTTCTTAATCTAAAAGACAGAATCTGAAGTCAGAAAGTTTTTTTTTTTTTTTCTTTTCTGCGACTATCATAAGCCTTCCAAAGAGCATGCACAAAATTGACAAGAGCAAATAACTGCATGGATAATGCCTTGAGTATTTGGGGGTAAAGTCCCAATTGGTTATGTATCTGGTACAATGAGAAGCATGCTTCCCCAACACCGCAAAAAGGAAGGGAGAGAGAGACTAAGAGATAAGGTGTCCTTAGGACAACTGTTTACCAGGGAGTCAAAGTTGAATTGAGAAAGGCTCATAAGGATTTAACCATATGAGAAAAGCCAAAACATTCCTTAAAGCCCCAGTATCGTGACAAATAGACATAGGAAGAAATATGCAAAGCAACTGGAATCTTATCAGTGTTGGCGCAGGAGCACCTTCCTATGTCTACGTGACTAGATACAGGTGTTAGCCCTGTTTAGTCTGAAATGGATTGGGTTAGGTATTTGAACCTGATGAAACACAGTGATAAGTGAGATTCTCATTAGCAACAAGAAAACTTTTATTCAACCAGCAGCAAGATAACTCAAAACACATAATTCTCTTATTCTTCATTGTATTTATTTCACTTGACTTTTACACTGCCACTGAATTTGAAGGGAAGCCAGACCATTTCCTTGGGAGAATTTCCCTTCATTTTTTATTGTAGATAAAAGTCACAGGACAATTAGAGTGTCTGACAGATGGTCTCTCTTCTACTCGTAAAGTTACTTTTAGAAACTTTTAAATAACATTGAGTATATCTGATTGACAGTCATAAAACCTTTTTTCTAAAAAAAATTCTGAATGAGTACCTACTATGCTGTAACTTAGTGACAATAATATTTCAACAAATATTTATTCAGTGCTCATTACCTAGCAAGAAATTAAGATTTTCCAACCAGAGAAAGGCAGTCTATTGCTCTTTAAGTCAACAATTCAAAGCTATGCTCCAAGAGAAGCAGGTCTCTCTGAGCTACTTCGTGAAAACCCATGCTAACCTTATTACTCTGGTGACAAGTCATTTTACAAAGTATAGTGTTAATGCTGGAGAATGTATTCTTGATTATTTCCCAATTTAAATGAAAGGTAATTGGCTAGAAGGGATACAAAAATTCACAGGGCAAGATTTTACTGCCAGGGAGATTTCTGTAACACATGTTCACAATGCTCAGTGATTTTTTTCCGAAATATGGATCTTCAATATGCCACCAAATCTGTCCATAGTGAAAAGACAGCTCCTCCTGCCAGTGAGCGTTTAAGTGACACCTGCTTCCAACACAATCTTTACCAATCTCAAACAGGTTAAGGTCAGATCTTGTGATTGTGACTATGTGTTTCTTTATTAGACTTGGAACTAATTTAACTGGCTCCTTTTTATGCTATTATAGTAATGGAATATGTTTTAGTCTAAAAGAAATTTACAAACACATATTTAAATCTAATATGTTGTTGAGAAATGTTTCTCTAAGTACTGAAAAGGGTTGCAGTTCTTGATGTGTGCCTTTTAAAAAGAGTGAAAAAAAAAACCCCAAACACAAGCAAACCAACTTTAAACAGGTGTGGGTCATTCTCGAGAAATGTGTTAGAGAAAATAACAGTGTCAGACAAGGACTCTATGCTTCTCGGCCCTAACCTGACATTCAGTTTCTTTGTGTGTGAAAAGAAGAGGGTTAGATTGGGATTTGCTTTCTGAAAGGCTGGATTTATACCAACGGAGGTGTTCTAGATGACTAAGTGATACTCAAGCAAGACATTAAAGAACACTAAAACAGATGGAGAGAGAGTTATTCCCTTTAATTCTCTTCCAATTCTTGAATTATTATAAGAAAAATCTCCCGGGCTAGTCCTATCCTGTTTTTATCTCCTAACACCTGCTCTTCCCGCTTTTTTTTTTTTTTTTTTAAGAGGGAGCAGAATCTCAGCTCAGAGCTCTCTGCAGGCAACAGCTTATGGCTTGAGTTCAATACCAGTGGCTTAGTTGTCAACTAATTTACTGTTCTCTCTCTCTCCTTGCTGGGAGTGACATATTTTTAAATCCATTTATGACAGGGATTTATATCAAGCTTTCTTTTCAGATTTAGGGCAGTCATAGCAGAGTTGGCACATGAATGACTCGAAGTTTGGGGCCACCGGATGAGAGGTCTCCAGCATCGGGTCAGGACAGCACAGTTCTGAGCTCTGCCAGCCTGCTAGCAGGGCCGGTGCTGGGCCCCTGGCTGAGGCGGGTCTTCCCCCTTCCACACAACATACTTCTCTTGGCTAACTCTAGTATGCCTCTGACAGTAGAATTTTGCCCATTTCATTTTCTGCTAATCTGGAAAGCTGATGTAGAGTAGGCTTGAACTTAAATCATCTTGCCATGTTGCCACTTAGACTGCCTGTAAAGCAGAATTGGTACAAAAAGCCTATGTAAGCTGCAGCTGCCAGAATAAAAGGTAACATGCAGGTGTGCATTTTATTTCTCCCCCCACACAAAAAGAAGAATAAGAAACATATGTTGATTTCTTCCTTGTGAACTTCACTTATCACAGGAAAATATCATGATTTCGGAACACATTTCCACAGCAGCAATCAGACTACTAGAATTCACAATAAAGGGTCCGCTTGGATGCATGCAGCCGGTAGGAAATTCTGCGAATGCTGAAAGGAGCGGCTCACACAACTTACTTCCGCGCTCTATGTTTCATTTTGTTGAAATAAAAAGACAAAACAAAAGAAAAGAAACTGTAAAATATTCTGGAACAAAATAACACAGAGTGGTGTTCAGTGTGCACAGGGGGCTCGATTCGTTAGCTGGAAGGTCCTGTTAAGATTCTGCAGGGTTTGGGCATATTGATCAGAGAGAAACACTATTCCGTTATGTCATCACCCTTCTGCATTGCTACTGTACTCCCCCACCTGAAAGCATATAGCTTCCTCCAGAACTAGAGCTCGGAAGGAAGAACTTGGATCAAGTTATCTTGGCCTCTTTGAAACGTGACATTCAAGTAAAATAGGAGATGTTTTTGCCTAGTGTGAATAGGATATAGTTAAATGGATACTACTCTAAACAACAGGATTACACTTTTTTTGGAGGGGGTACTTCTTTTCCAAGTCGGGGCTATTGGGAAGCCTTGTTTTCTGAAAGGTGGGTAATCTAACACTCTCTGTTATAGAAATTATTGGATTTCGTGACTTTGAGATAAGTGCATGTTAACTGATGAGTCTCTAACTGAGACTTAAGAATGAGAAGCTGTAAAGTTGATACCAGAGAAAGTGGTAAAAGTTACAGGAACAGAATGCTTCATGCACTAAGTGACGATCTCCAAAGACAGACAGGGTCCTAAAAAGAGGACACAGGCCTGCAGAGTTAGGCATCCATCGGAGACTAGAAAGTCCTGTGTCTGGGATAGAGGCCGTGAGGCTTGGGAAAGAGAAGGACAGCTGAGACAGAGGAGGCTGGTAGAGGGCATAGAGCTCCTGCAAAGCTCTCAGGACAAATCAGAGGAGAGCAGAGGCCAGGAGAGCTCTAGTAAATGAATGGGTACATTTTCCCTCAACTGGCAAGATCCGGTTTCCCCCGCTACTGATGGACGAGGCTGGGCAGTGAAGGCAGTAAAGGCCATGCCCGTAGGAATCGAGCCCTATGTGCTTTCCTTTATGACTTCACTCACTAAGTTCAAATGAAAGGTAATTATGCATAATTAGAATAATCTAGCCCCACCCAGCCCATCTACTTTTCACAAAGTTGTAAGGACCCTCCCACCTCAAAGGAAACCCCTTAGTCCCAAGACTAGTTTACAAAACAATTTATCTTTGAGTTGCTTGAAGCTCATTTGCTTTAGAAGTACACACAGCTACAGAAGAAACAATGAGAAATGTCTGAAAGAAGCAGAAGAATCACGTGTGGCTTCCTCTGCCCAAAGGCAGCATGCTGAAAGACACACGACACCTACACCATGAACCCCTTCACCTCAGGTCAGCACATCTTGTTGCAATACACCAATTGGTTAGGAACAGCTTTTATACTTAGTTTCCCCAAATATTTTTTTTGCCTTTTTATTATAGAAATTTTCAAACCTACAGCAAAGTTGAAAAAATTTTACAATGAATATCCCTAAGTTGTTCCCCAAAGTTTTGAGTGTGAATGTATTCTGAGCTTAAGAGGTCTATGACAAACTTATATAAATATATAAATAACCACCATTTATACATGACTTTAGAATTATGAGGAAAACTGTCAAAGCGTTTATTTGTTTCAGTTCTATGAAAGTTTATCAATGCCATCAAAGGCAAGTGTCACATTTCATTATATACTGAAGACACAGTACACTAGCAGGAAGGGATACTAACATAATCCCAGAGGAAATGGGATGTGTGATTGCTGAACCCAAAGACTGACCCATGGGCTCAATTCCACATCACCTCTCATCCTTTCAGCCAGGACACTACATCGTCTCACAACCACAAAGGTACGTTTTCTTTTTAATAGATCCGAACAAAATAGGTTAGCATCGAAACGTTCAAGTACAAAGAAAGAATTCTCCGCAATATACCATGGGCACCTTTTGTATGAATGCTGAGGTTACTGTGTTGTTTGGTTTCGGGGGGCATGTAGGAACGATCACTCTAAGGAAAGTTTACCAGGTGACTCTTGAGGGGGAGGTGAAAGCTTAGCATCGCTCAGGGGACCTACTCTCTTAGGTCTAAGCCTCAAGAAATCAAGATGTGGAGGTAAGCAGTCCAGGTGTGGTACCTAGCTTTAAAGGCAGCTATGACTCTAGGAAGCAAGCTCCGGCTCGTGAGCTGGGTCTCATACAATGTTCCTCTCTTTCACTTTTACTCTTCCCCAGACTTGGAAAGAGTACTTTCTTAACATTCTTTTCTTTGTAATGCGGAAAATGCATAGTTGTGTGTGTCCAGTCAAGTCACAGAGCTGAAGCAGAAATAGTGTCACTCTGGTGCTGGTGGCAGTGAGGAAAGCATATATGTGGATCGCTAAGACGGCAGTGAAGACCAGCTACTCGGCTGCGTGTGCAGAACCTCCTATTTTAGAGCTTGGGTTCTTGGATTTTATTTTCATTAGGGAAGGGAGAAATTTCTATAGACATACATGTATGTCTATAAATATAGACACATTCCACATTTTCAGTGTTACCTCTTTAAAAAGGGCAGTGGATGGGCAGGTGAAAAGGTAGAAGATGAATGATTGGTGATTTTCCACAGAATGTAAGTGTAATATATACATGAATTACCTAAATAAGTAAAATGAAAACTTCAACCTCAGAACTTCCTGTCGGCTGTGCTAATTAGCTCTGAGAAAACACATCTCACTCTCTAATCTGGACACCTAGTATTTACCTACCTTTCCATGATTACCCTGGTAGGTTGCATGAGAAAAGTCAGTTTTCTGACCCATCAATGTGATGCGTCTGCCCTTCTCCATATAGAAATGGCATTAAGAGCAAGGCTGCATGACATCACAGCTGACACCCACATGATGTACTTACGGTAATGATGCTGCCAGCCTGGGGGGAGAAAGACCTGGTGCTTTCAAATTATCATGGAAACTTACTAGATAGAGATGTTTGGTTTAAAGCCTATGATGGTATAACAATAAAATGGTATGAATGACTTAAACAAATTGAGTAACTGTGGCTTGGATAAAGTCTGAATAAAGACGAAAGAGTGCAAGGCCTATAGGAACTCTAAAATCAATAATGAACATATAGCATATAGAAAATCCCCCAAATCCTGATTAAAAACTAATTTAAAAATTCAAGTATTAAATCAACTGCATGTACTACCTTCATATAAAGATGTTTGGCAGTATATTAAAAAAAATCCAAGTAGATCATAAAATGTTAAATTTCTTTCAAAATTTTGTACTAGATACAAACTAAACATCTTAGAGCAAACTATATGAATAAATAAATGTAAAATTAAGATTTTAACTGAAATTATTCCTTTTATTAAAAAAAAAGAAACTGAATAGACACTTTAATTAATATATTATGTGGCTATTCTCCCAATAATAAATGATTTTTCATCATAAAATGAACTGACAAATGAAATTCTAAGAAAATTTATGGAATTATTAAAATGCCAAATAATGTCTTCTGGGAACAAACATGATAATGTTCTCTTTTTCCTTCCCTCATGAAAGAAGAATAAGCAGGTACAAGAATTAAAACCCAGAGATACCAATGCAGAATGAAAGTGAAGAATGGTACTTACTGATGAATAGCTTGCAAGAATTTCCGTTGATGTTTTCTGACTTTTGCATGATCTATCTTTTTTACTAGCTTTGTATTTTTGTAAATTAGCCATGTTTCCCTGAGTACATTGGCAGCTGCATTTTTCACCTGTTAGGAAAACAAACAAACACAGCTGGTGATCAGTTCCAGAGCAGAATCCTTTGCAACTTGGTTGGGGGTCTATTCTTCAGCCTGATGATCACCGTAAGCTCTAGCGCTGCTTAGTAACTCAAAATTGTTTTCTTGAATCTGTGCCTTTTGAAAAGGACCTATATCTGTCTGAGAACACTTACCTTGAAATAAGAGGGGCTACTGATCTCTTTTTTGGGCTAACCTCCTCCATGAGGAACCTTTCACTCACCACTTAAAGAAAAAAAGCAGCAGCAGTTACTGCTTTCTTCACCTTGTACTGCAATTGCTTTCTCCATGTTCTTCATTTCCCCGGAGAAGGGCGAGGTGCCAGAAGGCCAAGGTTAACCTTGTCCTTTGCAGCTTGTTCAGCATTTCTGGCTGAGCTCTACAGGAAGGGCATGTTCCCACTGCTGAATGTACAAGGAAACCCAGTCATCCAGCCTCCCAGCATGACTCAGCAAACGGCATGCTTGTTAGCACATCTTAATCAACTGACAGAGTCTATGTTGTCAAGATTTTGTTGGTAATTTAAATACACTGTGTTTCACATGGACAGGACAAACCCAAAGGATGTCAGTGACACTGCCAAAACTTATTGCGGCTGATGGAAAGTGTGAATACTTCCCAGTGAGACTTCAATCACTTACTTTCTTGATTCGTCTTTAAAAACCCCTGCAAGTCCTCTTTCTTGTTCGTAAGACAAGAACTGATGACCCAGAGCTTTCAACTGTGCTTGTTATAAGCTACTTATTCTGCGGTTGATCCATTTAATTCTTTTGAATGGTAGACAAAGGATGTCTCACAAGGAGAACTGCAGGCTAAAGGGGGACTGGGTGGAGGAAGACAACTTTTTAAAGGTGAAATAATATCATTTGCAGCACCATGGGTGGGCCTAGAGCTTGTCATTCTGAGTGAAATAAGTCAGACAGGTAAGTGGAAGTATCGTATGACATCCCTTATACGTGAACTAAAAACACATGATACAAATGAACTTATTTATAAAACAGACTCAAAGACTTTAGAGAACACACTTATGGTTGTCAGGGGAAAAGACTGGGGGAATGAATAGTTAGGGAGTGTGGGATGGACACGTACACATTAATATTTAAAGTGGATAACCAACAAGGGCCAACTATATAGCACAGGGAACTCTGCTCAGTGTCATGTGACAGCCTGAACTGGAGGCAGGGTTGTGGCAGAATGGATACATGTATACGGACACATATACAATGTGTATGTATGGCTGAGTCCCTTTGGTCCACCTGAAATTATCATAACGTTGCTGATCGGCTATACCGCAATATGAAATAAAAAGTGTTTTTTTTTTTTTTTTTTTTTTTTAAGGCAGTGTCGTGGGGAAAGACAGAATGATGAGTTGGGCTTCAGAAACAGATTTTAAGTCTTTGACTTTGGACCAACCAAATCAGGTCAAGGAGGTTAGCTAACCTTGTAGAACTTGAGTTTTCTCTAACATGAAAAGGTTAAAGAGAATTATTGTCAGTACTTTTCAGAGCTTAGAATTATAATCAGAGAGAGTATTATAATTTACCAAAACTATGGCCCAAGTAGGCATGTGTGTTTTTCTGCTTTAGTAGAGAAAGCATCAGCCTTGGTGGCTGATGGTGAATCCTTTTCCTTAGTGCTGAAATGCTTTCTTTTTGAGTGAAACTGTATTGCTAGAACCCACTTTAAGAAAATGGCTGGTATCTTAAGACTGCTTTTAGTTGTGACTTCCTTTGGATATTCATTAGACTCTGCACAGGGAACAGTCTGCAACCAACAGAAAAATGACTGAAGCATGGGATGCCGAACACCTGCAGTGCATGTAAGTGACATCACCACCACCCACAGTGAAGTGAAAAGGTGCTCCAGTTAGTGCTTGGATCCTCACTCTTACGCAAACACATTTCTCTTCCTCACAGAGGTAGGAGTCTGTTCAGAAGGCTCTTCCATCTGGCATTGACATCCTTTGTAAAGGTAAGAAACTGAATATAGTGTAAATTGCTCAGGTTGGAGGACCCAGCTTTTGTTTAATTTTTATTTGGCTGCTGCTGCTGCTAAGTCACTTCAGTTGTGTCCGACTCTGTGCAACCCCATAGATGGCAGCCCACCAGGCTCCCTCATCCCTGGGATTCTCCAGGCAAGAACACTGGAGTGGGTTGCCATTTCTTTCTCCAATGCATGAAAGTGAAAAGTGAAAGTGAAGTCGCTCAGTCGTGTCTGACTCTGTGTGACCCCATGGACTGCAGCCTACCAGGCTCCTCTGTCCATTGGATTTTCCAGGCAAGAGTACTGGAGTGGGGTGCCATTGCCTTCTCTGATTTGGAGTATAGTTGATTAACAATAATGTGTTAGTTACATGTGCACAACAAAGTGATTCAGTTATACCCATACAAGGATCCATTATTTTTCAAATTATTTTCCCATTTGTTATAGAACATTGAACAGAATTTCCCGTGCTACACAGTAGGCCCTGGCTGGTTATTTATTTGAAATACAGCTGTGTGTACCTGACAATCCTGAATTCCCAGTCTATCTGCCCTCATCCACCCTTTCTCCCTGATCGCCGTAAATTCATTTTGTGTGTTCCTGTTTTGTAAATAAGTTCATTTGTATCATTTTTTTTTAGATTCTGCATATAAGCAATATCATATGATGTTTGTCTTTGTCTGATTTACTTTAATTAGTATGATAATCTCCAGGTCCATCCATAGTGCTGCAAATGGCATTATTTCATTCTTTTTTATGGCTGAGTAATATCCCATTGTATATATGTACCACGTTTTCTTTAGCCATTCATTTGTTGCTGAACACTGAGGTTGCTTCCACATCTTGGCAATTGTAAACAATGAACACTGGGTGCACATATCCTTTCGAATCATGGTTTTCTTTGGATACAAAACCAGGAGAGGAATTGCTGGACCTAATGGAGCTCTGTTTTTAGTTTTGAAAGGAACTTCCATACTGCTCTCCATAGGGGTTGTACCAATTTACATTCCCATCAACAGTGTAGAAGGGTTTCCTTTTCTGCACACTCTCTCTAGCATGTATTGTTTGTAGACTCTTTGATGATGGCCATTCTGACTGGTGTGAGATGACACCTCATTGTAGTTTTGATTTCCATTTCTCTAATACTTAGTGATGTCAAGTGTCTTTTCATGTTTATTTTGGCCATCTGTATGTCTTCTATGGAGAAATATCTATTTAGGTCTTTGGCTCATTTTTTTGGTTTGATTGTTCGTTTTTGATATAGAGCCATATGAGCTCTTTGTAAATCTCATTAAAGAATATTATCATTTCGTTCTTTCACATGGAGCTGTCCAGTTTCCTGGCACCACTTACTGAAGAGTCTGTCTTTTCTCCATTGTAAAGTCTTGCTTCCTTTGTCATAGATTAACTGACCACAGGGGTGTGGGTTTATTTCTGGGCCTTCTATCCTGTTCCATTGATCTATATTTCTGTTTTGATGACTTCAGCTTTGTAGGATGACCTTGTTTTTAAAGAGTGGACAGGGAAGTGACCAGTACTGCCCGGGGTTAGGACAGGCCTTTTCCCACTTAGCAAGGAGAAGGGCTGTTTACTGGAGGTCTCAGCTCTCTGAGCAGCTGTACTGCCTGGAAGACTGGTAAGGGATCTGGTGTATCCTCCCTTCCTGGTTTTTTCAGCTCAAGACACAGAATAAGAACCTAGAACACAGACTGGCGAGGCAGCTAGAAAAGTGGGTAAGTAGTACTGAGAAAAAACACGGCAGTTGAACATAGGAGTGTTTGCAACAGAACATAGCAACTGATTTTGGTTTGGATTCTCATCTACAAAGAGCAAATGCCAAATTGGTTAAGTCCAGAAATTTTTCAAAAGTGATCCAATGCTCATCCTTAATGTATTTTAAAAGGTTCTTTGGGATGGTAGAGGACTGACTGGAGGGGAGTTGGGGTGGGTTATAGTTGAGAGTTCTGACAAGACACCTGCTCCTTGGAAGGAAAGCTGTGACAAATCTAGGCAGCACATTAAAAATCAGAGACATCACTTTGCTGACAAAGGTCTATATAGTCAAAGCTATGGTTTTTCCAGTAGTCATGTACGGATGTGAGAGCTGGACCATGAAGAAGGCTGAATGCCAAACAATTGATGCTTTTGAACTGTGGTGTTGGAGAAGACTCTTGAGAGTCGCTTGGACAGCAAGGAGATCCAACCAGCCCATCCTAAAGGAAATCAACCCTGAATACTCATTGGAAGGACTGATGCTGAAGCTCCAATACTTTGGCCACCTAATATGAAGAGCCAACTCACTGGAAAAGACCCTGATGCTGGGAAAGACTGATGGCAGGAGAAGGGGATGACAGAGGATGAGATGGTTGGATGGCATCACCAACTCGATGGACAGAGACAGTGAAGGACAGGGAGGCCCGGCATGCTGCAGTCCATGGGGTTGCACAGAGTCGGGCACAACTCAATGGCTGAACAACAACAACAAAGAAATTTATACTACTGAAAGTATTGGGGTGGCCAAAAAGTTAGCTCAGGTTTTTCTGTAAGATGTTATGGAAAAACCCAAATGAACTTTTTGGCCAACCCAATAGTAATAGTCATCAGATGACTCCAACCCACTTCACAGGTATAAAGGACGTGACATACTATTTTATAATTACTAATGAATCAGCATATATTAAAGTCATAGGTAGTAAGGTAAAATATATTTTTAAGTGAAACAATACTTTATAAACCACAAAACCTCTTACAGCTGATTGACTTTTAAGTGAATATCTGCTTTGTTCAATCCTACAAGATACATATAATTAGAGCATTATATAACAGGCTACTTTGTTTATAGATTTCCTTTGATTTTCACTACTTTCTTTTTCAACTTATATATTTCTGTCTTTTTGTCTTTCTCTTGCTTCTTCCCTCAGGGGCTTTTATGCGTGCAATACTTTGTCTTTTCCAAAATTCAAGGGGAAGGAACATAATCTGTTTTAAGATGCAGGAGGGCTTCTTAACTCTCATTCTGATAATTACGGTAAACTGTTGCTCCATATACTATGGGTGATACCTCCAGGATGCCCAGGGAGAAACAAAGGTCACTAAGTCTGTGCAGCTTAGCAGGACATGTGCTCCCTGCCCCTGCAGCAGCAGAGACGGATGCGCTTAGGGCACCAACCTTTCTCACCAGCCTGGTCCTTCTTTAGACCAGGTGCCTGGGGCAGGGTGAATGGAGCAGGGCAATGGCTCCATGCATTTTTTTCAGCCTACTAGGATATGTAGCCATGCACGATATAAAAGCTGTACAAAGTAAAGCCTCTCAAACTTCTGTTCACTTCTGAGATACCTGCAAGAGACAAAAGTACGTAACTGCACAATAGCGTTCTTATTATGGATCTGATTGAGAATTCTTAACAGGATTGGAAACACCCACTGTGGACATTAATATGTATAATTATCCTTCATAGCACATCTAGCGACTTGAAAAATTATGCCTGGGCTCTCAGAATTGCTTGTTTTCGGGTTTCTTTCCAAAACGTAAGTAACCAGAGGGCCAAACGCCAAGATTTACTCTTGGTTCAGACCCGAATGTACAGTAATAGTGATAGATTTCCCAAAGCTTTAGCATAGTAAACAAACTGTCTCTGTAAGGTGATTTGCTAGATATCTGTTAAATAGCTGTCCTGTCTTACTAAGCCTACTGATGAGTTATTGGTATTATGCTTCCTTTTTGAAATCCTTAGAATATTCTGGTTACGGAGGCCACTGGCCATTTTTGAATTGCAGTGTATCATGTAAGTGGTTGTAACTACATAGGACAGTCCTCTGAATGTTACTGCCCAGCGAATTGTATGTTCTACTTTCAAACACTGCATTTTGTGTGGTGAATGTAGTCCCGCAGAGAAAAGATTTCTGTATAAAATTGTTCCTCGAACTTTGTGGATGGGGAATAATTTTTCATGGAAATTGTTAAGATACACAATGGAAGACTTGGAAGGTTACATTTTTTCCTGCAAGAGTAATCTACCTTTTAACATTCATATTGCTTTTTGTTTAGATACTTATTAAGATTTCAGAATGTTGTGGCTATTATTACTCCTGTTGACCACCAGAAAACTTCAGTGTAGTGTTTCAGGGAATGGTTGTAGCTTTCTCTAGCAATAAGGAGCACCCTTGAATGTGTCTTTTGAATCTCTCATGTTAGTAACTATGTGTGGCTTTCAGGTCCTTCTTTATTAAAAATTATAAATGGGCCCACTTAAAAATTCCATAAATAACTAAATGGAAAGGAATCAATTACATTCATTGATAACTATGACAAATGACATTCATTGATAACTATATAAAGTAATGCAGAGAGGACCACAAAAAGGCTATTATTTTCATATACTGTATTGAGTATAGTAATGGAATGGCTCTCATAAACTGGAAGTTTATGTTTGATTCTAATGCCATCTTAACATTTGCTCTTGTACTTAGTGACATTTTGCCTATAAAAATAGATCTGTCAGCAAGCCTGCTTGAGTGTCTTTTTCAGACCTATTAAAGACTCTGGTCACAAGAAATATTGCAAAGTAGCTTCACTTTTAAGAAATAGTAGTGAGATAATAGAATTAAGGCATCATAAACATGATGTGTGTGTGTGCTTAGTCACTCAGTTGTGTCTGACTCTCTGAGACCCCATGGACTGTAGCCTGCCAGGTTCATCTGTCTGTGGGGATTCTCCAGGCAAGAACACTAGAGTGGGTTACCATGCCCTCTTCCAGGGCACCTTCCCAACCCAGGCATCATACTCAGGTCTCCTGCATTTCAGGCAGATTCTTTACTGTCTGAGCCATCAGGGAAGCCCAATAAGCATGATGCAGAATGTGAATTTTGAAAGTAGAACAGTACTTCTTACTGAAAAAGCTTTCTACAAACAACATGACTCTGAATTCAACATTGTTGTGGTTTAGTCTCTAAGTTGTGTCTGACTCTTTTGTGACCCCATGGACTGGAGTCTACCAGGCTCCTATGTCCATGGGATTTCCCAGGTGAGAATACTGGAGTGGGTTGCCAGTTCCTTCTCCATAATTCAACACTATCGACAGGGAATTTATCAAATATACATAAGAACTTACAACAGAAAAGCAGTAACATCAGAAACTTGATCAGTTTGGGGAAATCAGTCCTAGTCATTAAAACTAAAGGAAGGTCACTTGGCTCGCAGATCTGATCCTTAAAGGGGACCCAAGGGCAACATAAGGGAGAGCACAAGTCTTTTTTTTGCCAAGCAGGAAGAGTCACAACTTTCATCTGATTTGCTGAAGGAAAAGCATTATGAAAGTTTAAAACTCTCTGATCCCTGGAATATAGCAGTTAATTCAGAACCCCAACAATATTAGACTTATGTGGTCTATTTTTATACTTGAGTAAATACCAAGATTTCCCAATTATTTCCTGACTGACCTAAAGTTAGGAAAAGTTTAGTCTCCAGTCAGATGGAACTGACTTCAAGAATGCTTTCACTTTAAACCATGTCATTTCAGCTTCAGCGGTCAAAGTAAAGCTATTATTGCCCAACAGTGACAGCAAATAAGAGCTCCAGACAAGACGGCAGAGTAGAAGGATCTGCGCTTACTTCCTCTCACAAAAACACCAAAATCATAACTAATTGCTGAACAGCCATCAACAAAAAAGGACTAGAACCTACCAAAAAAGACCTGCTCCTTCCAAAGGAAGAAGCCACAAGGAAATGGCAGGAGGGGTGCATTCGTGATTCAGTCCAGTCCCACACCCCACAGGTAGGCAACCCTCACACTGAAAAATAATTATATCACAGAGATGCTCTCCCTCTGTTCTCTCACAGGAGTGAGAGGTCTGAACCCACATAGGGGTCCCCAGACCAGGGGACTGGCATCAGGAGGAGACCCCAGAGCATGTGTAAGTAAGTCACTTTGCTATATACCTGAAACTATAATGACATTGCAAATCAACTATACCCCAATATAAAATGATTTAAAACAAAGAAAGGAAAACACGACTCTTCCCTCTGGAGCTACGGGGGTGGTGACTTACTCGTTTTGTCAGCTGAGTGTCCATCATGAAGTTGTGCACATGCTTTTCTGCTTTGGTAAGTTCTAGCTTCCTTGCCACCACAGCGACCACCAGGGCTGTGCAACCAGCTCCCTGAAAAGCAGGGGAGACGAGAAAACCCCGAGAGTCATTATTTTTGGTCTCAACCACGTTAAATAATGTTTTGTACTATGTACATGACTACCTAGAGATAAAAAGTAAACTGTAGCAATTGCTGTCTTCCATCAATATGATAGAAACTGCATGGCCAATAAACATAAGTAACATGCCTTTAGACTGACATCAAAAAATGTAAAATAGGTGAACTAAGAACTAAAATGTGATGTTTGTATCGAACGTATTTTAATTACATGAAATGAACGGTAAAACAGCAACTTGCTGAATTTTCAGACTTAAAAACAGAGCAAATCAGTTACACGTAAAGACAGAGCAAAACAGAAACATAAATCAGTGAATTAGCATAAATTCACAGAAAGGAACTAAGGATTATTCTCTAAAAAGTAAAATTCTATAATCTGTCAAGAAGAAACCAGCAGGTCTTCAGGATGGCCAACTGTAAAAAGTCAGGAATGGTAACAGATGCATTGTATGCACAGCTTCAAACCGGTCCATGCATAGAACAGAAAGGATCGCAGAAAGGTCTGAACCTGGACAACACACATATAGGAAATGCTAAAGATCAGGGGTAACCACCTTACTGCCCCAGATGTTTACCAGCATGAAGAAAGGCACGTGCCACCTTTATTCTGAAAAACTCAACAGTGGTCCCTTCTCTAAGTTATAGGCTATCGTACTGACCTCTTAGGAGAAGTGTGATACTGCCAGGCTCCAGAGATGAAAGCCCTGCTGCTCTGGGGTCAAGGTGCATGCATTCCAAGTTGTGAGGCACGAGGTCTTCTTGATTCAAAGACCAGTGATTACATTCGGAGTCAGGAGGCAAAGCTGGGACACCCATGGGAGGGCCCCGACAGAGCCTCAACCTTGGGAGAACCGCAGAGAGCTGAGACTACCTAGCTGTCTCGGTACAGAGATAACAGTGAGCCGCAGGAGATGGGCACAAACAGTGAGACCTTATGGTACTTGGGGATCTTGCAACAGACTGAAATCCTTTTAAACTAGCTTTAAATAGCATCCCCTTTATGTTAGCTAAGATGGTAGGATGCTCACTGAATAGCCCTCCAAGAGAATCTCAAATGTACACAAGGAAACCTGGTTTTCCTCATTCCCAACAGGTTTAAAAATCACTAGTTTTAATTGCAACTCTGCAGCTCCTTAAAAATGTGGTCTACGTCCTAAATATTTAAGAATAAGGGATTGGTTATTACTTAAAGCATTTTCATACTATAAAAATAATAAAATTTTATTCCTATATCTAAAGACTATAAAATTTAGACAAGTAAGTTAAAAACTTGTATATATAACTTGATTCTAATTTTATTTTTTTTTAAAGGAATTCATATTTGGAAAGCAAAGAAGCCCAACTGTGAAAAGAGCTTCTCTCTCAATGGCTGGAATAGCGGTAAGTTAATTTATTCTTTGTGCTTTCCTTAACAGTCCACGTTATTTACATTGAATACATATTACTTATACAAGCAAATGCTCACATATAAAGTGACAAAGTTTGTAGTTTAAGAAAACATTTAACCTAACCTTTACCTATCTTTATTAATCTTAAAAATTCAACCTAGGAAAATGATCTTTCTTCATAATTCATACTTATGTTTTATTATGTAATTAATTATAGAATCACTTTATTTGAATTAATAAGTGTAATTTAGCCATTCAACTACTAACCAAAGAAGGAATTTTTTATCTTACTGAATGAGTTGTTGCAAACAGGGACAAGATTGAGGAGAGGAAAAGAAAATACAGTTTTCTATTGCCACAATCTGATAATTACAAATATACAGAGATGGTCTTACTAACAGGGTAATGCTGTTTAAATACAGTATTTCCAGAGGGTTTAAGTATCTCCTTCCACCAAGCTCTATGGAGATATTAGTATCCTCAGAAATGAAGTGATACTGATCATATGATCAGAGAGAGAGGTCAGAGGGTATTAGACCTACCTGGTTTAACCTTTTGATTTGAGACATGAGGCGATTAAGGCAGAGTAAGTGATTATTCAATTACGGACTCTGACTACCATTGGTATATTTTCCACCCTTTACCCCAACTCATAATACCTTTATCCATATGTAAGATCACATATATTCTTATTTGTGATCACTTCCATATCCATGACACAATATAGAGCACTGTATTTTTAAGCAAAACTTCAGTTTATTATAAACTCTTAAAGTATGAATATTTAAAAACTGAGCACTATGGTTAGTTACCAATATAAGGCAAAACATTATTCTTATTGCTTGAGTGGTACAACTTTTAAGCCAAGTTATCTTAAACTTGATAGTGACTAGAATCTTTTAAAGTGCTCCGTGTGATTCCTACAGAGTCACTGCTTTAAGTGAAGGAGGATATGGAGGGAAAATGGCAAACTACATCAACTACTCTCTATTTTAAACACAAGATAAAGGTTTTTACTTGAGTTATTTCACTTACTTATGAAGACTTTCAGAAGTGAGAAACAAGAAGCATAAAGGCAGAGGGTAGAGAGGACAGGGTCGGAAATGTCCGAGCTGTGTTGTTACTATGCTGATATTTTGGGCTGTGGGTAAAAGTGAAGTCTCTCAGTCATGTCCCACTCTTCTCAACCCCATGGACTGTAGCCCGCCACACTCCTCTGTCCATGGGATTCTCCAGGAGAGAATACCGCAGAGGGTTGCCATTTCCTTCTCCAGGGAATCTTCCCAATCCAAGGATCAAACCCAGGTCTCCCACACTGCAGGCAGATGTCGTAAAGGGCCCTAAGCTTTAACTCTCTCAGTATTAACTCTCTCCTCAGCTCACATGGGCCATGTGTATACAATGAAATAGTGATTTTAGAGCTGGGTACTAATGAAGGAAAAGAATGGCCTTTTGAAGTATCTAAACCTGCTTTGTTGCCACAAAATCTAAATAAGTTATAGTAAGAGAGGTTAGCCTGAATCAATGGAAGGAAGCAGTCACCACTCAGGCTACCCACGGCATGAGAACATTCGCTTGACAAGTACAGGATCACCTGTTGCATGTCTGTTCCCAGGCACTCCTCAATCAGGAGCAATGAGAAAGTCAAGAGTAGCAATGGCTTTTTCATAAACAGCGAATATAAAAACAGGAAGGGTTTCGACCACTAGAGAGATAGCTGTAAGTGGCAGTTGGCACTATATGCTGAATATTGTTCTCCGGTGGCAGGAGGCCACTGGTGCGATTCTTCTGGAAAGAAATCAAAATCCCAACAGGAGTGGAAAATCACTGGTATCAAGAGCATTTGGAAGTTGATTTTTATTTGTGTTTATTCTTGAGCTCTGCGTTTTCCTGCTGCTGGCCCATTTCTTGCTGAGTGTTCTCTAGCTCACCAAAAGTTTTGTGTATTACAATTAGTACGTCTGTTGCAAAGCACAGAAGCAACTGAATCTGACAGTTAAGTAATTAGTGAAACTATTGCTTATATCCCTCACTCCATAATCACACTTGTACCCTTTTAATTATACCCCAAAAGCCACTTAGAAATCTTTTTTTTCCAAAGTCCTTAGCTCATGTAAGTCTTATACCTTCCAGGTTCTTAATAAATCACAAGATGTTTTGGTATGTATAGAATCAGGTTTCAAAAAAGTAACTTTTACAATTATGCAAACTGAAGCTGGCTCATCCCCGAAAGTTTTCTAGGTTCAAAGTAAGTTCCTGCTAGCACATTAATGATTACAGTAATTTAAGAAATGATGTGATATTATTGTGCAGTCAGTATCTACTTCCTGAGCCTTTCTGTTTCATCAAGTGAATAAGAATGAATGTAAATATGCTTTTACAACATTTTCTCCAAATCTTGCCATGATCACAATGGATATAGAAACAGTTGGGACTAACATATGTTACTCTCTGAAATTAAAATCCCTGCATGCCTTTAACGAGATGAGTCATAGTTCTTTCACCAAAGTCAGAAAATGTATCCTGGTTACTTTTCTTCCATTTCATTTGTGCTATTAAGAAAAAACTAAGCAAGTAACTAACCTGCCACTTCAAGATACTCAGAAAACCAATATGTGTGTGTGTGTGCGTGTGTGCGCACGTGTATAAGTATTAACGCTTATTATGCTAGATTAAAGTGAACAGACAAAAGACAATCAGAAAACATAAGCTATAGTTGAATCCCAACATCTGGAGAGTCTTAGATGCTGCCAAATTAAAATGAAGTCTCTGCACAGGAAAGGAAACCACAAAAAAAGATAACCCAAAGAATAGGAGAAGATACTTGTAAGTGACACAACCAAAAAGGGTTTAAACTCCAAAATATACAAAGAGCTCATACAACTCAGTAACAAAAAAACAACCCAATTGGAAAATGGGCAGAAGACCTAAATAGACATTTCTCTAAAGAAGACATATAGATAGCTAACTGGCACATGAAAAGATGCTCAACATCATTAATTATTAGAGAAATGCAACTCAAAATTACAAGCTATCACCTCACACCAGTCAAAATGGCCATCATCAAAAAGTCTACAAATAATAAATGCTGGAGAGACTGTGGAGAAAAGAGAACCCTCCTATGCTGATGGTGGGAATGTAATTTGGTACAGCCATTATGGAAAATAGTATGGAGGTTTCTCAGAAAACTAAAAACAGAGCTACCACATGATCCAGCAATTCCACTCCTGAGTATGTATCCAGGCAAAACTATAATTTGAAAAGATATATGCACCTCTATTTTCATAGCAGTACTATTCACAATAGCTAGGCCATGAGAGCAACCTAAGTGACCATCAACAGATGAATGGATAAAGAAAATGTGGTATATACACACAATGGAAAACTACTCAGCTATAAAGAGAATGAAGTAATGCATTTGCAGCAACATGGATGGACCTAGAGGTTATTATAATAAGGGGAGTTAGAAACAGAAAGACAAATACCATATGATACCATTTATATGTGAAATCTAAAATACGGCACCAATGAACCTCTCTAGAAAGCAGAGAGAGACTCACAGACAAAGAGAACAGACCTGTGGTTGCCAAGGGAGGGGTGGGAAGGGAGAAGGATGGACTGGGAATTTGGGGTTAGTACACTCAAACTGTTATATATACCATGGATAAACAACAAGGTCCTGAGGTATAGCATAGGGTGCTGTATGCAATCTCCTGGGATAAACCGTAATGGAAAAGAGTGTAAGAAAGAATACACATATGTATGTACATAACTGAGTCATTTTTCTGTACAGCAGAAATTAACACAATGTTGTAGATTATTCATGTTATAAATACAGCAAAAAATAAAGTGTGGTGCCTTTCTCTGCTTTATTCTTTTCTAATATAGCACACACATTGAAAGCCATGTCAATCCCTAGAATGTAAGAGAAGTTCAAGTAGCTCATTTCCCCAAGATCATTTATCACATAGTTCAAAAAATTCAGAGATATGACATATTTTTACGTTAGATCACTAGTGATGTTCATCCTACAAATATACTTCTAAAAATCATGTTGAAGCACCACTTTGGGATCAAGCTTTAATAACTTAATATATCAGTCGATGGAAATGGAAATTCCTTTAACAATTGGGTTGCTTTTTTGTTATTGAGTTGTATGAGCTCTTTGTATAAGTGGACCCATGCAATTCAAATCCATGTTGTTCAAGAATGAACTGTATTGTTGATAGGGGCGTAGAGGTCAGTTAAAATGTCCTCGTCCTAAGGAAGCAGGGAGAAGGTATGTGTGTGCTTTTAGAGTTCAATGGTAGAGCCTGGGTTTAGAAACCCAACTCTCCTTTCGTGATTTGCTTGCTCAGCTCCTCCTGTTGCTTCAGTGACTGGAAAGAAGGAAGTGGTGCATAAACCTGGTCATCAACAATGAGTCATCTCTGAGTTTAAATCTCCTTATTAGCAATGGTGCCAATGTGAGCACATGTATTTCAGAGACAGGAAGGGCAGCTCTGCCAACTCAAAGTGCTGATAATTTAGAAAATTTAGGTGGAATTGTAGAGACAAAGAGTTGAATACAAGAGGGTTACAACAACTTTCACTTAAAAGCAGCTGCCTTATTTCTCAAGAAATTTTCTTGGGGAGAAGTGAAGATCTGCTGAGGGCAATGGTGGAGAATTCAGCCTTACGGCCTAAAAGGCCTATCATCTCTTCTAACTGTTGGGCACAAAATAGAAACTATAGTGAGAATTTAAGGACACATTCTTTTCAATGGGCCTTTATTTGATGAGATTCAATGAACACACATTTTCAGAATGGGAAAGACAACGAAGGACAGAAACAGTATGGACCTAACAGAAACAGAGAGATTAAGAAGAGGTGATAAGAATATACAGAAGAACTGTACATAAAAGGTCTAATGACCCAGATAACCACAAGGGTGTGGTCACTTAACTAGAGCCAGACACCCAGGAGTGTGAAGTCAAGCGGATCTTAGGAAACACTGCTGCTAATAAAGCTAATGGAGGTGATGGAATTCCAGTTAAGCTATTTCAGATCCTAAAAGATGATGCTGTTAAATGCTGCGCTCAGTATCCCAGTAAATTTGGGAAACTCATCAGTGGCCACAGGACTGGAAAAGGACAATTTTCATTCAATCCCAAAAAAGGGCAATGCCAAACAATGTTCAAACTACCGCACAATTGCACTCATTTAACATGCTAGCAAGATAATGGTCAAAATCCTTCAAGCTAGGCTTCAACACTGTGTGAACCAAGAACTTCTAGATGTACAAGCTGGATTTAGAAAAGTTAGAGGAACCAGAGATCAAACTGCTAACATCCACTGGATCATAGAAAAAGCAAGTTCCAGAAAAACATCTACTTCTACTTCACTGACTATGCTGAAGCCTTTCACTTGTGGACCACAACAAACTGTGGAAAATTCTGAAAAGGAGATGGGAATACCAAACCACCTTACCTGCCACCTGAGAAACCTGTATACAGGAATCAACAAAACTAGACATGGAACAATGGACTGGTTCCAAATTTGGAAAGGAATATATCAAGTCTATATACTATCACTTTGCTTTTTTAAACTTATATGCAGAGTACATCATGTGAAATGCCACGCTGGATGAAGCAGAAGCTGGAATCAAGATTTCTGGGAGAAATATCAATAACCTCACATATGCAGATGACACCACCCTTATGGCAGAAAGTGAAGAGGAATTAAAGAGCCTCTTGATGAAGGTGAAAGAGAAGAGTGAAAATGCTGGCTTAAAACTCAACATTCAGAAAATGAAGATCATGGCATCCAGTCCTATCACTTCATGGCAAATAGATGGGGAAAAAATGGAAACAGTGACAGACTTTATTTTCTTGGACTCCAAAATCACTGTGGACGGTGACTGCAGCCATGAATTAAAACATGTTTTCTTCTTGGAAGAAAAGCTATGACCAACCTAGACAGCATATTATAAAGCAAAGACATCACTTTGCCAACAAAAGTCCATATAGTCAAAGCTATCGTTTTCTAGTAGTCATGTATGGATGTGAGAGTTGGACCATAAAGAAGGTTGAGTACTGAGGAATTGATGCTTTTGAACTGTGATGTTGGCGAAGACAATCTTGAGTGTCCCTTGGACTGCAAGGAGATCAAACCAGTCAATCCTAAAGGAAATCAACCCTAAATTCATTGGAAGAATTGTTGCTGAAGCTGAAGCTCCAATACTTCGGCCACCTGATGTGAAGAGCTGACTCATTGGAAAAGACCCTGATCCTGGGAAAGATTGAAGGCAGGAGAAGAGGGCGACAGACGATGAAATGGTTGGATGACATCACTGACTCAATGGACATGAGTTTGAGCAAATTCCCAGAGATGGTGAGACAGGGAAGTCCGATGTGCTGCACTTCATGGGGTAACAGAGAGTTGGACATGACTTACATACTGAACAACAACAGCAGAAAGAGCCAAAGGACAAAAAGTAAAGCAAAAACCTCTTCAAAATTATCAGTTGGTATTAAACACCTCATGTCAAATTGTATAAGACAGATAAAAGATTTTCTTTTTCCTTATTCACACATGCAAAATCAAGGAGTGGCTTTAGTCTAGTTTTTCAAGACTCCTACTTCTACTGGCAGGGGAAAAGTAATGCTTAAATGCAGACAGGAAATAGCAGGAATATAATCATACTTTAGGTTTAGCTTTCTTTAATACCAGTCATTCTCTTCATGTAAGTTCTGGCTAAGTTATGGTCCTTTTACAAATATCTTCTACTGAATTAACAGGGTAGTGTTCCTACCCTTCAGGATGAAAGCTACTGAACTCTGACAACTAACTGAGATGCTATGTGACCTTGCTAAGAGTTTTTGATATCTGGTAAATTTGATGATGACAGAATTATGAAGTGTCCTTAACCTAACGTGGTGTAAAAAATGATTAAATATTTTGCTCCTTGAATAAAACTTTAAAAATTAACTAGTATGATTTTTAAATGATTCTGAACTAGAAAATTTTATGCATTGCTTTTTTAAAATACAGAATTACCAATAGGATGGAAGAAGCTTAAATCACTCAAATCTGAAGTGACCTCACTTTTGTTGAGGAATCCATAGTGGACTCTGTTGAAATCTAATGCTCACTATCAATAGAGGACCTATTATTAGATAATAACCACTGTCTGAAGGAATGTGAAGATACTGTTCCATATTTTAAAATAACTTATGCCAAAAAATGCAGTCATTTACTCTAAATAGTTAAAGGGCCAATGAAGTTATCATAATTTTATGGAATTAGAGAAGCAAAAATTAAAAATGAATGACTTTCATTTTAATATAAGACAAGAGATACTCTTACCAATGAGGTTGTATTCTACTCTTGAAACAATCATATATACTCACAGGTAAGGAAAAATGACAGCTTTCAGCTTGTATTGCATCTTTAGGTACAGATATAAAATGGTAGATAGGGTAACTTTTTAAATGCTAAGCAAATCAACTGCTTTATAATAAAGTTGGAGAGAATTAGAAACTAGTTGGTATTAACAAAAAGAGGAGTTACCATGATCTAACAATGTTATTTGCCTACCTCTAATCAAAAGAATAAAGCCATTTAAACTTCATCCCAAAGTTTATCATGACATCCACAGCAATAAATCCTCAAGTCTTTAGTGCCTCCTCAGAAAGGGGAAGGTTAGGGGATTGGAATCAAGATGGTTAAGTAGTAGGACATGGAACACGTATTTTGCACAGATACATCAAGAATACATCTAGAAATAGAACAATTCTCACAGAACACCTACCGAACACTAGCAGACCTCAAACATCTGAAAGGACAAGAAAGACCTCTACAATAATCAAGTAGAAAAAAGAAAAATGAAGTGGAACAGGTTCTGTGCCTCTGGAAGGCAGTTCTGATGGTAAAGAGAGGTTCCCACATCCGGGGAAGTCCCCTCACTTCACTGCTGCTGCTGCTGCTGCTAAGTCGCTTTAGTCGTGTCCAACTCTGTGTGACCCCATAGACTGCAGCCCACCAGGCTCCCCCGTCCCTGGGATTCTCCAGGCAAGAACACTGGAGTGGGTTGCCATTTCCTTCTTTAATGCATGCATGCTAAGTCACTTCAGTTGTGTCCACTTCTGTGTGATCCCATAGACTGCAGCCCACCAGGCTCCTCTGTCCCTGGGATTCTCCAGGCAAGAGCACTGGAGTGGGTTGCCATTTCCTTCTCTAATGCATGCATGCATGCATGCTAAGTCGCTTCAGTTGTGTCCAACTCTTTGTGACCCCATGGAGCCCACCAGGCTCCTCTGTCCACGGGATTCTCCAGGCAAGAATACTGGAGTGGGTTGCCATTTCCTTCTCCATCATTTCACTGGCAGGGAGATTACTGGAACAGAAAAGAAACTTCAGAGGTTCTGAGGAGAGCACAACAGCTGGTTAGTGGCAGGACACAGGGAGGCCTATACACATAGTCTGTGCGACTGCCCCGAGCACCCCAGCCTGGGACACACGGGCTGGTACAGCTAGGGACTGGGGGCTGGAGGACGGGGTTTAGAAGACAGATCTGTGGGGAGGGCTGCTGTGGGTGGCGTGGAGCAGCCTGAGCGGGCTGGACTGTGGGGAGCAGCGACTAGGACTAGGGGTGTTCAGGGAAGAACCCTGGGCTGCCATAAAAGCGCAGTGCCATTGTCAAACGGCACACACAGGCAGGAACGGGGCTTCCACTGTGGCCTCTTTCCCCATCTCTGGCTGTCGCCTCCATGGACTCTTTGAGAGGCTCCCACCCAGGCAGGCCTGCACAGCCTGGCCCTTGCCCCGGCCCCTCCCATTTGGGCAGGCTCTTGTGCTCCAGCCACTGCCTCGGGGGTTCTGAGAGCAGATGCCAGTGGGTGTCCATGCGCAGAGGTGTGACTGAAATCTCAGCTGAGATCCAGGGGCTGTGCAGCTTAGGAAGCAGAGCTGAGATCCTTCCCCGCGGCTGCACAAACTGCAGATTTACAAGTCCACTGCCGGCTGTGTGAAGTCAGCATCCACGGAGCATGTGAACAAACAGCTTGTGCTGCCGTGGCTGGGCCACAAGTGCACATAGCAGTTGTGTGTTCTGTGGGTGTGCACAACAGGGGCTGGGTCAGGCCCGGGTGTGGGCTGCCTCAACAGCACCTGCAGCAGGCACAGGTGCTTGACTGCTACAGTCCTGGGATCTCACTCCAGCGGATCTGTGCTGGTGGCCTTGTGAAAAACGAAGTGTGAAAGGCACTGGGGCTGACTGGCAGCATCCCATGGTTATGTTGGGGCCAAAAGCAGCGCCAACCACACTGTCCATTGTAAGCCCACAAAATGGGTAAAAAGTGACACAACAGAGTATACTCACAGGTGACCGGGCCCAGTAGAAAAATACTCAGCGGCTTCTCTCCTAGTGGGAGCATGCCAATCCCACCTACCTCACAGTGCATAGCAGAAACACAGCTCAGAAATGGAGCTGGGGGCTTCTGCTCCAATAATTAGGGAGCAGACCCTGCCCTGGAGAGGGCAGTGATAACCAAAGAGCAAAGAGAAGGCCCCACTCAATACCCAGTGCAACATCAGTCACACCTCCCATCAAGGGGATGATGGCCAGCAGACACTGAGGGAAAAGGTGACAGGGATCCAGACTACGAATGGCCCTCACACCAAAAAGATTAAACCCATGCAAGCTACACAGGAGCAGTCCCACATAAAAGTAGCCCTCAAGGACCACAATAGAGAATTGTTTCTCCTAAACTCATGTGCCTGCATGCTCAGTTGTGTCCAACTCTTTGCGACCAACCTCATGGACTACAGCACACCAGGCTCCTCTGTCCATAGCATTTTCCAGGCAAGAATACTGGAGTAGGTTGCCAGCAAAGAAATATAAGTAAAATGAAGAAACTGAAAAACCACTTCCAACTAAAAAAACTGAGAGAATTCTCCTGAAAGAACAAACAATGAAAGCGATCTATTCAATCCAATAGTCACAGAATTCAATAAGGAGACAATGAGAATATTGAAGGAATTAAGAAAAGCTATCAACAGAAATGAAGATTACTATAAAAAGGAATTAGAAACTATAAGGAAGAGCCAAGAGAAATTAGAGAATTCATGTGAAGAGACAAGAGCTGAACTAAAGACAATGAAAAGCAGAATTAATAATGCAGAAGAATGAATAAGTGATATAGATAATAGAATAATTGAAATCACCCAATCAAGAGAACAGACAGAAACACAAATTTTAAAAAAAATATGAAAGCAACATAAGCAACCTATGGGATAATATAAAGAATGCCAATCTATGCATAATAGGGATCTCAGAAAGAAAAGAAAGAGAAGAAAGTACTGCAAATATATTTAAAGAAATTATGGCTGGAAACTTCTGAAATCTAAAGCAGGAAACAGATATCCAGATACAGGAAGCACAGAGGGTCCTGAACAATATAAACCCAAACAGACCTACACCAAGACATATTATAATAAAAATGGCAGAATTTAAGGATACATAGGACACACATCAATGAGCAGATCTTTGTGACAAAAATCAACAAGGCAACAGAGACCCTAAATGATACAACAGAACACCTAGACTTATTAGGGACATTGTAGCTAAAAGGAGAATATGCATCCTTTTCATGTGCACTTGGAACATGCTCTAGGATTGACCTCATTCTTGGGTACAAAACAAGCTTAAACAGAAATTATTTCAATCATCTGTTCTGACTGCAGTGGCATGAAACTAGATATCAGCCACAGAAAAAGAAATGAGAAAAAAACAAAAACAATTACTTGGTGACTAAACAACATGCTAGTAAAACAAAAACAAAATAACAATGGATCAGTGATGAAATCAAAGAAAAAATTAAAAAATATCTTGAGGCAAATAACAACAAAAATACAACCATTCAAAACCTATGGCATGCAGCAAAAGCTATTCTTAGAGGAAAGTTCACACAAGCCTTCTTCAAGAAACAAGAAAAATATAAAATAAACAACCTAATCCACCACCTAAAAGAATTAGAAAAAGAACAAACAAAACCTACATTCAGCAGAAGGAAGGAGATAACAAAGATCAGAGAGGAGATAAATAAAATAGAGATTAAAAAAATAGAAAAAATATCAATAAAACCAAGAGTTTGTTCTTTGAAAGGATAATGAGAATTTACAAACCTCTGGCCAGGCTTACAGGGAAGACAGATGACCCAAATGAAATAAGAAATGAAAGAGGAGCAATAACAAGATACTGCAGAAAAAAGCAACAAGAGAATATTATGAAAAATTATAAACTGACAATCTTTAAGATTTGACAATCTCAAAGAAATGGACGACCTTTAAGAAACATATAGCCCACGGAAACTGAATCAAGAAGAAATAGATAACTTGAATGGACCAGTCACTAGAAATGAAATCAAATCAGTAATAAAAAAAAAAAAAAATCCCTAAGTGCAAAAGCCTATGACCAGAAGGCTTCACTGGAGAATTCTGCCAAGCATACAAAGAACTTACGCCAATACTTCTCAAACTCTTCGAAAAGACTGAAGTGGAAGAAACACTCCTGAAGACATTCTATGATACCACTGTCACCAAAGACAATACTACAGAAGAAAAACAAGCTAATATCTTTGGTGAATATAGACAGAAACATTCTCAACAAAATATTAGCAAACTGCATCCAAAAGCACATAAAAAAGGCCATAAACCACGACCAAGTTGGATTCATTCCAGGTTCACAAGGATGGTTCAACACATGCAAATTAATCAATGCGATACTCCACACCAACAAAAGGACAAAACCCATACGATCATCTCAACAGATGCAGAAAAAGCATTTGATAAAATTCAGCATTCATTTATGATAAAAATCCTGATGAAAATGTGTATAGAGTGAACATATCTCATCATAGTAAAAGCTGTTATGACAAACCATAGCCAATATAATACTCAAAGATGAAAGCCTTCTTACTAAAATCTAGAACAAGACAAGGATGCCTGCTCTCACCACTTCTCTTTAAAAAATATTGGCAGTCTTTAAGCACAGCAATCAGACAAAAAAAGAAAAAGAAAAGAAATAAAATGTGTTCAAATTTATAGAAAAGAGGTAAAATTGTCATTATATGCAGATGACATGGTAAAATCTATATAAAGAAAACCCTGAAGACTCCACTCAAAAATTACTAGAACTGATATACTAATTCAGCAACATAGCAGGATAAAAGATTGGAAAATGGTTGCATTTCTTTACACTAACAATGAAATATCAAAAAGGGAATGTAAGCAATCTCTCTTAAAATCACACCAAAAAAACCCCACAAAAACTTAGGAATCAATCTCACCAAAAAGGTGAAAGACTTACATGCTGAGAATTCAAAACATTAGTACAGAAAATGAAACATGAGTCAAAGAAATGGAAAGCTATCCCATGCTCTTGGATGGGAAGAATTAATATTTTTTAAATGGTCATATTACTGAGTCAATGTGATCCCTATTAAATATCAATGTGATATTTTCCACAGAAATAGAACAAATAATACTAAAATTTATATGGAACCACAAAAGACCCAGAATTTCCAAAGCAATCCTTAGGAAAAAGAACAAAGCTAGAGGCATAACCCTCTCAGACTTCAGACAATACTACAAGTCTACAGTAATCAAAATAGCATGCTATTGGCACAGAAACAGACATACAGATAAATGGAACAAAATAGAGAGCCTGGAAATAAACCCACACACCTATGCACAATTAATCTTCAACAAGCAGGCACGAACATACAATGAGGAAAAGACATTCTCTTTAGCAAGTGGTGCTGGGAAAGTTTGACAGTCGCATGTAAGTCAGTGACGTTAGAACACACTCTCACACCATACACAAAGATCAACTTAAAATGGCTTAAAAACCTAAACGTAAGACAAGACACCATAGAACTCCTAGAAGAGAATATATGCAAAACATCCTCCGACATAAACTGTACCAATGTTTTCTTAAGCCAGTGGCCCGAGGCAATGGAAATAAAAGCAAAAATAAACCAATGGGAGCTAATCAAACTTACAAGCTTTTGAAGAGCAAAGGAAATGAAGTGAAGAGAAAGTCGCTCAGTCGTGTCCGACTCTTGGCGACTCCATGGACTATACAGTCCATGGAATTCTCCAGGCCAGAATACTGGAGTGGGTAGCCTTTTCCTTCTCCAGGAGATCTTCCCAAACCAGGGTTCGAACCCAGGTCTTCTGCATTGCAGGCGGATTCTTTACCGGCTAAGCCACAAGCGAAGCCTATAGCAAAGGAAACTATAAACAAAACAGCCTACAGAGTCAGAGAAAATATTTGCAAATGACACAACTGACAAGGTCTTCATCTCCAAAATATACAAACAGCTAATACAACGTAATAACAAAAAAAAACAATCCAATTCAAAAATGGACACAAGAGCTAAAGAGACATTTCTTCAAAGAAGACATGCAGATGGTCATTAGGCACATGAAAAGATGCTCAACACTGCTAATTATTAGAGAAATGCAAACTAAAACTACAATGAGGTACCACCTCACACCAGTCAGAATGGCAATCACTAAAAAGTCTACAAATAGCAAATGCTGGAGAGGGTGTAGGGAAAAGGAACTCTCATACACTATTGCTGGGAGTGAGTTGGTTCAACCACTATGGAGTAGAACTGCCATATGACCTAGCAGTCCCACTCCTGGGCATATATATTTTCAAAACTATAATTTGAAAAGATACATGTATCCTTATGTACACAGCAGCAGTATCTGCAATAGCTAAGACATGGAAACGACCTAAATGTTCATCAACAGGATAAAGAAGGATAAAAACAGGATAAAGAAAGGATAAAGAAGATGTGGTCTATATAGACAATGGAGTACTACTCAGCCATAAAAAGAATGAAATAATGCCACCTGCAGCAACAAGGATCCTAGAGATTATCATACTAAGTGAAGTAAGACAGAAAGAGAAAGACAAGTATCATATAATATCACTTACATGTGAAATCTGAAATACTACTCAAGTCAACATATCTACAAAACAAAAACAGACTCACAGACATACAGAATACACTTGTGGCTACCAAAGAGGGTGGGATAGGGGAGGAAGGATTAGGAGTTTGGGATTAGCAGAGGCAAACTAGTATACATAGGAGGGATAAGCAATAAGGTCCTACTGTATAGCACAGGGAACTGTACTATATTGAATATCCTGTGACAAATTATAATAAGACAATATGATATGTGTGCATGTATAACTGAGTCACTTTGTTGTACAGAAGAAATTAACAAAACATTGTAAAACAACTACACTTCAGTAAAATTTTTTTTAAAAAGAGGAAGGATAGAAGAATAAGAAAAAAAGTAAATAATGACAACCTCAGTTGTTTTCTCTTGAAGGGTAATGAGGACTTTATCTATTAGGCAACTCTATAATCTTGTGTTTTTAAAATAAGACTCACGGAAAGGGAAGAGATCTTTGTTTCATCAGCTCTAATATTAGTTAGGCCTTGACTCATTTGATCTATCACAATGGAATTCTTGTTCAGGCATTTTAATACATAAAACCCCTTGTTTTAGTATTTTGATAATCTTTACATAGCATTGTAAACACAACCTAAAATTTATTTTAAAACTTTCCATGATTGTCTTGGATTTACAACTTACATTTCAGCCAAGGAGAAGTTATTTTTTGATAAGACCATTTGTTTCTTTCTTAGAAATATGGAAACTCTCTTCCCTCATGGTTTAACAATACATTTCTGCCAAGAACCATGGCAGAAATGAGCTTTATCTTAATGTCCTTGGCTCCCCAAGGTAATTCATGATATAAATTGTTATTTAAAATTTTTAAATTACAGTTTCATTTTGAGTTTTTAACCAATGAAATGTGAACATCTAAGATGATTCTATGAAATAATTCATTACTTTCATTAGCTTTATGAAGAAAACATGTACTGCTAATTTCTTTATGTCTACAGTTTTGAAATGTAGAAAGCTTTGCAGGTGCTAGCATTCAAATCAACTGTTCTTTACATGCTTCAAAGTGAAACAATCACACAAGGGTATTAATTCTATCAAAATTTCATAAACACATGAATGGGAAAATTGAAATATAAAGGAACATAAGGAGTCAGTGCTTCCGAGATGATGTGCAAGATGATGCAGGGCTGACCCTGCTCTCCCAGGGGTGCTGGGACTTGTGCATCTTTTTCAGAATTTATTAAAGGCCAGAGAAACACAGAGCAATGACTCATGAGAAACGTGACAATGTACAGTTTATCTAAACACGCATTGCAAAAGTGCAGGGGAGAACAGGCTGGAAGAAGAAAGAAAGGAAAATATATGAATAAAAGAGCCTGAAATTAAAAGCAAGTCATATCTGACTTAGGCAATTCCAATGCAACAAACTGGTATTTAAATTTCATGTGATCAAAGGCAAAAAAAAAAGATGTCTGACAAAATAAAAACACAGTGGAAACTAACTTTTTATACAGACTCTGAGAAAACCTCTTTTAGGAAACAAGATTTGTCAGCCACTCTCTGTACTAGTTTCTAGGTAACCTCAATACATAGGCTCCTGATCCCCAGGAAATCTACATGGGCTATAACCAACTTCCCAGAAACAGCCCCAGACCACTGCTTTGTGGCCTGGCTCTGTGTGAATTTGCTTGGCCAGTGGATAAAGACTACACAACTGTATACAGCTTTGCAAATAGACTAGTCAAAGAGCACTCAATTTTTCTATATGAAGTAAACAACTTCTCATCAAGTTAATTAAGAAATGTCTGTTCTTAAGAGGGAAATGGAATGGAGCTCCTCAGATTAAGGACAGAAGGACTAAAGTTTACAACATGAGTTCAGAGGGCAGCAGTGAAGACACTGTGAATTTCACTGCATGTAATACTTTTGTGTCCATATAGATTAAGTGGCTTAGAACATATTTTCTAAAAACAAAGTAAGATTACAAGTGAAACTTAAGCAAGGAAGTAGTTTAAGGGATGGAATAAAAGATTTGTGCTGTCAGATGAGACTTTGCAGGAGCTGTTCTTGAGATGTTAGGGACAGAGAAAAAAATCAAGGAAAGATAAAAGTATTACAAGAGCCAGGCAAGGTTAACCTCAAACTTGGCCCTGATCCATGGCAAATGAAGCGGTTTGTACAAACCCTGAGTCATACCTGATTCAAGAATAAAAGAGTGGATGTCTTGCCAAAAACCAATGCCAAAGAAGTTGTTTCTAAGAAGCATAAAGGGAAAAACTCTGCAATCACCAGTTGTGTGTGTATAAATAGCATCATTCATGTCCCTTGTGGGCTTGTTATGGGCCCTCCAAAAATACACCCATGCAAATTTTATTTCCCAAAGCATTATACTATATAATAAAATGCCATCTTTTGAGGAAAAAGAAAGGGATCCAAGAGTAATCATAAAGGACAGTACCAATTGTAATAAAAATTACTAAAATTCATAAAACTGTATTTTCTTTTACAAGCAAAGAATGCTAAATTATATTTTCCACAAATGGTCATCTTGTTACAACTGGTAACCTTAAAATGAGCCCCCAGATTTTATTTTCACAGCTAGCTGTTCAGTACTACCAAGTGGGAGAAGAATGTTCCTACTCAGTATATGTCACGGACACTCAGTCCTTCCAGCTAGTTCTAACTCTTTCAGCAATCTTCCTAAGCAGCTGCTATAAGGCTACACATTGCCCTGGCCACCCTTCAGAGGTCCTCACTTCGAGAGCCTGCTTCTCTTGTGCCAACCGGAGGGTGGACACAGTAGAGGCTTTGGGCAGAGATGCCTGGCTTGAGGCATTCTGGGAATTTCCTGCCTACGGAGCTGCCAGTGCTAGTTCACATCCTTCTGCAGGCAGAAACCAAACCAGCACCAGGATGATGCTCTTTGCTGTAACCCAGCTAAAAAAGCAGATAAGGAATGAGGAGAACCCAGGTCACTAAAACTGGAGCTTCTGGGGCAGACATTTCAAAGCTCACACCACACGGCAGTAAATCTTAGACAACTTAATAGCCTTCCATTCTCTTACATCTAAAGTAAATGTGACACACCAGTCCTGGCCGCATCATGGTGAGTAAGGGGCAAGGAACATGTCTGAGCCTCCTTGGTGTCCTAGCAGAGTGGCATGCCACGGCAGGCAGCAAACCTCACTCAAGAGCTCCATAAGGTCTGGCCTCCCACTCCCAGCCCTGTGTCTCTTTCCCAACTCACTCTGGACACTCTTGACCCAGCGGCCTTGTGCCCACATACCAAGTCTCTCCCCGGCTTCACTTTCTTCATACAAACCTTTTCTTCTCCCTGGAATACCCTTCCTCACCCACACGTTGCCTGGCTACCACCTTTTCCCATCTCAGTTTCAATGTCAACTTTCCAGGGATTTCTTTCTCTGAATAGATCCCATTCCTCTCCCTTAGTGCCCAGATCTGATCAGAAGTCTTAGTCCCTCACATACTTGTCACTAACGTAATTAACACTTGTGTGTTAATTATTTTTTAAAAAAAGGTGGTCAACTATAAGCTTCATGAAGGCAGGACAGAGACAGTTTGTCCTTTTTTTATGGTTTTATTTCTAGTTACTAGGTGAGCATTTTAATTGAGAGAATAAAAAAGAAATACTCATTAAAATGATAAACACTAATTATTTAATTGAAAAAGTGTTATTCTTCAACTGTTTGATACATTTCAAGATAGTTTTCATGGTCCACATTTTACAGATGAGGAAAGTACATTTCAGAGAAGAGGATTTCATTTAAGTTCACCTGGCAAGTTGGAAATGGCAGAATCCAGACTTAAAGAAATTCTTGACCTTGAAGCTGAAGCTCTAAGATCAAATTTGCTCATCAAATTAGTGCACAGCCCACAAAGAGCAAATCCAGCAGCACTCTCTCCTCAACGGAGCTTCATGATTGCAAATTAAGATGAAAACTGTTAACCCACATACCTACGGTCAATTAATCTTTGACAAAGGAGGTAAGAATATACACTAGGAAAACGTGTGTGCAGCAAGTGGTGTTGGGAAAGATGGACAGCCCCATGTAAATCAATTAAATTAGAACATGCCCTTATACCATACACAAAAATCAACACAAAATAGTTTAAAGACCTAAATAGAAGACATGACACCATAAAACTCCTAGAAGAGAAAATAGGCAAAACAGTCTCTGACATAAATCATACCAGTTTTCTCAGGGTAGTCTCTCAAGGCAGTAGAAATAAAAACAAAAACAAATGGGACCTAATCAAACTTACAAGCTTTTGCAGAACAAAGAAAACCATAAACAAAATGAAAAGATAACCTACAGCATGGAAGAAAATGTTTGCAAACAATGCTTCCAACAAGGGATTAATTTCCCAAAGTATACAAACAGCTTGTACAACTCAACAACAGAAAACAACCCAATTCAAAAATGGGCACAAGAGCTAAATAGACACTTCTCCAAAGACATACAGAAGGCCATTGGGCACATGAAAAGATGCTCAGCATCACTAATTATTAGAGAAATGCAAATCAAAACCACAATGAGGTAATTGCCTCACACCATTCAGAATGGCCATCATTAAACAGTCTACAAATAACAAATGCTGGAGAGTGTGTGAAGTCAAGGGAACCCTCCTACACTATTGGTGGGAGTGTAAATTGGTGCAGCCACTGTGGAAAACAGCATGGAGGTTCCTCAGAAAACTAAAACTAGAATTATCATATGATCCAGCAATCCCACTCTTGGGCATATATCCAGATGAACCTATAATTCAGAAAGAAACATGCACCCCTTTGCTCATACCAGCACTATCTACAATAGGTAAGACATGTAAGCAACACACACGTCCACTGGCAGATGAATGGATCAAGAAGATGTGGTATATACACGATGAAATACTACTCAGCCACGAAAAGGAATGAAATAATGCCATTTGCAGCAACATGGGTGAAACTAGAGATTATCACACTAAGTCAGAAAGAGAAAGACAAATACCATCGGGTATCACTTATAAGTGGAATCTAAAACAAGACACAAATGAACCTATCTATGAAACAGAACCACGGGCATAGAGAAGAGGCTTGTGGTGGCCCAGGGGGATGGGTTTGGGAGAGGGGTAGAGAGGGAGGCTGGGGTTAGAAGATGTAAGCTTATACAGAGTGAATGAACCACAAAGTCCTACTGCACAGCACAGAGAACTATATTCAATATCCGATGATAAACCATAATGGAAAAGAATGTTAAAAAAGAATACACATACACATGTATAACTGGATCACTTTGCTGCATATATAATCACAACATTATATAACAACTATATTTCATTTAAATTAAAAAAGGATGAAAACTGTTGACGTTCTCTTCCAACAGAAAATTGATTTATGTATGCTGCCTTTCTGCCGCTGGGAAATCAAATATTTTACCATGACTTATACACATAGATGGAATGGACTAAGTACCATTGAGTATTTATAAAAGAGATGGACAGTGAAAAGACACTTACCATAATTCCAGTGAGCAAACAGACTCCTTTCCCACAGTATGTGTTAGGTACCATGTCACCATAACCAATGGAGAGAAAAGTTATTGATATCAACCACATTGCTCCAAGGAAGTTGCTAGTAACATCCTGTTGATCATGGTACCTGAAAAATAGCAAACAAAGCCAGTCCTTTATAATTAATCTAGAGGAGGGCCGCCAAGGGCAGTTTGACTCAATCCAGTGAATTTACTAAGTAGCTTCTACAAAATGCTCTATTGAGAGGTTTTCACAGCTCACTATTATAAGTAAAATTGGGGTTCTATGTAAGCAATGTGAAAGACATTAGGATTTCTTCAACTTTAAAAATAATTTGAAAGGGAAGCTGCAAAATATGAAAATAGCTTTTATCACTGGTGTTATCTGACTAATGCACATTTATCTGAGTCCTGTTCTTGTTTTGCTCACAAAAATTTCCTCCTTCCTTAGTGTCCACTGATGTGCCCAATGTGTAGGATGATATGTGGTTGCCCAACCTCCTTCTGCGCCTCTGTATCAGGAGGAGCCATGGTGTCCCCTTCGCTACCTGTTTCCCTAGGGGGCCAATTTCGACCCTTCAAAATCAACTCAGTCAGGAGCCTCTTCTGTCTGTTTTTCTCCCAGCCCCTCCCGGGGGCTCCCTCAATATCCTGTGTTTTCCTTCACCGCAGGACTAGACTGTAATTGTCCTGTACTAGTGGTCCTCCTTGAAGATGGGAAAAATATCTTTGATTGCACAGTCCACACCTAGAACTAGAGCTTAATGTAACTCATTGCCTCCCGAGTTACACACATAAAAGAGTTTGTAGTCAAAAGAAGGAGAGGTATGCAGTTTATCCTGGTTATCCTAGAAGGTGCCAAGTCTTTCTAATGAGGAGGGTTTTTATCTCAGAAAGAGATACCCTACAATGTCTGGCTTGAATTACCAGTGTTGAGCAGTAACTCGGCTGCTCGTGGGCACTGCTATCCATCAAGCATACAAGCGTGAGGCCATGCCAGCTGTCACCCGGGAGGAACTTGCCCTGGATGTGTGCCCTGCACAGTCGTGGGCAGGGTGGCCCTCACCCAGGGGAGCAGTCACGGGCATTCCTTACTCCTCACTCTACTTGTGTTAAGGACCACTCTTTCTTTCCAGCTCTCAGAAACCACTGGGAACAGCTTTCCCTTCCTTGTTTCTTGGTCTCCGAAGCATGCTGATAACCCCCGAGCTTGCATTCACTCAGTTCTGCCTTTCAGCTCAACCATCTGTCTGTGTAGCCAGAGCTGTGGAGGCAAGAAGGCTGTCCTGTGACCTGAGACCCCGGATTGATCCCATACACAACCTACATTGTGCCATTACGTCCTCTGAGATTTGTTTTTTTCTGTTCTTTTTCTCACGCCAAGGCTTCTGCCATAACCCAAAGTGTGGGAAGGTTAGAGAGGATAAGCTTTCCCCTGTAGTGCTATCCCTCTGATAGTGCAGACAGTGGCTCTTATCTCTGTCTTTGGACACAGAAGGGCCTATGCTTATCACTTTTACACTCTTTTGTTTGCTTCCAAACAAGAGAGAAGCTACGAAATGGTATTTCCTGCTACACTGGTCTGGGAAAGAGAAATCCCTGGCTGGAGTGAGTAGAAACCCAGAGCAAGGAGGCGTGATGGCATCGCCATATCTTCTGCAAGAAAAGGGAAGGGCAGGTATGCCCCAGCCAGCCCTTGCTGAGCAGCATCCGGCGAGTCTCTGGCGGCAGGAGGACAGCAGCCTCACCATTCTGCTCCAGGAAGTCCCGTCTTCCCAGGATGGCTGAGTGGAGAGGCTGTCTCTGCCAAAAGGGAGGTCAAGATAATGTCTTCATATTATGTAGATAGATAGACAGACAGATAGACACATGTGCTCAGTCATGCCTGACACTTTGCGACCTTATGGACTGTAGTCCACTAGGCTCCCCTGTCCATGGGATTTCTCAGGCAAGAATACTGGAGTGGGTTGCCATTTCCTTTTCCAGCGGATCTTCCTGACCCAGGGATCGAACCCACGTCTCCTGCATCTCCTGCACTGCAGGCAGATTCTTTACCTTTTGAGCCACCAGGAAGCCTTACTCCTCATATTACTCAATCACTAAAAAAATAAATGAAATAATGCCATTTGCAGTGACATGGGTGGGCCTAGAGACTGTCATACTAAGTAAAGTAAGTCGGATAGAGAAACACAAATATCATATGATATTGCTTATAGGTGGAATCTAAAAAAAAATGAAACAAATGCACTTATTTACAAAACAGAAACAGACACAAAAAACAAACTCATGGTTATGAAAGGGGGGGAGGGGTAATTTAGGAGTTTGGGATTAACAGACACATACTACCATAAGTAAAATTGATAAATAACAAGGCCTACCATAAGTAACACTGATAAAGAACATACATAGTAGGGAACTATGATAATCTATAACAGGAAAGAATCTGAAAAAAAAAAAAACATGTATGTATAACTTTGGTGTACACTTGAAACTAATACAACGCTATAAGTCAACTATATTTCAATTTTTTTTTTAAGATGTATTCCTAACTTTCAAGGAAGATAGATGAGTGTACTTCCTCTGAGAAACTCTGATAAATAACACGCTCATAAAAGCAGGGTGGTGTGATAGATACGTTTGAGAGTTCAGCTATGCGTGAGCTACCAGGCTCTGTGGGCCACTTGGGGAGCCCGCCATGCCTGTGTGATGGGGGTGCCATGGGAGAATGTGGTTTCTATTTCAAAAAAGAAGCAAGCTTTGGATTATAATCCACTCACAATATCGAGGCTCTCTATGAACAGTCCTCATCAAGCAATTGCCTGAAACAGAGAATACATTACCTCGGCACGAGTGTGGGCAAGAGAGGGGAGGCAAAAGCTTCACGTCCTATTCAATTTTCAACTGTGACACAAAGTTTTTTTCCTAACAAAGCACGATTTACATAAAGATCCAAAACGTTTAAGAGCTGATGGCCCTGATTCCCTGAGGCAGATGAAATATTTGTTGAGCCCTCACTATGTGTTCAGCTCCTAACTTGCATTTTCTCGTTTTACAATCTTTGGCTGAAACAGCTATGGTCTTCACCCATTATCAACAAAGCGTTCTCAGTCTAGCCACTAAGAAAACGTGACCATGTCTGAGTGATATCCTCAAGTTACTGCTACCTCATGAGTGACTAGAACATACCTGCCTACTTGCCGAGCACAAGCTGCTCCTTTGGTAGAGCAACTACAAAGAGGAAGTTTGAGATTTCATACTATAAGCAAAGGTCGTTAAGGGGCCTTCACTGCTGGGGTGCGTGGGTCCGTCTCCTCAGCTTGGGCAACGGTGTGAAAACCTCTGTCAGCTCTTCTTCCTGAAGCACTTTGAACTGGTTTTCAAAGTTTGGAGCACTCAATGACTTTGAGAGTTACAATGAAAAGCATGCCCTGACTCTCAGTTAGTTGCCTACGTTTAATAAATACACAAGCTTAAAATTTCTCCCATCCTCATTCAATTCTTCACCATTCTCAAGTATTATGCCATTATATCATTTAGTCAGTATTAGTTATATGCTATGCAATTCTATTGGGTAAGACACTGTATTGCTATACTGAAGGGTCTAATTAGAAACAGACAACTTTCTAGGAGTTGGCATTTAAAGGGCTTGGGGTTCAATGATAAATTACCTTTTTTTTCTTATTAAATAATTAACCTGCCTGAAAGATAACTTAGAATGGAAAAATAATATTTCATACTAATGTTTATGTTACATTTCAGACATACTTAGTTATGACTAGTCAAGAAGAGGCAGGTAATTAGGGACCATATTAGCTACTATTAGAATACTCAAGGTTTCTTTCTTGGAAATTCATAAACAAATATTAAGACGTATCAACAGGATGACATTGCTTAGAACACTTCCAGGTTTTGAATTAATGCAGAGTGACACCACTGTGAATGATTAATATATACAATTTAAATAGTTAAATATTTTCAAAACATCTCCTACAGTTTTTCACTTCACAAACTTACTTAGATAATTCCAACCTTCTCCACAAGAAGAACTATTCGGGGAAAGACCTGAAAAAATGACTTATGGGGCAAATTTCAAATTCTAATCAATATGAAAGCTTATTTAATTAAGACATATTAAAGAAGATTAAAATTAGTGTAAGGAACTTCTGATGATCTCAGACTTTTAAAATAAGGGCTCTAGGGTTTAGGGAGAAGACTTCTTGAACTGTTTTACAGAACTGCATGCTGCAAAGAGTTAAAGCTTGTGAGATTAGCTTTAAGGTTTTAAAAGAAGAAAATGTTTCTTTTCTTGGTTTCCATTCATTTCTTCATTCACTCTTGGCTGTGGATCTATCACTATTTCTGAAATCACAAATATGGCAGCTTTCTATTACATTTGCTTAAATTCCCCAGGGCGATCTTTCCAAGGGCATTACTGAGTTTTTCCCTCTGAACGAGATGGTCTCTACCCGGAACTCCTGCCGCCCCATAGCCCCTTTCCATAAGGAGCTCTGGCCATGGTAACGGTGGGCAGTTATGCCATCCCCTCCCCCAGCTCTTTCTCTCCAGGTACATTTCCTTCTGCCTAACAAAACCCTCCCCCACCTTCTTAGCCCTGATTTGTACTCTGAGAATCTGGGCATAATTCCTCTTTTCCAGGTTCCACATAGTAATTTTAGCATGGTACTCCAGGTTGGACCATAGAGTACCATGTCCGTTCTCTGCACACCAGGAGCCTCTTATAGGTACCTCTCATGCCATCAGTCAAGGTCAACATGGGTCAGAAGGCATATAACATATGCTCAGCTTAATAAACAGGCCCCAAGAATCTAAATTATAAAGAATTTGAGGACAAAGATTATGCTTTACTCATTGTTTTATCTTCACTTAAAAGAATATAGCAGGAAATTGGTATTTACTGAATTAACAAATATGGCAATATGAAACACTTTTTCTCAGACTGACTTGTCCTTAGCCACATGTTAGGCCTTCAGGATCACATATATAGAGATACAAAAAGGGGATAGAAATGAGTCTTTCCCTTCAATCAGTATGAATTGGATTTATCAGTTATGTTCCAAGATCTGTATGCAACTTATAAGTTATTTTTACACTTGTACAAAATAATTCAACAATGGATATTTACAGCTTATAAACTATATTCATTAACCCTTTTCTATTAAACATACTATTAGTACTATGGAATGCAAAAATACCTTAATTGTCAGCTCTGACCTCAAATGTAAGCCTCACTTAAATGGTGAAAAGTATTATGGAGATTTACAATCATGTGATCAACCTACCATCAATTCTCTCTCCTGAATCCACCATTCTCTCCTGAAATAACACTAAAATGATGGTAGGGCAATTGAAAAAAGTATAAACCCATAAGAACAAAAGGAAGAGAGAAATCAGAGAATAAAAAAAATATCATATTTTTACACAAACAAAAGTACATGGGGAATTCTGCTTCTAGCTAAGATGGAACAACAAAGGACTGAATTTACACTGCTTCCTAAAACTACAAAAACAGAAAAAATATTTGAAACAATAGTTACCAAGACATAGATAATCTAGTAACAAAAAACAGTGATCCCTGTGAAATGGTAAACAACTGAAGTGAGTCCTAAAAGTGCCCCAGCTTCATGCCTCAGGAAAGGCTTCAGAGTGTCACTCAGGGATGGAAATCAGCAGAGGCCAGAGGTCTTCCCAAATTGAGGACAGAACTGGGAATACACAGAGACCATGAGTTTACAGGGCCAAGAACCAGAGAGGAAACATTTGCACAGAGACAGATCCAGAGAACTGTAGAGAGGTCTCCTTGATTATTCAGCCAAACACTTACTGATCAGTATGTGGAGATAAAACTGTAAGGTTCGAGAAGTGAAAATACTATATGTAAGATGGTACCATATCACTTGAAGGTAGACTGTAGTAAGTGACAGAATATCAGGTGACGATAAGACTGTGGTAATTTAGTTATCGTATACCTAAGTGTATAGGTATGCTATAAATCCTAAAAGAATAATTAAAAATAATACATCAAAGAGTAATTAGTTATAAACTAGTAAAAGATATAAGACAGAATGAAAAAAAGATAAGCAATCCAAAATGAGGCAGAAATGGAAAAAAGGAGAACGAACAGATGGGACAAACGGAAAACAAGAAGCCAGAGGACAGCTTTACCCAAGCATGTCTGTAACCACATTAACTATAAACGGCCTAAATACTCACAGTTTAAAGGCATAGCTTATTACACAGTCCATGGAAGGTTTACAACTTGGAGAAACCATGCAATGAGTGGGTAAGGTCCAAAGTTGAAAACAGGAGAAATTATGATGTCTGAGTATCTGGAAGAATAGATGTCCAGGTGCTGCCCCTGCATGGTACTGCCAGACAACTAACAGTAGACAGAGCTTTGTTCTCTGAGGAAAGACTGGAGATTCTGAGCCAGGGCCCAGCTAAGGTCAGGAACGATGTTTGAATCTGAAAACATCGTAATTAAATTCAAGTTTCCAAGTTGAACAACATCCCTAATTTCCTTTCTTCACTCGTATTTTTGACCCTATAGTAGAACTCACTAATACAGAGAAAGAATATTTCTCTCTGGAGAAACAGAATTGGTTCAGTGAAAAGACTTTCATAACAGGAAGAATTTTCTAATGAAAAATGCAGCTTTTCACTTATACACCCCACAGAGAATCTCACCAGCTCCCTCCTCATACAAAGCTTCCAATTTCCACTCTGGAACGTGAAAGAATAACAAATGATCAGTACACATTTGAAGTATACTTTCTATAAAAATATATAGACAAAAAATGGGAGGGGAAAAGGAAGGAAATAAGGGAAAAGGAAGAAATGAGAAGAATCTAGAGATAATGTAGAGTGACGGGGTATGGGATCCCTGCACTTTCTACGCTACATCATGAAAGAGCTAAAGGAAAATATGAAATCTATAAAAAGGAACAGGATGCTACAAAGGAGTGCAACTAAAGAATAAAAAAAGAGGAACTTAAAAAAAATTTAAAATTATAATAAAAAATAATCATAATACCTTTAGAATATAAACTGGTAGAAATCTTCCAGACAGTAGGACAATAAGAGAAAGGAAGGGAAAAAAGAGAACAGAAAAGATGAATTTTCAGAGAACACAGAGGGTCTAATAGCTAACTTTCCAGAAGGAGAACAGAGAAGTGGAAGGAAACGTAAGAGAATTTAAAAAAATTTCTTTGATTTTTCAGGTAAACTGAAAGGCAGGCAACTCTAAAGAAAAGTTCTACTTAGTATTTGCATAGAGAATAACAAAAAACCTATGCAGAGAGGGATCATCCTAGATTTTTAATACTAGGAATACAGAGAACTTTGAAAGCTACAGAGGGGAAAAACAGATCACAGCTAAACATTAAAAATGGCTGCCTCACAAAAACCAACATATGGGTCAATGGGGCAGCACAGACAGCCCGCAAATAAACCCACGCACCCGTGGACAATTAACCTTTAATAGAGGAGGCAAGAATACACAGGGAGAAACAATAGCCTCTTCAAATCTTTGGAAGAGTGGGACAGCTGCATGTGAATCACTGAGGTTAGAACACACCCTCACCCTAGACACAAAAACAAACTCACAATGACTTAAAGACACGACACCATTCAACTCCTAGGACGGAATAGAGGCAAAACATTCTCTGACATAAATCATACCCATGTTCTCTTAGGTCAGTCTCCCAACGCAATAGAAATTTAAAAAAATAAATAAACAAATGGGACCTAATCAAACTTCCAAGCTTCTGTACAACAAAGGAAACTGTAAACAAAACAGAAAGACAGCCTACAGACTAGGAAAAAGTTTTTACAAATGACATGACCAATAAGGGCTTAACTTCCAAAATATACAAACAACTTATATGACTCAACAGCAAAAAAAAAAAAAAAAAAAATCAAACAACCCAATCCAAAAATGTGCAGAAGACCTAAATAGACATTTCTCCAAAGAAGACATACAGATGGCCAGTAGGCACATGAAAAGATGCTCACCATCACTAACTATCAGAGAAATGCAAATCAAAACTAAAATGATATGCCACCTCACACTGGTTAGAATGGCCATCAGGAAAAAGTCTACAAATCATAAATGCTGGACAGGCTGTGCAGAAAAGGGAACCCTCCTATAGTACTGGTGGGAATGTTAATTGGTACAGCCATTATGGAAAACAGTATGGAGGTTCTTCAAAAAAGTAAAAATACAGTTGCCATATAATCCAGCAATCCAACTCCTGGACATATACCCACATAAAGCTATAATTTAAAAAGGTACATGCACCCTCATGGTCATAGCAGCTTTATTTACAATAACTAAGACATGGAAACAATGTAAATGTCTTTTGACAGATGAGTGGATAAACAAGATGTGGTCTATGTATAGCACAGGGAATGATAGTCAACATCCTGTAATAAACCAAAATGGAAAAGAATGTGAAAAAAGGATATGGCAGGCATTCCCTGGTGGCTCAGACCGTAAAGAGTTCACCTGCAATGCGGGAGACCCAGGTTCGATCCCTGGGTTGGGAAGATACCCTGGAGAAGGGAATAGCAATCACTCCAGTATTCTGGCCTCCAAAGTGAAAACTATGAAGAAGCATATAAATATGTATAACTGAGTCACTCTGCGGTAGAGCAGAAACGCAACACTGTAAATAAACTGTATTTCAATAAAACTTGAAAATATATAAATGGTTACAAATGTGTGTGGTGGGGGTGTTGCGGGGAGGGAGGCAGCCCATCTTCCCAGAGGGGAAGGATGGAGGATCTGGGAGAAGGAACTAAACAGGAGGGTTTCAGGCCCTCTCTGCTCTGCCTGCCCACGGAGGAGGCATATTTAACCTCTGTGCGATAAGCTTCCCAGGCCGGGGCGATCCCCTTCAGAGTATAAATGTGCACCTATGACTCCATCTAAGTCAGCGCTGAGTCGTTGGAACACCAGGCAGCCCAATGGGATATGGGTCAAGCAGTGGTGTCCAGATCTGCTTCACGTCCACAATGAAGCTGATACTGTGATGCCTGCCAGTTGAAGACCCAGATTTTAAAGGTCTAAACCCTTGACTAAAATCCTCTCTGAGTAAGGGTGCTCTAAAGTGAAAACACTTTAGTTACATGTATAAAACTACTTGACTTACAGAAATCCCCTCAGGTCAGAGAATCTGAACTGCCCCAATGGGTGTGACCTGCTCCTCATCCCTGCCTCATACTCCTACTTTCTCCCCTATCACCGAGTCATGAAAACAGACATGGTTTTAGGACCCTGGGGATCCCAGGATAGACCTCCTTTATTACCAATGAGTATCCAGAGCCACGCAGGAGATGCAAGCCATACAGTGTTACCTGTTAAGCCTAACTTTCATTTGGGCATAAGGCAGATTCGATTTTTATTAACTGTGTAATTCTTTAAAACATCAAAATCAGTTTTCTACTTTGAATTTATTTTGCTCCTAAATGGCAACCCACTCCAGTCTTCTTGCCTGGAGAATCCCATGGACAGAGGAGCCTGGTGGGCTACAGTCCATGGGGTTGCAAAGAGTCCGACACAACTGAGTGACTCACACTTTAACCTTGCACATTTGGAATTTTTTCCTCTCTTCTGTTAATTTAGAAAAGTCAAAAAGCTAAACATTTCTCTCTTCTTCTCTCCTTTTCCCCACTTCTCCCCTCCCTCTTACTTTCTCTCCCTTTCCCTTTCCTCTGTGTCCATGTGTGTCTGCGTATGTGTGTGTGTGAGGGGGAAAGAAAGAGAGAATTTCATTCACAATACAGACCACAGAAGATGGGTCTTTGAGTACAGACCCTCGCTGAGTATGAACCTCTAAGAGTACAAGCTTCCTCTGAAATAAAGGTCAAAGTCCCTAAAGAAAAAGAGGGGGATAATAGAACATACATCGATTTTCAAATTTGAAGATTTACATTCCTTATGTTTCCCTGAAAAGATGATAAAATGTTTTATTGTCTGACTCTCTATTATTCATGTAGGCATTTTCATTTCTGCTTGAATAAGTGAGTTCAGAAATGACTCATTTGTCAATAAGCTAACAATCTACTATTTGACAATTACCTATGTTAATATCTTATAGGAATACAATGACATTACCTCAACATACCCTAAACAGACCTGAAAAGACTTATCAGCATTCAGGCTGTTTTTGATAAAAAAGGGTTCATGAAATATGCCCAGCCCTAGGAAAGAACTTCCAGGTTAGAGAGCCATAGAAATTAAGAAATTAAAGGTTCCTAAAAATGAAAGTGGACAAAGACCTTGGGGCGTAAGTGTCCATCATGAGAGAATCCCCTGAAGGGAAATACCCAGGCAAGGCTACCCTAGGAGACTTAAGCAGCGGTCAGCTGCTTGCACCTCTATGTATTAATATAAGTACTTGAATACAGTTCAGTCTTATGAAAGTGTGTGGTTCTGGCCATTTAAATGCCACAGAGCATGATCATACCTAATGTGATTTTCTACAATGTGAAAAACTTTTGGTCAAATTCCAAATAAAACAAATGACAATTTGCTCTCAATTTGCACACTAATAACACTATTTAAAAATTAAGTATATGTTACAAATGAGCAAAAAAATTATGTTACATTTTAAATGGATATAGGTCTAATCTAAGAAAATTATAAATAGGCTTTTAGTACGTAGAATGTCCAACAGGTCAGTCTGATGTCAAATGGGATACAGAACAAATTTTTGTTGGGTAGGAATGACCCATACAAACCCAGTACAGAGCATCTGTGTTCCCACTCAGTAACAGAAAAAATAAACCCTTCTCCAAAATGGCCCTGGGGAGCAGAACCACCCGCAGTGAGAACCATTGGTCCAGAGTTTCAGGGAGGTGAGCTGGGACTGTGATAACCATCAGAAAATCTGGAGCTAGCTTCATTTCCACACATCTGGAGAGCATTGAAACCAGACAACCATGGCATTTGGCACAAATTATACTTTTAAGCCCCAGCTACTTCCAAGGCAATCAAAAAAATACCAAGTTCCAGAGCAATGTTATAATTGTGGCTTGCATTTCCACCAAGGTTCTCTTCCCTTTTTGTTTCTTTACAAACTTCCCGACCAACAGTAGTTATTTTCATTTTTCTGGAGCGACCTCCGTTCCTTCTGCTCCTGCGATGTGCCCAGCGTCCTCCACACACTGTGAGCTCCTCTAAGGGGAAGGTGGGCGCCTGAAGACAGCCATGGAACCACACTTGGTCAGGCCCAAGACTTCCTACCCCCAAATCAAGCCTTCCCTTACCGAAATCACTGAGCAAAGCTCCTGTCTGACACATCCCAGGCTCTGCTGACGCAGAGAGAGCCTTTCTACAAGGGCCTGGGCTGGGGGGGGGTGTAGGGGGTGGGGGGTGTGGGGGGCTGCCACAGTTTTCCACCAGGTTGACAGCCACAGACACTCACTTCCCTTCTGGGAGGAGCCGCGGGCGGGCAGTCACTAGGGGGCAGTGCCACACCAGTTTATCCCCACGGCTGCCGGGCTGCTCCGCCAGTGCATCCAAAGGACATCAGTCCTGGCTGCTCCCGCCAGTCCATCCTAGAGGACGTCAGTCCTGGGTGCTCAATGCAGTCCATCCTAGAGGACATCAGTCCTGGCTGCTCCCGCCAGTGCATCCAAAGGACATCGGTCCTGGCTGCTCCAGCCAGTCCATCCTAGAGGACGTCAGTCCTGGGTGCTCAATGCAGTCCATCCTAGAGGACATCAGTCCTGGGTGTTCAATGGCAGGACTGGGGTGGAGCTGAAACTCCAGTACTGTGGCCACCTGATGCGAAGAGCTGACTCACTGGAAAAGACCCTGATGCTGGGAGGGATTGGGGGCAGGAGGAGAAGGGGACGACAGAGGATGAGAGGTCTGGATGGCATCACCGACTTGACGGACATGGGTTTGAGTAAACTCCGGGAGATGGTGACGGACAGGGAGGCCTGGTATGCTGCATGTAGTCCATGGGGTTGCAAAGAGTCGGACACAACTGAGAGACTGGACTGAACTGCTTGGCTGAGTTTGGGCCTGACCAGTGCAAGTCAGCTTATGACGGGACTTCCTGGGATTGCCTTCAGGCAAAAGCCCCTGTCCTGGGCATCATCCTGGAAGCACAGATTGTTCCATTTAAGAAATAGCAGCTACAACTGATATACACAGGCTGGGGCCACTCCCATACCAGAAGCCTCAGGTGTGACAGAGCAAGTTAGGGGCATCATCTGAGGGGTGTGTGTGTGTGTGGGTGTGGGTGTCGGTGAGTGTGCGGGTGGGTGAGGGTGGATGTGTGTGGGTATGGGTGTATGTGTGTGTGTGTGTGTGTGTGTGTGTGAGTGTGTGTGTGTCTGGGTGTGTGTGTGCCTGGGGGTGTGTGTGTGGGGGGGTGCCTGTGTGGGTGTGGGTGGGTGTGAGTGTGTGTGGGTGTGGGTGTATCTGGGTGTGGGTGTGTGTCTGGGTGTGTGTGTGTGTGTCAGTGTGTGTGTGTGGGGGGTGTATCTGGGTGTGTGTGTGTGTGTGTGTGTGTGTGTGAGTGTGTGTGTGGGGGGTGTATCTGGATCTGGGTGTGTGTGTCTGTGTGTGTGTGGGGGGTGTGTGTCTGGGGGTGTATGTGTGTGTGTGTGAGTGTGTGTGTGTGGGGGTGTGTCTGGGTGTGTGTGTCTGTGTGTGTGTGTCTGTGGGTGTGTCTGGGGGTGTGTGTGTGGGGGGGGTGTATCTGGGTCTGGATGTGTGTGTCTATGTGTGTGTGAGTGTCTGGGGGTGTGTGTCTGGGTGTGTGTGTGTGAGTGTGTGTGTGTGGGGGGGTGTATCTGGGTCTGGGTGTGTGTGTCTGTGTGTGTGTGTCTGGGGGTGTGTTTCTGGGTGTGTGTGTGAGTCTGTGTGTGTGGGGGGGTGTATCTGGGTCTGGGTGTGTGGGGGGGGGTGGGGTGTATCTGGGTCTGGGTGTGTGTGTCTGTGTGTGTGTGTGAGTGTCTGGGGGTGTGTTTCTGGGTGTGTCTGTGTGTGTGTGTGTGTGTCTGGGTGCACATTCCATTCTAGATCCAATCTAAGGTAGCTGCATGTCTTCACGTTTCACCCCTCTGAGATTCTCCAGATCAAATACCACACTGTACCTTGTAAATGTGTTAAAAAAAAAAAAAATTCCTGTGCATTGTTCTAACCACGTTGGAATTGAACCAGCATTTGAAGATACAGATGTCAGGGTTTTGTTTACTCACCCTGAGACCAAGTCCAGGAGGTGTTGCTCTGTATCCAGAGGGACTGTCCCTGCCCCAGTCCTTGACTCAGAACCGCGATTCTTAACACTGAACCCCCTTTCCACTCTCATGAGAACCACACCATCTACCTCCTAGATGGCTGCCAGTGCTGAGATCATGGAGCACGAATCCCAAACTACTTGATGAGTACATAAAGACTGTGCTTCTTTCTACTTGACCAAATCCCTCTCTGTTTGTGTAAAAGCAGACACAGAGAAAAGTGACTGCTTTTGCAAGCGTGCCTTCTTGCACGCAGGCAAGGTGGCAAATGGCTTTTCTGAGCAGAGGCAGCTTTTAGTTTTGCTCCCTTCTGTTGTGACTGTCACAAGCCCCGGGGCTAGTACCACTGGGCAGTAAGAGGGCAGAGAGGGGACTTGGGGCAGGAAGGAGGGGGAGGCAGCAGTAAGGCAGGCACTATCTTGGCAGAGCCAAAGAAGCTGGGGTGAGAGGAGATCAGTCTGTAAAATAAGGAGAGTAAGAAGACAGAGGGATGCTTAGTAAGAAGTCTGAATGAGATAAAAGAAACACCTCGCAACCTTTCTGTGACATTCTGTTCTCCGACTCCTCAGTCTCCCTCCCTCCCTCCCACACTAGTACTTCTATCCTGGGGTGGGGAAGTGATGGGGAAAGTACATTTCAGCATCCTAGCATCTATTACACATTCCTGAGAAATTTCTGATGTCTGTTTAAGGCTCCAATTCAACTGAAAAAGAATATATCCCAGTGACCCCAATCAACCCAGCTCTAAGTTGCCACATCAACAGTAGACAATTATCATGAATAGATTCTAAAGCTTTAGTTTTCAAAATAAAGCAAATGAAAATTCCTCCTTAGAACCAATGCTGACAAGCCGTTTAGCCTCCAGCACTTCATAGTTCCAGGCTATGTTTCTAGAAGACATTCCTGAATGTCGTTTTATTCCAGAGAGAGAGAGAGCGAGGACAAGAAGCGGAGGCAGACAACTGCGCCACCAAACCGAGAAGAGAGCAGAGAACTCTCAGGGACGCTGAGCTCACGGCGACTCCAGCAAGGCTGAAGAGGAGGCTCGCAGACTTTCTGAGAAGGTCATCTGCAAGGTTTACCAGTTACATTTTCCCACTTCAGTTTTAAAACTTCATCCCCAAAGGCCTGCTAACTGTACTTTGCTTGCTGGAGCATAGACTGCATAGACAGCTAAAACATAGACTGCAGTGCCAAAGCATCATGAACAGGATTAAGACCCAGGTCTAGGCTCGTGAAAGGGGACCTTCTGTGTGGAAAAAGGCCATCCTCAAGCCCAGCTCACTGTCACCAAGGACCCGTCAGTCCTCCACTGGGTAAAGATCTCAGAGGTCTGCAACAGGAACACCGTGTCTTTGGACACACTGCTATACTGAAAATGGTAACCAGCAGGGACTGTACAGTGCATGGAACCTGCTCAAAGTTATGCGGCAGCCTGGATGGGAGGGGAGTCCTTGGGGCATGTATATATGTGTCGGCTATACCCAGTACAAAACAAAAAGTAAAAAAAAGGAACAATATGTATCCTTAAGCCTAGGAACCATATCTTTATACAAGCGAAATAAAAGAGCAAAGACATGAGGAGGAGAGGAGGGTAATGTGGAAAAAAGAGGCCAAAAGTGAGTAAAGAAATAGTGGAAATTACTGCAAGTAAAACTCAGGAAAAATGTGCATAAATGATTGGAGAAAAATCACTGCATGAGCCTCAAAAACTCGAAAATTTGACTAACTTAAAGCAATTAAAAATCAGGCTCATTTTCTAGCATCACTCACAAATATAGCCCATAGCCTTTGCTAGTTCCTACTACTGTTTCCAACTACTCCGGAAAAAGAAAACACAAGAAAAACAGAACCAACTCAAAAGTCTTATATCATCCTTCAGTTTTTAGTATTTTCAGAATTTAAATGGTCATCAAAACCACTGCTGGCTGGGACTTCCATGGTGGCCCGGTGGCTTAGACTCTGCGCTCCGGATGCTGGGGGTCCGAGTTCTATCCTTGGTCAGGGAACTAGATCCCACGTGCTGCAACTAGAGATCCCAGGTGCTGCAACTGAAAGACCCTGCATGCCACAACTACACCTGGCACATACAAATAATAAACAGATATTAAAAAAAAAAAAAAAAACCCACTGCTGGCTGAATATGTATTACCTGCAGAAGCAATGTGGGAGAGTGTACATTCAGTAAAGCGGGCAACACACTCAGCTCGCCAAACAGACTGGAGTCAGATACAGCACCCCTTCCCCAAAGAAACATACTCTTAGCTTCCCAAATAAATGAGAGTCACTTTTTTTATACAGAGAATTCAGGAATACAAAGGAATACTGCAAATAGAAACCTGGGTGGACAATGACCTCTGCACTTGGGTTATGAGAAGGTAACCAAAAGCCATCAAGGATCAGGATTACACCAATCAACCGACTCATGAACTTCAGCTTAGCTGTGCCATGCTTGTCAGTCCCCTCTTAGTCTCTTCAGGACAAGCGCCAGCAATGAAATGATCTCTTTCAACTCTATTCCTCTTAAATCGCACTGACCGAATATGAATCTACTAAGCCAGCAACATTTCCTTCTGCTAACATGGCACAATGGGGCTTATAGAAGCCGAGTGTGACAGCTGGATCTAAAAGCAGAGTCCTCTGTGTAATGAACTTAGATGACGAAGGGCTAGCTATGCAGGCTTAAATCAACGACTCAACACTAGGTTTCTCCTCTGTCCCATGAAACCTGGTTAAAAATCACTTTGTGCATAGCTTGGTAACCATAGAGTGCCCCAGGGGATACAGTATTTGCATGGGCTCTACATCAGCTGTGAGGCATCGTATAGGAAATAGAGAACAAAGCTACCGTTCTTTCATCTAGTCAAAGCTATGGTTTTTTCCAGTAGTCATGTATGAATGTGAGAGTTGGACTATAAAGAAAGCTGAGTGCCAAAGAATTAATGCTTTTGAACTGTGGTGTTGGAGAAGATTCTTGAGAGTCCCTTGGACAGCAAGGAGATCCAACCAGTCCATCCTAAAGGAGGTCAGTCCTGGGTGTTCATTGGAAGGATTGGTGCTGAAGTTGAAACTCCAGTACTTTGGCCACCTGATGTGAAGAACTGACTCATTGGAAAAGACCCTGATACTGGGAAAGATTGAAGGTGGGAGGAGAAGGGGACGAAAGAGGATGAGATGACTGGATGGCATCACTAACTCAATGGACATGAGTTTGAGTAAACTCTAGGAGTTGGTGATGGACAGGGAGGCCTGGTGTGCTGCGGTCCATGGGGTTGCAAAGAATTGTACATGACTGAGCGACTTAATTGAACTGAACCTGAAAACATGCAAATCAGAATAGGATGTATGAACTACATTACAGGACTGCTTAATAGAATTTTACGCAAAAAATTGTGAAACTGTTTACTATCTTTGTTGTCCAATTCAGTAGCCATTAACTACAGGTGCCTCCTGGATGTTTGAAATGTGGCTAGTGCAAATAAGGAAGTAAGATTTTAATTCTCATTTTAAATAATTTAAAATTAAATAGCCATGTGGGTTGTTTGGCTGCCATATTGGACAGTGAGGACAAATGGGCCACATTGTGGCAGGAAAACCACAGAATACACCTCATCAGGCTGTATTAACACAGCTTGTTTTAATTCATCCAGGCTTCCCTGGTAGCCCAGTTGGTAAATATTCCACCTGCAATGCAGGAGACCCCAGTTCCATTCCTGGGTCACGAAGATCCACTGGAGAAGGGATAGGCTACCCACTCCAGTATTCTTGGGCTTCCCTTGTGGCTCAGCTGGTGAGGAAAATCCACCTGCAATGCAGGAGACCTGGGTTTGATCCCTGGGTTGGGAAGATCCCCTGGAGAAGGGAAAGGCTGCCCACTCCAGTATTCTGGCCTGGAGAATTCCATGGAATGTATAGTTCATGGGGTCAGAAAGAGTCGGACACTTTCACTTTTCAGTTCACTTTCAAAATGTTCACATTGAACTTTCTCTCCATCAAAGTGAATGGGATAAAGAAGTATGATACGTTCCCAGACTTCCAAGACCTTAACCTACATACACATTTACATGATGTTCTGTGCTCCATTGTTATTTGGTTACTTATTTGGCTTCTTGGCTAAAGAAAAGGAGTATTTTATAGAAATAAATTGACTTTTGATTTCCTAGTGTATACTAGTTCATTCAGGCAGGCAATGATCCCCTAGTTCATGGAGACTGTACCAGAAGCTGGGTCAGCAGTGCAGACAAAGTACGCTACTCAACAGTCCTGAAATCCACAGTGAGTGAAGAACGACCTTAGTCTCCAGAGGCTGGCAAAGCACCCCTGGTCTTCCTATCAGACCTACTTCAGTCATTTTCCATGATCCTGCCATACTGTGGGACACAGCTGCTGACCCAGGAGGAGTCCATAGAAAAGATCACAGCCGGGCAGCTGTCTTTTGGGTTGACTGCTTTCTAAATCAGACAACCTAAACACTAGAGCACTTCTCATTGTCAGTATTCAGATTCTGCTCATGTGGCATCCTATTGAAAAAAAAAATGACAGAGGCAGTCTCCATTCATATATTTACAAGCTCATTCTGCTTAATGTTTAGTGATATATATATACTGATAGCAAACTACAGAAAAAAATCACGGGAATGGGTGCACAGATGATCTATCATTCTGCATCTTTTGATATATAGCAACATTATTTCAAAATAGATGTTTCCACAGTGTGAATATTTTATTTATTTAGCTTACAAGGAAACTGTTTTAAAGCAGTATGAAGAGTCATGCAGCCCGCGATAGCTTTCTTTTGCTCCACTTGATTTAATTAATGTTTGTTTCTGAACTTGTATATTTTATTTAAAAATAACATTCCCATAAAGTCTCTCACTGATGTAAAGTCAGCTGAACACTTTATACAAGTGTTGACCTCTAAAATTAAAGAGGGACTTCAGGAATAACTGCCACATTTTTTTTTTTTCCCTTGAGTCAGTTCATGGAGAGAAGGTCTACTGTGGGGCATTTTTGTTTCTACATATGATTCTCAGTTTATATATATGCATTATTTATATGGGGGCACTTATCCTGCAATCACTTGGCAGGGGTCACTTCATATACTGTTCGGGGCATAGTTTTCAAACCTACAATCCTATATATCTATGTATCTATCATCTAGCTATCTATCCATCTATCTATCCACCCATCCAACCAACTATCTATCCATCCATCCAACTATCTATCCATCCATCCACTTATCCATCTATCTATCATACTTCTGCTGTATTCAGCATTATGAGCTCCATCATATTCAGCTCAGGAACCACTGAACCTTGTTTTCTGACAATTAGCAGCATAGACATATGATGGCTCAGGAACAGAACATGATGTATAGGTAACAAAGACACACTGTGCTTGGTGCAGTGTGGGGTGCAAGAGAGAAGACCATTTCAGGAGCTATTTTGGGGCTAAGAGGGGCAGCAGGCTTTCTGCAGGTCTGTGTCCTAATCCCCTGGCTCCACGGCGAGACAAGAGGTACGGCGTTCACCACGGCAGTGGTCAGAGAGCACAGTGGCCTCTGGGGAGGCTTGGGCCAGTCAGTGCTGAGACATATATTCTGGCTTCCAGTCTGTGCCCTTTCTGCAGCATGCTGCTGTCCCCCCTCCATGACCCTCTCTCCTGCCGAGGGTATCTTCAGACACCAAGCTGCCCCAAATCAGACAACTTGGGGTCTCATGTATGCCTCATCCCCATGATCAAGGAGCTGTGATGTTCTGAAGCATCCACCTGCTATTGTTCCTCAACCTAGCCGTTTCTTCTGGGCCTGGCTTCTCTGGCTTAGTTCCTGCTTATCTCACACTTAGATTCTAAGCTCCAGCTGAAGAGCTTTCACAATTCACAAGTTATACATTTTTCTCAACCCTCCAGGCCTCTGTACACACAGTCCTTTCTTCTTAAAGTCTGAGAGAGAGAGAAGGACAGGGAAGCCTGGCGTGCTGCAGTCCATGGGGTTGCAAAGAGTTGGACACAATTTAGGGGCTGAACAACAGCAGCAGTCCCTATTTTAGCCTGACTTCTGGTCCTTGGAATCCAATCTAAAAGTCATGTCTTAACACTTGCACCCCTCTTCTTCCCGAGAGGGGGTCAGGCAGCCCCTTCTGGGCAGTCTCATGGCCCCCACTGCGCACTCTACCACCACTGGTCCACAGGGACGCACACTATTTCTGGCTCAAAGCCACATGCCCAGCGCTAGTTAGTACTGTCACTGGTGCGTGATGGGTAAAGAACAGATTTTTTAGTGACTGGACAAGTGAAAGATTCCCCATTCTCACTGTCATATTCTATGGACGAGATGATGAACATTTAGTCAATCACAACAGACACAGTCCCAGACTCCTTGTCTCTGGGCTCTCTTTCTGCATCTTCTTCCTGTTTCCTGAGTTATGTTTTCCTAAAACATAAATCTAACAACGTTACTTTGCCTCATAACCTTGGACGGAAAAGTGCCATCTCCTTAGCATAATATTCAAGGCCAAAAAAAAAAAAATATCCAAGGCCATTTACCTTGTGGTCCAACCCACTCTTGGTGGTGCAGTCCACCATTCCTGCCATTTCTTCCCATCATCAGCTACATGCCAAATTCGCTGTATTTATTCCCTGGCTTCTAATTGTCCTTAACCTTATTTCTCCATCTTCAATACCCATTCCATCTGAGAAGTATTTTCCAGTTTTCTGAGGCACAAGTCCTTATAGATGTCACATCATTTGTGTTAAAACTGCAATTTTATTATTTGTTTCTTCCACTAGTCATTAAGAACCCAAAAGGGGAATGTCTCTTAAATCCCATTAACTAGCTGAATTTTTGGTTCCAGTAGGAGCCCAATAAATGTTTGAAAACTAAATTACAAGAAGTTTAAATCCTACATGCTTGATCACTAAAGAAATTTCAATTGGAAGTGATTTGCTTTAGATAGGAACACAAAGGCAGGATAAATCAACTTAATACAGGTGTGTTTTTGTTATGTGGGGATTGCCTAGTGGCTCAGTGGTAAAGAATCTGCCTGCCAATACAGGGGATTGCGTTCAATCCCTGCATCGGGAAGATACCTTGGATAAGGAAATGGCAAACAACTTCAGATTCATGCCTGGGAATCCCATGGACAAGGAGCCCAGCGGGCTATAGTCCATGTGGTTGCAGAAGAGTTGGACATGACTTAGCGACTAAAACAATGACAACAATTTTTGCCATGTAGCCAAATAGTAAGAGAAATACACTATTTAGAATATTAATGCCCACGTTCTCACTTCTAGTTTGTATTGTTTTGTGTTGTAGTATGTTGCAATTTGCTGGCTGCTTATCAGTCTCAACATTAACAAACTTAGTAGATGCAAAGAAAATCTGAATTTTTATTAGTTTTGGTTCAATAATTGTAAACCTATAAAATTAATTAAAATTATTACTAACTACTTTTCCCAAGATAAAAAGACACAAATTCCTCAAATTCCACACATTCCACAAATGTGTAGGACACTAAATATTTTAGGCGTTTGCTAATTTGTGACTCTTGTGCTGTTGTTCTTTTTTTAACTCTTCAGTTTGATTGCTCTGGAAGAAAGATATTTCCTACATAATTCCAATGAAGCAGGACCTAATGATTCTAAAATTCTTTCCATATGTGAACAATGAATATTAAGTCACAAAATGCTAGAAAGAACCTGTAAGACTATGCACTGCAACAAAAAGCAATTGCAAAACAAATGTTATTGCTGTATTAAATACCCCAAGTTATTACCACGTGTGTGTGTCACAGATAAATAGAAATACACCTTAGTTCCAAAGGATCTGATGATTATAAAATCCACAGTATAAAAACTAACAAAGACCTCTGATAAAATGAAGTTGAAAAGTCTGGAAGTAACACAGTCACCTGAGTTTAAATAGCAATCAACAAAACAACTTATTAAATAAAACAAGGTATACCCATACAATAACTTGGACCCAGGAGTTTGAGATTGAAATATACACACTATGGACTTCCCTGGTGGTCCAGTATTTAAGACTCCATGCTTCCAATGCAGGGGTATAGGTTCAATCCCTAATCATGAGGACTAAGATCCCACATGCTGCGTGGTGTGTGTGCTCAAGGAGAATCTATATCTATACACACAGACACACACACACACACACACACACAGTAGTATATAAAATAGGTAACCAACAAGGACCTACTGTATAGCACAGGGAATGATATTTAGTATCTTGTAATAACCTATAATGAAAGAAAGTATAAAAAAGAATATATATCTGAAACTAATACAACACTGTAAACCAACTATATTCCAATACAATTTTTAAAAATTAAGTTAAAAGACAACCCCCTGCCAGTTTCATTTTAGAGAAAATTGGAATATACTAATGACTAAAACTTAAACTTCTGTCTGAAGCTTTTTTCTCTACTTGTTCATTGTCTTACTTTCCTATACTTTGAACTGATAAATGGATCCTAAAAGCCTTCAGTTCAACTTTCTCATTAACAGCTAAAGAAACAGGCCTAGAAATATGAACTGACTGACTAAGGTGAAAGAAGTAATGGTCAGCAGACAGGAGCTAGAACCCAGGTCTTCATACTTCCAATCACACACTCAGCCTTCCCCTCCTTATTGAATCTGAGCTCTGCTATTTGGCATCTAGGGCTCGATTTGTTACCCATGGACTTATTTCAAGGGCCTTTACAGATTATTTCTACGATAAAAATTTTAAAAGCTTCTAAAATCAGTACCCTTCATTAAACTACTTTCCTGAGAGCCCTTGAGGGCAGAAAAATAATTTTAGTAAAATCCACTTATTCATAAGAAATTAAATATTTTATGCAATGGATAATTTGAGATTCTTGTGTTCTTGTTCTTTTTTAACTCTTCAGTCTGATGTAGACTCGAGAAGCAAGACATTCCTTATATAATCCCCACAAAGCAGTTCCTAATGATTTTAAAGTTCTTTCTCCACAAGAACAATGAACATTATGTGACCAAATGCTGAAAATAACCTACAAGACTTCCACTGAAGCAGAAACATTTTAAATCAACTGTTAGTACTGTATTAAAGACCCCTGTGTCCTCAGGCATTTAAACCATCAGTTATTCTCTTGAAGGAAACACTTAAAAAATCTCTTATGCTGGTGTTTGGAGTCTGGTAAATGAGGCTCTTTACTGCCTTTCTGATTCTACCTCTACACACTACGTTGTCCAACAGAACAACTAACTTGTATGTCTTCTCTTCCATCTGTTCCACACCTATCCCTTGGTTCACAGCAGTTGCATATTCTTAAGGTCCTGCTCAAATGACACTTCTTTCACACTATCATCGAGTTTTCTGTCCCTCTCTTGGGCACGTGTCCCTTTCCAATTTGGATAGCTGGTGATGGAGCCCATCGTCCTGCTCTCCTCCTAACCTGTGAGCCCTCGATGTGGGTCCTTGGTCCTTCTTCCGTTGCATTCATCAGCCGCGACAGCATCTGGCAAGGCCTGTTACAGAAGGCACTAGAGAGGGTCCGCTGAGTGAAAGCAGGAAGAAGGTGCATCTACCCCAGCTGAGGAGCACAGAAGCAGCCACCGAGTCCGAGGAAGCAGAAGTCCAGGTTGCCAAAGGCTCTTGTCAAAGTTTAGCCCACATGAGGGAATTTCTGATCACTGAACCCCTAACAACCCAAACTTTCTGCATCAAATCATTCTGGCTGCTTACATATTTTTTTCCCTAATAGTCACTACTTAAATGGGCTTGTCCTCCTGACTCGCTTGACTATAAAGAACAGAAATTCCATTTTGATTCATGACAAAAACTTGTCTCTCTTTAGTTGACTCCAGGTATTTGTTCTGCTGTGATAGTGGCTTTGTCTCCGAATGAGAAAGCGCTAGACTGTGGTGTCTAGTGCAGCAACTTTCTCTTTGCTTTGAGGGTCGTATTCCCATGCAGACAGGCTGTCACCAACCACTGCTGTCCACTTCAGTGAGGTCCTCCTTTTCTCTTTCGCAGCTATTGGAGAAACAGGATTCCCAGCTGCACGAAAATAATGTCTAATGAAAAAAGGCAAGACTCTCTCACTGAGACTGTCAATTATTTTTTCTATGGCTAAAGTACATTTCCACTTTAAGCCTATATATTTTTGGCTAGTCACTGACAGTTCCCCTCATCCCACCCCCTGTCAGTTGAATTCTGGAAGGACAGGCTCTTAGATACTAGATCACTGGGAGCAAAGAGAGTCTACCCAAGGTCATGTGCCTCTATAAAAGAGCTCTTGTTTTAGATAGAAAGTTACATCAGTAATCTATTATAGGACACCTGCAGGTACTTCCATGGAAGCCTGTCTGTGATAGTCTACTGAATTAAAAGACACAGAGGATGTTGTATCATAAGAATAATCCATTAAAAAGTCTATATTAATTTACAGTTTGGAAGAATACAAACATTTATCATCATGAAGCTTCTTCTAGGGAAACAGCAGTTATTGCTAGGGTGCAGGAAGGCTAACATGAGATGGATGTTTTTAGTTTAAATTTAATTATTTTTAGAGTTTTGATTTCTAACTTCTCTGTATTATTGTCCAAAAACACAGACCATACATTGATTCTAACTCTAGGAAATATTCTAAGATATATTTCACAGATCACATTTGGTCAGTTACTGAAAAAGTCTATGAAAATTTGAATGAATGTATAGTCACTAATGCTGGCTACAGGGCTGAATATAAGATCAAGCTTATTAATTGTTATTCAAATTACATATACATCATTTGTTGTTACTAACTTTTGGTCTGCATGACCCATTAAATGCTGAGGTGCATTAGTGATGCACCTGTGGTGGTGCAACTGTGATGCATCTCTGGTGCCCTCTGTGATGGTACCTGTGGAAATTTCTGCTTAGAATTTGTTCATTTTCTTATGAGTTTTTGAAGTTACATAATTAGACTTACACAGACGCGTTCAGAGTTCTTAAATCTTTCTGGTGAGCTGTATCTTTATGTAATGTAATGATCTTTCTAACTCTTAATAAAGTTTTTGCTTTAAAGACTATTTTTATTTGATAGACAAAGCCATGCCAATCTTCTTCTGATTAGTATTAAATATTTGCCTGATGTATATTTTCCCCTTTCATTTTCAACCTGTTCATGTACTTTAGATATATCTTTCACCAACTTTATGTAGGCAGAATTTAAAAGATAATTAATAATGTCATTTGCTGTGCTTACCAGTATCCGTGGGTTTGTCTGTGAATTTCTGTTTGCCTCATTTGTTGTACACCCCTTTCATACCACATATTTTTCTATCCTCTATTTGCTTGGCTGTTACACATTCTAGTTTTATTTTACTGGTTGTCCTTAGAACTTTCAAGCAGAACTTTAGACTCTAAGTTCAGTAACCCTCCTCCCCTAAGTGCTACATGGCCCATAGAACTGAAATCTAATCCTTCTTTCTGAAGGATATCCTTTAGAAGTCCTTTTAGGGAGGATCTATCAGTGGTAAATACACTGTTTAATTATCTAATAATGTCTTTACATTGACCTTGTTTTAAAATGAACTTGAGATAGTTATAGAAGTCTAGATTGTCAGCTACCTTTTTGCAACATTCTGCTGATATGTATTCTGCCTTCTGATTTTTGAAGTTGAGATGTCTACTTAAATAGGAATAGCAATCAGTGACAAGTTTCTTTCCTTTTTCTGATTCCTTTTAAGATCTTTCACTTGATGTTAAGTAATTTACTACAATATGTCTACCGACATATTTCTTTTTCTTTACCTTCCTGTGATGTATTTGGCTTCCTGAATCTAAGGATTCATATCTCATTGATTTTTAAAAATTCTAAGCCACATCCCCATTTTCATTATTATCTTCTTCTGGAAGTCTAAACTGAAGTACTTATACCTTCTCACTGTACCCATATGTCTCTTCATTTCTTAAATATTTTCCATCTACTTCTAGACATAAAGAATCTGTACCACTGGAGAAACATTTATTTAGCTCTGTCTTCTGGTTTACAAATTCTCTCTTAGATAGCTCTGTCTAATCTGCTACTTAACCACTGAGATTCTAATTTGGTACTTTTAAAGTTCCCCCCAGTCTTTTTGGTAGTGCATTCTGCTTTATGCTTTTCATTTATCTTTCTTCAATCAACTCAGAAATATTTATTTCTTATTCTGCATATCTGAAGTTCCGAGGGGCCCGGTGTTCAATTTTTCTGTTGTTGTTTCTGCATTCTCTCCTGGTGGTTTGTAGCCTCATGCTTTTTTGGAGCCTTGGATGATTGAGAATGGAATCGGGGGTGGTGTATGTCTTAGGTTAGGAAGGACCTCCCACCAGCCTGTGTTGAGGTATATCCCTTTGGAGACCATCTGCCCCGTGACTCAGGGTGTCACAGGCCACATGTATGATGAGCCAGTGGTTACATATTCACTTGGGGAGCCTACTTTTTACCTCAGCATACCGCCTAGCTGAGAGACAGGTACATTTTCTGTTTGTTTAGTTTCCTTCTGTGGTAGGAGATTTTATATTTAGTCTATTTTTTCATTAAAGGTATATCCCCATAGAGTAGTGTTTTTCAAACTGCTGTCAAGTCCCATTAGTAGGTAGTGAAATCAATTTAGTGCTATGGTTTTCAACCTTGGCTGTCCATTAGAGTTACCCAGGGAGCTTTTAAAACCCTGACTCCCCGGCCACAACCCAAGACCAATTAAATCAGAATCACAGAGGGTAGGAGCCAGCAATGTATATTTTTATAGCTCCCGGGTGACCTGAATGAACAGCCAAGATTGAGAACCACCATCATGGCCACCATTTTATAAATAAAAGGGAATGGAATCTGCAGAACAAAGAGTATATTAGCATCGATCCTTACTAAGAACTCCACACATAGCTACAAGAGCTGCTGCTTGCTGGTGTGTGTTCTAATATAAAGTCTATTCTTTACTGTGGTTTCCCCTTAGGAAAAAAAAAAAAAAGAACCTAGAAACAGTAAGCCTCTTGGTTACCAAAATTAGAAGCTGTCTTCAGACTTGCTGAAGCATAAGAGCCAGTTTCCTACCTGCCTCCTACTGTAAGTTTTTGAGGGGGCATGTGGAGATTTTCCTAACTTTCTCGGACACCTAGCTGTATATTTCCGTCTCATCTAGTTCCTTAGGTGTTTGGTAAAAGGTTATCAGGATATCAAACCTACTCTGCCATATTGCTGAATATGGAATTTCAGATTTCTTTATATACTTTTGCTTTTTTTGAGGGGTATTCAAAAACACACTATAATGTCTAGGTTAATTCTACATCTAAAGTATGCTGTAACTATACTCTCTGGGTATTAATACACCCAGATGTCTACAAAGACATCACAGAAAGTGACGAAGTGTGCCTTTCCAGCTCACACACTCTAGCACCATGCCTGTCACACCTAGATCTGCAGGAAGAGACTCTTTAAGGTCAGGGCTTTGAAGTTTTCATTCCCCAGTTCATCACAGCAACAGCAGTTTTCAGACAGGGAAATAAGAGAGAATAGCCAGAACTCAAAAGGAAGAACCAGGGCAGAATTTATTGATGAAGTGCTAAAAGTAGGATGACAAGTGGGCAAAATGAAGGGCATGGCTGAAGTGTAGAAACATTACCACTTCCCCATAAACTGAGAGAAGGCGGCATCATGGACACTGCGTGCTGTTGCTGCAGTTGGCATGGCTAAACTCCACCACTGGGAACATTTAAGCGCATTCCCAAGGCTCTTTGGGACAGTATTTTTTTTAAGTGAGGCATGAGATTAGGGATTCTAGTTGTTAAGCCCCTTTACTATTCTGTCCCCAACACATCAAAAGATGAAACAAATATTTTTCTAATACTGCCATGTCCCATCTTTGGAATTCAACACTTTCTCCTATCTTAATCCTTTCAAATGCCACTGACCTGGCCAAAATTCCATCCACCCACATGGAGTGATAGGAATTGGTTTACAGTGCAGTCTGTCCAAACCAGGCTAAGCATTTCATTATCTAAAACTTTCAGCTCCTTCTTTCTGTGTTACTACTGTGGTGCTCCAACATTTTAAACTGTAAATATAGTTAAGAATGTTCTCCTGGAATCATTATGTACAGAACTGTCACACCCAGACCACAACACAGAAATTTGGCAGATTGCAGGCAATCTGTTTTCTCTCTCCATGGAAGTAAACAGCTGCACAGTTGCTTTAGAAATGCTAAGGAGGAGATAAAGGTGAAACAAAATATATTAACAGATTGAGGTAAGGTGGGGATTTGCGATCTGTTTTGTTTTGGTTTAACTGGTCAAAACATTTAAATATGTTACTATGCCCATAAAACTGTAAAATCCTTTGAGACAGATAAAAAAGCAAGAGAAATGCAACTAGAGAAAAATAAATTTTTAACAAAAAGAAAGAAAAGGAAGCAAGAAATAGGCTTTGGAGGAAAAAAGCTGCCCATCCAGACAGATGAACTCTTATTCCTTTACACATCACTCAGGCAACTGCTGCCTGACCTTCTCTCCCCCAGAATCATAATTTGTCACTTTCCCACGAGGGTGGCGATCCCCTTACACAGGATTATCCTAGAGGAATGTTAGTTCTTTAATTTCAAATTGGAAAAACCCTTGAGGTCATCATAAAGGATTTAAATTATGTAACACTTCCAGTAAATTTAACTCTTTATTTCTACTTGGATAGAAATTGAGAAGACTCTTGAGTGTCCCTTGGACTGCAAGGAGATCCAATCAGTCTATCTTAAAGGAAATCAGTCCTGAATATTCATTGGAAGGACTGATGCTGAAGCTGAAACTCCAATACTTTGGCCACCTGGTGCAAAGAACTGACTTATTAGAAAAGACCCTGATGCTGGGAAAGATTGAAGGTGGGAGGAGAAGGGGACGACAGAGGATGAGATGGTTGGATGGCATCACTGACTCAAAGGACATGAGTTTGAGTAAGCTCTGGGAGTTAGTGATGAACAGGGAGGCCTGGCGTGCTGCAGTAAATGGGGTTGCAAAGAGTTGGACACGACTGAGAGACTGAACTGAACTGATTTCTACTTTTAACTCTTTCTATTTCTACTTTTAGCTCTTTCCATCATTAATTTGAAAATTAATTGCTATGGAGGAAAAAGTAGATTTAACTGTTGACTTAACTGTAACTTCATGAGTTTTCATTGTAGAAAGCAAATTAGTTTTTCCCCCTACTGTATGAGAAAGGCAGTATAGTAATTATACCTCCTTTAGAATTTCTAAAATTTCAACAATTCCTACCTTCATCCATATCCTCCCTTATCTCTCTCTCCACTGACTCCCTCTTTTTCTCCCTCTTTCTAGCAGAGACTGTTTTCAATTCCTAGACTGCTCTTCATTTTTCTGGGAAGAAGTCCATTTAATCTGTGTACCAAACTTATTATGCTTTAAATTATCTCTTGGACAATTATTTCAGATTCTATATATAACCAATTCTACAGTTTCTGTGCCAATTTTTCTTTTGGATAACTTTCTTTGGATGAAAGACTTGTCCTTAAACTTTTCTGACAACACATGCACACAGACATACACACTCAATTTTATAGACATTAAAAAAAACCAACCGATCAACAAACAAAAGTCTAAATCTGTACTAGTCAATATGGTAGCCACTAGCCAAAAGTGCCTATTTAAATGTAACTAAAATTAAGTAAAATTTTAAAATCTGTACTTTAATAAGTGGCTAAATACTGAATAGTGCAAAAGAACAATGTCTTCACTGCATAAAGTTCTATTCGACAGCATTGTTTTAAAATATCTGCAGCACTTGCAAATAACACTGGAAAACTGAAATACAAGATTCACTACTTTTTTCATGTTTTCACATTGCTTCCTGTAACCAAATGAAAAATCTACACAGATGTCTTTTACTAAACGTCAATGAAGATACAGTCCAAAAGATGGGGAAATAAAGTATTATGAGGATAAAAATGGAACCACCCCCAGTCCAAGTGAGTTTCAGAAATAAACACTGAGGTCAAAAGTCCTTTGATTTCAACAGGACTTTCAATGCTGAATTCACAGGCGTAAACTTTCTAAAGGCCTTATCCACCTAATGACATTCTTTCAACCAAAATTAAGACTGATATTAAGGCATTCTCTGCCCTCCTAGTAGCTGAATGGTTCCACAGGGGAAGGAAGAGAACATGTGACCTGTTTATTACTAAATGCATACACCCAGGTTGCTGTTGGTCAATCACTCTGTCATGTCCAACTCTTTGCGACCCCGTGGACTGCAGCACGCCAGGTTTCCCTGTCTTTCACCATCTCCAGGAGCTGGCTCAAACTCCTGTTCATTGAGTCAGTGATGCCATCCAACATCTCGTCCTCTGTCAGCCCTTCTCCTCCTGCCTTCAGTCTTCCCCAGCATCAGGGAAGACACAACAAAATCTTGTACACACCGGAACCTAGATAAAAAGGCACAGTGACCCCACGAGAGACTGAGCCAGGCTTCCCTGTGAGTGTCCACGAGTCTCCGGCGGGGGTGTGGGCTGACAGTGACCTGCCACAGCATCAGGGGCAGAGACTGCAGCATCCCAGGAGCTGGGGCACACTGGCAGAAGTCCTTTTGACGGAGGTCACTTCCTGTCTTTACCCTCCCTGTAGTTTAGCAAACTACAGGGAGGGAACACAGCCCCACCCATCAGCAGAAAATTGGATTAAAGATATACTGAGCATGGTCTTCCCCACCAAAGCTAGACCCAGTTTTCCAGACAGTCAGTCACTCCCATCAGGAAGCTTCCACAAGCCTCTTATCCTCATCCATCAGAGGCAGACAGGATGAAAACTACAATCACAGAAAACTAACCAAAATGATCACAGCCTTATCTAACTCAATGAAACTATGGGCCATGGTGGAGAGTTCTGACAAAATGTGGTCCACTGGAGAAGGGAATGGAAAACCACTTCAGCATTCTTGCCTTGAGAACCCCATGAACAGTAAGAGGTCCAACATAGTGTGTTACAAAGTATCTCAAGGTTGATAGAAATAAATTCCTAAATATACTGGGCCAGCCAAGATGGAGAGTTCATGGTGGAGAGTTCTGATAAAACATGGTCCACTGGAGAAGGGAACGGCAAACCACTTCAGTATTCTTCCTTTCAGAACCCCATGAACAGTATGAAAAGACAAAAAGATATGACACTGAAAGATGAACTCCTCAGGTAGGAGCCCAATATGCTACTGGAGAAGACTGCAGAAATAGATCCAAAAAGAATGAAGAGGCTGAGCCAAAGCAAAAACAATGCCCAGTTGTGGTGATGGAAGTAAAGTCTGATGCTGTAAAGAATAATATTGCATAGGAACCTGGAATGTTAGGTCCATGAATCAAGGCAAATTAGAAGTGGTCAAACAGGAGATGGCAAGAGTGAACACTGACATTTTAGAAATCAGGGAACTAAAATGGACACGAATGGGCAAATTTAATTTGGATGACCATTATCTCTATTAATGTGGGCAAGAATCCCTTAGAAGAAATGTAGTAGACCTAATAGTCAACAAGAGAGTCCAAAATGCAGTGCTTGGGTGCAATCTCAAAAACGACAGAATGAGCTCTGTTCATTTCCAAGGCAAACAATTCAACATCACAGTAATCCAAGTCTATGCCCCAGCTACCAATGCCAAAGAAGCTGAAGTTGAAGTTTCTATGAAGATCTGCAAGATCTTCTAGAACTAGCACCCCAAAAAGATGTCCTTTTCATCATAGTGGACTGGAATGCAAAAGTAGGAAATCAAGAGATACCTGGAGTAACAGGCAAATTTAGCCTTGAAGTACAAAATGAAGCAGGGCAGAGGTTAATACAGTTTTGCCAAGAGAATACACTGGTTATAGAAAACACCCTCTTCCAACAACACAAGAGATGACTCTACACATGGACATCACCAGATGGTCAATAACAAAATCAGACTGATTATATTCTTTGCAGCCAAAAATGGAGAAGCTCTATACAGTCAGCAAAAACAAGATTGGGAGCTAACTGTAGCTCAGATCATGAACTCCTTATTGCCAGATTCAGACTTAAATTGAAGAAAGTAGGGAAAACCACTAGACCATTCAGGTATCACCTAAATCAAATCCCTTATGATTATGCAGTGGAAGTGACAAATAGATTCAAGGGATTAGTTCTGATAGACAGAGTGCCTGAAGAACTATGGATGGAGGTTCGTAACATTGTGTAGGAGGCAGGGATCAAAACCATCCCCAAAGAAAAAGAAATGTAAAAAGGTAAAATGGTTGTCTGAGGAGGCCTTACAAATAGCTGAGAAAAGAAGAGACGCAAAAGGCACAGGGAAAATGAAAGCATATATCCATCTGAATGCAGAGTTCTGAAGAATAGCAGGGAGAGATAAGAGAGCCCTCCAAAGAGATCAAAGCAAAGAAATAGATGAAAACAATAGAATGGGTAAGGCTACATATCTCTTCCAGAAAATTAGAGATACCAAGGGAACATTTCATGCAAAGATGGTTACAATAAAGGATGCAAATGATATGGGACTAACAGAAGCAGAAGATGTTAAGAAGAGGTGGCAAGAATGCACAGAAGAACTATACAAAAATGATTTTCATGAACCAGATAATGATGATGGTGTGATCATTCACCTAGAGCCAGACATCCTGGAATGTGAAGTCAAATGGGCCTTAGGAAGAATCACTACAAACAAAGCTAGTGGAGGTGATAGAATTCCAGTTAAGCGATTTCAAATCCTAAAAGATTATGCTGTTAAAGTGCTGTACTCAATAGGCCAGCAAATTTGGAAAATTCAGCAGTGGCCACAGGACTGGAAAAGGTCAGTTTTTGTTTCAATCCCAAAGAAGGGCAATGCCAAAGACTGTTAATACTGCCACACAACTGCACTCATTTCACATGCTAGCAAAGTAACGCTCAAAATTCTTCAAGTCAAGATTCAACAATACGTGAAACAAGAACTTCCAGATGCTCAAGCTGGATTTAGGAAAGGCAAAGGCACCAGAGATCAAATTGCCAGCATCCACTGGATGATAGAAAAAGCAAGAGAGTTCCAGAAAAACATCTACTTCTGCTTCATTGACTATGCCAAAGCCTTTGTGTGGATCACAACAAACTCTGACCATCCTTAAAGAGATGGGAATTCCAGACCACCTAATCTGCCTCCTGAGAAATCTGTATGCAGGTCAAGAAGCAACAGTTAGAACTAGACATGGAACAATGAACTGGTTCAAAATTGGGAAAGGAATATGTCAAGGATGTATATTGTCACCCTGCTTAATTAACATATATGTAGAATACATCATGTGAAATGCCAGGCTGGATGAAGCACAAGCTGGAATCAAGATTGCTAGGAGAGATATCAATAACCTCAGATATGTGGATGACACCACCGTTATGGCAGAAAACAAAGAGGAACTAAAGGGTCTCTTGATGAAAGTGAAAGAGGAAAGTGAAGAAGTTGGTTTAAAAGTTTACATTCAAAAATCCATGATCATGACATCTGGTCCGATCACTTCATGGCAAATAGATAGGGAAACAATGGAAACAGTGACAGACTATTTTCTTGGGCTCCAAAATCACTGCAGATGGTGACTGCAGCCATGAAATTAAAAGATGCTATGACAAACTTAGTCAGCATATTAAAAAGCAGAGACATTACTTTGCCAACAAAGGTCCATCTAGTCAAAGCTATGGTTTTTTCAGTAGTCATGTATGGATGTAAGAGGTGGACCATAAAGAAAGCAGAGCCGAAGAATTGATGCTTTTGAACTGTGGTGTAGAAGACTCTTGAGGGTCCCTTGGACCACAAGGAGATCAAACCAGTCAATCCTAAAGGAAATTAGTCCTGAATATTTACTGGAAGCACTGTTGCCGAAGCTGAAGCTCCAACACTTTGGCCACCTGATGCAAAGAACTGACTCATTGGAAATGACCCTGATGCTGGGAAAAATGAAGGTAGGAGGAAAAGGGGACAACAGAGGATGAGATGGTTGGATGACATGACTGACTAGATGGACATGAATTTGAGCAAGCTCTGGGAGTTGGTGATGGACAGGGAAGCCAGGCATACTGCAGTCTATAGGGTTGCAAAGACTCGCACACGACTGTGTGACTGAACTGACTGACTGTAATCTATTACGTTGATGAAACACCCAAAAAATATTATAAAAACCAATACAAACAGCTATGCTACACCTGCAGGTTTATAAAACTTTTATTGAGCCAGCCTTGAAACTGAAGAAAGAGCCTGGCTGCAGCAACAGAGATATCAACGGCTTACTGAACAGGAGAATCTTACCCAAAGGTTCCTGGAACACCACCCTAACGGCACAGGAGATGGTGGGGAGGATGCAGCAGATGTCTCTGAGGTGTGGAAGAGAAGGAGGCCACCATTCTTGGGGGATTTGATGTCAGGTGGGCTCATCAGGTATCAGGGATGAATGAAACCCTATAACTAAAAGAACTGGTTAGTCACGTGAATAAAGCAGGGACTGGTTGAGTTGGGGATGTACAGAGAGCAAGAGAACAGCCATCTTGAATGGTCTGACCATACAAAAGTATTATAACCACTTTCATATTGATAAACTACAGCCAGTAGATAGAGCCTTTTCCTAAAGTTTTAAGACAGAGGATCATGAGCTGCAGGATCATCAGATTAAAGCAAAAAGTCTAACCTGCTACTCAGCTCCAGGTGTTCAGTGATAAGGATCCACCCTTAGGGGATTAGCAGAACAGAAGATAATCTTTACTAAGAAGCTCAATAACAAAAATAAAAAAGTTCATTTCAAATGCTCATTAATTTATCTAGTTAATGAAATGTGTCTTCTTGAAGATAACTCAAAATAAAGACAGTTTCTTTGTATAAAAATGACTAGCTTTTGCTTTTAGATTTATGTGAAGATTTAAAATTAAAAGTCTCCAAGATGATTACCATCTAATATTTCATATTTACTTCTGAAGATATGGATGGGAAGGCTTTAAGAAGAATCTAAAAAGCCTAGCTGACTCATCTGAAAAGACCCTGAAGCTGGGAAAGATTGAGGGCAGGAGGGGAAGGGGACGACAGAGGATGAGATGGTTGGATGGCATCACTGACACAACAGACATGGGTTTGGGTGGACTCCGGGAGTTGGTGATGGACAGGGAGGCCTGGCGTGCTGCGGTTCATGGGATCGCAAAGAGTCTGACACAACTGAGCGACTGAACTGAACTGAAAAAGCTTAAGTTAATAAATAAAATTACAATTATGTAAAATAAAATGAGTCCTTAGAGTAAAAAAGTAGAAAATTCTGTGACACTTGGGTTTTTGACTGAACCAAAAGATCTTTTCTTATTTCAAAAGAAAATTTTGTCAAGAATTAGACATACATCCAGAGGATGAAATGCTATTCAGTAATGGAAAACAATGCTTCTAGACTTTTGAGTTCTAGGGTGACACTTAAGGGCTTGAAAGCTTTCACTTTAATCCTCACAACAATTAAGAGGTGAAGGACTGAAAATCAACAACTCTTCTTAGATCTAGGAGAGACTTGAGGTCATAGGCCAAATAACACCCTGAATATCAGAGCCCCAAGCAGATACAGAAAACCAAAGCTTAGCTGGCATAGAAACTGGTCAGCAACCCCTCTGAAATCAATATCTGGTAAGAATACTTCAAGGTTAATTGGCTAATTTCTGGAAACTGAGCATGAACTAGCTTGAGAGAGAAACACAACTCCTGGAGGCTTGAGCATGGGGAAAGAGAGGCTAAAGGCTTTGGTGAGTTTTATCTCTAGGATCTTAGTGGAAAGATGATAGAAAAATTCCACCCTGCTTCCAGAAAGAAGGGATAAATAACCATTTATAATAAGTCCACAGCAATTTGTTTTCCTTAACAAAAGCCTGCTCTCATATAACTAGTTTTTTACCAGCATCTAATCAAATGGGGGAAGGGTAATACCCAATTCTCCCCAAAGTCTGACTTGAAGGAAGGGAATTATCTAAGTCCAACCCCTCCATGCCTTCTTGTATCACCTAAAGGGGGAGGAACACACCTAAGAAGCATTTGTGATGATTACAGCCCAGGGGCTTGTGTTCACTGCAAGACTGAGACTTAACCACAGCACACAGACTGCTTCCCCTCCCCCACACATCACTGCCACATCAACAGAGTTTCTGTATAATAACGGGGATTGCAATGGACCTATTACCAAAGTTCCTTTTACCCAATATCTCATGTCTGACTTTCCAAAAAAATGCTAAAGGTAAAAGAAAGTGAGGAAATCAAGCATCAACCAGATTGAGCTAGAGCAGAGATGTTGGCGTTCTTACACCAGGATCTAAAATAACTGTGATTAAAATACTACAGAGTACACGTGTCTCTTTCAGATCTGGTTTCCTCGGTGTGTATGCCCAGGAGTGGGATTGCTGGGTCATATGGCAGTTCTATTTCCAGTTTTTTAAGGAATCTCCACACTGTTCTCCATAGTGGCTGTACTAGTTTGCATTCCCACCAACAGTGTAAGAGGGTTCCCTTTTCTCCACACCCTCTCCAGGATTTATGCTTGTAGACTTTTGGATAGCAGCCATCCTGACTGGTGTGAAATGGTACCTCATTGTGGTTTTGATTTGCATTTCTCTGATAATGAGTGATGTTGAGCATCTCTTCATGTGTTTGTTAGCCATCTGTATGTCTTCTTTGGAGAAATGTCTGTTTAAATCTTTGGCCCACTTTTTGATTGGGTCATTTATTTTTCTGGAATTGAGCTGCAGGAGTTGCTTGTATATTTTTGAGATTAATTCTTTGTCCATTGCTTCATTTGCTATTATTTTCTCCCATTGTGAAGACTGTCTTTTCACTTTGCTTATAGTTTCCTTCATTGTGCAAAAGCTTTTAAGTTTAATTAGGTCCCATTTGATTATTTTTGCTTTTATTTCCATTACTCTGGGAGGTGGGTCATATAGGATCCTGCTGTGATTTATGTTGGAGAGTGTTTTGCCTATGTTTTCCTCTAGGAGTTTTATAGTTTCTGGTCTTACATTTAGATCTTTAATCCATTTTGAGTTTATTTTTGTGTGTGGTGTTAGACAGTGTTCTAGTTTCATTCTTTTACAAGTGGTTGACCAGTTTTCCCAGCACCACTTGTTAAAGAGATTGTCTTTTCTCCACTGTATATTCTTGCCTCCTTTTTCAAAGATAAGGTGTCCATAGGTATGTGGATTTATCTCTGGGCTTTTTATTCTGTTCCATTGATCTATATTTCTGTCTTTGTGCCAGTACCATACTGTCTTGATGACTATAGCTTTGTAGTAGAGCCTGAAGTCAGGCAGGTTGATTCTTCCAGTTCCATTCTTCTTTCTCAAGATTGCTTTAGTTATTCGAGGTTTTTTGTATTTCCATACAAATTGTGAAATTATTTGTTCTAGTTCTGTGAAAAATACCATTGGTAGCTTGATAGGGATTGCATTGAATCTATAGATTGCTTTGGGTAGTATACTCATTTTCACTATCAGCCCTGTTTATAATAGCCAGGACATGGAAGCAACCTAGATGCCCAATGGCAGACGAATGGATAAGAAAGCTGTGGTACATATACACAATGGAATATTACTCAGCCATTAAAAAGAATACATTTGAATCAGTTCTAATGAAGTGGATGAAATTGGAGCCTATTATACAGAATGAAGTAAGCCAGAAAGAAAAATACCAATACAGTATACTAATGCATATATATGGAATTTAGAAAGAGGGTAATGATAACCCTATATGTGAGACAGCAAAAGAGACACAGATGTAAAGAACAGTCTTTTGGACCCTGTGGGAGAAGGTGAGGGTGGGATGATTTGAGAGAATAGCATTGAAACATGTATATTATCATGTGTTAAATAGATCACCAGTCCAGGTTCGATGCATGAGATGGGGTGCTCAGGGCTGGTGCACCGGGATGACCCTGAGGGATGGGATGGGGAGGGAAGTGGGAGGGGGGTTCAGGATGGGGACATGTGTACACCCATGGCTGATTCATGTCAATGTATGGCAAAACCACCACAATATTGTAAAGTAATTAGCCTCCAATTGAAATAAATAAATTTTAAAAAATAAAATAAAATACTAAGAAATCTGATGGAAAAAAAAAAGACAATATGCAAGAAAGATGAATAGTATAAGGAGAGAGATGAAATCTGTAAGAAAGAACTAAACAGAAACACTAGAGGTTGAAAACAAACCAAACCCTGTAAGACTGGATAAGGTTGAAGCTTAAAGTAATGTCAATAGAAACTTCCAAAACAGAAACAGACAAGAATAAACACTGAAAAAAAGGAAAAACAGAATATATAAGAACTACAGGAGAACTACAAATGTAACATACATGTACTGGGAATACCAGAGAAGAGGGAAAGGAAAAAAAGAAACACCTGAAGCAACTGTGACTGAGAATTTCCCCAAATTAATGTTAGATACTAATCAGTGGATCAGGAAGCTCAGAGAACATTCAGCAAGATAAGTACCAAAAAGTCAACACCTGGAGATATCATATTCCAACCACAGAAAATCAAAGAAAAGTCTTGAAAAAAGACATAGGGAAAACAACTTACCTATAGAGGGGCAAGGATAAGAAATACATCCGATTTCTCAAAAGTCATGCAATCAAGAAGAGACAAGACCAAAATATTTAAAGTCTTGAAAGAAAAAACAAACAAACAAACAAAAAACAAGCTAGCATCCTGTAGCCAGAGAAATCATCCTTCACAAGGAGAAATAAAGACTTTCTCAGACCAACAAAAACCAAAGGAATCTGTTGTCAGTAGATCTTGCAAAAATGTTAGAATTTATCCAGAGAGAAGGAAAATGATACAGGTCAGAAACTTGTATGTCCATAAAGAACACAAAAAGCATTAGAGAAGGAATGCATGAGGGGGTAAAATTTTAAAATTGGGTTCTTTTTCTTATTCTTAATTGATATAACAGATAATAGTTTGATTAAAATAATAATGGCAACAATGTCTTTGGTGATTGTAGATTATGGATAAGTGAAATAACAACAGCAATGATATAAGACAGGAGGAAAGAATTTCGAATACTTTGTTATAAGAAACTTGTACCACCCTGTGAAGCCATACAGAGGCAAGTCTGAGAGGTACTGTGGGTTCAGATCCAGATCACTGCAATAAAGTAAATATTACAAAAGAGTAAGACACATGAGTTTTTTTGTTTCCCAGGGCATAGAAAAGTTATGCTCTCTCTACCTGTTTAGTGTGCAATAGCATTGTGTTTATAAAACAACCTATATACCTTAATTTAAAAATACTGCATTGCTAAAACATGCTAACCATCATCTGAGACTTTAGTGCTTCATAGCAGTAACATAAATGATCACTGATCACAGACCACCATAACAAATATAATAATAATAAAGTTTGAAATATTGTGAGAATTATAAAAATGTGAGACATAGACATAAAGTGAGCAAATGCTGCTGGAAAAATGGCAACAGACTTGCCTGACATAGGGTTGTCACAAATCTTCAATTTGTAAAAAATGCAGTACAAGTGACATGCACTAAAGCAAAGCACAATAAAACAAGGTGTGCCTGTGGTGTTACGTGAAGGTGGACCTGGATTAGTTGTAAATGTCCACTGCAAAGTCTAGGACAATCACTGGAAGGAAAAAAACAAGTATAACTGATATGCTAAGAAAGAAAAGAAAGCAAAACTACATAAAATGCTCAAATAAAAACAAAAAAGGTGAAAGGAGCAAAAGACAAAAAAGAGAAAGATTAAGAGCGATGACCAGAAAACAACAAATATGGTAGATATTAATCTGACTATATTAGTAATCACTCTAAATGTCAATGGTCTAATACACCAACTAAAACACAGAGTAGTGTTTCCACTTGCATTTAGTTCACATATTATTAACTAAATGAATGAATAAATCATAATGAATGAAATGAATGAATTAGAATCATTCAAGTGAATCAAAAACCAATACTAAACTACATGCTGTTCACAAAAAACCCACTTTAAAAATAAAGATATATGTGAATTGAAAGTAAGAAGATGGTGAAAGATATATCATGGCAATACTAATCAAAAGAAACCCAGAGTATCTGTATTAATTTCAAACAGAGTATATTTCAGAGCAAGGAAAATTAGCAGGAATAAAAACAGGGTTATTATATAATGATAAAGGGGTCGATTTTTGAATCAAAAACCTGGTAAAAATGGAAAGATAAATAGATAAACCCACTATTATAGGTGGAGACTGCCATTTTGCTACTAGTAATTGTAAGCTCCAACAGGCAGTAATTACTAAGGATATAGTTGAACTGAACAGTATAATCAACTGGCTGAATTTAATTGACATTTATAGAATACTTTGCTCATTAACAGCAGAATACATAGTCTTCTCAAGATCACATATTCACTAAGATAGACCACATTCTGGACCATTAAACAGACCTTAAAAATATAAAAAAGTAGAAATCGTACTATGTATGCTTTCAGAGCATAGAGAATTTAACCAGAAAACAGTATCAGAAAGATAGCTGGAAAGTTTCAATACTTGGAGATTAAACAACATTCAAAACTTCACAAAGGCCCTAGGACAAGTCTCAAGAGAAATTAAAAAATATTTGAACTAAATGCAAATGAAAACACTAATCGAAATCTGTAGGATGAAGTGAAAGTAGTGTTTAGAAGGAAATTTACAGCACTGAATGCTTATATTAACAAAGAATAACGATATTAAAAAACTATCTAAACCCTCACTCTTGTTTAATCACTACATCATGTCTGACTCTTTTGTGACCCCCATGGACTGCAGTGTGCCAGGCTATTCTCTCCATGGGATGTCCCAGGCAAGAATACTGGAGTGGGTTTCCATTTCCCTCTCCAGGAGATCTTCCCAACCCAGGGATCAAACCCGCATCTCCGACTTGGCAGGCAAATTCTTTACCATTGAGCCACTTGGGAAGCCTATAAATATTTATAAAAGCTTTACTAATAATTGCTAAAACTCAGAAGCAACCAACTTGCCTTTAATAAGTGAGTAGATAAATTTTGGCATGTCTAGACAATGGAGCATTATTCAACACTAAAAAATAAAAGAACTATAAGGTCATTAAAAGACATGGAGGAGCCTCAAATGAATATTGCTAAATGAAAAAAGCCAATCTTAAAAGGAGCTTGTCACCTACTCGGAACCCAGCCCGAGCCGCAGGGCCCTCCTCAGACACCTGGGATATGAAAATGCCCTGCAGGACAGAGACAGTCCAAGAACGTCAGTGGGTGCCTGGAGGGGCCTCCACCCTGCCCTTCCGGAGAGGGGCCCCCAGCAGCTGTGCGAGGCCCAGAAGCCCCCCAGTCAGGGCTGCAAAGACGCCCCAGGGTGCAGGAAAGGCAGAAGTGGGCCTTATAAGTGAAATTGATATTTCACTTATATCAATCATATATTGTATGATTCCAACTATATAACATTCAAGAAAAGAATAGACAAAACTGTGAATACAATAAAAAAATATTAATGGTTACTATGGGTTTGGCGTAGTAAACCAGACCACCTGACCTGCCTCTTAAGAAACCTGTAGGCAGGTCAGGAAGCAACAGTTAGAACTGGACATGGAACAACAGACTGGTTCCAAATAGGAAAAGGAGTACATCAAGACTGTATATTGTCATCCTGTTTATTTAACTTATATGCAGAGTACATCATGAGAAATGCTGGGCTGGAAGAAGCACAAGCTGGAATCAAGATTGCCGGAAGAAAGATCAATAACCTCAGATATGCAGATGACACCACCCTTATGGCAGAGAGTGAAGAGGAACTAAAAAGCCTCTTGATGAAAGTGAAAGAGGAGAGTGAAAAAATTGGCTTAAAGCTTAACATTCAGAAAACTAAGATCATGGCATCTGGTCCCATCACCTCATGGGAAATCGATGGGGAGACAGTGAAAACAGTGTCAGACTTTATTTTTGGGGGCTCCAAAATCACTGCAGATGGTGATTGCAGCCATGAAATTAAAAGACGCTTACTCCTTGGAAGGAAAGTTATGACCAACCTAGACAGCATATTAAAAAGCAGAGACATTACTTTGCCAACAAAGGTCCGTCTGGTCAAGGCTATGGTTTTTCCAGTGGTCATGTATGGATGTGAGAGTTGGACTGTGAAGAAAGCTGAGCACTGAAAAATTGATGCTTTTGAACTGTGGTGTTGGAGAAGACTCTTGAGAGTCCCTTGGACTGCAAGGAGATCCAACCAGTCCATCCTAAAGGAGATCAGTCCTGGGTGTTCACTGGAAGGACTGAGGCTGAAGCTGAAACTCCAGGACTTTGGCCACCTGATGCGAAGAGTTGACTCATTGGAAAAGACCCTGATGCTGGGAGGGATTGGGGGCAAGAGGAGAAGGGGACGACAGAGGATGAGATGGCTGGATGGCATTACCGACTCGATGGCCATGAGTTTGAGTAAACTCCGGGAGCTGGTAATGGAAAGGGAGGCCTGGCGTGTTGCGTTTCATGGGGTCGCAAAGAGTCGGACATGACTGAGCAACTGAACTGAACTGATGGGTTTGGCGTAGGAAGGGAGGGATAAATAGGTGGAGCATGGGGAATTTTTAGGGCAGTCAAACTACTCTGTATGATGCTGTAAATACTATAAAGGTAGATACTTGTCATTCCACATTTTTCCACACAGAGAATGTATGACACCAAGATGAACTCTTATGTAAATTGTGAACTTGGCTTGATAATGATAGGTCAATGAAGGTTCATCACGTGTAACAAAGATACCATACTGACGCTGGATGTTGATGGAGGGGAAGGCTATGTGTGAGGAGGTGAGTGGGTATATGGGAATTCTTTCTGCTCAACCATGCTGTGCATGTAAAACTACTCCAAAAAATGAAGCCTATTAAATATTAAAACATGCTTCTATATCACAACTGTAGTAGTATAATATTAAAAACGTACAATATTATGTATAGCATGACCTCAGCTGAGTGAAAGGCACTGTATTAAGCAGTAGGAAAGAGTCCCAAAGACCCTCACAGTCTGGTGAGAAAGACAATCATCAAAACAAAAGGCCAAAATCATCAAGATAAACATCTGGTTGCAAACTTTAACAACAATTGTCAAGAAATGTCCCAGGAGCCCACCACCTAATTTAGATAAGAAATGCGAGTAGCGTGGTACTAAAGGCCAGGCAATGTGACTTTGAGGAAGTTGCATTAAGACTGGACCTAAAAGAGGAGTAGGGATTAACCCTGTGAAGAGATGGATGAAAGAAGACGTTTGAGGATATTGTCCCCAGCATGGCGTGGGTCCCATCACTGGAGAGAGGTAACTGCGGTAAACACATGCAATGAGCACCACCCCGCACTAGAATGGATAAGCTAGGCTGGCAAATCAGCAACAGAAATGGTTCCCAAAACAATGTTGGGAAGGAACACGAAGCTGAATGAGATTTCTTATGCAATACCATTAATGAAACTTAAGAACACATACTCTCGCAGAAAGCACAGTGTGTCATTCAGAAATGGACATATCTCTAAACACACACTTAACAAAATGACTACTTTTGTGCGAAAGGGAAAAGGGAGAGAAGGCGCGGCATCTGAAGCCAAAAAAATAATAAAACTAATAAAGATGGAATGAACTGCAGAGTATGAGAAACTCAATTTTGAGGCTGAAGGACAAAAAAAGAAAAGATGACACTGGAAAGGGAGTATGCTGGTAGAGGAAACATCATATTCCAAAGCACTAAGATAAGAAAAGTTCTGGCTTTTTGAGGAGCCCAAATGAAAGACTTATGTGGTATCTGGAGCAACAAGAGGGGGAGGAAGATGTGGCTAAAATACAGTTATGAGCAAAGCACAGGCCAGGTTAGTGTGTCCTCAAGACTTCACCAGGGACTTTGGATTCCATCCTAGTTACAGACTCTTGAGAAGTGAAAAGCCAATGAATAGAAAATTGAAAACAACTAGGAAAGAGTTACTAACATTGATTACATCTGGATGAAATTCTCTTTGGTGGTCTTATAAAAAATTTACCTGTGAAACAAATACTTCTATAGACAGAAAAGTAGGTTATATTGAAAACACGCTTTTCTAAAGTGTTCAAAACTAGCATTTTTGTAGGTTCAAGGAACAGAATTACAATTATGCTTTAGGAGATATCAACTATTCCATAGTATAATAACATATTGCAAATGTGTCTGCAAGAACTAATATTTCCCTTTAAAGGGTGTAGTGGATTCATTTAATGCTTGTTCCTTTAAAGCATTTATTACTTTTTGTATTTGTTATTAAAATATTCTTTCATTATTCTAATGAGAAAATTCCCATAAAACAGAGAGAATGAAGTGAAAAACCACAGTCTAACAAAATTACTTTGTAAAACCGAGAATTAATACAGATAAAAGAGCTATCATCTTGAATAAATATGAAAGATATAAAGAAACAGAGGAAGAGGCAATAATCATTGAGCAGCCCTTAAATGCACTGAAATAAATATGGTTTACTTCTAACTTGTGACACAATTAGGCCTGAGGCATTACATTCCACTCTTCCTTATATTATCATGCATATATGGCCCTTTCATAAAAGCCAAATGGCCATTATGATGCATTCCAATTTCACAAGAGACAAAGGCATATACAATTTAGGTCTGAAATAGCAATTTTAAATTAATGCTACTAATTTATTTATACATGCCTGTGATGGATTCACTCTGCTATGAAGCAATGCTAAATAGGGCAAAAGGCGTCATCAAACCTGGTGCTGTGTGACTACCTAGAGGAGTGGGATGGTATGGAAGGCGGGAGGGAGACTCAAGAGGGAGGGGACATACGCATTAAAGTGAAAAGTGAAAGTGACCGCCGCTCAGTCGTGTCCGACTCTGGGACCCCATGCATTATACAGTCCATGGAATTCTCCAGGCCAGAATACAGGAGTGCGTAGCCTGTCCCTTCTCCAGGGGATCTTTCCGACCCAGGAACTGAACCAGGGTCTCCTGCATTGCAGGCAGATTCTTTACCAACTGAGATATCAAGGTTGATTCATGTTAATGTATGGCAGAAAGCGACACAACATTGTAAAGCAAGTATCCAATTTAAAATTTTAAAAAGAAATTAAATAATCCTAATGATAAAAAAAAGATTGAACAGAATGAAACATTTAAGTGTCCAAAGGCCTATATGTCTTTTAGCTTATTCCCCATCTTATTAATGGGGTTTCCCTCCGCATCCAGACCAATCTTCAAAACTTTTTCCAGAAAAAGCCTTTATCTGGGGAAGACCCCTTTACTGAAAACTATGGGGAAATACTCTAGGAGAAATCAGACACAAGAGGAATATTCTATATATGGTGCTTGTATCACCAACTGGAGGAAAGCAGTTTCAGAGAACAGAATCTACAAACTCTGAAACCAACACTAATATTATTCAGGTTTTAATAAACAAGACTGGGGTGGGTTTGATGGGAATTTATAAGCCAGAGAAATACCCACAGAGCCACGTGAGCTGTTGTCCTGCCCTGGAATCCCCCATCCCCACCTACTGGAAAACCCTCACACAGGGTAAGGCCCTCCTCCTCCACCAGCCCTATTCAATGTCTCCTCTTCTTTGTCCCCTGCATTCTAGCACTCCTACTGCACCCACATGTCACATTTTTTTTTTAATATTTATTGGAAAATTTTTCCAAAAAATGGCAAGATTTCCAAAGTACCTGGTGAGCAGACAGGAGAGATCTTGTTGAATCACAAGTCAGAGGAATTCCAGGCCCAAGGGTGCTCTGGGGAAAGGTACAGGGTGAAAGGGAACAGAAAGAAAACAGGTGTGCACAGTGATGGGCCAGAGATGACTTCAGTATCTTTAAGGTCATAGGAAATAGGTATGGCCCACTTGGTTTATTAAAAGAAATCAATAATATATTCCTTGTAGTCTATGAAATGTGAAACTGTCCTTTCCTTTCTTATAGTACTTCAACCCATGGAAAGATTGAGAACTTAGTTTTATGTACTTCCACTGGAAAAATCTGCCTACAAACTGAGGGAAAAGATTGGAAAGGTAAAACTATAACCTTTAGAAAGCAGCTTCTGGACATGATTTGAAACATTCCTGGTGATTCTCCTCCCTTCGTGATATGAGAACATTCAATACACAAGTCTAGAAAAGTTCTTATTTGGGTGTTATTTTTCATCCTATAACAGCAATATAAAATGCTACAACATTAAAAAAGTTTAGTTCAAATAATCACTGATATTCCAGATATTCATATTTGGCAGAAATTTTAAAAAATAAGCTAGATGGGACAGAAAGTCAGAGGAGAAGCCCAAAAAGACACCAATAAATTCTTTCAAATGTTTAAAGAAGAATTAATACCAATTCTTCATGAACACTTCTGAAAAAGAAAAGAGGGGATATTTCCTAACTCATTCCATCAGCTAGTACTTACCTGACATTAAAATCAGACATCATGAGAGAAAAAACTATAGACTGATATCTATTATGAATATGGATGCAAGAATTCTGCCCCTCCACCCCAATTCTGGCAAACCAAACCTAGCAATATATAAAAAGAATTAGACAACATGACCAAGTGGGATTTATCCTAGGAACACAAGGTTGGTTTAACATTAAAAAATCAATTAATGTAGTATACCATATTGACAGAGTAAAACACAAAATAACATGATTATCTCAATAGACATAGATAAAGTATATGACAAAAATCTAACACCCTTTCATGATGAAAACACTCACAAAACTAAGAATGTAAGGGAACTTCCCTCAATCTGAAAAAGGCCTTCTAATCTATGAAAAACCCTCAGCTAACGTCATGCTTGGTTGTAAAAGACTGGATACTCTCCATTTAAGGTCAGGAACAAGTCAAGAATGTCCACTGCCATTGCTTCTATTCAACATTGTACTAGACATTCTAGCACAGCAATCAGCCAAAAACTGAAATAAAAGGCATTCATATTGGGAAGAAGTGAAACTACCTCTATTTGCAGATGACATGATCTCATATATAGACAATCCTAAGGAACCCTCTAAAAAATATTAGCCCTAATAAGCAAACTCAGCAAAGTAACAGGATCCAAGATCAATATACACAACCAATTGTACCCTTGTAATGAATAATCTGAAAATGAAGTTAAAAACATAATTTCATTTAAATTAGCATCAAAGAGAATAAAATATTTAGGAATAAACTTAAGAACTGCGAAACATATACTCTGAAAAGTACAAAACATGGCTGAAAGAAATTAAATATGTAAATATAAGGTTCATGGATCAGAAGACTTTATCTTCTTAAGATAGAAACAACTCCCCAAAGTGATCTTCAACGCAATATCTATCAGAAATTCCAGTTGGCTTCTTTGTAGATACTGACAAAACTGACCCTATAATCCACGGGATTTCAAAGGATTCCTTGGAGAAGGAAATGGCAACCCACTCCAGTACTCTTGCCTGGAAAATTCCATGGATAGAGGAGCCTGGTGGACTCCAGCCCATGGGGTCGCAAAGAGTCAGACATGACTGAGCGACTTCACTTTCTTTCTTTTCTTTTCAAGGATGAAACAATCTTGAAAAAGAGGAACAAAGCAGTGGACTAAACCTTTTCAATTTGAAAACTTACCACCAAGCAACGATAATCAAGACAAAATGGTACTGAAGTAAGGATAGACAGATCAATGGAATAGAAGTAGAGGGCTCAGAAATGAACCCATATAGTCAACTGATTTTTCAACAAGGGAGCCAAAAGCATACAGTGGAGGAAATAATAATCTTTCAAGAAATGGTGCTGGGACAACTGCAGAGCCACATGCATAAGGATGAGATAGCTTATACCATACCATAAAAGTTACTTGAAAATAGATGAAGAATCTAAATGTAAGAACTAAAACTATACAACTTAGAAGAAAGTATTAGTCTCTCAGCCATGTCCAACTCTGTGATCCTGTGGACTGTAGCCCACCAGGCTCCTCTGTCCCTGGAATTTTCCAGGCAAAAATACTGGAGTGGGTTGCCATTTCTTCCTCCAGGAGATCTTCCAGACACAGGGATCGAACCTGTCTCCAGTATCTCCTCCATTGACCTGCAGATTCTTTACCATTGTGCCACCTGAGAAGGCTCACTTAGAAGAAAACCTAAGGGTAAATCTGTATGAACTTAAATTTGTCAATGGATTCTTAGATATGAATCAAAAACATAAGCAACAACATATAAACTGGACTTGATTAAAAACTGTGTTTCTAAGTATACCATCAATGAAGTGAAAAGAAAACCAACAAATGAATGAAAATATTTGCAAATTGAGTATTTAATAAGAGACATATTTAGAATATATTAAGAACTTTTCCAGTAATAATAAAAAACAACACAATTAAAATATGGGATAAAGATATGAATAGGCATTTTTTCCAAAGTATACAAATTGCCAATGAGCACATGAAAAAATGTACATTATCACTGGCCATTAGGGAAAGGCAAATAAAATCCACAATGAGACACCACTTCACGCCTAGTAAAATTGCCTAGAATCAAAAAGTCAGACAAGTGTTGATGAGAATATAAAAGAAATTGGACCACATACACACTCCTGTAAATGTAAAGTGGTGAGGACACTTTGGCATCTACTCAAATGATTAAACAGAGTTATCACAGGATCTAGCAATTCTACTCCTATAAATAAACTCAAAAGAAATAAAAACATGTGCATACAAAAACTTGTACATGAATCTTCACAGCAGCATTATTCCGAATAGCCAAAAATGGGTGTGTGCATGCCCGCGCTTAGTTGTTTCCAACTCTTTGCGATCCCATGGACTGTAGCCCGCCAGGCTCCTTTGCCCATGGAATTCTCCAGGCAAGAAGACTGGAGTGGGTTGTCATGCCCTCCTCCAGGGGATCTTCCCGACCCAGGGATCGATCCCAGGTCTCCTGCACTGCAGGTGGATTCTTTACCAACTGAGCCACCAGGGAAGCCCGTGAATACTGGAGTGGGCAGCCTATTCCTTCTCCAGGGGACCTTGGCTGAGCTACCAGGGAAGCCAAAAGATGGGGACAACCCAAATGTCTATCAACTGAAAAATGGATTAGAAAAATGTGGTCTCTTCATACAACGGAATATTACTGAGCCATTAAAGGAGAAGTATTGATACATGTGAGTTACTACTCAATGAAGTTATTAGTTAAACAAAAGGTCAGTGAACTGAAATACACCCAGTTCCACAAATGTTCATTGTCAGCATGACTCAAGGGGATAAGGCGGACCAGTGGGAAAGAATGAAGAATTCAGTCACAATCAGGGAGGTGGCTGCAATCAAAGCTCAAAACCTGAATAAAAAATTGCAAAAGAAGCAAGCAAGGAAAACACATGACGTTGAGACTTAGAGGTGAGAATTAATTGCATCTAAAGAAGGGGCCTCCGAATCTCCTGCTTTCAGAACAACCAGAAGAAAAGGCCTGGCATGTCCCTCTGCAGTGTGGGTAATTTGGTGATCAGATGAATACAGGCTTTCCGCCCTGTGTGTGACCTCAGTGAACAGCTGGCTGGCTGCTTCAGGTTGCCCTGGAGCAGAGAACTCTCCCCAAGCAGGCTGCATGTGTGAATACTAACTAGGCTCAAAAGTTTACAGAAATAATGCCATATAACAATCCTTTTGTACTAGCTATTTTACAAGCTAAGTTTAGGATTAATCTATTATTTTTTAATCAGAGTTGTGATTTCACGCTAAGAGATGTTAAATCATTTGATTAAATTTGTAAAACAGTGTTAGGATGTTTAAGTGAGTTTGATTTGCTGTAAGTTTAGTTTATTAGATAAATAAGAGTAGTTGAAGGGTTTGAGAAGTTTGGCTTGTTGGCATTGTAAATGCTTTTTGTCAGGCATTTCAAAGACTTAAAAAGAAAAATGAATACATTAAATTATAATTGAACTTAAAACAGTGAAGGCAATTTAATTAACCAAGTTTGTAAATGAGAACAACTGTTTAAGAATATAGTCTTATCAACTTGAATTAATCAACCATTAATAAAAGAATCAGTAAAGCTGCCTATTTTTAATTTAACTCTATTTATCAGTAGTACATTGAGATTTGTAAGTTGAGCTTAAATTCTCAAGGGAGATTAGGTTTTAAATATATAATGTTAAGTAGATTTATCAAAAATTTACAACCTAAGTAACATATACTGTTATGTAGAAAAGGCCCCAGACTTTGGTGAAAATACTAATCTTTACATAAATTTCTTTAAATAACTAAATGATGCTTTTAAATATAGACAGTAAAACTAGCAGAATTCCTTCATTCTGGAGTGCCTACTAGGGTTCTAAGTGCTGGAGACACAGTATAAACTGGAAGGAATTAAGTCTTGGTCTGCATGGACCTTACATTCCAGTAGGAGAGATAGGTAATAACAGATACATATTTATGTATTATATAATATTTCTAAAAATATGTTTACATCAAACATAAGAGTGGAAGGCAGAATGGTTTAGAGCATGGATTCTGAAGTCAGACGCCAAGCTCAAATGCTGGCCCCTTAACAGCTCTCTGATCTCCGGGACTGAGCCTCCTGGGGTCTCAGTTCCTTCATTTGTAACTGGGGGAATAATAACATTGTTACCCTACAGGACATGAAGAAGTCCGATGAATTAATATCTGTACAGCACTGAGAACACTGCCTGGCCTGCAGAAACTACTATGACTTCCACGATAGAAGAATGTCGGGAACAAGAGGAAAGCCCAGCAGAGCAAGGGGCAGACAGTGGGTCTGGGGAGGGAGTGTCAACTGTGTTGTCAGAACCCAGTTCCCTGCAGAGGGGACGACTGATCCTGGGGCGGAGCGCTGTGAGGAAGAGTGTGTGCCTAGGTGAGGAGGGTGCCCAGGGCAGAGGGCAGTGCGCAGCCGTGAGGCAGGGGCCGGTGTGGGGAATGTGAGGAAGAGGGGAGGAAGCCTGCGTGGAGAAACCGCCAGGGGGAAAAGCCTTTGGATGTACTCAAAGCATAATGGAAAGTTCCAGGAGGGTTCTTTTTTTTTTTTTTAAATTTGAGAATTTTTTATTGATCACCCTATTATACATTAAAGAAAGAAAGTGAAGTCACTCAGTTGTGTCCAACTCTTTGTGACCCCATGGACTATAGCCTGGACAGGCTCCTCTGTCCATGGGATTTTCCTGGCAAGAATACAGGAGTGGATTGCCATTCCTTTCTCCAGGGTATCTTCCCATCCCAGGGATCGAACCTGGGTCTCCCGCATTGAAGGTAGACTCTTTACTGTTTGAGGTACCAGGGAATTGCCATTATACATGAAAGGTACATTATATATTGTAATACATTAAAATGCATTTTATTCTTGTGAAGGTAAGGCTCTTCATGTCTTAAAAAATGCTTCTGGATTGAATTGTCACACAACAGACCAAAACTGTGAAAAATATATACATATTACAAATTTTGATAATTTTTAAATATAAAAAGTTAAACATAATTGGAAAGGGATCTTCTAATGAGCTGAAGTATGACTTAGCTTTTCTTTTCTTTTTTTTCCATTTATTTTTATTAGTTGGAGGCTAATTACTTTACAATATTGTAGTGGTTTTTGTCATACATTGACATGAATCAGCCATGGATTTACATGTATTCCCCATCCCGATCCCCCCTCCCACCTCCCTCTCTACCCGATCCCTCTGGGTCTTCCCAGTGCACCAGGCCCGAGCACTTGTCTCATGCATCCAGCCTGGGCTGGTGATCTGTTTCACCCTAGATAATATACATGTTTCGATGCTGTTCTCTCGAAAGATCCCACCCTCGCCTTCTCCCTGGAGGGTTTTGATGAGGAAAGTTACATGGTCGGATCTGCATTTTAAAGGATCTCCGGGTGCTGGGTGAGGACCTGCCAGAGGGGCAGTGTGGCCAGAGGGAGCCCAGATAGGAGGCGATGATGCGAGTCAGTCTTTTTTTTTAATTTTTAATTGAAGTATAGTTGATTAATAATTTTATGTTATGTTATGTTATTATTATGTTAATATTGTGTCAGTTTTAGGCATACAATAAAGTGATTTGGTGTGACTCATTCTTTACAACCTGTTTTCCCTTTAATAATGAGAAATATGACTTGGACTATAGCAATAGTTAGTAGATACTAGAAACTGAATTGATGCTGGATAATATTTTGAAGGGACAGCCAAGAGGATTTTCAGGTGAGATGCTTTGGACAGTTGCAAGCCTTATTACTCAAATTGTGGTCCTTGGACCAAAAGCATCAATGTCACACGGAAGCCTGCAAGAAACACAGAATCTCAGGTCCCAGGTCAGACCTACTGAATCTAACTTGTGTTTTAACAAGATCCCCAGGCAAGTTCTCCAAATAGTAAAGCTTGAGAACGCTAGTCTAGGCAGTGCCATGGGAGTGTGTAGATGAGGTGGAACAGATGACAAAGACAGCAAGCTCAAGGATCCAGGAGTCCAGTGAGGGCTGGGCTGTCTATGCAGGTATTGACAGCATAGGGAATGACGACTAAAAGCCAGCAAATCTTCAGTATGCTCAAGGCAGTGGCCCAGAGGAAAGCAAAGAGTTGCAACCAGAAGGCGCGTCTAAAGCAGGTCCTATGACACTGTCTACAACAGCCAAGACATGGAGACAACCTAAATGTCCGTCGGCAGAGGAACGAATAAAGACAATGTGGTCCGTTTGTACAACGGACTATGAGTCAGTAAAAGGAAGGAAATACTGCCATTCGCAGCAACGTGGAGGGACCTAGAGACTGTCACACTGAGTGAAGTGAGTCAGAGAAGGAGAAAGATCATGTGACTTTCCTTTTCCGTGCAGTCTAAAAAGAAATGATACAAATGAACTTACAATTACTCAAAGACTTAGAGAAAGAACTCATGGTTGCCTGTACACACTGCTATATTTAAAATGGATAACTAACAAGGACCTACTGTGTAGTACATGGAACTCTGCTCAAGGTTATGTGGCAGCCTGGATGGGAGGGGAGTTTGGGGGAGAGTGGATACACGTATATGCACGGCTGAGTCCCTCCACTGTTCACTTACGGCTGAGTCCCTCCACTGTTCACTTGGAACTAACACAACATTGTTAATGGGCTATATGCCAAAACAAAAGAAAAGTTGCAAAAGGAAAACAAGCAGGTGCTTCTAAGAAGCAGGGTCTCCTAAGAAGTCTTCTAAGAAGCAAGGAGAGAGAAACACTGGTCTTAGAGCAGAAACCAGGACAAGGGCCCCAGCAGCTCCTCCGGTGAGAAGATAATTGAGGCTGTGAGTGAAAACTAGCTGAGAGAGCTACAAGAAAAGCAGGGTCCTCAGAGGCAGCCCGTCTAGGTTACCAAACGTAACACCCACACAACATCTGACCCACAGCTGTCAAAGCGCCAAAAGCATCAAAGTGGGGCAGGTTTTGTTTCTTTGGGTTCTCCATACAATGCAAACACACCTTGCAAATATCTGCACCTCTAAGCATGAGATGCTTCAAAAACACGGCAAAGGTTATTTAAATAATTTGCTTCTGGATAGGAGATAGTAACATATGCATACAACTTCAAAAGCACTGATAAAAGGCTTTTTAAGTTCCTAAATGAAGAGATCTAAACTCTGCACGTAATATGTCTTTAAAAGACTTTATTTTATTAATAATAGACCCTTATATGACATTCAAAAATATTAACTTTTTGAATCCTCATAGCAGTAAGTAGTTAGTAAGTGGGGACCATTCTACGCCCATTTTACATATGCGTAAATTGAGGCCCAGAGATTTAGGTATGTTCTACAAGCTCTCACAGCTGACAGACAGCAGAGCTGGGGTTCAGATCCAGGCCATGGAGCTCCAGGCTCTGTGCTATGATCTCTGTGCTACTCCTCTTCAACTCGATACAGGAAAATTTCTTTGGAAAAAAAAAAAAAATCAGAGACTTGCTGGATATAAGAAACCCTCAGCAAATGATGTTTATTTCCAAGGCAGACTTATCCCAAGTTCATTCCAGACAGATAAGAAATCAATCCTATATTTAAAGAGCCTTCGGGAGGCCATGCCATTATTTCCCCTGATAACTGATTCCAATGCCAGATGCCTCCGACCGCCACGGTCCTCTTCTTCCACTTAACCTGAAACACTGCTGCTACAATGCAAGCACATTTCCCCTTGGCAGTTCTCCGAAGACCAGCCTGCTAGGCTCTGAAATTTTAAATCTGTTCCATTTCAGGGTCCCCTCCTTCTCATCCTTTTTTCCTTGCACATCCTCAAAGTTCCCCCTGCTGAATCATCACATTCATTATTCAGTCCAAAATGCCCTAACTATGACTGCCCTGCTAATCCGCTCTTAACTTGGAGCGTGAGAAGCCAGGGACGTCAAAGGTGTTGTGACCAAGTGTCCTTCTGTGACTTGAGTGGAGATTACCTTGGTGGGGAGGCTGTGAGGACAAGCATGTGTCACCAAGGAGATGTGCCGCTCTTGGGTCTCACCCTCAGTAAACACAACCCAGAGGTCTGGCTACACACACAGGGGGCCCGAAACTGCAGTGCGTTTGTTACAAATCACCTCCACCTCCTCTTGTGTCATTAGCTGGTGACAACAAGAGGGGCAGTGGTCACATGAATTCAATGATAAGAATGCACTACTATATATAAAGTAAACAACAAGGACCTACTGAATAGTACAGGGACCTATATTCAATATCTTGTAAAACCTACAGTGGAAAAGAATATAAAAAAGAAAAAAGTGAATCACTTTGTGGTACAGAACATCGTGATTCAACTATACTTCAATTTCAAAGAAAGAATTGAGTATCTCCTATGTTTGGGGGCTTTAAATGTCTCAAAGGCTGAGAATTAACAAATGAGCAGAAGAAAGCAAATAAGTGCAATGATCTGCCTAGCGGCTTTAACTTATGCCAGTGACATAGGCTGAAAGTGTACAGAAGGGCCTTAAATTTACAGTCTATCTTTTAAAAACCCTGAAATGCCTTTCAAAAATCCGTCTTGGCTATCATAGAAATATGTAACATGAATCTAGCAGTTGCTCCGTTGTAAGATGATTATCTGCGCATGGTAACAACCTGCTGACAAACACTGGGAGCTTCCTTTCCCTGGTTCCTGGCCCCTCACTCTGCTGCCTCCATCAGCATTTGGCTAAACTTCGTGAGCCTAAAAGAATAAGCCCAAGTCCTTAAATAAAGCCCACACTGCTGACCCCCGCCCAGCCAGCTCACATTCCCAATGCACCATGGTCTTTGGGATCAGTCAGAGGGGTTCAACCAAAGTCAGGGCACCTCAGTTTTCTGAGTTACAGACTGTGCAGTTACATCCTTAGGATAAACTGCATCTCTCAACCATTTTTTCCTATCACTCCCCCACTCCCTGCCAATATACCAAGAAGCCTTTTTAACCTAAACACCCACATGATATTGTGATACCACAGGCTACTACAGATCTGATTTTGTACTTCATATATATTTAAATTTTATACATAAAGAGCAAAATTTATTCATCCCCCAAGAACCAGTGCTCACCCCTCTTGAAGGTGCCATCACCCTTATTGAGGGTGTATGGGATAATGATGTCTGCTTTCCAGTGCTGTTCAGTAAAGCGTTCATGAGCATGACTGAGCACCAGGCGTAGTTGAGATCTTTCTTCTACGGCGCTGATGTCTTAGTGGTTAATCTATGTATGTGCATGTTTCCCTGAGAACAAGGGAAGTGTTTATTCTTTATCATAATGCATCCCTGTACCATGCATTGCTAGACGGGACTAAATAATGTAAATGGTGCAACAAACTTTGATCACTGTCCTGGGGACCCATCTCTAGAGCCCTACCAACAGCCTCCAAACTGCCACAGAGCACCAAGCACAGAATTGGAGCTGGGAGGGACTGAACTGGTTAGTTCGCCCATGAGCAAATCAGATCTCTTTTCAATATGGATGTGTATTTTTTTTTTTAACCTCAGTTCTCCATTGAAGGAGGCCCTCAATGGAGCTAGAAGCATATTTAGGTATTGATAAGCAGTATGTCCGGCTAAAATCCTTATAAAAATGAATACATCCTTTTGAATTTGAAACTTTCAGAAAGCAAAAGCAAAATATACTATTCAACTGTGCCTTAATATAAGTCAAGATAAATAAAACAAGAAAACTTCTTTATGTTATTTCATGCAAAAATGTTATACAATTTAGAAGTGGATATGAAACAAGCTTTATTCATTTTTCTATTTCTTGAACTATCTGAAGTTTTCAGTGAAGTTATGGAATCAAATCACAGAATCTCTTTTAAAGAGACGACAGTTTACATAGAGCCATGTAGAATCATTTCATGGGCATAACTGAAGGGACATGACCCTTTCTTATTTGTCCTGTAAATCAAAGTTCAAGGTTAGTTTTTCTTGACTGAGGATAATAAGAAAATCCTTGTTTCCCAGTTATTTTTAGGGGGAAAAAAAACCCATTTTTAGGTAATTTTTACAGAATGAGCAGACTGAAGACCCACCCTCAGAACACAGCAAGCCCTTCCCTCCTCACGTGAAGCAAAGCAGAACTCTGCCCCGAGGAGCCAGCAGACAGAACTGCGCCCCCAGGACCAGGAACTGAGGACAGGCCCCGTGACAGGGCTGAAACACAAGCTACTGTCAGAGGGAAAACACCCCCAGCCCTGGAATTTGTCTCTGGGAGCTGCGATGTGCGAGCAGCAGGGGCAGAAGGAGAATGAGAACCGCGTGGCCGGGACAGGTGGCCCCGGGGCCCCGGGGCCCAGCTTCTCCCTCTCATGCTCCGGAGGGGAGGGTCCACCCTGCGCTGGGCCACGCTTGCGTCCCCCGTTCAGCTGCCCCTTCAAATACTCCTGAAAAGAAGTGTTTTACCACCCGTTTTTCCTCTCTGGGGTCTCAGCTGCAAGTCGCGGTGACCTCCAGCAGACATCGTGTGCTCAGCAGCCAGAGACAAGGCCAAATCTGAAAGGGCTGCAAGGACAGGGCGTCCGCCTGGGCTCTTTCTCCTTGCTTCCTGCCCCACCATCTCATCTCCGGGGCAGGCAGTCATCCCCACGGCCAGGTACCCGGCCCCGGTTTTGTTTGTCTGTCTCTCAATGTGTGTCATAACCCTAAATTCTGTGAGGACTGGGACAGGAGCTAGGGGTGTGACATCTGCCTCCCCTTCTTACTGAGAAACAAAAGAGCTTCTCATCCTCCAAATTGTTCTCCGACAGAGTCTCCCGATTCGTCAGCTATTTATGGAGCAGTCACAACGTGCCCATCACTGGGTTAGCCCACTGATTCACTCAGAGATGAGTCAATAGATTGTAAGGAACCTGTCACTGTCCTCAGTCTGGCCTGGGAAGAGAGGCTGGCTGGCCCCAGGCCGGCATATGCAGCTGACCGGCAGACAACTGAAGCAATGCGTGAAAGAGAATGCCTGAGCGAGCTGGCAGGCCAATGCCAAGAGCCGTAGCAGAAAGTGAGGAGTGATGCTTGAGAAGGTTGGAGACGAAGATGTTCCAGAGGCTTTGAAGAGAAAACACAATGCATCTTAAAATCTGTATCTAAATGGTATTTCACTATAAATGTTTAATTAAAATACTCTAACCATCACCAAACAGAAATAACCCTCCACCTGTATCAAGTAAACTCTGCTGCTATGAACCAAGATGTCAGCATGAGTTGTACTTCTTGCTCTAGCAGGATTCATTAGAGGGTGGGGAAAGATGTCACCAGGAAACTCAGGGTTAGCTAGCCAGTAAAGGTGCTAAAGCTGTTTCATCACATTTTGATATATTTAGAGAAAGAATAAGTAGGTCCAGTGAAAGGTTTTTCTTTTTCAAGAGTTGGCCAGGGCATCCTTTGATGTCTCAAGGATAGCATGAATGACCCTTTGTTTGGTTGACAGGATTCAAGAATTAAGTTGATAGCTGGCAAGGTAACTTTTAAAGTCCCTCTCTAAAATAAACTCAAAATGGATTAAAGATCTAAATGTAAGACCAGAAACTATAAAACTCCCAGAGGAAAACATAGGCAAAACACTCTCCGACATAAATCACAGCAAGATCCTCTATGACCCACCTCCCAGAACATTGGAAATGAAAACAAAAATAAACAAATGGGACCTAATTAAACTTAAAAGCTCTTGCATAACAAAGGAAATGATAAGCAAGGTGAAAAGACAGCCCTCAGATTGGGAGAAAATAATAGCAAATGAAGCAACAGACAAAGGATTAATCTCAAAAATATACAAGCAACTCCTGCAGCTCAATTCCAGAAAAATAAATGACCCAATCAAAAAATGGGCCAAAGATTTAAACAGGCATTTCTTCAAAGAAGACATACAGATGGCTAACAAACACATGAAGAGATGCTCAACATCACTCATTATCAGAGAAATGCAAATCAAAACCACAATGAGATACCATTATACTCCAGTCAGGATGGCTGCTATCCAAAAGTCTACAAGCAATAAATGCTGGAGAGGGTGTGGAGAAAAGGGAACCCTCTTACACTGTTGGTGGGAATGCAAACTAGTACAGTCACTACGGAGAACAGTGTGGAGATTCCTTAAAAAACTGGAAATAGAACTGCCATATGACCCAGCAATCCCACTCCTGGGCATACACACTGAGGAAACCAGATCTGAAAGAGACACGTGCACCCCAATGTTCATCGCAGCACTGTTTATAATAGCCAGGACATGGAAGCAACCTAGATGCCCATCAGCAGATGAATGGATAAGGAAGCTGTGGTACATATACACCATGGAATATTACTCAGCCATTAAAAAGAATGCATTTTAATCAGTTCTAATGAGATGGATGAAACTAGAGCCCATTATACAGAGTGGAGTAAGCCAGAAAGATAAACACCAATGCAGCATACTAACGCATATATATGGAATTTAGAAAGATGGTAACCATAACCCTACATGCAAGACAGAAAAAGAGACACAGATGTATAGAACAGACTTTTGGACTCTATGGGAGAAGGCGAGGGTGGGATGATCTGAGAGAACAGCATCAAAACATGTATATTATCAAGTGTGAAACAGATCTCCAGTCCAGGCTGGATGCATGAGACAAGTGCTCGGGGCTGGTGCACTGGGATGACCCAGAGGGATGGGGTGGGGAGGGAGGAGGGAGGGGGGTTCAGGATGGGGAACACACATAAATCCATGGCTGATTCATGTCAATGTATGGCAAAAACCACTACAATATTGTAAAGTAATTAGCCTCCAACTAATAAAAATAAATGAAAAAAAAAAAATGAAAGAGCCTCCAGGGCTTCCGTATTTGCCTCTTATGCATTTGAATCTGAGTACCAGATTTTAAAAGAACGTGGAGAAACTGAATAATGGCATCAATAAGCTTGACACAATCAGCTCATTGAATTTTTAAAATAAAGAACATAAATTCTATACATATAAAAAGAAAAATAAAGTCCCTCTCAACCCTAAACTTTCAAAAGTCTATGACTCTGACAGATGTGCGCATTTTGGGATTGTTGGTAGAGGTCACTCAGAACTAGGAAGGTGGGACCCTTCAGACACCCATAAGAAACAGGCCATATTTAGTTCCGAGCTGAATGTCCTAAAGGATTATCATGTGAATCTGAGGTTGTAATATTTTGAAATACATTCAGTGTTTGTAATACGACAGTTAAGCTTCTTATTCATACCTGGGCCTTGTGCAGAACAGATTAAGTTATCTTTCATTTACTGAATTTAGATTATTGTCCTTTCTCCACCAAATCTGCTTTCCATATATGGTTTTAACTTCCATTTCACAGAAACCAGAGGTTATCTGATGAAAATTCCCTTAATTTTACTTTCTTTGGGCCTTAACTTCTTTCCCCCGTTCCCTTCCTCCCATCTCTTTAGACGAAGATCAAGCTGGTCTTAACCACCCTATTCTCTTCTTTCAACGTCTTTTTGGTACCTCCAAAAGAAATCCCTTCATTGCCCCATCTTCAACTCTCTTCTTCCACATTCAGTGTATCTTTAAATCCCCACGACATTCACCACTTCACACAAGTTAGAATCTCATATTACTCTCCAAGCCTTCTCCCTGATCCCCACACATCACTGAGTACCCCTCTCTCAGTACTTGGCACAGGAAAGGATACAGCCTCTTAGTCTAGGCCCCTCCCTTCTGGCCTAGATCAGATCCTGTGATAGGCTCTTGGGTGGTTTTCCTGTCCCTAGAGCCCGTTACAATAGGCTGCCAAGGTTTTCCTTCTGAAGCATTACTCAGAGAACCTAAAACCTGCCATGCCCTCTCCAGTTCTCTGGCAGAGTTTCTGAAAGTGCAAGACGCAGGCCAAAGTTTCAGGAGGTATTTGAGAATGGATTACACTAGCACAGAGACTCAGGATTAAAAAACATCATTTATTTTCACTTGAATCTTCTTGTGAACTTTTTGATGTGTTTAAGAAAAAGCATCAGCTAGGGTCAGCAGGTCAAGATCAGGCCTTAGACATTTGCCAGTCTCTTTTTATCAAGCCTATAGGCTCAGCTCAGAGCAGTAGTGAAGGAAGATTGTCAAATGAGAATTTAATAACTCTGTTGGGTTTTCTGGATTTATTTAGAGCAGGTAATATGGGTTTACTATTGACCATAGTGATAGTACATTTCCTTTTAATGTAAAGGTATTCAAGAAAAACAAAAGCCAAGTTAGTAAAGGTTCTCATAAAAAATAACACAGGTGTTAGTAACACAAGCATCACAAAGGAAGTATAAGAGAACAGAGCTATAAATGAAAATCCAGACTCCTCATTCTCCCATGCATCAGCCCCAATCTAACTAAATCTCCAACCACAGCCCTTCTTTATAAAGTCTCTGCTCTCTGACTACACCTGCTCTTGCCTTGGTCCATACCTGTATTTATGGTATTCTTTCTGTCTGTACTAGTCCTCTTCATTTTTTTGACCTTTTGAAATTCTATTTATTTTGAAGTCCTGAATCAAATATTTTCTTCTCTGAGGAGTCTTCCCCTAAGCATTTACATTCTGATTTAATGATCCATGTGCTTGTCCTTTGGCTATGGTGCTTATTTTATTCTCTCATGTTAGAGTTTGTTCACACATTTACCCTACTATATTGTAAATTCCTAGAGGGCAAAGACAATGCCTTTTTTAAAAATATGTATTTCTGCTCCCAGTACAGATATTGAGAATGACAATATATATAAATAAATATGTATGTATGTATGTATATATATATATGCAAATGAAATAATGAGTAGGAATTTTTGATCTTATCTCATTGTTTGCTCCAGAAGCCATAGGTAGCATTTTTTTTCTTAATAAATAACTTTAGAAATAAACCTTAACATAAATAGCAACTCGAGCTTACTGAGTAGAAAACAACTTATGAAGCACTTCCTAAGTCCCTGAGGAGAATAGATTTCTATTAGTCTCCTCATTTAAACATGTATGATTTTATCTTTTTTGGCCTGTGTGTTTTTTGGAATTTTTGGTGGGTTATTATTATTATTTTTTTTGGTGGGGGATGAGTAGGTGGGGAGTTGTGTTCCAATCTAATTAAGTCTTAGGACGTGAAGAACAGAACTCAAATATTAGAAATAACCACTTATCCTTTTATCCAACAACTGCTGACTGATGGCTGGCATGCCTCCAGGCACCAGGGACATGGAGAACCAAAGCCACCATGCTGCCCTGGCGGAGCCAAGCCGTGATCACTCGCACCACACGCGGTGCAAACAGGCCAGGAGCCTTGCTGCTTTGCCTCAGGTGACTTGCAGCTGACGGTTAATAAACTTACTGGCCCCCAGCTTCTGTGCTGGGTACTGGGGAGGTGTGCACTCATCTCTTTTAACCGTGTTTGCCATAGGGCATTATCCTAAGACAGGATCTGGCCAATCAACAATAATGAGTCCTATGATTATAAAAGAATGGGCTCAGAGAATCATGGACTCTAACAATTATCCAAGTGCTAATCATTTGCCTGGCAAGATGCCAACTGGCCTTAGCCAAACTTGCTTTCTGGACAATTCCAGTCAGTCATCTACAGGTCTCTGTTGACAGCCCATCCCATGAGGCTCACGTCTGCTCAGAGAGAAGAGCTAAAGCCTGTGCCCAAAGGGGAGGATGGGATCAGACTCACTGACTTGGCCTCGTCACCGCAGGCGCCATGATGGTGAGAAGGACGGGAGCTGATTGGTAGGGTATTGAAAAGACTGCACCCAAACGATAAATGTATGTAATATGGCATAATAGTATAATACCATCACTGTTATTTTGGGAGTGTCCAACCATTTCTGGTCCTTAAGAGACTGGAGCACACAGAGCCTATTTCTCTGCTTTATGGAAGACTAGGACACATCTGAACCATCTCCTTAATATGCAGATGCCACCTGCAGCAGCATGAGCTCGCCTTCTGACTGAGTCATCTGTCCCTTTGTGCCTCGTGGTGATCTTAGAAAAGACTCATCAGAAGAACGGGGCAGTTCTAGTGTACTACCAGTGACTACATACTGATAATGAAAAACTGGGAAACACAAAGGTCGTTCAAATACTGTGCTTCCTTTCAAAACATACCAAGAAAATTAATTTCAATTTGAATAGAAGTGGGCAAATTACACATACTTCTTTTAAAATGTATTCTACCTTAACAAGACTTAACCCACATGTTGGCTGATTTTTTCTTTTCTTTTTGACAATTTCACCTAAATAGGCTGGTTCACTAGTAAGTAACCATAACTCAGGATTTCTTCCTTTCCAACAAAGAAATCTATAAAAAGGCAATGTAATATATGCTTAAATCAAGAACATCCAAAGCTATGTGCAAAATAGATTGGAAAATGCTTAAGACAAGTTACGGCTATATTGGAAAGGTACAAAAATCTGCAGCATTCAAAAAATAAATTTGTTTGGAGAAAGAAGCGTGTTTCAATTTTTAGTTACATCCCACCTATGTGTCTTCAGTATGAAAAAATGTGCCCATCAAAAACACTGGGCAAGGAAAGGGAACATTATTTTTACCTAGGTTGACAACTGCTATGAAAAGATAGTCCTCTGGGGCCAGATCAGGCCCAGCCAAAATGAGACATACCTAGAGCCAGTCTGTAGGATCACATGGAATGAGGACGTGGGAAGGGTGAAGCTGTGATGTGACACTAATGTGAAATTCTTATCAGGCTAAAATGCCACTAAAGTTCTGGATCTCCTATAAAGCACATTTTGTGAATGTTAATTTAATATAAAAATGTTATCAGTACTGTCTCAGAAGGCTGGTGTGCGCCCAGTCACTTCAGTGGTGTCTGAATCTTTGTGGACTGTAGCCCACCAGGCTCCTCTGTCCATGGGATTCTCCAGGCAAGAAGACTGGAGCGGGTTGCCATGCCCTCCTCCAGGGGATCTTCCCATCCCAGGGATCGAACCCACGTCTCCTGTGGCCCCTACACTGCAGGCAGATTTTTTACCGCTAAGCTACTGGGGAAGCTGGTATCTTTGCTAAATAATAGCTTCTTCCTTTACATTCTTCTGAGGAACGCACATGATGTTTAGGGGAAAAGCAGTCATGTTTAAGAGAGAGCAAGCAAACCTCATGAGAGGTCTTAATTCATAAGAAAATCAAATGGGAAGGCCCATGTGAAGTAACATCAGCTGACTTGATAGAAACAGTCCTGCATATGGAAGCAGAGAGAGGGCAGAGGCAATCACAGTATGTTATGATGCTACTTCACTGCATAACAGCAATAAAGGCTGGGTGACCCTTAACGAGCCAACAGTGAGCAGCACGGAGCCCTGCTGCTCCCACAGCCCAGTTTACACCGAGGAACAGGGCTGCAAGGAGACTGGATGATTTTCTCAGGCCAAGCAAAGTCATTCTGCAAGTGAGTACATTTCAGCAGCTTCAGCTCTCAATCCATCTCATGATCTGTTCCTCCACAACCTCTGGATTAGATTTTTAATGACTCAGTGTTTCTACTGACGTTACCCAAGGTCAGTGAGGTCAAAACCCAGGAGAGCAGACTCCATGACAAATCAAAGGATTTGTTTCACATCTTGTTGAATTATCTTAAGGTGGACACCAGAGGTAGGTTTATTTTTTCTTTAAAGCATATATAAAAAAGACCTATGAGGGCATCTAGCTAGTACTAGTCAGTATAGCTTAGACCACTGACTAACATTTGCATGACATTTGTACCTAGTACTTGAGCCAATACCAATGTTTGATCCTTTATCACCAAAAATAGTTTATAGATAGTCCTAAATACAGTACAAAGATTATCTGGGAAAAACTCTCCTGATTTAAGCAGTGTCAAATATAAATTCACTGCCTGAACCTCAAGTTAAAACTAGAAAAATCCTTTATAATTGATAATATCACACTGTGCTTGAAACAAACTCGACAAAAATGATGTTTCCTTAAGACTGGGAGTCCGCAGTGCTCCGTGACATCCTAGAGGGGAGGGAGGGCAGTGGAATGGAAGGGAGAATGAAAAGGGAGGGGACATAGACGTACCTCTGGCAGGTTCATGTTGCTGTATGTCAGAAACCAACACAACATTGTAAAGCAATTATCTTCCAGTTAAAAATAATTTTAAAAAAGAACTCTCGCAAAGAGAAAAAAAAGATTGAGGGTCAGCAGCGCTCTGTGACAACCTAGAGGGGTGGGAGAGAGGTTCAAGAGGGAGGGGATATATATGTACTTCTGGCTGATCCATGTTGTTACATGGCAGAAACCAACACAACACCATAAAGCAATTATTCTCCAATTAAAAATAAATTAATTAAAAAAGCCAAAGCTATGGTTTTTGTTGTAGTCATGTATGGATATGAGAGTTAGGCTATAAAGAAGGCTGAGGGTCACAGAACTGATGTTTTTGAACTGCGGTGTTGGAGAAGACTCTTGAGAGTCCCTTGGACAGCAAGGAGATCCAACCAGTCCATCCTAAAGGAAATGAACCCTGAAAATTCATTGGAAGCACTGATGTTGAAGCTGAAGCTCCAATAGTTTGGCCACCTGATGGGAAGAGCCAACTCATTGGAAAAGACCCTGATGCTGGGAAAGATTGAGGGCAGGTGGAAAAGGTGGTGACAGAGGATGAGATGGTTGGATGGCATCATCGATTCAATAACATGAGTTTGAGCAAACTCCAGGAGATAGTGTAAGACAGGGAAGCCTGGCATGTTGCAGTTCATGGAGTCAAACAAGTCGAACACGACTGAACGACTAAACAACAACAAATTTAAAAAAAAGGGGGATTGGTAGGCAGTACACTTGTTTTGTAAAATGCTAGATAGTAACTGTTATAAACTTTGTAAACCACATATGGTCTCTGTCATAAAATACTCCCAAGTCAGTGATTTAAAAAGGTAAAAACTGTTCTTATTGTGGTTTGTTTGAAAACATGCAGTGGGTCATATCTGAACCATACACCATAGTTTACAAAACCTTGCTTGAAATATCTCAGCACCCTGAGAATATGTCCATTTCCTCAACTCATCCTAATATATGACCTTGTATAAAATGATCAATAAGAAGCACCGATTAAGACAAAGACCAACCCAGATCAGTTCAGTCGCTCAGTCATGTCTGACTCTTTGCAACCCCATGGACTGCAGGATGCCAGGCCTCCCTGTCCATCATCAACTCCCAGAGCCCACTCAAACTCATTTCCATTGTGTCAGTGATGCCTTCCAACCATCTCATCCTCTGTTGTCCCCTTCTCCCCCTGCCCCCAATCCCTCCCAGCATCAGGATCTTTTCCAATGAGTCAACTCTTCACATGAGGTGGCCAAAGTATTGGAGTTTCAGCTTCAGCATCAGTCCTTCCAATAACACCCAGGACTTATCTCCTTCAGGATGGACTGGTTGGATCTCTTTGCAGTCCAAGGGACTCTCAAGAGTCTTCTCCAACACCACATTTCAAAAGCATCAATTTTTCAGCACTCAGCTTTCTTTACAGTCCAACTCTCACATCCACACATGACCACTGGAAAAACCATAGCCTTGACTAGATGGACCTTTGTTGGCAAAGCAATGTCTCTGCTTTCTAATATGCTATCTAGTTTGGTCATAACTTTCCTTCCAAGGAGTAAGTGTCTTTTAATTTCATGGCTGCAATCACCAGTTGTAGTGATTTTGGAGCCCCAAAAATAAAATCTAACACTGTTTCCACTGTTTCCCCATCTATTTGCCATGAAGTGATGGGACCAGATGCCATGATCTTAGTTTTCTGAATGTTGATCTAAATAGGATCATTACAAGGAACCAAATCCTGGTGTTTCAAAACTCATGAGACTTCTCTCTGGAAGGCTGTGGTCAGGATTCTGGGAAGCTCCACAGACCAGGGGCAGCAGCCCTTGCTGTTTGCATTCCTCATGGGAGTGGGACTCGGTTGTTGGTTACCGTTCAGGAGGCTTTCGGGAGTACCCGTGACATGGAGCACGCTGCAGGCCTGCAGGGGGTGGCAGGGGAGAACAGTGGTGGTCTTCGTGAAAGGGAAGATGGGATGCTGTAGAAAGGGCACTCATTTCTGTGCCAGTGTTTCTCTGCACCGTGGAGTTCTCTCACTAATGACACCTTGGGTGGGGTTCCCTCGGCCTTCCCTTCGCAAACCCCAGCCAGTGTTCGGAGCTACACAGATGCTGAGAGCCCCTGAAGCAACACCTAAGATCAAAGACGGAGAAGCTCTGTCAGAAGTCTGCGTGCTCCCGCAGAGTCAGTGAAAACCCTTCTAGGCTGAACGCCGAGAGGCGTAGCCAGCAGCGCTGTACCATGCCTGCCACGTTTCCGTGGGGCCGTCTGCCTGTCTGTCCAGCACACAAGGAAGGTCTCAGATTTCCAAGACCAGTGTCCCTGCCCTCTTCAGAAGGTCACCAAGTGCTATTTTTGCCCCTGCTTGAAAGAAATTTTAAATTAACAGAGTTCCTCATTAACCCCTTTTAACTCCCTAAACAGTAAAGCTCTTGCCAATGAACCCGTTTTTAGAAGATGACAAAATAAAGACATACAAATTCTTTTCTACATTGATCAGGCATTATTCCCATTAGTAGTATTTTTCAAAGTGTCTCTTCTTGGTTTCAACTTTAATACACGAAGTCACTCATGCAGTGTTACAAAACAGCCTTCTATTGTCCTCACTAATGGGCAAACATTTGTGTGGAACCATTTATAAGTCTTCACGGAGCGATGGTAGTGGTATCAATCTTGGCCTGACAGAATCAGATGACTTATAAGGTCTCCTCTGACCCAGATTCTATAGGGCGCTGGACTATGGGCTCAAAGTGGTACTAGAGATGGTCTTTATCCTCGAGAGGTTGAGCTCAGGTGGGGCTTTTATAACGACCCCCATTTACCTTTAAACTGGAGAGAAAGGTGGTTCCCCTCACCTAACCAGCACCAGGTAAAAGTTTTGCTCATATTATACCAAAGACAAATAACTACAATCCCTTACTAATTCTTCCTCAAGACCACATAAAACCTGCCTAACAAGGCACCTTTACCATCCAACCACCCACTACCACACTTCTACCCAAATACCTGCTCCATCATGAGTAATGCCCAGGACCCCAGGAGGGTTAAAAGAACAGGGATCCCGATGATACAGGCATGGATGGTGGACGAGAAGAGGAACAAAAACTATTAGTATTTCAGAAATGAAGACTCCTTAAGCAGGAATACAAAACTTGACAGAGTGGCCTCTTACTTCATAGTGACACCTCTGAGCTTCTTAGAACTTATTTAAAAAAACACCTGACTGACTACTAGAAAGCACAGTGGACAGACTACCATAATAACAGCAGTGAAATAACTCTAAGAAATTCATCCCTTTTCAGACATAGAACAAGTCAAGAATTCTAAGTGCTGGCCACCGCTAAACCAGATGAAAACTACTGATCAAAGCTGATCTTTCTGTACTTAATGCTTCATTTTGGAAGGCTTTCTGGGACAAAAGCATAAAGCTACCTCAAAATAACAAGTGAAGATTCAGGATAATTCTCCACAGATACAGAGCCTCTCCCCAGTTTTATTCAAAAACAGAGTGCAGGTGATCACTAATACGCCCAGTCACATGAAATATTGGGTACTATTTCTTTAAATTGAGAAAGTTACTAAATTTAAGTTTCCACTATGAACTCTGGCAAAGATATTTTCTGCTAATCCAACTCAGTTTGAATACTTTGTGCCTTTCACTGTGGTTTTTGTATTTGCAGGCTATCATTCTTACATGAGCTAGTTACATGAGTGTCCTGAGAGGTTCTAAGACTGCAACAATAGATATCACAAAATCTGCTAAAACTTATTTTTAAAGTGCATCTTCTGTTAGGGCTTCCCAGGTGGTGCCAGTGGTGAAGAATTCACTCACCGATGCAGGAGACAGGCGATATGGGCTCAGTAGAGTACATTTTATGTAACACACACAAACTTTCAGAGCCTGAGATCTCTAAGGAGAAGCCTCAGTGTAAAGGCACTAGGTACTAGTCACTCAAAAATATTTTGCCCCTGAGCCACTGTGAAGCTCTGAGTGTGGAATGTCAATTGCCATGTCCCTGTGATGTACACTATGAAGAATAATCAAACAAGAGTCATCTGGTCAGGTAGCCCATGGCTAGAGCATCACTGTTTCAAAGTCATGACTGTGGACTGTCCTAAAATCCAGCAAGGTCACACAAAGAAGAGGGGGAGACTGGTTTTTACCAGTAAAAGATTTAGGTACCAATCTTTACCTAAAGATTGTAGGTAAACAATCTTTACCTACATCCTTAAAACAGGCTTAGGCATGTTACAAATGCTTGCCTTTGGTCAGGACGAGAGCTGTGGATTAATTGAATCAAATTGTTACCTCAACTTGGGAAGGGGAGTATCAAGTGAGGAACATGTTCACCTTAAGTGTAAAAATGAAAGATAGCGTCTGGACTTCAATTTTCATAGCTACTACAATTATCAAAGCAATGCAAGAACTAGAAAATTATTTAAGTTGAGCTGAAAAAACAATCTCCCTTGCTTCTATCTCTGTTTCCTGTTACTAGAAAATAGTGGTTACTAGAAAAGCAAGACTTCAGGGTAGGAAAAGGGCAGGAAGGAGAATCACATGAAACAGGAAACTTAACAAGAGATTCAAGTCTCTTCAAAGAGTTCACAGTCCACTGGGTATGTGTAGGTGGCTTTCATCTTGTAAGGCTTTGGGAAGCAAGGCTGATTTAGAGAAAGGCAAATGTACAAGGCTTCAGTGTGTTCAAAAAAACAGTAAAGAAAATGAAAAGAGATGCCACAGAAAATATTTACAAATCATATATCTGATAAAGAATCAGAAGCTAGAATATATAAAGAACTCTTACAATTTAATAAGATAAATGACCCAGTTTTAAAAATGGTAAGACTAAACAGATATTTTACCAAAAAAGATACACAAATGGCTGGTGATCACATGAAAAGATGTTCATCATTATTAACCATTAGAGAACTGTAAATTAAAACAAGACCACTTGAAACTCACTAGAATGATTATATGATTAGGTAACAAAAATAAGCTGAAACTCCAATACTTTGGCCAGTTGATGCAAAGAACCGACTCATTGGAAAAGACCTTGATGTTGGGAAAGATTGAAGGCAGGAGGAGAAGGGGACGACAGAGGACGAGATGGTTGGATGGCATTACTGACACGATGGACATGAGTTTGAGTAGGCTTTGGGAGTTGGTGATGGACAGGGAGGCCTGGCATGCTGCAGTCCATGGGGTTGCAAATAGTTAGACATGACTGAGCGACTGAACAGAACTGAACGAAAACTCTCTCTCTATATATATATGCATATACATATGACTGACACTATGACATATCCACACATATGTATATGACTGACAATGTTGTCAAGAATATGATGAAACTGGAACTTTTGTACATTGCTGATTACTGGTGAGAATGTAAAATGGTGCAGACGCTAAGTGTTTATTTAAGAATAACAGAAATGTGTGTTTATACAGAGACTTTTCTGCAAAAGTTCACAACCATCCTATTCACAGGAGCCCCAGACAGGAACTAAAAGTGCATCAGCTGGTGAATGTATGAACAAAATGTGGCTTATCCTTACCGCAGAATACTATTCACTAATAAAGAAACTATGATACATACTACAACATGGCTAAACATTCAAATCTTTAAGTAAAAGAAGCCAGATGCAAAAATAAATTACACATTATCTTACTGCATTTCTATGAAACTCAGAAGAGTGTATCTATGGAGATAGACAGTGTATTAGTGGTCGCCTGGGACTGGAGGAAGCAGGGACTTAATGTAAATAGGAATAAGGGATTTGGTGGCGGGGGAGGGGGTGATGAAACAGTTTTAAAACTCAATAGTGGTGATGGTTGCACAATATTAAGTTGCTTCTGTTCTGTCCGATTCTTTGCAGCTCTATGGCCCACCAGCTCCTCTGTCCATGGGATTCTCCAGGCAAGAATACTGGAGTGGAATGCCATTTCCTGCTCCAGATGGTTGTACAGGTCTACAGAATTACAACTATGGAATTATACAACTGAAATATGTTCATCACAATTATACCTCAATAAAGTTATTAAAAAAGAAACCCACAAGAATGACAAGAACCCTCTTTTCCTTTGACCCCTTAGCAAAAATAATATGGTGGAAGTCTGCGTGAAGTTTTTATTTATTCACCAAACATTTATTGAATAATGACCATGTACTCAAAATGGCTTTGACTTCACCACCATGCTATGTTTAAATATCTGATGGCTGGGCTTTTTCCCATATCTCTGAGGATTTGGCAATGACCAGACTATTAATCCAAAGGATTCTGAAGTAATGGCTCAGTGATAAAGAATCCATCTGCAGTGTAGGAGCCGCAGGAGATTTGGCTTAGATCCCTGGGTCAGGAAGATCCCGTGGAGGAGGGCATGGCAACCCATTCCAGTATTCTTGCTTGGAAAATACAAGTATCCTTGCATGGATAGAGGAGGCTGGTGGGCTACAGTCCACAGGTCGCCAAGAATCGGACACAACCGAGTGACTGAGCTCAGGATTATGAATTACAGACAAGACAGGGCTGGAACTAGCAGAGTGGGGGAGTTCAAGGATTGACACTTCCCTTCGTGGGCCCTCAGGAAGCATCACTAGATCAGATTCTGCTTGACCGGGCAAGCAGTGGGGACACAGTCCGTCCAGACTCTCTCAAGGGAGTCAAGCCAGGCATCTACACCACAACACCAGCTCTGGGATACAATTCTAAAACCTACATTCCCTAACAGAATTATTATAACAAGAAGCAAGCCCACTGACATGTTCTAAGGTTATGAAAGTTTAACTTTAAAACAGAAGGCAGATTTGTCTAAACTCTATAAATGTTCAAAATTTGTACATTTTATCTCATATAAAAGCAATTTTTTTTGCTTTGATTTTCTTTTGTTATTCTAGCATTATTTTGACATACAGTAACATTAAAAACAAAGGATATAACACATAAAGAGGGGCTTCCTTGGTGGCTCAGATGGTCAAGAATCTGCCTGCAACATAGCAGACCTGGGTTCAATCACTGGGCTGGGAAGATCCTCTGGAGAAAGGAATGGCAACCCCCTCCAGTATTCTGCTCTGGAAAACTCCTTTGGACAGAGGAGCCTGGAGGGCTACAGTCCACGGGGTCACAAAGAGTTGGACACGACTGAGTAGCCAACACACACACAGGGATAAAGATGTGGTGTACATGTAAAATGGAATGCTGTTGTTGTTTTTCAGTTGCTCAGTCCTGTCTGACTCTGCAACCCCATGGACTGAAGCACACCAGGCTTCCCTGTCCATCACCAACTCCCGGAGTCCACCCAAACTCATGTCCATGGCATCAGTGATGCCGTCCAGCCATCTCATCCTCTGATGCCCTCTTCTTCTTCTGCCCTCAATCTCTCCCAGTATCAGGGACCTTTCCAATGAGTCAGCTGTTCACATCAGATGACCAAAGTACCAGAGCTTCAACTTTAGCATAAGTCCTTCTGATGAGTACTTAGGGTTGATTTACCTTGAAGTTTACTTGTTTGATCTCCTTGCTGCCCAAGGGACTCTCTGGAGTCTTCTCCAGCATCACAGTTCAAAGGCATCAATTCTTTGAGACTCTGCCTTCTTTACAGTCCAGCTCTCACAACCTTATGTGTCCACTGGAAAGCTAGAGCCTTGACTATACAAACCTTTGCTGACAGAATAATGTCTCTGCTTTTCAACACACTGTCTAGGTTTGTCATAGCTTTCCTGCCAAGAGGCAAACATCTTCCGATTTCATGGCTGCGGTTACCATCTGCAGTGATTTTAGAGCCCAAGAAAAGGAAATCTGTCACTACTTCCACATTTCCTCCTTCTATTTGCCATGAAGTAATGGGGGCCAGATGCCATGATCTTAGTTTTTTAAAATATTTTTTTAATGTGTCTGGTCACAAAGAGTTGGGCACAAGTGAATGATTGGATAAAGAAGATGTGGTACATGTATACGATAGAATATTAGTCATAAAAAAGAATTAAGTAATGCCATTTGCACCAATGTGGATAGACATAGAGATTATCATACTAAGTGAAATTAGAGAAAAACAAATATATGATATCACTTAAAAGTGGAATCTAGAAAACTATACAAATGAACTTATTTACAAAACAGAAACAGACTCAGGCTTTGAAAACAAACTTATACTTACCAAAGAAAAAGATGGGGGGAGGGATAAATTCAGAGTTTGGGATCAATATATATACATTATTATATATAAGACAGATAACAAGGACTCGTATAGCACAAAGAACTCTACTCAATAGTCTATAATAACCTATATGGGAAAAGAATCTGATAAAGAATATATGTATATATATATACATATATATATATATATAAAACTTAATCACTGTGCTATACACCTGAAACACAATATTGTGAATCAGCTATGCTCTAATATAAAATAAAATGGAGTTTTAAAAAGCTACAATTAAAAAATAAAGGATATGAAGTTTGAAAGGAAATAGAACACAGACAATCCTATAGGCAAGTAGGGAACACTTGTGCTTTTGCCAAACAAGCCCCACTGGATGTCTAAGAAACACACTGATTTTCTTAAAGACAAAACAGCTTGACTGTCAGGACGTCTACATTTAGACTTTACAATCTTTCTTTTTATCTGGCATGGTGGTTCTGAAGCTGGAGAGAAGGACGTTGCCCAGAACTGCGTACACACACTCTGCATAATGTACTACATACAGATGACCAAAGGGTTTTCCAAAATGGGAAGACACTCAGAACGCATACTGCACAGAATCTGGACATTGGCAAGGATGTCAGGATACGAGGACTGTGATGAGCTAACTGGATTGCGAGGTTGGATTGCTGAGCTGCTTGGCTTCTCATTTGTATCTGCTTGAACATAACCACTGCTGGTATTTTCAAACTGTACTCAATCGGACCAGGATCTCAAAGGATCTTGCAAACAAATATTAATCCTCATTGTTATCTCAGGAGACAGACCAAAAAACAAATCCTATCTACATAGGAATAAAAAGAAAATTGAGTTGGAGAGAGCCCTGGCTTTCTTTCTGTAAGACTTTAACAACCAATCTATTTGGCAAACATACTGAGCATTGATGCTTTGTGAGGCACAGATGCACGATGAATGCTTTCAAACTGCCGACTTTTATAACTTGAAAGGGCCCATTTTAGAGTTGTGACTCACTTATGAGCCTGAAAATGCTATATCCGTATGTATGAATCAGACCCCGGAAGTATAAGTTTACAAAGTATTACATTACCATCAACCACAGATTACAAACCCATTGATGAAATGCTTAGTTTACTTAGCAACAGCTGAAACTTAAGTGGTGAAAAATAATCTAATTATCCAGGATACTGCAATAAACCAAGGTGCTGGCAGGATGCTTCCTCAGCACTGTGATGCCTAGTTTATGACTACTTCTACAACTATCAAAGAAAATTGATCACAAGTAACATGTTTCAAATTTAAGTAAATCAACAGGAATTGAAACATCTCTGGGGATCAGGGCTTGAAAAAGGACAGGCCTCTGGGTGACTTCCTAAAGATGTAAAAACTAAATCATACGTGGCAGATCAGGAAAACAAGCTTGTGTTCTATGTAGCGTCTCACTTTGCACTCCCCTACATGTGATCCTATTTAAATAATAAAAATAGATAAATAGAACAAATGAGACTTTCAGATCCCACCTACCTCTCTTCCTTGAGAAACTGGTTTATATCGTACTGAAAAACTAAAGCAAACGAAAACTTCTGTGAAACGAGAAATTTGAAAATTAGAACACAGATCACTTAACCATTTAAATACCTTATTACTTATTGAAACTTCAAATTCAGTTTTATGTAAAATTGTCCTCTTTATAGAGAAAGTTGTAAATGTATACGATTTTAGAGTGACAGGTTCACCTCTAGTTATAAAAAGGTAACCTCCACAATGGTTAATTAATTTCCTAGATGTAAACAGGTTCAATCCCTGGGTTGGGAAGATCTCCTGGAGGAGGAGGAAATGGCAACCTGCTCAGTATTCTTGCCTGGAAAATTCCATAGATAGAGTAGCCTGGTGGGCCAGAGTCCAAGGGGTCACAAAGGGTTGGACACGACTGAGCGACAGAGAACACAAACAACTACCATTCTAAATTTGGTTATTTTGGTTTTCAGGAATAAGGGTGTTCATTTTATCTTAGTATGAATAAAATTTAGATGATATTCAGGGTCCATATCCAATAGAAATTGGAAGCCCAAATCAGATGTCCTTTATGAACTGGTGCTAAAAGGATAAAAATCTGTTTAGTTACAAACTAAGATATTCTAATTCTACCAGGATTTTCCTTAGCAAGTCCCCCTTCATAATACTGATGCCTGAAGACATAAACAATCCTTGTGTTAAAAATAGCTATTTTATATGAAATGTATGTTGTACAAAGTATCACTATGGGGCATGATTTGGTGGTGATATTCCACAATATCCCACAGTGAAGTAAAGTAAGTGTCAACTACATTTCAGAAATTACCTTCAAGCAATTAATAAAAATGAACTATAAGTGACAGAGTTTAAAAAAAGTCCAAATTGATTAAGGGAAGAAATGAAACATGCTTTTAAGACACTGAATGGTAGATTTTAAACATAACTGAAACTCCATTCCTCAGGTTGTCTTGGATAACTTAAAAAGTAAGTAACAAATTTATTTTCATCTGTTTTTAGTGATGGAAAGAATTTATTCTTAATCCACCTAAAATACAGTTTAGATGATAAGAAGCTATTCAAAATAAATTTTATTGTTTGCTTCTCCAATTTTCCCACTTTGAAAAAAAAAGCAAACTATTCTTAAGTCATTTTTAGAAAATTTTCTCTCAACTAGTGCCTATTAGTTAATGCATACGTAAACGCTCTTAGAGATAAAACAATGAGCTGAATAAAAACAGTGTTTCTGGCTACAATGTCTTAACTAAAGGAATCTTTTCCAGTGACAGAAACAGTGCCTAGCATCTCTAGTTTATTACAGACTTCCACGATGGTCGCTTTTCGGCTTGGTAACATTGCCACCAAAGTTCCCAGCCTGCCTTTCTTTCCCCCTTCTTCAGTCTCATCCCAAAGCTGGCCCCTCACCCACATTATAAAACTTGCAGCCAAAAGCAAAAGAATATATTGAACAAAGAAACATTTTTAAAAATTCTCAAACTGTGTAGAAAGTTACAATCCTCTTCTATCTCCTTTTGAAGTTTCAGTATTGACAGAGCACGGTGTTGATCAAATACATGTTCTTTCCTCCTTTTGGATATTCTCAATGCACATTCACATATTAAATGCTCTAAGAAGTAAAAAGGGAAAAAAGCACCTTTCTTTATGTAACACAGGGCTGGCCCACAGTATCCAGCCCCACCACTTCCAAAACAGCTCCTCACCTTCCTTTGAAACAGTGTTCAGGGAAACACACTTTGGGATGAACACTACCCTATGGCATCTTCATAGAACCAGTAAAATCTGAAAAAGTGTAAGTCAGGATGGGATAATCCCAATTTTCAGGACCATGAACTCTGGAAGACTGACTTCTTTTAATACAAATGCTCCTGACGTTTCTCTGAAACAGCCTGAGGCCACACTTCCCAGGAGCTTCATAAAGGGCTGTTCTTTGCAGGTCTGATGTCCACAGCACAGGCCAGACCAGAAGCAGAGACAGGGGTGCTGTGATCTGGTCTCGGGCAGCCTGCTCCTGACAAATGTAGGCCACAGAAATGATGCCAGATATTTGCCACTCTGCTTCCTCTTATCAAAGAAAGAAAGAAAGAAAAAAAGAGAGAGAATGGCAGGAGGGAGGAAAAGAGGGAGGGAAGGAGGGCATGAGGGGAGAAAGAAAGGAAAAAAAGAAAAAGTTCTTAAATATAGGCAAATCAGAGGTACATGGAAAGTAATATCAGGAATAGACGCCTCCTATAGGATGCCTCCTCATTACTGGAGAACATTTTCCAGATTTTCCAGAACATTTTTCAGAAACGTCTATGTGTGCTGTACTTGCTAGAAGGGGACAGATAGGTTTGCAAAACAAACTGCTTCAGAAAGCCATCTGCCTGTCTCTCTCTCTCAAAAGCTCTCTCCTTTAAAAAAATATTTTTAGAGTTATTCTAATTAAGAAGAGAAGTTCTGTCGGGTGTGAATACCCTTTTATATGGAAAGAATGTTTGGAGGGCTCAAAGATGGGCCTGGTAGAGCTCATACAAATCCAAATTCCAAACCAAATAACAGGAGAGTTGTGTATTATATTTCAGTATTGCAAATTTCACAAAAGAATGGAAGGCAGGCCAAAAAATAAGCAGTTAAGGAAGAGAAATATGCAGGCTACATCACATTCAAAATTAACTTGCAAAAACAAAGCAAATTTTTAAAATATCTTTGTATCTTACAAGTTATAGCCTAGAGATCTGTGCAACAAAATGGGCATTTTAATGAAAAACAGAATGGGGAAAATCTCCTACTATCACAACACTGGTTAATGATTTTCTTCTCTACACTTGTGCAATTATAAAATGTTATCTTTGGAAGAGAGAAGTTTATAAATCCATGTAGTTTGCAATGAGGAATCCAAGGCAGAAAGAAGCAAATTGGTTGGCCCAAGGTTGTTCAGCCTCTAAATTGTACAACTGGCACTAAATCCCAGGGTCCCAATCACGAGTCTGGGCTTGCTCCCTTCCCCAAGCCGTGGATTTGGTCCAGGTAGGTAACTCTTGGCTACAGACTCATTCCTGATGTGAAACACAAGTTTCGCTTTCCTGTGACTCTTTATATGAAAACAGGGAAGGTCTGTCATCTGATAACCTCAGCATGTTAAAAAAAAAACACACATACTTTGGGATGTGAAAAGATTTGACACAGCTTGCCTCGGGCTTTCTGTATTTGGGGACAATGGATCAAACAGTTAAGATGAACCATTTTGAAAAGAAAATGAATGACATGTGCACGGTGCTGAGGCTGTGTTACGTAACTGGCCTTGGGAAGCAGAGGCACTAGATGTACATATTGCTCGATTATGCTTTTATCTCCACTGTTACACCCTCATGCACCATTCTGGGGCTTCCCTGGTGGCTCAGACAGTAAAGAATCTGCCTGCGGTGCTGGAGACCTGGGTTGATGCCCAGGTTGAGAAGGTCCCCTGGAGAAGGGAATGGCTACCCACTCCAGTACTCTTGCCTGGAGAATTCCATGGACAGAGGAGCCTGGAGGGCTACAGTCCATGGGGTCGCAGAGAGTCGGACAGGATTGAGTGATTAACACTTTCACTTTTCACTTTCAAAACAGATTTCCCATGAGTCAGCCGGATTATGCAGAGAAAAAGAAAACTATGTAAAGATACTGAAATCGACATTCTACGCTCCACCCTAATCACCATGTAGTGAAGTCCACAGTTGACAAGTTCTAGATCAGTACGGAAAGCTTCTAATCAGGTCTTTAGTGCCTCAATCTTAAGTTTAAGTGGACTGCTAAAGTTGCCTAAATACTGAAGGAGAACTTCTAAAAGAGACTGAAGACAAAACCAAAACAGACAAACAAAAACCCAGAAAAGTACATCTCTGGGGGAACAGAAAATACACAAAGAGAAAAAATATTAAAGATTATCATTAACATCTCTAAAGAAATAAAACAGTACATTTATGAATAAAAAAGCATGATGCTAGTTTAAAAAATGGGCATTTGAGGATCAAATATGAGACAATGGAAATTAATATACAGTAAAGAAGAAATAAAATTCCAAAAGAAAGACCTTGAAAAAAAATTGAGATTATCTTTTATATATGAAGCAAAAACAGAGGTGGAAAACAACACAGAGGGAAATGAGAAAATTATGGAACTCACAGAGAAGGACCAATATCTACACAACAAAAAACAGGAACAAAAAATCATTAAATAATTCAAGAAAATTTCCAAGAACTGAAGGAGATTAACTCCAAGATTGGATAGGCCTACTGCATTAAAATAGAATAATTACACCATGATATACCCTTGCGCTGGAGAAGGAAATGGCAACCCACTCCAGTATTCTTGCCTGGAGAATCCCATGGACAGAGGAGCCTGGCAGGCTACCACACATAGGGTCACAAAGAGTCGTACACAACTGAGTGACTGAGCATGCATACCGTGCTGCAATTTTAGATCACTGATCCTAAAAGTTTCCATCAAAAAACAGATAAAAAATGAGAACAGCATCAGACTGCTGCACCCTGGATGTCAGAAGTAAATGAAGTCCACAATGTTCTCAGAGAAAATGCTTTTCAAACTAGAGTTTTCCATCCAGCAAGAGAGAAGAATGAAGTTGCCATATCTGCAAGGTCTCAAAAAAATATCTCTCACCCACCACCTTCCTTCAGAAGCTACTGGAAGATGAATTTTGTTAAAATGAGGGAATAAGTGAAGAAAGAGGGAAAAATGAGGTTCAAGAAAAAAGATATGCAACATACAAATAAAGCAAAGGAAACCTCCACTTTGAGAAGCAGCTTAGAAAGTCCCCAGACGTTCAAGTTCAAAGCAAAAATTGACAGATTTTCCCCAATATATATATAAATCCAGTAAAATTATATTTACATAATGTAGAAGAATTTAGAGATGACTTAGTCTAAGTATATAAAAATTAGCAAAAACTAAGAAAACTAATTAAATAAAAAACCTAAGAAAACTAAGCAAATAAAAAGGGTGATTATTAATTCCAAAGAAAATAAAAGGATGTGCAGAAAAGGCAAAATGATTATAATATACCATATAGTTCAACTACAAGTACAGTTCACACAGTAATAATAATGTAACTGTGGAATATAGATGATTGGTGTTTATATAACTTACTGGGAAGAAAAATTACTTTTTGTGTGGGTAGAGTCAGGAAAGCAACATGTATATGAAAGTGAAAGAAAACTGAAACCCCAACTTCCTGAAAAATCTAGATGAAAAATCTAGAGGTAGCAGTATAAGCAATATCATTCGGAACTTTGGAAAGTTGTTACCAAAGAAATGGCTAAATGAATTTAAAGTGGTTCTTCTGGAAAGAAGAAATGGGGGAGGTGTGTTCTGGGCTTTTTATTTTTGCAACAATTTTCATACAGATATTTTTCTTTGTTAAATTATTTGTATGTATGTGTGTGTACATTTTAGTTTCTTTCAAAAGCTAAATTTAAAAATAGTTACTACGAACACCAACATCCCAATATTTAATAGTTCTATAAACTTCTAAGTCCTTGCTATATGTCTATTGCTAATTTCAACTGGAATTTTCTTCACCAAGGTCACAATAGGTTCCCTCCCCAGTTCCTCCGATTTACGTAACAAGTCTATTTTTGCTTGTTTGTTAAATGGCAAGGTTAATACTGCAGATGCTCTAACTGATGAACCCAGACCCGCTGAGCAGTTCTGAGACTGCATCTAGCTCCGCACTACCAGAGCTCTTCAGGCAATATATCAAATACACATCGACCCTTCTCACTAACTGTTGAGAGTTCAATAAACCAAACATTCACCTATAAGCACCTTATCTGTAATCATGTGAACACTATTAAAAGTAGGCACTACAATCAGCAAAGCACTTTAAGGCATCCCCACTTGTCTCAACCGTGATCAACACTATAACCAAACAGGTGCCCAGATGACTCAGTATTGCCATTAGACAAACATTTCTGATAGAAGTCTCTGCACAATGTGAAGGTCTCCAAGTTTTGATTATAAAGGCAGCAAAAGACAGCCCTCTACTGAAAACTGGTCAGAGTAGAAAGAAAAATACATAGTCATCAAGACATTGCTGTATGCAAAGTATCTTAGGAAAAGCTCTTTCTCATTCATTTAAAAGAAGCTCATAATAGAACCCCACATTTTCAAGCATAAGTCTCTACATGTTTCTAGTCTGAAATGTGTTCTTTCTCCCACTTTTAAGGACACTATAAGGCAAATTATGTTCTCAGGAAAAGAAACAAACTTACCTTTCACAAGCTCGGACAGTCCATGCGGCAATTATCCATAATGAGATACTAAAAACCAAGAGTACAGTTCCTGGGCATATAGTCATTAAAGTCTTCATAACAAAACGCGTATTGAAGTTTATCTTATTAAGTGCTCCAATGCTTCTAGAGGAGGCATCAGTGAAAAGTTTGCTATGTAAAAGCATGACTCTGGCAATCAGATAGAGTCTTAAGAACATTGGTATAGACAAAATGATATCCACGTCAGCGGTGGTGGTGGATGGGGCATAGGAGAAGGCAAGCCGGGCCGTCCATGTGAACGTGTAATTCCCAGGTATGGGGTGAATAGCACACACCAGTATCTCCAAGCAGATGAAGAAGATACGCTCATAAGTCATGGCTATTCTCCAGTCATCTGCACCGTTGTCCACCATGAACAACTGGAAGATAAAGGAGAAAGTCAGCTCAGCATGGTGAACGGTCCACAAGGCTCAGCGCAGGTTTTCAAAACACATCACAGGCGACGTCAAGCAATCACAGCACGTGCTAGGCCTTAACTTCTAAATGCGAGTAGCCAGGTACACTATTTTAAGAAAATGGCATTGGCACAGAAGAACTTTATTTTGTAAAAATTCAGATTACAAACTCACCATACAGGAGCTGAAGCTATTTTGGAGTCTATGCTCCTGTACAATCATGTCAGTGATAGCATTTAAAAACAAGGGACTGGGGCCTAACAGTAACGTACCTCCCCCTTAGCTGAAGTCAGAAAGGCTTGCCTTGTAACAAGCTGTTCTCCTCCTTGAGGATCTAGATGTAAACCTTGCACAATTCTAGCCATATTCTCAGCAAAATCCACTTACAGTGCCTGGGCAATCGGTTATACCCTCTAATGCAACAATACAGGAGCGTTCTTGCAGATAATCTTATTTTTGGCTTCTGAAAGAAAATTGCAAGGGACCACAGACAAATGTGGCAAAAACGTTTCTCCCAGCTGTCTTGCCACTGCGCTATATTTTACCTCTTTCCTTCTGCTCTCCCGAAGCCTTCCCTCGGATTATTAATTTGTTTTCAATCTTTCTTTCCATAATAAAGGTTCCTTTTCCCTACTTCTGTCATTCCTCACTCCACAATGAACGAAAAGAAAGAAAAGAAAGAAAAAGAAGATAGATAGACAATAAAAGGAACAGAAAAGAATGTTTCCTGTCTTCCCCGGCTGTTCAGTAAACAAGTCCCCCAGGCTCTAGATCACAAACAACCAGAGGCATCTGGAAATGTGTGGTGACATTTCTGACTGCCACAGTGACTTGTGAAGGCTACTGGCATTTACAGCCGGGAAGCCAGCGGTGCCAAGCTCGCTGTAATTCTGAGAGTCCCACGCACAAAACAGACCTGTCTGCCCAGAATGCCGACAGTGCTCTCCCACTGAGAAAGATGACATATTCTTTGCCTTTTGGTAGGTAGCCAATTTCTGTACAAAGCATGAGATGAAAGCAACCCAAGTGAGAACAGAGAGTTCTCAGGTATGAGTTGCAGAGGAAGCTGGTCGAGCAGATCTTCACGATGATTGGATTCTATGATCTCTGCTCCTCTGGAGTCAAAATAGTCATTTCCCCACCACTTGCATGCTAAGTTGCTTCAGTGTTTCCGACTCTGTGCAATCCTGTGGACGGTAGCCTGCCAGGCTCCTCTGTCCATGGAATTCTCCAGGCAAGAACACTGGGGTGGGTTGCCATGCCCTCCTCCTCCCCGCAGCACTTAGACGGTAACAAGTTCCCATTCTAAGTTAACGGTCCTGCAGGTCACGGCTACTGCCCACACTGTTATTCAAACCCTGCCCTCAGTGCTACTTGCAAAGACAGGAGTTTGAGGACAAAGTGATCACTTCTTTCTGGTACTTCAAAAAAGTTGGAGAATAAGCAGGATCTCTTATCAAGTTTTCAACAAATTAAGTTATGGCAACATATGGTTTTCTGTATGCCTTTATCATTAACTTTCTACCTAGGGAACTCTAAGGGTTTGATAAATAAATGCTGCTGCTGCTGCTGCTGCTGCTAAGTCGCTCCAGTCGTGTCCGACTCTGTGTGATCCCATGGACGGCAGCCCACCAGGCTCCCCCGTCCCTGGGATTCTCCAGGCAAGAACACTGGAGTAGGTTGCCATTTCTTTCTCCAATGCATGAAAGTGAAAGTGAAGTCGCTCAGTCATGTCCAACTCTGTGCGACCCCATGGACTGCAGCCCACCAGGCTCCTCCATCCATGGGATTTTCCAGGCAAGAGTACTGGAGTGGGTTGCCATTGCCTTCTCCAAATAAATGCTAAGAGACAGTAAAAATTAGACTTTCCAGTTTCCAAGAAAGAAACAGATCATAAATAAAGCCATTAAGTTGACCACAGAAATATTCTTGTGCAGTTCACCACTTTCAATACCACACTGGCATAAAAGAGTTCAATAATAAAGATATACAAAAGATTGTATAGATATAATGGTAGAAGGCTTCTAAACTGTTTATCAGTGACTATTTACAAGATACTCTATAACTCTTCAGGAATGTGAACCCAAAATCTCTTAAGGTCCTTATGTCCAAAAGGATGTCTTCCTTCAACTTTGAGAGGCTCTATACATTCTAGAGACACTATCACTACTCTTGGTAAAGTGCTATCAAGTGCCAGTGTAAGTCACGTAAGAAAAACAATATTGGTATTTAAGTCTACGTTTCCATTTCTACTGAAAATGATATTACCCAGTTTGTCTCCTTTCTTCACCAAACATGGCTCTGAACGATTTGGAAACATATCAAATCCACCCCCAAAAGGAGTCATAAGCACCAAGACACCGGATAGACAGAAGCTGTGTAACAGATTCTCAGCACGATTCCAAGACAGGCTTTCCTCGTGCCCTTCTGGGCAGTAGCAGCATCAGAGCAGGAGGAGTGCCTTCTGAGGTGAGCGGTAAAGCAATGTGTAATTCTGACAGGTTACTTCCAGGCTCCTACTTCTCCTGGTCCTCCCCCATCACTCCCAGAGCACTTGCTCCTCTGACCTCAGGCTCCTCATCGCCCTCTCTGCTCACTTCCCTAACGAGGCTGGTTCACTCCACTCCTTCCCAGCACTCCAACCACTGTGTCACCAGTACCCTCAGCAGCCTTCTCCCTCGAGTTCTGGTGGACCGACCCCGGCCACTTTCCAGCGCAGACGTGCAGGCGGGCTGGGCCCACCACGGGCCCGTGCCTTCGGCGCAGCTGAACCCTTGGTGTCTCTGCCATCATCCTCCGACCCCACAGCCTCTGCTCCAGACAGGCATCTTTCCCTCCAGGGCCAGTACACTCGCCCTCGGTATCAGAAATACCTCCATTTTATACTTCAGTCACAAGCTCACCTACATCTCATCCTTTTCTCCTTATTTCCACTCTCTTCTGTTCCACCTATTTACAGCAATGTTCCACTGAAATCCAGTTCCCCTCCACCGACAGCCCCATTCCTGTGCTTTCTCCGTCTCAGCAGACGATACAAGCAAGTTCAAATCCCCTCCGTTCATGAAAATCAGAGCAACACAAACAAGGGCTTCCCTGGTGGCTCAGACGGAAAAGCGTCTGCCTGCAATGCGGGAGATCCGGGTTCGATCCCTGAGTCAGGAAGGTCCCCTGGAGAAAGAAATGGCAACCCACTCCAGTACTCTTGCCTGGAAACTTCCATGGACAGAAGAGCCTGGTAGGCTACAGTCCATGGGGTCACAAAGAGTCGGACACAACTGAGCGACTTCACTTCACTTCAACAAGAGTCCCGCCAGCTCTGTGTCTGCCCTAAGGAGTCTTCATTTTCTCACTTTTCTTTCAGCCCCAGCACCTCCGTGGGACTTTCATCCTCATCACCCACCACCCCACCAATACAGCTCTGCCTAAGGGTCAGTCAAAATACCTTAATTAGGAACTCCAGTCCTTCCAACTTAATCTTTATCTCACGTGATCTGATATTAATCACTTCTTCCTTCCTAAAAAAGATCTCTGGCTTGTGTGACATTGCTTTTTAAAAATATCTGCTGCCATTCTGAAGAATCTATCCCATTTTCCTGAAAAAAAGCACTTTCCCCTTACAACCATTCACGAGCCCCTTCTCTACTGTCTTCTGTGGTGTCCATCTCTGACTCTTCCTTCTGTACTTTCCAGGAGGACCTCTTCCATGCTTTTTACCTCTACAACCAGATTCCTCCTACTGGAAGCCATCATCCATCCTCCAGTGACCTTCTGAAAATGGAAATTATATAATCCTATTGCTATCAAGATTAAAACCATTCCAAGCCACCCTCCCCCCATCAGTTCAGCAATCTGGTTTTGCCTATCTCTTCAAACTCATTCCCTATTTCTCCTCTTACATCCCCCTCTGGTTGCAGATTTCAGAACACACTACCCTAATCATGGTTCTCTGTCCTTGTCCATTCTGTCTTGAGGAAAGTCTTCCCACCAAGCAAATTCTTCTTATTTTAAGACCAAACTCCACAGTCTCACCTTCCTTAGGACACCGTCCAGGCTGAGACAAATCTGCAAGTCTCCCTCTTTTGTTCCACTGTGATCTCGTGTGTGCCCCTTATAGATGCCACCACAGAGGACAAGAAGGACTTCTTTGTCAGACCGTCACTCTACTCGCCTGCGAGGCTCCATATCTATCTGGCAAAGAATTATAAACACTTGGAAAATGAACTGCCTTGCTGTTTCTTAGTTAATATTGATTACCCTAATCACTAGACAGGTCCTAATGCTAATTGAGCATGCTCAGGGGAGATGAGAATACTAACACTGAACACAAGTGAAATAAATCTATGATATTTTCCAAATTTGTAGAGAACACATCCTATTAAATGCTAAGTCATTGTAGCAGCATAATCCTGCAATTTGACAGCATGTTCAATAATGTCCCCAGAGAAATTTTCTATCGTGTAGTTGCTTTTTACAATCTGGGGTTTAATCAACACCTGAAATTATTTTAATTCTTGGTTTTATCACAGTACATACTTCAGTGCTAAAGAAAAATATTTCCTTCTACTCTTCACCTACCCCTCCCCCATCCTTAATAGCTGCTTGTTCCTTTGTTTTTTCGTTTATTCACTAAATATTCAGTGTACTGAATACTCACTATGTGCCAGGCATTCTGCCACGTATTAAGCCCCAAGGCAGGATTTGTAGCAGACAGAGAGTCTGCCCCATGGAACTAACTTTCACCAAGAAAAGAAAAGAAAATCAAAGAAGCAGACCTAAAGCAATTTACTAAAATAATTATGTCTGTGTATACTGCCATGAAGGAAACAAACAAGAGATGAAATAGAGAACGATAAACTGGAGGTGACAGCAGATGTGGTCATCAGGGAAGGCATCTTGAGAAGTAGCACTTAAGGCAACATCTGGGAAAAGAGAAGAGCCAGACATATAAAGGGCCAGAAGAAGAACATGCCAGCAGAGGAGATAGCACATGTAAAAGCCATAGGCTACAAAAGCTTACCATGCTTAAGGGAATGTAAGAACACCAGAGTGGCAGATCAAGGGGCCGAGAGAAAGGAGAGGAGTTTGGAGAGATAAGAGTAGAGAGATATGTGTGACCTTGACGACCATAGTGTCAAGACTGGATTCAGTGCACTGAATCTGCTGAAGAGTGTTAGGCAAGAAATGACACAATGCGATTTGCAGATTAAACCAGAGTTTACGAGCAAGGATACAAGTTAGGAAGTTCTATTGCATCTGACTGGTAGGTAGTATCCCCCTGACCTGGACCAGGATGAGTGAGGGTTGCCATGGAAATGAGTACAGTGGGTGCACTAGAGAAATATTTTGGAAATCTAGCTAGGACTTGCTGATGGGCTGAATGTGGGAGTGATTCAAAAAAAAGAGAATCAGAGACGACCAAGCTTCTACTCTGACAAACACAGTGGACGTCTGTGCCACTTCCTGAGTACAATGGGCTGGACGTGGGGAGCAGGGAGGTTCCGTTTTGGCCACTGTCATTTGAGTATAGATGCCAAGCAGGCAGCAGGATATGCAAGTCACTCAGAGGAGAACTTTGGACTATTGAAATAGATTTGGAAGGCATCAGTAAAGAGTTTTATGAGATCAAAAGAAAATTTAGAGGGAACGAAGAGGGCAGGACACAGGGCCAAGTCCCGAGGAGCCCTGAGGTGGAGGGCAGCCGGGACGCCAAGCCTGGCTGTGAAGCAGGAAGAAAAGAAAATGTTTTTAGAGTCAAGGGCGAGGGCTGTCAATTATAAACTGTCAAATAATAGTTACCAGGTTCAGAACTATGATAAGGCACCCAATATTCTATACAGAATAAGAAAACACTCTAAAGTTTCATCAACTGACTCCAGGTCAAGAATGAAAATCCAACTGTAAAAATATTCCCATTATATTAATATGACCCATATAATACATAAACGATCTCTTTTAAGCTAACGTGGGGGAGTTAGAGTAATCAAAATGACAGATATTAAACCCTATCTGTATTCATTTTTCATTTTGATGTTGATCAAAGAAGAAAGATTCCAGGGCAAAAGCATGACGGTTTCATCTACTTTAATCCCAGAGCTGTGGTTAATGGTCTTTGCCAGAGTAAAGTAACTTGTGGGCATGCTCTCCAAATATATCCCATCACAAGCTTTCCATTGCAACCACTTTCCATTCGCTCAGCTATCCAACGCACAATCTACTTCAAGCTCATTGTCCAAGATGAGGTGGCAATGAGAGTCAGCGGCGAAAAGCGGGTGGCACAGGCCCACCCCAGGATCAGCTCAGGCGCTGGCACAAGGCCCCCGGCTGAGCCAGCGGAGGAGACGGAGGGACTGAGCGGCAGACGCCTCAGCCGCCTTCCAACTGCAGAAGAACTGCTTACACGTGTTAGTGCCTGTGCAGCGAAGTCAGCCAGCCACATGTGTACCCCCTGGGGCCCCCCCACCCCTGCAGCCCATCCCTCTAGGTCATCGCAGAGCACTGGGCTGAGCTCCGCGGGCTACACGCGTCCCACAAGTTCTCTATTCACACGTGGCGCTGGATACATGTCAGCCTACTCTCAGTCCTTCAGAAAAACAAGTGTTAGGTATTCACACGTGTGTACGACATCTAGAAAGGTGGTACGGATGGGCCCATTTGCAGGGCAGGAGCAGAGATGCAGATGCAGAGAACAGACTTGTGGACACAGAGGGGGAAGGGCAGCCGCCTTCGACACATGCTTTTTCTCTTCAGTGAGGTGAAAGCTCTCTGGTCTGATCTCAGGATGGTGTCTTACATATCATGACTTTCCTTTCCAGTAGAGAATTCACAGCAGTGCTCAGCAAAGAAGTGGTGCTTGAAAATCATTCTAAATAAAATAAGTTTAGGCACGTATTTATTAAGAAAGTAAGTATAGGCAGAATAACCAAAACGACAACAACAATAACAAAAAAAAAACCTATGAAAAGGAAAAGTAAGACGGAGAAGCAGTTCTGGTAGATTATTGAACAAGACTGAAACCATGTGGTACTGGGACATAGCTCACTGAGAGGCCGGTGGGACAGCACAGAAGACTAGACCAAACGAGACCCAACACACCAGGAAATTCACAGTATTATAAGGCAGACCATCAAACCAGTGAGGAAAACACAGTTTATTACAAAATGATTTGGGGACAACTAAATAGCCAACTGGAGAAGCATAAAGTTGAATGGATGCTTCACACCAAATATATCAAGAAAAATTCCAGGTGGATAAAAGATTTAGATATAAAAATGAAACTAAACTACTAACATAGAAGAAATCACGTAAGAATTATTCTGTAAGCTCACTAAAAGGAAGGTCTTTTAAATTATTTATTTACTTTTTTAATTTACTTTTTATTGATTTATTGATTTACAATATTGTGTCAGTTTTAGGTGTACAGAAAAGTGATCCAATTATACATGTATATGTGTTTTCTTTTTCATATTGTTCTTTATTATGGTAAGGAAAGCCTTTTAACTCTGACAAAAACACCAGAGTCTTAAAAGAAAATATTGATACATTTTTTTAATTAACTATACTAATCTTTCTGCTTTCTGCACCTGGCCAAAACTATAATAAAGAGAATAAAAAAGACAAACACCAAAACATAGGGAAACTCTTCATAACTGTTACCACAAAAAACCCTAATTTCCCTAATTGTATAAAATTTCCTATAATTATTTATGAAAGAGATGAGCAGACTAACAGAAAAACAAACAAATGATAAAAATAGCAGTTCATGGAAAAGGAAATATAAATAGTTCTTAAGCCCATAAAAAAAAAGCTCAACTTCAATCATAAGGCGAAAATATGATACCATGTTTCTGACCTGTCATACTGAACAATATCTAAAAGTTTTATAATACACTATACTAATGAAGGTGTGGAGAAATAGGAGCACTCAGACACTGGGTGGAAGTGTAGATCAGTACAACCCCAGGGAGGGCAATTTATCAGGTGATAAATGTACATGTTCTTTGACCATGCAATTTCATTTTCTTAGATGAAATCTGTCCTATTGACATATTTACATATGTGAGAATAAGCATGTATGGATATTTTTATAGCATAGATTGTATATTAGCAAAAGATTAGAAATAATCTCAATATCCACTAATAGGGAAAAGGGTTAAACAAATTGGAGATATCCACAAAATGGAACAGTAAGCTATTTAGAAAAGATGATAAAATTATTATATATTATTCAAGGAAATGGTCTATTAAGTCACTCAGTTGAACAACAATAAGAGCATTCTATATGCTCCTATTTGTGTAGCTTTGTTTTTTTTTTTTTCCCAGTGGGTTTTGTCATACATTGATATGAATCAGCCATGGTGTGTAGCTTTGTTAACAGGAGAACATATATCCATATTTGTATGTGCATAAAATATCTGAAAGAATATTCTAGAACTTACTGACAAATGCTGCTTAGTGGAGGTGAAGTGAGTGGCTGGGGATGAGAAATGGAAGGGAGACTTTCAATTATATATTTTAAAAATACTCTTATTGTGGAGTCATGTGAATGAATTAATAACCAAAATGAAGGAAATGACTGGAGAAGAGAGGAAGGGAAAATGAGAATGACTGAGTTCATTAGACATTCAATTGCAACCCTAACAAATAGTTTATATGTGCAAACCTGCTAAGCTAGAAAGCAGTAACTGACATTCAAAATGATAATCTACAGACATGAAAGGCATTGAATACAATTTATATCGGAACTGTTCTGCTTACCAAGGCAAAACCTTGAACCATTACATTACATAACTGTTTTCAACAGCATGAACAAAAAATAAACAAGACTTCTTGGTTAACCTTTTAACCAAATATTCAATAAGACCAAGTTCTGCTGTTCATTCAGCTACTGAATGCTTCTGCTTGTAAGGTTCTACGGATACAAAGGTTCGAAAGCCTCTTAGTGTTCAACAAGGAAGTGAAATATAAATGAATAATCACTGTGTTGGCGGAAATTGCCAAAAGAGAGGCATGAAGAAGACACTGAGAAAAATAAAGAGGAGTCTCCATCATAAACTAGCACGTGGTACCTCCCCCTTCTTCCACTTCCATTGCCTGGACTTTTCATGTAACTCAGGACTAAGAACTTCCAAGCTGAGTTCTTGGATATCTAGGGGATAGTGGCCCAAAGGAAAATGCACAAAAGGTGCTCATGCAAAAAAGAGAGTCCTTACTCAGAAACCAACTTTTGGATGAAATAAAGTGAAAAGTCACTAAAAAGGGAAGACAAATAATGAGGATCTCCTCATTAAGGCATCAGGCTTCCCTGGTAGCTCAGCTGATAAAGAATCCGCCTGCAATGCAGGAGACCCTGGTTCAGCTGCTGGGTTGCAAAGATCCCCTGGAGAAGGGACAGGCTACCCACTCCAGTATTCATGGGCTTCCCTGGTGGCTCAGACAATATAGAATCTGCCTGCAATGTGAGAGACCTGGGTTCCATCCCTGGGTTGGGAAGATCCCCTGGAGGAGGGCAACCCACTCCAGTATTCTTGCCTGGAGAATCCCAGGGACAGAGGAGCCTGGTGGGCTGCTGTCATGGGGTCACAAAGAGTCGGACACAATTGAGCAACTAAGCATAGCGCAGCACAAGACGAAGTCAGTGAAGAGCTCAGACCACAACTCCCTGCCGCAGACTAGGTCAAAGAACAAACAGGCGAAGAGAGAAGATGTCAGTGGTTTCACTGAGATTCCTGCTGAGACCCTCAGCCCGGGATTGGAGGAGGAAAAACCAGAAAAGTTTTGTTTAGAGTTCATCTTCTGGGTTCACTGCTGAACAAAACTGGGAAGATTTCCTTATCACCCACCCTGAAGCCTTTCTTTGCTTTTGGAGCCTCTTGCCCACCCCGGCAGTCCTGTGCACTCACGCTGCCCTGAGAGCTTTCTGCATCCAAGAAGGAGGATTTCCAAACTGCTGCAGTAAAATATTAATCAATGAACTGCTAACTCCTCCCTGGGGGAAGAGTGTAAAGAACCGGACTGCAATGTAGGAAAGCCAGGCTCAGCCTCCAGATGGTCTAACTTGTTACAGACCCTTAGGAAGTCAGGTGAACTTCATGGACATATTTCTTCTGTCATCTGTAAAATGGAGATAATGTTATTTGCTGTCTCTGAAAGTAGTTGTAATGATGAAATAAACAGTCGGCATACGTCAGGGCCAATACTGTGCCACTCCCCTCCCTCTTCTCTCTTTTCCATCTCCATTACAGAAACGTCCACTTTCGCAGACTCTTTTGCAGGTACGTGTAGCCGTGCGATATAGTCGTGACCAGACATCATAAGCAGGGGCACTTACTAGAATGTCATTGCTTTCTTGGATAAAAATGACATCTTACTGGCAAAGGACTCTTCATTCCCTTCCTCTGACCCTAAAAAGAGGTGATGTCTGGGTCTGCAGAAGTTATCTTGAGATCACAAGAAAAACGTGAAAAGAATCACAGTCGTGCCACCCCTGACATCTGGAGCCACGAGCCAGCAACCACGGACTCCATATGCTTAAGCTATTATTAGTTGGGTTTTTTGTTAAGCAGCTAAAAGTACCTCTACATTTAATTTAATATACCTGCACCTGCTATATAGGCTTCTTAGGTTGCTCAGTGATAAGGAATCTGCCTGTCAATGCCGGAGACGCAGGTTTGGTTTATGGGTTGGATCACCTGAAGTAGGAAATGACAACCACGCCAGTATTTATTCTTGCCTGGAAAATCCCATGGACAAAGGAGCCTGGTGGGCTACAGTCCAACGACTCTTCGGGGTTGCAAAGAGTCAAACACAACTGAACAACTGAGCACATACATGCTAGGTACAGGTTCATAAAAATAGGGCTTCCCTCGTAGCTCATTTGGTAAAGAATCTGCCTGCAATGCAGGAGACCCGGGTTCGATCCCTGGGTTGGGAAGATCCCCTGGAGAAGGAAATGGCAACCCACTCCAGTATTCTTGCCTGCAGAATCCCATGGACAGAAGAGCCTGCAAGGCTATAGTCCATGGGGTTGCAATAGTCAGACACAACTTAGCGACTAAACCACCACCATAAAAATAAGGAATAATCATTAACTTAAACACTCTCAAGGGTCCCTTGGACTGCAAAGAGATCAAACCAGTCAATCCTAAAGGAAATCAACCTTGAGTATTCATTGGAAGAACTGATGCTGATGCTGAAGCTCCAATACTTTGGCCACCTGATGTGAAGAGTGAACTCATTGGAAAAGACCCTGATTCTGAGTAAGATTGAGGGCAGGAAGAGAAGGGGATGATAGAGGATGAGATGGTTAGACAGTATCACTGACTTGATGGACATGAATTTGAGCAAACTCCAGGAGATAGGGAAGGACAGGGGAGCTGGGCATGCTGCAGTCCATGGGGTCGCAAAGATTTGGATACAACTGAGTGACTGAACAACAAAACACTTAATAGAGAGAGCAGTCAATATTTCAAAAGGGATGTATATCAAATGTTAGAATTTAAAGTATATATGGTGACTATTGAGTGGCAGAGTTACTTCTTGGGAGGCTTTTGTTCATGCCTTTTAAATATCAGATGCTCAGAATATCAAACGGTATCAGTTCAGTTCAGTCGCTCAGTCATGTCCAACTCTGTGACCCCATGGACTGCAGCACGCCAGGCCTCCCTGTCCATCACCAACTCCCAGAGTTTACTCAAACTAACATCCATTGAGTCGGTGATGCCATCCAACCATCTCACCCTCTGTTGTCCCCTTCTCTTCCTGCCTTCAATATTTCCTAGAAATCTGTATGCAGGTCAGGAAGCAACAGTTAGAACTGGACATGGAACAACAGACTGGTTCCAAATAGGGAAAGGAGTACGTCAAGGCTGTATATTATCACCCTGCTTATTTAACTTATATGTAGAGTACATAATGAGAAACGCTGGGCTGGATGAAGCACAAGCTGGAATCAAGATTGCTGGGAGAAATAGCAATAACTTCAGATATGCAGGTGACACCACCCTTATGGCAGAGAGTGAAGAACTAAACGGCCTCTTGACGAAAGTGAAAGAGGAGAGTGAAAAAGTTGGCTTGAAACTCAACATTCAGAAAACTAAGATCGTGGCATCTGGTCTCATCACTTCATGGCAAATAGATGGGGAAACAGTGGAAACAGTGACAGACTTTGTTTTCTTGGGCTCCAAAATCACTGCAGATGGTGACTGCAGCCATGAAATTAAAAGACACTTGCTCCTTGGAAGAAAAGTTATGACCAACCTAGACAGCATATTAAAAAGAAGAGACTTTACTTTGCCAACAAAGGTCCATCTCGTCAAAGCTATGGTTTTTCCAGTAGTCATGTATGGATGTGAGAGTTGGACTAAAAAGAAAGCTGAGCACCAAAGAATCGATGCTTTTGAACTGTGGTGTTGGGAAGACTCTTGAGAGTCCCTTGCACTGCAAGGAGATCCAACCAGTCAATCCTAAAGGAAATCAGTCCTGAATATTCACTGGAAGGACTGATGTTGAAGCTGAAACTCCAATACTTTGGCTATCTGACGTGTAGAATTGACTCATTTGAAAAGACCCTGATGTCATTGTATGGCTCATAGGAAACACACACAGATGTTTTGGAGCCAGTGAAGCTTGGATTTAATTTTTGACTTGACCACTTACTAGCTTGTGGTTTTGGGCAAGATAAATAATCTCTCTAAATCTCAAGTTGCTTATCGACAAAAATTTAAGATAAAGTTAATCTTGCGTGATTATCATGAGGCAAAAACACACTGCAGACCCCAGTAAAAATGACCCTATGAATAAGTAATAATATTCCACAGAATCAAGTGGGGCAAGAATATAAATTAAGTACTAACTTATAAAAATGAGAAAGTCAGTCATGGAAAAGGAGGAAGGGAAATGCAAAAGGAAAAATAGATCAAAGCAAAGTCATTATTGAGAGGAGGTATAGAAACTTCAAATGTACCTATTTTGAAAGAATTTTTACCCAACTATGAGTTTCTGAATTCTCCTTTTCTGACTTAGACAAGAGCTATGTCTATAGACCAAAATCTTACACTAGTCCAATGTGGTCCAGTAATTTAAGGTTATCAAAAATCCATGCCCTGCTGCTTTTAAAACTTATTAAAATCTTATCCCCCTTTAACATGGCTTCTCTCAACAGGTCCACATCTTCTGTGGGCCCACTCAGGCATTTTACATGTGCTGAGGTACTATTGGGTAATTATGGTCACAGTGTCTTGGAATTCATGCAAACTGTATCTAAAAATTTATTTTTAACTTCCATAAAGATAGAATAATTATTTATGCCTTTTGATTCTCTCAACAGAAGTGATATGACGGAAGGCAGGAATGTGTACGGCTTGGGAGGCTGTGCTCTAGAATCTTGCTGGACTAGGGCAGATCCAGCCTTCACTCTGACCTTCTACCACTGACTATACCTGACCTCAGCAAAATCACTAACACTTTCTAAGCCTCAATTTCATCATCTGTTCAGAAGGTCTAGTTAGAGTCTCTCACAGGACTGATGGACAACTAACTAGATGAGACAGTGGTGAACAAATAATAGTTTCTTTCACAATAATTCATTTGCGTAGTGGGTCAACAGGTAGCCTCCAATGAAGGCACTCTTACCTAACTGAAAGGAGAATAAGAAGAGATGGACACAGACATTGACATCAGTGATGATATTAACAGTATTGGAAAGGATGAAAATCAAAATCAGAGCAAACAAAAAACTGTAGTGAAATCCCTCCATGGTCAATTTTCCACTATTGTTTCACTGACATGCTGGTATAAGTGTCTATAAATTTTTCTAAGTATCCTGACATCATTTTGGGAGTTGATAGGGAATAAACAACAAGTCTATCCTAAAGGAAATCAACCCTGAATATTCACTGGAAGGACTGATGCTGAAGCTGAAGTTCCAATACTTTGGCCACCTGATGCGAAGAGCAGACTCATTGGAAAAGACCCTGATGCTGGGAAAGATGCAGGAGGAGGAGGGGATGACAGAGGATGAGATGGTTGGATGGCATCATCGATTCAAATGACATGAGTCTGAGCAAACTCCAGGAGGTAATGAAGGACAGGGAAGCCTGGTGTGCTGCAGTCCATGGGGTTGCAAAGAACTGGACATGACTTAGCAACTGAACAACAAGAAGAACAAGTAAAATAAAATAAACATGGTAAGTCTTAAAGCCAGAAAACAGCTGAAAATGAATGAATCAGTTGATTCTAAAAATTTAACCTGAAGTGAAAACTGTACATTTTTTATTAGAAGCATTACAGCAATTATTGCTACATAGCTAAAATGTAGTATCGTCACCTTAGTTTTCTGAAGCACTTAAAAAAACTAGCTAAAAGCCTGTGCACATGTATTAGCTCATTTGCCCTTATAACAGTCCAATTAAAGCATGAGCAATTGAAAGAATGTGGTCATGGTCAAATGGTGAGTTCCTGAAAAGCCTGGAGTAAAAGTTCAGGTCATCCAGAATTCACATCATTTGACGGGGGCAGCAGGCTGAACTGAAAAGTTAGATGCAAATCAAACATTTATAAAGCAAATAAATGCTTAAATGCTTAAATTTACATTAGGAAATCTAAAATGTCACCTCTATTCCCTGATGATTTAGATGACAGTAGCTCCTCAGACCTCCTGCTTCACTGGCAGAAGCAAACACTTAAATAAAATTACACATTACATTCAGTGCCGTGGAGTAATAGAAATAGGCCTCTTCCTGGTTTAGCTTTTCTCCAAGTTAGATATTCTTCATCCTGAATACCTGGTAAAAACTTCAGCTAAATAGAACCTCAAAGTGCACACAGTACTTGAGATGAAACTTAAAAGCTGTTTGGAAGTGTGCTTAAGTCACCACATGTCATCAGGGCCTGGCACTGATCTAACCTGTATGCGTTTGTTGTTGCTCGTCTGCAAGTCATGTCCAAATCTGAGACCCCATGGACTGCAGCACGCCAGGCCTCCCTGTCCCTCATGTGAATGTGTACGTGTATGAATTCATATTAAATACATATCTTAAAAGAGTAGAAACAATTTCCATCTTTCTCTTAGGAATGAGGGAACTGAGAGGTTAGAGGGTGACTCAGGGTTATATGGTGCTGAGGTATGGGTCTGGGATATGAACCTAGGCACTCCAGCTTCAGATCTGCATCCAAAACAAATCTATGGCTGCTCATCGTATACTCAGCCAGTTATAAAACAATTTTAGGGAGAAAATACAGACAACACTAACAACAATATCAAACAAGCCCATGTATTATTAACAAGTTTGGTTATGTAGGGCACTAGCATTCAGCTAAGGAGAAACAAAAGTTATCGATAAGGAAGGAAACAGCAGATTAAAGGAAGAGAATTATTACATTCAGTCAATCAGTTGTAGCAGGAAGTCCTGGCAGAGAGGAAAGATATACACAACACACAATAAACATACATGTGCACACAAAAAGCAGACACGAGGTCTCAAAAGAGCCTACAGTCTTAACTCACTGAACGAAAGACCAAACAATCTTGTACAGCTCAGTCACCCAAAGGACGTGACTGCGTTACGACACACACAATCTCACGTTCCAGGAACAGTGCTGCCTTGAACGATGACTATGGGTTTTGACTGATCCTCTCTTGGAAGGCAGGAGTATGCAGAGTTATGATACCTCTCTCTAAATTTTAGAAATGTTTCTATCTAGACTGATGAAATAAAAATTGATACAGAATAGTTGACCAAAATCTTCAAAGTTCTAAAGAAAATAAGGGTCAGCCTGTATACCTCTATACATAGGTAAAATCTCTTTCAGAGGAAAAAAAGGTGAAAAAGATGATGACGATAAAGAGCAGACTGGCTGCTAAAGAACATACTACAAGCTCAGACTGAAGGGAAGAGGACCCAGAATAAAGGAGTTGGAAGAGGGGAGGAACCGGTAAGCACCCTAGGAAGCCTAAATTAAAAATTGCAAATAATTACAGTTATCGGCATCATCACAAAGATTAATTTGGATGAGGTTAGAAAAGCAAGCTATAAATATTGGATATCAACAACACAGATGGAGGTATGGGATTAAATGAAGGCCTCCACGGTTGTTATCCAGTATGAACAAAGGAGAAAAATTCTGATTAACTTCAGCTACCGTGAAATATACATATTTGATACAAATTAAAGAAAAAATAAATTTAAAAAACCCTCACATCACCCAACATAAGGAAAGAAAGGAAAAAGAAGTCATGAAAAAGTATTGTGAACTCAAAGTAAATGTCAGAAATTGGTACAAAAAGCATAGTTGCTATAATTAATGTAACTGAACTAGACTGCTGCTGCTGCTGCTAAGTCGCTTCAGTCGTGTCCGACTCTGTGTGACCCCATAGACGGCAGCCCACCAGGCTCCCCCGTCCCTGGGATTCTCCAGGCAAGAACCCTGGAGTGGGTTGCCATTTCCTTCTCCAATGCATGAAAGTGAAAAGTGAAAGTGAAGTCACTCAGTTGTGTCCAACTCTTAACAACCCCATGGACCGCAGCCTGCCAGGCTCCTCCATTCATGGGATTTTCCAGGCAAGAGTACTGGAGTGGGGTGCCATTGCCTTCTCCGGAGCTAGACTAGACATCCAAAATATAGTGTTGGGTGAAAAAAAAAGCAAGTTGTAAAATAACAGACACAGCATAGCATCTTTGTGAAATGTAAAGAATTCCAAATACTATAGATCATTCATAAATACAGGTATATTTAGTGCACATATCAAAACATGGACTGGAAAAATGCACACACATTTCTGAATGGCCCTTGTCACTACAGAAGGAAGGGATAAAATGAGACTTGGAAAAAAATGAAGAATATTTCAATTCTGGCTGTAATGTTCTGTTTCACCTATGATAAATAAAATCTCCACTGCTGACAGGCAAAACCTAGGGAGCCTCTGGGAAGAAACCCCTCTGCAATATAGGCTCAGAGCCTCCCTGCCAGCGCTGGGCCGGGCAGTCTTTCTTCTTTCCTTTCTCATGTACAACAAAAAGGCTCTGTTGGAGCTGAAACCAGTGGAGAAGCTTTGAAAGAAGAAAGTCACCAGCATGGTTCTTTAAGCTCGGCTGCTCAGAGTCTTGGCAACTGGGAACACATCCCAGCAGCGTATGAAACAAGAGCCCCAAGTCTGCGTACAAACCACAAGGAAGAATCTTTTTTAGTTGTTTATTTTTATTTTTCTAAGTTCAGCCTTCTAAGTTAGCTAGCACAGAGCTTTATGAAACACAGTCAACCCAGCCTGATGACAGTCAAGGTTAAGTGAAAAGTGAACTGAATTGTAGCTTAGTGTTGAATGCCCAAAACTTCCTTTTTAAAACATTCTCCTTTACTTGTTCACAACTGTTGTGTGTTGTTAACTGTTACTTTGCTGATTTGAAAACATAACAAGGTAGACAATAAGTGGCACATATATTACAATTAGCCATGCCTGTAATTAAGTCTGAATCATGGGGACTAGCTCTGAACATCCACGTGGTAAAACCAGACAGGCATGGCTAGTGCAGCTGATTTTTAATAAAGATCACAAATTTGTATTCTTTGGATTCAAACGAGCAAATACACTTGCTCGGTGCTCCAATAAAGAGATAATCAGAGGGACCACAATGAAGTTTGTGTTCTCTAGAATCTCTTTTTGGTCCATTTTGTTCTAATGCTCTTGGGAATGACATGGAGTCCTTCTAAAATATTGCATCCTAAAGGCAGGCTGTAGAAAATAAGGTAAAAGTAAAAATCTACCTAATTCTTAAGGAATGTTCTCTACCAAAAGGCAGAACCACTAAGCTTGTGGATAAATCAGTGGTGGTAAATAGAGAGGGGAACCAATTTCTGTCAAAATCAATCTGAGAGGTTATTGAAGCCAACTAGTTTTTTTTGCCTTATAAACAGTATCAGCCATCCCTTCTTATACTCTTTAGTAGGTGTTTACAGTAGAGACACAGAAATTAAGAATGAGAGAAAAACAATGTCACTCAGTCCTTCAGATGGCAGGAATTTTAAAGTTCCATAACTCTTCTGAACATATTAAATTCAAAACTAGGGCTACTGCCAATAAGTGAAATTGAGGATACATGATTTTTAAATGTGCAGGGAATACACAAAAGTCTGAGGAGCCACCAAAACAGAAAACCAGTTTATTATATGTTTCTACACTCCAAAATTCACAGACGTGAAAGACCGGAAAATCCACTATGAATGAGATTTCAATCACATGTAATGGAACAATCATTCTGAGCCTGTACAACACGCCAGCCACTAGTGGAGATACTACAGTCCGTGGTCTATACAGTCCACGGGAGGCTCCAGGCCAGAACAGTGGAGTGGGTAGTCTTTCCTTCTCCAGGGGCTCTTCCCAACCCAGGGATCCAACCCAGGTCTCCCGCATTGCAGGCAGATTCTTTACCAGCTGAGCCACATGGAGATAAAGAAATCAGTGACAGACCCTGACGTCAAGGAAATGTCCTCACAATGCAGGGGAGACAATTGGTGTAAACCAACAACTACACTTCTGTTGAAAAAGCTCCACCACACTCAAGCACTGTGATTGATCTTGAGCAAGTCTCTACTCCCTGTACTTCCCTTTTCTCAATAAAATAATAACACCTAGCTCACTAAGTTATCACACGATTGTAAGATACTCCAAATACGGCTGTTAGCATGCTCCCTGGCACACAGAAAGGGCTGAACACATGTTACCCACGTGCCTCGTCGTTGTGGTTCATGATCGTATCATACCACACTAGACCATGACACAACGCTAACACAGACATGCAACTAGGTCAGCTGATGGGGTCAGGAAATGTGTGTGTGCATGCGTGTGTGTGTGTGTGTGTGTGTGTGTGTGTGTAGCGGGCGAAGCACTGTTAATGAATGCGGCTGAAGGGGTGGGAGAGATCAGATCACAAAGAAACTTAGAGGCCACAAGAAGGATCCTGGCTTTCCTTGCACAGCACTTGCTATTCGCAGTGAAGGTGATTCTCATGGTTGATACCAGTTATATACACCAAGATGAATATGCACTTGTACATTTCAAATTGGAAACGATACAGGAAAAAATTAATGTTTTAATTCTTAACTTCTGTTCAATGTTGTGGAGAAAGGGAGAGAGGGTTTTTTAAAGGGTGGGAAAGAAAGAGGCAAAGAAAAAGGAAGAGGAAGGAGAAGCCAACACAGGCACGCCGGCTGGAGGAGAAGACCAAAGGCCTGACCGGCAATTATGTCTTTAGACCCTGACTTCCACAGCAGCAAATGGTGCGACATGTCTGCACACCTTGCATGTTATGAGGTGCAGCATTCTACCTCACTAAATGCACTCCACATTTATGAGGATCAGCTTCCTAAGACAGTGAAGGCGGCCTCAAGAATCCGTCTCAAAGCTGTGCTACAGGGACAATCAACCAATAGGAGTTGATGGTGAGAGGAAACCTATTGGCCACATGCAATTAGAATGCATGTCTCCTTCCCAAGAAATCTTTCCCAAGATGTCACTTGGTTTGGTTGAACACGAGGCTGCACTCGGGAAATATGTCAAAGACCTGAATTAGGGGCTCAAGACGGGAATCCCAGAGTGGAGCATGGATATAGCACAGATTCAGATAGAGCATCCAGACTTTATTACAGTCATCAGTGTTCCTTCCCATCCTCTCCCTCACTTTCATGGCTAATTGAACACTGGCTTCTATCCCAACACTGTGGCTCTTTCTGAACAACCCCTAGAGACAGATGAAAAAGACTAAATATGACATATTTTGTAGAACGATTAATTATGGATAAAGATTGCTCTTCCACAGTCTCCTTGTATCAACAGTGGTGAAGTGTAAAGCACATTGTAAAATTCAGAGGAAAAATCTCCCTCATCTACATTAAAGTGAGCCAAAGGCTTGAACATTGTACGTTTTCAAGAAATGGTTACGCTATTTTATCATTATAGCTGATACGGAAAGTAGCATTTTTCTTATATATTTCAGATAAAAATCACGGCTAAAAGTAAGGGTCATTTTGCAGAAAGAAAGAACTTTTGAAGTCCTGGATCTCAATTTCATTCTCAACTTTGCTACTCACTAGTTGAATAAGAATTACAATTTAGATAAAATGAGGCAACATTTATAAACGTACTCAGCACAGTGACTGCTCACAGTAGGTACATAAACTGGCACATTGATTATTCCAATGCCTATTAGTTATTTCACCTCTCCAAGAAATAGCCATTAAGCATGTAGCTAACAAATCCTGACTTCTATTTTATATGGCTCAACAATTTCCACATCAGTGTAGGGGATTTTCTGTTCCTACCCTATATGCACTCAAAGCATTCAGGGCTGATTAAGACTTCCAGTATCTCCCCATTCGCTCTCTCATGTTTCCTTCTAAGACCATATTTATCTTCAGGTAGTCAATCTTTTTCATATTCCTTAAGAAATATCACTTTCATCTCATCATTACCTTAGTCATCACATTTAATTTTTGATATAATCACCAAATACCATATGAGTGCAAGAGCAATAAGAAAATACAAAATATATATAAAAAAATACACAGACCTCATTGTAGCCTGAGGCTCAGATTCAGAAACAGGAGACCCGGCCTGAAAAAAAAACACCTATCCAAACCCTTCCAGTGACTGCACCAACCCAACTGAATGGTTCTTCCACTAAAGGTCATATTGGTTATTATAGCTTGACACCTGGGCAATTTGGAAAATTCTTTTCTGAGATACTCATTTGTTCCCATAAACCCCAATGGCTACACTCAAGAAGGGTCACACATTCATGAAATGTTTATTCCAACCATTTTAAAGCCAGGGAACATAATATTAAACACAAATAGCTCAAAGAGAAGTTCTGCACATGAACAGGTTCACTCACACGGGTTTAACACGAGGTGCTAATCCCGGGAGTGGCTGATTCCCAGGGACGGACACGTGACCAGCAGTGAGAGAAGATGCCATCTGTCCCTCAGGGCCAGGGGAGCAAACGCCTCTCCCGAGACAAGGGCACTACTGACTCTCGAGTCAGGGAGAGAAACTCCCCGAGGTGGCTTTTCTCCGCTGACTTTCTCTTTTATTCTCTAACTTACAGAGGAAGAGGTATCGAGGCAAACACCTTAAAGCCGTTTCCTAATGTAACCATATAGAAATAAAGAACACAAATGTTGGCACGTGAACAAACAGAAGATGACAGATTTGCTGTTTTTCCCAGAGGCAGCAATAATTGTACGTAGATACCTATACATCGGACAATTATAACTTGAGTTCAGGCTGGCAAATATCCACTACAGACAATTTACTTAATCTTCTAATGCTCCCAAATGATCGTATATCACAGAAGCAGACGTGGAAGATATTATAGATCCCAGAGATGGTCACCTATTAGGACTAACTGAAAAGCTGGAAAATGGGTGTTAAACAGTCATGGAAAGCACGTTTTGAGCTGCAGAGTATTGCTAAAGGATAACAAAAAGGAAACATATGTCATGACCTTCTAAGTTGCTTCCCACTGGGCAACCATTTTTGAAGCCTGTTTGTGAACCCCGATTAAAATGTGGGCAAAGTTATATACATGAAAGAATAGTGACCTCATGGCTCATCTGTTAGCAGGATGGAAATCTGTCATTCTCTTGCAAGTACAAGTCTCCAGATCCAAGAAGAGGATCATACTCTACGAGATGACAGAGAAACCTGCATAACCAAAGGAGAAGCAGCGTGCCCTGAGCTCTTAAGAGTTCTGATGGCGGCACACAATGGTGCAGCTTGGGGGCAAACAGTCGTGTTGCTGTTGTCTAGTTTTTAAGCGTGTCTGACTCTTGTGTGACCCCGTGACTGTGGCCCACCAGGCTCCTCTGTCCTTCGGCTTCCCCAGGGGAGAGTACTGGAGTGGGTTGTGGGGTTGCCATTTTCTATCCAGGGGATCTTCTCAGCTCAGGAACCCAACCCCCGTCTCCTGCATTGGCAGGTGGATTCTTTACCACTGAGCCACCAGGGAAGCCACAACAGTTGTGTAACTGCCCATGAAAAGGTAAAGCACATCCACAGAAAACAACTCAAGGAGGCGTAAATACTCAACTATACAGAATGATAATCAATACGAACTGTGCTCGGAAAAAGAAAAAAATTGTCTGAAATAATTAGACAAGGCTTCAAAGAGAAGGTGATGCTTGTGATGAACTGAAGAAGTCCGAGAGTATTTTTTAAGGGTCGAGATATAAAAAGGACAAGCACAGTGGAAGCCACCACAGATTGACATCTTGCAGGGGAGACCCGAGGAGGGGCTTCTGCCATCAGACAGAAGTGCTGGATGCTGACCTGGGTTCAGCATCCTCTGGGTTCACAAGCCCCTCCTAAAAGGACCAGGGCTTCCTAATCACAGCACGGCTGTATGTGGACAGGTTCATTGTCACATGTCCTTCAGCCAAATGTACAAAATCCATCTCTTTTGACAGAGTTATGAGGAATAGAAACAAATGCACTGTTACAACCTGAATCAGTGATATCTAACTACACTTCTACTCATTTTAATACTTCGTTTTAATGATTTAAAGTCAAGCTGAATTCCAAATAGCTAAATGTCTTTTGGGATATAGAAATGATGGTAGGAAAATACAATAGATTAAAAAGAACTGATGCTAAGATAAGGCATGTGAATGAAACTATTGTTAGTATCACACTGTCACACCACCTCTTCTAAGACAGATCATCTGATACACACGGTCAAGTCATGGCTGTCCCGATTTCCCAGACGGTGATACAGGGACAGAGGAGATGACTGGCTCACACAACATCAAAGAGATCACAGCAAGGTGTATGATCGCTAGATACACCCTCTGCAGGGCTGTTCACTGGACTGCTCAGCCCTGGGAAGAGGAATCAGACATGACACAAGCCTTGGGGAGCCAACAAAGTCAGGGTCAGAGCCTGATAGATGCTGTTGTAATAGAGACCCCCCGTTAATGGATCCCCAAGGTCACATGCTGTACCTGGCACTTCACGTTTTCTCCCAGCCTGACTGCCTCCCCAAACTCTGTGATGCCTTATCCCCAAAGACGCAGGAGAAAGTGAGGATCACAGAGGTCATAGTTAAAGATAGGAAGCACAACAGAAACAGTAAGAATGCCGCAGTTTGTGTGCCTCCTGTGTGTCCATCACTGGGCAAAGCACAAAATCTCAGTAAAATCCTCAGGGTATCCCCGTTTTACAGGTGAGAAACTGAAGCTCAGTTAACAGGTTGTCAGAAATCATCAGTAAGAAGTTGGAAAAACTTGGTTTGAATCGAGTTTCATTTCTCATCAGGGCTCTTCATCACTGCTTAAATCTGGAGGGTAGCCAGGAAAATAAGGGGGAGGGGAAGCCACAGGGAGGGAGGGGCTGGGCAGGGAAGGCTTCCTGGCAGAGAATTTTGAATTTTCATTCAAAATTGAATTTTCAATTGAATTTTCAGGCACCAGCAGGATTCAGGCAAATAAAGGGGAAAGGCACTGCAGGCACAGAGGCGTGGGACTGTGTGACATCTTTCAGGAACAAGTGATTCAGTCTTGCAGGAGGAGAGGCAGGATATACGGGAAATAAGAACAGGGCAGAGTGGGGCCGACAGGCAGACAGGGGCCAGCTCATGAGAACCCTGTTGTGGGGTATCTGCATTGAGGAAAGCCATCCTGACAACAACAGAGAGCCCAGGAGCATCTTAGGATTGTGACAGGATCAGGTTTATGTTTGGGACATATATGCAAGCAGCCCTGGGGAGACGGACCATCAGAGAGAGGTGGGAGAGTGGAGGAAAAAGGTCACACTGGGAGCAGGGAGACCACATTCACACACGCCAAAAACAAGGGTGACGCCCAAAGCAGAAATTTCCTAAAGGAGCTTGATGTGCTCCTCTGAGATGATTCTAGGCTGTGTATTGTTTGTTTATAGTTTTAATTCATTGCGTGTTAGAAAACATATACAATTATGATGCATGTGTGTGTGTGCTCAATTGCCTCAGTTGTGTCTGTAGCCACATGGACTGTAGCTGGCCAGACTCCTCTGTCCATGAAATTCTCCAGGCAAGAATACTGTAGTGGGTTGCCATTTCCTTTTCCAAGGGATCTTCCCGACCCAGGGACCAAAGCCACATCTCCTGTGATTCCTGCATTGCAGGTGGACCAGGAAAGTCTCATATGCAATTACTCTACAACTGTAATTTCATAGATATTATTATTTAAGATTAGGCTAAAAGAAGAGAGTTGATATAAAGAAAAATATCAATATAGAATAAAAATAAAAGTATGTAAATATTAAAATATGGAAAATAAAATAATACATAACTGCTATATAGTATATAAACATATTTTATGAAAAGTTTGGGAAACACAGAACTAAGGTCCTCGAGAATGTGACCTGAAAGTAGAGGTAATGCAAAAGACACTGAGGTGGAAACGCCTGTGGGACCTGTTGACTCTCCTGGGGACACGGGTTAGGGAGGGAAGTTGAGTGGGGGAAAGAGCCCGGGTGCACCCAGGGGCCCAAGGTGGCCCACAATTCTCAGGACAGCTGGCAGGAGAGGGCAGGGCAGAGGCCTGCGTACGGTAAGCACTGCAGGGACTTCCAAGGGGAGCTGTCCAGCAGGCAGCTGAGAATGGAGACGATGGACAGGAAATATAAGTTGAATCACCAGGGAACAGGAATACACATACTTGGTAGATTATGCATGCAGCCAGAATTCCAGACCTAAAAAAAAAAGGCAAGATTCTGTATTGCTTCCCGAGTTAATACATGACTTTTGTGTGTGTGTGTGTGATAGAATGTAGAGTTAAAACCCTTTTTAAAAAATTTGGAACAAATGAGCCTCTCTTCTTGATCAAGACCAGCCCCACCAATAGGATCATGAAAATGTAAACCACCCCCCACCTAGCTTTGCAGAGACTAATTTACAGGGCACTGAGGTCTGTCAGGAATGTGGGAGACCTGGGTTTGATCCCTGGGTCGGGAAGATTCCCCTAAGAAGGAAATGGCAACCCACTCCAGTATTCTTGCCTGGAAAAATCCCATGGATGGAGGAACCTGGCAGGCTACAGTCCATGGGGGTCACAAAGAGTCGGACACAACTAAGCGACTTCACTTTAAGGGTCAGACACACCCAGTGTCCCATCACTGGTCACCAGAAAGGACTCTGAGTTGCAAAGCTAATGCTCAGACTCCCCGTGAAAGTAGTTCCTCCCACAACCATTCTATTCAGCTAAGATGACAAAACTCTAATTCCCCCAGGTCATTCCCCTCCATCCCAGAGTGCAGATCCTACAGGAGCCCAAGGGCCTGGATCACAGCGGGTCCTCAACCTACAGAAACCTGCGTTTCCCAGGTGTGAGCTGCGCCTCCTGGACCTCTGCTCACCTAGACACCGTCACACCGAGTGAAGTGAGTCGGAAAAGCAAAATACTGCACATGAACCCAAATATGTGGGATCTAGAAAAAATGGTGCTGATGGGCCTACTGGCAAAGCAGAAATAGAGACTCAAACATAGAGAACAACTGTGCTGACGTCAAGGGGGGAAGGGGGAGGTGGGATGAATTGGGAGATTGAGGATGACATATATATGCTATTGTATATAAACAGATCATTGATGAGAGCCTACTATAGAGCACAGGGAAATCTGCTCAGCGCTCTGCGGTGACCTAATGGGAAGGAAATCCAGAGAGGAGGAGATGCACGATACGTACAGGCGATTCACTCTGCTGTATGGTAGAAACTAACGCAACTATACTCCAACAAAAATAACAAATAAACAACTTTTAAAAAGAAGGCTAAAATTGGAGCAAGGAATAAGTAAGTTATGAGGCAGAGGCAGAGGAAACACACCTGTGTGTGTTTCTCTCTGCCTTTGTTGACCAGCCTGGGCTCTAACTCAACGGTCAGCAAACTTTCTTCTGTAAAGTAAATATTTTTGGTTTTGCAGCCAAATGGACTGCTTGTACTCAGCTCTGCTGGTAGCTCAAGCTATAGTGCAGAAGCAGCTGTATATGGCGTGCAAACAAATGTGTGCCAATACAACTTTCTTTACACAAACCGGCAGGCTGGATTTACCCACGAGGCCAGATTTGGCCCATGGGCTCTACTTTGCCAACCCCCTGCCCTAACTAATCAAGTATCTGCATTCTCTGTCCAGTCTCCTTCTTATTGGAACGTGGTTTAACTTCCTTGAAATATTATCCATTATTATCCAATCCCCTACCCACTTTGAGAACCTCCAAGACTCTAGGTTCTGCTTCCCTGCTCGGTCTTCGATATCTGCTTAATAATAGCAATGATGGACGAGTGGTAGTGAAAGGGTTAACACTTACTGACTGTGTCATATTATACTAGGTTCTTCATAAATACTGTCTCACTGAATCATCAAAACAATCTAGTGAGACAGGTGTAATTCTCATCTCCATCTTACAAATCAAGAAATGAGTCTGCCAGGGGTCAGATTTCCTTCTCGTGGTCACCCAGGTGAAGCTGAGTTCTGACTCCAATCTGTCTGGATCCCAAGCCAGGGGGGAACACCACCCGGGGGCTGCTTCTCAGAAGCCCACGTGGCTGTCCAGATAAAAGGGGCCAACACGACCCCTCCTTCCACCTACACTGTCCTCTGGGTGGGAAGGGCATGCCTTGTGTTGCCACCAGCCTCTGCTGGACAGTGACTGGCCCTGCCAGATGGCTGGATCATGTCTGGGCACTGGCTTGTCTACATTACACAAAGCTTTAACACTCAACATAAACACAAGTACAAGCGTCCAATATGATGCATGCATTTTCCATGACTGGAAAATATTCTATCTATGTCTCCGTCTCCTGTCTCCAACAACAGTGATGCACCCAAGGGTACTGGAGAGCAGCACGGATCCTCAACCCAGCCTGCAGGCTCAGAGTCAGCTAGGGAATCCCGATGTGGTTGGTAATCTCAGAACACAGCATGTGTTCCCCAGAATATTCCCCAGTGCAAACAAGGCTGGAGGAGCTGAGAGGGTGCTTATATAAACACACCCAGCAGGGACCTCAGGGACCGAGGCGTAGGCACGGCTGCTCCTCAAAGGAAGGATTCAATGGACGAATATAAAGCAAAGTCAATGAGATGATTTGGAAATTTCCCTGTTCTTATCTTCTTGGTAAAGAGGACCACATTTGTAGCATTTTTGTCATTTTCCCCACTGTGTTTAAGAAAAAAGGGTGAAAGTCATCCATTTTTTTTTTGATCCCATTATAAATGCACAGGTCATCAGCATACCAACAGAGGTGACAGGAAATGAAAGCCAATTAATAAAAGTTCGTCTTCAGCCTGGGGGTGCGGGTGGAACACACACACAGGGGCAGCTGCGCTCGGCACCTCCACCCCACCAGGCACCCGACCTGATCCTGTCCGTCTCTGTTGAATTGGGTTCCCCTAGGGCCACACGCCACAGTGCAGATCTTGAAGATGAGCCTTCACCCCACCCTCCCCCATATCAGTCATCTCACTGTGATGGCGTGTGCTCATGTACAACAGTGCAGAGAAGGCCTCTTGTTTCTAGGCCAATGCCGCAGAGAAAACGCTCGCCACTGAATGTGCTCCGTGGTCTTTGCCCAGGATGCTCTGACGTGGGCATGAGGGACAAAGTCCTGGACACACATCGGCTCTCCCGCTGTGGCCAGTTGTGTCAAACTGCAATAAGACACACTTGATGATTCACGATTTCAGAGTAGCTGCCACAGAAGCAATCTGTGCACACAGTCTCACTCTAAGCAAGACAGTGAGCGTGACAGCAAGGGGGCTGGACGTGCAGCCCCCGATGTAGGAGCACCCAAGAGACACATTCTGATACGTGAGGCAGAACATGGCCCAGACGTAGCAACTGAAAAGTAGGTATGGTTGTCAAAAAGGGTAAAAAACGACTGTGTAAAGCAGATAGGCTGAAAAAACAAAAAAAGGATACAGATTAAGCTTTTTAAAAAAAATGATATTTAAAAAAACCTACAAGAGCTAGTGAATTTCAAATCAAGGATATTTTGAAAAATAGTTTTCAGCCTTAATACAGTACTGTTGCCTTCCCCCACCCCAAGCAAAGTAGAGATTTCTCTTTATACGACTATTGCTTAATTTTTGAGTCTGTCCAATGCATTTTCATTAAGTATCCTCTTTGACACAGACAAATGAAAACAAAGAGTGAGGATTCTTGACTAAGATACTAGTGGGAAAGAAGTAAAATTCTTTTCAAGATAATTTTCAACAATAGCATTAAAATTTACAACATTACCCACAAGTTTAAGCAGTAAGCTGAAGCTTTAAACGAATCACACATTTAACTAAATAAACATATCTTAAGCTATTTTCGCTTCAAAGGACAGATAACAATTCATGCTCTTTGATATAAAAACTTTTTCCAAATGTGGGGGGATTTACCGATATGAAAATTGATCCAAGGCAAGTTCCTAGAAGCCAAGACTTTCATCTTAAAATTTCATAGTTAAATCCAAATAAATGACATTAAGTGTTCAGTCAACAACTTTGCTTGAGTATATGGCTAGAAGCACTAGATATACCTTTGAAAACTCATGAGGTAGCTATTATAAATCTCATAGCCATCACTTTTGTATCATTTTATAGGCATTCAATTTCAATAAATATTCAGCCCAATTATTGTTTTTCAATATTTTAAGTAATCTGTGACCTTAAAAATAAATCCAGTACTAGGATATAATTTCCCTTGACCACTCACCAAAACTTTAAGCAGTTTAAGGATTAGCACTGTGTATTTTTAACCCACTTGACAGCAGACACTATCCCAGAAAAGCACTACTCAACACCATGACAACCACACTACAGTGCTTAATGCCTCCTCCCCAAAATTCAGTATGTTAGAGTCAAAACCAATATATAAATATTACATACAATTTCCCTGGAAGACCAAAATTTTCTGAGAGAAGACCACCTCAGTGGATAAAACCCGTAAGGGCTGTATACCCACATTTCAACAGTCAGATGATTTTGTAAAAACCTCGTCTTACTACCTTCTGGATAACCACTATAGATAAATACATAACTAGGTAAAAATGCTCAGACAGTCAAGAAAGCATATGACAAGTTATAGATGTAAAGCACTGGCTGTTAAAATTTCTCGACACAGTTCAGTGTAAGGTATGTAACGTCTAAATTCCCGTGTGTTTCATAAATTCAAAAAGAAGACTCACCCAATGCTACTTTAGACACATTCCTAACTCGTTGTTCACAAAGAGAGACAGGCATAATACAGACTCAACCAATGGTCATTGGAAATGAAACAGAAGAGGAGATACAAACCATCTGATAAAAATCAAACCCAACCACTGAACAACAAGGATTTTGAGATGTTACTTGTCATATTGACACACAAAATTCTTCTCAATTCTTTCCAACCAATGTACTCCAAGCATGATGGTTGAGGGTAGTGGCATGCTAAAGAAAATTTAACAGAGACAAACCTAATCCAGGTTTATCTGGATAAATAAATCATAAACCTTCAATGAATATAGACAGAAATGCTGTCAATTACAATCCTTTCTACATACACCTTTGGTTGTTTATTACCTCTTAACCTTTCAGCAGGGATTTCCTATCAGAATTTTCCATTACCAATTATTCCCTTTGCTTACTTTTCAGGGTGCTGTACTTAACTCTTTAAGTCACCAGGGTCCTAATTAGATGGAGATGCCATCAAGCTGTGACCTGGGTTCCTGAAGGAGTTAACGTAGCTCACAAAGAACCTTGCTTCCAGCTAGAAGACAAACCTATGGTAGGTTAACAGGCAAAACAGCTATTTTTGTAAAAATGGTGAGCCTAACATCATAGTACTCTAACACTAGTTTACTGATCTGAAACCTGACAACCAAGATGTACACTTACTTCCTCAGATGGCCAACCTGCCCACAGGGAGAATCTGAACTAACTCACTTTAAAAAAATATTGGCTATCCTTAATGGAGAGCAAAGTTTTTGTTACACACATACACACACACACACACACACACCTATTCGAGTTTAAGTGTTGATAAACTACTGAATACTGTTTTGAATGCATACCTTTTTTTTTTCTCTCTGTTCCCTCCTGTAAGACTTGTAAAAGAAGAAAAAACATCACCACTGTTTCCCAAAGCCCATGGAGGCTGGGCTCCAATTCCTCCCCTTCCACCCCGACAAACCCCAAAGCAGCTAACAGTGACCAGCATCTGACACCTAAACAGCCTTCAGCACACTGCAGGCAGCACTCTAAGTGATATATACACACGTATACAGTTTCACACACAGGCACACCCAATTCTCACAACAACCCGATGGCAGAAGTACTCTGCAGTCCCCATTTCACAGACAAGGAAAGTGAAGTGCAGAGAGACTAAGGAGCATGCCCAAGGTCACACTGCTAATTAGCGGCAGAGCCGGGCATGAGCCCCGACAGACCCCTTTGGAGTCAGTGCACAAGGCCACAGGACGAGGCTGCAAAATGCAGTAAAAAACGCAAAGGAGAGTCTGATTGCTTTGCTCAGCAAGAAAGTTTGTAGAGAACAATTTCAGAAATTATGGTTTTCACAGCTTCCTATAATAACAAAGATTGGGAACATCTGTGGACAAAGTTATCTTCCAATACTGCTTCTGCATTGCTTCTATACAAACTTTAACTGTCAAGCACAATTACCCTTCGACAAACCTGGTTAGCCAAGATTTAGAAACCAAAATCAAGGAGAAATAAGAAGCTATAAGAGACTCCAGGGAAGCACAGTTCTAGATTCACAAAATAGGACAGTACTCAAAGTATGAACCAGTAAAGTGAACACAGACACTCCAGAAAACAATTAAATCAGTTATTTAACAAAGGGGTTTGTAAGGACTTTAAAAATCAACAAACCGATATAAACTTTTGGGAGGATAATTTGACAAATTCTCAATTGTCTTAAATAATATCTTTTAAGTAATTACTGCCTTGGAAATTTATCCTTAGGAAATCATTAGAGATGCTTATATAAATTCATCTGCCAAGTATTTTTATATAAATATTTTAAATAGGTTCTTTTTTATTTCTCTTTCTAATTTTTCTTAAGTGTCCAAAAATAAGGGGAAGGATTAAACTGAATATACCATATGATACAAAAAAAAAAACAAAACTGGAATGGTCAATAGCATGGGGAAATGAATAGAAAATTACATGAAAAGAACATTAAATTTGTTTATACTGATATATAGCAAATATCAGGTCCATGTACTTACTTCATATAAACATATTCTATCATAATAATACTTGTCTGGGGGTAGTGAGACTGAACTAGCATTCTTTTCACATTATCTATGTTTTATAGATTTTCTAACATAAATATTTATTAATTTTATCATCTGGAGAGAAAATAAAAAATTTTAAGAGAAAAGGCATTTGGTCATAATGAATAGGCATATAGGTCAAAAAGCCTATATTTTCATTCTTAAAATGACAAGCCCATTAGTCTTGTTTCCTTCTTGGGTATCATGAAAAGACTGGCTGATCAAGAGCACAAAATACATGGATGTCAGCACAGAATCTGATAGTCCTCATGACATTCTTGTTGAGAAACGTAGGCTGGCCTATGGTCAGGGTCCATAGTGTTGTTATGACATGAAAGGCTGAACCAAACACCATGGATGAGCAGACAGCTAACTGCAGAGAAGGCCCCACTTCTCAGCTCTGACTGTGGCTCACTCATGCCCTGGGCATGCATTTCTCAGGCACACTTTTCAAAGTCACAGCTAGTGAGCAGCTAGGAACAGAGGTGAGTGTGGGCAAATGGTATAACAGCCACCAATACTGACCATGTCTCTGGAACAGAATTTCGCACAGATTTGAGTTTTGCCAATGCCATAACCAGTCCATACACAGCATTTTCCATACCTAAACCAAGTGTGTGTCAAATAAACACCACAATTACAATTCAAAAAATTCCGACAGGGTGAAACACTCATCTGAAACCAAGATGCTATTTCACACAGTCAATAAATGTAAAGCCCTACATTCAGTTCAGTAACAATTTTACAAGTGTACTTGGCAACAGTTTGTGTGAAGCAAAGACCATTTTAGACTAAATAACAGTCGGTACAATGAAGCATTTTTGACAAAGGGAGGTAACAAGTTCACTGGCAGATGTCACCTGAAAGTGCTGAGTACATGTCTGACCTTCTTATTCAAAGAGGGAATTCAACAAAACAGAGGCGAAGTCCAGAAGGATAGGATCGGGGACATCCTAAGTGTGATCAGGAATATTCAAAGAAACTGAGGCTGTTTAAATAGGAAGGCATTTAAAGGGCCCTAACCAACGTTTACATGTTTGCTCTGTAATTCTTTGCAGGGGGGATTGATTTATCCTGTTATACTGGAAACTGCAGTCTGTTTTCTGTTTCTACTATTCTGCTGAAATCGTTCATCAAGGTCAGCGATGACTTCAACTTGTCGAATCCAAAAGGCACCTCTTTACCCGACATTAACAGACGTCACAGCCTTCAGTACACAGCCCTGTGTCCTCCTTCCAACACGTCCATCTCCACCTCAAGGACAAGTCATTCTTACTGCTTTCCTTTAGTTCCTCCTTCACACAACCTCTAGATGTCAGAGGCTGATCTGCTCTCCACCTTCTTCTCTCAGTGATTTTATCTATTCCTAGGGGTTTAAATAGCCTCTATGCTGATTACTTGCTAACTTAAATTTTAGTCCACACTTCTCTGAATTCAAGATTCTCTTGTATAATCAGAAGCACTTCCATCAGAAGCAGCCCTGATCCACATCCTACCTTCGGTGGGAGTCTCTCCCTTCAGCATCACACACTCAGATGCTCCAACCAGAACCCTGGGATCATCTTTGCATCATCCCTTGCCCTCACCTGTCATAGCCAACCACTAAGACGTCCATTCTTCCTCCAACCGGGGTCTCCAACCAGACCGCTTCCCCTCATTTCCGCTGCTGTTACCCAAGGCAAGCGAGCATCATCTCTACAATGTGGGTTGCTCAGAGTCTAGTGGTCTCCAGACCAATCTCCTCAGAGCCTCCCTGCCGCACCCCTCTCCCCTCCCGCTCCCTGCCCCGCCCCCCCCCCCCCCCCCCCGGAGCAAACAAAATGTTTGCTTAAACAGTAAGCTGGACTGTGACTCATCTATGCTTCAATGATGGTCTCATGCACTTTGAAGAAGGTATCACAGAGTCTTACCATGGTCTCAGGACCCTTCAATATTACAACCTAGCATATCACCTCTCACACCACCCAGTACCACTGTCCCCTTGCTAGGACTCCACTGATTTGCTCTCAGTTGTGTAAGTGCAAGAAATCCCTTTCAGTCACAAGGCCTTTAAAAAGGTTTTTCCTCCAGACTCTGCCTGTAACTGATAACTTCCTTTCCTTTATGTCTCAGTTTAAAAGTCACTTCCTTGGCAAATACTCCCATGATCACCCTGTCTGTTGACAACCATCTGCCCCTAATGATTTTCTACCACAGCCCCTTTTATGGCCCCTTTATGACACAACTTATCACAACTTCTAAGAATGTTCTTCCTTAATTTTTGTCTCTCTCCTTAGCCCGCCTGCATGGAATGTCAGTTCCAGGAGAGAAGGAACCTGATTGTTTTATTCCTCATTGTATTAGCAGAGCTCAAAAACTATTTAAATGTTGACTATGGGAAGACTTCACTTTAACATAATGAAAAGCTTCCTAAAAGTAAGAGCTGTCTGGCAATGGGCCAACCTTGTACAGACAAACTGACCATCATGGTGAGCGGGCTCAGGCAGAAACTGGGAGGCTCCTTTTATCTGAGATGACATGCCAGCTGGGTAACATTTCAGGTCTTTCCAGTTCTAAAAAGAGAATTCTAAAGGAGTTCAGGGTTAAAAAATATACTCCCCAAGTAGCAAACATCATATTATTTTCTAATGAGCAGAAATTCTCTCTAAAATAGCCTCATGAAACTGCTTTATACCCTGACCAAAAGTAATTCCTTGAACTTAAATCAGTGCAGGATTCCTCCGTCCACCCTGCCAGACGTGGTTTGGGACGATGACAGCCCACAGTGGCCCTCTTACCGAGCTGTACAAAACCATGGCCCGCAAACGGCTTGGCAGAGCAAGCGAACCCACTTGCGGTCAACCTAAAGTTCCACTCTTCATTCATTTGTGATGCTGCTTGTAAACACACCAGGACTGCTTTATTTAGTGTCACACCCATTAATAATGCAGAGATCTTTACACAGGCAGGTGGAGAAAATTAGTCCTGAGTGATTTCGTTACTACAGGGTATATGTGAAGTCAAAGGGACTCAGAGTCTCATTACAACCGAGGCAGAAGCTGCTGGCAGTATAGACAGAGGTCATGGAGTCTCATTACGAACGAGGCAGAAGCTGCTGGCAGTATAGACAGGGGTCATGGAGTCTCATTACAACCAGGCAGAAGCTGCTGGCAGTATAGACAGGGGTCATGGAGTCTCATTACAACCAGGCAGAAGCCGCTGGTATCATAGACAGAGGTCATGGAGCTGACCACCACACCACAAAGCAATACAAGCAAGGTATCCTCCTCACGACCTTTCAGTCTTACAAAGAGTTAATTTTTCTCTGCCTTGTAGATATGGGAGAGATCTAAAGACAACTTGAAGACCATTCCTTCTACTCTTTTGCCTTCTTTCATCTTGAAAGTTTAAGTTAAAACAAAAATTTGGCAAATATTTGCTTCTGATGGCATCTTTATAAGGACTGGCCAGTTTGTCAACAGATTCAATAATGTACCACTAGACACTGCAAAATGTTGCAAATGAGACCATGAGCTTTGTCCTTAAGGAATTTTTCACAAAAAAATACTTTTCAAGGAAATAGGATACTTTGCAAAGCCAAAGTTATTTAAAATTCACTTTTATACCATTCAATGTAAACAATGTTGTGGGGAAATAATGTGTGGGGAAGCAGAGAATGAAAACTCTGAAGGTCTTTCTAAAGGAATGGTGGGCAGTACCTTTCCATTTAAAACACAAACTCCTTTCTATTCAACAATCTGTCTGCTGGATATTTATCATATGTGCATCCTCTAATTAGCAGATTAAAATAAGCATGTATGTATAATAGCAAAAGCCTAGAAAACACCAAGGGCCTGTCAGTAAAGCACAGTGCATCCATACAGTGGGGTAATAAACAGCAGAAAAAGAATGAGATGGGCCTCCACGTGCTGATGAAGAAAACCTTCCAAATACATCAGCAATGAAAGCAGAGCATGTGTGTCTCTGTTGGTGTTGAGTTGCTAAGTGGTGTCCAACTCTTTGGCAACCCCATGGATTTGTAGCCTGCCAGGCTCCTCTGTCCAGGCAAGAATACTGGAGTTGGATTGCCATTTCCTTCTCCAGGGGATCTTGCTGACCTAGAGATCAAACCTGAGTCTCCTGTATTGGCAGGTGGGTTCTTTATGCTGAGTCACCAGGGAAGCCCTGTGTGTGTCTCTCAACACAACTAAATAATCATTTTTTAAAATTCTGGAGAAATGCATGAGAAACTTAAAAGTGGTTGTTTATGAAAAACAGGACTGAGAATGTGACTATCATATTTATTTTAAGCTCTTCTGTGCCAGTTATTTCTACTACGTATATTTATTTACTATTACTTTATTAATAAGAATAGCAACTATATGCAGTATTTTCTGTATGGTCTGGAAGCATCTAGTTGCTCTCTGCAGGGGTACAACAGCAAGCATCCTCCCCCCGCCCCAAGCACAGGGGAGCCACAGTCTACTCAGTGCTTAAGTCTACTTAGCCATCCATCCCCAACCAGTCCAGGAGCCCTCAGAGGCTGTTAAAGTTCCTGTTCTCACTCCCTCCTTTCTCCTTTGTGTGGCCTACATGCATGAGTATAAAGAAATTTTAATTTTTGCCCTTCCAGTTTTAGATCTATAGCATCCATCTCTGAAAAGTTAACTTGAAGAAGAAAGCGTAGTTACTCTACTGCAAGAGATACCAAAGAAAAATCAGTGCTTCCTCTAGTGCTATTTATTATATAATTATATTACTAAAACAAAATCAAGGAAACAAAACTGTTTTCAAATTTAGAGCATAGTACACTCCATTCTGCCACATCTAATGAGAACCAGAAAGATCGTCCAAGAGGCTTTCTTCCCAATCTTGTGTTTGCCTGTCTCAAAAATACTAAATATTTCTTTCATAAAATTCCTTTCACAAGAGAAACTCAACTACGCTAAAGTTGAAAAGATGAAGTGAAATCTACATTCAACTTATTTGATATTAAAGATCTTAAAGCGTATTTGAACATTGTTTTGTTCTTATTCCATCAAAGAAATAATTCCAAACCCACAGAAGAAGAGCAAGAAAAAGAAAACTCACAGGAAATCATGCCTCTGTTTTCCCTATTATTTGATCTTGTACTTGAGGTGAGGAAGCTACTTATTTAGCATCAAGTGACCTTTCCAAAGTGTATAAAACAATCCCCATATTACTTTTCCTTTGTCAGAAGATTGCAATAAAAGGCATTTGCTAAAATTTATTTTATATATCAATTCATAATTTTTTAATTTTGCTGCTCAATATAGGAAAGCCAAATATCCATTTGAAAAATCTAATATCTACTTGGCTGAAAATGTGCCCCACTAAATCTGATTTTATATAAGCATTCTGACCCACCCACCCTCAAAAAGTGACTTCATTTTTGTTTGGGGGGCTATGTAAAAGTAATTAGTGAATGAGCAAACTATAGCCTGGTGCATTGAGCTGTCTGTGGTACTGAAAAATGACAGCAGAGCTGAAATGTACTGAGCTAAGTCCTTACAAAGCCTCCCTATCGCACTATTTTAATTCAAGCACTTCTATCCATGACTCACCTGAACCGTCTAATTTTGACAGACTGTGTATAAACATTTTATTAAAGGTCACACTGACTTGCTTTCCAAGGTTCTTCATGGAAATGTCAGGGCCTCTCCAACCTTTGTGAAAGAAGTTCTAGTGGACAGCCAGACAGAACACTGGCTATAACACTGACTTTTTCTGAATGCAGTGAGAAATCCTACCATGTACCAAAAACCCATACTAGCTAGCTCTCACTACCCAATCAACTTACTGCTGTGCTAACAAGAAAAAGACAGAGTGTCACGTGAAGACTGTATGCTATGTCCAAGAGCATGCTCTGAACGGTGGCATGACCCCTACATTGAGTTCTTTAACTCAAAGCTAATCATATACTTGGAATTCTTAATAATAAACTGAGAAGTACCTATTTGCTTAAAATTTATGAAAGAAGCACATCTATACCGATGACATCAGTAAGTTAAAAAGACCACACTTCATCACTTTCCACACATGGATACATTAGCCTGTGGACTTGACTTCACTGTGTTTCAGAGTGAAGTATTTCAGAAGCAATCACAGACTCTACTCTTTGGTTGAATTAGAACATGTTTTTGTGGTTCCTGATTTCTAGCTCAGGGTCTCCATATTTCTTTGGTCCTTTTCCATTTTATACTTTTTTTTTAAAAATGCAGCTCAGATAAAATTTGTAACTTTAGCTGGAAGAAAAAAAATCTCTCAAGATTAAACAGTAATAGCTACATCCAAAACAACCAAATGATATCACCTGAGCATCTAATTTAAAATTATCTTAAGTGTGGTTGGTTTGGTAGAAATCATGTATCACCAATTTTAAAAAATCTTAACTTTTTGTGATGTTTATGCTGCCCCAACAGTAAAGAGGTTCACTGTGCTTATAACCTTTAGGTGCAGAATTCGTGTCTTCATTTTTAACACCTGTGCTATATACATACTCTAATCAATATATCTATGCATTTGTATAACAGAAATTATCCTTAAAATTAGCCAGGAGTGGAATTCTTTCAAGTGTAAAATGATCTTTAAAAATATGGTTTCTTTTATTTGTATTACTTTAAGTTTCAACAGTGTTATCAAATATGATCAAAAATTTTTTATAACACATAATTAACATCTGGCCAGTGTTTGGACTTCTCAAACTCTTATTATAAGTTTTTCAAAATAATTTCCCAGTAATTCTTAAAAAATGAGTGCTTTCAGGAAGACAGTTTGTTCTTGATATTAATACCATCAGATGTTCTTCACCATGAGTGTCTGTTCAGCTGTGTGTTTTTCAGAAGGAACAGGAATAATCTGAAAGCTGATGTCTAACTAAAAAAACCCAAAAAACAAAAAAACAGCAAGGTCTCTTTCCAGCCTAGATTAAGTAAAACTACAGTAGTCTTAAAAAAAAAAAAAATTACTTGACTTTCATAAATACCTACGAAGATTTTACAGAAACCTTTTAAGTTTAACCCAATTCAAATATCAAACTTTTGGATTTAGAGAGGAACCACAGACAAAGACACGTCATGTTTCAGGGCTACTGATAAGAAGCCGCAGAGCGCAGCAGAAAGCATGACGAGTGGGTGCTAGGAGGACAGAGCAGTCACGCTCCGCACTGGCTAGCCGTGGGATCTGGCAAGCGGGTCACTTCTTCTGATTACAGGTTTCTCATCTGTAAACCAAGTCAAATGGCCATTAGACCTAGTTGTTCCCCAGCCTCAAGCATTTTTCTTTGAGTCACAATGAAAAGATACTCTTATGTTTAAGTTACATTTTAGTATTACTTTAAAATATTCAAAGAATCTCCAAAGCCCATGATCACGAGTGTTGAATTAAAGATGGACCTGTGTAAATTATTCAAATTTTAGAGTTCAAATGTGCTTGCCTTCTTTTGCCAGGACAGTCTTCTTACTTACCTCTAGATATTCTTACTCCTTCTAATTCTCCTTCTTTATCCTCATTCCTTCAACTTCACACTTTTCAAAGTCTTTGCAAATTTGAAAGCATGCTTATGTAATTTTTCCATCCTCATGTGGGATCAAGTGTATCTTTATTTTGACTGGGTAGTAGTTAAAATTGGTTTCTTCTACTGTTTTTGTGAATTACTAACTTAAAATTAATTTAATTTATAATTAATTAAATATAATTTAAATTTAATGGCAACTCCTGAAGGAAAGCACGTTAAATTCAAGAGTTTAATAGTTTGGTCAAATAAATAACAGCTAATCAAAAAAAAACCAGAAAGTACATATTAGTGTAAGTCGTAAACAGGAAAATCCCAATCTTTCTAAATTTTTGAAAACTAGTTATTTTATTCACTAACTTTAATACACTGTTGACTAAAAGTTACAGCAAAGTAAAAATCCAAAAGGTGACCCATGAATTTATATCAAATATTCTGAAATCGCCAGTTATTGGTCATATCTAACAACAGAGTTCCTGGCTGCATTTAAACAAACATTTTCCTAAGAAGTCCACTCGCAAGGGCAGTGGCCTTTGCTCTTAGGTGACATTTTAAATAATAAATGTACCTAAACATCTACCAAACTACCAGATATACAGAATTTGTATTCTAAATTCACAACAGATTCTTTCTCTAATGTTAGGGTAAGATATAGAAAAGGTTAGAATTCTCCTCTTGCCTTATTAATACACATTAGCAAGGAATATCCCAGGAGTATTTTCTTCTCTAAGCTACAGTTAGCTATGGAAGGTGATACAGATAGGCAAAATCTTCCCTAATGACCCATCCATCTTGTTAAATGTGTATTAAAGGAGAATACTCAGCTACCCTACAGATTAAGGCTAGTGCTTAACTGGCCTTAAGGAAAGCAAATGCAGTGACAGGCATGGAGAAGTGGACCTACCTAAAGAAGAGAGGGGGGAGTCTGAGGTATAACAAACACATCCTGGAAACTACTGCATATTCACATGCTGCACTGTTTGTTTTGCTTTCAACTTCTTGAAAGAACAGGTCAGGTGCTAAGGTAAGAACACAGCACGTGTCTTCTGTAACCTCAGGCAAGGACAGGAGAGCTTGGAAAAGCGTCTGCTGCCTTGCACTTCCCCAGGTTGGGGTCATTCATAAACAGCAGAGCCTAAGTTACCTGTATTTCCCTGGCGTGGTACACGATGATCAGACCGAGCAGGATGATCGTGGAGAGACTGATAAGGCATTTCAGAGCTAAGGAATACAGCGACGCCTGCAACAAAGACAGAAGCACTTTTTTAAAAGAAGCACTTTTAAGCCCTGGGGGTTCGGCCAATCCCCAGCAATCGGATCTGAGCTCCCAGGGGGAGGATGGAGGTAGGGGCACCTGTTTTGGCTCTGTGATCTGTCAGGAAAGTGAGGAGATCAGGAAAAGCCAAGCAGCACGGACCGAAGTGCAGCTTGTGGCTCTCGAAATGAAATCCATGAGGAAGTTATCTTTGAGTTTAAGCCACTGGGTTTGAAAGAGACCTCCTAAATCGTGAGCCCCAGGAGAGAAATAAAAGCATGCTTTCCCGCACGGAGTCCTGAAATCACGTCTTTAAAATACCCAAACTGGCGGGGCATTCACTCCCTCCAGAACTTTGGCTGCGCGCGGATATAGCTTCCTCTCCAGACTAGGCTTAAGGGTGCGAGTCGGGGTGGCACTCGCCCTCGCGGCGGACACCGATTGTCAGGGGAAGGCTCGGGACTGGCAGGCAGAGAGTTCCCGCCAGCGACCACCCCAACCACCTGGCGTCCGGCTCTGCGGCCCGGGACCGGTGGGCAAAGGGCTCGAGCACCTACCTTGTCGTAGGCGCCCCACGACAGCTCGGTCTCGATGACCATAACCACGATGCCGAACATGCCAAAGATGAGCGCATAGTCGCTGAGCCGCTTGCGCTTCTCGAACAGGGCGCGCCGGTGGCCCAGTTTGTAGCCGATGTTCTGGTTCTTCTTTTTGCTGGTCTTGGTGCCACTGCTGCTGCCATGCCCGCCGCCGCCGCCGCCGCCGCCGCCTCCTCCAGTGCTGCCTCCGCCGCCGGCTCCGTAGAGCGCCAGGTTATTGGAGTTGTTGTGCTCCGGCTTGGACACCACGATCTCCGGGGCTGAGGACGAAGCGGCGGCGGCCGCCGCGGCTGCAGACGGGGAGGACGCGCCGCCACCTCCTCCGACAGACACCGGGGGCTGTAGGGGTTGCGCCTCGGAGTCCATCTCGTGCAGGTTCCGGCGGGAAGCGCTCAAGTTGCTGAGCGGCCGCATGACGCCCCCGTTGTACCTACAGCTGCTCATGGCTATTTCGGTGAAGGGGTTGCTCTCGCGGCGCGCCTGGGGCTGGTGGTGCTGGTGGGGCGCCGGGTGCGGGTGGTGGTGGTAGTGCGAGAGCGGGGGCCCAGAGCCCAGGCTGCCGAGGCTGCCCGTGGGGCTGGCGGCGGGCTGCAGGCTGTGGCACTGGTGGTACTGGGAGGCGGACGCTGGCTGTTGCGCGTACTGCTGCCGGAGCGCACTGGCATGGCTGGACGGCGTCAGCTCGCTCACATTGAGCTGGCTGCCCCGGCGCGACGAGCAGCAGCAGCAGCACGACGAGCCCGACAGCGGCGAGGAAGTGCGGGTCCGGAAGGCGCCGCCGCCGGGCGAGGAGGTACGGAGCAGCAGGGACAGGTTATCCCCCGCCCCCGCCCCCGGGGCACCGGAGGAGGCGCAGCTGTTGCACCGGAGGCATGGGCTGCTGCCGCCGCTGCCCGGCTGCTGGTGCGCGAGGTGCGGGTGGTGGTGAGGATGCGGGAGGGGCGCAAAGGGCGCGCACGGCTTGTCCTGGCTCTGCTGCTGCTGGCAATGCAGGTGCGAGGAGCGCGACGGCGGCGGCGGCGGCGGCTCCGAGAAGAAGCCGCGCTGGAACTGCAATGGGGTTTCCATGTCAGGGCTGTTAAAGCTGCAGGGAGACCAGGCGGTGGTGCACCCTGCGCAATGCGTTATGGTCGGGAGCGGAGACTCCTGCTGCTGGTGCGAGGAAGGGCCCATGCCGGCTCCGGTAGAATCCAGGCGGCGAGTCCGATTGGTCGGGCGCACCAAAACAATGGGCATGACATCACCTGCGGGGACCGAGACTGAGTTTGCGGCGCGAGGTTTAGGGGAGCATGTGTGTGTGAGGGAGAGATGGGGAGGGGGGATCTGCAGGATGGAAACCCTAGGGCGCTCAGGCTAGGACAGGGGGAGGGCGAGGGTTCCACTTGCTGACGTTCGGGGACTACCCTTGAGCCCCACGAGGGCTGGGGAGTGCAGCGGGTTTGCAGTGAGAGGGGAAACGGTAGGGGCGTCCCTCCTTCCCGCGCCACTGCCCCCCTAACTGTTGCCGGACGTGCAGTCTCGATCACCTGCCCGGGCACTGCAGCACGTTGGGCCACCCCAGCCAGGGCGTCAGGCGACGGATCGGTGCGGAACCCGGGGCCACTCCTTCACCGGCATGCACGCCTCTTAGGAGCTGCGGAACAACAGCCCCCTCGCCCCACGCCTACGTCTCCCTGATTGTCCTGCTGAGAGTGGGCTGCCAGCTACCCGCCAAATAACTATGGGGACACCCACATTGGAGAGAAAAGGTTTGATGGCTAGCTGAGCCAGTGCAGCAAGTCTTGGTGAGAACCCCGGCGCCTGAGCCGCAGGTTGGCCGCGGCGAGATCCTAACGGCCTCCGAGCCCTAATCTTCCCCCGCCGCCGGGCTTCGGAGGCTGGTAGATAGGGATAGGCTGCGCGGTGCTCTCGCTCTAGTGCGCTGCGGCGTAGCAAGGGTTAACCGCCTCGTTGCCTGGGCCGGGGAGGATGAGGGCGGGGCCGGAGGAGGGGATCCCCTTCGTCCTCCCGAGGAGCTCGATCGGGCTTCCCGGGTCCCCCTGGCGGGGGTGGAGGGCTTTCCCAGCTACCGCCGCTCACATTTGCGCCTTCTGCGGAACATGAGGGGCTGGCGCCCCCGGCCGCCGGGTCCGGGGTTACGCGCTCCGGCCCTCTGCCCACTCCAGTGGATAGGCCCGTGGGCTTTTCCTGACTTGGAGAGGACGCTCGCTTGAGGGTCTTGGGGGATGCTCAGCGACCGCCAGCCACCACCAGCTCGTCTTCCGTTCCTCTTCCTCCTCCCCACCTGCAGCACAGAGACAAAGCAAAAGGCGGATCACTGACGCGCGAACCCGAGCACCTTCTGTGCCGGACTGCGGCGGGCGGAGAGGGGCCTGGCGCGCGCTGATTCCACCGTCCGTCATACGCTGGCTGGGATGTTACTAATAATGAGAACTCGGGCTGAATAATAGTTACTTAGGGACAGTATTGGAGTTTTGCTCGACTTAGCTATAATATTTATTTGCTAATAAACCAGAAAAAATTACGTTTTGTGTCTCCCAAATTTCCTGTGATGCGTCTTCCTTTTAGGCGATTATTTCCCTAACACAAAGCGGCAGGGGAACCTTTCACGGGTTCTTTGTTACTGCTCCATCTTACGTCTTTGTCGTTTGTATTTCTCTGTCAATTGGGATTCCCATTTCCAGAAAATGGAATGAAATACACTGGCCAGTTGAATATTTACTTTTTAAATTGTAATTTTAAAGCATGATTTTTATGAGAGAAGTTATAAAGAGTTAGACTGACCAAGAAATTAAAGTGAAAGCGGATCACCTTCATTAGGTAATTGGAATTCTCAGCTGGATCCAGTTTCTTGACATTCTACTCGGCAGCTGCCCTAAAGTTGCTTACAAGGTACCTGCTCCTAAGACAGTGTGTGTGTTTCAATGTTATGGAGTGAATAATTCATTTTAGGATATCCTTTGGACATGAGTTAAACAATTTAAAAATTTTTTGTGCATGCAAGCAAACAAATCCAGGAGAAAAAAAAGGAGAGGGTTGCTTTTAGTCCCAGAGAACTTGCATTTCTTAGAAGTCTTGGTCAAAAATAGAATTTGAATGGCTAAAAGCTGGAGACAGCATTTTATTTTTATATTCTATTATGATTTATGGCAATTCAATAACACATTTAGAATTATTAAGCTCATAGAATCTTTGGGTAGATCTGCATGAATTGTGTGGTGAGCATGACTTCTAAAACCAATTCTAATGAGTAATTTGAAATTACAACAAAAGCTTCCAAATTAAAATTTTTTCACCTTCTGGTGTGAAGTAAAATTCAACTCAAGCACAAAATTCATAATATATTTATTTTCACTTTGTAATGAATTGTATGACCTCCTTCTAGTTGTTACACATAGCTGATTTATTGAAAAAGTTTGATTCATCCTTCCAAATCTAAATACATCAAATATATTTATCATGGCAAATTAATATTCTCGTTAGCCTTTTGTAAATTTAAATGAAAGACTACATCAATACCCTCTCCAAATATAATAATTGTTACTACACTAAACTGTTATAGATTTAGATATAAGGTTCTAGAGTTATTAAAATGTTGATTTTAAAATGACTGCCAAAAAAAAAGCAATATCTGCATCTTTTGTTGTCAAACTGACTTTCTCAAATAGCAAATTCAAAGCTTCAAATAAGTTCTGCAAACAAAATAACAAGGAAATAAATATTGTATATTTTGTCTAGTACAAGATTAGGTGCAGTCCCTTTAATCAGGTAGAAACAAAGACTCTTGAGATTTAAGGAGGGCTGGGATGCACAAGGTAAGAAAGAAATGGAGATTTCGCACATAACGTGAGGAACCGTAAGAATAACAAAACTCAAATTATCAGTGCTTCCACTTAGTACCTTGCAGAAGCTCATGAAATAACACGAAACCCACTGTGATTGGAGAGAGACAAAAGCAAGAGTCAGTCAGATATTTATCATCTTTCTGTTTCAAGGAATCATCTATCACACACACTCAAAAATTCTTCTTGGTAATAAACGTCTGTATTTGGAGAGTATGATAATCCACTATTAGTATGATGATGAAAAATGACAAGATCTCACAATAAGTTTCTGTTTTAGTCTGAATCCTCATAACATTATTGTTTAGGACATTTTAAACTATTGGGTTATAACAGGGGCACATTTAAGGAGTTCTTTTCATCAACCTCTTCTTTGTAAAATTAACAAACTGATTTCAAGTTTATATGTAAACTTTTCATATAGCTTACCATCATTTTGCTATTTTTCTTCCTATATGGGATTATAGATGTACCATGTAAAGTTAAGTAGTCAGAGCAACAAAGATAATATTCTTTCACATGGGCAGTAGCTCACACATAGTAAATACTCATTTTTATTTGTGAGAGTGAGGAGGGAAAGAGAGAGGGAGGAAATAAAAAGAGGTTGAAAGCAAGGTCACAATACAAGGGCTTGCAACCTCCAATAATAAGCTCTTGGAAAGTTGCATTTGCTTCTCTTTCTGTCATTAAGATGCATAAGTGCTGGAAATTTCTCTAGTTTAACACCAGAGGTCATACTCATCCACAAAATACATTTCAAATCCTATCATTTAAATGCCCTTTATTTTCTAGTGTCATGTTCTTATAAAAATTACCTGTTTTTTTTTAACCTTATGGGTTAGAAAGATTGCTTTTTCTTATTTGTTGTATTTCAAGCTGGTGAACAGACACATATAATAATACTCCCAAAGCACTCCACAAACACTTAATAACGGTCTCAGAAGGATGATTTTCCCAGCCCATGGGGGCTTGGGAAAAAGCTTCAGGTCGTTTGCACTTAATCCTTTACTTTATGCAGATTTATATTATGCCAACAGTTTTGTTTTTGTCTTTAATTCTCTTTTTCACAGGAATCACCAGTCTGTGCTATCTCTGCTTCTTATAAAAAGCAGGACTCTTGAATTTCGATGTTTCTTGTCTATTGGAAAAGGCTGTCAGAACAGCGGATGCAGGCACCAGGGCATCTGTTTGCCACACAGCGTTCTGAGAGATTCTTCGACCTACAAAGTAAGCGTTTTTCTGAGATTTTTCTTTGTCTTTGCCCGGGTGAGTAAATTATTTGATGGTGCCAACCACAGAAGTTGTAACAAGACACAGCCTCTTTGAACTTAGTTTGCTTAGCATTTGATGCAAATGGGGACTTGGGAAAATATCAGAGTTGTTCTCTCAGCACAACAACAATTCTTTGTTTCCTGACACATTTCACTAAAAAACACGTATTTTTAAACCATATATTGTTCTCAAGTCATAAGAAACGTACATTTGAAGAAAACAGTAAAATATCTTCATGTATTGTATTCTTTATGCTCCCACATTATTACTAGAAAGTATCAAGACCTGAATGAGCTTATTGATGATAGTCTTGTTAATTTTTAGTAATACCACTATTATTCAGAGATTAAATATACTGTTAGGATTTATTCATTAACATTTTAACATTTCCAAATTTGTTTTACTCTCATCCTTGCTTCCTACCATGTCTCAGCTAATCACCAAATCTATAAAAGTCTCAGTTGTGCAGGGAAAAAAAAAGATAGAATCTATACTAGTTTTGCTAGTATAATTGATGTTACATAATTAAATAGGTGAAAAGGTTGAAATTATTGGCTGTGATAAGTCTTTTAAAAATAGACTATGGATTATACAAACAAATATACCTGGGCAGCTAGAAACACATATTTGAGCTACCAAGTCATAAAAAAGACTTATTGAATAGCACATTCTAGTTTATAAAGCAGTTTCGCATGTGTTATTTTATTTTCATCTCTCAAGCACCCTTACCCCAAGGCAAGGCAATTTTTATGATAATTTCTGCTTTACAGATAAGGATAATCCTGAAATGTGGCACCTGGGCTACCCCAGATCATGCAGTTACTGAGTAGCAGGAAAAAGCTAGCCCCCAAATACAGTCTCTCTGAGTCTGTCTGGTGAGTCTGGTTAACACTCTTGTAGCCTTTCCTGCAGAGTAGAAGGATGACTTCTTGACTCTATCTGCTCACACTGGCTGGCACCCCACCAAAAGTCAAGGAGCAGAGAGCAGAGCTTGTTGTTACCATTCACTGTCTTTTAACGACCGCATGGACATGTCCTCCCTGGCTTGACTGGGATTCTGAGATTCTCAACTACTGACATTTTGTTAACTTCATTTGATCAACAGAATAATTCATGAGGCTCTAATACAAGGCTGTATAAAACCGCAGTGCTGTACGTATGCAGGTCCAAGGTGCCCAATTAAAAAATATTAAAAAATACAGATCCTAGTGTCTTCAGACACAATTCTGCTGACTTTGCTGGCAGCCTCAGCATTTCTCATTTTTGGCAACATTCACAGTAAAGACTGAAGGCCAGTGAAGACTACTTACTCGCCTAACAGATTCCATTTTGTCTTTTACATAATAAGGGAGAAGAAGGAGGCTCAAGCTCCTTGCCCTGTGGCTTGGAGGAACTTGTCTGCAGTCCTGCAGGGATCCAGCAGGACTGGCTCTCAGTTCTTCTGTCAATTTCTTGAATTGACAGAAAATTGACTGAAAATACCATAATTACGGGATACTCCAGTTCTGTTTGTTTCAGAGGTTAAAACTTCATCAGGGTTCCAGCAACTTTCCTCAGGTATTTTCATGTCATTGTTCTCTTCCATATATATTGGTCAAACTAATTTACCTTATGGTAGGTAAAATGGCTGTAGCAGTTCTAGGTTTCATATACACAACCATGTTATTTAGAGGGAAGCGATCATCCCTGTCTCAATATTTCAAAAAACTCTGTTGACAAATGAACTGAACAAGCATAGTTCACAAGCCCAGTGCTGTATCATAATTAAAGAATAGCTAAAGGGAGGTATGATGGGAATGACTCATCAAACAGCAAATGCCAATAAAGAGATATAAATTATTCAAAAGAATAAAATGGAAATTCTGGAGTTGAAGAGTACAATAAGCAAAACAAAGAATTCACTGGAGGGGCTCAACAGATTTGAACTGACAAGAAAAAAAAAGATTATTGAACTTACAGACATCACAAGAAAAGAAATCTAAAGACTGATATTAGTTATGAACACATGCAAAATTCTCAACAAAATCCAATCAAATTGAATGTCAGTTCAGTTCAGTCGCTCACTTGTGTCTGACTCCTTGCAACCCCATGGATGGCAGCACGCCAGGCCTCCCTGTCCCTCACGATCTCCCGAAGTTTGCCCAAGTTCATGTCCATTGCATCAGTGATACCATCCAGCCAAATCATCCTCTGACACTCTCTTCTCCTTCTGCCCTCAATCTTTCCCAGCATTACAGACTTTTTCCAATGAGTCAGTTCTTTGCATCAGATGACCAAAATACTGGAGCTTCAGGTTCAGCATCAGTCCTTCCAATGAGCATACAGGGTTGATTTCCCTGAAGATTGACTGGTTTGATCTCCTTGCTGTCTAATGGACTTTCAGGAGTCTTCTCCAGATCACAGTTCGAAAGCATCAATTCTTCATCATTCTGCCTTCTTTATGGTCCAGTTCTCACACCCATATGTGACCACTGGGAAAACCATAGCCTTGACTATATGGACCTTTGTCAGCAGAATAATGTCTCTGCTTTCAGTACACTATCTAGGTATGGCATAGCTTTCCTGCCAAGAAACAATTGTCTTCTTATTTCAAGGCTGCAGTCATGATCCACAGTGATTTTAGAGCACAATAAGAGGAAACCTGCCACTTCTTCCACCTTTTACCCTTCTATTTGCCATGAAGTACTGGGGCCGGATGCCCATGATCTTAGTTTTTCGTTTTTTGTTTTTTTTTTTTTTTTTAGTTTTAAGCCGGCTCTTTCACTCTTCTCCTTCACCCTCATCAACAGACTCTTTAGTTCTGCTTTGCTTTCTGCCATTGAGAGAAAATATTTGCAAGTCATAGATGTGAAAAGCGACTTGCACCCAAAATATAAAGAACTCTTTAAACTTGATAATGAAAAGAATAAATAACCCAAAGGCAAAGTCTCTGAATAGATGTTTCTAAAAGAAGCTATAATACTGACAAATAAGCACATGAAAATAAATGCACAAAACATCATTAGCCACTAGGAAAATGTCAATCAAAACTATAATACCACTTCATAACCCCTACGATGTCTTTAATCAGAAAGACAATCAATAACAAGTGTTGGAGAGGACATGGTGAAATTTGAACACTCATACATTGTTGGTGGGAATGCAAAGGGATACAAACAGCTTTGGAAAACATTTAGAAGTGCCTTAAAATATTAATTCTAAAACTAGTATATTATCCAGCAATTCTACTCCTAGGTACATAGTCTAGAGAAATGAAAATATATATCTACACAAAAACTTGCACATGAATGTTTACAGCAGCATTATTTACATAGCTAAAAACTGGAAAGAATTCAAACATCTATCAGCTGGTAAGTGTATAAATAAAATATGGCATATTTTTTAAATGGACTATTACTCATCAGTGAAAAGCAGTGAAGCAGTGATAAATGCTACAACAAGGGGGAACCTTGAAGAATGTGAAGGAAAGTCAGTCACAAAAGCAACATGTGTGATTCTATCCATAGGAAATGTCCAGTATAAGCAAATCTATAAACAAAAAGTTATGTTAGTGGTTATCTTATGCTGGAGGTGAGGAGGCAGCAGAAATGGGGATTCATTAATGAGTAAAGTGTTTTCTTGCTGCTGCTGCTGCTAAGTCGCTTCAGTCATGTCCGACTCTGTGTGGCCCCAAAGATAGCAGCCCACCAGGCTCCCCCATCCCTGGGATTCTCCAGGCAAGAACACTGGAGTGGGTTGCCATTTCCTTCTCCAATGCATGAAAGTGAAAAGTGAAAGTGAAGCCACTCAGTCATGTCCGACTCTTCGCGACCCCATGGACTGCAGCCTACCAGGCTCCTCTGTCCATGGGATTTTCCAGACAAAAGTACTGCAGTGGGGTGCCATTGCCTTCTCCAAAGTGTTTCTTACTGAGGTGATAAAAATATTTTAAGGTGGTGCTAGCGATAAAGAATGCAGGAGATGTAAGAAACTTGGGTTTGATCCTGAGTCGGGGAGTCACCCTGGAGAAGGGCCCTGGAGAAGGGAATGGCAATCCACTCTAGTATTCTTGCCTGGAGAATCCCATGGAGGGAGTCTCCTCCTCCCATGGAAGCTGAAGCTGAAACTCCAGCCTCTCTCCTCCTCCCATGGACGAGCCTGGCGGGCTACAGTCTATTGGGTTGCAAAGAGTTGGACACAACTGAACAGACTTAGCATAGCATAGCATAGCATGGTACTAGTCACATAACTCCATGAATATACTAAAAATCATTAATTTGTACACTTGGAATGGGTGACTTATATACTATGTGAATTATATATCAAGAAAGTTGTTAAAAACTGATGAGAGAAAGTCCCAAACATAACTGAATGCTAAAATGAAAGTATCAGTTTAAAAGGAATAGTGCTGAGGCAGGAATAAGTTTTCCTAAGTAGCATGAGTTACTATTGTGGTGTTTCAGTCGCTAAGTTGTGTCCGACTCTTGTGACCCCAGGCTCTGTTCATGGGATTTCCCAGGCAAGAATATTATCCATGCATTTTAAGGAATTTGAGGATTCCAGACTTTCTTCTTTGAGACTCTATCTAAATGGCTTTTAAATCCTAACAGTATCATGATTCAGTAAATATCCAAGAAGAATTTCAATTAAAAAATGAGCTGAGGAAGTTTTAATTGTGGAATGTAAATTTCTCTTACTTAGATATGAGTAAAAATCAGTTATATTTTGTACTGAATTCTATAATTAAAAATCACCATTATCATGATTCTAACAGACAATGAAAAGGAACTAAGAATAAAGTGTTTTGAAGATAAGTCATAATGGTCACTTGTGACCACTAATTAAGTTCTCTATGATATGTCAGCTCCATCCCCTTTAAGTAGTTCAAATACCGTATGGTGAGACTAAAGTCTTTTTTAAAATTTTTTTATTGTTTTTTTCCATTTATTTTTATTAGTTGGAGGCTAATTACTTTACAATATTGTAGTGGTTTTTGCCATAAGTTGACATGAATCAGCCATGGATTTACATGTGTTCCCCATCCCGATCCCCCCTCCTGCCTCCCTCTCCATCCCATCCCTTTGGGTCTTCCCAGTGAACCAGCCCTGAGCACTTGTCTCATGCATCCAACCTGGGCTGGTGGTCTGTTTCACCCTTGATAGTATACTTGTTTCAATGCTGTTCTCTCAGAGCATCCCACCCTTGCCTTCTCCCGCAGAGTCCAAAAGTCTGTTCTGTATATCTGTGTCTCTTTTTCTGTTTTGCATATAGGGTTATCATTACCATCTTTTAAAATTCCATATATATGTGTTAGTATGCTGTAATGTTCTTTATCTTTCTAGCTTACTTCACTCTGTATAATGGGCTCCAGTTTCATCCATCTCATTAGAACTGAATCAAATGAATTCTTTTTAATGGCTGAGTAATATTCCATTGTGTATCTGTACCATGGCTTCCTTATCCATTTGTCTGCTGATGGGCATCTAGGTTGCTTCATGTCCTGGCTATTATAAACAGTGCTGTGATGAACATTGGGTTGCATGTGTCTCTTTCAGATCTGGTTTCCTCAGTGTGTATGCCCAGGAGTTGGATTGCTGGGTCATATGGCAGTTCTATTTCCAGTTTTTTAAGGAATCTCCACACTGTTCTCCATAGTGGTTGTACTAGTTTGCATTCCTACCGACAGTGTAAGAGGATTCCCTTTTCTCCATACCCTCTCCAGCATTTATTGCTTGTAGACTTTTGGATAGCAGCCATTCTGACTGGAGTATAATGGTACCTCATTGAGGTTTTGATTTGCATTTCTCTGATAATGAGTGATGTTGAGCATCTTTTCATGTGTTTGTTAGCCATCTGTATGTCTTCTTTGGAGAAATGTCTGTTTAGATCTTTGGCCCATTTTTTGATTGGATCATTTATTTTTCTGGAATTGAGCTGCAGGAGTTGCTTGTATATTTTTTAGATTAATCCTTTGTCTGTTTCTTCATTTGCTATTATTTTCTCCCATTCTGAAGACTGTCTTTTCACCTTGCTTATAGTTTCCTTTGTTGTGAAAAAGCTTTTAAGTTTAATTAGGTCCCATTTGTTTATTTTTTCCTTTTATTTCCAATATTCATTCCAATACACTAACAATGAGAAAACAGAAAGAGTAATTAAGGAAACAATACCATTCACCATTGCAACAAAAAGCATAAAATACTTAGGAGTATATCTACCTAAAGAAATAAAAGACCTATACATAGAAAACTATAAAACACTGATGAAAGAAATCAAAGAAGACACAAATAGATGGAGAAATATACCATGTTCATGGATTGGAAGAATCAATATTGTCAAAATGAGCATACTACCCAAAGCAATCTATAGATTCAATGCAATCCCTATCAAGCTACCAACGGTATTCTTCACAGAACTAGAACAAATAATTTCACAATTTGTATGGAAATACAAAAAACCTCAAATAGCCAAAGCAATCTTGAGAAGGAAGAATGGAACTGGAGGAATCAACCTGCCTGACTTCAGGCTCTACTACAAAGCCACAGTCATCAAGACAGTATGGTACTGGCACAAAGACAGAAACATAGATCAATGGAACAGAATAGAAAGCCCAGAGATAAATCCATGTACCTACGGACTCCTTATCTTCGACAAAGGAGGCAAGAATATACAAGAGAAAAAAAGACAATCTCTTTAACAAGTGGTGCTGGGAAAACTGGTCAACCACTTTTCAAAGAATGAAACTAGAACACTTTCTTTTTTTTTTTTTTTCCATTTATTTTTATTAGTTGGAGGCTAATTACTTTACAATATTGTAGTGGTTTTTGTCATACATTGACATGAATCAGCCATGGATTTACATGTGTTCCCCATCCCATTCCCCCCTCCCACCTCCCTCTCCACCGGATCCCTCTGGGTCTTCCCAGTGCACCTGTTGAATTCTACCAAAAATTTAGAACACTTTCTAACACCATACACAAAAATAAACTCAAAATGGATAAAAGATCTAAATGTAAGACCAGAAACTATAAAACTCCTAGAGGAGAACATAGGCCAAACACTCTCCAACATAAATCACAGCAGGATCCTCTATGACCCACCTCCCAGAATATTGGAAATAAAGTCTTTTTAAAGAGGTTAGCTGCAGCAATTTGGGAAGTTATACACTCTCGGTTGAGAGGGTTGGCAACAAAAGTGCACTCTGCACCCAACCAACAGCACGTGGTCCAGCTGTTTGAAGCAAATGTCTTAAAGGACTCAGCAGTCAGAAGAACATAGCACAAGGCAGGCACTGTGTAGGTGGCAGAGGTCTCATCTGATATTGACAAGTGACTGTAACACCAGGATCAGACTGACTTCAATGCTCACTTCAAAAGAGACCAGGGGAGTCAGAGGCCCTCTTAATGAAAGCCAAACCAGTGTTCAGAGCTGTCACATTGTTGTCTAGGAGGTTGTCTGGGGGGCTCAGAACTGGTTATTAAATCAGGGGAATTAAAAATTCCCATTTTCCATTCTTACATGAAGAACTAATTTGTGTGGAGTTTTTTGTTTTTATCTATAGCCAAGATAAAGGTCATGTTTATGTTTAAGTTTATTAAATACTTCACTAAAACAGTTTTTTTAATACTTTTTTTCAGTGGTCTCATAGATAATGGAAAAAAAGATGTAGAAAACAGAACACTTTGTTCTTGAAGTGTACTAATCCATTGAAAGAAGATTACTCTAAAAGATTTTTCTAGGTTATTAAGCAGAGTTCCAAGATAGAGTTCTTTCATATTTCCTGTTATAGATGTTAGCATTTTGCTTATCTCAAGATCAGGATTGTGGAAAACAGCAAAGAAAAGAAAAACAATTTTAAAACTGAATTTTACCGGCAAGTAATTCTGAGAAAATTGTAGGGGTACCGCTTGCTACCTTAGCAGGCCAGAGTGTTGACCCTTTTTATTAGATCTTCACTCAGGGGAAGGGGTAGAGAAGTCAGTTTTGGTTGGATTTACCAAGATATGGGGGCAAGGAAGGGCTTTTTGCTTAACTTTTGTCCCTTTCTTTAACAAGGAGCAAAGAAAATATCTTACGTTTGTATGTCTTAGATTTATAGTCTTTGGGAGGCCCTTATGATTTGTTTTCTGTTTTTCTCATTTTTCTCCTGAAGGGACTCCTGTCAGTTTTCCTAGGAAGCAGTCTTCATTATAGCAGGTTTAAGGAGGATCACGGTTTCACAGTCTTCAGGGCAGGTCAGAAAATGTGCGAAGGATGAAGTTTTCAGGTGACTAACTAGAGAAGCCTCGATTCCCAGCAGATTGGAAGAGGAAATAAACAAGAAGAGGGAACACGAGTTCACATTTGAATGTAGTAATGGATACGACACAGAGGATGTCCTTAGGAAGTTAAAAGACAAGAGACTCTGTTTCTTGCTTGATTTTTAAAAACAAAGACACTTGCCTCAAACATTTAGAAAAGCTTTCTAAGCTTTCTTTATGTAGTTGACATAACTAATCTTTAAAAACACAGCTCACTTGATTTAAGAAGCAAAACTACAGAAGTGTAGAAGAAAATAAAGGAAATATAGTTTATGATCATAACATGAAAAAGGTTTTCCTAAAACTGACTAAACTAAACAGCCGTAAAGTTTTCCTGATTTGATCTTATAGCATTACAAGACATCCATAGAGACCAAAACCAAAAAAAAAGAGGAATGTCATATTTAACAGACAAAAGATTTTAATATCAAGAAATATTGTGTTTTAAAAGGTTTAAGAATTTGATATGAGAAAAAATAAAGAACTGAGTAGAGAACTAACACAAAGGACATGAACAAGCAATTCAAAGAAGATGAAGTTTTAATGGTCCAAGAAAGCAAAAACGACCTTTGAAAAATCAAGGAAATACAAATTGAAATAATGTTTACTTCCATTAGACTGACTAATGCTGTATAATGCATTGGTGAGGATGCAAGACACCAGTTTTTTCACATACCATAGATATGCGTATAAATTGGTAAAGCCTATTTGAAGCCAATTTGACAAGAATTTGCCAAATGTTAAATGAATATTTTTCACTTAAGTCCACTAGTAAAAATCTGTTCTTTAGAAATATTTGCAAATGTGCACAAAGATATATTTACAATGATATACATTATTGGAAAACAAAACAATAAAATAAATATGCATGAAAGGCATCCTATAGTAGTTTTTCTTAAAAGGATGAATAAGTCCTATATGTAGAGGATGAATAAGACCTATAGAATTATCACCCATACTCTTATCATTAAATAAAACCAAATGACAGAACAATTCATACAGTATGATCCCATGTATAAAACTTACATGCTTCTATCTGGGGTTTCTCAGGTGGCACAGTGGTAAAAGAATCCTCCTGCTAATGCAGGAGACACAAGAGACCCCCGATCAGGAAGATCCCCTGGAGGAGGAAATGGCAACCCACTCCAGTATTATTTCCTGAAAAATTCCATGGACAGAAGAGCCTGGGGGGCCACAGTCCATGGGGTCACAAGGAGTTGGACACAACTGAGCATGCATGCATGCATGCATGCACACACCATATGTATATAAATTCATAGGATTCACAGGACAGATACCATCAGGACTGCAGTGGTAAGTGCTGAGGTGTAGATGTGGCTGTGCGGATGAAGGGCAGCTTTTAGGTGTTGCTTCCCAGGTGAATCTTGTACAATGAATATATTCTTTAAAATACAATAAAAAGAAAGAAAGGAAAATAAGTCCATAAAGCTCAAGCATGTGAACCTATCCTTTCCTAGTCTCTTACATGCCCACCCCCCATATTGCAACAAATGATTCCCTTTGTTTAAATTAGCATCAGATTCATGCCAGGTGTCCGGTGTTTGTTGAATTAATATTTAGTTAAAGTTAAACTCAAAAAGTTGCTGCCTAGGGGGAAAAAGTAAAACCTAGAGGCTACACAAACATCTGAGAATTGAAGTCCTATTTATTTACTGTATTAGTGAATTACTGAATTTTCAGATGTGAACTTAATTTTTGCTTTACTTTGTTTTGCTTCATGGGAAGGAAACTTCACTGTGGTCTTTAATCAAGGTTGCTAAATGCTTGGTGTTGGTTGTCCATGAGCTCAGGATAGTAAGTTACCATCCCAGAGTTAATTAGGCCTCTGTTGAAGTTTCTCTCTATTTCCAAAATGGAAATGGTTGTAACCATCAGGGCAAAAACTATGTCAGAATCAGATTCTGACTAGCAGATTTTTATGCAGATTAGAACAAAACTAGAGATGACCCATAGACTGGGCTCAGTTTACCACTGAAGTAGCTGAGTATTTACCTTATGGGGTAACTGGTCTTTGGGGACTTTAGACAAACTAAAATAACAATTTTCTGAACTTTGCTATAAAAGGTTAATTCTACTGAACTCTCTGGAATTATTTCATCTATCACTGATTGATGGAGAGATGGAGGTGGTCATAGTCATGTGACAACAGAGGTTCTCTATAGAGCTACAAATCTTCAGCCTTTGTTTTATGCAAATAGCAAGTACAAAGAATCATTTTTTTTTCTATAATCCATGCTAAATGAGAGCTATGGGCAAAAAAAACACAACCAGTTAGCTTTTCAAGAAAATAAAGATATCAAATTTGAATCAAAAAAGTCTTCAAGAAAATAAAATATAAAGGGTAAAACTGATAGTTCAGGGAGCTGAAAATAGTAAGGCCACATGCAAATTATATTAGTAAATAACCTTTTTAAAAATTGCAATCATTGCAAATACAATATTTCCAAATAATATCTGATTTTTTTTATGGATTACTGAATTTGATTTGCAAATATTTTGTTGAAGATTTTTACAGTTATATACAAAGATGTGCTGTGTACTTAGTTACTCAGTCATTCCCTACTCTTTGAGATTCTATGGGCTACAGCCCACCAGGCTTCTCTGTCCATTGGATTCTCCAGGCAAGAATACTGGAGTGGGTTGCCATGCCCTGCTCCGAGGGATCTTCCCAACACAGGGAACAAACCCAGGTCTCCCGCATTGCAGGCAGATTCTTCACCTGCTGAGCCACCAGGGAAGCCCAAGAATACTGGAGTGGGTAGCCTATCCCTTCTCCAGGGGATCTTCCCAACCCAGAAATCAAACTGGGATCTCCTGCATTGCAGGTGGATTCTTTACCAACTGAGTTATCAGGGGAGCCCATATATTCAAAGATATTGTCTTGTAATACTCTTTTTTGTAGTCTTTGGTTGGTTTTGGTCGCAGGGTGATGGTAGCTTCACAAAATGACTCTGGGGACGTTCCCTGCTCCTCAATCTTTTGAAGTAACTTGAAAGAGAGTGCTGTACATTTTTTATGTGTTTGGTGGACTTCTCCAGTAAAGCCATCTGGTCCTGGACTTTTGTTTGCAGGGAATTTTTTTTTTTTTTAACAGATTCCATTTCACTTTTAGTGATCAGTTTGTTCCAAATTCTCTGTTTCTTCTTGACTCAGTTTTGGCAGGCTGTATGTTTCTAGAAACTTGTCCATTTCTTCTAGGTTGCCCAGTTTGTTAGCATATGTTCATAGTATTTTCTTATGAATTTTTATATTTCTATGGTATCAGTTATTTCTTCTCTTTGATTTCCTATTTTGCTTATTTGGGTTTTCTCTCTTTTCTTAGTAAATCTGGCTAGAGGTTTATCAGTTTTGTTTATCTTTTCTTTGTTTTGTTTATCTTATCTTGGTTTTACTGATAGTTTCTATTTTTTAAATCTCTATTATATTTATTTCATCTCTTATCTTTATTATACCTTCTGCTGACTATGAGTTTTGTTTGTTCTATTTCTAGTTCTTTGAGGTGGTAGGTTTTGTTGTTTATTTGAGATTTTTCTTGTTTCTTGAGGAAAGCCTGTACTGCTTTGAACTTCCCCCTTAGAATTGCTTTTGCTGCCCCTCACAGATTTAGTGTAGCTGTATTTTCCTTGTCACTTGTCTGAAGCGCTCTCTCGTCTCTTCCTCTATCACGTCAGGGACAGATCCGTTTTTCAGGCTCGCGTGGCTTAGCCTCCATGTGTTTGTTTTGTTTATATCCTTCTTTCTGTCATTGATTTCTGGTTTCATCCCACTGTGGTCAGGAAGATGTTTCACATAATTTCTATTTTCATAAATTCATTTCAACTTTTTTTGTGACTAAGTTGTGGTCAATCCTAGAGAATATCTGATGCATTATTAAAGAAAATGCATATTCTGAGGTTTTTTTTTTTTGGATGTAAGATCCTGTAGATATCAATCAAGTCAAACTAGTCCATTGTGTCATTTAGGACATCTGTGTCTTACTGACTTCTTGTTTGGACAATCTGTCAGTTGATGTCAGTGATGTGTTAAAGTCTCCCACAACATTATTCCTGTCAATTTCTCTCTTTTTTATGTCTGTTATTACATGTTCTATTGGGCTTCCCAGATGGTGCTAGTGGTAAAGAACCCACCTGTCAATTCAAGAGATGTAAGAGACTCGGGTTCGATCCCTCAGTTGGGAAGATCCCCTGGAGGAGGGCATGGCAACTCACTCCAGTGTTCTTACCTGGAGAATCCCATGGACTGAGGAGCCTGGTGGGCTACAGTCCATGGGGTCACAAAGAGTTGGACATGACTGAAGTGACAGCATGCGTGCAAGCACATATTGGGTAAATATATGTTAATGAATATAATATCCTCCTCTTGTACTGATCTCGTTATCATTGTGTGATGCCCTACTTTGTCTTTCTGTATGGCCTTTGTTTTAAAATCTACTATTTTCTGATATGAGTATTGCTACCCCAACTTTCTTGTCATTTCCATTTACACGAACTGTATTTTTCTCTCTCTTCATTTTCAACCTGTGTGTCTTTTGCCCTGAAGTGAGTCTCTTATAGGCAGCATATTGTAGGTTAAAGTTTTTTTTTTTATTCAATCTGCCATCCTATGCCTTTTAATCAGAGCATTTAGGCCATTGACATTTAAAGTAATTGTTTTTTTTTTTAAAGTAATTGTTTTTTGCACAGCAAAGGAAACCACAAACAAACAAAAAGAGAACCCTCAGAATGGGAGAAAATATTTGGAATATTTGGAAATGAAGCAGCTGACAATAGATTAATCTCCAAAATATACAAACAGCTCATGTAGCTTAATATCAAGAATATTAAATAACCCATCAAAAACTGGGCAGAAGATCTAAACAGACATTTCTCTGAAGAAGATACATAGATGGCCCAAAAACACATGAAAAGATGCTCAATATCACTAATTACTAGAGAAATGCAAATCAAAATTATGAGGTATTATCTCACACTGCTCAGAGTGGCTCTCAGCAAAAAATCTACAAAAATAAATGCTGGAGAGGGTGTAGAGAAAAGGGGACCCTCCAACACTGTTAGTGGGAATGTAAATTGGTGGTGGTACAGTGACTGGAGAGCAGTACAGAGGTTCCTTAAAAAAATAGAAACATAACTACTATATGACCCAGCAATCCTACTCCTGGGAATATACCTGGAGAAAACCATAATTCAGACAGATACATGTACCCCAATATTCACTGCAGCACTATTTACAGTAGCCAAGACACTGAAGCAACATAAATGTCCTCAACACAGGAACAGATAAAGAAGATGTGGTATATATAGAAACAGTGGAATATTACTCAGCCGTAAAAAAGAAAAATGCCATCTGCAGCAACATGGATGGGCCTAGAGACTGTCACACTGAGTGAAGTAGCTAGACACAGAAAGATGAATATGATTTGATACTGCTTATATGTGGACTCTAGGTTAAAGTGACAAATGAACTTATTGACGAAACAGAAGTAGAGTCACAGGTGTAGAAAGCAAACCACGGCTACCAGGGGATAAGGGAAGGTGGGGATAAACTGACAGACTGAGATTAGGATTGACATGTATGCAGTGTGGTAAGTGCAACAGAGAACTAACAAGGGCCTGCTATATAGTACACGGAACTCTACACAGTACTCTGTAATGGCCTATATGAGAAAGAATCTTAAAAAAAGAGTAGAGATATATATATACTATATGTACATATTATATATATATCTGATTTACTTTGCTGTATCCTGGAAACAAATGCAAAATTGTAAATCAACTATATTCCAATACATTTTTTTAAAAAGATAATTATTGATAGGTTTGTACTTATTGCCAACTTAAACCTTATTTTCTAGTTGACTTTGTATTTCTTTTTAAATTTCTTCTTTTTGTTTTTCCTTTTGTGGTTTGACTTTTTTATTTTGTAGTATGCTCGAGTTCCTTTCTTTTTGGTGTTTGTGAATCTGTTGCATGCTTGAGATTTGTGGTTACCCTGGTTTTGAAGTATGTTGACCCATAACTATATCTACCTGCTTTAAACTGATAGTCACATAAGTTCAAACAAAATCTAAAAGAACTACATTTTTATACTTCCTTCCCCCACATTTTTTTTATTTTGATGTCCTATTTTACATCTTCATGTTTACCCTTTTGTTGTTAATTGTAGGTATATCATGTTTACAAAGTTTTTTGGTTGTTTTTTAATCTATGTACTGGCCTATTTAAGTGAGCTTCAATTCTTTGTATTTTTGCCTTTTCTATTGTGATTTCCCCTTTACTATAGGTTTTTGCTTCGTTTCTATTTAGAGAAGAACTTTCAATATTTATTTTAGGGTAGGTTTAGTATTTCTAAATTCTTTTAATTTTTGCTTGCCTGAGAAATTCTTTCTTTCTCCTTCTATTCTGAATAATAATATTGCTCAGTAGAATATCCTAGGTTGCAGGCTTTTTTCTTGAAGGACTTTGAAAACATCATATACTACTTTCTGGGCTGCAAAGTTTCTGCAGAAAAATCAACCAATAGCCTTATGGGGATTCCTGTGGACTCTTTGTCTCTTAGAGCATCCTTTTTAAAGGCATTAGTAAGTTGATGCAGATGCACAGAATACCAAGGATTGCAGCTGTCTGGTCTCATACAAGCCATGTGGTATATGTGGGGAGGGGGTTTGGGAGTGTGGCATGATCATTATTTGTGGAATGTAGATAAAAGTTCCCTCCAGAAATATTTCTTCATTGTTAACACTCAAAACCAACATATGTGACCTGAAAGTAAGTGTCACAGTAAAGCCTTAACAACTTCAACTACAGTGAATTCTTGGAAAGCTAGAATTATTTGTAGAAAATAAAATTCTAAGACAAAAGTTAATGATTTTGAGCTAATTCTTTCTAAAATTACTTGTATACTTCCCTATTTTATTAAAAAGACTATGATATACATAACTTAAAGTCTTATTGATTACTCAGGATTGCCACTTGTGATGATTCATTTGGTATGTCAATTCGCAAGATATCTGGTGAAACACTGACTGTTAACAATTAGGAAATCTTTCTGGGGGGTGAATGTTTTAAAATATTATGAAAACATTTTAGTTTTGCTTTTATTTTATTTTTTTCCTTTCATTTATTTTTATTCAATTCAGTTCAGTTCAGTCGCTCAGTTGTGTCCGACTCTTTGCGACCCAATGAATCACAGCACGCCAGGCCTCCCTGTCCATCACCAACTCCCGGAGGTCACTCAAAGTCATGCCCATCGAGTCTGTGATGCCATCCAGCCATTAGCTGGAGGCTAATTACTTTAAAATATTGTAGTGGTTTTTGCCAATAATTGACACGTATCAGCCATGGATTTACACGTGTTCCCCATCCCAACCCCCCAGCCCGCCTCCCTCCCCATCCCATCCCTCTGGGTCTTCCCAGTGCACCAGCCCTGAGCACTTGTTTCATGCATTCAAACTGGGCTGGTGATCTGTTTCACATTTGATAGTATACTTGTTTCAATGCTGTTCTCTCTCAACATTCCACCCTCACTTTCTCCCACAGAGTCTAAAAGTCTGTTCTGTACATCTGTGTCTCTTTTTCTGTTTTGCATATAGGGTTATTGTTACTATCTTTTTAAATTCCATATATATGCATTATATTACTGTATTGGTGTTTATCTTTCTGGCAATAGCAGGCTTATTTCATTATCAAGCAAAATTGAAAAGATTAAAAACTCTTAAAACTTCTATGTTTCATAGAGACACAGATTTAGAGAACAAATGTATGGATACCAAAGGGGAAAGAAGGAGTGGGGTGAACTGGGATATTGGGGTTCACACACACACACATATATATAATTCATATTATGTACAAAACAGATCGTGAGGACCTACTGTGTCACATAGGGAACTACTCAGTGCTCTGTGGTGACCCAAATTGGAAGGAAATCCAAGAAAGAGGGGATATATGTATAGTTGATTCACTTTGCTGTATGGCACAAACACAGTACTGTAAACCAACTATACCGTTTACACGTATGTTCTTCATATATTTGCATTTATAATCTTTATATATAAAGAAGGCTGAGCAGTGAAGAACTGATGCTTTTGAACTATGGCATTGGAGAAGACTCTTGAGAGTCCCTTGGACTACAAGGAGATCCAACCAGTCCATCCTAAAAGAAATCAGTCTTGAATATTCACTGGAAGGACTGGTGCTGAAACTGAAACTCCAATACTGATACGAAGAACCTTCTCATTAGAAAATACCCTTATGCTGGGGAAGATTGAAGGCAGGAGGAGAAGGGGACGACAGAGGATGAGATGGTTAGATGGCATCACTGACTTGATGGACCTGAGTTTGAGTAAACTCTGCAAGCTGGTGATGGACAGGGAAGCCTGGCATGCTGCAGTCCATGGGGTCGCAAAGAGTTGGACATGACTGAGCAACTGAACTGAACTGAAATATACTCTAATCAAAAAAAAAAAAGAGAGAGAGAGACTTAAAGAAACTTCTATATTTCAGCCATAAAACTAAAACTATGAATAGAAAAGTCTGTAAACTTGCATCATTATTATTGTATGAGTAAAATCTCTCTAATGATGTATTTTTATAGAAATTTACACTATACTCTGACTATAGTTTATTTTAATGGAAGATACCTGTTTGGAAAAACAACACCAACCATGGGAAAGACATATATGTCTTTGTGTGCTTGACATCACACAGCCACACAGCAATCTTCAGATCATAGTCATTTGGAATATAAGCAGTTGCACATAAATAATGAAAATATATGTATTGTACTCTATTGTAATTTGACTGTCAAGTGGGAGGCCGGGACAAAAAAAGAACACAAGGATTGACAGTCAGCTCAGTCTTTTGGCAAATGATCATTTGAATTTCTCTTTTCATAGGTGAAGTTAAATATTTGCAGATGGAATCACTAAAAATCTCCTTTTGGGGTAGAAAATGTTAGTTTTTACTTTACAATGCATTCTTTTCATGTGTAATGGAAAGCATTTGGACTCTGGAGGCAGAAAGTCCTGAATTTAAACCCTGACTTACGTTCTGCTGGGCTTTCCTGGTGGCTTAAATGGTGAAGAATCTGTGCCGACCCACCCCCCCCCCTCCACCCGACCCCCCACCCCCGCCCCAACCCCGTCCGTCTGGATTCAATCCCTGGGTTGGGAAGATCCCCTGGAGAAGGGAATGGCTACCCACTCCAGTATTTTTGCCTAGAGAATTTCATGGACAGAGGAGCTTGGTGGGTTACAGTCCATGGGGTCACAAAGAGTCAGACATGACTGCAAGACCAACACTTTTAAGTTATGTATCCATAACAGAAATGTCTCATCTTTTCTAAGCAAGTTTACTCCATTGTATGTGGTTAGGATGAGTGAAATGTAATGCGTATGTTTTATTTCCCTCTTCTCTTACACTTCTCAAGAGGAAGATAGGAATTTGTATCTCAAAAAGGGTCTCAATATCTAGGCAATATCCAGGCAAGTAAACTGGACTTTGTGATTTGAATGTCTAGGAAGACACTGCAAGCTCAAATACCTCCAGGATCCTGGCCTGAAACAAGTGACTAGAGCGATCAGGGTATAACATAATGGGGAGAGGTAGGAACTGCAATAACGGAAGCATATGCCCCACCTAAAGGAAGCAGCCCAACAAAGCTGGATCAAGCTGTTCCCCTTGAGGTCTGAAGACTTGATAATGCCAGTTCTTGCATTTTTAAAAGAAGTATGAAATCCAACATTTTACATTAGCTCTCCTAATCTTTAAATATTTGTGGCTTTAAACTATTTTTAAACATAAGGCAGTAGATGGGGGGATGTTTTCTGCTCAGAGCTAGTCTAATACCACCAGTTTGCAACTTGGGTCCAGGACCATGAAGGACTGAACAGCATGGTTTGACAAGGTACAGAGGTGGGGGCAGACCAAAGGGGACCTGAGTTCCAGGTTTTCTTAGTGGCCAAGACTTCAGCCTTCTCAAATACGCTACCTGGGGCAGCAAGATCCCAGTGAGAGCTGGCTATCTAGGTCACCACAGGAAATCACACCATGTACTGTTGCTTGGGGAACCTTCCTGATGATCCCCCTTACCTGGAATGGGTGGGGAAGGGAAGAAGAGGAGTTGCCCTACTCTGAACAGGCCAAGGGCAAAGCAGGAGCAGACAGTGGCACCCGTGACAGAACGGAAGTCCCAGAGTTCTTGTGGCCCAAGGCCGAGGAAACCCTTTATATATACTGGAACTCATATGTTCCTCTTCTGGGTTTTCTCCCTTGATTTGCATCTTCTTCAGGAACTTCTGAGACAGGATGCACTGGAAAGCATCAGGTATCTGCCTGCTCCATGAGTCAGCCCTTCACTTGCTTTACCTTCAACCCCAGTGGAGATGCTGTCTTAGGCTGCTGGGGTCACAACAGAAATTCTCTGGTGACAGAGAAATTCCAGTTCCCACTCCCACAAGGAAATTCCAAGCCCAGAAATAATACTAGGTTTTTCCAAAGCTGTAACTAGCATTATTGTTCATTCCCTTATGGATTATATCCAATTCTACAGGCGGGGGCTGTTATCTAGCCTCACTTCATAGTGACAGGCATGCCTGTGTGTTCAGTCACTAAGTCGTGTCCAACTCTTTGCAACCCCGTGGACTGTAGCCCACCAGGCTACTCTATCCATGGGATTTCCCAGGCAAGAATACTGGAGTGTGCTGCCATTTCCTTCTCCAGGGGATCTTCCCAACCCAGGGATCGAATCCACATCTCCTGCTTTGGCAGGCAAGTTCTTTGCCACTGAGCCACATGGGAAGCCCATAGTCATGTAGAATCACCAAAAAAGCCATCAAGGAAGGAAGGCTAGATTTCAATTCTGCTCCGTTCATTTTCTAGTCAGATTAAATGTCAACATTTTAATCTGTAAAGTGAAGATAGTGTTTACCTTTCTAGAACATCATGAGAGTAACTCATATTGATAATTACCAAATGTACCAAAGGGCTTCCCTCATGGTTCAGGTGGTAAAGAATCTGCCTGCAATGTGGGAGACCCAGGTTCAAACCCTGAGTTGGGAAGACCCTCTGAGAAGGAAATGGCAACCCACTCCAGTATTCTTGCCTGGAGAATTCCATGGACAGAAGAGCAGAGTGGGCTACAGTCCATGGGGTCACAAAGAGTCGGACACAATTGAGTGACTCACACACATGCACACAAATGTACCAAAAGGACTTTTAGAACACGTTAGACATGACTTGAAATATTCAAACTCTTTTATATGTACACCAAGAATATTATGTTTCCTATTCCCTAGATATGCATGCATATTTAGAAATGATCAGTGGCATCTTAGATCTACTTTATCATCACCTCCCTGGTGATTACTAATTCATGGAAGTCCTTTTAGCTCCAACTAGTTTTCCTTGGTAGGATTTCAGATGGAAATAGCACTTGAATAATTTGTGTTCACATACCAAACTGTGTATGAAAAATAAGAAGGAAAGCAAAACTTAAAATACAGATGTAAAAGTACAATGTTGGCTTAATGGACCTTAAAAATTGCTCATAAAAAGTATTGCAAAAGGTACTCAAAGTGCATAGCTGGTTGATTTTGTTCAAGGAAATGACTTGAAAGCCTTGAGAAAAATGAAAACATAGCCAGCCTCTCCAGCTGGTATAAATTAAAGACAGCTCATCTTTTATTCCTAGTCACTACTTTTACAGTAGGTAGAATTCAGACTTGGGGCCTTAGTTAATTTTTCTATCTAAAGGCAAGCCAAATGTAAATAAAACTTTTAATATGTGAGGTTATTTGTACCAGAAAAAAAAAAAAATCTAGTGGACTGGAGTTACAAATTCATGCTGAGTTCTGAGTGTTAAAATTCAACACAAGCCAAGAGTAGATTTTTTTTTTTTCCTAGATGAAAACACTACTGACTATAGTCTTTCAACTAAGAGCAACTTGAAATTCTCACAAGTCAACTAGCCTTGTCCTGGCCAAAGGAAATTAAGGAGAGATCTGGCTACAAACTTTGTATATTTGTTCTCCATGGCAGTTTAACAAGAGTAAGTGCTCTGCTCACATATCAGATCACTCAAAGATGTTTCTGAAGGAGCCATCTTCACTGTCCTTTCAAGGGTTCTGCACTTCTGTCCCTTATTTGGTTTCTTCATAACTACTAACCAACTGCAATTATTTTAGTCATATATTTGTTTACTCTTTCAATCTGTCTCCCTCACTAGAATAATAAGGAGTGTTGGTAAGATTCATCCCTAGTATCTAGGACAGTAGATGTACATAAACTTTGAAATGAATGAAGCTATATCTAGAGCTGGTGACAGAATGATTAATATTACTTGAGTACTCTTTATGTCTGGGAAGAATTCTGATTGGCATTTCAGACACATTATTCAATTACTTTACAAGTAAGCATCAATAATAAGGCTTTTTAAAGAATTTAGATATCATTTCACTTTCCTGCTTTTCTGAAATGATCACATTAATACATATTGGATTGGCCAGAATGTTTTTGTTCTGGTTTTTCCATAGCTATGGTTTTATGGAAAAACCCGAATGAACTTAGTTATGGAAAAACCTGAGCGAACTTCTTGGCCAACCCAATACATATACCTAGTGAAAGCTGTTCAGTCGTGTCCGACTCTTTGCAACCCCATGGACTATATAGTCTGTGGAATTCTCCAGGCCAGAATATTGGAGCAGGTAGCCTTTCCCTATCCAGGGGATCTTCCCAACCCAGGGATCGAACCCATGTCTCCAGAATTGCAGGTGGATTCTTTACCAGCTGAGCCACAAGGGAAGCCCATATACACATATACTTACAATGATTTTCTAAGCGCTTTTGAAGACATCTAAGGCCATATACTCTACAACTTCTAAGATATTCTTCTCTATGTTTAATGGCTGTTTCTTTTATGTGAGTGCTTTAAACACATTTGCTTTCATGAAACCCTTTGCAGTATAAGAACAACTGTTCATTTTTATTAATATGCTTAAAGGCAATTGTGACTACCCTTCACAATAGCAGTCAGTTACTCTGCAATGCCTTCAAGAAGTCAACTTTCAATCACCTCCATTATTTAGTTTTTGAGAGTAACTTGGAAATAATATCAGGATCATAACTTAAATCAAGGCCCATTCTCAACTAGGTTCTTTCTGATCTTAAGACTTATTTTCATTCCTAATCGCACATGACTTAGTTCTTTGAAACTATTCACCCGCCTCCATTTCTGGAAGCTCTTTCCATTTTGGGTTTTCGTGTGAATCCTGGATCTTCTCCCATATCTCTAACCACTCTTTCTGTTTCTTTTGACCCTTCCTTCCCTTGACTCTTAAACTTTGGCAACACTTAAGGCTCTGCCATTTGCTCAGTTCATTTCCACATGCACTCATTCCTTTCATTTTTCCCATATGTTATTATACATGGAAATATAAATAACACATAACTTACAAGTTTGTACAGTTTGACATATGTTTGTGCATGTCTATTACAAAATGTTTACCACAATAAGTTTGGCTAACATTCATCACCTCAAATAATTAAAAACTTTTTTCCTTGTGATTTGAACTTTTGAGATCTATTCTCTTAGCAACTTACACATATACACATAGTATTACTAACTATAGTCACCATGCTGTGTATTTCATCTCCAGAACTTGTTTATCTTATAACTGGAAAGTTATACCTTTTGACCACCTTTATCTAATTGTCCCACCCCACTATCCCCACCTCCAGCAATTACAAATCTGAACTCTATTTCTATGGGTTCAGTTTTTTTAGACCATGTATATGTCTAAATAAGATAGTAGTTGTCTTTCTCTGTCTGATTTATTTCACTTAGCATTATGCCCTCAAAGTCCATCCACATTATTGCAAATGGCAGGATTCCCTCCTTTTTCATGTCAAAATAGCATTCCACTCTGTACATACGCCACGTTTTCTTTATCCATTCACCTACAATGGACACTTGGTTCGTTTCTATGTCTTGGCTGTGGTAACTAGTGCTCTTGTGAACATAGAGGTACAACTGTCTCTTCAGAATAGTGATTTTGTTCCTTCAGATATATACATGGCAGTGGAATTGCTGGATCATATGGTAGCTCTATTCTTATTTCTTTGAGGAACATTCATAAATTGACCAGCACCAACTTACATTCCTACCAGCAATATCTCCACAAACACATTTCTATGAAAATAGACTTCACCCACATTTTACAAAGACCACTCCAAACCTCTCTAAATTTTTCACTGAAGTGATTGAAAGTGACTGCTGAGTTAAGATGATGGTAGTGAGGTATATACAACTCAATGGAAGATATTAAAGTATTTAGAGGTGGAGCCTAACCCAATAGAAAAGATGTGGGAAAACAAGAAAAGAATAGAGAATTCAGAAGGCATTGAAGAGGTTTGTGAGACAGTTAATTGTCACTGTGTAAGGAATGAAGGGTTCCTTCTACAAAAGAGAAATATTAAGTGGCCTTAAAGTGTCCTGAAAATTAAGACAGACAGAATCCAATCTAGTAGTGAAGGATGCTTCCTGCAACCTTTGTGGGGATGCGGATGTATGCAAGGGGAATTTGAATCAAGGAGAAACCAGACTTCACTGAAAAGGAAGGAGTCTGATCTCTCCAGCAGTTATACTGACCACAGGAGTACAGAATGTGCCCATCTGTGACACAAGCAGAATCACTCTGAAAACACATGACTTTTGAGACCTCTGTTCTGTTTAAACATCACTGGTTAATAATAAACCATACACCACTCACTGGGTCAGATTATTCTCTTTATGAGTAGATAGTTTTTATCCTTGCAAAAGCTTAGAATTAAACACAGAAATGAAATTAATTAAATGCATAGTACAAATACTTTAGCATAAAGGTCAAGATAATATCCATACTTGATTTTTCTTAATGCTTATAAAGTGTGAGAAAAGTTAGCAATATTAGAAAATCCAACAGGTTAACTTTGAAATCCAGTTTCAAATATAGAAAGAATTTTAGACTGTGATTTTTTAAATTGAAAGTTAAAATTTATTAATTATATTAAAACTATTGATATGCATCAAAGTTTGAAATTATAAATGTACTTACAAATATATAAACTTTACTAGATTTATAAGAAATTGAATATTCATATTTGGAGTGGTTTTCCTGTTAGGAAACCCATCAAATCAGACAAGTGAAGTGTTTAAATATTAAATTAATTGTAGCAAATTTATACATGCAATGTAAAAATAGGGCACATTGTTTAATGGGGTTCACACATAGATCTGGTAAATCTGAATTAACCAAAAATTATCAAAGAATCCCTTGAAAATAACTTTTCTTATTTTATATGATTGAGAATTATCAATAAAAATATTTGTAAGTTTAATTTAAGGGGTTAAGGAAAATTATATTGCAAATTTTAGATTTTAATAAATTCATATTAATTTCAAATTCACTCAGTCATGTCTCTTTGTGACCCCATGGACTATAGCCCACCAGGCTACTCTGTCCATGGAGACAAGAATACTGGAGTGGGTTGCCATTCCCTTTTCTAAGGGATCTTCCCAACTCAGGGATTGAACCTGGGGGGCAGATTCTCACGGGTCTCCTGCAATGCAGGCAGATTTCCCAAGCGACCAGGAAGCCCCTAATTTCAAATTCAAGTAACTTTCAATACTTTTTTTTCTGTGCACAAAACTTCCCCTTGCACATAAAACTGTCACTGTAACCAGCTTAGCTTCAGTCTCCCGCTTACAACTGCAGCTGTACACAGTCAACATGGAGCCTGTCATTTTCTCTGCAGGCTGGCTTTCCTTCCCAGTTTCTTTCAATGATCCCAAATTTTATCCCAGTCATTTTGGGTGGTTAACTTGGTTTCCTAATTGATTGTCACCCTTCTTAACCTCATATATGGCTGTCAATGAGTACAGACAATTTTTGATGAAATGTTCAATACACCGAATCCTTCCTTTCCATTTGCAAAGCTTTTGTCATGCTCAAAGCTCTTAGTATCTCACACCTTAATTAGGAAATAATCTGCTAATTCTGGTCCAGTCTTCTCACCAACACATGGCAGGTTAATTACCGTTTCCCTTTGTGAAGAATGGAAGTGGCTCGCCTGGAGACTTTCCCACAAAACTCTGACCCATGGTATGGAATGTACTCCATGCTCCAGATAGCTACTACATATTGTCTGCTAATATTATATTTGGCAGCCTTGTTTCCACAAGGAGTGCAGACAGAGTTCACCTTCAGGGCTCTTACCGGTATTATTAAAAATATTTCATGGTACCTAGTATGATGCTGGGCCATTTCAGTCAATGCATATTTTATACACTTTAACAAAATATTTACCATAGTCACAAGATTCCTCAGTTTAATTGCATGGAGATGTAGTTTATTAATATTCATTGTTCAGTGTTTATGTAGTTGCAGTGTTTACATAGAATCTTTTCCCTTTGTATCATTGTCCCCCTATTTTTCAGCTTTTAAAAACTTGAGATGTAGTTGTACAATATTATATAAATTTCATGTGTACAACATAGCAATTCATAAGTTTTAAAGACACACTCCATTTACAGCTGCTTTCCCTGTGTGGTACCTTTCCCTCCCTTTTTGTGTCAGGATCCTGTACTGAGATGGGGCTTCCCTAGTGGCTCAGAGGTAAAGAATTCTCCTGCCAAGGAGGAGATGTGGGTTTGATATGAGAGTTGAGACTATCCCCTGGAGAAGGAATCAGAAACCCACTCCAGTCTGGGAAATCCCATGGACAGAGGAGTCTGGAGGGCTACAGTCTATGGGCTTGTAAAAGAGTCGGACACAACTTAGCAAATAAATAACAACAACTCTACTGAGATACTTATATTTTGTCACTTCTACTACAGAATGAAGAAGAGATGTTTCATCTTTCCTGTTTCTAAGAAGCTTCATGTTCTGAATCTAGGTTCCAAAGTCTAAGGTAGTAGCGATTTCAGTTACAGAGCCAAAAATAGAAGCTGCAAAATACCCAGCGGATTGCCCCTCTTATAGACTGTCTGGAGAGTATAGGAAAATTAAAGAAGGCTTCTGCTAGAGGGGGCCAGCAAGTAAAACTGCTCCCACATTTGTAGGAGTGATTCTGCTTCCCTGACCCTCGAGAAGCAGCAGTGCTGGGTGCGTTCATTAAACAAATACAGTCAGCCCTCGGTATCTGTGGGTGGTGAAACCACAAATACCTAGGGCTGACTATATTCACTGTATTATGCCATCTTATATAAGAGATATGGGCATCTGTGGAGAGCCTGGAACCAAGGGACCACTGTAGAAACCACCATCTCACTGCATATTTGCAACTGAGGCTAAGCAATGCAATATCATGCTGGTGACAGTCCAGTAAGATAGATGCATTTACAGTCATATGACTGTCTGGAGACCAGGCATGGGAATGAGAAATGTAAGCTTCTTGGGATGGTAAAGAGAAAAGTAATTCACCATTATTACAGCAGAAAGAACAAAACACAACTCAGTAGCTTAGTATTAATAAATGATCCTGCCGGTTTTTGCCTCTAACTTAACTAGCTCCATATCTTATTCTTTCTAGACTTAGTAAATAACAAACAAGCTCATAAATTAGAATGTCACAAGAAATGCCCTAGACTCCGTGCTTCCATGTTTCAGGACAGTGTATAAAGGAAGGACTGTGCCTTTGTATTTATCTACATTACCCAACACCTGGTGGGTACTGAAGGATTACAGCAATAAAGTATATGAAACACTGTAATAAAATATCCAAAACTATGCAAGTAATTCTGCTATCCAGGAACCTGTAAGACATCTGTAAAATAGAAGTGTTCAGAAAACATCCAAGAATCTCTCCAAGTATTTCCCTTTACTAACATTCCAACAACAAAAATGAATGTAATCTACAGAAATACAGAACTATATAAGTTGGTGATTGTTTATAAAATCACCTGCATGGAAAATATCAGAAGTCAGCACCTATGACACTCAACAATTATGACACCAGGACCTGGGACCCCCAGCACAAATCAAATATACTTTATTCATTCAGAATAAACCACTCCTAAAAGGGAAAGGGTCTTGTGCTGTAAACTTTTATAAGAAACATTATTTTGGAGAGGAAATAATGGTTGATGACAACCTTCAGTGTAAACATATCAAGACAGAATATGTAGGAATAAAATTCAGACTACAATTAAGGCAAAAAGAAGCAAAAAGATGAAGAAACCTCATTTACATTCCCCAGCTAAATCTATATTTCTCTTTTAACTTTTTCACTTGTTCCATCCCTAATTCCATCTAGTCAAAGCTATGGTTGTTCCAGTAGTCACATATGGATGTGACAAATGGATCATAAAGAAGGTTGAGCACCAAAGAATTGATGCTTTCTAATTGTGGTACTGGAGAAGACTCTTGAGAGTCCCTTGGACAGCAAGGAGATCCAACCAGTCAATCCTAAAGGAAAGCAACCGTGAATATTCATTAGAAGGACTGATGCTGAAGCTGAAGCTCCAATACTTGGCCACCTGATGCAAAAAGCCAACTCATTGGAAAAGACTCTGATGCTGGGAAAGATTGAGGACAGAAGGAAAAGTGGGTGACAGAGGATGAGACGGTTGGATGACATCACTGACTCAATGGACATGAGTTTGCACAAACTCCAGTGAAGTCTGGTGTGCTGCAGTCCATGGGGTTGCAAAGATTCGGACATGACTTAGCAAATGAACAACAACCCCTATTCCAGGTTTCACTTGGTGGCAGGTTTGCCTCGTGTCCCCTCCAAGCTTAATCCTGTGCGGCGTTCCCCTTCACCCTGCTCTGTTTAAAATTAAAAAACACTGGGCCACTCCTTCCTTTGGGTGCTCCTTATTCTCACTCATATCAGCATTTCTTCCTTCAGATTGTAAGCATTTAAAGGGCATGAATCACCATATGTTGTCCAATAAACATGACTTCTATGGGTAGAAAAAGTATTCCTTAAGGTGAGCAAGGCCTGTGTTACTGTGAGGTGAGGCCAGGTGAGGTATCAGTGCAGGTGGGGAGAAGTGGGTTCCCCAAGGGGGTTAGGTGACCGACGAGAGCACTGTTCCAAATCCATATTTGGGTGGTGGCCAATGAAAAAGGAGTAACATCTGAAGGAGTCAGGAGAAATGTAGAAAACAATCGTTCTTTGGATTCTGTGAGAGCTTGATTCAATGTACTAATGCAGTTAAAACTACTATGAGGGGCTCCTCCGTGGTTTTCAACCCCTAAGCCAACAGCAGGTGTAGGAGTGCTTACTTCTACACCTGACTTACTTCAGCAAGAGTGGTGCTGAATGAACTGAGATCATGGCTGGCTGGGTACAGACAGTTCTGTCACTCTGGGGGAATAAGACCACTTCAGATCTTATTTTCCCTGGACCTAATTAAATAGCCCCAAAGAAATGACATGTTCCTATTATGACAATTGAGCCATTTCATAATCCTTTGCCAGCTTTGCTTCTCAAACCACCACTCATTTCCCCACCATTTAGCCTCTTCCAACTACTAAATATTTCTGGGATCTTCTATGCTACTTCTTTTCACTGGGTTATTGCTCCTCGCAGTGGGTGGGGCAAGTGAAGAAGACATTCTCCATTGTCTGATAAATTCTTATCTATCCCTCAAGACATACTTGCTCCTAAGGAGACCGGCAGACCTCAGCTCAGGCAGCAGGAGAGCATCCACTTTTTGCACTAATTAATTATCAGCCTATCTCTGTCATTTGCTCTCAGTCTCTTCTACTCCACCCTGCTCAAGACTTTAAACTCCTTGAAGGTAGAGAATATCTTCTACTTTTAATGTGTATGACCCCTGAAATGCAAAATCCTAGAAAGGATAAACATGAAATGAATGAACTAATCAAATCTTTGCCTCCTCCGAATTGCCAAAGAGCTCATGCGTAACTCTTCCCACCATGGAACTTTCAAGTTTTCAGCTTTTGTATGGTAGACATTTTTGCATACATAAGACTCCCAACTAAACTCTTAGCAACCTGCAAATAGATTTGATCTTGGTTCTGCCGCAGTCCCAGCTGGAAAGCACAAGTCCTGGAATGGAGTGAAGGTTCAACATACAACAGATTACAACAGTGAAGGGGCTAACCCTCCAAATGAGTGTTCTCTGAGAAGAGGGTGAGTTTGCATGGGAAAAATATTGGAATACTTTTCAAGAAATGCAGTCCTGTTACTTACAGACACAGTTATCATTTAAAATATGTTATACCAACTATAGTCTGACAGATGTTTATAGAGAACATACTTGGTCATTTGTTGAAGAAGAAAATCACTGTTTTTATGTAATCAGTGCTTCTAAAGTACTTGAAAGTACTTGAAAACAGTTGATTTTCTTAAGTAGATTAATTATTTATATTATAATTTGCATAGTAAATTCTGCATAGAGCATAAAGCTACATTTTATCACATTCTCTTCAAATACCACAAATTTTGTTTTCACAGAGTTCAAATCAATGAGACTTCTTTGTTTCCTTATATTTTGTTAATATTATAAAATAACAACATGTCTTCTTGGCCTTTGTGTGGTTGAAGCATTGATGAATGAGCCTTACCCCACATCACACTGCCTTCCGCAGACTGGGAGGGGAGAACAGAACCTCTGCAGAGCTCAGCCTCCATCACTCAGCACCCCGTCCTGTGGTCCCCAGCTCGTCCACTTCTAGATCATCGACTGCTCTTTCTTTGTGTATATCCAAACTGTGAGATCTAGATTTTTTTTTCCCAAACTTTCCTTCACTCATTTCCACCTTTTTCCTTCTAAGCTATCATTTCGCTTTTTGTCCATGCCTCAGAATTTTGTCATCTCTATTATCTGCTTGCACCCAGAACTGGACTACCACTTCAATTGTCGTAGCAAAGCCATCAGGCAATCTATAGGCTCTGCAGCACTTCAACCAGTGATACAGCAAACAGTCCACTAGGGAAGTGGGAGATTTGGTGGGCAGTTCATCCATGGTGACAAGGTAGCTGTGTTTTGTAAATCAAGATGTGTGTATAATCATTAGTGTTGTTCTCGTCACACTTTGCATCATTTAATTAACATTGAGCACCTGCTAATTTGCTGTGCGCTCAGTTGAGATGTAAAATTGAATAAGTCAAGGTCATCCTGTTTAGCAGGGAACTATGGTTTAATGTGAGAGAAAGATTCTGCTCATGGGTAATTACCACACAAGAAGCAAGTTCTCCAGCATGAACAAGTGCCCATGGGGCCCAGAGAATGGAGCAATGACAGCCATCAGGGAAAGCTTCACAAATAATGGACTTTTGAACTTGTCTTGAGGTTGGGGTGCTTACAGGTAGCAGGAAATGAGGTAAAAAGAATTTGTGTGGCATGATAGGGGCCATTCTAAGAGCACTGTCATGCTGTACATTCAGAATGTAATAGATACCTAAGAGGAACATGGATCTTGGTGGGAATTCAGAACTGGCCAGGGGGGCGTAAGTGGGAAATGTGGAGTACTTCATTGGGGAGGGGTGGGGAGTAGAGAGAGAATGACTGGGGTCCTCAGTGGGTGATGAGTGTTGATAAGGAGTGGCTTGTTCCACTTGGGGCCCCATGAAGTGCCTGATCAAGGCACAATAAGCAAGGCCACCCCTTAGTTGAGAGGATGGAAGAATCTGAGGACAGCATCAGCTTTGAAGCTCACACTAGAATTCACTTTGATTGCAGGCAACTAGATAAAGGTCAAGTTTCTAATAGGAGAATCAGCTGATTTCAACAGCTGATTTCAATAGCCACACAGCCTATTTCAACATGCTTCCATAACACAGTGGAGCCTTGGGCTCTATCCAGGAGAGCAGGGGCCACAGAATACAGAGTCTGTTTTCCCTTCATTGCTGCAAACCTCTGCAGAAGGTGGTTCTCACAGCAGCTTCAGGGTTGCTCTCTGCAGAGACAGCGAGCAGGACAGAGCAGCATCAGTGCCCACCACTCTTCGCGGAGAAGTTTCTGGGAATTCCAGATTCTTGAGTGAGCTAAACTTGACAAGGGACTGGGCATCTTGCATCAGTTCATTCAACTCAGCCACTCAGTCATGTTCGACTTTGTGACCCCATGGACTGCAGCATGCCAGGCCTCCCTGTCCATCACCAACTCCAGGAGCTTACTCAAACTCATGTCCATCGAGTCGGTGATGCCATCCAACCATCTCATCCTCTATCATTCCCTTATCCTCCCACCCTCAATCTTTCCCAGCATCAGGGTCTTTTCTAAGGAGTCAGTTCTTTGCATCAAGTGGCCAAAGTATTGGAGCTTCAGCTTCAGCATCAGTGCTTCCAATGAATATTCAGGACTGATTTCCTTTAGGATGGACTGGTTGGATCTCCTTGCAGTCCAAGGGACTCTCAAGAGTTTTCTCCAACACCACAGTTCAAAAGCATCAATTCTTCAGCGCTCACCTTTCTTTATGGGCCAACTCTCACATTTCACACATGACCACTGGAAAAACCACAGCTTTGACGAGATGGACTTTTGTTGGCAAAGTAATGTCTCTGCTTTATAGTATGCTTTCTTTTCTTCTAAGGAGCAAGCGTCTTTTATTTCATGGCTGCAGTCACCACCTGCAGTGATTTTGGAGCCCAAAGAAAATAAAGTCTGTCACTGTTTCCATTGTTTCCCCATCTATTTGCCATGAAGTGATGGGACCAGATGCCGTGATCTTAGTTTTCTGAATGTTGAATTTTAAGCCAGCATTTTCACTCTCTCCTTTCACTTCCATCAAGAGGCTCTTTAGTTCTTTGCTTTCTGCCATAAGGGTGCTGTCATCTGCATACCTGAGGTTATTGATATTTCTCCTGGAAATCTTGATTCCAGCTTGTGCTTCATCCAGCCTGGCATTTCACATGATGTGCTCTGCATATAAGTTAAATAAGCAGGGTGACAATATACAGCCTTGACGTACTCCTTTTCCTATTTGGAACCAGTCTATTGTTCTGTGTCCAGTTCTAACTCTTGCTTCTTGACCTGCATACAGATTTCTCAGGAGGCAGGTCAGGTGGTCTGATATTCCCATCTCTTTAAGAATTTTCTACAGTTTGTTGTGGCCCACACAGTCAAAGGCTTTGGCACAGTCAATAAAGGACATTCAAGGATAGATGAACCCTACTACTATAAATGGAGAGGAAAGTCAGAAGGCCTATGTAGGCTATAGAAAGAACTGTTGGCTGGGAATACAGGAAAAGAAATACAAACACAAAGGTTGGCTATGAGGCTATTGGAACATTCTAATGGAATGATGAGGGCAGGCATGCACTGAGGATAGGGTTGTAAGAATATAATTAAGGAATTCATGAGATAGACGTATATCTATTTTGGCCAGCTAAAAGGACAATGTCTTGTGCCAACTGCTATCCTAGGGCTGGCAGCGTGAGGTGCAATGATCTGAAGCATCTGAAAGTGATCCCTGGTGTCTACCTGGCACTGTTCACAATGATCTAGCTAAATGAGTTGGGGCTGGGCGGGTAGGGTTCTTCCTATAGGAGGGGTGGCTCCAAAGCTCAATCTCCCACAGTAACAGTGACTTCTTTCTTGAAGAAGGGGGCTACAAGGTGGGCCCCATGGTGACCAGGCACTGGTAGCCAGTTCCCTAGACCACGCTTGTAAATAGCTGTCCCTCAGACATGGTGTTGAGACCTCGGTGTACCCCCAGTAACAAAGCTGCACCCATACTTGCACTGTAGCAAAAGAGAATGGGAGACGGGGAAGAACAGGAAGATCAAGTGTCCCCAAAAGGCGTCCTGAGATGGTGGGAAGGTGGCAGGGTGGTGGGGTGGCTTACCTCCCCTCTTCTTGCTACTTCATGGCTTCATGAGTTTCTCCTGCTCTCAGAAGGTTGGCTCCTTAAACCATGACACTGTGTTGCTAGAGAATTTGTCTCAGACCCTGGAGGATGACAACTAATGTCTGACCCATTAAAGGATCAGCCCAACATTACCTAGGGTAGAATGACTCAACCACAGTTGGCACATCATGGAGTTATACATTTTAGTAAGAGCGTATAACATGACTAAAATTCTGGTTAGACTGAAGACTCACCAAAAAATAAATAAAAGCCAACCACAAATTGACTAATACATTGATAGCGATATAGAATAAAAGGTTCCAAGAGCTCCCACAGTGATCAGGATGAATCTCGATGAAACACACAATAGTCATTAAATGCTCAAAGGCTTCAGGGTCCACATCTTTATAGAAGGCCATGTGCCTCTGCAGTAAGTAAAATGCATAGATTTCCTGATGAAAGTAGAGTCAGATGGCAAGCAAACAGATTGGCTGATTTGGGTTACTGTATTTCTAGAAGGTAATTAAAATTACAAGCGAACTAATTGCTTGTCATGCCCTTATTATATTTTCATATACCACTTAGATTTATAAAATTAAGCCAGCTAAACTCTCCTTTGGGAAGTGAATAATGAAGACATCTTTGCCCAAGTTCAGCCTCACCTTTGGTCCAAGAGAAATCACAGCACAGATAAAAAAGCATGGCTGGAGACACTTTAAACGATAATGATGACCAACTCACTGCCGATACAAGAAAATCACTCCTTTGATTCTACAAATTTAGCTTGATGTAAATTTTAGTAATTTTTCTAATTCCAAGCATCTGTGCCCTACACAATTTAATTTATTTGTGTTGGACAGATAATCCTCAGCTCTTACATCATAGTTAAAATCAATTTAAGATAATTATTCTTTTCAAGATAGATTTGTGACTTTTGCCTGTGCTTTGAAGTGATGTAATTATGGTAGCTGTGTTAACAGATCAAAAAGCACTGCGCCAGAAATGTTTACTTGAATCCTATTGTAAAGTGAAGGACATTCCGAAGGACAACTTGGTTCTGGGAGCTGTGGGACTCTGCTCCTGCATATGACAAGCTGAAATAAGGCCAACTTTCAAACATCTATTTCAAGAGAGGCAGATGAGAAAATTAAAACCAGTGATGCTTTAATACCCACCAAGACTTTGTTTCAATGATTGTAAGGTGAAGGCTGGGCTCATTAATATCTTTCAGAGCATCTTCTCATAGTATCAAAGTCAAGAATTGTTTTCATTTGATCTCAGGGAAAACATGTTACTGACAGCAGAACACAATGTTTTCATTTCCTTCCTGCTTACATCCCACCTCACCTCTCACTTATATTTGTGTGTGTGTGTAATTTGCTCTTGCCCTCTTTAATTCCTCAGTATTTTGAACAGTATTCTGTGGAAGGAGGGAGAATATTCCACTTCTGCAGTATGTTCCCTCAGCTTGTATACAGCACCTTCTCTCGGTTGCAAGTCAGAGTCCACTGTTGCTAACAGAACAGAATTTGGTGTGTCCTGGGAAGAAATGACTGCAACAGTCATGAGGAAACTTGCCAAACAGGAAGGCAAGAACAGGCTCGAGGACTCAGAGGACACAATCCATTAAAAATTTATTTAAATTTTTTTAATTTATTTATTTAAAATTTATTTAAAAATGAAATCTCATCCTCAAAATTTCTTTGTTGGGACGCCTCGTGTGCCCAGAAGGCTGTGAAGGCAATCAGAAGTAGAGAGGGAGCTGAACTGGGGCTGGAGGGCATCAGGGAATTCCAGGCACGGTGTGGCAAGGTTTGGTCTCTCCTTGGCTTTCAGAGAAACTGTGTAGAAGCACAGTTTTCTAGAGGCACCCACCCTGTAACATAGGACTGAAGGAACGACTGACCATGGTATGCCCTTTCTGGAAGCTTCTGGAGGATTACGTTGGTACAGAATAAAGCCCACACTCTTGCCTTCCCAATCCGATAGGAGCTCTGTCTCTACCACTCTCTGCAAGTACACAAGGTCCAGTCAAAGCATCTTTCTCGTTGCCTTCAGGATGTATCTCTCACTTCCAGTCTTTGCCTACTTTGTCCATGTTGGTTCTTTTACCAAGAATGTTTCCTTACCTCCCATGGCTCCTCTGTAAAACTCTAGCCACTATTTTGGGTCCAGTTCAGACTCTCCTAGACAGAATTAATACTTCATCTGAAAACACTCCCTTTGATTGCTCAGTATAGCTGAATATCTATTTCTGCATTTTTCTATCTCTCTATTCTTCTCCCACTCTAGCACTCTTTCTTTACACACACACACACACACACACACACACACACTTGCTCTCTCTTGCTCTGCAATTCCAAAATCTCACCAATTTTGAAAGCTGAAAGGTTTTTTTTTTTTTTTTTTTTCCATAATTCACTTGGTAGCAACACTGGAATTGAATTTACTTATAATCTTGATTGATTTCATTGTTATGAGAATTCACGCATTTTCTGTACCCTCCCTCATAAACAAAGACAAAATAAAACACAAGCTTGACCTCAGGCTGCCATGACAGACCTCACTGAAAGTATCAGATCATGTTTAGTGTATGTAGTACTTCCCTAAGACTCATGTGGATTCCAAGAACCAGAAGTGCTCCTGGAAAAATCCCCTTTTTTGGATACAAAGAACCAGCTGGGGTGGCAAGACCGAGGGGAGAAACACCCAGCCCTAGACCCACACCCCCAGGGGCCCTTCTCATCCCCTCCTTTGGGGCACTGTGGGGTCCAGCCCAAGGACCCCTGTGTAAGTCTGTGCTTCACTCTGCAGTGAGGCTTGTCTGCAGGTCTTTCCTAGATATCCCCATGTCTGTTCTTGGCTCTTGCTGAGATGGCTGAGGGTCAATGCCCTGAAGCTTTCTAGAGGCTCCTGGTTTGGTGGAGGGTATCTCTTAATCTCAGTATTTTCTCAGGCATTAGCAAAGGCTGGATAGCACTCCCCTTCACTATTCCTTCAGAGCATGCTTTCCTGACATTGAATCTCTTATTTTTAGTATCTTTTGAAAACTGTATAGGTAAATCATCACACCTTGGTTCTATTAATCCCCTCAATTTATCTCTCTTCTTGCATTTTACTGTAAGTAGCAAGAAAAAAAAAAAAAAGGCTACACCTTCAAAATTTTATTTGAAAACCTCCTCAGACAGATAGCCAAGGTCATCATTTACAAAAACTGCTTTCCACATACCTACAGGACCCAATCCTGCTAAGGTTTCTGCCACCATATATCAAGGATGTCCTATTCTTCAGTTTCTAAGAGAAGTTCATTTCATTCTGAGTTCTCACCAATAGTTACCTTCCCTTCCATAGACAGTATTTTCACAACGATTAAGTGTTCTTTAAGGCCGTTTATGTATCCTTTACCATTATCCTCACTTCTGAGTCCTCACTGAGTCATCAACATCCAAATTCCCACCAACAGCCTATTCAAGACAATCCAGGCTCTTCTAAGCTCTTCCAGCCTCTTCCCAAAGCCCAATTCCAAGCCACCCCCACATTTCAGGTATCTGATACAGCACCTCCTGCTTCCGGTATCAACACCTGCATCAGTTTCTATTGCTGCTGTAACAAGTTGTCACCTGCTTAGCGGCTTTGGAAAGCCTATTATCTTACTGTACCGTTGGACAGGTGAGAAGTCTGACATAAAATCGTGGCTGTGTTCCTTTGTGACAGCTTTAGGGGCAGATCTGTACTTTCCCTTTTCCACGGAGGCCACCGTCTCCCTTGGCTTTGGCCCTCTTTCTCCATCTTCACAGCCAGCAGTATCACATCTTCCTGAGCCTCCTTCCATGCTTACGTCTGCATCTGACTCTAATCACAGGCAAAGAAGATGTTTCCTTGTAAGGCCTCATGTGACTAGGTTAGGCCTGCCTGATAATCCAGATCAACCACCATATCGTAAGGTGCTTAACTTTAATCACATCTGCAAAGACCCAGTTTTACTTTCATAGGAATTAGGACAGGAACATCTTTAGGGGGCCGTTATATTTTGCCAACTACTCAATGTTTACTTCAGATTTCACAGGCCTCGGCACAGCATGTGAAAAATATATCATAATGAAATTATTCTTTAATGAAGTTGACAAAAGATGATCAAATAGCAGTCGTCTTCGGGCCCTGACTTCTAGTTCATACTCATTGAACACCTGTTAATTAACAGGTTAATTTAGATTCTAGCAAGATTTGGTTTACAATAATAATTGTTGTTTATATTTTATACAGCGTAATAGAACAAAACATGCTTTCAGATCTCACTGATTAACTGACCCATTGCTATGTTTATATCATGGTATTTATTCCCTATGTAAAACATGTTTTCTGTTATATTATCCAGACAAGAAAACAAATAAAAAAATATCATACAGTGCATGTGACATTAATTTAATTAAGTTAATGCAATTTGTACTGTTAATGACAAAATAAATGTTTTGCTTACCAAGTTAACTTTCAGTTTTACTGTCTTTAATGACAAGCTTAAGTGGTTGAACTTTAATATCAAGTCAAGGGATATGCAGCAATTGGTGCTTATGATAGCACCGAAATGAGAAGAGTACTCCTGTTAAATCCAGGTGGTACACAAGAAAACACTGGCACACAGACTTCAACAACTCTGCAAAGATTTTATAGCTGGTTAGTAGCAAATCCAGGTTTAAACCTAGAAAATGCGAATTTAGAGTCTATGCTCTTAACCACTACACTTTATAGCTTCCTAATGAGATTAGATTTATTGTTGATGGTGGCTTAAGGCTTAATAATTAGGTAATCTTAATGTAAGCTGGGCTCCTCATTGTCCAGTCCAGTCTGAGTATGGACTCACTTAACAGAAGAATAGTAATTTTATTTTTTAAAATTGGGTTCAAACACATTACCCTCAAAATGTCAAGCATACTCAATCTCTCAAGGAAGTAACAAAGGCAAGATTGCACAAAATCATCAAGATGCTCCTCAACCGTGTTTCGCTCACTCTCACAGTCTCTCATATATTTAATTGTGGCCTCAAGCATCTACAAAACATTCTGCTACTCTGCTGTCCTAGAACCAAATTTGAGTGTGTGTGTGTAAGCATGCATGCACAAGGACAGAGGCACACACTAAATCCCAAGTTTAATGGCAAGATGACTGGCCCAAGAAATATCTGATTTATAACTCTTGAACTGTAACTATTTAGCATTCTGACTCTCAAAATAAATGGATATGACTACATGAGATGTAAGCCTCCAGCAAGTTCTGAAAATTCAGCCTCCAAGTGGAACTTGGAGATTACATTAAGCAAAGTCTTAGTGTTTAGCTGAACAGTGATTTTAAAAATTGTAAGACTTGTAAAAGTCTTTTTAACCTATTAAACATACTCTTTGGTCTTTAATTAACCTAGTTAACATCTCTGTTTTTCAGTTATGTGAACTGCTAAGTGGAGCGAATGAACTAGAAAATTTCAAAGTTCCTTCAAGCACCAACATTCTATCATTCTCTGATTAAGTAACTTGTACTATGGTGGGTTCTCACACAAAAAATTTGAAATACAGCCAAGAGATGGGAAATTCAAACTGTTAAGTCTTCATGTATTTGCAGCTTCATTGTGGGTTTTTATTGTAACAGGATATCAAATGGAACTTCAGTTGTCTAGAATTTCATTTAAAGCATCTAACTTTAAATGGAAACAGGGGCAATAAATTCTACTATATTCTGAAGAGAGAAGTTAGATACATCTCTACAAATCTCTATAAAATTTCCAGTGACAACTACACATAAGAGCTTATATAAGAGAAGGCAAGAGATCTATTGTAGAAAGGAAACTTCATGAAGAATCTTTCACAGTTGAGAACATTGTGGCATTTACCCTTCCTGCCCTGTGCTTTTAATTCTCTGCCACCAAATCAAGTCAGAGGTTGCCAAGAGAGCTACTCAGAGTAGCTGTTTTCCAGAAGACACGTTTATTTCATTCATCCCCCAACTTGTATCAAAGTTCCTGTAGAAACAGATAGGCCTGTCCACACTGCCACAAGAGAAGAGGAGCATAACAGAGATCTTGGGAGAGCTCAGGGGTCTTGCAGTTAGGGAACACATATGAACACAAGACTCCTCGTCTGGAGATGAAGGTGAGAAAAAGTTTGAAACACCCCTCAATATAAAATAAGAAAAGAGGGCATCAATGAGGGCAAACTGCACTTCCATGGTTTGGAAAAGCAAGAGTTTCCCAGCAAGCAGCTCAATACTAGAGATAGTTGCTAGGCTCAAGGTGCATTGAAAGGACAGTTCTGTGCAAAGATGTGGAGAAATAGAGATGCACCAACTGGGACAGGAGCTGGGAGAGGATTCTTACGGGTTCAGCTGGAGACTCTGTGACCCCAGTAGGGACTTGTGCAATACGGGTGACCCTGTGAAGTGGGTGTACCCTCCAGTGAACCTATGAAAACACTGCATTTCAACGCTTGCCATAGTAGCAGTGTTAGCTGCTCAGTCAGGTCTGACTCTGTGTGACCCCGTGGACTGCAGCCCATCAGGCTTCTCTGTTCATGGGATTCTCCAGGCAAGAATACTGGAGTGGATTGCCATTTCCTTCTCCAGGGTATCTTCCCAACCTGAGGATCGAATCCAGGTCTCCTGCATTGCAGGCAGATTCTTTACTGTCTGAGCTACAGGGAACTCATGCAATGCTTGCCATAATAACCTAAGAGGAGTGCGAGAAGAAGCCATCAGCTAAGGAAACAAAGACAGAATGACATTCTTCTCCATTACTTTCACAAAAATGGGGAAACTAAAGTACGTGAAGGGTGACCTTCACCAGCAAGATTCCATTCTGGGTGGGAAGGCAGAGAAATCCACTGGCCTCTTCCACAGTCAGGCTCCTACCATGTTCTCCCCGGTGGGATGGGGCCCTGGCACTTCTCCATTGCTGTCTGCACCCTGAGCTCCCTGGCGGGGAGCTTTCCTAAGGGGGACAAGGTATTTCCCTGAGAGCCCTGAGGGTGAGTAAGAAGATCCTAGGCAGATGAATTTCCATGCAACTCAGATCCAGTCTTTGTTGTTGCCCCTCTACTACCATTTGGCTATTTGCCTCAACACAGTGGAAATTCACAGTTGAAATGAACTCACTCATATACAGACATTTAGAATATAGCCTGAATTTCAGAGAGATAAAGAGGTATCTTTTTGGACCTATAAATATATTCAAAGCTGAGATGAGCTGCTGAGTAGAAAGTCATTGTTTCATAGGAAAATATCTACTCTGCTATGGTTATTACATTTCTTGTTCATGGTAAATAAATTATTTATACAGTCAGGAAAAAGTCTGATTTAAGTTGCACTGAGGTTAAACAAAATGTAGTATAACACAGTAATTTCTTGCTCCTAAATCAAATACTATGTTTTATAATACCTTGCTCAGTGTTCCATTATCATATGAAAATGTCATCATTTTTCCACATTTTCAAAAACAAATTCAAACCAAAGACCCTTTGTACCATCCCATCTTCTATCTCACTCTGTAATATTTCTGTGAGATAACTGTGATACATATAATAAGCTTATAGAAACCTTCTATCTTTCTTCTGGTCATTAGTCAAACGAAAGAATCAAACGTTTCCCTTGACACAGAGTTCAGATAAAGACCTCCCATTTTCATCTCAGCCTGTTTATCTCCTTGAAGGTCATTGGGATTATGGAGAAAATGGCCAACAGTGACACTCCACTGTCTTCTTGAATGAAAGTTTTAACACAAATATATAAACAGATCCCCATTTCTCCCAGGCCCCCAAACATGAATAAGCAATCCCCAAAGGAGAAATGATTTAAGGGTAATCCTGTAACTGGTGTATTTAATGGGCTAACTTCATAGGGTGAAATCAGGTAAGAGCTTTGTTTTCTTACCACTCCTTTATTTTATTTTTTTTAATTTTTTTTCATTTATTTTTATTAGTTGGAGGCTAATTATGACAAAACCCACTGAAATGTTGTGACCTAATTAGCTTACCACTCCTTTAAAATAATCCCTGTCCTTCCTTAAATCTGGATGCTGTCTGAGTTAGATCCCATATATTTTCTGAGTACTACTGAATATTAGGATTAAAAAAAAAAAAAAAGAGTCAAATTTAAATAGACAGTGAGAAAGAATTCATCCAATTCCAAGTTTCTCTATCCCCAGTAGATCTGGCCCAGTTAGTGACTGACAGCCAGGACTGGAAGTGGGGGGCATGGTCTGTTCCTCTCCACCCTTGACGTGTCTCCTTCCCCACTCTCCTAAGACAAGGCATAAAGTGGGAGTCTGTATTCTCTATTTTTGGCAAGTCAACTGTGAGAGGAGTTGGGATTTATGAATACATCCTCAAGGTTTGCACATGGTAGGGTACAAAGGAATGAAGACTAAAATGATAAAAATGTAGGATAGCGTGACTGACTCAATACATTTGCACCTCAGCTTACATAGTTAAATCCTGCTTCTCCATGTCTCACTCAGTTCTAATACTTAAACTGTTCAACAAGAATGGTTAAACATAACACAACTAAAATACTGAAACATCACAGGCTTATATAGGCAATACAGAAGGACCACACTACAGGTGATATGGAAAAGGATATATGAAACAAGAGTATTTAAAAGTGTAACTATGATTTTACCCACAGTGTCTAAATTTAGTCAGAGAACCCTGAATAAAATTATATCACATAAATAATGTAGCTCTCAGCTCAGTTCAGTTCAGTCACTCACTCATGTCTGACTCTTTGCGACCCCATGGTCTGCAGCACACCAGGCTTCCCTGTCTATCACCAACTCCCAGAGCCTACTCAAACTCATGTCCATTGCATCGGTGATGCCATCCAACCATCTCATCCTCTGTCGTCCCCTTCTCCTCCTGCCTTTAATCTTTCCCAGCATCAGCGTCTTTTCCAATGAGTCAGTTCTTCGTATCAGGTGGCCAACGTATTGGAGTTTCAGCTTCAGCATCAGTCCTTCCAGTGAATATTCAGGATTGATTTCCTTTAAGATGGACTGGATGGATCTCCTTGCAATTCAAGGGACTCTCAAGAGTCTTCTCCAACACCACAGTTCAAAAGCATGAATGCTTTGGTGCTCAGCTTTCTTTACAGTCCAACTCTCACATCCATACAAGGCTACTGAAAAAACCAAAGCTTTGACTAGATAGACCTTCATTGCTAAAGTAATGTCTCTGCTTTTTAATATGCTGTCTAGGTTGGTCATAACTTTCCTTCCAAGGAGCAAGCGTCTTTTAATTTCATGGCTGTAGTCACCATCTGCAGTGATTTTGGAGCACATAAAAATAGTCTCTCAACTATTTCCACTGTTTCCCCATCTATTTGCTATGAAGTGATGGGACCAGATGCCATGATTTTAGTTTTCTGAATTTTGAGTTTTAAGCCAACTTTTTCACTCTCCTCTTTCACTTTCATCAAGAGGCTCCTTAGTTCTTCTGCACTTTCTGCCATAAGGATGATGTCATCTGCATATCTGAGGTTATTGATATTTCTCCTGGCAATCTTGATTTCAGATTGTGCTTCATCCAGCCCAGCATTTTGCATGATGTACTCTACATATAAGTGAAATAAACAGGGTGACAATATACAGCCTTGATGTATTCCTTTTCCCATTTGGAACCAGTCTGTTGTTCCATGTCCAGTTCTAACTGTTGCTTCCTGACCTGCATACAGGATTCTCAGGAAGCAGGTCAGATGGTCCTGGTATACCTGTCTCTTGAAGAATTTTCCACAGTTTATTGTGATCCACACTGTCAAAGACTTTGGCATAGTCAATAGAGCAGAAGTAGATGTTTTTCTGGAACTCTCTTGCTTTTTTTTTTTTTTTACTTTTCCAGATTTTATCCTATTTTTTTTTCATAGCAGCATTATTTTATTTATTATTTTTATTTTCATTTATTTTTATTAGTTGGAGGCTAATTACTTCACAACATTGCAGTGGGTTTTGTCATACATTGACATGAATCAGCCATGTAGTTACATGTATTCCCCATCCCGATCCCCCCTCCCACCTCCCTCTCCACCCGATTCCTCTGTGTCTTCCCAGTGCACCAGGCCCGAGCACTTGTCTCATGCATCCAACCTGGGCTGGTGATCTGTTTCACCATAGATAATATACATGCTGTTCTCTCGAAACATCCAACCCTCGCCTTCTCCCACAGAGTCCAAAAGTCTGTTCTTTACATCTGTGTCTCTTTTTCTGTTTTGCATATAGGGTTATCATTACCATCTTTCTAAATTCCATATATATGTGCTAGTATGCTGTAATGTTCTTTATCTTTCTGGCTTACTTCACTCTGTATAATGGGCTCCAGTTTCATCCATCTCATTAGAACTGATTCAAATGAATTCTTTTTAATGGCTGAGTAATATTCCATGGTGTATATGTACCACAGCTTCCTTATCCATTCGCCTGCTGATGGGCATCTAGGTTGCTTCCATGTCCTGGCCATTATAAACAGTACTGCGATGAACATTGGGGTGCACGTGTCTTTTTCAGATCTGGTTTCCTCAGTGTGTATGCCCAGGAGTGGGATTGCTGGGTCATATGGCAGTTCTATTTCCAGTTTTTCAAGAAATCTCCACACTGTTCTCCATAGTGGCTGTACTAGTTTGCATTCCCACCAACAGCATAAGAGGGTTCCCTTTTCTCCACACCCTCTCCACTATTTATTGCTTGTAGACTTTTGGATAGCAGCCATCCTGACTGGCGTGTAATGGTACCTCATTGTGGTTTTGATTTGCATTTCTCTGATAATGAGTGATGTTGAGCATCTTTTCATGTGTTTGTTAGCCATCTGTATATCTTCTTTGGAGAAATGTCTGTTTACTTCTTTGGCCCCTTTTTTGATTGGGTCATTTATTTGTCTGGAATTGAGCTTCAGGAGTTGCTTGTATATTTTTGAGATTAATCCTTTGTCTGTTTCTTCATTTGCTATTATTTTCTCCCAATCTGAGGGCTGTCTTTTTAGCTTACTTATAGTTTCCTTTGTTGTGCAAAAGCTTTTAAGTTAATTAGGTCCCATTTGTTTAGTTTTGCTTTTATTTCCAATATTCTGGGAGGTGGGTCATAGAGGATCTTGCTGTGATTTATGTCGGAGAGTGTTTTGCCTATGTTCTCCTCTAGGAGTTTTATAGTTTCTGGTCTTACATTTAGATCTTTAATCCATTTTGAGTTTATTTTTGTGTATGGTGTTAGAAAGTGTTCTAGTTTCATTCTTTTACAAATGGTTGACCAGTTATCCCAGCACCACTTGTTAAAGAGGTTGTCTTTTTTCCATTGTATATCCTTGCCTCCTTTGTCAAAGATAAGGTGTCCATAGGTTCGTGGATTTATCTCTGGGCTTTCTATTCTGTTCCATTGATCTATATTTCTGTCTTTGTGCCAGTACCATACTGTCTTGATGACTGTGGCTTTGTAGTAGAGTCTGAAGTCAGGCAGGTTGATTCCTCCAGTTCCATTCTTCTTTCTCAAGATTACTTTGGCTATTCGAGGTTTTTTGTATTTCCATACAAATTGTGAAATTCTTTGGTCTAGTTCTGTGAAAAATACCGTTGGTAACTTGATAGGGATTGCATTGAATCTATAGATTGCTTTAGGTAGAATAGCCATTTTGACAATATTGATTCTTCCAATCCATGAACACGGTATGTTTCTCCATCTGTTTGTGTCCTCTTTGATTTCTTTCATCAGTGTTTTATAGTTTTCTATGTATAGGTCTTTTGTTTCTTTAGGTAGATATACTCCTAAGTATTTTATTCTTTTTGTTGCAATGGTGAATGGTATTGTTTCCTTAATTACTCTTTCTGTTTTCTCATTGTTAGTGTATAGGAATGCAAGGGATTTCTGTGTGTTAATTTTATATCCTGCAACTTTACTATATTCATTGGTTAGCTCTAGTAATTTTCTGGTAGAGTCTTTAGGGTTTTCTATATAGAGGATCATGTCATCTGCAAACAGTGAGAGTTTCACTTCTTCTTTTCCTATCTGGATTCCTTTTACTTCTTTTTCTGCTCTGATTGCTGTGGCCAAAACTTCCAAAACTATGTTGAATAGTAGTGGTGAGAGTGGGCACCCTTGTCTTATTCCTGATTTCAGGGGAAATGCTTTCAATTTTTCACCATTGAGGGTAATGCTTGCTGTGGGTTTGTCATATATAGCTTTTATTATGTTGAGGTATGTTCCTTCTATTCCTGCTTTTTGGAGAGTTTTAATCATAATGAGTGTTGAGTTTTGATCCAGTAGATGTTGGCAATTTGATCTCTGATTCCTCTGCCTTTTCTAAATCCAGGTTGAGCATCTGGAATTTCACGGTTCATGTACTATTGAAGCCTGGCTTGGAGAACTTTGAACATTACTTTGCTAGTGTGTGACATGAGCACAACTGTGCAGTAGTTTGAACATTCTTTGGCATTGCCTTTCTTTGGGATTGGAATGAAATCTGACCTTTTCCAGTCCTGTGGCCACTGCTGAGTTTTCCAAATTTGCTGGCATGTTAAGTGAAGCACTTTCACAGCAACATCTCTGAGGATTTGAAATAGCTCAACTGGAATTCCATCACCTCCACTTGCTTTGTTCATAGTGATGCTTCCTAAGGCCCACTTGACTTCGCATTCCAGGATGTCTGGCTCTAGGTGAGTGATCGCACCATCATGGTTATCTGGGTCATAAAGATCTTTTAATAGTTCTGTGTATTCTTGCCACCTCTTCTTAATATCTTCTGCTTCTGTTAGGTCCATACCCTTTCTGTCCTTTATTGTGCTCATCTTTGCTATCAACCAGTGACTAGTAATATAGTATATCCACTGTACATATAATTACAATAATTATCATCTGACACCATAAATTTCCTAGAAGAGATCACAGGCAAAACATTCTCTGACATAAATTGTACCAATATTTTTTTAAGTCAGTCCCCCAAGGCAATAGAAATGAAAATAAAAATAAACAAATGGGACCTAATCAAACTTACCAGCTTTTGCACACAAAGGAAACAACAGACAAAATGAAAAGGTGGCCTATGGGCTAGGTGAAAATATTTGCAAATGATGTGACCAATAAAGGCTTAATTTCCAAAATATACAAACAGCTTATACAACTCAATAACTGAAAAACAAACAACCCAATCCAAAAATGTGCAGAAGACCAAAGTAGACATTTTTCCAAAGAAGACATATAGATGGCCTATTACTAGACACATGAAAAAATGCTCAATATTGCTAATTATTAGAGAAATGCAAATGAAAACTACAATAAGGAACCACCTCACACTGGTCAGGATGACCATCATTAAACAGTCTACAAATAGCAAATACTGGAGAGTGTGAAAAAAAGGGAGCCCTCCTATTCTGTTGGTAGACATTTAAGTTGGTGTAGCCACTCTGGAAAACAGTATGAGGGTTCTTCAGAAAACTAAAAATAGAATTACCATATGATCCAGCAACCCTATACCTGGGTGTATATCCAGGCAAAACTATAATTCAAAAAGATACATGCACCCCAGTGTTCACAGCAGCACTGTTCACAATAGGTAAAACAGGGGAACAACCTAAATGTGCACTGACAGATGAATGGATTAAGAAGTTGTGGTACATATACAGAGGAATATTACTCAGCCATTAAAAATCACTAAATAATGCCATTGGCAGCAACATGGATGCAACTAGAGATTATCATACTAAATTAAGTAAGTCAGAAAGACAAATACCATATGCTGTCACTGATATGTGGAATCTAAAATATGACACAAATAACCTATCTGCAAAACAGAAACAGTCTCATAAACATAGAGAATAGACTTGTGGTTGCCAAGGGGAAGGGGTTTGAGGGAGAGGTAGAGTGGGAGGTTGGGGTTAGGAGAGGTAATCTACAGTTTATTGAAGGAATAAACAACAAGGTATATTCATACTTAATGGCAAAACACAACGAAAAAGAATGTAAAAAGTGTATATATATACACTGAATAAAAGTGTATATATAAAAACTGAATCAGTTTACTGTACAGAAGTTAACATTGCAAATCAATTGTACTTTAATAAAAATAATTATCACATATAATCATATATTCTCATATAATACAGTAATTAAATTATAATAACTATTATAATATTTATAAGTATTATTATAAGTATATAATTATATACATTGTATGATAATATAATAAACTACTGCTGCAGTTTATGTATTGTTTAAAGGCTTGGCTCTTTCAGATCTAGGATTATACTCATTAAACAAAACATTTACTTTATAGATAGCTACATAAAGGGCCATCCTTCAGATTTTATTTAATACTAGGAAAGCAAAGATGTTACTTGAGGACATCAAACAAAAAATGAGTGATTACAAGAATCTGGCAATGGACTTCAAATATTCTATACTGTCTGAGTCACCAGTGAAGCCCCTGATTTCAAATATTCTAAAATGAATTCTAGGCAACCTCTGCAGACAGGACCTTTAGAGAACCTGTCTTAAAACCATATTGCCTTTTCCTCAAAACACAGCCTTATCTTGCCTAAGCAAAAAGGAATCTAAACTAAGAAGCATTTCCAAAGAGTAGAAACGTAGTCAATGCAATTGAAGAGCAATCAGGTAAGGAGCAGGATACTGCCAGGTGTGGGGCAGCAACCACGGCAGTGCCCACGCATCAATGCAGAAATGCAAATAAAAGCTCAGGATTTCATCGATTTCTTGTTCCGATTCGTTGTTGTTCGGTCGCCAAGTCAACCCCTTGGATGTAGCCCTCTAGGCTCCTCTGCCCTCTACTATCTCTTGGGATTTGCTCAAATGCACGTCCACTGAGTCAGTGATGCTATCTCACCTTCTCATCCACTGCGGCCCCTTCCTCCTTTTGCCTTCAAGCTTTCCCAATTTTTCCTAGTTCTGATACAGGGAACAAATAACCAGGTTTCCTGTGGTCTGTGGCTTTTGTCTGCCCATTAGATCTGGCCCTATTTCATCCCTTTTCTGTTTTCCTCAGTGTCCTACAACCTGTTTCACAGACACACTCATGCTGCTGTGAAGATTGGCAGGCACGCTGCCCAAGATGGGCAGTTCCCTGGCAACGCATCATGTCCATTTTGCTCAACATATGATTATTGTGAAGTTGAGTAGAATAGCTAATGTGTAAGTCACTTGCATTTCTACGGGTATTTCTCCTTTGTTTTGAATTGTCACCTCAGTTTGGTTCAGTTGCTCAGTTGTGTCCAACTCTTTGCAACCCCGTGGACTGCAGCTCGCCAGGCTTCCCTGTCCGTCACCAACTCCCAGAGCTTACTCAAACTCGTGTCCATCAAGTTGGTGATAGCATGCAACCATCTCAGCCTCTGCTGTCCCCTTCTCCTCCAGCCTTCAATGTTTCCCAGCATCAGGGTCTTTTCCAATGAGTCAATTCTTAGCATTAGGTGGCCAAAGTATTGGAGCTTCAGCATCAGTCCTTCCAATGAATATTCAGGATTGATTTCCTTTAGGATGGACTGGTTGGATCTCTTTTCAGTCCAAGGGACTCTCAAGAGTCTTCTCCAAAACCACTGTTCAAAAGTATCAATTCTTCAGCACTCAGCTCTCTTTATGGTCCAACTCTCACATCTTCACCTCAGCTCTCTGCTATTAGATCTGCTTCTTGCTGCCTCTCTCATTATTTCAATTCCACTTTACTGATACCACCAGCAACCTCCTGACTGTATAAGGCACTTTATTTCCCCAAGCCCCTAATTTTCACTTGAAAGATGGCATTAGCAATTAGATAATCTTTCAAATTCTTCCTCCCTCGAAAACTTGCACACGCCTCACAGAAGGGCAGGACTCCTCAGGGTGATAGTCAACACTACCATAGACTAGCTAAAGCCAAAACCAGGAGAGGAGGGTGGGTATCAGATATGAAAGTAAAACCCAAGAGGAATCAATGTCAGAAAAAGGTTAATTTCAAGTCACAGGATTGAACCTAACAATTCCAGTCTAAGGGAGAAGAGATGATTTTTGCTAATATTGCAAGCTTTCAACAATGATGAATAAAATTGGTATAAACCAATTGGGATCTTTTGATTAAGGGGTTGGGGTTTCTAAAGACCAAATTACCTTGGGAAGGGACTGTTTAGTTGAGAGTGAATTGAGAAATGATCCTCTCATAAGAGCCTGAAGGTTAGGTGATATCAGCTTTGTGAAAAGTATATTCCTTTAAGCTGGAGTTGAGACAATATATAGCTGGCTGTTGAAAAAAAAAACAGAGATCAATAATTCTAAATTTCTGCAGTCCAGACAAGCCTCTATTTTCTTTTTTATTTCTACAAAATCTCAAGGGGCTCTGCCTCAAAAGCAGAAAGTTATGGTAGCAGCAAAGGGTCGATAGAGGTTCACAAGGAAGAGAGATGACAGAACGCAGCAAGTGGGGAGGGGAAAAAGTAGATTTGGGAAGAAGCGGCAAGGAGGCCACTCTTCTGAAAAGCCCCTTCTGAAAGGCATTCGCTGGTCTCCACGTGCTTTTGCATGAGTGCAGAATCTGGAATTTATTGTGTAAATATTTACTGAGTGAATGCAGTGATTCAGAGGGCATGCTGTACTCCTCTCTTTCCGGCCTTCTTTTTGTGCATGTGTGTATGTGAACTTAGGTGTGATTACTACAGTCCTATGTGAATAGAAGCATATTTATAAATTACATATAGACCTCTTAATGTTATCATGACTTCACTGGAGCATGTCTTAAATGGTTGAGCTATATAGTAATATGCATTAAATATTTCTACATAAGTGTTTTAATATGACTGATTGTGTATGTCTCCTACAAGGATTTATCTCTTGGGCCAGGTTAATAGCTTAATCATTCCTGAGAATCCTGGCCTTCTGAACTCAGAATAACATAGGATCAACAGGAAACTGCTGCTGCTGCTGCTGAGTCACTTCAGTCGTGTCCGACTCCGTGTGATCCCATAGACAGAAGCCCACCAGGCTCCCCCGTCCCTGGGATTCTCCAGGCAGGAACACTGGAGTGGGTTGCCATTTCCTTCTCCAATGTGTGAAAGTGAAAAGTGAAAGTGAAGTCGCTCAGTCGAGTCTGACTCTTAGCGACCCCATGGACTGCAGCCCACCAGGCTCCTCCGTCCATGGGATTTTCCAGGCAAGAGTACTGGAGTGGGGTGCCACTGCCTTCTCCGCAACAGGAAACTATTGTTCAGCAATTCCTATGGAAGGAAAATGTGTTTCATTGTATATCTGGAGATCTATTCCCTCCAGATGGGCAATCTTCAACAGGATACCTCATCTGTCTGAGCCTAGATTTTGGCATCTGTATGTCAGGGCAGTTAGGCCAATCTAGTAGTTTCTGAGTCTCATTTTCTGAAGTTTTAAGTTTCCTCGAGAGTATCTTCGGTGCCACCTTGAGGGCCAGGAGGAGGCTCAGGTGACTTCTGGTTTTTAAGACAGCAGTTCTACTTCAGTCTTACATGTTTGGGACTCTGCACATGGGAAAAAAATTTATTGCTAAAGAGGAATTTATCATAATCCAGACCTCTAAATTCTGTAAGGCACCCTATCACTGTGCTGTGCTTAGCTGCTTGGTTGTGTCTGACTCTTCGCGACCCCATGGACTGCAGTCCGCCAGGCTCCTCTGTCCATGGGATTCCCCAGGAAAGGATACTGGAGTGGGTTGCCATGCCCTCCTCCAGGGAATCTTCCCGACCCAGGGATCGAATCCAGGTTCTGCATTGCAGGTGGATTCTTTACTGTCTGAACCACAGGGAAGCCCACCATATCACGCTTTCTCTAAGTTAGAAGAACTAAGCCACTTCCCTTTGGGGGCTCCTGATAAAGAAAAGCTAAAAACTGTTCCAAAGAGGACGAGCTGTCAGGGACGTGAGGAACACATTTCAATGATGTCAGTGTTCCTTGCTCCCATCTGCATCAACTTACTTGGTGACAGCCTCTCAACCTGAGGTCCTCAGTAAACATAAGGCCAAGGCTGAATGCTTCCCTTATCTTCCTCCAAATCCCACTCTCAGAATATTACCTAGTTCCTGCCAACTTCCCTTCTCTATGTATCTGTGAGTCTTAACCCTCACTTCTAGGACTGGAACATTCCCATAAAATTACTCCAGAAGAAAGCTCCTCTATCAAGTACCCAAAGAACTCGTAAGTGCTCTTCATATACTTCTATTATATCTTTCTAGATATCACCTTATTAAATGTCTTATTAAGGTTAGTTTATTTCAAGAATCACATCATTCCAACAATTAAAATATTTGATTAGCACAAACCCAATAAGCTAAATAAATGTGAATGGATCTCTGAATTCGCAGTAATGGGAGCTGACAACTATTGAAATCTGTGTTAAATCAGTGTTTCTTATTTCATAAAAGGTGAAAATCTAGCAAAAAGCTTCATTTTTAAGGCCAAAAGGAGCAATAAAATATGAGGATGAATGACAGATAATGAAAACAGTTCCATTCTTTTAGACATAGAAGTGAGAAATATGTAAAAAAAATATGTTTCTGCTTCTTATGGGTGGCTTTGTATAAAGCTGTTTATTTTAGCTGTGTACCACAAAATACATTAATCTTGTCTTTTGATAGCTCTGTAAAACAAATGCTGGCACTGCATTCGACCAGATACCTAAAGAACGTGAATTATTAGGGTCCTGTAACTGGTGAGAGTGTGGCTTGAATTAACTGGACTCACCAGGTACAGTCGTTTATGAGAAAAGTAACCCACCACACAACATGCAAGGAGACAGAAAAGCAGGTGTTCATATCTTCTTGAGGCAAAGAGAGTTTAGTTGATTTAGTTTACTAGCAAATTTTATCAGCACTGAGGCAGTTTTGCTGATTTAGTTTACTAGCAAATGATTATAATGTAATAAATGTTTGGACTTATTTTAGTCTTTAAAGCTATATACCTACAAATGACTTAAGCTCACATATCTAGAAATGTTAAGGGTCTGAAGAGTTCAGTTAAAGTTTTTAGTTCTACATGACTGTTTGGTGGAGAGAAGAAATGAAATGTTCCTTGAAATGAATCCACTGAGGATTCTCAAAGGTCTTGGGAAGGTCCCTTTTGAATGAGAAGGTCTGCTTTAATTTGAAGGAATTGAGAACATTCAGTGCGCCAGCAGAAAGAAAGTGAAAATCCTACTGTGTTTCAGAATAAATGTTTGAATAATGAAGCTAACTGTATAGGAGCAATGTAGATGGAAGTCATACGGACAAAAACAAAAGGAACATATAAAAACAGCTCAGGCTAATATCTTCTTTTCTATAGAGATCAAAACATGGTTTCAGAGAGGTAGGGTAGCTTATAAATATAATAGCAGTAGAACAAATCAGAAAAAGTAAACATTTCTAGCTCAAAACATAATTAATCTCGCACTTTGCAATTACTGACAACTTGTGTTTTTCAGTCTTACAGATCTTCTTTGAGCTACATACATTACAGAGAAAATTAGCCTGTTACATAGCAATAACATTAAATGCATTACTCTGAAATGCACTACATATAAAATAAACATTGCCTTGAAAACTGGGAGGTTGCTAGGGAATTATGTCAAGTGCAATCCTCTCCAGTTATATCTAATTTTTCCATTTTATACCTTCCTCAATCATTAGGGCTTAACCCCTACAGGAATTTACATGAGGATAGCTTACATACCTCAGCAAATATAAATTTTCCAGGGGTTCCATTCAATCCTTAGAAGGTCTTGGGCATAGTGCTAAGGATTTGGGGCAGGGTCAGCTGTTCTAGAAAAGGGCAACACTTGGGTTCCTGACCATATGGGGTTTGTGCAGAACAGAAGATGGAAGTGGGCCTGGTCTGTGTGGACATCTACATCTTCCCTTCTGTTTCTACAGAATGAATCCAGGGGAAAAAGGCTTAGTGGCAAGCCAAATCAAGTGATTTGAGTTATTTTAAGAAGAAGCAATTCATTGCACTGGTTGGCAGACTTAAAATGCCTGGACAGCCTGTTTAAAGAGCCAGCAGCGGGAAGAGGAGGGATAGTGCCAGAAACCTGGGCCAAGAAGCACTCGGAGGACTGGGGAGCACCCCCTCCTGAGAATTAGCATGTCAGTGGTGCTCCTCCCCAGGGGTCTGAGAAAGCCAGGGAGGCTATTTCCACAGTGGGTTGGTTCCTAAGATATTTCTTTTCATTCATGCTATCCCTCTCTAGGAGGGGGGCCATCATTTACTGATAAAATGGGAGTAGATAACAAAGGGAAAGCATTCATTGTGAGATCTGGATTTCTCTTCTTTTCAATGCTAATAGCTATATCCTGTACTGTACTTCACAGAATCCAAAACGTTATCTTTATTGCATTTAGCATCTTGTAAAATCTCACAGCTTCCCAGATGGCTCAGCAGTAAAGTATCTGACTATCAATTCAGGAGACCCTGGTTTGATCCCTGGGTCTGGAAGATCCCCTAGAGGAGGAAATGGCAACCTACCCCATCTAGTATTCTTGCCTGGGAAATCCTATGGACAGAGGAGCCTGGCAGGCTGCACTCCATGGGGTCACAAAGAGTCAGACAGGACGTAGCCGTTGAGCACATACCAAAACCTCACAGCACCCTGTGAAATGATATGCCTTTGCCCACTTAGAGGTGAGGAACTGAGGCTGAAGGAAATTGTAACTGATACAATGTATCAACATAGTAAGTGGCAGAGCAAGAATTCGGAAGCTAACGTCAAGTGTATTTCATTGAAGATGGAAGGTCCATTCCTAATCCATGCAGAAAGACGTCCTTAGTTTCAGCAGTAGGAAACTGGGCACCTAGTAAACACCTGGTCCTGTGCTAGGTATTTGGCGTGCTTGGCTCCTTAAATCATTTTAAAATAAAATAAAGTAAGAGAAAAACATACTCATCAATGCAAGGCACAGTGTGGACAGACATGACCTGAGAACGATTTTCCAGGAGAGAGGGAGCCTGCCAAAAATGATGAAAATGTTTGAAAGGAAAATTTTAATTTTCATTCAACTCTAAATGAAGATGACTCTGCCAAGGGGTGCTGGCCAAAAGCAGCCTCTAACTGGAGAGATTCCACATTCATGGTCACGGCTATTAAACTGTCAAGATTCTGATTTTATAAAACAGTTGCTGCAAATAGAGTCACTTTAATTTCTGGAATCTAAAGAGTATCTTTATCAACCACAAATGGGATGGTAAACCAAAGGCCATTTTATTTATATTTTTACCTCTTATTTCAATAACCAGAAATATATCTGAGCAAAGTCATTTCTAGTCAGTGCTGTTATCTTTTGAGGAGGAAATTTACCAATGCCTAACTAAAAACAAATGCATGCCATGCAGAGACACAATGTCACTTTAAATATAAAGTCCACTTAGGCTTAACGTTAATATGATCGTTGTGCAGCTGTTCATTGCTCAGATGTCCAGAAAAGTAGATTCTCCATCCAGAAAGCTTCCCTGTTTCCAGGCTGGTATGAGATAGGAAACTGTCAAGTGCTTTCAAAGGAAGGCACTTTGACTGATGAGTAGCTCAAATATTACAGTATATTGGACCTCAGATAGTGCTGCACCTCATTTCCTGGCACATATTTGCCTTCAGGGAAAGGAAAATGAGTTTTGCTCTAAAAACAGAGCATTAATTGGACATGGGTCATAGCTGATGAAATAGAATCTGGCTTCACATATGTCCTTAAGCTTTCTACTTCCAATGGCACTTATTCAACAGGTAGTTGCAGTTTTATCTGCCTACTTTCAGATGTAGTGACAACCCTTTAGGAACTTACACTTTATGAAATATCCATGTCTAATATAGTCACAGTTGCTGGTTCTAGCTCTCTGTTCATAATTTTGCAGTTTTCTCTGAATATATTTAGTAAACATTCATTTGAAAAATCTAACCTTTGGAATATTTTAGTGCAGATTCTGTATAGTCCCGCTGGAAATGGAGTCTAAGGAAATGACATATCCTACAAATATTGAGCTGAACTAGGTTTAGTTTTTTTTTTTTAATTATTGAAATATAGCTGACTTACAATGTTGTGTTAGTTTCAAGTGGAGAGCAGTGATATATAAATTCATTTTTAGATTCTTTTCAGATTTTTTTCCATTATAGGTTATTACAAGATACAGAACATAGCTCCCTGTGCTACATAGTAGGTCCTTATTGATTATTTTATATACGTGTGTGCCAAGTCACTTCCGTTGTATCTGACTCTTTGCAACCCTAACAGACCATAGCCTGCCAGGCTCCTCTGTCCATGGGATTCTCCAGGCAAGAATGCTCGAGTGGGTTGCCGTGCCCTCCTCCAGGGGATGTTCCCAACCCAGGGATCAAACCTGGGTCTCTTATGGCTCCTGTATTGGCAGGTGGGTTCTTTACCGCTAGCACCACCTACAGTAGTGTGTTTATTTTAATTCCAAATTCCTAGTTTTTTATGTTTATTAGTAAAGTAGCATTTCATTTTTTTTTTTCTGGCCCTCACTTTAATGGGTTTTAAAACATTTCTCTAAAATGAGAAAGAAAATTAGCCTCATCACTTCTGCGCTGCTGAGCTGCTCTCCTGCAAAGACCTTGGTGAAAGGCGGCCTGTGCTGGACAGGTCCTTCTGTTCATCACGTGGACTGCGGCCGCTGGAGCACTGTGGTCTGTGTGTGATGGTCCTCCCACTTCTCCTCCAGTCCTGCGTTAGTACACACACAGGAGAGCACGTGGCCAGAGGACAGGAAAGAGGACTTGCCTGGTGAGGAAAATCTTACCAGGTAGTTAGAACAGAAGCTCACAAAGTAAGACCAGAACCAAATCTCCCAGCCGTGCTCCTCACTGCCTCTCTCATTCATGCCTTGATTTTGTTGCAGACTGACTCTTTCTGGAGTCCTGGGTACTGGGGCTCCGTGAAACAGTCAGACATGACTCCAGCTGTGAGATCCCCCCTCTCTGACAAGGGAGCTCTGAATGCCTGCAGCAAAATGATCTCAATAATCAAAAATGGTGTGCTATAAAGGCTAGAGGAGAGACATAAAAAGCCTGATGATGAGGTGGTTCTGCACGTTAAGAGAAGAAAGGCTTCATGAAGGAGGCAGTATTTGGGTTGAGCCCTGAAGAATAGCAGAGTGCCATTCCACCTACAATGTCAACTTTCCAAACCCAAGTTATCCCTCCTTTGGACTCCAGCCTATTTATAAAGCCACTCCTGAAGCCACACCAGAATCTGTTCATGCTTTCTTTGCATTCCTTGGAGCAGAAGTCCATCTGCACTCCTCTTGTAGTTCTTCCTTGTACTACACTCATCTGGTAGTTAGTGCTTGGCTAGACTTGACAGCTAGTTCTTCCCAGCCTCCCTTTGTCCCTTTCAGCTTGTAGCCTGGCCTGTATCACAGATCCCCAGGGAGTCTCTGTGACAAAAACTTGAATGAACTAATTCACCTTCCTCTTCATTACATCCACTGGCCTGTGGAGTTACACGCCTACTCCTTCAACAAAGGGGCAATCCAGGCAATTGCTTCTCTCTCTTTCCTGATATTGGGGGGAAGTACATAAAGAAGCTTGAACTCATACACGATGAAGACCGGACTTATAGCACGAGGCTGCAGTCCACATGTTTGTCTCATACAAGTTAGCATGTAACTCAGGAGGAAAGCCAATCTAAAAACCTGATGCTGTGTTATTACACGGCTTCCTATGAATTCCTGGGCTGAAAATGGGACTTCGTTATGTCTAGTTATGTTATATTATGGACCCCAATTTTAACTGTGAATTGCTATTTCCCTCTGAAACATACTGCCCTAATTTTGTCTGCCTCAGGAAAAACTGTTGGCCCACATAAAACATTTTAAAGGTAATATGCAGCTTCTTAAACGGACACAAGTGAATGAGGAGAACTACTGACATGGTCTAGGTCAAATATATTTGTGAATGTTTACTAATAGTAAGAAAATAAATCAAACAAAAAGATTACTTTTCAGTTGCTTCAGGATTAACTCTAGTGTTGTCTAAACATTCTAGTTCCTTTAACCTGGAGTTCTGGAGTAAACACAGGTATACAATAACCAAGTCTTTAGTCAAAGAGTTGTTAGAACATGAAAACGAATTTTCTATAAGTTACAATTATTAGCAAAATTTCACTTTCCCCTTCAGAAAAGGAATAATGTAGCATTAATTTTTGGTTCTGAATGTCAAGACATTAAGCAGAGAAATAGGGATTTGTTTATATTTTACTTAGTCCCTCCATCCATAATAATAATTCCCCCATCCATCCTGGCGTGAGCCATCACAGTGTTCTCCCTTGATGATTTGAATAACTCATGCATTATTTCACACCCTTTCAGCCCCAGCTTTTCCTAGAGCCATCATCATGCCACTGGATCCATGTTGGCTTTGACCACCTTCATGCATGCTCTGACAATGCCTCAGCTCAAACAGGGTGCCCTCTCTTCCTGTTTTGGGAGGTCTCTGGTATTGGTTTATAGGATGTTTGTTGGAATACACCTGTTCCATATATGTAACGTATCATTTGCGGGGGGTGGTGGGAGTTCATGGACATGAGGATATTCCTGACCAATTCAGGTTCAAGGATCAGTCGTCTGCAATGTGGCCAACTTGATAATGTGATATTGTATGTTCTTTCTCTCCCTCTCTGCCTCCCTTCCCAAGTCCCTAATTCTAGGATCACTTTGCAAATAAACTACTTGAATTCAGTCCTTCATCTGAAGCTGAATTCTCAGTGGGACAAAGATAAAATGGTTGGTATCAGGACTGGCTGGAAAAAAATGTTATGAGATTTTGGAATTGGATCCCTTAACAGCCAAGCAATAGTAAGGATCTGTAAGCAGGGTCACAGTGATATGCAGTGGCATCAGAATTATCTCAGATGTTATAGATTAGGAAGCAGTAGGAGAAAGGCTTGGAGAAGGAAATAGCAACCCACTCCAGTATTCTTGCCTGGGAGATCCCATTGACAGAGCCTGGCGGACCACAGTTCATGGGATCACAAAACGTCGGACATGACTGAGCAACTAACACACACTCACACAGGAGAAACGCTTAACCGAGTCTGACATAGGAACTACAGTTCCTTCTTCAGGAGGAAATAAAGGAATCAGCAGATATGTCCCAGGAGGGATGAGCAAGGTATATGCAGGGGTGGGACATGAGGACTTTGGACTATGGGGGTGTGAGGAGGAATAACGCTGACAGCTGATGTCCTTGCAGACCCCTCAGGGATCCACTCCTATTATGCTCCTGGGATCAGTCCTTCAAGACTGGCCTCAATGATGCCTCCAGTAAACGATGTGGAGATGTTGAAACTGTCTTGGTAGAGTATGAAGGTTAGATGCTTGAGGAGGTAGGAATGTTAGAATGGCTTATATAGATTTAGAGAACTCATCCCTTGACTATTTCTCCAGAAGAGCCCAGAAAACAGTACTTTCATTAAGGCAATAAAAAATGCACTAGTGAGGAAATGCTGACATCTTCGAAACCCACAGTGATGGCCATCCCCTATAGATCAGAGTTTACAATAAGAGATTCTACCACAGGACTGGGTTCCATAATATCAGTGAGGATGACAGGGGTCTAGAAAGGCAGAAAGAAGGTAGGTCGCATTAAACATCAGAGGCAAGGCTGATGTAATTGTCATAATGGGCAATAAGGCCAGAGTGCTTATCAGACTCATAAGACCTAGAGCAGCCGGGAGCAATATGTACATAATAGTGATTAATGCTACTTCCTTTCTTAAAATCAGAAATCAGCAAGCAGAATGCTGATGTCAGTTGCTGCAGTGGAACAAACTGTGATTCCTTCTTTAGCCTCCAGATCTAAGTCAGTTAGCAGACCCACAACCAATGACTGATGAGATAATCCTCCAAGGCCACCAGAAACACGTACAATAAATATTCCCACTATCCTTCTCCTAATGGATCTATAGCCATTTACTACTAGTAACTGTGCTAAAGAAAAGACAGTATCTAGACTTTTCCAGGATCACTGGACACAGTCTACCACTGACACTAGGGTAACCAAAACATCATCACAGTTCCTTTATGAAAGTGGGGACCAGTGGCAGGCAGGTGATTAATGTATTTTTGCCCCCAAGTAACCTTCACTGGACTCTCAGACCAACCCTATGGTTATTTTTCTGGGCCCTAAATTGAGCTACCAATGATTAGTAGCTAGGAGAATTCTCATAATGGTTCTCTAACCAGTGAAATATGAATCATTTTTGTAGAAACAGTCAAATATAAGCCTCAAAAGCTATGCTTCATTAATAATAGCAAATTAGAAACAATACTATATTCCAGGAGGAATTGCAGAGATGAGTATAAGTGAAAAAATTAAAGGGTGAAAATGATCTCCGTACATTCCTCCTCAATTTATCTGCGTGTCTTCTGCAAAACCAGTTAAGAATATGAGGCGTGACAGTGGGCACTCATACAGTCAGCTGATTGTAGCCCTCATCACAGCTGCAGTGCTGAGTGAGGTGTCTCACTGGGAGGATCAATGCAGACTCTGGGACTGGGCAAGCAGACACACAGTCTTCACAGGTAAAGAACACATCCTTTCTTAATCCCATCAGGAAGGACACCAGAAGCAGTTTGCTTTTATGTAGCAAAGATACCAGTTCACATTCACTGTCTACCTCCAGGGCTATGACAATTCCTTGACACAATACAAGCTGTGTATCACAGAAGATCATGCTGCTTCACTATACTGATGACATCACGTCATTAGACCTGATCAGGAAACAACAGTTATCCTATAGAAACATGCATGCCACATCCTGAGACTGGGGGCAGTGAATTCCTCTGACAGTTACAAATTGATTACCTCAGATCCAAATGCACCCTTTATGAACAACTTCTGTGGAAATACTTGAGAATTTAGGAACATTGATCCCTTCTCAGTGAGTTTAACATTAATCTTTGTCAATAGAGGGCACTGGAGAGACACTGCAGAGAAAGGGGACCCTCATTTTGGTTCAGTTCGGCTCAGTTCAGCGATCAGTCATGTCCTACTCTTTGCGACCCCATGAATCTCAGCACACCAGGCCCCCCTGCCCATCACCAACTCCCAGAGGCCACCCAAACTCATGTCCATTGAGTCGGTGATGCCATCCAACCATCTCATCCTCTATCGTTCCCTTCTCCTCCTGCCCTCAATCTTTTCCCAGCATCAGGGTCTTTTTCAAATGAGTCAGTTCTTCGCATCAGGTGGCCAAAGTATTGGAGTTTCAGCTTCAGCATCAGTCCTTCCAATAAACACCCAGGACTGATCTTTAGGATGGACTGGTTGGATCTCCTTGCAGTCCAAGGGACTCTCAAGAGTCTTCTCCAACACCAGAGTTCAAATTTTTCAGTGCTCAACTTTCTCCATAGTCCAACTCTCATATCCATACATGACTACTGGAAAAACTGGTAGAAATGGTATATTCAAGGTTAGAGCCAACGGGTCCAGAAGGCCTTCAAAATCGTGTGTTACGTGATGAGATGGCCCAGACTCCTATGGCACCTGCTCTGTCACATCAACTTTTCTTCAACAACTCACACCTATGGCCCCATGAGAAGTTCCTTCCAACTAACTGATGGAAGAGGAAAGTCCCAAGCCTGCTTCACAGATGGGTTGGCTCAATACATCAGCAGTAGCTGAAAATAGACTGTTGTCTAGATCCTCTTTGTGGGTATCGCTAGAGGATAGTCATGAAGGGAAATTCATTTCAGCGGGCAGAGCTTTGATCAGGTCATGTGGTTTTCATTTTGGCTGTAAAAAATATAGCTTAAGTGTGGATATGCATGGCCTCCTGGGCAATGGTGAATGGCTTGGCTGGTTGCTCAGGGGCCCGGAAGAGATACTATTGGAGAACTGGAAATAAAACATCCTGGAAAATGAGTATTTGGATGGATCTATGGGCGAAGAATGGATTTTTGTCTTCTATTTTAATGTCTGCCAGAGACCACTCCATGTATATGCCAACCAGCATATTTTCCCAGATACCACAATGTTTCAATGGACTCCTAAATGAAACAGCCACGAGAGAAAGGATGGTGGCTACCCTTGGGCCATTCCATCTCACCAAGCTACTCTCACATTAGCTACTGCTCCTGCTCACGTATACTGATTGGGTTTCAATCGTCAAAGAAGCCAAGATTAGGCTCTAAGATTAAATATGTATATTCACCAGTGGGCATACTTCTTTGATCACTAGACAAATCTCCTCTGAAGTTCCCACAGGGTTGAGCAGTGGTGGCCAACTGAATTATCTTTGTATCTGCTTCCTTTCCTTCCTATCTTATCTCCCCTCAATCTTTATTCCTGGCATCACATTTCAAATCATACATCTGAACACAACCTTTGTCCTTGGCTCTATTTATGGTCAAACTGTCCAAGAAATTAGGTGCCCATATTTCCCATCTCAAAAGCTTTTCTAATACTGCAATCCATCATACAGTTATTATTTTCTCAAATGGCAGAGTTTTGTCTCATGTCCAAGATCAAGTTTCCCATTTGTACTGTCAACCCTATCACCTTCCACACCCTTCAGGAACTTGCATCATGAAGCATCCTTTCTCTGCCTTTTATCTTCAATGTTTCCTTTCCATATGATTCTGCTCTATAGATACACTGTTTGACTCTAGAGTCCTACTCTCTTTTATTTTCACCTTCTTTTCTCCTCTGGTTGACCCATCTTCCCCTCAGCCAGTCATCTACGCACTCCCTAACATCTGATTGTATAGTGTTCCAGGCCATCATTCTACATCATATTATTTTTTAAATGCCACCAGTGACTTTTTCCTTTACGGAAATATTAAATGGGTTTCAGTCTTAGTTTCCTTGAGCTCTCTAACCCTAACCTAAACTATTGACTCTACAGATAGACCCCTTTCTTCTTTGTTGCCACTGTCCTCTGAACACCAGTGCCCTCTGTTGCTTCTCCTCCTTCACGAGTCCCTCTGGGTTTCTTCCTCATTGATTGAATGTACTTAGAGGCTTTATCCTCAGCCTGACTCTTCTAACTATATCTTGCTTCTTAAGTAATTTGATTCAAATAAAATCTACAACAATATTTGGTACTGCTTCTCATTACTTTCTTTTTAACATAAATGGTTCCTAAATCATATCTCAGCCAAAACTTTTTCTAAGTGCAAGTCACAAATTTCCATCTATCAGAAGGAATTCTCTGCTTTTGTATACAACTGATACTAAATTATCAATATCAAAAATATAATACATCACCCTTCCTTCTGAGTCTCCTCTTTAAAATGGCTTCCAAACTTCCCTCAATAACAATATTTTTGTCACAATTTTCCCTTTCTCTAGTGTCTTACTCTAAATCCCTAATTTCTACTGACTTGCCATTCTACCTCTCTTAAATCTGTTTTATTTTACCAATTTTCATTGTTACCCTAGTTAGGTTCTTATTTCTTATAGGATCTACTGCCACAGGCCTTTAAGTGTCTCTCTGACACTGCATACATTGATTATAAGATCAATTTTGTCCAAGAACAAATAAGGTACTATCACTCTCTTTCTTCCAATGAATCCATGGTTCCCAGTTCTCAGGTTTAATATTAGAGCTCTGGCCTCTGACTATACACCTATTTCCACCAATTTCCCTTCATAAACACTTTAACACTAACTAGGGTTTTGTGTTGAAGCAGAAACTACACGACGTTAAAACCAAAAAATATCTGTATTCAAAAGGCACTCCTCAACTAGTCCCTGGAGTAGGAAATGGCAACTTCATCCAGTATTCTTGCCTGGAAAATTACATGGATAGAGAAGCCGGGCAGGGGATCGCAAAGAGGTGGACATGACTGAGTGAATAAGCAGTTAAACTAAGTGACTGGGAGATCTTGAGGGAAAATTTTACCCTCTATATTCTATGATGTTCAGTTTTTCTATTCTGAAAAATTAGCATAATTAACATACACCTTGCTCTAAGGGTGAAATATGCACAGCACTGAGCACAGTGTCTAATGTCTAGTATGAGAGCAATAAATACTGCTTTTTCATCTCTTTTCCTTTTTATATATGTTCCAGGATTTCCAGAAGCAAGTCAATTTGCCAAAGATCAACTTGCCCAATGACCAGTATGCCAAAGTGAATGGACTTTTTGGCAAGTACCTTGGCACACACCCAAGTTTACTGCCTCTGTGCTTTGCTAAGGTTGTTCCATCTGCCTGATGTCACAGTCTCTGGGGCCTCTTCTGGTCCTTTCCATTCACAAGTCTTCTCTATTCCATTTGAACATCTGCAGCAGCTTGTCTGTGTCATCACTCACCTTCTGAGTCTAAGTAATGTAGCCCCTGGAAAGCAGAGTGACATGGGTTTCAGTAGCTCATGTAACTGTCTTATGGCAGTTGTATTTTTGAGCTGCCTCAGACACACTGTGTTTCAAACCCAGGCTTGGTTGTAAAATGTCTGTAATGTTCTTATACCAGAATGTACCAAACCCTCCACACTGCTCTGCTTCAGTCTACTGGTCTCAGAACTCTCAGATTCAAGGTAGAATCACAGACCTAGAAAACTCCGCCTACCGCCTTTTCTCTCAGAACAATGTCGTATCAAACAAATGAAATAAAATAAAATTCTATTTGCATTCTGCCATGTGTTTTGTCTTCCTTTCTTTTGCCAACTACCTGGTCTCATTTTTCTAATTACTTCCAGAAGTTAAGACCTATTATCTTCTTCTGGTTCTTCCATTACAACTATTATTCCAACTGTCTTAGTTCCTCTATTGTTAGATGAAACATCTCCTTGTGATTAGGGACTTCATGTTTTTACACTGTGTCTACATTAGCATCTATCTAACATGGTATTGTGAATGTAGTAGAGTCTAAATAAATATTTTTGGAATAAGCAAATGTTTGCTGTCTATATATAGACATGATCTATATATCTTTACATATCTAATATGGTGATTTGAATGTAGTAGGTTTAAAATAAACATTTTTGAAATTAAATGTTCGCTGTCTATATATGTAAAGAAATATAGACAAAATCTCAATCCATAAGGAATTTACCTTTAAGTGGGAGATGTGTTACTTACAAATGAACTGTTAAGGACTATGCAAGTTCAAGCATGATAACAAGTTCAACAGCACGTACAGGAGTGACTGTGAGAGACATCATCTCCCAGCTAAGAGCACTTTCAGTCAATGCTCTTCAATTCTCAGGAAGGGGAAAGCTATGGAACTTTATGGATGTGGACTTTAATTTTGGGGGGCGGGCGGGAGTGATACTTAACACTGAGTATCAGTATTTTCAGATCTCAAATAGTAATACAGGCCTCATGAGAATCTTCTGAAGGGAATATTCTGGATAATATGTGCAAACTGTTTTACACTTACTAATTACATAACAAGCCTTCTCTGTGAAACTGCTTTGGTCAAATAAATTTGGTTTCACCTCAGCATAAGAACGGCCTTGCCCTTACCCTGTGGGCTAGAATCTGTCCCCCATGAAGTAGATCAGTTCTACCCTCTTCTGTAGGATTCTACAGAATAACTTTTCAGCCAAGAAGCTGAAGAGGACTCAAGAGTCCCGTCAGGCTGGACAGTGCTGACTGCAGCCAGGGTCAAGTTGTGTCAGCTCGGCTCCTGCTCTGGCCTTCCCCTTGGAGCTCCGTGCAAAGGTCTTCGGAGGAGGCTATGAGGAAAGCGTGAGTCAGGAGCCGGAAAGAGCTCCAATCTCTCAGACAGGGAGACCGTGAAGAAGATCAGGAGAAGGGAAAGCCCATGGAGGCCAGAGGGTCTTTCATGGTACTAGTGGTATAATAGAAATATAAATGGAGAAAAGGCCCCCCAAACAGACAGAGGATGAGCAAAATGACAATAAGGACTTTTTGCTTATGCTACCTAATAATTCTAATCATAGTGAAAGTAGCTACCAGGTTTTACAAAATTTTCTCATTTAACCTCACAGAAAACAGTAAGATAAGGTTTATCATACACATTTTACAGAAGAGGAAACAGAGAGAAGATAAATGTCCAAGCTTATAGGGCTAATAATTGCAGAAAAGCTACTGTTTCAACTCTAGGAATTAGTAAGTACAGTTCCAAGTAGAAGGTCCTCAGGAAAGAACTGATTTCCTAGTAATGCAGGAGTTTTCCAAAACGGTCCATACATCCCAGTTTGGAAATAGAGTAAATCAATAAAAACAGACCCAAACACTAGTCTGAGAAACTAAAATTTTACTTTTTTAAAGGTTTTTCCATTGTGACTCATCAGTAAAGATAGAGAAGGTACCTTTCAGTTATTTTAACATTATCATCTAAAGGAAAAATGAAAAAAAATGAAATGGAGTGAGTATAGCTAAGAGCACTCTCTAAAATGAGGTCAGAGGCCATGGAGGAAGTGAGATGTATGCCAGGTGGAATCTAACACTTGCCAGCTTATTGTATTAACACAGGCATCCAGAACATCTGCCCCGTGACCCAGAAACAAAATACTCATCAGACCTTTACTCTGTAACAACCCATGACAGCCATCCCTTAAGGACAATATTTCCTTTCTTGTGTCAGAGTACATCTGCATGTCTTCTGCCGTTATAAACCCCTCTTTCTCATCCCTGGAACACTGTTTTGGTTTTACCTGAAATCTGTATCTCCAGAATCATAATTCATAAGGCCAATTTTAGCCCTTCTCTTATTCAGTTCAGCCGCTCAGTCATGTCTGACTCTTTGCAACCCCATGGACTGCAGCATGCCAGGCTTGCCTGTCCATCACCTACTCCCAGAGCTTACTCAAACTCATGTCCATTGAGTCAGTGATGCCATCCAACCATCTCATCCTCTGTCGTCCCCTTCTCCTCCAGCCTTCAATCTTTCCCAGCAACAGGGTCTTTTCCAATGAGTCAGTTCTTGGCATCAGGTGGCCAAACTATTGGAGTTTCAGCTTCAGCATCAGTGCTTCCAATGAATATTCAGGACTGATTTCCTTTAGGATGGACTGGTTGGATCTCCTTGCAGTCCAAGGGACTCTCAAGAGTTTTCTCCAACACCACAGTTCAAAAGCATCAATTCTTCTTACTATGCCTGTCCATTGGGTCGCAAAGAGTCAGACATGACTTAGCGACTGAACAATGTGTTTTTAGTTGACACTTGTGACCTCACTTTGAGAGGCACTGGTGCAGCCCAGTTCAGTAATGCAAACAGTACTGGATAACAAATGGAGGCATGCAATTTAAGACAGTTAGAAAGGCAAATGTGTGCTTTATGCTTTCTGAAGATGATGATAATTATGTGAAATGCTGCTATAGATTGAAAGTTTGTGTCCCTTTAAAATTGGTATGTTGAAATCTAACCCTCAGGGTGACCCCATTTGGATGTGGGGGTCTTTGGGAAGTGACTGGGTTATAAGAATCTGAAAGTCAAGCCCTCAAGATTGGGATTAGTGCCCCTATAAAAGAGACCCTAGAGAGCTCTCTCACCCTTTCTGCCATGTGAGGACACAATAAGAAGACCACCTTCTACAAACTAGGAAGCAGCCCCTCACCAGACACCAAATCTGCTGGCACCTCGATCCTGGACTTCCTAACCTCCAGAACTGTGAGAACTTTCTGCCGTTTATAACTTACCCAATGTATTTTTTTTACATCAGCCTAAATAGACCAAAACAAGTACCCTCTTGAGGGAAATGATAAATGTAATTAATAATTATCCCTACAAATACACAGATCAATTCCTACCTGATCTTTGCTAAAGGAGAAGCTCCTTATAGAGACTCTTGATCATATAATCTAATAGAGCAAAGGCAAGCCACCAAAAAGAACTTCATTTCTCATTTCTTCTTATCAAACTTCTACTCATTCTTCAAGAATTAGTTCAAGTCCCACTACTTTCATGATATCTGGTTTCCCTTGCTAGAACTTAATTTTCTCTTTTCTTTGAATCCCTATATTGTTTAATGTCTGCATGATTCTTGACATTTATTACAGCAGCAAGACAATGTTTTGAAATATTCCTTAATGTAATTGCTTTAAACTTGTAATTTACCTTAAAGCCCTTCTGCAATTAAAAATAGACTTGGAGACTGAAATCTATGGCTCCAGGGAAGAAAACACAGACAAGAACTCACTGAGAACAAAGAGCTGATTTCCAGTCTTTTGAAATCCAAATTAGGCTTTCAAAAACCTGTAGTAGAGTCAACAGGCCTAAAAGTCACTTTTAAATTGAAGAGAGTGAAAAAGTTGGGGAATTTTCAAAACTTTACTTGGAAACCAAGGGCCAAAGCCCAAGAAAGTGGCCATAAAATATATCCCATAGAAAATTTTAGAGGGAGCTATTGGCGCTGTAAGAAGGGGTGAAATGTTAAGTATGAAGAGAGTAAGAGGGCCAGATAAAGGGTATGGTGTGGATGACAAAACCCCATGTTTAGATCAATGCCCACCAGGCTTTCTGGAGTGTAACCCAAGAAAGGGAAAGCCTCATGGTAGAGGCGCCTTTCCAGCAGGTCCCTGGGTGTAGAGTAATGACCAAGGGGCAGTAGATGACTTGGTAGGTCTGGAGATACAAAGTCTGTGTTGAAGTTTTTCACCTTTTAGAAAGAATTTTTAAACATTTGAAAATGGGGACTTAGTCAATAAATTTTTATAGCATTCTGAAACAATCAGGATAAATCTGTCTCCTTTGGCTCCATAGTGATTCAGGAATAAGCATGCAACTCAATACTGTGCTAATGAGTGTATTACATGCTTCCAGCCCAAGAGACTGGCTCAGGAATGACCACGTGACCTAAGTGGGTCCAATCAGGACATCTGTGTCAATGAGGAAGGCAACAGCCTTTGTTGCTGATGGCAAATACAGAGGAGGCAGTCTGAGGATAAAACCATCCTCATACAAGTAGGGACAGAAAGAGTAAGAAAACAAGACAAAAAAGAATGGGAGGGAGGAACTTCTTGGTGACATTGTTAAGCCATTAAATTAACCTTCACCCTTTGGATTAATTCCTAATAAATTCCCTCTGGTTATTCAGGTTTGACTGGATGTTTATGATACTTTCAACTGAAAGCACTGTAAATTATACTGATATTGATCAAATGTGGATTTGCTACATTTCACCAGCCTACTACAGAAATTCCCCATGAAAAACATTGTACATCTGAAGTGGGTCTGCAAAATAGAGGTATCACACATGATCCAAGAAAGCAGTATTACTGTCATTCCTTTTAGCTTACATATTAATTTTAGCTTATAATTAATATTTTTAGCTTATATATTAATTAACCTTCTAATTATAAAATTTTAGAAAACAGAAAATTTGAAAGAGAACAAAATAATTTACCCAAGATTTTATATAATCCCTTTTATAACCCACCCTCTATTATGTCATATTTAGACTGTCTTAATTTTTAATTTCATAAATAATGCTGTTTTGAATATATTTGCATGGAAAGATTTTTCTGTATTTTTCAAGATCAACTTCTGGATAGATTTTGGTTTCTTTAATCTGATCCTTGGTTTCTATTCAGGATGATTTCTTATAGCATATTGATGATGATCTTCAATATCATGATTTTTCTTCTTGCTTTATTTACTTAATATATAATTGTAGGAATAAGCTGCACATTTATAAAGCCTGGGCCTACCAGGGGGAAGAGACACCTGAGAAAGTAACCTAAATTCAGGTTTGATCATCTGGTAATCACTTAGAAGTGTCCTGGGACTGCTACCAAGGTGTGGGGTTGGGAGTTAGCAGAAGCTGGGCTTGTGGAGGTGGAAGGCAAGGAAAGCTTAGTCCTCTGACTGAGGGTACTTCTGTGTCTCTCACCCAGCAGAGTCATCTCTGTGTAATAAGTGGGATCTTTTGTCACATTAAAGAACTTGTATCTTTGCTGGTGTCTGCTGGCTATTTTCTCTGAATCTGCTGTGATAAGTCAGCAGTAATAATGATGATAACACAGCAGCTAGCATCCGTGGAGCACTTACACTGTTCTAGGTGCTATTTAAGCAAAGGGCATAAAAAATTAACTAACTCTTAATCTTCACAGTCATTGTACAAAGGAGCTATCATCATTTCACAGCTCTATCATTCCCATTTTAAATATAAGAAAAGTGAGACACTGGGAGGTTAGGCAACTGACCCAAATACATAGCTAAGGGCTTATGCTTTTATCACTGTACTAACACACCTCACTTGGCATATACGCACAAATGCTTGAACATTTTCCATGCTGTTACAAACACTTAATGTATACTATTTTTAATGGCCAAAGATTATATCCTTTATATAACCCAACCTCTATTATGTAATATTTAGACTGTCTTAATTTTTAATTTCATAAATAATGCTGTGATGAATATATAGGCACAGAAAGATTTTTCTGTATTTGTGATTTTTCCCCAGGATAAATTCTTAGATGTGGAATTATGAAGTCTAATCATATAACTATTTTAACTTTCTTGAGATAATTGCAACTTACTTCCCAAGAGTGTTGCAGCAATGTAATTCTCCAAGCAGCAGAAGAGGAGAGAGTCCTCTTTCCCAAAGGACTCACTATCATTATGTCTTACAGTATTCTTTTGTCAAACTGTTATGAATAGTAAAGAATAACATCCAATCATTCTTTCTCTGACTTGTTTTTATAAGCAAGTAATATTTTTATAGCAATTAAGAAAGATATATTGGAGTAGGAAATGGCAATCCACTCCAGCATTCCTGCCTGGAGAATCCCGTGGACAGAGAAGCCTGGTGGGCTCCAGTCCATAGGGTTGCAGAGTCGGACACGACTGAACTGACTTAGCACAGCACAAGAAAGGCATAAAAGAAATGACCTAAAGTTAACACCTTAAAACTGAATCTTATATTTATTTATATTATTTAAATAATTAATTATTTATGCTCAAAAAGAACCCAAATATTGTACAACTACATCAGTACCAACTCTTTCATCCACATAACACCAAGGAAATAACTAAGGATGGAATATTATTCACAGAGAGCCACTGACATAAAATGACCTGCCAAGGCCACATGTAAATAAAGTTTAAAAGCTTACTTTACATCTCTCAATTAAAAGAAATAATAAAGATTTTAAATACATGGGAGTGAAGAAAGAAATATATATATATAACCACATTTTAATATTAAAGTATGGACATGTTTCTTTAAAAAAATACTCACATTCTTCATATTGAGTCTCTTGATGCTTACTTTAACTTTTAAATGCCCTTTCTATTCGGTGGCTTCAACTGAAGCCTTGAGAAGCTATAAATAGCTCCATCCCCTCTGTACCATGCTCTCCCTTTCACCCCTTTAGTGCTTCATGGCCTCCCTTAGGAATGTACTTGGGCCAGATGGCCTTCAGCCCAATTTCCTGTAAATATTCATTTTTAATGATAATAATTAAAAACACTAATTTGCTCTTACCCAAGGCTATTTCTACAGAGACTTTTTGGTGCTGCTAATACTAATTAAGCCTCAGAAATGAGACTTTTTTTCCTAGTCATACTAAATGCCAAAGAATTTGTCCCCAGAGCTATTTTATGAGGGTAAGCAATGACGTCAGTAGCCGAAGCAAGAACTTCAGCCTCTTCCTTCCATCAGGACACTGAAATTTGATTCTACTTTGGGACTGAGATGTCGCCAGAAGGGAAAAGTAAGTCTCTTCTTTAGGATGGAGATGACTTGTGGTAGGGCTAAGTAGAGTTGCCCATTCTCCTTCCTTTAACCCCCCAAAAGCATTTACCAATGGCTTAGAGCGGTGTTTTGAAATTAAAGAAAAACCTATTATATGAAGTTCTTCACTTAGGGTTCTTAGGCCTACAGAGGGTGTGGGGATAGAATTCAGTATGTCTACGAGCTTCAGAAAAATGTGGCATCTTAATTTTTGCTAACCTTTAACTGAAATGTGTTATTCCCTTTAATTACTAATGCCATTAATACTAAGTACCTATGACTTTGTCACCAAAAGAAATGATTCATATTTTTATATCATATTAGATTATGTAGGTATCTTAAAATACTGTTTATATGTATTACAGCTTTGAGATTATGGTACCTTATTCAAGGTTTTAATTAAAGTCTCATAATATTATATTATAACATTTGAAGATATTTTAATAACTATACAGTGTTTTTCATACTGGAGTAGGTAGCCTTTCCCTTCTTCAGGGGATCTTCACAACCCAGAGATCAAACCCAGGTCTCATGCATTGCAGGCAGATTCTTTACCAACTGAGCTATGAGGGAAGCCCATATATTTTAATAACTGTACAGTGTTTTTCATTATAATCCAATATATCTTACTTGATACACAAAATCATGGTCATAGCATAATGCATTCTTCTCAAGTGTACATGAAACATTCAGAAGGATAGAGCATATGTTAGGCCATAAAACAGATCTCAATAAATTTAAAAGGTTGCAATCATCAAAATTATCTTTTCCAATAGAAATGGAATGAAGTCAATAAGAGGAAGAAAACTGGAAAATTCATAAGTATGTAGATGCTCAAAATCACACTCAAATAATCAACAGTTCAAAGAACTAATCACAAGATAAATTAGAAAATAGAGACCAAGGAAAACAAAAATACAACATCACCAAAATTTATGGAATACTGTAAAACCAATGCTCGGAAGGAAGCTTATAGCTGTAAATACTTAACATTAGCAAAAATAAACATCCCCAAATCAATAATCAAATTTTCTATCTTAAAGAACTAGAAAAAGAAGGGCAAGCTAAAGCCGAAGCTGGAAGAAGTAAGTAAATGATATCAGTAGAGATAAATGAAATAAATAATAGCAAAATAATAGAATCAATGAAACCAAAAGTTGATTCTTCAAAAAGATAAACAATGAATAAGCTTTTAGCTAGACTCACTAAGAGAAGAGAGATGCACACACACACACAAAAATCAGAAATGAAAGTGGGGATATTACTACTGACCTGATATTTGGCAGAAACCAACACAATTCTGTAAAGCCATTACCCTTCAATTAAAAAATAAATATAAAATTAAAAAAGAAATAAATAGGATTATACGAGAATATCATAAACAACTGTACACAAAAATTAGATTACTTAGAGAAATAAAAACTAGAAATACACAAATTACCAAAACTGAATTGGGAAGAATAATAAATCTGCATATACCTAGAACAAGAGATTTTTTTTTTTTATCAGTAATCAATCTTCCAACAGAGAAAAGTCCAAGGCCAAGCTTCACTGGTGATTCCTATCAAACATATAGAGAAGAATTAACATCAATCTTTCTCAAACTATTCCAAAATAATAGAGCAGGAAGGAAAACAGCCTAATTCATTCTATGAGGCCTGTATTACCCTGAAATCAAAGCCAGAAAAATATATCACAAGATAGGAAAATGATAAGCCAATATCCTTTATGAATAATAAATAAGTTCAAAAAATTGCAGGATACAAGATCATTGCACAATATTAGTTGTCTTTTATGCACCAGCAATGAATGAAAAAGGAAATTAAGAAAATAATTCTATTTACAGCCGTAGCCAAAAGAATAAAATACCTAGGAATAAACTTGGCCGAAGACATGAAAGACTTTTATGCTAAAAACTGTAATAGTTGAAGAAAATATTTTTTTTTTAATCTAAGGAAATGGAAAGATAGCCTATGTTCATGAATTTGAAGACTTAATATTGTTAGGATGGCAAAATTATCTATAAATTCAAGGCAATCTCATCAAAATTCTATTAGACTTTTTCACAGAAATAGAAAAGCTAATTCTTAAATTCATATGAAATTTCAAGTTAAACAATCTTGAAACTGGTTAAACAGTCAAAATAATCTTGAAAAAGAACAAATTTGGAGGATTCACTCCAGATTTCAAAACTAATTATAAAACTCAAGTAATACAGTGTGGTGCTAGAAAAAGGATAAATATATATACACCAATGAAACAGAATTGGGCCTAGAAAAAATTTTAACTCAATGACCAAGTGATTTTCAACAAGGGTACCAAGATCACTTAATGGGGACAGGGACAGTCTTTTGAACAAATGATACTAGGGTTCTAACTGTATATCCACATGTAAAAGAAATAAGTTGGACCCTTACCCCATATTATACATAAAAATGAACTAAAAATGGATCAGTGACCTAAATTAAGAACTAAAGGTATAGAAAAAATTATTTTTGGCTGTGCTATGGAATATTAGTTCCCTGACAGGAACTATTGAACTCACACCCCTTGCATTGGAACATGGAATCTTAACCACTGAACTTCCAGGGAAGTGCCTAGGAGCAAGTCTTTATGACCTTGTTTTGGCAAAGGATTCTTAAATTGACACTGAATGCTCAAATAACAAAAGAAAAAAAATAGATAAATTGGACTACATCGATCTAATTTTTCATGCAAAGAACATTACCAAGAAAGTGAAAAAACAACCTACAGATTGGGTGAAAATATTTGCAAATCACATATCTGACAAGGATTTATCCTTTAAAATAAAAAAAAATGTAGAATTCAATAACAAAATAAAAAGAAGCCAATTAAAAAATGATCAGAGACATGAACTGAATGAAATTTCTCCAAAGAAGATATACAAATGTCTGACAAGCACATGAAAAGATGTTCAACATCATTAGTCATAACAGAAATGCAAATCAGAATCATGAGATACTGCCTTACACCCACAAGTGAAAGTGTTAATCGTTCAGTCATATCTGACTCTGTGACCCCATGCAGCCTGCCAGACTCCTCTGTCCATGGAATTCTCCAGGCAAGAATACTGGAGTGGGTTGCCATGCCCTCCTCCAGGGGATCTTCCCGACCCAGGGACCAAATCCAAGTCTCCCTCATTGCAGGCTGATTCTTCACCATCTGAGCCACGAGGGAAGCCAACACTCACAAGAGCAGCTATCAAATAAACAAGCAAATAGATATAAGTGTTGGCAAAGATATGAAGAAATTAGAAAATTTACACATTACAGGTAGAAATATAAAATGGTTAACTCCCTGTGGAAAATAGTTCAGAAATCTTCAAAAAGTTAAAGAATTTTACTTGCACCAACAATTCTAGGTATATACCCAAAATAATCGAAAACAGGTATTCAAATAAATAATACCTGTTCACAGTTGTCCTATTTTCATAGCTAAAAGATGGCAACAACCCATATGTTCATCAATGGGTGAATACATAAATAAATTGTGGCACAGACACAGAACAGAATATTATTCAGCCATAAAAATGAAGTACTGATACAAGGTACAAACTTGGCTAAGCTTCAGAAATGTTATGCTAAGTAAAAGAAGCCAAAGGCAAAAGGTCACATATTATATAATTTGTATAAAATATCCAGAATATTTAAATCCACAGAGGAAGAAAGCAACTTGGTGCTTGCCAGGGAGTGAGGGAAGAGAGAAAGAGAGAGCAAAAACTTTTTGGTTGGCTTTTATCCTCTATTCTTTTGACTCTTCATATTCTCTAGGATTCTGTCTGTGAGCATCTTTGGAATATCCTTGCAGTAACTGTCCCCACTCTTAGAGCTTAGAATACCACTGACTGGCTGATGATTCTGAACTCACCTTCTATAGGAGTACCAGTTACTCTATGATACTAGACAAGTGATAGTACATTTTGGAACTTGTTTTCTCTTTACATTGGAAAATAAAGTCAAAGATAATATCGAGCTCAAAGTCAGCAGATGCATTTCCAACTGCTAACAGACATTTCTATTGTGATATTCTGAAGTCACTTCAAATTAGCCATTTTTTCTAAAACTGTTCTGACTTCCCACATTAGTATGCCAATTTCATCTACTCAACTGGCCCGAGCACTACAAACTCATTATCATCCTCACTCAAGCCTTTCATTAATCCCTCTGTTGTCAAATTGTTCTAGTCTTCTTGGTCAACTAAAATTTCTGAAATAACATGCTTCTATTCCCTTCAGCACTGCTGTTATTTGATACCTAGACCACTGAACTAAAATGTTACTGTTCTCTCATTGAGTCTCTGCCTCCATTAGTGTTCCTCAAAATTTCATACTTGAATGTCTTCTCTGAATGATCTAATTATTTTACTTAATTTTAACTTCTGCTTAATCTCTGATGACTCCTAAATTAATATGCTTATTCTGAAAATTCAGATTTCAAAAAATTCAGACTATTATGTCATGCATCCTTTCAAACATTTCTAACTGCTTCTCTGATGCCTACATGGGGATGACCAAAACTAAACCCATTCGCTCTCCTCCTCCCTAACTGTGCCCTTTCCACATGAATGTGCGCAGAATTGACGGCACAAGATCTATCCAGACGTTTAAGTATAAAATCTACCTGTGGAGGTGAATTTATCATGGAGCCAAACTGGGGGGTAGGGAGTATTTTATAATTATGCATTATTTTCCATAAAAAGGATCTCCCAAATTGTGTATGCTTCATATATTTAAAAATTGGGATCCATTTCTGCCTGCAACGAATCCCTTAAATCTCTTGTTCTCTTAATTTTTACCCCAAAGACAACAATGAGATGTTATTTTACCTACTGGAGTATTTAGATCTATGTTCCCTCTTTCCACCTTTACCTCCAGTATAGTGGTTTAAGCCTTTGTTGTTTGTGATCTTGAAGACTAGAATAGCTTTCTAATGATCTCTTCTCCCTCAGTTTATGTCCACAAAAATTCATCATTCACATGGCCTACAATTGTTGATTAAAAATGATAATTTTTAAAAAACCCATAAATGTCATCTTGTGAATTTACTACTTAATTCTCATCTGTTTTTTTTAGGACAAAATCCAAGTTCCTCAGTATGAAATTTAAGGGCTTCTATGAAATAACTCAATTCATTTATCATTATTTTCTCATTACTGCCATTCTTCTTCATTCATCAGTCTTGTTTTAATGTTCCAGCGCTACTAATTCACTTGCACATACCCTGACAGACCAACCTTATTCTTCCTTCCATGTGTTTGTTCAGCTTTTCTCTAATTGGAATTCTCTATAAATTCTACCCAACTATGTGAGTCTGCTCAGGCTGCCACAACAACAACAAATCTTGGATACCTTAAAAACAACAGGAATTTATTTTCTCACAACTCTAGGGGCTAGAAGCCCTAGATGAAGATGTTAGCCACCTCAGGTCCCCGTGAGGGCTCTCTGCTGAGCCTGTAGACAGCTAGCTGCCTCCTCACCATGTCCTCCCCTGGGCCTTCACTGTGCATGTGCATGGAGATAAGACACCACTTTCTGGTGTCTTATAAAGATACTCATCCTATTGGGTCAGACTCCCTACCATTAGGATCTCATTTAACCTTAATTATGTCCGCATGTAATTTCTAGCATTTCCATCAGATTATGTATTACAATTTCTATCTCTGGTAAATTACTCACCTGATTATAGATGTTGCCAACCTTTTCAACTAGAGTTTTTAACACATCAGTTTGCTTCTAACTGAATAAGTCATTTAAAGTTTAGCAGACTTCACCACCAGAAGACAAAGATAGCCCTGCTCACTACAAATTACATCTTTTGTTTTGGATGCCAAAAAGAGATCACTTCTTTTGAACAGCAAAACTTCCAAGTGCCAATTATCTAACTGACTAAATGTAACCTGATTAACCAAAGCCAACAATAAAGAAATTTGAAGAAAATATTTTAGAGTATAATAATTTGACATAAAGTTATAAATTAAAAGCAGAAAATTTTCTGTTATCTAGAAAGATCTAGAATTGTGGTGCTTAGGTTACGCTAATAGCCTGAGGAAGTTCAATATTTTGTTCCTTTATCAAACATTGATAAAACAAAAGGATTTTAAATAACTATCAGAAAAAAAAAAAATAAATAAATAAATAAATAAATAACTATCAGCAAAAGAGTTGAATGGAAAAATTTTGTATTAAATATTCAGAACAATCTCACATAAATCATGATATCTAGCAATGGAAAAAAAAGAAAAGAAATTTTAAAGCTATGTGTTAAAAGCTCACATGGGACATGATGACAGTCAGCATTTATTGAGCATTTACTACTTAAATGCATCACTCTAATTGTACTTCCTTTAGTAATTCAAGTAGGTACTATTATTATTTTGAGACTAGAAACATGAAACATAGAGGGAATATATTACTTGACCCAAATTACACAGCTAATACGTGAGAACTCAGGTTATGTGGCTTCAGTGCCCATGCTGTTAACCGTCTTCAAAAGCCTGTGGAAACTAAGTTTGAAAGTGATATAGAGGTGAATACCAGACTATCTCTTTTTATAATGCCTAGCTTGTGCTGAACATGGAAAATGTCCATTTCTTTGCCTTTTGCTGGCATTAATTGCCCAAAGTGTGGTGGTGAAGTTCATCTATAAATCCATGTAGTGAATACACTCTCTTATGATGGGGCATGCCTAACAGTCTATTTTCATCCAATATACCCAGGCATATTTCAAACCAGAGTGATGAAGGCAACAGGACTGCAAATGGAAACTTCATCAGCCACTAATTCTCAACTGTCTACATCTGCTTTCAACATGAGCAGTCAACAAAAAATCATTAAACATGACAGAAACTCACAATTTAAAAGGGGAATAACAAGTTGCCACCAGAAGAAAGAGCTTGAACTGAAATAGACTGGTACTAGAAATGAGTTTTTAACAGAAATCTAATTATTACATTCCCACAAACTCATACACATAAACATACACAGAGGTTTCCACTTGTACTTATGACAGCCCAGGCCACTGGCATCACTCCATGAAGACCACCAAAATATTTGGTGAAAAAGCCAGAAAAGATCTTAATTTCTGTTTGGGTTTTTTCTGTAACATCTTACAGGAAACCCAAACAGACTTTTGGGCCAACCCAATAACATGAAACACCCAACAAGACATTATGGAATTTCTTGTTGAGAGGACAAAATAAAGAGATCCTTTAGGGACCTTCTTTTCAGGCACACTGCCTATGTAGGTGAAGTGCCTGAGAGGGGGAGTTCCTGAAATTGAGAAGGGGGAAGGTTTAGGTGCTGAAGACACCAGGATTCAATATCCTGACGAGCATTCCCTCTTCCCTGGCTGTTGCTTTTATACTAATTTGCCTATCTGGGGGGTAAGCACTGAAAGGCAAGTAGATATTTTATGCAAATTTCAGGAGCTGGAAGAATGAATCTGAAGTTAGTGCCCACCAAAGATAGACAAGCTATTGACTTCTCTCAAAGATCAGTTGGTAAGGAATCCACCTGCAATGCAGGAGACATCGGATCAATTCCTGGGTCAGAAAGAGCCACAGGAGAAGGAATAGGCTATCCACTCCAGTATTCTTGGGTTTCCCTTGTGGCTCAGCTGATGAAGAATCTGCCTGCAATGTGGGAGATCTAGGTTCGGTCCCCGGGTTGGGAAGATCCCCTGGAGAAGGGAAAGGCTACCCACTCCAGTGTTCTGACCTGGAGAATTCCATGGACTGTACAGTCCATGGGGTTGCAAAGAGTCGGACACAACTGAGAGACTTTCACTCACTAAAGGGAGAAACTTAACGCAGTATATACTCTATTTGTGATGGGGAAACCTGGGGGCTACACTCTTAATGTTAGGACATTCTGACAGGTCAACTAGGTAGCTTAGAAAATCCCTAAACCTTGATCTAAGACCACTTTCACTCTTAAGTACCAGTCACTAAAAAAGCAAATTCCTCTCTGTTAGAAAATAGGGAAGTCTCAAATTATTCCCCCAAAATAAATTTGCAAATAAAAATTTTAGCAAGCTATAAAAGACTATACAACACAGAAAAAAGGCAACAATAGTTAAAATCAACACAAACCATAGACAACAGAAATAAAATCTGTATTTATGAATTATGTAATATATTTTACATTACATATAAAGTAATGTAGCTATAGTTACTGTGATCAATGAGATAGAAGCTGAATTTAAGTATTATAATAAGCAACTGGAAAAAAGTAAAACTCAACAAAAGTAGTAGAAAAAGGACACAGGTCCAGGCCAGCTCCAGTCATGACCATAGAAGCAAATAGCTCACAAAGTTGATAAAATGGCCACAAAGTTTTATACTTCAGTTAATACAGCACAAGAATGTGTAAATCAAAAATTAGTAGAAATAAAGGGCAATCAATATGATTGTTTTAATAATTTAAAGTACCATCAAAAATTAAAGAGAACATTGATAATGCAGTTATCTGTCTTGACTATAAATATAAATAAAACCTGTGTTCTATACATGCCCCAAAACATTTATAAAATGAAAAGTTACCAAAAAATGAGCTTGCTCTATTATGTGGGAATCTCAATATATTCTGAAGTGTAGACTTCTAGAGACTTTTTTTTTTTTGGCTATAATTCAACTAAAGTGAAAACAAATTTCCCTCATGGAGGAATTTATTAAAATACATGAAAAGAGTTAAAAAGGTATTATAACCACGTCTTCCTACCACCAAATAGCTGTATTAATAAATGAAACCAAATAACAGAGACTGATATAACATATAAACTGGCATATTTATGCAGGGACCAAAATGTAACCAAATAATGAAAAACACAGACACATAAACATTAGGAATGATAAAAGTACCATAAAAACATATACACAAAGGCTTTAAAATATGAGAATATTATATAAATATTATACCATACATGAACCATATTAAGTGAGTGAATTTCCAGAAAAAAATTAAATTTAATAATTTATGAAAAGCTATAAAATCTTCATGGATCTTAGAAAAACACAGAAGACTGTCAAAATTATAACCTTGACCATTGACACTAGATCTAGATATTTTAAGTTTCTCTCAAGATTTCAAGGAAATAAATTAATGACCTTATTTTTAACTTTAAAACTGTTTCAGATCATACAGATAAGCTTAAAATTTCCACTTAATTTTAAAGCTGGAAGGACTCTTACCTCAAAATCTGATAAGGATATCATAAAAAACAGAGGAAGAGTGAGAACAACAAAGCCGGGTTCCCAAACCCAGGTTCAACAGAGCAATATCGTATAAGCTTTTACTAGTGATATATTGGGGGAAAAGTTTATCACGTTTAAACAATTATGTGAAACAGGAAGGCCTTAAACAAGGTTAAACAGAATCACCAGACTTCTAAGAGTCTTTAAAATGCCAAGGTAAATGTAACTTTCCATGACTGCATTTGGAAAGTACTGTAACCATTAATTGATTCATCCTAAAAATAGCATGCATTGAGTACCTACTATGCCCTAGGCACTGTTATAATCATGGAAGATAAAGCAATAAACAAAATAAAGACAGACTTCCAAAGAATTTATATCCTTACAAAGAAACAACAATAAACAAACAAGTTACTGTATAATATAATGTCAAGTGTTTTTAATTGTTAGGAAGACAAAATCTGAGCAAAAGGACAAAGACTATAGTGAATGAGATGCACCTGCAGGTAAGGTGGCTAGAAAATATTTCTCTAAGGAGCATGGACTGTGTGGATCCCAACAAAGCGTGGAAAATTCTTAAAGAGATGACTTTTAGACTCTGTGGGAGAAGGCGAGGGTGGGATGTTCTGAGAGAATAGCATTGAAACAAGCATACTATCAAGGGTGAAACAGATCACCAGCCCAGGTTGGATGCATGAGACAAGTGCTCAGGGCTGGTGCACTGGGAAGACCCAGAGGGATGGGATGGAGAGGGAGGCGGGAGAGGGGATCAGGATGGGGAACACATGTAAATCCATGGCTGATTCATGTCAATGTATGGCAAAAACCACTACAATATTGTAAAGTAATTAGCCTCCAACTAATAAAAATAAATGGGAAAAAAAAAAGGGATGGGAATAACAGACCACCTGACCTGTCTCCTGAGAAATCTGTATGCAGGTCAAGAAGCAACAGTTAGAACTGGACATGGAACAACAGACTGGTTCCAAATAGGAAAAGGAGTATGTCAAGGCTGTATATTGTCACCCTGCTTATTTCACTTCTATGCAGAGTACATCATGAGAAATGCGGGATTGGATGAAGCACAAGCCGGAATCAAGATTGCTGGGAGAAACAGCAATAAATTCAGATATGCAGACGACACCACTCTTATGGCAGAAAGCAAAGAAGAACTAAAGAGCCTCTTGATGAAAGAGAAAGAAGAGAGTGAAAAAGTTGGCTTAAAGCTCAACATTCAGAAAACTAAAATCATGGCATCTGGTCCCATCACTTCATGGCAAATAGATGGGGAAACAAAGGAAACAGTGAGAGACTTTATTTTGGGGGGCTCCAAAATCACTGCAGATGATGACTGAAGCCATGAAATTAAAAGACTCTTGCTCCTTGGTGGAAAAGTTTTGACCAACCTGGACAGCATATTAAAAAGCAGAGACATTACTTAATCAACAATGGTCTGTCTAGTCAAAGCTATGGTTTTTCCAGTAGTCATGTATGGATGTGAGAGTGGACTATAAAGAAAGCTGAGCACCAAAGAAGTGATGCTTTTGAACTGTGGTGTTGGAGAAGACTCTTGAAAGTCCCTTGGATTGCAAGGAGATCCAACTAATCCATCCTAAAGGAAATCAGTCCTGAATATTCACTGGAAGAACTGATGTTGAAGCTGAAACTCCAATACTTTGGCCACCTGATGCAAAGAACTGACTCCTTGGAAAGACCCTGATGCTGGGAAAGATTGAAGGCGGAAGGAGCAGGTGATGACAGAGAATGAGATAGTTGGATGGCATCACTGATGCGATGGACGTGATTTTGAGTAAACTCTGGGAGTTGGTGATGGACAGGGAGGCCTGGTGTGCTGCAGTCCATGGGGTCGCAAAGAGTCGGACATGACTGAGTGACTGAACTGAACTGAAGGAGCATGGATCTATATATACAAAGTGAGGGATGAGGTACAGGAATATCAGGGTATAGAATATTCCATAAAGAGGGAAATTCAAGAGAAGCCTGGTTGGTGTGTTTGAGGAACAGCAGGAAGACCAATTTAGCAAGATTGAGAACAGAATGGGAACAGATAAGAGTTTTAGGAAATAAGCCTGGAGAGGTTGTCAAGGATTAGATCATGTAGAAACTTTGCAGAAATTTGGAATTTATTCTCAATATGATTACAATGCCTGGAAACTTAACCATGGCATTGACAAGACCAGCTTTGCATTTGAAAAAGGTCATTGTGTTTAGGAACAACATATTATAAAGAAGAAAAGGTGGATACATATAGAACTTTTACCAAGTTATGGCAGTGCCAGGCAAAACATCATGGTGACTTGACCTAGGAAGCAGTAGTGGAGATATTTGAACGTAACTGGAGCATATATTTTGAGGGCATTTCCAACTGAATTTGTTAACAGATTGAATGAAAATTATGAGAGATAGAAACTAAGACTGAGTCTAAGGTTTCAGCATACAAATTTTTCATTTAAATGAAAAGAACATTCCTAGCAAAGTCAAGCGTTAAACAAGGATGATAGCATTTATAGTTATTCAACATATAATGGCAATTTTGGCCAATGCAATAAAGAAAAAGGGATGAAAAGTATTAGAATAAAACATAATTATATTTTTTGCTCTTGATATGATGAAAATCTAAAAGAATACACTAGAAAATCTAAAGAATAAACTGAATAAAACTAAGAAAACAAACAGGAAAATTCAGTAAGGAAACCTGTTATAAGACAAAAACACCAAAATTAATAGCTTTCCTTCATAGCAGGAATAAAACTTTAGGATACAAATGAATTTTTAAATTAAAGGAAAAAATGTACAAATCCTTTATGAACAGAATATTTGCTCACATTGACATGGAAAGGTTTCTGGTATTTATCAAGTGAAAAATTCATGATTCTGTAAAACAGAACATTTAGTATAATTTCTTTAAAATTATCTGTACAAATTTTGTGGATTTGCATCTATACAAATTCCCTGATAGCTCAGTTGGTAAAGAATCTGCCTGAAATGCAGGAAATCCCAGTTTGATTCCTGGGGTGGGAAGATCTACTGAAGAAGCGATAGGCTGCCCACTCCAGTATTCTTGGGCTTCCCTGATGGCTCAGCTGGTAAAAAATCTGCCTGCAATGGGAGAGACCTGGGTTTGATCCCTGGGTCAGGAAGATCCCCTGGAGAAGGGAAAGGCTATCCACTCTAGTATTCTGGCCTGGAGAATTCCATGGATAGTATAGTACATGGGTCACAAATAATCAGACACAACTGAGCAAATTTCACTTTCACATGCGTCTACATATATTTATAATTACAGGTATAGTAAAAGTTTAACACTGTAAACTATTGATGGTAGATAAAGAATGGGAAAGGAAAAAAAAAAAAAGAATGGGAAAGGGGTATGTCAAGGCTGTGTATTGTCACCCTGCTTATTTAACTTATATGCAGAGAACATCACGCAAAATGCCAGGCTAGATGAAGCACAAGCTGGAATCAGACTGCCAGGAAAAACATCAATAACCTCAGATACGCAGATGACACCACCCTTATGACAGAAAGTGAAGAACTAAAGAGCTTCTTGATGAAAGTGGGAAAGGAGAGTGAAAAAGTTGGTTTAAAACTCAACAGTGAATAAACCAAGATCCAGTCCCATCACTTTATGGCAAACAGATGGGGAAACAACGAGAGACTTATTTTCTTGGGCTCCAAGATCAGAGCTCCAACTTTCTCTGCTCCATTGCAGGTGGTGACTGCAGCCATGAAATGAAAAGACACTTGCTCCTTTGAAGAAAAGTTATGACCAACCTAAATAGCATAGTAAAAAGCAGAGATGTGACTTTGCTGACATGGTTTTTCCAGTAATCATGTATGCATGTGAGAGTTGGACTATAAAGAAAGCTGAGCGCTGAAGAATTGATGCTTTTTAACTGTGGTGTTGGAGAAGACTCTTCAGAGTCTCTTGGACTGCAAGGAGATCCAACCAGTCCATCCTAAAGGAAATCAGTCCTGAATATTCTTTGGAAGGACTCATACTGAAGCTGAAGCTCCAATATTTTGGCCACCTGATGTGAAGAACTGACTCATTGGAAAAGACCCTGATGCTGGGAAAGATTGAAGGCAGTAGCAGAAGGGGACAACAGAGAATGAGATGGTTGGATGGCATCTCCGACATGATGGACATGAGTTTAAGCAAGCTCCAGGAGTTGGTGATGGACAGGAAGCCTGGCGTGCTGCAGTCAATGGGGTCACAAAGAGTCAGACATAACTGAGCAACTGAACTTACTGAAAGGATGGGAGGAAACTACTATTTAAGAGAAGGTATTTTCTCTTCCTAATTAGCACATGTAAATACTGTTTTTGAATAAGCATTAAAAAAACTTATGATCAGAAAAAAAAAAGGTTTTTATTCAAAAGCACCACCAACATTCCCAGTAACAGCTGGCATAATGGTTATTTATTAAATACCAGATACTGCACTAAGAACCTCACATATATTTATTCATGCATTCCTCATTTAGATAACTGTTCTTCCTTATGACAGTGGTATGACAATTTTCTCCTTTTTACAGGAGATAAAGTTGAAACTAAAGGGAGATACAACTTCACACAGAATGAAAGTGACATAGTCAATTCTGGAAAAAGTGGTGACTCAAAGTCCAAACTCCTATCCAATATGCTCTATTTGACTTTAAATAAAAATGGTCTTACACATCATATATACCTTACAGAAAATAGTCCATTATTTTTAAAAAACAGGAATTAGAAAGGATGCTCATATTGAAATGAAAAGGAGAAAGCATAAGACATGATAGATGACTGAAAATTAAAAATTCCTGCTATCATGATAGAGGTTAAACTTCCCTATGGAGAGAAATCCCTCTCATTATATAGAGACCCTGGGGATAGGAATATTGGTACTTTTAATTTCCTACTTTGGGTTTTTCTGCATTTTTAAGTTTTTACACTGTCTATGAAATTTATTTAATAGTAAACCTGTTACAAAGTGTTCTGAGTATAGGCTTATCAGATCTAGCAAACATAAATTGTCAACCTTAAATAATGGGAGTAAAACACGACACATATACAGCATTTGTGAATATAACTTAATGACTCCCATTATGCTTCAGCTTCATACACATAAGCAGTTTTTGTATTAGTGGTTTCAAATGTATCAATAAGACCAGAGAATTATGATAAGATGCCAGATAAATCCATTTTATAATATGTTACCATATTCTTGTCTCAAAGGCCAAAATTTGATGTAAATGTAAGGGTTATTATCCATATTTTCATCATATTATATAGCCAGAGCAAATGGCTCTGCACAGGCTGATTTGTTTGAAGTTATGAGACAATACAAGCAGCTTGCAATTTGAATACAAACTCATATGATTGTTTATTATGACCCTTCACATAACCAACAATTACTATAAATTGTTTTCTGCCTCAACAGAACTAAAAAATAAGTTGCAAGGTAAAACTATCTAGATCAGACAATTTTAATACAGAAAAAGCTCTCAAAATATTAAAAACAAGGAAGAGCCATTTAATTCCTGATAGATTAACATGTTTCTTACGAACAACTTATAGTTACCCATGGGGGAAAGTGAATCAAAATTAACCAAAAAAATAATAACAACTTCTGTATGTGCTATTATGGAAAAGTCTAAGACTAACCCTCAATTCTATATATTTTTTTAGTTAATTAATATTTGGATATTCCTCTGAATTCTGAACCCAGACTGATTAAATAAAAAGAATTATTACTTTCACTGTTATTAAAATAAGACCTGAAGCCATCAAATTATTTGCCACTATGAAAATTCTCTCTTCATATTTTGCCATCCGATGGGCAGATTTTCATTTTCACTAGGAGGTGAGATTTTCTCACAGTCACTGGGTCCGAGCCCTGGGGTTCATGCATAGACATCACAGAGTCATAAAATAACCTGCAAGTATGAATTGGTTTGCATATGCAGTTCTATGAGGAGTGGGTCTACAGTATTCAGCAGATCTAGATCTAGGGGGTTCTGTGACCCCCATAAAAAAGTTAAGAACCACTGGGAGAAAACTGACTTCGTCAATCAAGTAGGAAGTGAAAAAGTCTGAGCAGAGGACTTGAGAGAAACCAGTATGTCTGTGTTCCCCTCAGGAAAATCCATGTGCGAAGCTGACAGAGTTGGTTTGGAGGTTACGAAAGGAGCCTGGAAAAATTAATTGAAACTTACATCATGCCAAATGCCTTTAGAAAAGCCACTGTGGTTAAGTGTAGGCCATAACTTTAGGTTGCATAGTCACAGACAGTACCAAATAATTAACATAGATGAACAGAAAACTGAGCATTTGAGATTCAGTTTGGGAATCTATAGAATACGACTTCCTACTCCTTGGAGAAACCTGAATGATAAGAACAGACCTAAAGGAGAAGAGAGTATTCTGTATGTGCTGCTATATCTTATAAAAAGAACTTGTAGGAGAAGCCTGTAAAGTTGTCAAGGCTTTACAGATGGGCTTATGACTTGAGGGCAGACCTTGTCAGTTGCAGGGTCCCTTCAGCCTCTGGGGATCCACAGAGAGCCCCACAGGTGGCTGAGAGACAGAAAGGACAACTTGCCTCTCCTTCCTACTTTGCATCTGCTGCCCAGGCAGTGGGAAATGCCCTTCTGTGCAGCATTCGCATTCTTGAGCTGAACTCCCCACCAGGAGCTCTAAAACTAAAAATATAATAAGCCACTGTTGTCTAGCTTGGCAGCCCCACCACCACGAGCTGCTTCTCAGGGACTAGGTCAACTGGTTCTGTCTTGTAGAGAAATGGCCCCTGAGACCTGGGACCTCAGAACTCAGGCTAGGCTCCACAGAGTGCTTCTGGTCTGCTAAGTCCCCAGCTCCCCAGGTGGCACCTCTGATCATGGCCCACTGCCTCTGTTCCTTTGGCTTAAGTATCACCTACACAAACCCTGACCTCTCCTGCAGAAAAGTAAAAGGAGTCAGGCTGGTCTTTGCACAAAGATAGTTTCATGCCGACCCATGCCAGTCTAAAGCATAGACACAAAAGGCTGGAGAGGTAGAAGATAAGAGATGCTACCACACTTAGCTTTGCAGCTCTACAGTCCATTTTTCTTGTTTTTGTATAAGATGTTAGATAATCTTAGGAATGGAGAACTTGAATCCAATTCTAGAAATTCTACATAGAAAGGATTATAACCATAAAGATGTATGTAAATAATAAAAGCTGATGTCAGAAATGAGGGAAATGAAGGTAGTCAAAGTGAAAGTCGCTCAGTCATGTCTGACTTTTTGCGGCCCCAAGGACTATATAGTCCATGGAATTCTACAGGCCAGAATACTGGAGTGGGTAGGCTTTCCCTTCTCCAGGGGATCTCACCAAACCAGGGATCAAACCCAGGTCTCCTGCATTGCAGGCAGATTCTTTACCAGCTGAGCCACAAGGGAAGCCCAATGAAGGTAGAAAGGCAAGCAAACACATGATAAATGAATTGGCTCATTGGACTGGACACTGTTTCCTATTCATCAGTTTTCTGCATTTTCCTCTAATTTGGTTTAGATGGTTTGCCAAGGTTCATGGGTTTGATCACTGTGAATGCACACTGTGTGCAACTTAGGGAGCCCATGAGACGATCTGGGAAACATGGAGTAGGAAGTGTTAAGGGTGAGATCATAGGAAATGGCATTTAAGGTGGTCAGCACAGTGTGGGAGCGAGACCCTGCAAAAGACTTGACACCCTCCCACAAAGAAACACTGGTCGTACAAGCTTCTGAAGAGAGAAAGAGAAACACTAGTTTCCCACATCAAGAACAAAATAACTGCAACTTGACTCAAAACTCTGCATCTAAACCCAAGTGCCTGAATTAGCCACAATTTATATAACAAAGTCTGACTTTAATATAAATATTAACAGAATATGAAATTCTTTTTTCCTCCTCAAGGGTAAAACAGTTTAATTGCTGCTTGGGGGAAAACTGTTTTCTCAGAGAAAATGAAATAATTTTTATCTAAGAGGACAAGGGGGGATTAAAAAACCAAAGTTATTCTCTGTTATATTAACCAATATTATATTCTAGGAAAATCACCACTCTAAAACAATGAGCACTGGGTTCTAAGTCTATTCTGTCTCAAAATTCAGGATCGGTTCTGGTTCCTTGAGAGTTGAGATGAATTTTTTCCCTTGATATATCAGTGACATCGTCTGCCCTCAAACTGACACATAAAAATGCCATCAGCAAGGGCAGTTCTGTGAGCTGGAGTAGATACAGACTGTGAAGAACGGAGGAGTGGGCTGGAAAAGAGACTCAAAGACGCCTTCACATGAAGGTCTGCCTGGGAAAGCCACATTAAGAAGGAAAGAGGGAAGAGGACTCATGTAACATCTAAATATCAGTTACCCAAATGGGACAAGGAGAGGGGTTGACCAGAGATGGAATTCTCATATTACCTTAGGGGTATGGTGTGGGGATGGATGAGGTGTCCTCAGGGGAGATGACAAAACTTTTATTTAAAAGGGGGATGCTGGTGGGAAGTTTAAGTGTGTGGGATGTATATGATGTACATTTGATGAGAATCAGCGAAATCTTACGACAGTAGAATATTCTCACCCAAGGAGTTCCTCATGTGGCATGGGACAGTAAATGTGACTTGGGAGCGAAGTGACATGAATAATGCAGAACAGAAAGTAATATCTAGGAGTAGGGTTGCCCAACAACCAGCCTACGCTGGTTCAGGATAAGTAGATAACCTTGTAACGGTGTACTTCTGATAGTCTGTAGATTCAGAATAACTGCTAAAGATCCAGGTCTGATTTTCCTAGGCAGCTTGTCCTGAGAAATTCAACTGGTGTTGCATCAAATCCTCCAAACAGGTTCTTTCCCCAAACTCTCAGTTACTTGGATCTCAGACCATAACACAATATGATTAAGACAGACAAGATAGAGCATTCCTAGCGAAATCTGTGGATTCACTGCCTATTCAGCAGCTCCTCGTCATGTGTGGCTACAGAGCACTTAGATTCTGGCTTGCTGGAACTGAGATGTGCTGTAGTGGCAAAGTACACACTGTTCAGAGACTAAATTCAAACAATAGAGTGTAAAATTTTCATTAACAATTTTTATGTGATTGTACGTTATAATACATTTTAGAATCCTGGGTAAAATAAAACATACTTTTAAAGCTTATATTTTAAATGTATGGCTGCTAGAAAATCTAAAATCATACTCAGGGTTCATGCTTGTGGCTCACCCTCTAATTCTGATGGACAGCACAGCTCTAGAGGCCTGAAGAACATTTGATGCTGAGATTAGCCCTGTCTGGTCCAGTCCCTCCAGGGCAGACATGGTCTGATGTTCTCTGCCTCAGTCTTCTCCAGTGCCTGGCAGGGAGCTGAGCTCAGGGTAGGTAGTCAACGAACACCAACGCTGACTGCCAAAGAACCATGTACCACGGGTGTGACGGTTAATGTTACACGTCAGCTTGACTGGCCATGAAGTGTCCAGACATTTGGTCGTATATTATTCTGGGCATTCTGAGGATGAAATGAACATTGAATTGGTAGGCTGAGTAAAGTTGATTGTTCTCCCTAATGTGAGTGAGATCATCCAGTCTATTTAAAGCATGCATAGAATAAAAATACTGAGTAAGACAAACTCCTCCTGCTTGATTGCTTGGAGCTGGGGCTCTGGTTTTCAGATTTACACTGAAACACAGGCTCTTCTTGGGTCTCAAGCCTGCTGGCTTTTGGAACATATCAGTGCTCCTGATTCTCAGGCTTTCAGACACAAACTAGAAGGACAGGTCTGCTTTGCACTCTACCATTGTCAACTGCATGTCTTGGAATTTCTCAGCCTCCATAATGGCGAAAGCCAATTCCTTTTAATAAATCAATCTCTCTTCACACACACACGTACATGTATTTGTATTGCATACACAACCACATCCTATTGGTTCTGTTTCTCTGAAAAATCCTAATACGATTTGTGTAACACTGATTAATCTTATAATCTTCCACAGTATGGCAATTTTTTTTTTTTAATTTTTTATTTTTTTATTATTATTATTTTTTTCCAGTGGGTTTTGTCATACATTGATAGGAATCAGCCATGGATTTACATGTACATGGCAATTTTAAAATTTAATGAATAAGAAGTCTATTTTCTGATATATTTTACAGACGGCTTGATGACTGACTAGTTTGGGAACACAGAGAAGTTATTTACTCTGAATCTCAATTTGCTCATTATAAAAACAGAACCTCCTTCACAGGGATAATGGGGAAGCTAAAGGAAAAGATAGCTAAGAGATTGATTGGTCCCTGGAAAGCGCTCTACAAACTCTAGTTGAAAGTTGCTTAGTCTCACCTTCTGTCCATACAGTGAAAAATCAAATGGTGAATACAATGAGATATATTCTCATTAAAGAACTGAAGTGCTGAGTTAGGTTTCCAAGCAATAGCTGGAATCCATCTGACACACTTACACCCCTTAGGGTACTTGTCCCTTTCATCCTCTGCAGGCTAATTCCTGGGTCTACAGGGCAAAGTCATACAACCTAAGGAGCAGAGAGGCACATGGGGTCCTCTGGGTGGAATGCTGCTATTAAGGGGTGCTATTTGTGCAGGAGGACTCATGTACAGGTAATGCTACCAGCAATGCATAGCTTAGCTCTCAATTCCAGACCTACAGGGCTCTTTACTCTTTGCTTATGGGGCTGCTGCTGCTGCGTCGCTTAAGTCGTGTCCGACTCTGCAACCCCATAGATGGCAGCCTACCGGGCTCCGCTGTCCCTGGGATTCTCCAGGCAAGAACACTTCAGTGGGTTGCCATTTCCTTCTCCAATGTGTGAAAGTGAAAGGTGAAAGTGAAGTCGCTCAGTCGTGTCCGACTCTTAGTGACCCCATGGACTGTAGCCTACCAGGCTCCTCCGTTTCTGACAAAAGCACATGTTTAAATTTATATTTTATGAAATTTAGCTTTATATAAAGAAATAAGTTGATTTCTACCATTTACCACATGTTTTATATGTGTACAAACTAAGTGCTATGAAAAGGAAAGAATAGGGATTATGGATCATGAGAGATGCTAACAAAAAGTACGTATTCAATGGATAAGGAAGCTGTGGTACATATACACCATGGAATATTACTCAGCCATTAAAAAGAATTCATTTGAATCAGTTCTAATGAGATGGATGAAACTGGAGCCCATTATACAGAGTGAAGTAAGCCAGAAAGATAAAGACCAATATAGCATACTAATGCATATATATGGAATTTAGAAAGATTGTAATGATAACCCTATATGCAAAACAGAAAAAGAGACACAGATGTACAGAACAGAATTTTGGAATCTGTGGGGGAAGGCAAGGGTGGGATGTTTCGAGAGAACAGCATGTATATTATCTAGGGTGAAACAGATCACCAGCCCAGGCTGGATGCATGAGACAAGTGCTCGGGCCTGGTGCACTGGGAAGACCCAGGGGAATCGGGTGGAGAGGGAGGTGGGAGGGGGGATCGGGATGGGGAATACATGTAAATCCATGGCTGATTCATGTCAACGTATGACAAAAACCACTACAATACTGTAAAGTAATTAGCCTCCAACTAATAAAAATAAATGAAAAGAAAGTAAAAAGCATATATTCCAATTTATATTAAGAAAAAGTCACAGAATAAGAAATTAAGTATGTCTCAAGTAAGAAGAAAACACATAGAGACATAGAAATGATGAAAAGACGAGAAACTTCAAATTCTTGGGGGAAAGATGAACTGCTTCAAACTATAAAGGTAGAGTCAGTCATTAAGGCCTGTTTAGCTGGGACCTAATTGGAAGGGCATTTTTTTTTTTTTTTGTCTATAATGTGTCTTCAGACCTGGTCTCAGTTTTCTTGTTAAACTGCATGCCACCACTTGGGGATGGGGAATATTTTCAGCACACCCCTGAGAAAGTAGACGCTCAGAGAGTCCTGCTTGCCTTTGGGTCCAGCTCAGAATGAATGTGAGGAGGTGGCTGAGTCCCCTGCCTGGAGGTCAGGCACCTCATGTAGTGTGGACAAGCCTTTCCTGAAAAGAATCTCCGCAGAGTTTCCAACTCCTCTGTGAGACAAAGGGGGTAAATGCACAGCCTGTAAGGTGCTGATCAAACTGACCATTTTATTATCTGATCATTTAGTGTTTTAGCAAATAGAATCAATTTGCAGAAAAGGGAGGATTTCAAAAACGGAATATTCTCTATTTTATAAGCAAAAATTGTAAAAATTAAATTAAATGTATTTAAGCTAAAAATAATAAAAACAGTTCACTCATTTCCCCCACCCATCCCCACCTCCTATAACCATCAATACGTTCTCTGCATAAATGAGCTTGTTTTGTTGTTGTTGTTGTTTAGATTCTACTCATAAGAGATCACAGAATGTCTATCTTTGTCTATTTCACTTAGCATAATGCCTTCGAGGTCCAGCCATGTTGTCACAAATGGCAATATTTCATTATTATTTATAACTGAATAATATTCCATTGCATATATATATGTACAATTTCTTTATTCATTCATCCATCAGTGGACACTTGGATTGTTTCCATGTGTTGGCTATTGTAAATAACACTACAGTGAACATGCAGGTGCCGATATCTCTATAAATTAGTGTTTTCATTTTCTTTGGATAAATACCCAGAAGTGGAATTGCTGGATCTATGGTAGTTGTATTTAAAAATTTTTGAGGAATCTCTGCACTGCTTTCTATAGAGGTTGCACCAATTTACATTGCCACCAGCAGTACACAAGTGTTCCCTGGGTACACATCCTCTCCACCATTCTCTATTTCTTGTCTTTTTGAGGGACCAGTCACTCAAACAGGTCTGAGGTAACATCCTGTGGTTCTGATGTGCATTTCCCTGATGAATAATGATGCTGAACATCTTTTTTGCACCCATTGGCCATGTCTTCTTTGGAAAAATGTCTGTTCGGATCTATTGTCCATATTTTAACTGGAATGCAAGAATGAGAAATAATTAGAGTTGTGTTGTTGGGACAGGAGAAGCCTGGCTTTAGACAGCACTGGCCACTGAGGAAGAACTGAGCAGGAAAGGGTTCAAGACAAGAACTCAGTTGAAGTGGGCAACTCAACCCATGTATTCATCATAGCGTGAATGAGAGTTCTTTCTTGTACAGAAATAACTGCCATGTGTTGTGTGTGCATACATGTGTGCTCAGTTGTGTCCGACTCTTTGCAACCCAGTGGAAAGTAGCCAACCAGGCTTCTCTGTCCATGAAATTTTCCAGGCAAAGAATACTGGAGTGGGTTGCCATGTCTTAGTCAAGGGAATCTTCCTGATCCAGGGATCAAACCCGTGTCTCCTGCATTGCCAGGAGGATTCTTTATCCCTGTACCACCTATTTTTAAATCAGCAAGAAAATAAATAACAGCTTTCTCATTCCTAATCCCATGGGGTGCAGGAGTCGGTCTCTTTTTAGTAAGACCACTGTCCTGGCTTCATATACTTTCTCTGGACATTGATTCTCTGTTTTCTTGAGACAACACTCCTACCTACACATATCCCATCCCCCCCACACAGCAAACCTACCTACAAGCTGGTGATCCTCAATCAAGGTTTGTTTTTTTCATCTTTCTACCAACATGCTTTTTTTTGATGATCCAGTGGATGTTGGCAATTTGATCTCTGGTTCCTCTGCCTTTTCTAAAACCAGCTTGAACATCTGGAAGTTCATGGTTCACATATTGCTGAAGCCTAGCTTGGAGAATTTTGAGCATTACTTTACTAGTGTGTGAGATGAGTGCAATTGTGTGGTAGTTTGAGCATTCTTTGGGATTACCTTTCTTTGGGATTGGAATGAAAACTGACCTTTTCCAGTCCTGTGGCCACTGCTGAGTTTTCCAAATTTGCTGGCATATTGAGTGCAGCACTTTCACAGCATGGTCTTTCAGAATTTGAAATAGCTCAACTGGAATTCCATCACCTCCACTAGCTTTGTCTGTAGTGATGCTTTCTAAGGCCCACCTGACTTCACATGGCAGGATGTCTGGCTCTAGCTGAGTGACCACACCATCGTAATTATCTGGGTCATGAAGATCTTTTTTGTGCAGTTCTTCTGTGTATTCTTGCCACCTCTTCTTAATATCTTCTGCTTCTGTTAGGTCCATACCATTTCTGTCCTTCATCGAACTCATCTTTGCATGAAATGTTCCCTTGGTATCTCTAATTTTCTTGAAGAGAGCTCTAGTCTTTCCCATTTTGTTGTTTTCTTCTATTTCTTTGCATTGATCTCTGAGGAAGACTTTCTTATCTCTCCTGGCTATTCTTTGGAACTCTGCATTCAAATGGGAATATCTTTCCCTTTCTCCTTTGCTTTTCGCTTCTCTTCTTTTAACAGCTATTTGTAAGGCCTCCTTAGACAACCATTTTGCCTTTTTGCATTTCTTTTCCATGGGGATGGTCTTGATCTCTGTCTCCTGTACAATGTCACAAATCTCTGTCCATAGTTCACCAGGCACTCTGTCTATCAGATCTAGTCTCTTAAATCTATTTCTCACTTCCACTATATAGTCATAAGGGATTTGATTTAGGTCATACCTGAATGGTCTAGTGGTTTTCCCTACTTTCTTCAATTTAAGTCTGAATTTGGCAATAAGGAGTTCATGATCTGAGCCACAGTCAGCTCCTGGTCTTGTTTTTGCTGACTGTATAGAGCTTCTCCATCTTTGGCTGCAAAGAATATAATCAATCTGATTTCAGTATTGACCATCTGGTGATGTCCATGTGTAGAGTCCTCTCCTATGTTGTTGGAAGAGAGGGTTTGCTATGACCAGTGCGTTCTCTTGGCAAAACTCTATTAGCCTTTGCCTTGCTTCATTCCATACTCCAAGGCCAAATTTGCCTATTACTCCATGTGTTTATTGACTTCCTACTTTTGCATTCCAGTCCCCTACAATGAAAAGGACATCTTTTTTGGGTGTTAGTTCTAAAAGGTGTTGTAGGTCTTCATAGAACCATTCAACTTCAGCTTTTTCAGTGTTATTGGTTGGACATAGGCTTGGATTACTGTGATATTGAATAGTTTGCCTTGGAAATGAACAGAAATCATTCTGTCATTTTTGAGATTGCATCCAAGTACTGCATTTCAGACTCTTTTGTTGACCATGATGGCTACTCCATTTCTTCTAAGGGATTCCTGCCCACAGTAGTAGATATAATAGTCATCTGAGCAAGATAGTTCCATAAAAACATCTATTTCTGCTTTATTGACTATGCCAAAGCCTTTGACTGTGTAGATCACAATAAACTGTGGAAAATTCTGAAAGAGATGGGAATACCAGACCACCTGACCTGCCTCTTGAGAAACCTATATGCAGGTCAGGAAGCAACAGCTAGAACTGGACATGGAACAACAGACTGGTTCCAAATAGGAAAAGGAGTGTGTCAAGACTGTATATTGTCACCCTACTTATTTAACTTATATGCAGACTACATCATGAGAAATCCTGGGCTGGATGAAGCACAAGCTGGAATCAAGATTGCCGGGAGAAATATCAATAACTTCAGATATGCAGATGACAACACCCTTATGGCAGAAAGTGAAGAAGAACTAAAGAGCCTCTTGATGAAAGTGAAAGAGGAGAGTGAAAAGTTGGCTTAAAGCTCAACATTCAGAAAACTAAGATCATGGCATCTGGTCCCATCACTTCATGGCAAATAGATGGGGAAACAGTAGAAACAGTGTCAGACTTTATTTTTTGGGGCTCCAAAATCACTGCAGATGGTGATTGCAGCCATGAAATTAAAAGATGCTTACTCCTTGGAAGGAAAGTTATGACCAACCTAGATAGCATATTAAAAAGCAGAGACGTTACTCTGTCAACAAAGGTCTGTCTAGTCAAGGCTATGGTTTTTCAAGTGGTCACGTATGGATGTGAGAGTTGGACTGTGGAGAAAGCTGAGCACTGAGAAATTGATGCTTTTGAACTGTGGTGTTGGAGAAGACTCTTGAGAGTCCCTTGGACTGCAAGGAGCTCCAACCAGTCCATCCTAAAGGTGATCAGTCCTGGGTGTTCACTGGAAGGACTGATGCTGAAGCTGAAACTCCAGTACTTTGGCCACCTGATGCGAAGAGCTGACTCATTGGAAAAGGACCTTGATGCTGGGAGGGATTTGGGGCAGGAGGAGAAGGGGTCGACAGAGGATGAGATGGCTGGATGGCATCACCGACTCGATGGACATGAGTTTGAGTAAACTCTGGGAGTTGGTGATGGACAGGGAGACCTGGCGTGCTGCGATTCATGGGGTCACAAAGAGTCGGACACGACTGAGCAACTGAACTGAACTGAACTGAACCAACATGCTTACCAAGTGCCAGACAAGATGAAAAAGAACAACAAAAAGCAAGAGGTGAGGTGGGTTAGAAAGACAAGTAAGTGGCCGGGCCTGGACCCAATTTTTCTGACTCCAAGTAAAAAGAAATTTAAAAACAATGTCTCCTTTCCATTTATACTTTTATTACTTTTACAACTTCTTTTTGAGACCTCTTTCAAAGCATTTTCTTTAAACTCCAGGATGGAGGATGTTATCATAGAATCATAAAATTTAGTATTATAGGGAAACTTGGAAATTATCTGGGCCAATCCCTATCTTTATAAATAAGAGGACTGAGCCTAGAATGGTAAAATCATTTTTCAAGGTCACAGAGCTGGGGGATAGATATGCTACAAATAGGATCCTTCCAACCTTCCCATTACAATAAACTTCCTGTCTATCAAAGTTATCATTAAGGATGGCCCTGATAATACAGATAATAAGTTGATTTTTAAAAACACACATTTAGGCCAGTATTTGAAGCACTTCTCAGACCTTACCAAATTTAATTAAACCAACCCCATTAAAAAGTTGCAACTATTTTTGCAATTATACAGGTAAGGAAACCACAGCACAGCAAAATAAATTTCCCAAGATCTTTCAGCTAGTCAGTTTCAGAGTCAGGATTCACTCCCAGACAGTCTGGTTCAGCAACCCATGTTCTTATGCACTCTGCTAAATTGATTCTTAAAAATTGTTGGTAAGGCTTATATAAATTTGAGAAATCATGTGACATTTTTGTATTTTAACTGCAATTTGTCTTAATGAGCCAAAACATGAATTTGTTAAGTGGCTGGTCTTTAGATTTAATTCTCTCTTTCTACATACTAGGGGTATTAAAAGTTTGTACTTTTTCAGGATCAACTATGAAGAAGACTAGCTGAGCCATTAATAGAAGGTGGCTTTACTAAAGAGACTTTTTTTTTTTTTTTTTCAATGGTGCAATGAGAAAAGGCATGTTCAGGGAAACTGGAAGCGCATGGGAGCGAAGTCAAACTGGAGAGCAGAGGTCAGCACTAGCAAGTTGCAGACACTAGGAAGTTACAGACTGAGACACGAAGCTCCTTAAGTTTGGTGTGTGTATCGCTAAAGCCTCATACTGAGATTTCTTGTAATAAAAACCATGTCACTACGAGGATTTAAAATGCATGACAGAGTAGGAGACAGTGCTGTGCTGGTTTTGAGCCGGGCTCCCTGAGTTTTCCCAGGCTAGGTTTGCAGATGTGCACTTCACTAGGGACCATGCAAGGCAGCAGGCCCCGGTGCCTGGTTCTCCCAGGCCCTCTCTTGAATGACGCCTACCTGCTCAGACAGATCTGTGGGCCACCGGCGTCTGGGTGATGTGAGAGACCCGGGCACATCTACGAAGTAACCTAAGTCAATCCACCATTCACAAGGAACGGATTCTTTAGTAAATGTAGACAGTTTCTGACAAGTGGAGTATCTGCCTGCTCCCCGACAATGTCATGAGTAGCAGTAAAAGGCATTAGAAATGATATCCAGAGAGTACAAACATTCCTTGGAAAATAGGTCCAAACATTTTATGCATTCTGCTCCTGTAAGTTCAGAGATGTTTGCACTCTGCATTTTAGGTGCTCTCATTAGTACTGAACACTTTATATGAGGAAGCGTCACTCTGAAGACAGCACACAATATTCTGATTGTAAAATCAGCCCTTCTCCCTGAATCACATGCCCAGGACGGGCACTGAGGGCTGGTGGACGGCAGGACTAGGATGCACTGAAGTCTGCACCAGGCATGCTATGTTGAGCTGCTGGGGTCGCCGGAGGCAACACTCACGTGGGGCAGGTGTCTCAGGTCTTTGCTCTCATCATGAAAGGGCAGGAACACCTGGGTCATCCTAGCCAACTGGAAATTTTGAACTATGCATTTTCCAATAAAAAAAAAAATTTCTATTATCACCGTTGTGAATCCATGGTGACTGCAGTCATGAAATTAAAAGATGGCTTTTCTTGAAAGAAAAGCTATGACAAATCTAGATGGTGTATTAAAAAGCAGAGACATTATTTTGCCAGCAAATGTCCATATAGTCCAAGCTATGGCTTTTCGAGTAGTCATGTATGGGATGTGAGAGTTGGACCATAAAGAAGGCTGATCACTGAAGAAGTGATGCTTTTGAACTGTGGTGTGGAGAAGACTCTTGAGAGACCCTTGGAATGCAAGGAGATCAAACCAGTCAGTCCTAAAGGGAATCAATTCTGAATATTCACTGGAAGGACTGATCCTGAAGCTCCAATACTTTGGCCAGCAGATTCGAAGAACCAACTCATTAGAAAAGACCCTGATGCTGGGAAAGATTAAAGGCAGGAGGAGAAGGGGATGACAGAGGATGAGATAGTTGAATGGTATCACCGATGCGATGGACATGAGTTTGAGCAAGTTCTGGGAGATAGTGAAGGACAGGGAAGCCTGGTGTGCTGCAGTCCATGGGGTCACAAAGAGTCAGACATGACTGAATGACTGAACAACAACAAATCCATGAATCATCAGATATATAGTTTTAAATCATGATGTTGGAATCATTTTTCTAGAGTTCTTTGGAGAGTTGGCTCCTTGAGTGGGGCACTTCCGTTGTTAACAAAACACTGGGATTGTGCTGCTAATTTATACACACTACATTGACCACATGTCTATACTGAATTATTTAAAAATAAATCACAGTTAGCAAGACCATGCTGGGAAAATCAACAGTGCAGGGTGCTTCCACGGTTGTAGACTTAAGCCACATGGTCTTGAGGGAAAACAGTCTCCCTCTTTTTCCCCTCATTCTTCTCCCCAGTCTCCCCTGGTGAGGCTTGGAGCATATTTGGGGCTTGCTTTTCTCCATGCAAACACTGCAAACACAGGAAGGTGGGAGGGCTGCCAGCTTTCCGTTTGTAAACAAAAGCCACCTGCATCTCCCAGAACACTCAGCTTAAAGAGGAGAGAGACACCAACCAGACAGAGAAGAGAAAGGGATCCCCTAAGAGCAATTTACCTCTCAGGGAAAAGGAAGCTAAAGGCATCAAGAGAGAGTTCTTTTCTTTCATTTATTCATTCATTCTCAGAAAATATTTATCCACATTCTACTGTGTTGCAGGCACTGTATTGAGTACTAGATAAGATACTTAAGATTCTTGCTTTTAAAGTTCTTACATGACAATAAGAAATGACAGTATCTTCACATATAAATTTATACACACCAGAATTATAGATACTCAGGAGTAGCAGGATTTGAGCTGACATGACTGACAAGAGGAGGCAAACCATGGAAAGATCTGGAAGAAGAAGAATGCAGACAAAGGAAATGGGAAAAGCTTAGGAGGCTGACTTGTAGCGTAATTTCAAGATTAGGGTACAGTGGGAAGCAATGAGTCTGCCTGTTAGACCAGGGACGGGCTTTAAGGTTTAATGCTCTTTGTGAGTTGGGTTTGTTAGTAGGGGAGTGATATGGTCTGATGTAGTTTTCAGAAGGGTCCCTCCAGCTGCTGTGGAGACAGTGGATTACTGGGGGACTAGAATGGAAAGGTGATGACAACGGGGACCTACTGGAGGTTAGACAGAAGGCATGTAGGAGGAAGGTGGTGGGCATAGAGAGAGCATAAAGGGAGAGATTTAGGGTGACTTCGGAAGTAGAACTGAAGAGACTTGCTGAAGAATTGGATGAGGGCTTGGAGGGGAAAAGAGGAAACAAGGATGATATCTGGATTTAATTTTCTTCAAAAACATTTAACAACTTCTGAATCACAGAGTTGGAGGTCAACCTAAGCCCTGGATTTACTACCTGCTAAACGTTTGCTATGTATACCCATGGCCTCCAAATGCTTCCATTTAAGCCTCTGCCATCTCTGATCTGACTGTTAAAAGAACTCCAAACTGATGCTGATCACAGCCTTCTGCAACTATTCCCTTACTGCTGCAGTCACCCTTCCAGAATGAAAAGCTGATCATTGTACAACAGCTCCGCCCTGCCCACAAGACAAAATCCAATTCTTTCCAGGAGCCTTACGAGGCCTTTCCTGATCTGGTTCCTACTTGCCTCTCACTCTTGTCTCTCACGGTGTGTTTCTCACTTCCTCCACCTCTGCATATCCTTCATTAAAGGCCACAGTAGGCTCTTTATGGTGACTGCATCATGAAATTAAAAGATGCTTGCTCCTTGGAAGCAAGCTATGACAGACTTAGTCAGCATATTAAAAAGCAAAGACATCATTTTGCCAACAGAAGTCCATATGGTCAAAGCTATGGTTTTTCCAGTAGTCATGTACAGATATGAGAGTTGGACCAGAAAGAAGGCTGAGCACCAAAGAATTGATGCTTTCAAATTGTGGTGCTGGAGAAGACTCATGACAGTCCCCTGAATAGCAAGGAGATCAAACCAGTCAACCCTAAAAGAAATCAACTGAGACTATTCATTGGAAGGACTGATGCTGAAGCTCTGATACTTTGGCCACCCAATGTGAAGACAGACCCAATGGAAAAGCCCCTGAAGCTGGGAAAGACTGAAGGCAAAAGGAAAAGGGGGTAGAAGAGGATTAGATAGCATCACTGACTCAATGCACGTGAATCTGAACAAACTCCAGGAAAGAGTGAAGGACAGAGGAGCCTGGTGTGCTGCAGTCCACGGGGTTGCAAAGAGTTGACACGACTTAGTGACTGAACAACAATATCAAGGCTCTTTACACTTTCAGAACACACCATGCCCTCTGTACATTGCCGTCTTACTTAGAACACTTTCTTAACACCTAATATACTAGGAAAATGCCTCTTTCTCTTTCTAGAGTTTCCCTCTACCCTCTCTTCTTCAGTCCAATTGTAGTTGGCATGGCTCCTGTGTACGTCTCTAACACGACACTGCTTTGCACCCATAAGGTCTCATCCTGTATCTTCCTCCTCTCTGGAGTGTAAACACCTGAAGGGCAGGGACAGGCAGTCACTGATATTCTCTTCTTTGTACAGCCATGTGCCTTTCATAGTGACTCATATATACCAGATGATCAATAAATACTAAATGAACAATGAAATGAAAACCCTGTACATCATTTCCATCAAGCAGTCATCTAGCCTTTGCATAATCTTTACTGACTATGAACTAAGTAGACGTGTTCCATTCCTAGGACCACCTTGTGTTTTAAATTTTTTCACATATTTTTTGAATGCCAGGGTTCAAGGAGTCAACTGACTAGATGGGATCTCTATTTTCATGATATTATATTCTAATCTAGAGGAGACAGAGAGTGACAAAATATAAGTAAGGAAATTGTGGTCAGTTGCAAAGAAATCTTACATATGGAATTGATAAAGATAACAGGGGTGCTTAAACTGGGTGATTCAGGAGTAGCTCTTTGAGGAAGTTACATTTAAACTGACATTTGAATTTTTTTTTTCAAGGGATCCAATCTTAAGAAAATTGGGACCAGCTGGCTCCACAAAGAAGTGACAGCTACTATAAGGGCGCTAAGGTAGGAATGTGCTCCAGGGAGTTCAGGGAATGGAGGTATGATGTTGTTGGATGATCATAAGCCACAGAAAGAGTGGCAGAGGTGGGTATAAAAGAATGGGCAGAAGCCAGGTCACAGAGCATGCTGGAGGCATGGGACGGTGCTTGGATTCTAACCTAAGCGCCGTGGAACACAACTGGAGGACTGGAATCACAACAGTGGCATGACCTGCACCACCTGTTTACAAGGATACTTTAAAAAACTAGGAGTTTGGGATTAACATATACACACCACAAATTCTGAAACAGATGGGGATACCAGACCAACTGACCTGCCTCTTGAGAAACCAGTATGCAGGTCAGGAAGCAACAGTTAGAACTGGACATGGAACAACAGACTGGTTCCAAATAGGAAAAGGAGTGTGTCAAGGCTATATATTGTCACCCTACTTATTTAACTTATATACAGAGTACATCATGAGAAACACTGGGCTGGAAGAAGCACAACCTGGAATCAAGATTGCCGGGAGAAATATCAATAACCTCAGATATGCAGATGACACCACCCTTATGGCAGAAAGTGAAGAGGAACTAAAGAGCATCTTGATGAAAGTGAAAGAGGAGAGTGAAAAAGTTGGTTTAAAGCTCAACATTCAGAAAACTAAGATCATGGCATCTGGTCCCATCACTTCATGGCAAATAGATGGAGAAACAGTAGAAACAGTGGTTGACTTTATTTTGGGGGGCTCCAAAATCACTGCAGATGGTGACTGCAGCCATGAAATTAAAAGATGCTTACTCCTTGGAAGGAAAGTTATGACCAACCTAGACAGCATATTAAAGAGCAGAGACATTACTTTGCCAACAAAGGTCCGTCTAGTCAAGGCTATAGTTTTTCCAGATGTGAGAGTTGGACTATAAAGAAAGCTGAGTGCTGAAGAATTGATGCTTTTGAACTGTGGTGTTGGAGAAGACTCTTGAGAGTCCCTTGGACTGCAAGGAGATCCAACCAGTCCATCCTAAAGGAGATCAGTCCTGGGTGTTCACTGGAAGGACTGACGTTGAAGCTGAAACTCCAATACTTTGGCCATCTGATGTGAAGAGCTGACTCATTTGAAAAGACCCTGATGCTGGGAAAGATTGAGGGCAGGAGAAGAAGGGGACGACAGAGGATGAGATGGTTGGATGGCATCACCGACTCAATGGACATGGATTTGGGTAAACTCCGGGAGTTGGTGATGGACAGGGAAGCCTGGCGTGCTGCAGTTCATGGGGTCACAAAGAGTTGGGCATGACTGAGCGAATGAACTGAACTGAACTTAACATATCAAACAGGTAAACAACAAGGACCTATTCAAGTCTTATAACAACCTATAATGGAAAAGAATCTGGAAAAGATCTACCTATCTAAACTTAATCAGTTTACTGTACCCTTGAACCTAACACAACATTATAAACTGACCAGACCTCAATTTAAAAAATGTAATTATTTTAAAAAGGCATTTGGGCTATTGTAAAGAGACTGCATTTTGGAAAGAAAAGAGTAATAGTAAAGCAGAGAGAAGTGAAGAAATGCTGAGATCTTCTGGAACTGAAGTGAAGTGAAGTCTCTCAGTCGTATCCGACTCTTAGCTACCCCATGGACTGTAACCTACCAGGTTCCTCTATCCATGGAATATTCCAGGCAAGGGTGCTGGAGTGGGTTGCCATTTCCTTCTCCAGCGGATCTTCCCGGGTATCCTGCATTGCAGGCAGACGCTTTACCGTCTGAGCTGCCAGGGACACCCTAAGACCTTCTGGAAGTAGAGCCAACATTAAGAGATGGGGAAGCCTTCGATATACCTGAATCAGCTTATTGCCAAGACAAACATCCAGTTCTTGTTTATGGATACGATGGGATCCCCTACCAGCCCTGGGCAGCCTTTCTCGGTCAGGGTTCCTAACCCAGGCACGATTCAGGAGTGTCTGAGTGATGCAGACTGCTCCCTCCCTGAGCCGAGACAAAGCTCTCCTCTTAGGCGCCACAGTCACACTAGCCTTTCTGGAAGCCGCAGGACACACCTGTGAATACCTAGTGAACTCTTCATTAACACCGAGACGATCCCGTACTTCTGTCACAGATTTATTGAAGCTAAGAGCAAGACTTCACTTTCACTGTAATAAATTCTTCTCATTAAAGTCACCCCATCATTCAGGAGCTCTCTCTGCTGCATCCAATTTCTTATCTTTACTTTCTCCTTTCCATCTACTCCCAGAGCTTCTATATTTGAATTAACCAATGAATTCATTAAACAGCAGTAAGCCCACAAGGGTCAGCTGTGGTTCAATCTAGGACTAGGTATTCTTTAGAGAGAAAAAGGAACTATTTAGATTTTTAAATTTTAAAACAGAATTTACTTTGATCTTGCTATTGGTGATTAGTGAATTAAAGTACTTTTGTATTTTATAAGTCATTTGAATATCAAAGGCTCCTCTTTCAACTGGGGAATTGAACTAAGGAAACAATGGATGTGCTAATATGAGACCTAATTAGAGTGGGGGAAAAAAAGCAGGGTTTGGAATTTGCTAAGGATATTTCTCAGTTTGGGCCATTTAGTTTTAGTTTTTAATGAATGCAGATACCCATGGAAGTGATCTTGAAAATAGCATAAGAAAAGTGTGAAGTGTTAGTTGCTCAGTCATGTCCAGCTCTTTGGGACATCATGGACCGTAGCCTACAAGCTTCTTCTGCCCATAGGATTCTCCAGGCAAGAATACTGGAGTGGGTAGCCATTCCCTTCTCCAGGGGATCTTCCAAACCCAGGGATCAAACTAGGTTCTCCAGGACTGCAAGCAGATTCTTCACCATCTGAGCCACTAGGGAAGCCCTAGGATAATGCAGGTCTATGATATATGCTTGAGAGCTACGTATCAGACCTTCCAGTCACTGTCGGGAAACTTAAGCAGTCCCCCTGTTCATCTGGGTTCCAGCCTCCTTTTTAGAACCTGTCTATAGAGGACAGAGATCTTTAAACACCACACTGTGTGTGGCATCTCTCCAGCCAGCCCTTCCCATCTCGATCTCCCCTTCAACTCTGCCACCACCTTCACTCCCAACCAAATAAAAAAGACAAGGCAGACGTAAAGCAAATGGTTTTCATACTTTAGAGCTAACTCGCCAAGCAACGCTATGGAAACAAACCATTCACATCAGGGACACATCAATGAATTCTTATTGATTTACCAGAATGAGTAAACCCAACTTCATACATTCATCAGATTACTGAATATTTATTTTTGGTAAAGTCAAGCCTATAGATAGTGTCTGGGTAGCAAAATCAGAACATTCCACCAAAATTAACTTTGAATGTTCAAGTAGTAGTGTTAGTCACTAGTCGTGTCTGACTCTTTGTGACTCCACAGATTGTAGCCTACCAGGGTCTTCTGTCCATGGGAAGACCTAGGCAGCGTCTTGTCCTAAGCAAGATACTGGAGTGGGTTGCCATTCTCTTCTCCAGAGAATCTTCCCGACCTAAGGATCGAACCAGGGTCAATTGTATTGCGGTCAGTTTCTTTACCATCTGAGGCACATCACATGTTGGGGATTTTCTAGAGTTAACTAAAAACACTGCCAATCACTTTCTTCCTCCAAGTAAATGAATATATTTCATGAAAATAGGCTTTTTTTTAAAGACACAGTTTTAGGAGATTAAGGGATATAAGGATGAACACTGGCAAATAAGGCCAGAAAATAAATGTTTTGAAGCACAGATACAAAAAAGAAAAGGCTTAATCCAAGCACTATATTAAAATACAGGAAACACACATACACACTATAAGCTCATAGGACCTAAAGCTATTATGATTGCTTAATTTTTCCTGTAACATTTACTGTGATAACTTCTTTGTGAGCCCCATCCTACAGAGTGGGGGCTGCTTTAGCTCAACCACCCTGCTCTCTCAAAGAGATGTTGAGAAAGCCTCTTCTATAGAAATTAGATGACCTCTACTAGGGTATGTTATATATATATCTGGCTAAGTATCAGTTTTAAAGAAATGAAGACTTTGTCACTTCAGAGATGGTGATATCTGCTCACCACAATTTCAAGATCAGTAAAATAAATGTGTGCATACACAGGATTCAGACATTTTTTAGCCAGTGAATCTTTGAATAAAAAGGTCTGTAAACTTTATAATTAAGCAAAAACTCTGTGTGCTATCAGGTTTCTCCTGCGAAGCCTTCCTCAATGACAAAGCTGATGGAGTGCAGATCTATGCCTTTGTTTATGAAATAAAGGTCCTTAAAGTGGAGTGCCAAGATGCATGGATTAATTGCATAATAAGGACTCAATAAAGATTTAATAAGCATCCAAAAATCTAATAAAATCATGAAACTCTTTCTGAAAAATAATTATAAAAAATTCATAACCTGTAAAAGCCCATGGTGCAAACAGGACAGAGAGGAAATAGCTGTAATGAAACAGACTAGAGTGAAAACAGAGATTTCTTCCTTCTTAAAGTATCATTTCTAAAAACCTTTCCCGCAGCTGGAAAAAAACTGCACTGTCAGTGTTTATTTCTGGTAGTTTCACATGCGCAATCCAGATGAAATCTCAGTGCCCCTGTGGTCCTGCTTTCCTCTGCTTCCGCTCTGCCCAGGTAGGAAGCTAGTTCCCGTCTCACTGTGAACTCCACCAGGCGCCCTGCTCCTCCCAATGGATACACACTCACTAAGGCAGCCTTGTCTCCCTCCTAATTATTAACTCCAGACACTCCCCATTTAGGGCATTAGGAAAAACATCTAGTATTGCCCAAGCATTAGATGGAATGGAAGGCAGTCACTGGAGTTTGGCTAAGGAAAAGGAAAAAAAAAGGGGGGGGGAGGAGAACCTATAGCGTTGAGCAAAAATTGCAAGGATCTTACATTGACCACTGGCAGTGGACAGAAAGACTATTCATGAAGTGCTACCCACCAAAGAGAAGCAGGGATTTGGGGGATGAATACAGTTTTTAACAAGCCCCAGGGGAAAGACTTTGCTTATAAAAGAGATGCATGTGACAGCAAAAAAGTGTATAAAACCACAAATAACCTACACTATTATTTTAATATATGTTACATATATTATATTATTATATTTCTCATGTTAAATGTATGAAAATAAATTCCAAGTAAAGAAAAAGTCAAAGTATCTATATTTTGTGGGGATAAAACCTAAAATAAGCACCATGTGGTTTCTGTAAGATGCAAAATACAACAGCAACAGGTAGAAGGCACATATTACCATATATACAGCAAAGCTATTTTATTTTTAATTAAGAGTCCTTTGAATGTTATTAAAGACGTACTGAGGAATTAATTTTATTAAATAGCAGTGTAGAAAAAAACAATAATAACAATTGGTTTTTACTTACTCTTGCTTTCTGTCAGGTATTACACTGTATCTATTCAATTATCTTAAAATTGTCTTTTACTATATATTTTTCTTGAATCCCCAAACAACCTTGTAAGGTAGGCATTGATATTTCCATTTTCAAATACATAAATTTGCAAAGTTTCTGTTTCAGAGAAGTGATTTGCTTAAAATTATCCATCTAATAAATGTCATGTGTGAAGTGAAAGTGTGAAAGTGTTAGTCACTCAGTTGTGTCCAACTCTTTGTGACCCCAAGAACTGTGGCCCACCAGGCTCCTCTGTCCATGGAATTCTCCAGACAAGAATACTGGTGTGGGTTGCCATTCCCTTCTCCAGGGGATCTTCCTGACCCAGGGATCAAACTCAGGTCTCCTGCATTGCAGGCAGATTCTTTACCAGCTGAGCCACAAGGGAAGCCCAATAAATATCACAGAAAGATTCTTAAGCCTTTGAGACTTCCATTAAGCCATGGTGACTTCCCATCAGTCTCAATCAGGGTTACAATGTTAAAAAACAAATGTTTCAGAGGCTAAGCAGGCAATAGAAACGGGAAAAGCAGGCGAGTTGCAGAGGCACCTGGCGGTAAGGTTCAGAGTTGACCAAGGCCTCCAGAGACCACTCGTCCTACTTCTTCAGGGAGTCTAGTTGACCATTACCAGGATTCAGCGTGGAACTGGTATTACAAGAGCTTTCATCTATTCAGATAATTTAAAAGTCTATATACTTTTGTTTGAAACCACTCTATTTTTAAATACCGGTGCTAATGAGGCCTGCTGATCAAACCACATCAGAGTTTTCAGCACCATCTGGCGCCAGGATATGTCTTTAAACCCTTAAAGTCAGAGTTAACCAGCTTTTTGTGTGTGTGTGTGGTCAAAGAATCATAATATACTCAGTCCTGTGGGTGGGCAAGGAACGGTCTCTGGACAGCTGCAGAGAAGTATTTAGCACCTTTCAATTAGCACCAGGCTAGACTCAGGCAGTAGGAGCAACTCAGTCACACCCACCTGGCTCTAAGTGTGACCCACAATAGACCACGGCCTAGCTGCCTCTAAATTCCGCTTGCTCGTTTCAGACTTTTGCCTGCATTTCTTCAGGGGCCATAGACTCCATTCTATCATTTACAGAGTCCAATCACCAGCCATCTCCTGGATGCCATTTTTGTCAGACTTGCAGAGGTATGCCCTATGCACTCTACCTTTTCATATTATCAGCTGACATTTCCATCCAAGTACTGGAAATGTCTCTAATTTTGTTCTGGACACATCAAAGCAGACACAGCAGGCTTTCATTTCTAAAGCCCTGGTTTCAGAGAACCTTTGAAAATGAGCGCAATACTAAGCAAGCTCTCTCTTTTCTCCTCAAAAAAAGAGACACTTCATTCTCCAGAGACCCTGTGTGTGTGGGCTTAGAAACCCTGCAAGACTGAGTTCGTGATGAAATTGTGATGAAGCAGCTCTGGCCAGTTCCCCAATCCTAAATCCAAACATGTTAAGATGACAGAGAACCATGCTGCCTTTGGGGAGGGACATTTGTTAAAACAATAGTGGGCCTTGTTCATAATATAAATATACTATCCCTTTGACTAAAGGTTCACCTGAAATGCTCACACTAGTCTTGGTATTTCCAGCCTCTTTACAAGACAAATGAAAACGAAGATATAGATTCACACTGTCATTAAAAGATTGCTTCCAATTTTCCTAGACTCTTATCAGAGTCTTTCTTACTAGACTTCGTACTCTTTCTTACTAGAAACATACATCTTTAATTTTGTGTATATAGCATGATGAAAAGTCCAAGGAACCAGGGAATCCAGGCAGGTCTATACAAGTTACCAGAAGAGCTCACATAAGGAGAAACTTCATGTATCCTAAGTTGCCAAGATACTAAGCCACTCTTGTGGCACATCAAGGTGGGTATGAAATTCAGCATTTTCAATCTTACCTGCAATTCTCTCTGAAGTCCGATCCACTACATTTTTTCAGAGAAACAGCTTTGCACACCTCTTGCTGAGAAACAAAATGCCTCCCATTCACTTTTTTGGAAGCTAGAAAATGTTTTAAAAGTCCTTATTTGTTTAGCGTGTTATTCATTCAGTCTAACTCCAATTTATGCTTATTTTAATAGCTCAAATGATTGCTGTAAATCTGAATCTATTACAATATTGTTGGTGAAAAATTCCTTTAAGGAATCTACTAAGAATTTGAAGGATACTCTGTCTGTGTCCTCCACAAATGACAAATGTGGTCCATAGCACTTAAAGCTTCATACTTTAAAAAAAAATCTAGGTTTCATAAACTAGGAATTATCAGCAGGATTCACAAAATGCCCAACTAATTTGGCTGTCTATACTTTCTTCTAGAATATGCCAAAATGATGTCCTTTTCATCATAGGGAATGGGAATGCAAAAGTAGGAAGTCAAAAGTTACCCAGAATAATAGGCAAGTTTGGCACTGGAGTATAAAATGAAGCAGGGAGAAGGTTAACAGTTTTGTCTAGAGAATATGCTGGCCACAGCAAACACCCTTTGCCAACAACACAAGAGACGACTCTACACATGGACATCACCAGATAGTCAATACCAAAATCTGATATGTTCTTTGCAGCCGAAGAGAGAGAAGCTCTATAGAGTCAGCAAAGACAAGACCTGGGTCTGACTATGGTTCAGATCATGAGCTCCTTATTGCAAAATTCAGGCTCAAATTGAAGAAAGTAGGGAAAAACCATGAGGCCATGCAGGTATGACCTAAATCAAATCCCTTATGATTATACAGTGCAGGTGACAAATACATTAAATGGATTGGATCTGGTAGAGTGTGTAAAGGACTATGGATGGAAGTCTGTAACATTTCCAGGAGGTGGTGACCAAAACCACCCCAAAGAAAAAGAAATGCAGGAAGGCAAAGTGGTTGTGTGAGAAGGCTTTACATACAGCTGTGGAAAGAAGAGAAGTGAAAGGCAAGGGAGAAAGGAAAAGATACACCCAATTGAATGCCGAGATCCAGAGAATAGCAAGGAGAGATTAGAAAGCCTTCTTAAGCGAACAATGCAAAGAAATAGAAGAAAACAATAGAATGGCAAAGACTAGAGATCTCTTCAAGAAAATCAGAGATACCAAGGGAACATTTCATGTAAGGATGGGCATGAAAAAGGATAGAAATGTTAAGGACCTAACTGAGAAGAGAATAAGAAGAGGTTGCAAGAAGACACAGAAGAACTCTACAAGAAATGTCTTAATGACTCAGATAACCATGATAGTGTGGCCACTCACCTAGAGTCAAAAATCCTGCAGCGTGAAGTCAAGTGAGTCTTAGAAAGTATTACTACAAACAAAGCTGGTGGAGGTGACACAATTCCAGCTGAGCTATTTCAAATCCTAAAAGATGATGCTGTTAAAGTGCTGCACTCAATATTCCAGCAAATTTGGAAAAGTCATCAGTGGCTACAGGACCAGAAAAGGTCAGTTTTTATTCCAATCCCAAAGAAGGGAAATGCAAAAAAATGCTCAAACTACCATGCAATTGTGCCTATTTCATATGCTAGTAAGGTTATGCTCAAAATCCTTCAAGGCAGGCTTCAGCAATACGTAAATCAAGAACTTTCAGATGTACAAGCTGGGTTTAGAAAAGGCAGGGGAACCACAGATCAAATTGTGAACAGTCATTGGATCATGGAGAAAGCAAGGGAGTTCCCTCAAACATCTACTTCTGCTTCATTGACTACACTAAAGCCTTTGACTATGTGTATCACAACAAACTGTGGAAAATTTTTAAAGAGATGGGAATACCAGACCACCTTACCTGTCTCCCAAGAAACTTGTATGTGGGTCAAGAAGCAATAGTTAGATTGGACATGAAACAACTGGCTGGTTCAAAATTAGGAAAGGAGTACAACAAGGCTGTATATTTTCAATTTGCTTATTTAACTTCTATGCAGAGTACATCATGCAAAATGCCAGGCTGAATGAATCACAAGCTGGAATCAAAATTGTTGGGAGAAATATCAACGATCTCACATATGGAGATGATGACACTCTAATGTCAGAAAGCAAAGAGGAACTAAAATTCTGTTGATGAGTGTGAAAGAGGAGAGTGAAAAAGTTGGCTTGAAACTCAACACTAACAAAAGTGAGATCATGGTACCCCCCTCATTTCCCATCACTTCATGGCAGACAGATGGGCAAAAGTAGAAACAGTGACAGATTTTATTTTCTTGGGCTAAAAAATCATGGACTTCCCTGATAGCTCAGCTGGTAAAGAATCTGCCTGCAATGCAGGAGACCCTGGTTTGATTCCTGGGTCAGGAAGTTCCCCTGGAGAAGGGATAGGCTACCCACTCCAGTATTCTTGGGCTTCCCTGGTGGCTCAGATAGTAAAGAATCTGCCTGCAATGCAGGAGGCCTGGGTTCAACCCCTGGGTTGGGAAGATCCCCTGAAGAAGGGAACAGCTACCCACCCCAGTATTCTTGCCTAGAGAATTCCATGGACAGAGGAGCCTGGAGAGTTACAATCCATGGGGCTGCAAAGGGTTGGATACAACTGAGCAACTGTCACTTTTACTTTCAAAGTCACTGTAGACAGTAACTGCAGCCATGAAATTAAAAGACACTTGCTCCTTGGAAGAAAAGTTATGACAAACCTAGACAACATATTAAAAAACAGAGACAGCACTTTGGTGACAAAAGTCCATATAGTCAAAGCTATGGTTTTTCCAGTAGTCATGCATGGACGTGAGACTTGGACCATGAAGAAGGCAGAGCACGGAAGAACTGAAGCTTTTGAACTGTGGAGCTAGAGAAGATGCTTGAGACTCCCTTGGGCAACAAGAAGATCAAATCAGTCAATCCTAGAGGAAATCAACCTTTAACATTCGTTGGAAGTACTGTTGTTAAAGCTAAAGCTCCAAAACTCTGGCGACTTGATGTGAAGAGCTGACTCATTGGAAAAGACCCTGGTGCTGGGAAAGATTGAAGGCAAAAGGAGAAGAGGGACATAAAGGATGAGATGATTAGGTAGCATCACTGACTCAATGCACATGAATTTGAGCAAACTCAGGGAGATAGTGGAGGACTGAGGAGCCTGGCGTTCTGTAGTACATGGGGTCACAATTGGTTGGACACAACTCAGCATAGACGTTGTGGGGTTTCTTTCATGCTTTATTTTCAGCTCAGTTCAGTTCAGTTGCTCAGTCGTGTCCGACTCTTTGCGACCCCATGAACCGCAGCACACCAGGTCTCCCTATCCATCACCAGCTCCCGGAGTCCACCCAAACCCATGTCCATCCAGTCAGTGATGCCATCCAACCATCTCATCCTCTGTCATCCCCATCTCCTCCTGCCCTCAATGTTTCCCAGTATCAGGATCTTTTCAAATGAGTCAGCTCTTCGCATCAGGTGGCCAAAGTATTAGAGTTTCAGCTTCAACATCAGTCCTTCCAATGAACACCCAGGACTGATCTCCTTTAGGATGGACTGGTTGGATCTCCTTGCAGTCCAAGGGACTTTCAAGAGTCTTCTCCAACACCACAGTTCAAAAGCATCAATTCTTCGGTGCTCAGCTTTCTTCACAGTCCAACCCTCACATCCATACATGACCAATGGAAAAACCATAGTCTTGACTAGATGAACCCTTGTTGACAAAGTAATGTCTCTGCTTTTTAATATGCTGTCTAGTTTGGTCATAACTTTCCTTCCAAGGAGTAAGTGTCTTTTAATTTCATGGCTGGAATCACCATCTGTAGTGATTTTGGAGCCCAAAAAATTAAAGTCAGCCACTGTTTCCCCATCTATTTCCCATGAAGTGATGGGACCAGATTCCATGATCTTAGTTTTCTGAATGTTGAGCTCTAAGCCAACTTTTTCACTCTCCTCTTTCACTTTCATCAAGAGGCTCTTTAGTTCCTCTTCACTTTCTGCCGTAAGGTGGTGTCATCTGCATATCTGAGGTTATTGATATTTCTCACGGCAATCTTGATTCCAGCTTGTGCTTCCTCCAGTCCAACATTTCTCATGATGTACTCTGCATATAAGTTAAATAAGCAAGGTGACAATATAAAGCCTTGACATACTCCTTTTCCTATTTGGAACCAGTCTGTTGGTCCATGTCCAGTTCTAAATTTTGCTTCCTGACCTACATACAGGTTTCTCAAGAGGCAGGTAAGGTGGTCTGGTATTCCCATCTCTTTCAGAATTTTCCACAGTTTATTGTGATCCACACAAAGTCTTTGGCATAGTCAATAAAGCAGAAATAGATGTTTTTCTGGAACTCTCTTGCTTTTTCAATGATCCAGCAGATGTTGGCAATTTGATCTCTGGTTCCTCTGCCTTTTCTAAAACCAGCTTGAACATCTGGAAGTCCACAGTTCATGTATTGCTGAAGCCTGACTTGGAGAATCTTAAACATTACTTTACTAGCATGTGAGATGAGTGCAATTGTGCACTAGTTTGAGCATTCTTTGGGACTGCCTTTCTTTGGGATTGGAATGAAAACGGACCTTTTCCAGTCCTGTGGCCACTGCTGAGTTTTCCAAATTTGTTGGCGTATTGAATGCAGCACTTTCACAGCATCATCTTTCAGGATTTGAAATAGCACAACAACAAAACAACAACAACCCACTTTTCTCATGTTTTATTTTACACAACTTTGTGTCTATTGTCTTTTACTCTTAAGAATTTCCTCCCAACTGAGATCTGAAAGGGATCATATAGAAAACCTCCACTGAGGTGACCAAGTGTTTCAGCTTTTGACAGGACAGTCCTGGTTTTCATCTGTCTTCATGGTGTAATTATTGAAGATATTCTTTTTAATCCCAAATGTATTCCTGTTTGAATTATTCATTTAAATGGGAAGAACATATTGTCTTTTAAAAGTACCCTCTGTAACTTTTAGGTTAATAGGAACAACTTAAGTGTATTTGTTAATAATATATTCATTATCATGGGGCCAGCAAAATTATTGGAAATGTTTTCTTTTGGTAGTGTACAGTATATCTCTCCATGATCAGAAATCAACCTGATAAATATTTGCTTTACTTTAATTTCAAGGATGATTTTTTTTTTCTGTAAATAGATTCTATACTATTCTCCATTTGGTAAAAGAGGCTACAAAATTGTGTACACTTATTTTTTGTTTTAGCTGCCTGGAAATAAAGCCTAGTGGATTGCATAAGCAGTACAGCTTTTCACAAAAGTTCCTAGAAAAATCTATTCCCTCTGCTTCCTTTGGGTAGACTCTGAGCTCTTTGATCCATGAGTGCCGTACATTTTATCATCATCCACCTTATGTATTCTTTTGGAAGTTGGTCAAGTAGCCATTTATATTAAGTGTAATATTCCAAAAATAACTAACCTGTGTGTTAGCCTTGCCAGTTGTAAGTGAGATAAATTAAAAGAAGTACTGTGGAGTACCACTTCATGGTGGAACTACCCTTGGTCAGCATTCTGCTGAAGATGTGAATTTTTTAATATCATTATGAGGATAACTCCACTCACAAGCTGAAATCATGTGTATCTGAATTATTCTGAGCCTGTAATATTCATTTATCTCTCTCATCCATGTAACAACCTGGGCAAAACAAAGAATGTTACTATACAATAAGGTCTAAGACTAAGAGCCTCAAGTAAAACAACTGCAACCCAACCCAAATAATGAAGAAAGCATAGCAAAACTTCTACAGCAGTAATCCAAATGATGAAGCACCTGGAGTCTTGCTCTAAATCAAAATGGAAAGCGAAAGGAAAGAGGAAGTCCAGAGTCTCAAGTGGAAAAACATAGACAATTAATATTGAATTCTGAAAATAATTATGTTGAGAGAAGCAAACCAGGGCTACCAATTAAATTGGAAAGAAGTAAATATTACCAAATCCAGGTACCTACTACAAACAATTCCCCCTGAAAAATCCTACTTAAATCATCAATAGATACCCCTTTGAGTACTGGTTATGTGCCAGACAATCTTGTTAGCAGTTTTCATGGATTAAGAAACTTACCGTTTTTGATTACATCTAAGCTACTGTTAATTGTCTATTGAGTTCTCCAGGCAAGAACTAATGGCAGAAAGTATAGAAGAACTAAAGAGCCTCTTGATGAGGTTGAAAGAGGAGAGTGAAAAGTTGGCTTGAAACTCAACATTTAAAAAAAAAATGTAAGATCATGACATCTAGTCCCATCACTTCATGGCAAATAGATGGGGAGAAAGTAGAAGCAGTGATGGATTTTATTTTCCTGGGCCCCAAAATCACTGCAGACTTTAACTGCAGCCATGAAATAAAAAGATGCTTGCTCCTTGGAAGAAATCTGTGACAAACCTAGACTGTATTGAAAAACCGAGACATCACTTTGCTGACAGAGGTCTGTATAGTCAAAGCTATGTTTTTTTCCAGTAACCATGTATGGATGAGAGTTGGACCATAAAGAAGGCTGAGTGCTAAAGAACTGATGGTTTTGATTTGTTGTGCTAGAGAAGACTCTTGAGAGCCCTTTGGACTGCAAAGAGATCAAATCTGTAAATCCTAAAGGAAATACAACCTTTAATATTCATTGGAAGGACTGATGCTGAAACTAAAGCTCCAGTACTTCAGCCACTTGATTTGAAGAGCCAACTGATTGGAAAAGACCCTGATGCTGGGAAAGACTGAAGGCAAAAGAAGAAGGGGGGAGACAGAGGATGAGATGGTTAGATAGCATCACTGTCTCAATGGACATGAATTTGAACAAAATCTAGGATATAGTGGAGGAGAGAGGAGCCCACTGTGCTACATTCCATGGGGTTACAAAGAATTGGACATGACTTATTGACTGAAAAACAAAAAAATATTTATTTTAAGAACAATCATTATGTTTTGTGTCACTAAGAAAGAATAATGCCATGGATATTATGACATGCCATTGATTACATCAGTTCAGTTCAGTCGCTCAGTTGTGTCTGACTTTTTGCGACCCCATGGACTGTAGCACGCCAGGCTTCCCTGCTCATCACCAACTCCCAGAGCTTGCTCAAACTCATGTACCATCCAACCATTTCATCCTCTGTCATCCCCTTCTCTTCCTGCCTTCAATCTTTCCTAGCATCAGGGTCTTTTCCAAGGAGTCAGTTCTTCGCATCAGGTGGCCAAAGTATTGGAGTTTCAGCTTCAGCATTAGTGCTTCCAATGAATATTCAGGACTGATTTCCTTTAGGATGGACTGGTTGGATCTCCTTGCAGTCCAAGGGACTCTCAAGAGTTTTCTCCAACACCACAGTTCAAAAGCACCAATTCTTTGGCGTTCAGCTTTCTTTATAGTCCAACTCTCACATCCATACATGACCACTGGAAAAACCAAAGCTTTGACTAGACGGACCTTTGTCGGCAAAGTAACGCCTCTGCTTTTTAATATGCTGTGTGGGTTGGTCATAGCTTTTCTTCTAAGGAGCAAGCGTCTTTTAATGTCATGGCTGTAGTCACCATCTGCAGTGATTTTGGAGCCCTGCAAAATAAAGTCTCTCACTGTTTCCATTGCTTCCCCATCTATCTGTCATGAAGTGATGGGACAGGATGCCATGATCTTAGTTTTCTGAATGTTGAGCTTTAAGCCAACTTTTTCACTCTCCTCTTTCACTTTCATCAAGAGGCTCTTTAGTTCTTCTTCACTTTCTGCCATAAGGGTGGTGTCATCTGCATATCTGAGGTTATTGGTATTTCTCCTGGCAATCCTGATTCCAGCTTGTGCTTCATCCAGGCATTTCTCATGATGTGCTCTGCGTATAAGTTAAATAACAAGGGTGACAATATACAGCCTTGTTAGAGTACTCTAATTTCAGCAATAGCAAAATATTGCTTAAATACACTTTTTTTAAATTTTAAATTTGATAGATGGTCATTCTTCCAACTATATTATGAATATAGGTAGTTCCTATTATCTCTGACTTACAGATGAGGACACTATCACTGTCACTTGCCCAAGGTTAAGGAACTAGTGAGTAGAAAAATTAGCATTCAAACCTATACACTTTGGCTCCAGAGACTGTGCTCTCAACCACCAAGCTATAGAAGCATTCTTATCTCAGTTTCCATGACAGTGATAGCAGTACTTTCAAAGAGCCCATTATTTTTGGATAATTCTTAGGGTTAGAATATTACTTTTCTTTACTTAACTGAGTAATGATAGTAACAACAATGTTGGCATCAGTAGCTACCATTTATATGCCAGGTTGGATATCAAATGCCTAACAAAATTCTAGAAGGAGTCCCTAAATGCTGGCCAAGCAACACATGCTGAGACAAATATACCAAAGTTTCACCCATCTTCTGTTAATAATAGAGTCTGTGGGGCCTTTGTCATGAGCTTCTGATTTTGCAGGTCTACAGTGGAGCTAGAAGATAGATATTTTCAGAAAGATTCGTAAAAGACATCTTTTTACCATTTTAACAACCTATAAAGTAGGTATCATTGCAACGTCTTGATGGGCACATCTTCCCAATGGATCACAGTCTCTTGACTCACCTAAACTTCAATACACTTGTCATGCTTTCTATAGTATGCAGATTAGCACTTCGTGTCCAAACTTACAGCCGTTCTAGCATCAAATCTGACTGAGAAAAAGATCACTGCTGGAGGTTCTGGACGTGATCCGTTTACAGGGGGTGGAGTGACCCTGCAGCATCTCGGCTGTGTTCACACTGGAGAGATGAACTGTGACTGTCCCACAGTGGCATTTAGAACTGAAGAAATTCAGAACATGCTACCTCAGAATATATCCCCTTGGCAACCTGATTATTCTGAGCTGAAAGCACATGAGAAAGAGCAGATGCAGGAAGAACTCTCTGACTTCCCTCTTCCCACCTCAAAGCAGGTCACCAAATTTCCCGAGAAAGGTGCCCTCCTTCTTTGAGGAAGAAAAGCACATTCTTACCACCAGAACCTGGAAGTCAATGGCAAAATGGACCTTTACGAACCTTCTAAAATAAGCCTTATCTTCTTTTGTTGTTTAGTTGCCAAGTTGTAGCTGACTGTTTTGCAACTCCCTGGACTGTAACCTGTCTGGCTCCTCCGTCCGTGGGATTTTCCAGGCAAGGATACTAGAGTGGGTTGCTATTTCCTTCTCCAGGGGATCTTCCCGACCTGGGGATTGAACCTACATCTCCTGCTTGGCAGCAGATTCTTTACCACTGGGCCAGGGAAACTCATCTTCTGTTGGTTTCTGTTGAATATTTCCTAATCATTGTCCCACAGTTTACTGCCCCTAGCCCATGTTCTTCTGCCTTGTTCCATCCCCACAATTTATCATTCTTCATATAAAAAAGGTATATAAATTCATGGTCCTAACAGTTTCTTCAGGTCTTCATTTGCCTCTGAAGACCTCTGTGTATAAGTACAAACATGAAACAAAGTTGTATGTTCTTTTTTCTGTTAATTTGTCTTATATCAGTTTAATTCTTAGGCCTAATTACAGAACATAAGAAGGTAGAAGGAAGTTTTTCCTCCTCTTCAGAACCAAAGCTTGGCAGTTAGATGGAGAGGAGGGTGAGGTGGTAATATTAAAACACGTTGCCGCAGAGAACCTGCCTGAGTGTGTGTTTGTGTTGGAATTTTCCACTCCAGAGCTGACTTACTGTCATTAGGTAATGACCCAGTGTAACTCTCCACCCAAACCTTCCTGGCCATGGCTTGCACAGACGCACTGAATGAAGTCACATTGGCTCCTGGCACCAGCATCTTGTTCTCTTTTGAATCCTGGCATCTTGAACCTTACATAGAAGTCACCTGCTCAACCCATCCATCATGATTTCAGGAAATGGCTTCATCTTCTCCTCTCTCCCTGACTTTCCCAGCACCTGCTACCTCAGAAGGAAGTGACGGAGCCCAGAATGTTACCGTTGGCCCACTGGAGCCTAACAGTAGCAGTCCAACCTAGCCAGGGTCTGTTCTTGGTTGAGAGGGAGAAACCCATCTCAGATAAAGATTTATAAAGGGATACACTGCTACAGAAGGCTCGGGGAATGCAGTTTGGAGCCACTTAAATTCACCAGAGTTATAAAGCTCTCTTTTAGGAGGTGAAGTGGTAAAGGATGTAGCATGAACAAAGAAAATTGCCAGCTTCCTTCCCTCACCATGTAGATAGTAAGGAACCTCTAGTCACTCTCTGTAAGCTTCTCAGGTGGCCCACTGGTTAAGAATCTGCCTGCCAATGCAGGGAGATGCAGATTCAATTCCCGGGTTGCAAAGATCCCCTGGAGAAGGAAATGGTAACCCACTCCAGTATTCTTGCCTGGAAAATCCCATAGACAGAGGAGCCTGGTAGGCTACAGTCCATGGGGCCACAGAAGAGGAGGACATGACTGAAGTGACTAAATAACAACAACATTCACCCTTTTGGTCCAATTCATAAGGCAGAACTGGTATAATAGGAGTGTCCACAGATACAGACACTGCAGTAACTGTTGCATATAGGGCCTGTAAGAGTTTACATAAAACTGGCAATGCTTGTGAATATCACAGATGATCAGTACATGAACTACTGGGTGAAGTTCAAAGGCACATATTACTGCTTAATCTGTATCCCTCTGGGAAGATAATAGAAACATGGCTCTCCAGAAGCAGCTGAGAAGCAGTCTCTCATGACACTATTGCTACTTTTTCTAGAACTGTCTCTTTCTTTATGGCCCGAGACAGCCTCTTGACACCTCAACAGGAAACTAAAAATTTCTCCACTTGAAAAACATTCCATTTGGGAGTCAAAAGACCCTTAGAGACTCTCCAAAGATGCTCTCCAAGATATCTCAAGTGTAATCTTTTAAGACTAGACTTTCTCTCTGGCTCTTAGGCAAGAAATCCACACCAACAGATGTAGACAATTGGGTCACAATGCCGGAAACTAGTTTTCTCCCACCCTGCCCCCAGTTGCCATTTCAGGATCTTTCTTTTAGATCCCCCTTCACAAGACACCTCTACACACTTAATTACAGATGTTCCCAAGGATCATCTCACCTGTGCTTATAAACACTACCCTCTCAGGCAATGCTTAATGTCTGTAACTTTCCTCATGTCCTCTCTCTCTTCCTTGGTTGTCCTGGAACAATCTCTAGTTGACTCATCCCCGTTTCTGCTGCAACACAGATATGGACTTGTCTGTCAGCTACTCAAGCAGGTGTGCCCCAAAGTGTTGCCTGATTCAAGGGTTATTCTTTGCTACAACAGGTAATCCTCAATCCCAATATATTTTATGAACATTATGGTGGAATGCAAGCAGTCTTTGCTTTGTGTGGTTCAGACATCCATGCATTTCAGTTACCACGATATAGTTAAATAACCCCAGCCTCCATAAAAAGGCAGTGCTGAAATTTCAGTTACCACCATATATAAACCAGGAGAAAGTACATGAGACACAAACTTTGATACTAGCTCTTCAGTCTACAAACAGATTTCTCTTTCCAAAGCTTATCCTTGATTGGTTACTGTCTGTCATTCAGTTCACACACAGACAGCAAAGCATATAGATAGTTGTACTGCCTATTTATCCCCCAGTGATAAACCCACAAGAAATATTACAAAAATTGTATTTAATGGAGGGAAACAATCAACAAAAATGAAATTGCAATGGAGAAAGAAAAGGTTTCTGGAAGCGAATTTGGAATAGAAAGTAAATGGAGTTATAGAAGAAATAGCTAATCATGAGAATGGTGGGGTGCCAACATTCAAGAGACTGTGATATACAGCCAGAGAAATTTATTGAATATGAATTTATGGCTGAAAAATGGAGATGTTTTAGAAGAACTGTTGTGAGCAAAAAAAAAAAAAAATCACATTAAAGGAGGTCTTGGAACTATCTCATGACACTTGCAAAGAATAAAATATTGGAAGGTAATCCATGGTTAGAAAGGAGTGTGACAATTCATCAAGGCATAGAAAAGATTTCTTCTCCATATGGTAAGGTATTTGATGAGAACAAGGTACAAAGCACTGTTCAAATTATTCCTAGTAAGTTTTTTTTATAAGAAAGTAAAAGACTTTAATTCTCAATGTTTCTAATATTTTAAATTATAGTGTACTAAAACAGACACTAGTTTTGCTATTTTTATATTTTTTCTTTGTCTTTATATCCAACAGTAAGATATTTTTTAATGCTTTGACAAAATTTTTTTAAAGTTCACAGGACAATCCAAATTTTTCTCATTGACCATTAAGATCATTTTGTACATTTTCTGTTTGCACAGTCATCACCATGGTTCTGCACTTCTAGGCATAGTGAATACTCTTAGAATAGTTTGCTGTATTAATTTAGGGCTCTTTGTCCTTAGATAGAGGGTGTCTATATGACAAAAACTATACTGGCCCTCTTTTCCTTTTTGCCCTTTGTTTCCAAACCAACACACTGCGTTTTGATCAAGCTTAAGTGGTCAGTCCCTTACAAAATCTGGGGTGGGCACAGATCACAAATGACCTGAGATGTTCTATACCTAGTCCCATGCCCATCAAGTCACTATCCTTTCTCTATACCTGTACTGCACCTGGAGGCATTGCTCCAGACATTCCTGCTTGAGGACAGTGGAAAAGAATTACCTCTATACTCCTCAAAGAACTCAAGATGGTCTGCCAGATCCCATACGTGGTAAGGCCTGTGTGAGCATGTTCTTAGCAAGTTCAGTATACTGAGAAAGATCAGATGAGTTAATGACTTTCTGCTGTTGATCTAATTACTCAATCCATCACTTGAAAGAAAATCTCAAGTCTGCTTTCAATTCTGGTCCTTGTATTAAAAAGTGTTCAGACGTTACTCAAGAAGACATTTGGGCCCTATTTTCAGCATTTTTCTAGCTTCTTAATGCTTGTCAATAAAAGCCAGGCTTCCCCAAAGGTTTGGCAGGTAAAGAATCCGCCTGCAATGCAGGAGATACAGGAGATGTGGCTTCGATCCCTAGGTTAGGAAGATCCCCTGGAGTGGAAAATGGCAACCCACCCCAGTATTCTTACCTGGAGAACCCCATGGACAGAGGAGCCTGGTGGGCTACAGTCCATGCGGCCAAAAAGACTCCGAGCAACTAAGCACGCAGTAACAGCCAGCTTAAATCTAAATAATAAAACTTCATAGTGCCTTGTTGGGATCTTTCAGTCAAACTGGTGTTTTTAAGTCTAACTGGAATTTTTATGGGCCGACAGTGACGGAGATTCACCACTCAAGTGAAGCACGGGAGGGTCAGGCAGGTGGAGGGAATGGTCCCTGGCAGGCAGGGCAGGGCACAGCTCTCCTCACTCCTTTGGTATCACTGATCCTACTCTTCAGACAATGATGTAATCTTAACATTTCCAGGCAACATAAGTTTTGCTTGATTTTCATTCTTGGAATGTGAGGCAGATTAGAGCAAGTATATTCTAACAAAAGTATTATTTTCTTCTGTATCAATTAAAGCATTCCAGTAATTCATCAATCTATATTTTAGAAATTCCTATTAAATTATATTAGATGATAAAAGTATTCATTGAGGCTTATAAATGAAGTAAAAGTAACATTGGGTTCTTCATCTGAAAGTTAAAAACCAACTGGCTTTGGAAATATCTTCGGGTGCAGGACAATCACAAATGCTCTCCTGTTTAATCAGCCTTAAAATAATATGAGTCAGTCATAAGACACAAAGTGTTAGAGTTTTTAGTTTTATAGGATGATAATGTTGACTTAACTTGGCACAATTATTGATCACTGTACAGCCTTTCTGGATTTTCAATGATTTATTCTCCTCTATAAACAATTCAGTTCAGAGGCCAAAATATATCATTACAATAGGTAGAAGTTCATAGACATGAAAAATGACCCTGACATTATGTTTCTCTTCTAAAAATCTCATGAACACAATTTATCTCTACGTTAAGGTTTAGACCACTCTTGCTGCCTGAAGCGATCACAATAATTTTTATCAAGCAGGATATATAATCACCCCAAATTACATTTAGTAGGTGCTTTTTATGAGTGCACATTTTTAAAAGACAGTGTTTTTTGGCCTCTTTAGTATTAGACACACTTTTTTACCTCAAAATATTTGAGAATTTACTGAAACAACTTTATAGGGAAGCTATTTGCACTTATGAAGGCAGGAATTCAAATTAGGGACAATTCAAGGGAAACCAGAAATCAAAATCATGACGCTACCCTGAAGCCTGAAGACTACCCTGATGCAGCAAGAAGTCAAGTCTATTTTAGGCAATCTATTTGTGTATCTTAATATCCCCAAGGGCTGTGAGGCTACAGTAACTATTTGCCCTTCAGAGTGACTTCTCCGTAAGTTTTAGTGGTGGTAGCATGAGCAAGGGGGGAAAGAACAAGGTGCAGGCAGCCCAAGAAAGCATTTCTTGGCTTTGTGTGCAAGGCATGCTGGCTCATTTCCAGCTTTTCAACTCTTCTCCACCTCGCTCAGTGGCCTTGGCAGAGTTGTTTAACCATCACGGACCCTGCTTTCCCCATCTGTTAAACGAATGGCTTGAACTGGATCACCTCATACAGCTGTGTGTTTTTCCCTTTCATTTTCTTGAGAAAGAATATTGAAATTTCTCAAGAAAATTGCTTATATTGTTATTTTACAGTCATATAAATTGCACTAGAGCAAACAGGCAAGCAGCTCATCAGAGCTGCCTTAACCAAAAAGACAGTTACACTGTGGATGAAAGCATGCTGTGAAAGAAATTAGAAAATCAACTTTTGGTATGGTTTCCATGTAAACTTAGATAATTCATCTTTCCTCTCTGAACTTCACGTTAGTAACAACAGCCTTGAGAAGATTAAGTGAAATAATATATGTGAAAGCACTTGGTGAAGTATGAAATGCTAAACAAACACAAGGTGTTTTATTATGAGTCTAGAGAGATATCACATCCATCAATAATCCTGCTAACATTCAGGCCACTTTAAGTCTGACCAGACATCCAAATTCCTCTCCACCTCCCCCACCTGTATACCAAGTGTACCCTCTGAATGCAGGTTCAGAGTTTTTGATTAAGGAAGAAAATGATCCAGATTTTCCACTGGGATAATTATTTTCATTAACTTTGACACCTTAATCAGCTTTTATTATTTCAAGGATTTAAATATTTTATTAGTACCTGCTTTATTTGATGAATTTGTTTGCAACTGGCTGAGCACTTTAAGACAATTCTTTTGAAACAGCCAATGCATTGTAAACCCATTATTTCTTGGATTTTATGCTGAGTAATTTGACAGCCATTAACATTTTTTGGCTTTAAGGGTTTCACCTGCATGCTTATCATTGAGTTATAGAACAATCGAGCAGTTTTAGGAGTTCCAAAATGAAAGCACCATTTTAAGTGATAAGCAGTCTCACTAAGAAAATGAATTTGAATTTACGACTTTAGGGGCCCATAACCTGTGCTACTAGACTCATTGAGCAAAGCTGTAGATAGCACAGTTAATCAAAGACATAAATATAAAACCAAGAAACTGTTGCTGTTGTCCCGAACTTCAGCAAAGAAATATGTCTGGGCTAGTGTCTGGAAAAATCCACACACTTACTTTTCTATCTCTCTTCGTGTGTGTCTTTGTTTTTTTAAAGAAACAAGTAATCTTTCCAGCTATCAGGTCCAATTTTTCTACTGATGGTTCTGTCTGAATTCTGTTCACTACTTGTTCCAAAAGAAAAATGGGGCAGTCTCTTGAACTTCCCATTCAGATCTTCAGGAAATTCTGGAATTCAGGAACAGGGCTAGGTAGATATGAATGAAACATCTTTAGAGGCTGCCTTTTCATTCTTGACTTGCATTACCTCCTTACTCATGACCATCCTCACATACGCTTGTATGTCAGTGGACCAACAACTGAGGTTAGGTTTGCCAGCTGTCACTGAAATTCAACATTAACTATATTCATCTTGTATCTATTTTTGTGAGTCCTTCCTTTTGGGATCCTGTACTTACACTTTGCAGTGGTTGAAGACAGGGATTTAAGAGTGCTTTTATGCTAATAAAGGACTCTGGATAGAAGCCTGCTCATCTCCTGCCCAAAGTGAAACTTCCTTTTGTCCCTGATGGTTCAGAGGGTAAAGAGTCTGCCTATAATGCAGGAGACTGGGGTCTGATCCTAGGTCAGGAAGATTTCCTGGAGAAGGGCACAGCAACTCACTCCACCATACTTGCTTGGAGAATTACACAAACAGAGGAACCTGGCATGCTATAGTCCATGAGGTCACAAAGAGTCGGACACAACTGAGTGACTAACACACACACATAACCTAAGCAGACATTGAATTGTCAGTATGTGGTTGACACTATATGTCACTGTAGGTTTTTGTTTCCTTTCCACTAAACTGTAAGAATTTACAATACCTTTGTCCAAGCTACAATTTTAAAAAAATTATATTTAGGTGTTTTGGGGTTTTTTTTCAGTATGAAACATACTACGTGCTAAGAAATTTGTATTGGAGAAGGGAATGGCAAACCACGCCAGTATTCTTACCTTGAGAAACCCATGAGCAGTATGAAAAGAGAAAAAGATATAACACCAGAAGATGAGACCCCAGGTCAGTAGGCGGCCGGTATGCTAATGGGGAAGAGCAGAGAAACAGCTCCAGAGAGAATGAAGAGGCTCGGCCAAAGCACAAACAGTGCTCCACTGCAGATGTGTCTGGTGGTGAAAATAAAGTCTGAGGCTGTAGAGAACAATATTGCATAGGAACCTGGAATATTAGGTCCACGAATCAAGGCAAATTGGATGTGGTGAAGCAGGAGATGGCAAGAATGAACGGCTGTATTTTAGGAATCAACAGGAATGGGTGAACTTAATTCAGAAAACCATTGTACCTATGACTGTGGACAAGAATCCCTTAGAAGAAAAAGAGTAGCATTCAGAGTCAACAAAAGAGTCGGAAATGCAGTATTTGAGTTAAATCTCAAAAATTACAGAATGATCTCTGTTCATTTCCAAGGCAAACCATTCAATATTCCAGTAATCCAAGTCAATGCCCCAACCACTAATCGCAAAGAAGCTGAAGTTGAACAGTTCTATGAAGACTTACAGGACCTTCCATAACTAACAACAACTAAAAAATGTCCTTTTCATCATAGGGGTTAGGAAATCAAGAGATACCAAACAGGGAAGTTTGGCCTTGGAGTACAAAATGAAGCAGGGCAAAGGCTAGCAGAGTTTTGTCAAGAGAACACACTGGTCATAGCAAACACCCTCTTTCAACAATACAAGAGGCTACTCTACACATGGACATCACCAGATGGTCAGTACTGAAATCAGACTGATAATATTATTTGCAGTCAAAGATGCAGAAGGCTCTAAACAGTCAGCAAAAAACAAAACCTGGAGCTGACTGTGGCTCAGATCATCAGCTCCTTATTGCAAACTTCAGACTCAAATTGAAGAAAGTAGGGAGAACTGCTAGGCCATTCAGGTATGACCTAAATCAAATCCCTAATGATTATACAGTGGAGGTGACAAATAGATTCAAGGGATTAGATCTGGTAGGCAAAGTGTCTGAACAACTATGGATGAAGGTCTGTAACATTGGAGGTGTGACCTCATTGGAGGTGGTGACCAAAATCATCCCAAAGAAATGCAAGAAGGCAAAGTGGTTGCCAGAAGAGGTTTTACATGTAACTGAGGAAAGAAAAGAAATGAAAGGCAAAGGAGAAAGGGAGGATATACCAGAGAATAGCAAGGAGAGATAAGAAAGTCTTCGTAAGTCAACAATGCAAAGAAATAGAGGAAAACAATAGAATGTGAATGACTTGAGATCTCTTCAAGAAAATGGGAGACACCAAGGGAGCATTTTATGCGAAGATGGACACAATAAAGGACAGAAAAGGAAAGGATCTAACAGAAGCAGAAGAGATTAAGAAGAGGTGGCAAGAATACACAGAAGAATCCTACAAGAAAGGTCTTAATGACCTAGATAACCACCATGGTGTGGTCACTCACCTAGAGCCAGATACCCTGGAGTGTGAAGTCAAGTGGCCCTTAGGAAGCATCACTATGAACAAAGGTAGTGGGGGTAATGGAATTCTAGCTGGGCCATTTCAAATCCTAAAAGATGATGCTATTAAAATGCTGCACTCATTATGTCAGCAAATTTGACTAGAAAAGGTCAGTTTTTATTCTACTCCAAAAGAAGGGCAAAGCCACAGTTGTGCTTATTTCACATCATAGCAAGGTTATGCTCAAAATCCTTCAAGCTAGGCTAAGCAATATGTGAACTGAGAACTTTCAGATGTACAAGCTGGGTTTAGAAAAGGCAGAAGAACCAGAGGTCAAATTGCCAAAATCCACTGGATCATAGTAAAAACGAGGGAATTCCAGAAAAACATCTATTTCTGCTTCATTGACTACACTAAAGCCTTTGACCTTCTGGATCACAACAAACTGGGGAAAATTCTTCAAGAGATAAGAATATCAAACCATCTTACCTGTCTCCTGAGAAACCTGTATGTATGTCAAGGAGCAACAGTTAGAAACCAGTTATGGAACAATGAACTGGTCAAAAATTGGGGAAGGAGTACGCCAAGGCTGTATATTGCCACCCTGATTATTTAACTTACATAAAGAGCTCATCATGTGAAATGCCAGGCTGGATGAATTACAAGTTGGAATCAAGAATGCTGGGAGAAACATCAACAACTTCAGATATGCAGATGATACCACTGTAATGGCAGAAAGTGAAGAGGAACTAAAGAGCCTCTTGATGAGGTTGAAAGAAGAGAGTGAAAAAGCTGGCTTCAAACTCAACATTAAAAACCAAGATCTTGGCATCCTGTCCCATTACTTCATGGCAAACAGATGGGGAAAAAGTGGAAACAGTGACAGATTTTATTTTCTTGGGCTCCAAAATCACTATGGACACTGACTACAGCAATGAAATTAAAAGACATTTGCTCTTTGGAAGAAAAGCTATGACAAACCTAGACAGAGTATTAAAAAACAGAAACATCACTTTGCCTACAAAGTCCATATAGTCAAAGCTATGGTTTTTCCAGTAGTCATGCAGGAAAGTGAGAGTTGGACCATTAAGAAGGCTGAGTGGGGAAGAATTGATGCTTTTGAACTGTGGCGTTGGCAAAGACTCTTGAGAGTCCCTCGCACTGCAAGGAGATCAAACCAGTCAATCCTAAAGGAAACCAAACCTGAATATTCATTAGAAGGACTGATGCTGAAGCTGAAGTGCTAATGCTTGGGCCACTTGATACAAAGAGCCAACAATTTAGAAATGACTCAGATGCTGGGAAAGATTGAGGGCAGGAGGAGAAGGGGACAACATAAGATGAGATGGTTGGATGGCATGATAAACTCAATGGACACGAGTTTGAGCAAACTCCAGGAGATAAAAGGACAGGGAAGTCTGACATGCTACAGTCGATGGGGTTGCAAAGAGTCAGACATGACTGAGTGACTAACACACAATGTATACATAACATATATATATATATATAATATTTATTGTGGTATATTACAATATAATTAATTGTAATTTTAAATTATTGATATAATGCATTTTGTATTTAATTTACTTGTGTTGAACTATCTTGCATACCGAAAAGTTAGTTTTACTTACTCACAGTTTATTATTCTTTTAATATATGCCTGATTAGATAAACTGACATATTATATAAATATTCACATTTTTCATAAATGAAATCAGCTTTAGTTCTTAGAGATCTCTATAAGGTCTGGTTTAGAGTTTTTCTGCTTTCTTAAAATGAATTAGGAAGCTTCCATTTTTTCTTGAATTATTTAAGTAATTACAGGAATTACATTTGAAAAATGTTCAGGCAGAATTCAGCTATAAAATTATCTCAGTCTAAGGCTCCAAAAAGTTTAGATTTCTAATTATCTTTTGAAATCTCCTATGGCCATTGCTGGTTTGGTGTTTACAGTTGATGATGATGATCTCAGAAAGCTTCCTTAAGTAAACTGGTAAAATACATGGTTGGGAAGAGCAAAGTCCTACCAGAAAACCACTGGGTAGTTGCTTTATTAGCTTATACTGCAAAGACCCACCTCTTCTACTTGCATCTGAGTAACCTCTGGAAGCAGTAGAACAATCAAAGGATCCAAATTGTTGAACCTAAACAAGAAGCTTTATTTGCTCCTTATTTGAGTGTTCCTTCAATCAATAAAAAAAAAAAAAAATCCAAGGTTCTAGCCAATGTTCTTTGTCCCCAAACCTGCTTTGTCCCAGTTAGATTTTAAAACATTTTAAAACAAAGTCAGGAAACAAAATGGTCATTTTCATTGCAGAACTAATTGTTTAAGCTCCTAAAGATATTTCTCTAAATATTTCAATAAGCCCTTCCTCTCTGGCCTCTTCCTCATACTAGTTAACTTTCCCCTCTTCCTTCGCATAGTTTTCAGTGGCTTTTTTATCAGGCAGCTTAAGCATGTCCCCTAATGCCAGTCATTTCCTACATCACTCTGTTTATAATTTTATCTTTGCTTCCCTGAGTAAACTATCTTCCCAACCCTCCTGCCAGCTACACCCCCACATCAGGCATGGGCTTCTTTCCACCATGCTCTTATTGTTGCTTTGAGTCACCAGAATCAACTTCCAAAGAACACACTAACTCAGCAGTGGTCCCTTCCCAAAATGATTTAATTGCTTCTGACTCAATATCTGAACTGCTCCTGATCATTAGCAATGTCCAAGTTAAATCTATTGTTTTAGAAGGTGAATCATACCAAACATGCTGTATCACTGGGAGATGAGATGCAGAATGAGATGTTAAAGGTGATATTGACAAGCTCAAAAATAAAATTAAGTCACATGAAGATAGTCAGAAAGACTATTTGTACTCTGTGTTCTCCTTCATCTCAGAGCAACATAAGAAAAAAAAAAGGGGCCATGCATTTTTATCTGTATAGAAGGAAACAGATTGCTCAGTCTGACCTACTACTGTACCTACTCCATGTGGTAGAACCCGGAATTTTTTTTAAATTACAGTACAATAAAGACCAGTAACCCAATTTTTATATTTTCTCTTTCAACCCTAAAAGCAAGAAAATTATGGATCCTAACAGGAACACTGGATATTTTCCAGAACACAAAAGATTACACTGGAAATCTTTTGAAAAGATTAACTTGAGGATCACAAGGTACCTTTCTGAGGAAATCTCCACTATTTAACTGTATGTCACCTTGATTCTGATAACCTGCCATCTTGCATCTGAATTATACTTCTTGTACTTGGTGCATGAGCTAGAGTCAACTGTGGACCAAATGTTTCATGTGTTCCCGGACATGTTCCAGCCCTCCTTGTGGTGAGTTGGTTTAGCCAATGGGCTGTGAACTCAAGTGTCACTTCTGAGCTGAGTTGGTTAAAGCTGAATGTGCTCACCCCCTTCTCCTCTTCCTTATGCTGCTACAACCTAAGAGGCCACAGGTGAGAACACAGCATCACAAGACTGAGACAGCCATGCCTCTGAGTTACCTGATGGAGGAGAGCCTCTGCCAAATCGTAGCAAGCTCTGTGTGAGTTACAAATAAATCTGCTGACTAAGCCACTGAGATTTCGGGCTTCATCAGTTGTATTAGCTAGCATGAATTGCCCTAAATAATATAATGCATAATCACAGGATATTAGGGCAGAAAGGGACTTAAGAGATCACCTGTTCCAGCAAGTTTCTAACTTTTGATTTGGCTTATCAACAGGAAAACTTTATCACATGGAATACAAAAAACGTGGGGATGAAAGTGAAAATTCTTTGTTAGCAGCATTGGTAGATCTCCTAGACTTCCAGTCTTGTCTCATCTTCCTTTCTCCTACTACACCTTCAGCTACCCAAATATCTCCAACATCCACACATTCATAGACATACAAAATAAAGTTATCATAGGACATAGTTTGAAAGGTGCTAATCTAGCCCATCTTCCTCAATTTACAGACTTTCTAGGAGCTTCAGAGAGCAAAACCAGGGCTATTTCTTTGTGTGTATGCACAAAAGAGAGACAGAAAGAAATTTTTGAGAAGAGGGTTTGTGGTGATGGTCTATTAGTTTGCCTCTAGGGTGAAGTCCCACCCACTAACTACCTGGTGTCGCTCAATGAATATTCACTGGTTCAATATTTATCAAAAGATGCATCAATGTTTGTATATATCCAAGGTACCAATAAAAATTTAAAATGTAAATGGGAAATGCTGCAAGCACACTGAAAATGAGTCTGACATTATATCCTAGAGATGAGTCACAAAACTTCTGTGATTCAGACATTACAATTTCAAGAATATATGCTGAAGAGAAACACATGCACATGCACCAACAGAATTTCCATTCAAGGATAGTTTAGCAGCACCTTTCACCACTGGAAGAACCTATTGTGAATCATGATCTTCCATGGGAGAGCTGATGACTGTGATGTGGTATATTTCACAAAAGTTAAAAAGAACAAACTGTAGTGGCATATAAAATATAGATGAATCTTGGCAACTTAATATTAAAAAATTAATTCCAAAAGACTACATATTGTATGATATTCTTTTTTACAGGTTTAAACAATAAGTGTGTGCATATACGTGTGTAAATGAATATGTGCAGTATACATGGAAGCAACAGACACAGATTTCACACATAAAAAGGAAGGATAATATTTAGCCTAGATTAAGAAAGACAACGGAACCAAGGTTATATGGTTAGATGAAGGGAAATTCACTCAGTAGTGTCTGATTCTTTGCGACCCCATATACTATACAGTCCATGAGATTCTCCAAGCCAGAATACTGGAGTGGGTAGCCTTTCCCTCTTCCAGGGGATCTTCCCAACCCAGGGATCGAACCCAGGTCTCCTGCATTGCAGGCGGATTCTTTACCAGCTGAGCCACAAGGGAAGTCCAAGAATACTGGGGTGGGTAGCCTATCCCTTCTCCAGCGGATCTCCCCAATCCAGGAATCGAACTGGGCAACTGAACTATGAGGGAAGCATGTGGTTAGATGCCGGTCATTATTTCCAAGGTCTTAGCTTTGGCTTTAGGTTTGTGTTCACATTTGCTTATTATTATTGTTTTTTTAATATTTGGCATCATGATTTTTATTTTTTTTAATTTTTAATTTTTTAAAAAATTATTTATTTTAATTGGAGGCTAATTACTTTACAATACTGTAGTGGTTTTTGCCATACACTGACATGAATCAGCCATGGGTGTACATGTGTCCCCCATCCTGAACCCCCCTCCTACCCCCTCCCCATCCCATCCCTCAGGGTCATCCCAGTGCACCAGCACTGAGCACCCTGCCTCATGCATTGAGCCTGGACTGGCTATCGGTTTCACATATGATAATATACATGTTTCAGTGCTCTTCTCTCAAGTCATCCCACCCTCACCATAGATATATGTGGACCAACACCGAGTATGTGATTTGAACCAAGAATGATTAATATATCTCTGGGCCTTTGACCCAAAGGAAAAAAATAATAATGTTAAAAATACTCCAATGGAGTTTAGGGCAAAAAAAAGAAGCACAACTTGTTTTCTCACCTCCCCATAAGCACAACCAACCCAGCCTTGGCTTGTTGTTGTTCAGTTGCTAAGTCATGTCCAACTCTTTGTGACCCCATGGACTGCAGAACTCCAGGCTTCCCTGTCCCTCACTATCTCCCAGAGTTTATTCAAACTCATGCCCATTGAGTTGGTGATGGCATCTAACCATTTCATCCTCTTTCTCCCCCTTCTCCTCCTGCCCTCAATCTTTCCCAGCATCAGGGTCTTTTCCAATGAGTAGGCTCTTTGTATCAGGTGGTCAAAGTATTAGAACTTCAGCTTCAGCATCAGTCTTTCCAATTAATATTCAGGCTTGGTTTCCTTTAGTATAGACTGGTTTGATCTCCTTGCAGTCCGAGGGATGCACAAGAGTCTTCTCCAGCACTGCAGTTCGAAAGAATCAATTCTTCAGCACACAGCCTCTTTATGATCCAACTCTCACACCCATACATGACTACTAGAAACACAGATTTGGCTACTCTTGGTTTAAACACTGAAGGGAAAATTAGCAATTATCTAAAAATATCAGTAGCTTTTGGAAAGACAGAAAAAGAGCTATTCTAGCTGACTTACAAAGTACAAATGGTAAATGATAGCCAATTTAAGAGTAATAATAGACTTTCATGCCTCAGGGGGGGAAAATACACACACACACACACACACACACACACACACACACACACACACATACATATATGAAATCCATTAAATTATGAATGTTGACATATATACAAATGCATACTCCTCATCAAAGGATAAAAGTGACACCAGAATACTTCAAACAGACTTTGAGTGCATTTTACTTCTCTTTATTTATTTTTAAATTTTATTTTAATCAGAGGCTAATTACTTTACAATATTTTGGTGGTTTTTGCCATATATTCATATGAATCAGCCATGGATGTATATGTGTTCCCCATCCTGACCCTCCCTCCCACTTCACTCCCTATCTCATCCCTCAGGGTCATTCATCCCAGTGCAGCAGCCCTGAGCACTCTGTTTCATGCATGGAACCTGGACTGGTGATCTGTTTTACATATGATAATATACATGTTTCAATGCTGTTCACTCAAATCATCCCACTCTCACCTTCTCCCACAGAGTCCAAAAGACTGTTCTTTACATCTGTGTCTCTTTTGCTGTCTCGCATATAGGGTCATCATTACCATCTTTCTAAATTCCATATATATGCACTAATATACTGTATTGGTGATTTTTTCTGACTTAGTTTGCTCTGTATAATAGGCTCCAGTTTCATCCACCTCATTAGAACTGATTCAAATGCATTCTTTTTAATAACTGAGTAATATTACATTGTGTATATGTACCACAGCTTTCTTATCCATTTGTCTACTGATGGATATCTAGCTTGCATCCATGTCTTGGCTATTGTACAGTGCTGCAATGAACATTGGGGTACACGTGTCTCTTTCAACTCTGGTTTCCTCGGTGTGTATGCCCAGCAGTGGGATTGCTGGGTCATATGGCAGTTCAATTTGCAGGTTTTAAAGAATCTTCACATTGTTCTCCATAGTGGCTCTGCTAGTTTGCCTTCCCACCAACAATGTAAGAGGATTCCTTTTTCTCCACATCCTCTCCAGCATTTATTGTTTGTAGACTTTTTGATAGCAGCCATTCTGACCCATGTGAGATGGTACCTCATTGTGGTTTTGGTTTGCATTTCTCTGATAATGAGTGATGTTGAGCATCTTTTCATGTGTTTGTTAGCCATCTGTATGTCTTCTTGGGAGAAATGTCTGTTTACTTCTTTGACCCATTTTTTGATTGGGTCGCTTATTTTTCTGGAATTGAGCTGCAGGAGTTGCTTGTATATTTTTGAGATTGATTCTTTGTCAGTTGCTTCATTTACTATTATTTTCTCCCATTCTGAAGGCTGTCTTTTCACCTTGCTTATAGTTTCCTTCATTGTGCAAAAGCTTTTAAGTTTCATTAGGTCCCATTTGTTTATTTTTGCTTTTATTTCCATTACTCTGGGAAGTAGGTCATAGAGGATCCTGCCATGATTTATGTCAGAGAGTGTTTTGCCTATGTTTTCCACTAGGAGTTTTATAGTTTCTGGTCTTACATTTAGATCTTTAATCCATTCTGAGTTTATTTTTGTGTATGGTGTTAGAAAGTGTTGTAGTTTCATTCTTTTACAAGTGGTTGACCAGTTTTCTCAGCACCACTTGTTAAAAAGATTGTCTTTCCTCCACTGTATATTCTTTCCTCCCTTGTCAAAGATAAGGTGTCCATAGGTGCATGGTTTTATATCTGGGCTTTTTATTTTGTTCCATTGATCTATGTTTCTGTCTTTGTGCCAGTACCACACTGTCTTGATGACTATTGCTTTGTGGTATAGCCTTAAGTCAGGCAGGTTGAGTCTTCCAGTTCCATTCTTCCTTCTCAAGATTGCTGTGGTTATTCAAGGTTTTTAGTATTTCCATACAAGTTGTGAAATTATTTGTTCTAATTCTCTGAAAAATACTGTTGGTAGCTTGATAGGGATTGCATTGAATCTATAGATTGCTTTGGGTAGCATACTCATTTTCACTATATTGATTCTTCCAATCCATGAACATGGTATATTTCTCCATCTGTTTGTGTCCTCTTTGATTTCTTTCATGGGTGCTTTATAGTTTTCTATATATAGGTCTTTTGTTGCTTTAGGTAGATTTATTCCTAAATATTTTATTCTTTTCATTGCAATGGTGAATGGAATTGTTTCCTTAATTTCTCTTTCTGTTTTCTCATTGTTAGTGTATAGGATTGCAAGGGATTTCTGTGTGTTAATTTTATGTTCCGCAACTTTACTATATTCATTGATTAGCTCTAGTAATTTTCTGGCGGAGTCTTTAGGGTTTTCTATGTAGAGGATCATGTCATCTGCAAACAGTGAGTTTTACTTCTTCTTTTACAATCTGGATTCCTTTTATTTCTTTTTCTTCTCTGATTGCTGTGGCTAAAACTTCCAAAACTATGTTGAATAGTAGTGGTGAGAGTGGGCACCCTTGTCTTTTTCCTGACTTTAAGGGAAATGCTTTCAATTTTTCACCATTGAGGGTAATATTTTCTGTGGGTTTATCACATATGGCTTTTATTATGTTGAGGTATGTTCCTTCTATGCCTGCTTTCTGGAGGGTTTTTAGCATAAATGGATGTTGAATTTTGTCAAAGACTTTCTCTGCATCTATTGAGATAATCATATGGTTTTTATCTTTCCATTTGTTAATGTGGTGTATCACACTGATTGATTTGCAAATATTGAAGAATCCTTGCTTCCCTGGGATAAAGCCCACTTGGTCATGATGTATGATCTTTTTAATATGTTGTTGGATTCTGTTTGCTAGAATTTTGTTAAGGATTTTTGCATCTATGTTCATCAGTGATGTTGGCCTGTAGTTTTCTTTCTTTGTGGCAGCTTTGTTTGGTTTTGGAATTAGGGTGATTGTGGCCTCATAGAATGAGTTTGGAAGTTTACCTTCCTCTGCAATTTTCTGGAAGAGTTTGAGTAGGATAGGTGTTAGCTCTTCTCTAGATTTTTGGTAGAATTCAGCTGTGAATCCATCTGGTCCTGGGCTTTTGTTTGTTGGAAGATTTCTGATTTCAGTTTCAATTTCTGTGCTTGTGATGGGTCTGTTAATATTTTCTATTTCTTCCTGGTTCAGTTTTGGAAAGTTATACTTTTCTAAGATTTTGTCCATTTCTTCCAAGTTGTCCATTTTATTGGCATATAGTTGCTGACAGTAGTCTCTTATGATCCTTTGTATTTCTGTGTTGTCTGTTGTGATTTCTCCATTTACATTTCTAATTTTGTTGATTTGATTCTTCTCCCTTTGTTTCTTGATGAGTCTGGCTCATGGTTTGTCTATTTTATTTACCGTCTCAAAGAACCAGATTTTAGTTTTGTTGATTTTGGCTGTGGTCTCTTTTGTTTCTTTTGCATTTATTTCTGCCCTAATTTTTATGATTTCTTCCCTTCTACTAACCCTGGGGTGATTTATTTCTTCTTTGTCTAGTTGCTTTAGGTGTAGAGTTAGGTTATTTATTTGATTTCTCTCCTGTTTCTTGAGGTAGGCTTGTACTGCTATGAACCTTCCCCTTAGCACTACTTTTACTGAATCCCATAGGTTTTGGGTTGTTGTGTTTTCATTTTCATTTGTTTCTATGCATATTTTGATTTCTTTTTTTGATTTCTTCTGTGACTTGGTTATTCAGAAGTGTGTTGTTTAGCCTCCATATGTTTGCATTTTTAATAGCTTTTTTTCCTGTGATAGACATCTAATCTTACTGCATTATGATCAGAAAAGATGCTTGATATGATTTCAATTTTTTTGAATTTACAAAGGCTAGATTTATGGCCCAGGATGTGATCTATCCTAGAGAAGGTTCCATGTGCACCTGAGAAAAAGGTGAAATTCATTGTTTTGGGGTGAAATGTCCTATAGATATCAATTAGGTCTAACTGGTCCATTGTATCATTTAAAGTTTGTGTTTGCTTGCTAATTTTCTGTTTAGTTGATTACCTCTCTTTTCACATCCCAAACACTAGCATGGTGTACTTCCACTCTGCCTACTTTTACTCTCTGACCAGGCGGGTTACCTAGAGCATGCTGATCAACTAGTTTTCATACCTGTTTCACCATTGGTTCTTGTGAGCGCAAGGGAGCAAAATTTTCCACCCCAAATTGTGTCTCTTTGGCATGAGGATTTATTCAAGCTGATAATTTTTAAGAAACAGAAGACTTACAAAGTCTTTCATTTTACCTCTCCATTAGATTCCTAAAAAATTTAGATTCCATACCTGTTTCTGGAATAGAGCTATCACCAGAGGTATCTGCAAAGAATATCCGCTAAAGTTGTAGAGGAAACTCGGCAGGGCCTAGAGATCAGAGTCCACTTTGTGTCCTGTTGTCTCTATGGGGCCCAGTAAACATTTATTTACTTTTCTATGTTTATTTGAATTGCCTTCTTCCCCTCTGAAGTCCCAAACCACTATCTGCAACATTTTCTTTTGCCTTTAGCCCAAGATGGTATTTAAGGTAAGGTCTTTGGCCATTTAGGCAACTTATTTAGTTTTCCTGGGTCTCTCCCATAGTTTCCCTGTGTCTCTCCCATGTATACATGCTATTAAAATTTTGTTTGATTTTTCTCTTGTTACTCTATCTCATGTCAATTTAACTTTTAGACCAGACAGAAAAACATAGAAGGGTAGAGGAAGATTTCTTCCTCTCTGACATGAGCATTAGGAAATGAATAAAATCATTAATACAGGGTCTAATATTTAACATTTTTCCAAAGAATGTTGATTAAATACTTTAATCTCAAAGTAGACCAAAAGGAAAGCTGTTGAGATGCATATTCAGTGATGTTTTAGGCATGCTATAATCTGATAAAACAGATATAAGTCCTTTAAAAATAAATAGCTAAGTCTCATTTCTCCCGCTTTCCTTAAACTATTCATCTAGCAACATAGAAAAAGAAAAATATTCATATATTGGTAATCTATAGGTATAGTTTAGTGGCTTTCTGTTAAATAATAAATATTCATTTATAGCATATTTTGAGTTTCAGAGTGATTATTTTGTTCTATTTGGTGCTGTTATAATGAAGGTAATGAATTTCATCTTCATCTTTGTGCTAGAATTCCATTAAAACATTTACTAAAATTAGGTAATTTTTAAACCATGGGAACTTAATTGCGTTAATTATCCTTTCTTAACCTCAAATGTTTTATAATGAAACTAAATAATAGATGCAATAATGAAGCAAAAGACAAGTTGGACTTGCATATTTTATAAACATGCTCAGGAAGTAACTGGGCAATTTTGTTTGGAATGGTAGTTAGGTTAATCATGTGTTGATGAAAGACAAAGCCCAATTTCCTTGGGGGAGGAAAGGGCGAGGAAAGGTGACTTTGAAATGATGTCCTGGGGTCTTCCTCTGCTCTCATGTGGGAGAGGAGAAAATAAGGTGTTCAGAAATATTCATATTTATATAGAAGTTAATTATGTAACTTGAAGCAGTTTTTTCACTGCCCCCCATGTGGGACATAAATATGCTTCATTTACTGAGTGAAAATCTAGACTGAGAAAATCCTTTCAAGCCTTTAGCTCATGAAATGTTCTGAGCTTGCTTCTTGATATAAAGATTATTGTAAAAAAAAAAAAAAAAAAAGTGGAAGAGGCTGATGCATCTTTGCTCATTAGTTCCAGAAAGGCCCACTGCTCACTAGGCTGGTAGCCATTCTGCTCCAGTTGCTAGCTCCCACATTTTCAGGTAAGTAGAATGTTTCCTTGGCTACCCTTCCTCACTTCCCTCTTAATACACACACATAATTTAGACTGCATATCCCTGACAACTGTGATGGAAGTAGCATGGTGTGTTTTTGGATCTGTATTTCTCCAAATGATATTCTATTGGGTGAAGAATCTATGAATAAAGAAACACTCTAATTCTTCTAGAAATTGTATTATTTGATATGCTACAGTAGTTCAACATCATAGAGACAACAAGCCCATGGGGGGGGCGGTGGGGGGAAGAGGCACCTGAGCAGAACAGAGTATACTTAATGAAAACCTGACAGAAACTTGGAATTTAAGTGGACACTACTTTGTCTGCCTCAGAGCACATCATGCAAAATGCTGGGCTGGATGAATCATAAGCAGGAATCAAGATTTCTGGGAGAACAATAATATCAGACACGCACATAGTACCACCCTAATGGCAGAAAGTGATGAGAAACTAAAGAGCCGCTCCACAAGGGTGAAAGAGGAGAATGAAAAAGCTGGCTTAAAACTCTACATTCAAAAACTAAGATCATGGAATCTGGTCCTATCACTCCATGGCAAATAGAAGGGAAAAAGTGAAAATAGTGACCGATTTTCTTAGGCTCCAAAATCCCCACAGACAGTAACTGCAGCCATGAAAATAAAAGACATTTGCTCCTTGGAAGAAAAGTTATGACAAACCTAGACAGCACATTAAAAAGCAGAGACATCACTTTGCCTACAAAGGAACATATAGTCAAAGCTATGGCTTTTCCAGTAGTCATATACAGATGTAAGAGGTGGACTATAAAGAAGGCTGAGCACCAAAGAAATGATCCGTTTCAATTGTGGTGCTGTTTAAGACGCTTCAGTGTCCTTTGGACAGCAAGGAGATCAAACCAGTCAATCCAAAAGGAAATCAATCCTGAATATTCATCAGAAAGACTGATGCTGAAGCTGAGGCTCCAATACTTTGGCCACCTGATGCGAAGACTGACTCATTGGAAAAGACCCTGATGCTGGGAAAGATTGAGGGCAGGAGGAAAAGGGGCCAACCCAGAATGAGATAGTTGAATAGCATCATCAACTCAATGGATATGAGTTTTACCATCCTCCAGGAGGGAGTGAAAGACAGAAGCCTGGCATGCTACAGTTCATGGAGTTACAAAGAGTCAGACATGACTTAGCAACTAAACAACAACATCAGCCCAATTTGTTTATCTGAGAAGAGAAACTCTGCATCACACCTGTGGACGGAATGAAAGACCAAAGTCAATCTTCTCTCTGTTTCCTGAAAGTTCTGATCTTATATTTGAGGAGAGAGCAAGGAAAAAAAAATTATTTTTTCCAAGTTTCATGTGGCCTATGAAAAATACTGTCAAATAAGATAAATGACACTTCTGACACTCAGTATTCTTCTGAGTAGGAATCAGAAGAAAACTTCCAGGAACTGTTTGACATAGGCAATAAAGTTTAAGAGACATGACTGCTATTAAAGGAGATTGTTATAAATGAACAGTTGAGGCAAAACATCAAATGAATGAGATAAGGAAGAATTGCTAAAAAATAATGCTGTAGACAAGTTAAAATTTGTGTTGCAGCAGGAAGCGTCAATTCTAAAAAGATGTATATCAGGTAAGTGTATTAAAAACTCAAGGGCCAACTCAGAAGAATGGGACAAAATTAAATGCAAAAGGAGATGACTGATGTAGAAGATGGAAAACAGGGCAAAGTCAGCAAACAAGTAGTTCTCTTAAGGGAAAGAACAGAAGAATCAGAACATAAGCAATCAGAGAAAAGCACAATCAACATTTTCTGAGCAAACTGAAGTCTCATTGTGTTCTAAGTATGACTGATTAAAATATACCTATTGATAAATTTCTGAACAAAAGAAAAAAGAATTCTTGTATTCATTAAGCTATCAGAATGAAGAAATAAATTCTGTATTGATTAATTCAGAAAAAAGGAAGTGGTTTTCCAAAAAGTATTCAAACTAGGCTGACTCTAAACCTTTATACCATCATATAGAATATGAGCTGAGGAAAAAACATGCAAATAATGATAAGAAAAGACTGTGACCCAATTTTTAAAAATCTATGAAATCTAGTTTTCACGAGCTAAGACAGAAATTCATCCTCAGACATGACATCAGGTATATGTATGTTGAGGTACATGAAGAGGTACTCTAATCAACTCAGAAACAGAGAATTGAAAATTGCCTATCCCCTTAAAAAAGGACTAATTTAAACAGCAAAAATCTGTTTTAAAAGGCAAGTAACTAAATTATTTTTGTATTTGGTAAAAATAGTAAACAGAATATAAAAAATATTTCTGAAATCAGTAATAAATATTTTTTTCTTCAAAAGCACCCTACTGCCTCCATGAACATCATTGCTAATCAATTACCTGCTGAGACCTTATGAAAACTCAGAATCCTACTCAACACAGTGTTCTGATTCTTTATTATCTATTTATAAGAACCGGCATTTAAGATAAAACTATGTGACATCACAGGGTTAAAGACTAGAATTTTTCAAGCTGGAGAATATAATCCAAAGGGAATTCTTCCTTAAAAGTTTCAACAAACAAGATCATTTAAAGATAACAAAGAAACTGTGAAAAAAAAATTTAGTTAAGACTGATTTATTGTGATGTATTCCTCATTGAGAATATAGCAATACATCCTCATGAATATGTAACAAGATCTGCTATAAACAGGAAATTACAAGGCAGGAGTACATGGGGACAGATTAGAAGGCAATATGCAAATCTGCAAAGATTATTGATGTCTACCAGTGACTGTTTAGGTTTTTTTAAATGAAATTTTTAATAATGTATAAACGAAGAGAAGGAAATATTGAATGATTTAGGATGGACCTTTAATTTTATACATTTTTATAACACTAATTTAGTATTAAATTTAATGTAATAACCTGGCAGACTAAATAGGATTGATGACATGTGTTCTGATTCTACTTTCAATTCAGACAACACCATCAATTTTCTATTCCATGGAGCTTCTTACCTTAAAAATTTATTCCAATGTGCCATGTTCTACTCTAATTCAAAACAATAAGATGTGTGGCCAAATCACAGATTCTCAGTGGAATATAAAGTTACTGGGACTCTCACAATTTTTGCAACAGTACTTATCTTTGGGCTATCAGTACATGTTTTAAAAGAAAAAAAGAATGAAATTAGTGGACTAGAATTATGTTTTTTAATTGAATTCAATTCATTTAGACATATTTTTGCCAATTCAGATGCTAGTAATCTCAGATCCAATTATCTTACAGATCTGTGTACCGGTAACAGCCTAATGCCAAGTAAAAGGTTTAAACAAATAAACAAAAAACCCAAGGAATTTTATGGGAAGGTAAAAATTAGAAAAGAGGATAAGTGATTAAGTCATCCAGTGATGATCAGGAAACTGGAGGATTCACTTTTTCTATTTACACAAAATTTAACCAACCAAATCAACCTAAAATTTCCTTATTTGCCTGTCACAGTTTTTAAACCATAACTGGCAAACTTAGTTTACACTTGGATTAGAAAAACACTAGAAGTAGATGCCTAATAGATGTGACTCTGGGAGTCACTATTTTAGCAGAATTGGTCATAATGTCATCCACTATCACACATGTAATAAGAGACTGAAAATCAAAGAATAAACCAGTTTCCCCAGGCAACTTTAAAATAAAGACACCACTACTCCTTGGGTCTACTTTTGTCAATAATTATGGGAAATGAATCCTACTTTAAATTTCAGTTCAGTTCGCTCACTCAGTCATGTCCAACTCTTTGTGAGCCCGTGGAGTATTTAAATTTACCTTTCACAATTCTACTTGTAAATACATTTAAAGGACAAAATTAATTTCCAACTCATCTCAAAACAAATGCAATCCTTGCTGTTGTTTTTCAGTTTCTCAATCCTATTTGATTTTGTTTTTGTGACTCCAAGGACGGCAGCACGCCAGCCTTCCCTGTCCTTCACCATCTCCCAGAGCTTGCTCAAACTCATGTGCATTGAGTCAGTGATGCCATCCAACCATCTCGTCCTTGATTGCCCCTTTTCCTTCTGCTCTCAATCTTTCCCAGCATCAGGGTTTTTTCCAATGAGTCAGTCTTCGCATCAGGTGGTCAAAGTACTGCAGTTTTAGATTCAGCATCAGTCCTTCCAATGAATATTCAAAGTTGATTTTCTTTAGGATTGACTGGCTTGATCTCCTTGCTGTCCAAGGGACTCTCAAGAGTCTTCTCCAGCATCACAATTCAAAAGCATCAATTCTTTGGCAATCAGCCTTCTTTATGGTCCAACCCTCACATCACAATCTCTTAGTTTTAGTCAAACTGTTGTAACTTCTATTGTGTTTGAGACATTTTTCACTTCTAAGTCTGTTACAACAATTTGGTATATCTATCTAAAATACCTGGCATTCAATGCAAACAAAAAGAAAAAATTTTGTGAGGTGTTCTCCATTTGTGAGGATGTACTCTGTGCAGGTTCAAGTTCGTTCTTTGGACTCAAGCCTCTGTCAGCCTCTACTCTTCGCCTTTGTCTCTGCTTTTAAAATGGGGACTTATTTCTCTGTCTTATCTTCCACAGACTTCTGAATGTTTTCAAAGATCCAGTTGCTTTCATTTTTCTCAGTAGCACCACAATAATAATTCTTTTTTTCCAGTAAGTAAACTTAAACAAGGTTATCTTTGCTTTGTTTAAAAAAAAAAAAAAGAAACAAAACTGTGTGTGTGTAGTATGTGTATGTGTACACAGAGAGATTCAACCGTTGCTTCCATTTCTTTAACTACTACATCAAAGAATCACAAATACAATTTCTAAGGAAAAGCCTTTTATAAATTTATAACATTTGAAAGAGTTTCAGGGATCCGCATATGAAACACATGAGTACACAAAGTAATTAACATAAAGATAAAAAGAAAGCCTTTCAGGAAAAAGGAGGAGGTAACCATGCCAGTGAGAGTGTAATTGCTGTGTTTGAATACAGCTTAAGTTCAGCGGAAAGTTCCTAACCAATAAAGGCAAAAAAGGAAATGCAAAAAGTGATGGCAGAAATCTTATTAGATGGGAGAAGAAAACAAGCTAATAGTTTATATTTCCCAGGAATCAAAATTCTAAGAAGAAATCATTATTGCATGAATCGTTGTGAAAAAGGACACTGAGTGATATAAAAGAAAATAGCTTTATCTGAAGTACTGAAAAGGGATCAGTGATTTTTTTAACTTCTAGGCAATCATGTATTTTTGAAGATTTACCTTTTCTATTATTTAGTGAAACTAGTTAAATTGTCATGGTAATAATTGAAATAATTAAGGAAATCAATTTCTCCTTGAGATATTTTAATTGCTATCTTCAGGAATTTATTCTAATGTTTTTTTAAAATATTAGGGGCCTTAGGCAGTACATTATGAAATATTTATTATGATTTAAGCTATAATGACTTACTGCTGCTGTTGTCTTTTACTTTTGAAAGTAAAAAAGTCATAATACTTGTAAAGAGAAAATAAAAGCGACAGATTTTATATGTCAAAAAAGAAAGCCACAATATAAAGCTTAAATTATATAAGCCCCAACGTTACTTTTTTCTTGTATATAATTGACAACTTTTTAAAATTTCTGAGCCCCAAATTAAGTAATGAAGAAGAGACAGTATGAAACTCATGAAAATACACTTTTCAAGTAAGTAGCTGAGAAGAAAGCTCATCTTACATATCAGAAATAGAGTGACAAAGTAAATTATCAAAATTTAAATTTCAGACATTATACTGCTATTTGATCTATGTTTTGTAAAAAGAAACTATTCCACCTAAGAAGCAGAATACACCACCATGATTTTATTTTGAAGACTCAGATAGACAGTTAAAGGTTATACATTTTAAGCTGCTTTTAAAATGAATTTGGTTGACATTTAAAAAATTTGAAATACAGTCACATAAATTTAGTTTTATTGTTCTGTTTTGGTAAATGCAATATTCAAAGTTATTTCTTGTACTCCATATGCTAAAAAAGGTTATATAAATAGATTTTGTTTATTTCACCTAAGAGATTCAAAAGTAATTCATAAGTTCTTCAATTTATCTTGACTTACATTGAGAGGAGTCTCTATGTTTAATAATTTTTTAATGAAGTAGAATTTGATCTCAGATTCATTAAACAAACATCTCAAGACTGGGATTCTTTTGTTCCAGCATAGTGCGTACCTGAGCTTTAAACCTCTTAATCACTTAAATGAAAATTTTTCTCCTTGTTTTTCATCCTTCCCCAAATTACAAACATCTATCAATGAACATGGTCTTGGGACTTTTTTTGTTATAATCACAGTCATAAGTGTCTGTCACAGAGCAAGCACTCATTGTTTACTTAGCAAATGAATGAATCACCAAATACCCATCTGCTATGTTCCAAGAACCATGCTTCATATATGGCCACTTGCAAACCTCACACACACATGTTTTCTTGTATATGTACAAGGTTTCACTGCAACCTTGAAAGTTAGGAATTATAATCCTCATTTACAAAAAGGAAAGAGCTATGTGGAGGTTAATTCAAAATGAATATCATACAAATGCCCAACAAACACATGAAATGATGCTCAATATTGCTCATTACTAGAGAAATACAAATCAAAACTACAATGAGGTACACCTCACAATGGTCAGAATGGCCATCATCAAAAATCTACAAATAATAAATGCTGGAGAAGATATGGAGAAAAGGGAACCCTCTTGCACTGTTGATGGGAATGTAAATTGATACAGCCATTATGGAGAACAGCATGATGATTCCTTAAGAAACTAGGACTAAAACTACCATATGATACAGCAATCCCACTACTGGGCATATCCCCTGAGAAAACCATAATTCAAAAAGACACACGTACCCCAACGTTCACTGCAGCACTGTTTACAATTGCCAGGGAATGGAAATAACCTAGATGTCCACTGACAGATGAATGGATAAAGAAGCTGTGGTACATATTACACTGGAATATCACTCAGCCATAAAAAGGAACAAAACTGGGTCATTTGTAGTGATGTAGACGAACCTAGAGCCTATCATATGGAGTAAAATAAGTCAGGAAAGGAAAACAAATATTTTATATTAACCATGTATAGGGGATCTAGAAAAATGGTACTGATGAACGTATTTGCAGGGCAGGAACAGAGATGCAGACATAGAGAAGAGACTTATGGACACAGCAGGGTAAAGACAAGGTGGGGCGAACTGAGAGCATAGCACTGACAGATACACACTACCATGCATAAAGTAGATAGCTAGTGGGAACCTGCTGTATAGGACAGGGAGTTCAGCTTGGGGCTCTGGGATGACGTAGAGGGCTAGGATGCGGGTGGGGAGTGGGCGGGGGGCTCAAGAGGAAGGGGACACATGTATATGGACTGCGGATACACATTGCTGTACCGTAGAAAAACTAACACAGCATTGCAAATCAGTCCTTCTTCAATTAAAAAAAAATAAAAAGAGTATCATACAACTAAGAATGAAAGCCCTCTTTATTTTTTGGTTTCAAATTTGAACATTCTTCTACTAAGCCTGTTAGAGTATCAAGGTACATATGGTAATACTGTCATTAAAATAAGAATTCTGTTAAGTTCCAGGTACAGTGATCAGAGTTCTGGAGAACAGAAAGATAAACGGACATGGCCTCTGTTCTCAGGAGTCTATGATCCACTGAGAAGACAGCTGTGTGAACAACAAAGGATGCTGTTATGATCAAAGCAAGATGGAGTGAGTGTGGACTGTAGTTCAGGCCACTGCAGAGGCAGGAGCAAAGACAAAGTCACTTCCAAGGGAAGGAACTCAAAGGATCCTTCATGAATCAAAAAGCAGTGGAACTAAGTCTTAAAGAGTAAGTGTAATTTGACAGGTAACAATATCTTCAGTAGAGGGAAGAGCAGGAACAAAAGTGAGGAAGTAACAAGACACCGTGTGTTTAAAACTTACACTTGCATTCATTCGTCAATAACTTCTTGACTGCTATAAACACTGGACATACAGCAAGTTAGACAAAGTCCCTGTCTAAAATGACTTTTATTCTCAAGGTAAACAGAGTAAAATATCAGATAAACCAATTTGTGAATGAAACTTTTCAGAGTAATAAGAATTTTGAGTGAATTTAAAGTGTTTTGAACTGAGTGGTCAGGAAAAGTTTAAAGTCAAAGAAATTTAATAGCATCTGCTAAAATTAGATTTTCACATTTGACCCTACACAAGAATAGTTGGTGAAGAATATTTATTATTACCAACAGCAACAAGAGCAAAACAGGCATAATCTTAAGAAGTACCAACCACTATGAAACATTATACAGCTATTTTAAAGAACATATTAGAGCTCTCTTTTCATGGGTCTCAAGGGATAACCATGAAACGCTGCTCGAATAAAGACTAAATTTAAAAATATGATCAGACTGAGGAAAAAGTCATTTGATTATATCAAGTGTTGTGAAGGTACAGAAATAAGTACTTTTAAGTACTGTTGACACAGTATAAACTGTCAAATTTTACTAGACAGAATTTGACAGTGGTGCTGCAGTTCATGGGGTCACAAGGATTTAGATATCACTTAGCTACTGCACAACAATCAACATTAAGAATGCTCATATAATTTCATCAAACATTTTTTTTAAATGAAACACTCTAAAATATTCTTCTATACTCTGAGTTTTAAGAACATTTAATCTATGGTTTCCATTATGTTAAAACATACTTTTCAAAAAGTTTAATGTATTAAATGTATATTTACCTACTGAACAGAGCAGGATTTTTTTCTTCCTCCTATCTAGTTTTCCCCACTCAACTCTCCCCCAGCTACTGACCAACTAACTCTTCTGTTGAGATCTTTGGGAATTTTAGTCCCAGGATGTTGTTTTTTTCAATGAAGCCTCATTACATAAACTTTGCTACGAGCTTTCCTGGTTCATTTGTTCCCCAGTCTATGTCCTCTTTCAATTCATTTTTGTTTTGCTAGAGCACAAGCTTACTTACTTCACCTCAGAGGATCTATAGATTAGTATGTTCCTGAGTCTTTGCATACTTGTAAATGTCTTATTTTATACTCACACTTAAATGTTAATGTGGCTGGCTATAAGATTTTATTTTCAGAATCAATTTCCCTCAGAATTTGAAATTTTGCCCCACTTGGTATTTCTCATTACATATAATGCAAATCTAATTCACATTTTTTTCTTTGTAGACCCTTGAATCTTTTTTTTTTCTTTAATCTTGGTGTTCTCAAAATCTACCATTTTACATTTAGATTCATTTATTCATTTGATAAATCTTTGTTGAGCACCTACTATGTGCCAAGCACTTGTTTAGTCTTCTAGGGATGTGACTGTGAACACAACAGGCAAATTATGTGTCTTTTATTATTTAATCCACTGTAGCTTGGTGGGCCCTTTTAAATTAGTATAGTAGTACACACTGAAAATGCTTTATAAATAATTTATTTGGTTGTTTCTTCCATTCCACCTCTCTTATTTTTTAAATTTTTATTTTCTTTGGCCACATGGCATGTGGGATCTTAGTTCCCTGACCAGGGAATGAACCCATGCCCCCTGCATTGGAAGCACCTAGTCTTAATCACTGGACCACCAAGGATGTCCCTGTATTCTCTTTTTTATATGCTTGAAATATTTGGAAGACAAAATATTATGCATTTTGGACCCATTTTCCATATAACAACTTTTTGTCATTTTTAATCTGCTTTTCCTCTATGGAGAAAAACCTTGACTTGTCAATTCGTTCTTTAGCTGTGTCTATTCTGCCTTTAAACTAACTAATCTTTAAATTTCTACCAAGGTATTTATATTGGCATACATATTAATATTGATTCATGTTGCTGTTATGTCTTTTTTTATTGAAGTATAATTGATTTACAATGTTGCATTAGTTTCAGGTGTATAGTGAAGTGATTCTTTATGACATATAGGTAATATATATATGATATATATGTTATATATGATGAACATGTTCTTTTTCAGATTATATTCTATTATAGGTTACTGTAAGATATTGAATATAGCCCCCTGTGCTGCACAGCAGGTCCTCATTGTTTATCTATTTTCTATATAGTAGGGTGTATATGTTAATCCCAAACTCCTAATTTATTCCTTCTTGCCTTTTCACCTTTCATAACCATAAATTTGTTTTCTAAGTCTGTGAATCTATTTGTTTTGTAAATGAGTTCATTTATATCACATTTTTTGGATTCCACATAAAAGTGATATCATATGATATCTGTTTTTCTTGGTCTGACTTAAAATAATTAGTATTATAATCTCTAGATCCGCCCATGTTGCTATATATGCATTATTTCATTCTTTTTGTGGCTGAGTAATATTCCACTGTGTGTGTGTGTATACTACATCTTCTTTATTCGTTCAGCTGCTGATGGGCACTTAGGTTGCTTTCATGTCTTGGCTACTGTAAATGATCTTGCTATGAACATTGGGCCAAAACTACTAGAACTAATATATGAATTCAGTAAAGTAGCAGAAAATAAACTTACCATACAGAAATCTTCTGCATTTCTTTACTGTGATAAAATGCAACAGATTTCAATGAAATATCAGAAAGAGAAGTTAAAAAAAAAAAAAAAAAAACTTGTAAATTCTCATCAAAAAAATAAAATTCCTAGGAAAAAACCTGACCAAAGAGGTGAAAGACTTATATACTGGGAACTATTAAACACTGATAAATAATTTTGAAGATGATTCAAAGAAATGGAACAATATCTCATGCTCTTGGACTGGAAGAATTAATATGGTTAAAATGGCCACACTACCAAAGCAATCCACAGATTTAATGCAATCATTATCAAAATACCCATGACATTTATCATAGAACTAGAACAAATTATCCTAAAATTTATATGGAACCACAAAAGACCCAGAATTGGTAAAGCACTCCTGAGGGAAAAGAACAAAGCTGGAAGCATAACCATTCCAGACTTCAGACAACACTACAAAGCTACAGTAATCAAAACAACATGGTATTGGCCCAAAAGCAGACATATAAATCAATGGAACAGAACAGATAGCCCAGAAATAAACCCATATATCTACATTCAGTTAATCTGTGATAAAGGAGGCAAACCTATACAATGGGGAAAAGACATTCTCTTCAACAAGTGGTGTTCGGAAAGCTGGACAACTACATGTAAATCAATGAAACTGGAAAACTCCCTCACACCATACACAAAAATAAACTCCAAATGATTTAAATATCTAAATATAAGACATGACACCATAAAATTCCAAGAAGAGAACATAGGCAAAACATTTTTGGACATATCACAGCAAAATCTTCTTAGATTTGTCTCCCAAGATAAAAAATAAACAAGTGGGACCTAATCAAACTTAAAAGCTTTCACACATCAAAGGAAACCATCAACAAAATGAAAAGATGACCTATGGAATGGGAGAGAATATTTGCAAAAGATGCAACTGACAAGGGGTCAATATCTAAAATAAACAAACAGCTCATACAACTCAATATCAAAAAAACAAACAACTCAATCAAAAAATGGCAAGATCTGTATAGACATGTCTACAAAGAAGATAGATGGTGAACAGGCACATGAAAAGATACTCAACACTGCTCATTATCAGAGAAGTGTAAATCAAAACCACCATGAGGTATCACCTAACACTGCTCAGAATGGTTATCATCCAAAAGTCTACAAATGATAAATGCTGGCGAGGGGAGTAGAACAAAGGGAACCCTCCTATATTGTTGGTGGGAATGTAAATTAGTACAGCCACTATGGAGAACAGTTATGAGGGTTCCTTAAATTGAGGGGAAAAAAAACTAAATATAGAGTTACCATATGATCTTATAATCCCAGCCCTGGGCATATTTCTTTAGAATAGAAGAAAATTCTACTTTATGTAATGATACATGCACCTCAGTGTTAACTTGTTCTTTAGCTGTGTCTATTCAGCCTTCAAGATAACTAATGAGATCTTAAGAGTTCTACCAAAATACTTACATTGGTATAAATACTATTGCTGATTCATGTTGTTCTGTACAAATTAAATTCATCTGCTTTCTTTTTTCCCATATGCATTATCCTGAATTACAGTTTTATAAAACAATTAAGATTATTTTAAAATTATCAATGATTTATAATTACCAAGGCATTTGTTTTTCTTCTGATAATGGCCTTTAAAAAAACAGATGTTATATCATCTCTTCAATATCAATTATAGTTCCTTTATTATTTTTTTGGTCTACTCAAATAACTAAATTTTCAGGTGTAAAGCAGTCATCTTCTTTGTGAATTTGGTGACTCTCTTTCATAGTGACAGACCTTCTCATGCAATTCTTTACTGTCTATTCATCTTTGTATTTCAGAGTCACTGTTTGACCTATTCCTTTCTTGGATAGTTACCTTGCGTGTTTGTAGGAAAAGAACAGGGCATGTTTTGTAGGTGACTTTGTAGCTATTCTTCTACTCTCTGACTCAATGCCCCTTCCAGGGGTCATTAACCATATGAGGGGCTTCTTCTGTGGCCCACAGCCTACATGAATCCCTTTATGTTGACAGCAAACTGCTATTGTCCCTGCTAGCCCCTTTGCAGATAAAGCAGGGTGGGAGGGGGCGCTGATTGGTTTTCTTCCTCAGAAAGAAATTACCCCATTATTCATCCCAATATTCCAGAAGCCTGATCTGCTTCTCATATTCATTGACTTTTAGGTTCCAGCTCCCTGGGAACCACTCCCACATTTGCAATGACATTCTCCAGCTTTCTTTTGGGATGTGTCTTTTCATCAGCATTCTTTTTTCCCCCTCTTTCTTTCTGTCATGAATTATTATTATTTTATAACATAATTAAGATTTTAAAAAATACCACTTCAGCTATTTTAAGAAATTTGGGAAAGCACATGCATATGTTGAGCCAACCATCTTTATCCAACTAATTTCTTTTCAGACTCCATTTAGTTAATTGAGCAAGAAAAATATTTTCTGAAAAAAACAATGATTACTTTTACCTAAAATACAAAGGTCAATGTCAGGAAGCATTTAACAAGAGGCTTTCTGTGTGCTGTTTTGGATCTGTCAGGAACCCTCTGGCCCTTATTACTTCCTGAATATTCAGGAATTAAGAGGAGAGGCACGCCTTTCCTGGGGCTGAGGAATCCAGGCATTTCTCATTACGATGATAAGTACCCTCTTCCTTTTTATGAGCCATGTGGTAAAAGGTGATTGTTTCCAACTCTCTCTTTAATAGGGATCGCGTTACAGTATATATGTCCACGCCACGTTGATTAAAAACACCTTTGCTCCATCAGAGCTTGGGTCCCCGTGTCTTTCTTTCTTTCTATTCTTTCTCTCTCTCTCTCTCTCTCTCTCTCTCTATTTCTGGCTAATTCCTTGGAGCGCGGAGGCCCGCTGAGCTCACTTTCTTGCCCAGGCTTCTAAGACCCTCTTGAGAAGGCGCACTGTGCCTTCACCCACTCGAGAGGGCTCCTGGTGCCTACCTGCAGCAGCGCGAGCCCTAAGAACAGGACTCTATTGGCTTTCCGCGTAAACCAGGGGATAGCAGCCTCTTTCTCTCTCTTACTTTCTTATGGTCGACTCCGGACCACCAGGTTCCAGTCCATTAAAGGACCAACAGGTCAAAAGTATTATTTTTCATGAAATAATCATACAGATGGTGAGCAAGACAGGTCAGTTTTATTTTGTTTTCTCCTGTTGCTCATTATTAAACTGTCATCACCTAGCTTCAGGTCCACTCTTGTATTCTTCACTTTTTGTGATTCTGGGAGGAGCGGGGAGGTGGTGCAAACCATTTCTCTTTGGCTAGTGGGATCAGTGTTAGGCTCTGAAGATAGGGGGCTCTAGAGAGAGAGTAGACAGAAGGATAGAGGGAGGACACCGTATTTCTAGGTTATTTCCTATTCCTGTTTTGATTCCTTTTACTCTCATTGCCACCCAACAAAGAGGCACCTTTGGCTGGTTATTCTAGTAGTATAGCTGATTCCAGTAGCACTTTTCCCAGCGCTGGCAGGACCCACATCACTGGTTTCTCGCTGGTCCCAGATTCAGCCGGCTGGTACCCCCTCCATAATGGCTGGACTCCCACACTTACGCAGCACCTTGGTGGCTTTCCCGAGGCTCTAACACAGCCCAGCCCCACCCTCTCAGAAGTCTGAGCCCAAGCTCTGTCTGTCCCTCAGCCAAAATTCTAATTTTTGATAATTCTAATCTGTTCCCTTAACTTTCTCAGTTCTAGGGACAGTCTGAAATCTTAGTGTTCCTTTTGTCAGATGTCCAATTCCTGGATGATCATGATTTATATTAAATTCTCCTGTTAAAATTACTTCTATCACCTAAGTAGACTCTGAATAATATACTGTTTTCAAATGCTCAGTGAGCCTTCTGTCTTGCTGTTAAAATAACCACTGATTTCATTACATGTGAAAAATATTGTATACTATGTACTTAACTGAAACACTGAAAAATGCAGTTAAAGGAAAATGGACACGGTCCCCTCTCTAATTTCAAAGATATGAGTTTGAAAGGTAAACAAAAGCATTTCCATAAAATTTTTCTCTAAAGTTTTTCTGAAGCCCCAAAGCATCAAACTCTTTACTACTTGTCTTTGGAAATCTTTTCATCACAGTAAATAGAAGTTACTTTTCTATCCTAAACTAGGAAAATGTTCATGTCAAATGGATGCTATCAATTGAAATATAATTGTTTTTATATTTCAACTCTTGATCTACATTACAAATTTTCTTTTAAATAGGTAGCAAAAAGAGAGCAAAAACTGATTAGATATTTAACAGGTTAATGTTCAATGGATATGAACTTGGGCAAACTCGAGGAGATAGCGAGGGACGGGGAGGCCTGGCAGGTTGCAGTCTATGGGGTCGCAAAGAGTCAGACACAGCATAGCAACTGAACAACAACAGGTTTCTGTTTTATTTTTGTAAAAAATCAATGGATGCTAACTAGAGATTAGTAGTCAGAAAGATGGTAGGTGTGAAAACAGAAAAGACTTCAACGTGGATGAGCCCTGGCTTTTATCCTGATGCTCAAACAGCAGCTCAATTTTAGCCAGTAGCCACATCACAAGTTTTAAGAATCAAAAACCCCAGATGATGAAACAACAACACAACATATACAACACCTGGATTTTTCCATAACTGACTTACCAAGAAGTACCAAATGATATAGATTTGGGGACTAGAGCCACCTGCCTCATGAAAATCTGGCTTTTAACACTGTGTCACACATCCTTAGCAAACATGAGTATATGGACAAAAGCCCTTTCTAAGGTAATCATAAAATTAAGTAAGGGACCTTCACTATTAGTGCTGATACCTTAAATACACCCAACTACTGATTGGCAAGCTGCGTATGGAGCAAAAGTGTAAGGAAATGACCATCCCTCTGCCAAGATGATGATCTCACCACCAGGTTGGAGCTGCCAGGCCATTTCAGAGAATTCCCTAAAGAAATATGAGGACAGCACACAGCCTGGACAGAAAGTGCTTCTGGAATGATGGTGAGGACCTTGTCTGCCTTTTTTATGGAAAAATAACTGGGTGACATATCCTGAAAGACTACTTTAAGAATTTATCTTTAAAATACCTATCTTCTTTCCAATCAAGAACCAGATTTTCATTGTTGATGAGAAGAAAGTCAAAATTTTTTTAAACCTAAGATTTATTCAAGACCTAAAAGAGAACTCACAGAAAACTGTCTCCCCCAAAATTATTCTTTGCCAAAAGTTCTTGAAAATGTAGACTCTGTAACATGTTTTAATTATAGCTTCACTTTTATCACTGTCTTCTGAGAAAAACAAACCAAGGATATGAATCTCTGATCACTAATCTTACCATGGGCTGAAAAAGAGAATATATTATTCACTCAATAAATATATTGATCACCTTTTACATGAGAGGCACTTATCTAAGCACTAGGTGAGCCTACCCAGGGGTATAAAGACAAATACTTTCTGATTTTCTTTCTCTTGTATTATTTAAATAGCAACTGTTTTCCTTTTCTTGGTGTAGTGGTAGTTAGCTAGCAGGAGAAACAGACACATCATGGTCAATACAGAGCAAGTCACTATACTGAAAATAGTTGAAACACAGGCAGAGAGGAGGGTATAACTGAAGTAAACTCAGCTGACCTAAGTTTAACATTTTTTTTCCTCAATAAAATCACTGTGTTCCATTAGAACTAAATGTACATATTTCACTCACCGTTATTGCTTATATCCCACTCCATTCCTTAAATTCACTTATTCTTTTGCTGGACTCCATCCTTTTGTAGTTCTCTCAGCAAGAATCTGTAAGAGATAAATTCTATTAGATGTTGTCCTAAACTATTTATGGGCTTCCATGGTAGCTCAGATGGTAAAGAGTCAGCCTTTATATGTAGGATACCCGGGTTTGATTCCTGGGTCAGGAAGATCCCCTGGAGAAGGAAATGGCAACCCACTCCAGTATTCCTGCCAGGGAAATCCCATGGACAGAGGAGCCTGGTGGGCTAAAGTTCATGGGGTCACAAAGAGTCAGACACAACTGAGAAACTAACACTAAAACTATTTCATCCTTACTTCTGAATGACAATTTTAGTGCCATACCGTGCCTCAGGATGTGAATCCTTTTCCCTCAGCATTTAAAGAGTTTTATTCCACTGACTTCAAGCATGCATTATCATACACATATGGAAAAAAAAAAAAAAACTACTGCACAATTGCACTCATCTCACATGCTAGCAAAGTAATGCTCAAAATCCTCCAAGTCAGGCTTCAAAAGTAAGTGACTTGTAAAATTCCGGATATTCAAGCTGGATATAGAAAAGGCAGAGGAACCAGAGGTCAAATTGCCAACATCTGTTGGATCATCAAAAAAGCAAGAGAGTCCCAGAAAAACACTTATTTCTGCTTTATTGACTATGCCAAAGCCTTTGACTGTGTGGATCACAATAAACTGTGGAAAATTCTTTGAGAGATGGGAATACCAGACCACCTGACCTGCTCCTGAGAAATCCATATGCAGGTCAAGAAGCAACAGTTAGAACTGGACATGGAACAACAGACTGGTTCCAAATTTGGAAAGGAGTATGTCAAGCCTGCATATTGTCACCCTGCTTATTTAACTTATATGCAGAATACATCATGCAAAATGTGGGGCTGGATGAAGCACAAGCTGGAATCAAGGTTGCCGAAAGAAATATCAATAACCTCAGATATGCAGATGACACTACGCTTATGGCAGAAAGCAAAGAAGAACTAAAGAGCCTCTTGATGAAAGTGAAAGAGGAGAGTGAAAAGTTGGCTTAAAACTCAACATTCAGAAAACTAAGATCATGGCATCTGGTCCCATCACTTCATGGCAAATAGATGGGGAAACAATAGAAACAGTGACATTTTATTTTGGGGGGCTCCAAAATAACTGCAGTTGGTGACTGCAGCCATGAAGTTAAAAGATGCTTACTCTTTGGAAGAAAAGCTATGACCAATCTAGACAGCATATTAAGAAACAGAGACATTACTTTGCCAACAAAGGTCTGTCTGATAGTCAAGGCTATGGTTTTTCCAGTGGTCATGTATGGATGTAAGAGTTGAACTATAAAGAAAGCTGAGTGCTGAAGAATTGATGCTTTTAAACTGTGGTGTTGGAGAACAGGGTGTTTGAACAGGGTGTTTGAACAGGGTGCTCTTGCCCTGTACAAAGGAATACGGCTAGGGGAGCAACTGGAAGCAAAACCTAGGCCCATGGGCTCCTCAACCAATCATGAAATTAATGGACAGTATGGACAGAAGGAAGTGTTTTCTATTTCACCTAAAAGTGTCATACAGCGTGGTGGTGTCGCTATACTGTATTTAGGACTGACTGAATTTTTATTTACAATATTTACCACTTAGGTCACTATCTGAGGATCTAAGTCTTCGACTCAGAAGACACTGTCTCATTTCTTAAAATCTAGCCTCTTCCCAATGCCACATTTCTTATTTTTGGAACATATATTAGGTATATGTTAGAATTTCTCAATCTATTTTATGATTTAGGTCTTTAATTTCATTTTCACTTTCTTCTCAAACTTTCAGAGTTTTGCTCTGGCCTTAAACTGATTATCACTTTGATTATGTTCATCTATTAATTAAAACATGACAGTAATTTTCAATTCCAGATAATTTGTTCTGTTTTGTTTTCCCTATTCTTGAGTCACATCTGTCTGTAATTGATAATCACCTTTTCTTATTTTATAAATATTACTTATTCCTCTATCAGGCCTCCCAGGTGGCACAAGTGGTAAAGAACCTGTCTGCCAGTGCATGAGATGTAAGAGATACAGGTTCAATCCCCGAATCTGGAAGATCTCCTGGAGAAGGGCATGGCCACCCACTCCAGTATTCTTGCCTGGAGAATCCCATGGACAGGGATTGCACAGAGTCAGACACGACTGAAGCGACTTAGCATGCAAGCACACATGAATTCCTGTATCCCTTTTAAGATTTGAAAGATACTTGTTTTTAAAATCTGTTTTGGAAGATTGCCTTGATGTACGTGTTTCACTGCATGGCAGTTCAGCTGCTTACTGAGTTTACCACCCACCTTTCATGAAGTTTTGTTTTCCTCTTCTTGGGTAAGACTCCTCTCTCCTTTTGCTCATTGTCATAGTGATGGAGCATTTAAATACTACATCCAAGTACTGGAGTGGGTAGCCTTTCCCTTCTCAAGGGGATCCTCCCAACCCAGGGATCGAACCCAGGTCTCCCACATTGCAGGTGGAATCTTTGCCAACTGAGCCACAAGGGAAGCTCCATATACTTTAAGTATATATTTAAAATATTTTGTTCAATATTGTTAGATTGAGGAAGGTAGATAATACATCACTCAACAACACCATTTTAATCAGAATATAGATTTCTAATGTATTATTTGTTAGACCAGGAGGTACTCAAAAATATGTTATCTATTTGCAAAGTTAGCATTCGGAACTTTTTCTGAAAGACCAATGTTTCTAATTATACAGTTCAGAGATCAGCAAGCTGTGGCCTAATCCAAACTGCCACTTCATTTTTAAGGATCATCAGTTGGCAATTGTTTTCACATTTTTGAGGAATTGTCCAAAAAAAAAAAAGTTTGTGCACTGAAGACCATATTTTACCCTTTACAGAAAATGTTTGCTGACCCTGATACAGTCTATCTTTGATGCCAACCCAATGATTTTGTTCCCCGATTGTTCTTTTAAAGACACAATTTAGAAGTTTAGGTTCACAGGAAAATTGAGTGGAAGGTACAGATATTGTCCATAGACTCCCCACCCCAACACAGGCATTGTCTCCCTCAATATCAACATACTCACTGGAGTGGTGGACAAATGTATAGTGATACGCATTCATCATCACAGGATTATACAGAGTAGTTTCACTTCCCTAAAAATCTTCTGTGCTCTACCTATTCAACCCTCTCTTCCCGCTGGGAACCATTGATCTTTTTACTGTCTCCATAGTTTTGCCTTTTCCAGAATGTCATATAGCTGGAATCCTACATTATGCAGCCTTTTCAGACTTGTTTATTTCACTTAGTAATATACCGTTAGGGTTCTTCCATTTCTTTTCATGGCTTGATAGTTCATTTATTTGTAGCACTGAATAATATTCTATTGTAAGAACCACAATTTGTTTATCCATTCACTTTGGAAGGACCTCTGCTGCTGCTGCTGCTAAGTCACTTCAGTTGTGTCTGACTCTGTGCGACCCCATAGACGGCAGCCCACCAGGGTCCCCTGTCCCTGGGATTCTCCAGGCAAGAGTACTAGAGTGGGTTTCCATTGCCTTCTCCAATGCATGAAAGTGAAAAGTGAAAGTGAAGTCACCCAGTCGTGTCTGACTCTTAGTGACCCCATGGACTGCAGCCTACCAGGCTCCTCCGTCCATGGGATTTTCCAGGCAAGAGTACTGGAGTGGGTTGCTATTGCCTTCTCCAGAAGGACCTCTAGGTTGCTTCAAAGTTTCAGCAATTGTAAAACTTCTATGAACACCTGTGTGCAGGATTTTGTGTGGATGTGTTTTCAACTCCTTTGGGTAAATACCAAGGAGTGTAACTGCTGAATCACATGGTATGAGTATATTTAGTTTTCTGTAAGAAACCAACAAACTGTCTTCCAGAGCTGCTGCACTATTTTGCATTCCCACCAGCAATGCATGAGAATTCTGGTTGCTCTATGTCCTCTCCAGATTTCGGTGTCCAGCTTTAGGTTCTGGATTTTGACCATTTAACAGATGTGAAATGGTATCTCATTGTTTTAATATGCATTTATTTCCCTGATGACATATGATGTCGAATATTTTTTTCACATACTTAGTTGACATCTGTTCCTTCTTTGGTAAGGTATCTATTAAAATCTTTGGCCTTTTTAAAAATCAGATTGTTGGATCTTATTGTTCAATTTTAATATACTTTGTATGTTATGGGTGGCTTCCCAGGGGGAACAGTGGTAAAAAATCCACCTGCCAATGAAGGAGATCCAAGAGATGTGGGTTTGAAACCTGGGTTGGGAAGAGCCCTTGAAGTAGGAAATGGCAGCCCACTCCAGTATTCTTGCCTGGAAAATTCCACAGATAGAGGAGCCTGGCAGCTACAGTCCAGAAGGTCGCAGAGCGTCAGACATGACCAAGTGACTGAGCAGAGACATTTTGGATATTTGTTTATCAGACATGTCTTTTGCAGATATTTTCTCCTGGTTTGTGGCTTATCTTTTCATTCTCTTCATAGTGTCTTTCATAGAGCAGGAAAAAAAATTTAATTTCAATGACATCCAATTTATCAATTCTTTATGAATTGTCCTTTGATATTATATCTAAACCTTAAGGTCATCTAGATTTTCACATGTTATCTTTAGGATATTTATAGTTTTGCATTTTACATTTAGGTCTATGATCCATTTTGCATTAATTTTGTGAGGGATGTAAGGACACGTCTAGATTTATTTTTTGCCTGTGGATGTCCAGTTGTTCTAGTACCTTTTGTTGCAAGACTGTCTTTTCTCCATTATATTACCCTTACTCTTTTGTAAAAGATCAGTTGACTGAATTTACAGCGGGGGCTATTTCTGGGCTCTCTATTATGTTCAATTGATCTATTTGTCAATTCTTTCACCAATATCACACTTTCTCAATCACTGTAGCTTATAGGAAATTCTTGAAGCCAGGTAATGTCAGTCCTCCAACTTTGATCTTTTCCTTCAATGTTGTGTTGACTATTCTGGGTCTTTTACCTTTCCGTATAAGCTTTAGAGTCAGTTTGTCAATATCCACAAAATAACTTGCTGGGATTTTTATTAGAATTGCATTGAATCCAAAAATCAAGTTAGGAAGAACTGACATCTTCACAATACTGAGTTTTCCTATCAATAAGCATTGATTCTTTCTAAATTTATTCTTTGATTTCTTTCATCAGAGTTTTTTAGTTTTCTTCATACAGATATGGCACATATTTTATTGTATTATTTCTAATTATATACATAGAATATATTATAATATAATAATAGAATAAAATATAAAATATAATAATTTCTAAATACTTATTTCTAAGTATTTAATATTGGGGGAGCTAAGGTATATGGTATTTAGTTTTTAATTTCAAATTCTACTTGTTCACTGCAGGTATACAGAAAAGCAATTTACTTTTATATATCAACCTTGTATTCTAAAGCCTTGCTCATTATTTTAGGTGTTGTAAGTGGTTCTGGATATTCTTTATTAAATTGAGGAAGTTTTCCTCTTTTCCTAGTTTAATCAGAAATTTACTATGAGTTGATGTTGGATATTGTTTAAGTTTGTTCTGCATCTACTGATACCATCTTAATGATTTTATTTAAAAAATCTGGAGTGATGCTCAGGAATTTATCTTTTTCACTAGAACCTCAAATCATTCTGATTCCTCTGAGATACCCCATCCTAAGGAGTTTATACATCATACTGGCTTTAGGGACACTTTGAGATCTGCCAAATTAAATCTTCCCAAAATGATTACAACTGAGGCTAATCAATTGAGCATTGTCATGGATTTCAGAGTCATGTGCTAATAGTCAAGCATTCCATATACTACCTCAACCAAATACCATATATAGGTACAGTCTCTTTTCTCTGACCAAAACTAAGGAACTAAGTTACTTTCTGTTTTTCATTTTTTCTCACACTGTTGAAATTTTAAACTATTTTCTTTTCTTGGTGTAGCAATAGCAGACTGAAGAGAGAAAGGGGAAGTTACTGGCCAAAACAAATGAGTCACTAAATCAAGAATGTTTGAAAAGCACAGAGAGGAGAATCCCAGTTGAAGTGAATCCGTCAGACCTAACTTAACATTCCTTTCAATAAAATAGCTAACTTCTATGTTAGAATTAAAAAGAACCAAAAGCTACATTTGCCCAATTACAGTTTGGATAGCAGCCTAGATAATAAACATGCTTCCAATTCTAGATGATGGAGCCCTGAAGCTTGTTTATTTCTCAGTCTAATTCTAGACATTAAAAACTCATGAAAATTTTCAGCTCAAACTGAAGTATTTCAGGGCAAATTTACAGCCCTTTTCTAACATAAAGGGGCAAGAAAGCTTCTCAAATTGCTTACAGAGCTAGTTCTCAAATATGTGAAGGCCATGGGTGACTCTTAGTTGGTGATGAGAAAACATCCTTAATGCCTTTCTCTCCTTGGAGGCAGGGTGGGGGGACAGGGTGCATGTGTGTGCCAGGGGCGGGGACAAGGTGTGTGTGTCCCCCGACCCCCAGGAACTAACTGGTGCAGAAACACAGGTGGAAGTTTTCATATGCAGAGAGAGTGGCTCAAGGAAGGAATGTAAAAGACGGTCTCATAACAGTTTCCTGTCTGGGGTTCTAATCTGATTTGTTGATATGAATGCAGTGACAGCACCTGACTATTTTTCCAAGCCTGGAGACAGCACGATCCCTTCCCGTCTTAGTCTCAGTCCATAATCATGATGAAAGTTTTTTGTGTTACAGAACGTAAGGAATATGTTTCACAATGAAGAAAGAAAAGTAACTCTCCTTTGCTATTCTTTATCTAGCTACCGATTTCTCACAGCTGAATATAAAGTATATTTTCCACTTTAAAAAATCACCCGTTAGAAATTTTGTTCCTATTCATTGTGGTGGAGAAGATAAAAAGTGATTAGAATTTCTATCCTGAGGCTGGGATCCTGGTTACAGCTGACAAGTCTGTACTCCAGTAGAAATAAACTCTTAAATGATTGTTGCCTCGCTGGTTTTCTATACGACACAAACTGTTCTTCAGAAAAACTGAAATATTTCATTAACTCTATCCAAGTTACATTCTTGGCAAAGCAAAACTGTCCTGCCACCAAACAAGGACATTTCTCCTGCTTCTCAGGCTCTGGGTTATATGGAGGCAATAAGTAAAACTTCCCTCTGATCTTGGTTTCAAATGAAAAACAGGAGTCATGATGTCTGGTATCAGTCATTCGGAAACGATGATGCCACCTGTTGCTTGTTACCAAAGTCACAATGCTATAGCCTAAAAGTCGCTGATGATTTTACTAACTCCTTTTGATTACCATTGAGGTTGCTCTTAATTTTCCAGATAAACTTTGTGTGTGTGTTTCTGTGCTTGTTTTTGAGTGTTAGAGGACCGCAAAGCTCTCAGGTGGATCTTCGCCTCATGCAAATGACAACCGGTGATTTTGGTGCCATTAGTGCATTTTTATGATTCATCCTTGAAAGTAAGCATCTGAGGCGTGTGAGAGCCATGGACACCCCAGAGGAGCAGAGCAACGAGCACAGTCCTGTCCGACTCTTTGCAACACCAAGGACTGCAGGCCTCCAGGCTCCTCTGTCCATGGAGTTCTCCAGACAAGAACACTGGAGCGGGTTGCCATCTCCTTCTCCAGGGCATCTTCCCAACTCAGGGACTGAACTCGTGTCTCCACAATTACTGCGTTGCCAGCGGATTCTTCACCACTGCGCCACCTGTGGGGAATCCCTCATCTCTTCCTCAAGCACCATTGCTACTAGTATTGGCCCTCACTTCTGTCACTCTCTTTCCTTTCAGTCAAGTTCTAGTATCTGACCAAGTCATCTGAGGCTTTGAAATGACCATGCATTTTTTGACTCTCTGCCTAATAGCAAGAGTATAATAATCTCTCTGGCTGCAGAAGAACTTAGTTTCATTACAATGTGTTCATTATTTCTACTTTTTAAAAAATTATCTAAGGCAGGGATCCCCAACCTCCAGGATCTAATGCCTGATGATCTGAAGTGGAGCTGATGTAATAATAGAAATAAAGTGCACAGTAAATGTAATGTGTTTGAATCATCCCGAAATCATCCCCCACCGCCAGATCCATGGAAAAATTGTCTTCCATGAAACTGGTCCCTGCTGCCAAAAAGGATGGGGGCCACTGATATAAGGCAAGGATGAACAAACTACTGCCCACAGGCCAAATTCAGGCCACCATCTATCTATGTAAACAGCTATACTGGAACACAACCACCCTCATTCTTTACACATTTTCCTAGAGCTGTTTTCTCGAGACAATAGCAGAGTTGAGTAATTACAATAGAGGCCATACAGTAAACAAAACTTAAAATATTTACTCTGCCTTTATGAAAAATGTTGGCAGACTCCTGGTTGCGGGTACTGACTCTATTTAAGGTTTTCTCTTACTTTCTGGGTGTTCTTTCGACAACTCAGTTTTCTCATCTGTAAACGGGGAATAGAAACAGACCTCATGCACAGGAGCGTGAGGAAACTAGGTGCTGCATGGAAATATTCACTAAGTGTTAGTACTGTTGGAATTTGCTGTCTTATTTAAAGTTACCAATTTGAACTATTTTTTGTGAATCAGTTCATGCAGAGAATAAGAGCTTTCAAATCTGGGTTCAATCCATATAGCACAGGTTATTATTTATACATAGTAAGCAAGTTACTGGAGAATGGAATGGCACCCCACTCCAGTACTCTTGCCTGGAAAATCCCATGGATGGAGGAGCCTGGTAGGCTGCGGTCCATGGGGTCACTAAGAGTCAGACACGACTGAAGTGACTTAGCAGCAGCAGCAGCAGCAAGCAAGTTACTGTACCTTTATTATTCTATGTATATCATAGAAATAATAAAAACTATCACAGAGGGTGGTCATAAACATGGCAAATGTCCCCTTCCAACGTCTCCCGATGTCCAGCTAAAAAGACAGCAAACAAGTAAAAAGCCCAAATTCTACCAAGTCAGAGTGTTGGTAAAAACATGAAGCAAGTGAGAAATGCCAAGAACTATTAGCAAGCCAGAAAGCAGAGCCTTAAGAGTGAACTGGTTAGAGAAAGCTACAAGCTGAATGTGGACAGTGTGAAGAAGTCAAAGTCACTCAGTCCTGCCTGACTTTTTGCGACCCTATGGACTGTAGTCCACAGGCTCCTCTGTCTATGGGGATTCTCCAGGCAAGGATATTGGAGTGGGTTGCCGTGCCTTTCTCCAGGGGATCTTCCTGACCCAGGAATCGAACAGGGGTCTCCCGCATTGACGGCATATTCTATACTACCTGAGCTACCAAGGAAGCCCCAAAAATGTAGGCAGTGGTAGAAGATAAAAAGAAGCCAAGCCACACACTGCAAGAACATTAAAGGACTAAGGAAAGGGAGGAACAAAAGATCTCAAAGGTAGGTGGTGTCTGTTCAAGAAGCAGTTAGGGCACTATTTCACCTCTCCTGTTCTGTCCTAACACTGAAGTCTGGAACGACTGACGAAGAGGGACTCTGACCTCAGCGTACAGCAGTGAGGTTCACAAGGAGAGGCTGTCATGCTGAAAACAGGGGGATTAAGTACAAGTGTACATGTACCTGGTAAGAGTCTCACCCTCCTTTCCTCCTTGGCTCTGAGGAACGTCGATGGCAGTCTTAGTTCCCTGGGAGGAGAGCAAAGAACTTCTCTGTAGAGAAACGTCCTGACTCATGAAACATAGGGGGGTATGATTGCACATCGTTATGCTGCTGCATGGCTCAGCAAACAACCAAACCTCCAGTGGGATTCCTAGTACCTTGTGCTCAAGTGAGAACAAATATCAAATGCCCAAAGACGTTGAAATAAAATGTCTCATACCAACACCACCAAGACAGACAAAAGTTAAAGAGCATGGTAGAAACAACATTTCAAAGAAACAAAAACCCTAAGCTACCAGAGAAGACTCCAAAACTACTCTTAATTAGTGTACTTGGCAAGAAAAGAAAAATACTTATACCTATCAAAGACCCAGAAATAGCAAAATGCAAGCCTCCAAAGCAATGAATAGCATTTAGTGTTCATTGTGCATATAAGAACAGCTCATGAACTCAGAACTTTCAAATTAAAAACTGATATAAAGCTCAGTGGGATGATGCCACAGAATGACTTATAATGTGAAAATGAGGACTTTGGGTATTACAATGGGTATCTCCAGACAGCAGGGAATTTGGGGAAAAGGTGCCAACTTTAAAAGGTGACTTAAGTTTCTTTTATGACTATCAGAGGCATTTACAAGAAATAGCTTAAGTTTCACTTATGTTCACGAAATGAGCTAGATTTAGTTTTGCTTGCATGACTTAAATAGTATCATCTGGTCAGGGAATACTCAAGTCCCATCTCTGTTTTGTATTGATATTTAATCTTAGCACACCCATTAAGATAAAATAGTATGCTATTAAGAAAAAAAGACATAGGTATGAAAATAATAGTTCCTAGAAACTAAATATATGATGGAAAAACATTTAAAATTAAAAGAACACCAGCTATACTTTAACAAAAATTTAAAAATCAAAAGAAGTATTGGAAAATAAGAAAACTTTTATAGGACAGAAAAAACCAAAATAATTGTGAAAAATTTAAGGGAAGAATCAGAATTAGAAGATAGATTAAGAAGGTCATCACCTGACGAGGTGTCTGAGGGAGAATAACAGAGAGTTGAAAGGAGGAAAATTCAAATGAAATAATTCTTGGAAATTTCCCAGAATGAAATGGAAGACCTATCAAATCCCTAGCAAGATGAATGAAGAAAGTCTTATGCTGAGACACAACACGATAAAATTTCAGAACACCAGAGACAAGGGGAATCCTTGACACTCCTGGCGAACAGCAAGACCATCAGTGATAAGCAGACAGATGACCAAGGTTGATGGAAGATCATAACAACAGACTTCTCAACAGCAGTTTATTGTTGTTGTTGTTTAGTCACTAAATCCTGTCCAACTCTCTTGCAACCCCATGGACTACAGTCCGCCAGGCTTCTCTGTCCACGGGATTTCCCAGGTAAGAATACTGGAGTGGGTTGCCGTTTTCTCCTCCAGGGGAGCTTCCCAACAGAGAGATGGAACTTGTGTCTACTGCTTGGGAGAGGGAGCCTTTACCACTGAGCCACCAACAATGCCGGGAGCTAAAAGGAAATGAAGACAGGCTTCCAACATCTTGGAGGAAATGGATTTTTAACCAGAATTCTCTCCTTAGACAAACTGTCATCTAAACGCAAGGATAAAGACATTTCAGGAATTCAAATTTAAAAACACAAAACCAAAACAAACTTCCCCTAAGTTCTTTCTTGGCAAATTTATTGGAGAACATGACACATAAGCAAAACATAAAAAGAAGAAACAATAGAAGAGGGCAATGTGCTTTCAGGAGCATTCTGGTTAGAAGATGCGGGTTGCAGAACAGATTTTAAATTTTCCTGAATTACCCCTAAAGAAAAATCCAATAGAATAAATGAAACAAAAACTAACAGAATGGACAAAACCTACAACAAACCCCACAATGCATCTTCCAACATCAAGAAATATGAATGGGTGGGGAAGGACCACTGAAGTAGTACAACCTGAGTTTTATCAACAGTGATGTGGGATGAAACGTACTGGAAAGTGAGGTGAGGTGGGCAAGACACAGGAATTTCTAATTGCCTTGAGAACTAGCAGAACCAAACACTAAAAGTTTCCATTTGTTTCCTAGTCTAAAATTTGTTAATAACGTTCTCTCCTTCCTCCTATCCCTTAGCATCTAATTCAAAGGAATATCCTTTTACTCTCAGGAACACTTCAAAGGCAGTTATTAGGCTTATGCTACTTTTTGATACTTACCCACTTGTCTCCCATTATTAATAAATTACATTATCTACATTGTTAGAGCACAAGACTTTAAAAAAGCTACTATAATCCCATAACTTGAGAACATTTATGTAATTTACAAAGTCAAAAAGTTCTGAGGGACTTCTCTGGTAGTTCAGTGGCTAAGACTCTGAACTCCCAATGCTGGGGACCTGGGTTCAATCCCTGGTCAGGCAACTAGATCTCACATACCTCGAGTTCACATACCACAACTAAAAGATCCTGCATGCCACAACTCAGACTTAGCATGGTCAAATAAACATGTAATAAAATAAGTAAGTAATAAACATTTTTTCAAAGTTATAAGAAAAGTTTTAAGAGTGAAGGGGATCAAGTTAATCGGGCCAAGACAGTGGTATAAACTGGTCTATACTGGGAAACTGGACATGTGATCATTCTATTTGTAACAACCATTTAGTCTTACTACTACAGGTGAATACATACTTATTACCTGTCCCTACACTGATATTTTTCTACTCTGGTTCCTGAAGGTCATTGTCTAGCACATTCTGCATGAAGAGTTCATAAGGGCAATATGCCTTGACTCTGAATGTTCATAGGAGTCTGTTTAGCCTTGACACTTAAAATTCATACAGTCTAAAGGTGAAAAGTGATCCATAATTCCTGTTGGTAAATTTTTATAACAGCTTTATTGAGATACCATTCACATTTAATGCAATTTACTCACTTAAAGTCACAATTCAATGGTTTTTAGTATACTCCCAAGGTTGTTATCAATAAACTGTGGAAAATTATTAAAAAGATAGGAATATCAGACCACCTGACCTGCCTCCTGAGAAATCTGTATGCAGGTCAAGAAGCAACAGTTAGATCTGGATATGGAACAACAGACTGGTTCCGAATCAGGAAAGCAGTACGTCAAGGCTGTATATTGTCATCCTGCTTATATAACGTATATGCAGAGGACATCATGAAAAACACTGGGTTGGATGAAGCACAAGCTGAAATTAAGATTGCTGGGAGAAATGTCAATAACCTCAGATATGCAGATGACACCACCCTTATGGCAGAAAGCAAAGAAGAACTTAAGAGCCTCTTGATGAAACTGAAAGAGGAGAGTGAAAAAGTTGGCTTAAAACACAACATTCAGAAAACTAAGATCATGGCATCTGGTCCCATCACTTCATGGCAAATAGATGGGGAAGCAATGGAAACAGTGACAGACTTTAATTTTTTGGGTTCCAAAATCCCTGCAGATGGTGACTGCAGCCATGAAATTAAAAGACACTTACTCCTTGGAAGAAAAGTTATGACCAGCCAAGACAGCATACTAAAAAGCAGAGACACTACCTTGCCAACAAAGGTCTGTCTAGTCAAAGGTATGGTTTTTCCAGTCGTCGTATATGGATGTGAGAGTTGGACCATAAAGAAAGCTGAATGCTGAACAATTGGTGCTTTTGAGCTGTGGTGTTGGAGAAGACTCTTGAGAGTCCCTTGGACTGCAAGGAGATCCAACCAGTCCATCCTAAAGGAAATCAGTCCTGAATATTTTTTGGAAGGACTGATGCTGAAGCTGAAACTCCAACACTTTGGCCACTTGATGCAAAGAACTGACTCCTTGGAAAAGACCCTGATGCTGGAAAAGACTGAAGGTGGGAGGATAAAGGGATGACAGAGGATGAGATGGTTGGATGGAATCACCAACTCAATGGACATGAGTTTGAGTAAGCTCTGGGAGTTGGTGATGGACAGGGAAGCCTGGTGTGCTGAAGTCCATGGGGTCACAAAGAGTTGGCCACGACTGAGTGACTGAACTGAACTGAATGTATTATACAGTCTTTTGTAGCTGGTTTCATTCATTTAGTATAATGTTACCAAGATTTAACAATTTTATAGCAGGTATCAGTTCCTTTCATGGCTGAATATATTCTACTGTATATGCAGACTCAAGCAAAATTAACATTTCAATAGAAATAAGAGTTGACAAAGTTTTAAAGAAATGGTTTGACTGATTTTTTTTCTCTATCAGTATTATAGTTGATATAGTTATCATATTAAGTATGATATGTGTTTAATATATACTTAACAAGTAGAGAATATATTTAATAAGAAAATAAATTTAATAAAAGTAGAAAGTATTTTATATTTTAATAATTTTATTTTAATAAAAATTCAATACTTACTTGAATTAAAATGTTGAGTAGTTCATAAAACCAAGTACAAACATGATTATCAATATAGAGGAGAAATGAACCCTGTTCAAGGTCCAGGCATATATACAAGTGAGAAGGAAAAAAATAAATTTCATGGATTTTTTCCTATCTATATTGGAAATAACATTCTCACTAAAGTCATCTTTTAGTGGGCCAATCACTATAACACCTTAAAATTACAGTTTTTTCAAAGCAAAGGGCCCTATCATTCAGTGAACAAAACACTGAGTGGTTAGTTTTCTTAGTCAGAAATGGTTAAAATTCCTGAGGTCAAGTATGTGCTTGAGAAATAGTGCACATATCAATTCTAGTCATCAAGGTATAAAATGTCTACTCCCTGTGCTTCTCACTACCACTAGTAACTACAATTTTGTTTGATGGGTATTTAGAATCTTCTGGAGAGTTTAAATTTTAACATTACTGTATTATTATACAGGTCCTTTTCCACTTTGGTTATGTGAATAGCAAAATTCACTCAAGTCAGTTATAGTAATGTGGTACGCATGTGAAGAAAAACATTACACCATGCTTATTATTGCATGGAGATGTACTCTGTATAGAGTTCAGTGGATCTGTTTCAATGCACAAGATTATTGCCCGTGAGGAGGTTTTAAGCTAAGGACTGTTTGTAAACCTGGCTGATCGTGGACTCATTCAGGGGACTTTTAAAAACTACTGATACGTGAGTTTCACTCTCAGAGAGACTCAGATTTCATTGGCCAGAGTTAGGACCTGAGCATCAGTTTTGTAAAAGATGCCAGGTCGTTCCTATGGGTAGCCAGGGTTGAGATCTACTGTTCTAGAAAGATGGACAGGCTGATCGACACACATTGGAACTGTATAGTAGATCTGACCTTTGACATCGTCCTTGTATATTGAAAGAAATTAGCACTTAATGGATGAAAAGTTGGAATTTTAAGGAATTACATTTCATCTCCTTTATTTTCTATGAAGTTAAAGGTAAAACCTTCTACTGAGAGTGAAGACAGTAAAATTTAAGAAAGAGATTGCTTATCCCAACAACTGGGAGACAGTTGACCCCTGTATATTTTCTGTATGATTTGAGGACCCAGATGAAGTAAGAAACCTTGAATCTGTAGCAGCAATGGTTTGTATCTGTGTTTGACTTTCTTCATAGATGGAGAGGAGTGTGTGTTTTATCCTGTTAACAACTTGTGAATTCCTCTCACTTTTGTTTTTAACTCTGAGTCCATGATGTGGTGTCAGTAATGTTAATCTGTGCAGACTCAATAAGTGGTATAAAAGATCTGAATTCAGTGCTAGTTCCAGCCCACTACCTAAATCCCCATCGTCGAATTTAGTTCTGACATGCATTGCCTCTTCTTGGTTTCATACATCTTTAAAATACTTCTGACTGAGATGGGGGCTTTTAATTAAACAACTGAATTTGATATCACTTTGATTCCTTGAGATAAGACATCTTCATTTTGTTCTAACATGCCTCTCAGCATGTAAATGTTGGGGCTAGGTAACCAGTGTGTTGGGTAACACGGGAAAGATGAATATCACTTAAGAAAAGAGTCTAATGCTTTCTTTCCTAAACTGTCCTCAAGAGATAAATATAAGAAGACTTAATTTTCTGAAAGTCATCCTAAGAGAGAGACAGTGTATTAGGAATGTTCCTGTTGCCTTTCTTTCAAGGACAAGGAAAAACTCCTATAATGATTTTTAAAAGGTTGAGGGTGGGAGGGTAGACAATAATGTTTCCAAACACCATCTAGATTAAAAGGCTTAAGATGTTGAAAATCAAGTAACATACATCAACTGAGAATTCATAGATCTTTCTGCAAAGATAGCGCAATACATTAGGTATGGATATAGAAAGTTGGCTGACAATTCATGGTCATAGAAAACATATGTGCAATGGCCAGAATCATGGAATTGTATCAAGTGATACATGATTTTCAGTTCTTCCTTTTACACATGAGGAGACCAAGTCCTAGGAAAGAAAGACCTTGTCCAAGGCAGTTTATTCATCAGCAAAAAATGCCCCGATAGCAATTTTTCTACTGACACCATGAGGCGGTAAGAAAGTGAAGAACATGACGTTCTCTGTAAGTTCAAAGAGCAGTTGTTATGAGAGGTCTCCTCATAGTCCAGTGTTTTCTCTGTCTCAGTACAAAGCAGGGACCAGTCACAAGACAGCAAGGTACAAAGACAACTGTACCTTGCCTCAGCTCCCATCAAGAATAGCTATAGGATCCACTGTAGATGCCCACTAACTATGTGCCCAGTAAAGCAAAAAGTCTAAAAATAGAGAGGGATGTGATAAATACATCCTGGATCTGAATGGCCATGGGTGTGACATTCTAAGTGAGAAATATGGACAAAACGATTCAAAATCAGAAAGAGGAACTACGATTTTTGCTGGCTAGTCAGCAGATTTGGCTTGGCTGGAATGGAGACTTCTGGTTAAGGAGTGACAGAAGGTGACAGACACCAGTCCTAGGTAAATTCTTGAGTCCGTGACCTCCTCACTCTGCTCTGTGGGCAAATAAGATGCACGAGCATTGCACTGGTGGAAACCATGAGGAAGAAGGACGGGCAGGGCTGCTCTGCCCGTGCGGGGGACAGGCTGGGCTCAGGAGCGGGAGGCGGGGGACCAGCACAGGAGCCCCTGAGGCGGTGCTGGAGGGTCTGGAAGGGCGAGGATGGCGAGGGTGGTAAAGGAAAGAAGCTACTTGAGAGAAATTCACAGGACCATGTGGTCTTGAAGAAAACATGGGGTGGAAAGGAAGTAAAGGAAAGAGAGGTAGACAGGTGATTTGAAGAATCCAGGCCTGTGCTAGTGAAGAAATTTGGTGTTGTAGACAGAAATGATGATTTAAGACCTACTTCTGAAGGAAAAAAAAACTAAAGTTTAGACACATTGAAATAAGGTATATCTTAAAAATTCAAATGGAAACACTCAGTGAAGGGATGGAGATTAGAACTAATACTAGAAGACAGGGCAAAAGAGCTGTAGATATGGGAGTTCATGTATTTGAAGCCCGCACATGAAGTCACAGAAACAAGTATCGGTTGGGCTGGTTAGCAAATACATCAAGTTTTTTCTTGTTTTAGATTGAATTTAAGTAGTCTTCAGGGTTGTCTACTTTGTAAAAAAAAAAAAAAAAAGACAAACAATAGGAGGAGAAAACAAACCCAGCTAATTAGCAATTTCTATGAACTTTGAGCTTGAGGTCTTTCCTTGAATGAAACTAAAGAACAGTCACAGTAAGAAATTGAAAATTTAGCACTATCTAGCACATTAACAATTGTAATTTTGAAAAATAAAAGGATAAATCTGTCTTTTTCACATCCTCCCCTATCTAATCATAGTAGGAAGCAGATGTCTTTGGAAAGGACTGACATAGGTGATTTTTTTTTAAAGGCTGTAAGTATCAGTTGTGGTTTCTAATGCTATATACTCTTAGAGCAGCTTGGATCTGAACATTTTAAATTAGAAATAAAATATTGAGAAAGAAATACTATTTTTAAAATAGAGACCATCCTTAAGTGTGTTATATTTATTCTTCATTTCATTAAGATTTAAATAAGTCACCATAAGTGTGTTTGGGGGGATTTCTTTCCCAAAAAATCTTCTGAAAGATCTTTAGTCTAGGGATACATTCTGCTTAATGTTCCATTTACATTTGTGATGATTCTACCATTTTGTTCTCCTATACCACCTACAGTGACCAAGGCTCATTCCTTTTAATTCACATTTCTACCCATTTTTATAGATTATTTAATACTGCATAATAATTAGGCAATTAGGTCACAACCCAGTGCACTCTAAGCAGCATGGGAATGATCCAAAAAAATACAAAATGAAGTCAAAGTAACATAAAAAGGACTCTGCAGTGTAGAAAGAAATCAGATTACTGGTAAATACTTCGGTGTCATGAGGAGCCACTGCAAAGTCATTTAGCCAGTATTTCCCATATTGTGTGATTTTAACCAGACTATTCTCAAATATGTTTATATATATATATATATAATACTTTTTTTTTTTAAGAGAAAAACCTTACATTTAAGTGCATGTCCTACGGGCTCTTTGTGTTACACACACAACAACCAAAACTCAGTCAGTTTTACCTGTACACAGTGTTTCACCAAAAGACAGGCATGGCCTACTGAACTCTTTGACAGAAACTGTAGAATCCTTCCCTTCTTTGCCTTCCTTTTGGCTTACTTCTTCCTACTATTCCTCAGCCGGCTGGCCAGAGGCTATATCCCTCTCAGTTCTCCTCATTCTCAAAAAACTCAGTACAATGCTTTCAAACTGAGTCTTTTATGCAACACTGGCTTGAGGCGATGCCTACCAAGTTTTGGAATTTACACTAATAAGGAAATAGCAGGTTATGCTATGGTAACGCATTGACCTCAAAATCTCAGGGGACTAACACAACAATATATACGTCTTTCTCCTTCTTCCTGTCTAAAACTGGTAAGCCCACAGTGTGTTCCATGAAGCCACTCAGGGTTTTGGAGGCTCCAATATCAGATGACACTGCCATTTCAAAAAATGTACACTGTGAGAGAGAGAACATGAAGAACTGTCAACCGCATTTTCACTTCTACTCACTTGGCAAAGTTGTCTAGGAAACCCAAGGGGAGAAAAAGAACTGCTGGACACTAAGAACTGTCTTTACACCCTGAGAAGGTACCTCTTTTAGAGGCAGCACCATGAGCACAGAAAATTACTAGACTTGGTGACAAGAAACCTGTCTAATTTTGGACAAGATAATTCCATTTTCCTGGGCTTTAACTTGCAAAATGAGAAATTTAGGGGAAGAGGAGCATTAGGATGTTAGAAACTCATATCCTATCACAGAAGGCTCAAGGCTTTAGGTGGTAAGTTTCATCACATTGTAAGAATTTTCTTCCAATATTAAACAAAAGAGGTCTTAATACTAAAATAGATTTGTTGCTGTTGTTCTGTCGTCAAGTCATGTCCGATTCGTTGTGACCCCATGGACTGTAGCATGCCAGGCTCCTCCACTATCCCCAGAGTTTACTCAAATTCATGGTAGACATTAAATCCAAAGAGCCAAAAAACTTAAAAGTCCCCTCCCTCCTTCCTTCACTGTCCAGAGCATCCTCCACCCAGCAAAACAGCCTTGCATGGTGGGGTTAAAACAGAATGGCTTTCCTTTGCTATTAAGTTGGAATTCCTCTGTTAAACAAGGAAGCTTCCAGAGTTTGAACCCAGTTGGAGGTAATAAATATCTCTTTTTCATTTGATACATAATATCTGATATTTATGATTTTAATATCAAACAAGATATATAAAATAAGGATTCTTCAGATTTTTTGGATGGAAATTGAGTATCATAAAACACTGGGAATGCACAATGACAAGATCTGCTACAACTCTCAGAATAAAAAGGAAAGGGAGCTCCATTAATGCTATTTCACTTGGTAACTTTTCTAAACTTCTTACCATATCTGCTACCAGTATACGAATATGGGTAAAGTACTATATTACAAAATGATTGGACTTGATGGGAAAGATCTAGAAAATTGTTTTAATTTGGGGGTTTATAAAATATTTAAGAATACTCTTTCTCTGAAGCACAATTATCTAGGTTGTTGCTTGACTCTCACAATATGGAGAAAGCCTGTGTCCAATGAAACCAATTTTGTCATGCAATGATTTCTACCTTAATTTGAATTATACCAGGACTACAGGGGCCATGGCTACTAGGAGGAAATATAATCAGTAAGCTATTACAATTATAAAGCTGTATACTATGCTTACAGTAGGGGTAATACCTTAACTCCAGTCTTAAATCCAGGTAAGAAGCAGAGACCAATGTCAGGTTTGGCCTGAAATTTAATGCCATGTAACAAGTCACTGACAGAGGAGCCTGGCGGGCTACAGACTATGGGGTCACAAAGAGTTGGACACGACTGAGTGAAAAACAACAAGAAGTCACCACACAAGCAAAGCTAAGGACGTGTTGATCTGCCTGGATACACTTCTAAGATTCTGTCCCCACAGTGCCGTGTGAGGAAGCTCACTGACTGTAGTACAGCGAAGTTTTATTGGAACCAGAACAGATTCAGTGATTTGTACTGGATTCAAATTCAATGAAACCATCTGTGTTCATGAATTAGCTAACAAATGGCAGATATACAGATTCCACAGATAGGAAACAATTTATTGAATAAACCTTCTACAATTTCATTTCATGTTATTAATAGTGAAATGATCCTTATAAAATAATTAAATAAACCAAAAGTGGGGGAGGGAATATAAGGAAGCTATATATATATATATATATATATATATATATATATATATATATGTGTGTGTGTGTATATATATATATATAATTATATTTCAGAATCTTCAAAAAGAGGGGAGTGGACTTTGGGAAGGAAGGAGTAAGGACTGGCAGACTCTATCCCAAGAAAAACAATTTAACACGTGCAAATTTTTAAAAAAATCATTAATCATTCATATTCTCTGGAAATTGCCCTAAGTGCATGCAACAAATGGATGAATATTCATTCAAGAAAATCTACTAAGTCTCAGGAGGAAGAGTGAGAGTCTGTGGCATCTGACCCATAACCCAGTCCATTACACCCATTTACCCAGCTCCTGGGAAACTCTACCCCAGGCTTGTGCAGCCAAGGCAGGCGCCCCCACTTCCTCCAGCTCCCACTTTGAAATCATGGTTTCACTACGGGAAAAGGAGGCTTCTGCATTTCTCATCTCCCCTTCCTGCATGCCCCATGTTGCAAAAGTGCTACTCCAGGCAAATCCAAAAGGACTGGGTCTGTATTCCCCCACCCAGTTACAATGTACAGTGCAGGAGACTTACCTGCAGTGCTATCATCTGAGAATACTGGGCCCTGATCACCTGTGCCTCCACTCGCTCATAGGATGAAAATTCCACACTGAGAGACGCAAAGTGAAAAGAAGCAAAACCAACAGAATTGTAGGGGAAAATAGGCAGTTCAACAATGATAGCTAGAGACTTAAATACCCCAATAATGGGTAGAACGAACTGGCAGAAGATTAACAGGAAACAGACGACCTGAATAATTCTACAAACCAACTAGAACAAATCTCTCTAGAAAAACTCCACTGAACAGTAGAATATACCTTCTTCTCAAGCACACAGAACATTCTCCAGAGTAGACAAAGTGCTAAGCCACAAAGCAAATCAAAACACATTTAAAACAACTGAAATAACAGAATGCATGTTTTCAGCCCACAAAGGAGTTAAATTAGAAATCAATAACTGAAGGAAATTTGGGAAATTGACAAATATCTGGAAGTTAAACACACCAACATCCTGCTGGTTAAAGAAGAGCAATAGAAAGGATTAGAACAGGGTGCCATGGCAACTGTATGCCAACAAGTTAGATAACTTAGATGAAACTGACAAATTCCTAGAGAGACACAAAACTACCAAAATTGACTCAAGAATAAACAGAAAATTTTAGCAGGCAAATCATGAATACAAAGATTGAATCAATCATTTACAAACTTCCCACAAAGTCCAGGTCCCAGCTGGCCCACCAGTGAATTCCACTCAGTTTTCAAAAAAGAATGAATGCCAATCCTTTACAAATTCATGCAAAAAGTAGAAGGGGAAGGGACATTTCCGAGCTCATTTTATAATGCTAGTACTGCCCTGCTGGATAACATCACTGACTCAATGGACATGAATTTGGGCAAACTCTGGGAGACAGTGAAGGACAGAGAAGACTGGTGTGTTGCAGTCCATGGGGTCACAAAGAGCTGGACAGCACTTAGTGACTGAGCAACTGCCCTGCTACAAAAGATATGACAAGAAATGAAAACTGTAAAATAATGCCACTCATGAATACAGAACAAAGATCCTAAACAAAATTGAAGTGAATTCCACAACATATTAAAAATGTTAGATACTAAGGGGGAATTACACCAGGAAGACTGGTTTAACATCTGAAAATCAATTGATATAATCACCATATTAATAGAATAGCGGGGAAAATTGTATAATCATCACACCAGAGACATAAAAAGTACTCTGAAAAATCCAATACTACTCATAATAGAAGTGCCCAACCAACTAGGAGTAGCTAAGTGTCTACTTAACCTGATTAAAGTATCTACAAAAAACCTTCAGGTAATATCATATTTGGTGCTAGAGAAGACTCTGGAGAGTCCCCTGGATTGCAAGAAGATCAAACCAGTCAATTCTAAAGGAAATCCATCCTGAATATTCACTGGAAGGACTGATGCTGAAGCTGAAGCTCCAGTACTTTGACCACCTGATGTGAAGAACTGACTCATTTAAAAAGACCCTGATGCTGGGCAAGACTAGAGGCAGGAGCAAGAATGAAGGCAGGAGGAGAAGGGGATGACAGAGGATGACATGGTTGGATGGCATCACTGACTCGATTGATGGACATGAGTTTGAGCAAGCTCCAGGAGTTGATGATGGACAGGGAAGCCTGGCGTGCTGCAGTCCATGGGGTTGCAAAGAATTGGACACATCTCAGCAACTGAATGACAACAATATCATATTTAATGGTAAAAAACATGAATGCTTGCTTTCCCTTAACATTAAGAACAAGATAAGGATGTTTGTTCTCATCACTTCTGTTCTACATTGTACTAGAGGTTTGAATTACAGTAAACAACCAGCAAAAAGATATAAAAGATGTAGAATGAAAGGAATAGATGAAACTACCTCTCTTCATAGATGATATGATCTTATACATAGAAAATCCTCAGGAAGTAACTGAAATATTATTAAAACTAAGAAATCCAGCAAATCCTAGGGTAAATAAATTAAAAAACCCATTGAATTTGTATATACCACCAGTAACACAAAAATAAAGAAAATTTCATTGATAATGGCAAAGAGAAAAAAATACTTAGATGTGCATTCTACAAAAGAATTGCAAAACATACAGTAAAACTATAAAATATTATTAAAAGAAATTGAAGAATTTCTAAATAAATAGAAAGACAGCTCACATGTTGGCATCCTCGTCTGTAAAATGACGCAGTCACATTGGAAAACAATTTAGCAGTTCTTCAAGTGGTTAACAGAATGCCCATTCCACTCTCAGGTATCAACTCAAGAGAAATGAAAACATGTTTATACAAAACTTGTACATGAAAGTTCATAGCAGTATCATTCACACAAACCAAAAAGTGATCATCAACAGATGAATGGATAAATAAAATGAGCTATATTCATATCATGAAATGTTATTCAGCCATAAAAAGGAATACGATACTGACACCAGCTACAACATAGATGAAACTTGAAAACATGCTAAGTGAAAGAAGCCAGTTACGAGAGGTCTCATATTGTCTGATTCCATTTAGATGGAACACCCAGAAGAGACAAATCCATAGAGACTGAAACTACACTGGTGGTTGCCTCGAGCAGGAGTAGTGGGCAAAGGGTAGGAATGTGGAGTGATTGCTAATGGATACGGGTTTCTTTTAGAGGGGATGAAATACTGTGCGACGGATGCAGAACGCTGTGGATATACTAAAAAACACTAAATTTTACACGTTAAAGGAGTGAATGGTATAGCATGTGAATTATATCTCAATAAAGTTATTTAAGAAATATTTAAGAATAAAATCACACACATTTGCAGAGTAAATTTCTCTTTTAATAGAATACATTTCTCTTTATTCTTCAAAATTTTCCTCACTTCCTTAGACCTTCACTTTTTCATATGACTTTTGGAATCAGTTTTTTTGCTTCCTCAAAAACTCCTTGAGGATTTGAGTTAGAAATGAAGTGAGCTCATGGATTTGGGAGAATAGAGATTGCACAATACGGAGTCTGACTTTCATGAGCAGGTTATATCCATACCCCCCTCTTCTTCATCATCTTCTTTTTTCCAGCTAAATACTTCATTTTTTCACATGATGAACTTCTATAGTTTCGTAACGGTAACTCCTAGTTACTATTTATTCTACAGTGATGAACACAGTTGTATTGTGTGAATTCGGTTTCAATCTGTTAGAGAGCAGGGGTTCCATCAGGTTTCATACAAAGATCAGTGCACTCTACACACACTCAGTACACTTGCCGTGTGTTTATCAGCACTAGCAGCTTACTCGTGTGGCACCTGAGTGCCTGTGTGCACGCCGTTTAGACTGCAGTCGACACCAGGAGTGCACTTTCTAATCTTTGTATATTTTTATCATCCTTACCTTTTCTATTAAGACTTAGAACAAAACTCTTATACTGGCTTATTATTAACGTCCTAGCATCCCGAGACACAGGAATGTATATGGTATAAAGAGAGTGTTTGCCTTCACTGTCTATAGAAACAGGCTGCAAGAAATAGGTCTGTGGCCATTTGCCTAGTTAATTGCTCTGATCTAAAAGAATCAAGACTAGGTCTCTAGGTTAAACCCCTAAGGTGCCAAGAAGACTGAAGCCCTACTTCCCTAGGTATTTACATTGCAAATAATATAAATGCCAGACTTTGAGCACATCTCTAGGTCTTAAATCCCAGCCAGCAGCCATTTATCAGGCCCTTGGAAAGATGTATATACATTTCTAAATGTTAGACTGAGAATCCAGGATCCTTTCTATCCCATCTCAAATAAATAAAAATGTATGTCTTCTCTTTCATGAGAGGAGGTGGCTATCTCTCTCCTGTATATAAAAAGATTGAATTCATTATTTTCCAACGCTCACCTAGTGTCAGACTACTCTTGTAGATTTGTCTGTTTGGCTTTTATTGTGTTAAAACAAAGTAAGGCTTGGAATGAAGTGGTTAGGAGAGGTGATGTGCTTATTATTTACTAAAGACAACTAATAATAACACACACACTCTCACCGAGAATGCCTCATAAGGCATACAGCACCAAATTAATAAACATGAATATTAACAACTCACCATATTAGATTTTTCTTATGTTAAACATTTCTGCCTTCCTGAGACAAACCCCAACTGATGATAATATATCTAATTTTAAACATTTTTTAATGTTGGGTGTATCACATGAACTTCTGTATCAACATTCATATGGAGATTCTTGTGATTTTATTACTCTTTTCTATCAAGTTTATTATTACTGTTTTAAGAGCTTAATAACTGGATAGGTGGTTTAGCTTCTTTCTCTGTGACAGCTTGTAAGAAATAAAAATAACTTGCTCTTAAATAAAAATAATAAGCCTTGAAGGATTATTTAATATATCCTGTAACACCATCTGAGCCTGGTGTCTTAATAGGGGAGGGAGGAAGACAACTGGTTCCAAATGTTATAGTGCTTGATAGTTTATTTCCTATCAAGTGAATTTTTATAATTTCTAAATAAATTGTGCATTTCATTTATGCTTTCAAAATTAAGTTTTATAGTAAATCTTAAGGCTGACATTGGTTATCTTTTGTTGACTTTCAGCTTTAGCGCACAAGCATTTCCCTGGCTATGCATTAATTTTTTTATCTGGGATCTTCCCTTCTTTGCTTTTAAACTCAGATTATTGATTTATTTTTTTACTTTATCCAGTATGAATGAAATTTCTTTTATCAGCTCAGTCTTTCATATTGACCACAAAACTGCACTTCATTTTCCTCTCTCAGTGTCTGTTTTTACCCTTTGCTCAGCTCTTTATTCCAATTTCTGATTGGTTAATTTGAGAATGCACTTTTCTAAGTACTATCAAATACAATCCAGCACATTGTCATCTGGGATTACTGGGGGTTGCCATATTGTAGCCAAGTTTCCAGGACTATCTGATGACACCAAATTGTGAGGCAAAAAACCACTTATAAACATGTACTTGTTTATTGTATTTGGCCATAGGACTAAATATAATTTTCCACTAACAGATGGTGTCTAAGATTGCAGACATTCCACAATTCCTTAGTCAAAGAAAGAGGAAGGAAACTGACATTTAAATTTGCTAGAAATTAAATAATCAATAACATGAAAAATATAGAGAAATGAACAATATAAATCAGGCTGCTCTCATTCTGCTCTAAAGGCTTTGGCCTCAGCTACAGAGTTCATCTCAACTATTACTACAAAGAAATATTCAACTGTCTCCTTAATGTAGTCACAATTACATTTCAGCCTGCTCCCAACACAACTGTCTTCAACCAGGTCACACCAAATGTTTTACCCAAATCAGCTGATGAGCACCTCTTGGCATGATTCTTTGACTTTGGCTCCCTCCTGTCATTAGTCAAATTCCTTGAATTTTGAGTAATCATCCAACTTTTGCTGACGGATAAGATGCAAGTCCCATTTCCCTGCTGAATCAATCTCTGTCTTATTTTTTAAGATTGCTATATGGTCTAAAATAATACTCACATGATAAGGATGGATAGAGTCCTACATCTAAAAATTATTCTTAACATCTCTGGAAGAGGAGATTTAGACCAAGAAAGGTTAAAAAGCTTGCACTAGGGCACATACATGTAGATGATGTTAGATCAGGCCTTGAACTTCACTCTGCTTACTCCTAGTCCTGGGCATTCTCCACTCTTTCATGTTTTCCCCTCTTTCCTTTTTCCCACTTTTAACTCCAGCATGCTGAATCACCTAGAAGATAGTACAAGACGCTCATGAGAACTAAGAGCCATATTTATTCGTCATCAACCACCAACCTTTCCAAAAGTTGAAATAAAGGCTTATACTGCAGCATTTAAGTACTAAAAATGGTCTTAGTAGACTAGAAGATTTATTGTTCCTTATAGTTAAAATTTTCTGTTATAAACAAGAGAGATAAAATGACTGCTGTTAAATAATGCACAGACATATATTACAAAAATAAAACCCAAAACTCCTTAAATTCAATAAAATTACAATTACAAAATCAGTTCCAAAAATAATCATTTTAAGGATAATCTGAAACCTCAGAAATTATGGTTAGTATGGTAAGGAGAAAGGGATCAGATATCTAACATCTGAGTGGTAACAGAGATAGGAAAATGGCAAGCATTTTCCATTGCTTAGCTCAATTCATCTTTAAGCAAAAGGGAATCACTAGAAGTTCACTAGCTAGTTATTCTGACTAATTTTCAAAACATAAGCACATATTGTTAAATACAAGCATGCATTCTTAACCTTGTGGCCAAGGTAATTTTGATAAAAATAGCACAGCACAGGGCCATACTATAATATTATTCCAAAGAGGGCGTCCCTGGTGGCTCACTGACAAAGAATTGTCAATGCACGGGACACAGGTTTGATCCCTGATCCAGGAAGATTCCACATGTTGCGGTGCAACTAAGCCCATGTACCGCAACTATTGCACCAGCGCTCTAGAGCCCATGAGCAGCAGCTACCGAGCCAACAAATTCCAGCTACAGAAGCCCACATACCTAGAGCCTACGCTCCACAAGAGAAACCACTGCAATGAGAAAGCCACATACTGCAACTAGAGAGTAGCTCTCACTCACTGCAACTGGAGATGGTCCATGCATAGCAACAAAGATCCAGTGCAGCCGTAAATAAATAAAACTTAAAAAGTAATACTCTAAAGGGTAACTCATACTTAAAGTTACAAACTTTTCTCAATAATTCTGATATTGTGGCATATAGTTTCTTGATGATTGTAGAATACGAAATCAAAAACTCAGTTTCAGAAACTTTTATTTCTATAGCTATCTTTATATTTTGATCCAGCTCAGTTGCTTTAATTGCCCAGTACTGCGAGGAGTTTATCAACATTGTTACAAAGCTGATAACGTTTTGGGGTTTTACCAGTTAAGTCATCCCTTTTGAATTCCTCACCAGTCAAAGCATTTTCAAGTGTTCTTGGGCAGTCCTGATCATTATTAGTGTTTATTTATCAGCTAGGGACTGTACCCTAAGTTCTTTGCAGCAAACACAAGCTTTTCACATCTCACCATCCACAGAACAAACTAAAACATCTAAGTACTCAGAATGCTATAGATATAATGGCAGAGATGAGGAAGTGAGCAATGTGAACTAGTGGAAGGAACACTAGACTGAAAGCTATTAGATCATGTCTAAGACCTAAGGAGAGATAAGAAAGTCTTCCTCAGTGATCAATGCAAAGAAATAGAGGAACACAAAAGAATGGGAAAGACTAGAGATACCAAGGGAACTTACCATGCAAAGATGGGATCAATAAAGGAGAGAAATGGTAGGGACCTAACAGAAGCAGAAGACATTAAGAAGAGGTGGCAAGAATACACAGACGAACTGACTTTTTGTTACGATGGTTTGATCACTAACCTAGAGCCAGACATCCTGGAATGTGAAGTCAAGTGGGCCTTAGGAAGCATCACTATGAACAAAGCTAGTGGAGGTGATGGAATTCCAGTTGAGCTATTTCAAATCCTGAAAGATGATGCTGTGAAAGTGCTGCACTCAATATGTCAGCAAATATGGAAAATTCAGCAGTAGCCACAGGACTGGAAAAGGTCAGTTTTCATTGCAATCCCAAAGAAAGGCAGCCAAAGAATGCTCAAACTACCACACAATTGCACTCATCTCACACGCTAGTAAAGTGATGCTCAAAATTCTTCAAGCCAGGCTTCAGCAATACGTGACCCATGAACTTCCAGATGTTCAAGCTGGTTTTAGAAAAGGCAGGGGAACCAGATATCAAGCTGCCAACATCTGCTGGATTATCAAAAAGCAAGAGAGTTCCAGAAAAACATCTATTTCTGCTTTATTGACTATACCAAAGCCTTTGACTGTGTGGATCATAACAAACTGTGGAAAATTCTGAAAGAGATGGGGATACCAGACCACCTGACCTGCCTCTTGAGAAATGTGTATGCAGGTCAGGAAGCAACAGTTAGAACTGGACATGGAACAACATGCATGCATGCTAAATCACTTCAGCCGTGTCTGACTCTGTGCGACCCCATAGATGGCAGGCAACCAGGCTCCTCTGTCCACTGGCTTCTCTAGGCAAGAATACTGGAGTGAGTTGCCATTTCCTTCTCCAATGGAACAACAGACTGGTTCCAAATAGTAAAAGGAGTACATCAAGGCTGTATCTTGATGTACTCCACTTATATGCAGAGTACATTTAACTTATTTAACGTACATGCAAAGTATATCATGCGAAATGCTGGGCTGGATGAAGCACAAGCTAGAATCAAGATTGCCAGGAGAAATATCAATAACCTCAGATATGCAGATGACACCAGTCTTATGGAAGAAAGCGAAGAAGAACTAAAGAGCCTCTTGATAAAGGTGAAAGAAGGGAGTGAAAAAGTTGGCTTAAAGCTCAACATTCAGAAAACAAAGATCATGGCATCCAGTCCATCACTTCATGGCAAATAGATGGGGAAACAGTGGAAACAATGGCTGACTCTATTTTGGGGGGCTCCAAAATCATTGCAGATGGTGACTGCAGCCATGAAATTAAAAGATGTTTGCTCCTTGGAAAAAAAGTTATAAGCAACCTAGACAGCATATTAAAAAGCAGAGATATTGCTTTGCCAACAAAGGTCCGTCTAGTCAAGGCTATGGTTTTTCCAGTGGTCATGTATGGATGTGAGAGTTAGACTATAAAGAAAGCTGAGCACCGAAGAATTGGTGCTTTTGAACTGTGGTGTTGGAGAAGACTCTTGAAAGTCCCTTGGACTGCAAGGAGATCAGTCCATCCTAAAGGAGATCAGTCCTGGGTGTTCACTGGAAGGACTGATGCTGAAGCTGAAACTCCAATACTTTGGCCACCTGATTTGAAGATTGACTCATTTGAAAAGACCCTGATGCTGGGAAAGATTAAGGGCCAGAGGAGAAGGGGACGACAGTGGATGAGATGGTTGGATGGCATCACCAACTCAATGGACACAAATGTAAGTAAACTCTAGGAGTTGGTGATGGACAGGGAAGCCTGGCATGCTGCAGTCCATGGGGTTGCAAAGAGTCAGACACGACTGAGCGACTGAACTGAAATGAAGACCTAACTATCATTATCAGGGTACGTATCCTTTGGCATGCTACTTAATTTTTCTAGGCCTTAATCTTTATATTAGAAAAGAAGGAAGGTTTAAAATAAATGGCCTGATTTTCCACCTTCAAAATTTGTAAAAAGAAGAGTAAACTTAAAAAAGTAGAAGAAGATAGTATCTGATATCAGAAGGATATCAGAACAACAACAACAAAATCAGTGAAATGTAAAACAAGCAAACACAGAAAAAGCTTAAAAACCTAAAAGTTAATGTTTTGAAAAAAAATCACAAAATTTATAAACACCTAGGTAGTCAATCAAGGGGAAAAAGTAGCACACACAAATTACCAACAATAAGAGTGAAAATGGAGTTGTAACTATAGATTCCACAGAAATACCAGGGCAGTAAGAGAATACTACGAATACGAACAATTTTATACAACAAATTCAAGTGAGATGAAAAGAACAAATTCTTAAAAAACCAGAACTTAGCAATAGTGACAAAAGATGAATTGAAAATCTGAATATTTTTATATTTACCAAAAGAATTCAAAATTTACAACTATTCTATGAAGAAAACTTCTTGCAAAGTTATTTTATTGACTAATTTTCTCTAATATTTAAGGAAGGAACACTACTAACCTCACACAATCCCTGAAACAGGGAAAGAATAAACATCCAAACTTATTTATGAGGGCAGCACAATTCTGATATTAAAAATGGCAAAGGTATTCTATAAAGAAGACCACAAATCAATACTATTCATAACCTTATGGCAAGTTTTAGATATATTTGTCAGCTGAATCGAGACTTACATCAAAACAATAATACATCAAATCAAGTAAAGTTTGTTCTAGAAATGCCACAATGTTGGAAACACTTAAAAAATAAATCAATGCAATTCATTCTCTTAATATTATAAAGGAGAAAAAAATGGCCATTTCAATATATGCAGAAATTTTTTTTTAACAAATTCAGCATACATTTATGAACAACAATGTTCTCAACAAACCAAGAAAAAGAAAGTTCCATTCTTATTAAGAGTATCTGTGAAATAATTACAGCTAACATTATATTTAATGGTTAAGTATTTATGCTTTCTCCCTAAGTTACAAAACAAGGTAATAATAACCACTTTCAAAATTTCTATTCAACACTGTACTGAAAGCTAGACATTGAAATAACGTAAGAAAAAGGAATAAGCATAACAATCAGAAACAAAGAAGTAATATTATCACTACATTCTGATAGTATAATTGTTCACATAGAACATTCTATAAAATTTAAAAACTACTAGAAATTAATAAGCTAATTTAGCAAGGTTGGGAGACACATGGTTAACATAAAAATCAATTGTATATTCATATGATAGCAGCTAACAACTGAAAATATGATTAGAAAAACATTTTTATAATTGTGTAAAAACACATAAAATATTTAGAAATAATTTTAAAAGAGAATATTAAAGTCATCTATACAGAAAACTATAAAAATATTCCTGGAAAAAATTAAAGAAAAACTAAATAAAGAAACCTAATGCTAATGATTGGCAAGGTCAATATTGTTGCAACATAATTCCTTCTCTGTAAAACCAATGCAGTTTCATGATAATCTTGCAATCATTTTTATGAAACTGAAGAGATGATTCTGAATTTTATATAGAGATAAAACAGCCATGAACTCATAGCATGTATAAAATAATAATAAGAAGAAAATAGTTGAAAGAGTTACACCACTTGATTTCTGCTGCTGCTGCTAAGTCACTTCAGTCGTGTCCAACTCTGTATGACCCCCATAGACAGCAGCCCACCAGGCTCCCCCGTCCCTGGAATTCTCCAGGCAAGAACACTGGAGTGGGTTGCCATTTCCTTCTTCAAAGCATGAAAGTGAAAAGTGAAAGTGAAGTCGCTCACTCGTTCCTGACATTTAGCAACCCCATGGACTGCAGCCTACCAGGCTTCTCTGTCCATGGGATTTTCCAGGCAAGAGTACTGGAGTGGGTTGCCATTGCCTTCTCTGACTTGATTTCTAGGGTTACTATAAAACTAGAGTAATAAAGACAGATCAACAGACAAAATTAATAACTAAATCAATGTATTAATAACAAAAATAGAGAATCCAGAAGTAGACCCATATTTCTAAGGTCATTTGATGTTAAATATGAGGCTAAAGTAACTCAATCAAGGAAAAGAATGTGTTTTTCAATAAACATCCTAGAATAAATGGGTAGTCATATTAAAATAACAACAACAACAACAACATTTACTCCTGCCCTACACACACACAAATTAATTTGTAGTGGACCTGGGAACTAAACATAAAAGGTAAAACACAAAAGGTTTTGAAAGAAAATACAGAATGGTATCTTTTAAACTTAGAGGTGAACAAAAATTTCTTAAATAGAAGGGAGAAAGCAATAATAATAAAAGAAAGCGTGATGAATCACGCTTTATCACAAGTAAAAATTTGGTTTTAACAAAGGGTATCATTGGGAAAATGAAGAGCACATACAAACCAGTAATAAAAAGATACACAATCTAACAAAAGGAAAATTAAATGAAAAGTTTCAAAAAAACAAGATATATTAATGGCCATTACATATTGAAAATACTGGAAATTAAACTATAAGGAAATACCAGTACCTACAAAGCAAAATGAGTAAAACTAAAGACTCACAAAAATCAAATACTGGAGGGAAGTGAATCACCTGAAGCTTCTATACATATAACTACTTCAGAAAAACATTTGGCAGTATCAAAAAAAAAAAAAATACAGTGAAAATAAAAAGTAAGTATACACCTAATCTCCAACCAAGAAGTTTGAGAACTAGATATTCATCCAAAATAATAGAAAAACATGTCAGAGATGGGTCTGAAGTTTACTCTCTTGTCTCCTGCTTCAATGCTTTGTCAATCAGTTCTTTTTCAACTGAAAACCTTGTCGGCATCTCAGCATTTGGCTGACTATGCAATGGGCAGATGGACATGGTCGGGCCAGCTGTGCTCTTCTCAGATAATTTGACCTCAGATAACACATATCTAGAAACCTTACTCTGGTTGTGCTACATCAAATGCAGTACTTGTGTGCAATCTCAAAAATGACAGAATGATCTCTGTTCATTCCCAAGGCAAACCATTCAATATCACAGTAATCCAAGTCTATGCCCCGACCAGTAAGGCTGAAGAAGCTGAAGGCGAACGGTTCTATGAAGACCTACAAGACCTTCTAGAACTAACACCCAAAAAAGATGTCCTTTTCATTATAGGTGACTGGAATGCAAAAGTAGGGAGTCAAGAAACACTGGAGTAACAGACAAATTTGGCCTTGGAGTACGGAATGAAGCAGGGCAAAGGCTAACAGAGTTCTGCCAAGAGAATGCACTGGTCATAGCAGACACTCTCTTCCAACAACACAAGAGAAGGCTCTACACATGGACAACACCAGATGATCAATACCAAAATCAGATTGATTATGTCCTTTGCAGCCAAAGGTGGAGAAGTCAATACAGTCAGCAAAAACAAGACTGGGAACTGACTGTGGCTCAGATCATGAACTCTTTATTGCCAAATTCAGACTTAAATTGAAGAAAGTGGGAAAAACCACTAGACCATTCAGGTATGACCTAAATCAAATCCCTTATGATTATACAGTGCCATTATGAAATAGATTTAAGGGACTAGACTGGTAGACAGAGTGCCTGATGAACTATGGACGAAGTTCATGACATTGCACAGGAGACAGGGAGCAAGACCATCCCCAAGAAAAAGAAATGCAAAAAAGCAAAATGGCTGTCTGAGGAGGCCTTACAAATAGCTGAGAAAAGGAGAGAAGCAAAAGGCAAAGGGGAAAAGGAAAAATACACCCATTTGAATGCACAGTTACAAAGAATAGCAAGGAGAGATAAGAAAGCCTTCCTCAGTGATCAATCCAAATAAAGAGAGGAAAACAATAGAATGGGAAAGACAAGAGATCTCTTCAAGAAAATGAGGGATACCAAGAGAACATTTCATGCAAAGATGGGCACAATAAAGGACAGAAATGGTATGGACCTAACAGAATCAGAAGATATTAAGAAGAGGTGGCAAGAATACACAGGAGAACTGAACAAAAAAGATCTTCATGACCCAGAAAATCATGATGGTATGATCACTCACCCAGAGCCAGACATCCTGGAATGTGAAGTCAGGTGGGCCTTAGGAAGCATCACTACAAACAAAGCTAGTGGAGGTGATGGAATTCCAGTTGAGCTATTTCAAATCCTAAAAGATGGTGTTGTGAAAGTTCTGCACTCAATATGTCAGCATATGTGGAAAACTCAACAGTGGCCACAGGAATGGAAAAGGTCAGTTTTCATTCCAATCCCTTTGAAAGGCAACACCAAAGAATGTTCAAACTACCACACAATTGCACTCATCTCACACACTAGTAAAGTAATGCTCAAAATCCTCCAAGCCAGGCTTCACGAATATGTAAACTGTGAACATCCAGATGTTCAAGCTGGTTTTAGAAAAGGCAGGGGAAACAGATATCAAATTGCCAACATCCTCTGGATCATCAAAAAGCAAGAGAGTTCCAGAAAAACATTTAATTCTTCTTTATTGACTATGCCAAAGCCTTTGACTGTGTGGATCACAATAAACTGTGGAAAATTCTGAAGGAGATGGGAATACCAGACCACCTGACCTGCCTCTTGAGAAACCTGTATGCAGGTCAAGAAGCAACAGTTAGAACTGGACATGGAACAACAGACTGGTTCCAAATAGGAAAAGGAGTATGTCAAGGCTGTGTATTGTCACCCTGCTTATTTAACTTCTACGCAGAGTACATCATGAGAAACACTGGGCTAGAAGAAGCACAAGCTGGAATCAAGATTGCCAGGAGAAATATCAATAACCTCAGATAGGCAGATGACACCATCCTTATGGCAGAGAGTGAAGAGGAACTAAAAAGCCTCTTGATGAAAGTGAAAGAGGAGAGTGAGAAAGTGGGCGTAAAGCTCAACTTTCAGAAAAAGAAGATCATGGCATCTGGTCCCATCACCTCATGGGAAATAGATGGGAAAACAGTGGAAACAGTAGCTGACTTTATTTTTTTGGGCCCCAAAATCACTGCAGATGGTGATTGCAGCCATGAAATTAAAAGATGCTTGCCACTTGGAAGGAGAGTTATGACCAACCTAGACAGCATATTAAAAAGCAGAGACATTACTTTGCCAACAAAGGTCCATCTGGTCAAGGCTATGGTTTTTCCAGTGGTCAGGTATGGACATGAGAGTTGGACTGTGAAGAAAGCTGAGTGCCGAAGAATTGATGCTTTTGAACTATGGTGTTGGAGCAGACTCTTGAGAATCCCCTGGACTGCAAGGAGATCCAACCATCCTAAAGGAGATCAGTCCTGGGTGTTCACTGGAAGGACTGATGTTGAAGCTGAAACTCCAATATTTTGGCCACCTGATGAGAAGAGCTGACTCATTTGAAACGACCCTGATGCTGGGAAAGAATGAAGGCAGGAAGAGAAGGGGACAACAGAGGATGAGATGGTTGGATGGCATCACCAACACAATGGACATGGGTTTGGGTGAACTCCAGGAGTTGGTGATGGACAGGGAGGCCTGGCGTGCTGCAGTCCATGGGGTTGCAAAGAGTCGAACACGACTGAGCGACTGAACTGAACTGAGCTGAACTACATCAAACAACCTGAAGAGGCTGCTTCATAAAATTCTTCTCATTCCTGTGTTTTTTTTGTTTGTTTGTTTTTTTGTTTTTTTTAAAGAAGCAGCATACCTATCACTATCACAGAGACTAGCCAAGTCTAGATGCTGGCTTTCAAGATGGTAGAGCAGAATAACCCTGAGCTCACCTCACCTCACACACACCAAAATCACAACCAACTGCTGAGCAACCATTGATTAAAAAAGACTGGAATCTACCAAAAAGATTTTTTATATTTGAAGACATAAAAAGGAAACCATGAGACAGCAGGATGGGGGTACTCTTGTGGTTTAATCAAATCCCCTGCCCTCCAAATGGGTGACAGACAAACTGGAGACGAATTCTATTGCAGAGGCTCTCCCACCGAGTGAGAGTTCTGAGTTCCATATCAGGCTCCCCAGCCTAGGGGTCTGGCATCGGGAGGAGGAGCCCCTGGATATTTGGATTTGACTGCCGGTGGGGCTTAATTTCAGGATCTCCATGGACTCAGGGAATCTGGGGGGAGTGGGGGAGGCTCCTGTTGATTCTTAACAGGAGTCAACAAACGCTCACGTTCACCAAGACCAAAGGCAACGACGGTGATTTCACAGCAGCCGGGGTTGGGGATCTCCTGGGCAGGCAGAGGACGCCTGCATCTCATTCTGCAGCCAGAAATGCTGCTGCTAGACACATCGGGGAGTGCTGAACTCTCCTTGAAGCAGATGTCTTGCTTGGGTCATTACTGCCAAAATCTGGTCCCACTCAACAGTTTTTGTTGTTTTACTTAACTTCTCAGATAAATAAAGTTGATAAACCTTTAGTCAGACTCATTAAAAAAAACAAAGACAGAGGGCCCAGATTAATAAAATCAAAGTGAAAATAGAGAAGTCACAATCAACACAACATAAATAATACAAAGTATTATAAGAGATTACTATTAGCAACTATATGCCAATGAAATGGATAACCCAGAGGAAATAGACAAATTCTTACAAAGACTGGTCTCTGTCTTGAGCATTGTCTCTTTTTCCTCCTCCCTCTCTCTCATATCTCTTTGGGAAAACCAAGTTTCAGGTTTTCAAATGATCAGCCTTGTGGCAATGCACACGTGGAACCAAAGCCTCAGGCCAACAGGCAGCAAGGAACTGAGGCGTGCCAACAGCCGCTGGCCTGGCTGTGCACAGAGGCTCACCAGCTCCAGTTGAGTGATGAGAACCGCAGCCCTAGCCAACAGCTTCCCTAAAATGTTGTGAGAGAACTGGAGCCAGAACCATCTGGTTCAGCCCTGGCCAGATTTCTGACCCTCGGAAACTCTGAGATAGTAAGTGTTTACGGTTTAACTTGCTAAATTTGGGGAGTAATTTGTTACATAGCAATGGATAACTAAAACAGCTCCTTATATCTATGTTCTTTCAGATGAATTGCCTTGGAGGAATCTCAACAAACCTACAGATGCTATTGTTTTTGCATTTAGTCTCCAAGGGCTAATCCACTTTCATAGTCCCTCTTAAACTACCACCAGAATTAGAGAAGATGAAAGATCATAGAAAAGAAACAAGCAGGAAAGACAGTTCATTTGCCAAGTACTTCTGGTTTTAACTCTGAAAATACATCAACACAGAACATCAAAGTACAACCTAAATTTAATACAGCCACATGATGTGACCTCCTTAACAAAATGACAATTGAAACCCCAACTCCATGACTAACCTAACTTTTAGAGCGAGATAAAATCCAGTGGGAAATTAACTGTTGTTTTCTTGGAATTGTTAAAAGGAAGCACTTAAATTTTTCAAAAGAATAGTGTTCTATAAAACCGAGAGAAGCCTCCTAAAACAGTAAATTAACTGAAGTGAAAAGTTTAGGCATTTAATAGTCTCTTATTGCATGGAAATATACTTTGGATTAGGCTTTGGAGAGGGAAAATGTGATTGTATCTGGAATTTTTCACCAATACTTTCCGATAATTTTATAAAGGCTTTGAAAGTTACTTTATTTCCATAGAAACTGTCTTCAACATGTTTGACCACATACAGTTTCTCCTGAAATGTAACACGATTATATAGCTTGTCCTACGTGTTAATTCATTTATCTTCGGACAGACACATTCTACTATCAGATGAAGCAAATCAAACCAAAGTGAAAGGCAATTGTCAGACAGAAAACAGTTTATGGAATTATCGCTTGACCACTTTCCACCTATTTATTATAAGTTTTAACTTAAGGAAAAATACAAGCCTCTGTAGACGTCATAACACACACACACACACACAAACACACACACACACACAAGTCTATGTATTTCTTATTTAAAGGTTGCCAGACAGAAGTGTAAAGAACACTTTACTGATTGATTTTGGTATGACTATTCTCTTCATTTTCTTCCTTTGTGGAGGGGGATGGGTAGTGAATAGAAAGGATGCAAAAGGACTGACATTTATGGTTAGGTTTATTGTATTTTAGTGCTGAATGAGACACAACGTCATGCATTAAAACTGCAAAGGCATCTATGTTTAAGACAGGCTTATCTAAAATGGTACGATCGTGCAGAGGGGTCATAACATAAGCTGCTTTACAAAGACCTCAAATCTACTTTTTGAAAGGCCTTTATTTTGAAGGAAGAAGAAAAAATGGAGAAGAGATTGCCCACAGGGGAGAGAGATGTTCTGGATCTGCAAGGATTTACCTTTAAAGTGGTAAATATCTCTACTGAATGTGAGTTTAGACACTACTAAGAAATCTAACTAAAAGCCCAAAAATTAGCAAAGGTCTATGTTAATCTGTAGACTTTTATCTTGTAAAGATGCAAATCATTTCTATTTGATGGAAAATAGATCCCCAAAAGTTATTCTTTACTTCCTCAGACAACAATAACCAGTTCTAGGACAAGATTTTTTTGATGAAATTGTCCATGAATAACCATGAATAGTTTAACATCTTACTGATTCCCACATTAATTCACATGTTAAGTGAAAGAAATGTTTAACATACATTAACTTTATATTTAAATGAAAGTCATGACTAATGACTAACAGCTTCTAGTAATATTAACAGCACTGCCTTATTATATGTATCATCATAAGCAATTCCATTCTTCTCAGTCATTCACATGATGCCTTCTTTGGCCATGAGTAAAATGTATAAACTAGTTTACTTGTTCAACCTTACAAAAGATTTTCAAGCCCTGGGAACAGCAGGCTCATGTTCACAATTTTCCTTGACATGAATAAATGACAAATTATTTCCAAGTGAAAAAGTAGTTAAGGGACTGAAAAAAATAGACATGGTAGATTGCTTTGTCTGCAGTTCTCACTAAGAGGCAATTTGACAATCCAGGGCACACCTGATGACACATTTGGTTACAACAACTAGGGGGAAGTTACTACTGACATCTTGTGATCAGAGGCCAGGAATGATGCTAAAGAGCCTACACTGCACCAGACATGTCCAACAACAATTACCCAGCTCAAAATGTTAGTAGTGCTAACCTTAAGAAACATGGGTCTACAGTAGAAAAATGAGCTGAGGAATTATCAGGTAAAAACAAAGGGGAAGTATAAGACAGATGAAATGTAATTCTCACCAATAAAAATTATGCATGAGAATATATTAACCTAAGAAATAAAAGTATAGCAATTACCTCTGAAACTCACTCTGTTTTCAGATAATACATCTTGTGATTCATTTCAGAATGGAAGTAGAACATCAAGAACAGCAAATTCTTTTCATGTCTCACAATAACTTTGGCCAAATGGTAAATCATACAGCAATTCAACTAAAGTAAAACTGCTATTAGGTTTATGGGCTATGTTAATTCTCAAAAAAATTAAATATTTCATAGATTTATTTTCATCTTTGGTCATTTACCACATGTATTTTGGGACAAAAATTATCTATTTTTCCCCTGGAAAATACATGTCCATGAGTATACCTGCACATTATATCTCTTTTCAATATTCATTATTCAGTCCAGTTCAGTCACTCAGTTGTGTCCGACTCTTTGTGACCCCATGAACCGCAGCACGCCAAGCCTCCCTGCCCAACACCAACTCCCAGAGTTTCCAAACCCATGTCCATTGTGTTGGTGACGCCATCCAACCATCTCATTCTCTGTCATCCCCTTCTCCTCCTGCCCTCAATCTTTCCCAGCATCAGGGTCGTTTCAAATGAGTCAGCTCTCTGCATCAGGTGGCCGAAGTATGGGAGTTTCAGCTTCAGCATCATTCCTTCCAGTGAACCCTCAGGACTAATCTCATTCAGGATGGACTGGTTGGATCTCCTTACAGTCCAAGGGACTCTCAAGAGTCTTCTCTAACACCACACTTCAAAAGAATCAATTCTTCAGCACTCAGCTTCCTTCACAGTCCAACTCTCACATCCATACCTGACCACTGGAAAAACCATAGCCTTGACTAGACGGACCTTTGTTGGCAAAGTAATGTTTCTGCTTTTTAATATGCTGTCTAGGTTGGTCATAGCTCTCCTTCCAAGGAGCAAGTGTCTTTTAATTTCATGGCTGTAGTCACCATCTGCAGTGATTTTGGAGCCCAAAAAAATAGTCTGACACTGTTTCTACTGTTTCCCCATCTATTTGCCATGAAGTGATGGGACCGGATGCCATGATCTTAGTTTTCTGAATGTTGAGCTTTAAGCCAGCATTTTCCACTCTCCTCTTTCACTTTCACCAGGAGGCTTTTTAGTTCCTCTTCACTTTCTGCCATAAGGGTGGTGTCACCTGCATATCTGAGGTTACTGATATTTCTCCCGGCAATCTTGATTTCAGCTTGTGCTTCTTCCAGTCCAGCGTTTCTCATGATGTACTCTGCATGTAAGTTAAATAAGCAGGGTGACAATATTCAGCCTTGACGTACTCCTTTTCCTATTTGGAACCAGTCTGTTGTTCCATGTCTAGTTCTAATTGTTGCTTCCTGACCTGTATACAGTTTTTTCAAGAGGCAGGTCAGATGATCTGGTATTCCTATCTCTTGAAGAATTTTCCACAGTTTATTGTGATCCACACAGTGAAAGGCTTTGGCATAGTCAATAAAGCAGAAATAGATGTTTTTCTGGAACTCTCTTGCTTTTTCGATGATCCAGTGGATATTGGCAATTTGATATCTGTTTCCCCTGCCTTTTCTAAAACCAGCTTGAACATCTGGAAGTTCATGGTTCACATATTGCTGAAGCCTGGCTTGGAGAATTTTGAGCATTACTTCACTAACATGTGAGATGAGTGCAATTGTGTGGTAGTTTGAGCATTCTTTGGCATTACCTATCTCTGAGATTGTAATGAAAACTGACCTTTTCCTGTCCTGTGGCCACTGCTGAGTTTTCCAAATTTGCTGGCATATGATGCTTTCACAGCATCATCTTTTAGGATTTGAAATAGCTCAACTGGAATTCCATCACCTCCACTAGCTTTGTTCGTAGTGATGCTGCTTAAGGCTCACCTGACTTCACATTCCAGGATATCCAGCTCTAGGTGAGTGTGAGTGATCACACTTTCATGATTATCTGGGTCATGAAGATCTTTTTTGTACAATTCTTCTGTGTATTCTTATATTCATTATTGGAACTGAGTAGTTATTTCATTTACAGAACTTCATATTTTTTAACTAGATTTCCACAGCAAAAAGAATCCTATCAGGCTCTTCCCTTTGGACACATCAACAAAATCAAAAGCTTTGCAGACCCTTTCAAAAGCTATGTTGATTCCATCATACCCAGTTATGGATCTTATTCACCTCTGATCCACACAACTGACTTTATATGCATATATTCAGAGATTCATGAGCACATTATTTTCAAGAAAGGAAACAAAAATCTCTATGTTGAGCATAATAATGTGGCAGAGACTCAAAATCTGTATAAGTATAATTACTGGCAGAAACCGACCTCCAGTCCTTAGGGAGATTAAATGTCATGATACATATAAGGGACAGGATATGACATTTTCTTTATGTGCCAGAAGAATCTTAAAGTAAGAATTTTCCATAATCCTAACCTAAAGAGAGAACAGTTGTTAAAATGACATCATTAATCATCTTAGCTGTTTTAGAAAAATACTTCTAAAACCACAGCTTATAAACCACCTCTCTCCAAACATGCCCAAGCTTATACTACATGCTGAGAAAAAAAATGCAAAGTCCCCAGCAATAAATAGTATTAGATGTCAAAAGAAAAACAATGTTAGAGGAAGCTGAGAATTTTAAAGAAACAGCAAAACTTATACAGCCCATTGAGAAGGCTTTGATTTCATATACTGAGGGCTCACATGATAACTTCCTATTTCCTGCCTTGCCCTGGACCCAAAATTTGGTTTATTTGGTTAATGTTTGACAGTTTTCAGGGCAACCAAAATTATCCCAAGCATGGAATATTGAAAATTAATCCATGACTGGAGGAAGTAGGCCTTTTGGAACTAATCAGGAATTTGATTCCATGAAATGCTGTTTCATTGTGGAGGGAAATGGATGAATTCATCCACACGGGCAGGCCAGACAGAGGCTTTCCACTGCATCTGAGCAAGCACAGCACTGTCCATGCTCACTCAGACAATGAGTTCTCTGATGGTAGCTGAAATCTTTGAAATATACATCAAAGCACATGCAACACAGAACAGATTCCTCCAGCTTTGTGGGACAGATCTTCTACTTTAGGCAATGGTCAGTTCAAACATATGCAATACTACAAAATGTCTGCTTTACAAAGTTAAAATGAGACAACAGGTCAGTTCCTATCATCTACTCTAAGTGATCCCACCTGGACTATTCTACACTCCACAGACAGCTGTTACACATCCGTGGCGAGTCTTTTCGTGTCACTGCTTGGCTAGAAAGCAAACATCGCAGAAGGCAATCCTTGGAAATATCCTCTGTGCTGCGTTCTAAGACAGGACCAAGCTCCCAGTAGAACTCTTATACCTGTGAAGCCCAGACAGTCACCAACAGGCTACACTAGGAGCATGAACGTTTCCAGTTGCCCTTGGGTTTTCTACATTAATTTTCTCTTTAGCACTTTTATTTCAACTGTCCTTAATTTAAGCCCCATGATGAGAGTAAGAAATCACATTGACACTGTAAGAAATATTTGACTAAAAAGGCAATTTTGGGAAAATGTACCCATTTAGAACTTGTTTGTGAAAGCTACTGATTGATATAAATGCTCCTTTCATATGATACTCTGTCATGGAGACATTTCAGAAGACTCACAAAAAAAGACCTTATTTCATAACTACATTCTTACTAAATTCACCGTCTTATTGCCAGTAACACTCATGACATTTTTTGATTTGGTACTTTTAGGCATGCACACTGATGGAAAATGAATTATTTAATAAAATATTTTATACAAAAAATATTCTACACATTTTGAATACCCAGCAATCATATGCGGTAAAGTGTAATACAAACAAAATCAATTAAAAATCTCTCTTTTGGGAAGGAGACAGTGTTTCTATCTGAATTCTTTGAAGTACTTATTTTAAATTTGCAGCATGTTAAATACCAATCCCTGAAAATCAGTATGTTACAATTTCAGAGAAAAAGTGCAAAATTTGAACTTCATACAAAATACACTAGTATGTATAGGTAGGACTTGAATCTTCTGATTCTACCTATAGATGCTAGTTGTCCTTGCACATGTTCAGCAAGAGAATGCATAACTTGTTAATTGCAGTAGGGATTACAATATGAAAAACTGGCAATGACTTAAGTGATAATAAGAGAATATTTAAATAGATGATATCATAAACTGGAAAAGTCATTGAAACAACCATGAAAACCAAATCTTCACGTACTGACAGAGAAAAATCTTAATATATGCTGAAGTGAACTAATTAAGTGGAGTGTGTTTTTACTCATACACACACCATGTATAACATACAATGTAAACTGGAACTACGTATCAGTCGTCCCTTGCCATTTTTCCCAGCTGAAAGTTTCTCACTCACTATATTTCTCTTAATCTACAGAAGACCAGAGTCAGTCTTTGTGGTGTTAAAAACTGAATATCCCAAAGATTGATTAAAAAAAAGAAGTGAGGGAGCTCAAGGCTATTCTTTGCTCTATAAAAATGTACTCAATTTACCAATTTTGATGCTTATTGGTTACTGGGAGAATTCAGAATTACACTATGTTGGTGAGTGGTAAGAAGGTTGGAATAACTGAAGATAGTGGCTTAATAGGTAAAATTTTAAGTCTTAGAATTTTTTAAAAATGATAAACTGCTTGGAAACGGAAACATCTTTTCTACCTCCTTTGTTAATTTATTAAGTGCCTTGTATGATGCCTTGCCCTTAATGAGCATGAAATAAACATTTGCTGAATTAATGAATGGTGCTGGTACTTTAAGGTGTGAAGTATTATGCTTGGATGAAAAGGGAGAGTTTTGCTCCAGTTGAATACCACTGGAGCAGTCATTATCGTCATCACCAAGTGCCTATCCACCAGTCTTTGTCAAGACTTCCCTTTCCTTAGTCAGGCCTGGCATGGGATGGCATCATAAGATCAATAAACTTTCCTAATTCCCAAGACCCAGAACAGATTCCATGCATTTTATCTTCACTGCTCTGGAACAACGAAAGGTAACAATGCTATAAACCCAATAAATTTGGCCAATTATAGTGACTTTTTCCCCTCCACAGATTCAAGTTACATGATTCAAAGTCATAAAGACATGATGAAAGTGAAAAGTGAAAGTGAAGTAGCTCAGTTGTCTCTGACTTTTTGCGACCCCATGGACTGTAGTCTACCAGGCTCCTCTGTCCATGGGATTTTCCAGGCTAGAATACTGGACTGGGTTGCCATTTCCTTCTCCAGGAGATCTTCCCAACCCAGGGATTGAACCCTGGTGTCCCGCATCGTAGGCAGGCACTTTACTGTCTGAGCCATGATGAAACAGCCATAAAATGTTTTTTCATAGGTCAGAGACTGCATTTATAACCAGCATGCAAAGTCAGTGAGCAGACCCCAAGGTACTGGATTCATAATTAGGTTTAGGCACCAGGGGGCAAGTAAGCAGGGACAGAGAACATGAACATCCAGAGAGGCATGAGAGAAGAGAAAGGCTCTGGACTCTGGAGGTGCTGTTGTTCACTAGCCCAGTCATGTCTGACTCTGCAAGCCCATGGATTGCAGCACACCAGGTTTCCTTGTCCTTCACTGTGTCCCGAGGTTTGCGCAAATGCATGCCCATTGAGTCAGTGATGCCATCAAACCAGCCCATCCCCTGTCCTCCCTTTACTTCCCACCTTCAGTCTTTCCCAGCATCAGAGTCTTTTCCAATGAGTCGGCTCTTCGAATCAGGTGGCCAAAGTACTGGAGCTTTAGCTTCAGCATCAGTCTTTCCAATGAAAATTCAGGACTGATTTCCTTTAGCGTGGACTGGTTGGATCTCCTTACTGTCCAAGGGATTCTCAGGAGTCTTCTCCAACTCCACAGTTTGAAAGCATCAATTATTCAGCACTCAATCTTCTTTATGGTCCAACTGACATCCATACACGACTACAGGAAAAACCATAGCTTTGAACAGATGAACCTTTGTTGGAAAAGTGATGTTTCTGCTGTTTAATATGATGTCTAGGTTATCATAGCTTTTCTTCCAAGAAGCAACAGTCTTTTAATTTCATGGCTGTAGTTACCATCTACAGTGATTTTGTAGCCAAAGAAAATAGTCAGTCACTGCTTCCATTTTTCCTATTTATTTTGCATGAAGTGATAGGACTGGATGCCATGATCTTTATTATTTGAATGTTGAGTTTTAAGTCAACTTTTTCACTCTCCTCTTTCACCTTCATCAAAAGGGTCTTCAGTTCCTCTTTGCTTCCTGCCATAAGGGTGGTGTCATCTGCATATCTGAAGTTACTGATATTTCCCTTGGCAATCTTGATTCCAGCTTGAGCTTCATCCACTTCGGCATTTCACATGATGTACTCTGCATGTAAGTTAAATAAGCAGGGAGACAACATACAGCCTTGACATACTCCTTTTCCTATTTGGAACCAGTCTGTTGTTCCATGTCCAGTTCTGTTGCTTCCTGACTTTCATATAGGTTTCTCAAGAGGCAGGTCAGGTGGTCTGGTATTCCCATCTCTTTCAGAATTTTCCACAGTTTGTAGTGACCCACACAGTCAAGGGCTTTGGCATAGTCAATAAAACAGAAATAGATGTTTTTCTGGTACTGTCTTGCTTTTTCAATGATCCAGTGGATGTTCGCAATTTGATATTTGGTTCCTCTGCCTTTTCTAAAACCAGCTTGAATATCTGGAAGTTCACAGTTCATGTACTGTTGAAGCCTGGCTTGGAGATTTTTGAGCATTACTTTACTAGCATGTGAGATGAGTGCAATTGTGTGGTAATTTAGACATTCTTTGGCATTGCCTTTCTTTGGGATTGGAATAAAAACTGACCTTTTCCTGTCCTGTGGCCACTGCTGAATTTTCCAAATTTACTGGCATATTGAGTGCAGCACTTTCACAGCATCATCTTTTAAGACATAAAATAGCTCAACTGGAATTCCATTATCTCCACTAGCTCTGTTTGTAGTGATACTTCCTAAAGGCCAGTTTATTTTGCATTCCAGGATGTCTAGCTCTAGGTGAGTGATCACACCATCGTGGTTATCTGGGTCATGAAGATCTTTTTGTACAATTCTGTGTATTCCTTTCACTGTGTATTCTTCCTCATATCTTCTGCTTTCTGTTAGGTCTGAACCATTTCTGTCCTTTATTGTACCCATCTTTGCATGAAAAGCTCCTCTGGTATCTTTAATTTTCTTAAAGAGATCTCTAGTCTTTCCCATCCTATTGTTTTCCTTTATTTCTTTGCATTGATCACTGAGGAAGGCTTTCTTATCTCTCCTTGCTATTCTTTGGAACTCTGTATTCAGATGGGTATATCTTTCCTTTTCTCCTTTGCCTTTCATTTCTCTTCTTTTCATAGCCATTCGTAAGGCCTCCTCAGACAACCATTTTGCCTTTTTGCATTTTTCTTGGGGATGGTCTTGATTCCTGCCTCCTGTACAATGTCACGAACCTCCGCCCATAATTCTTCAGGCACTCTAGCAGATTTAATCCCTTGAATCTATTTGTCACTTCCACTGTATAATCATAAGGGATTTGATTTAGGTCATACCCGAATGGTCTAGTGATTTTCCCTACTTTGTTGAATTTAAGTCTGAATTTGGCACTAATGAGTTCATGATCTGAGCCACAGTCAGCTCCTGGTCTTGTTTTCCCTGACTGTATAGAGGTTCTCCATCTTTGGCAACAAACAATATAATCAATCTGATTTCAGTATTGACCATCTGGTAATGTCCATGTGTAGAGTCTTCTCTTGTATTGTTGGAAGAGAGTGTTTGCTATGACCAGTGCGTTCTCTTGGCAAAACTCTATTAGCCTTTGCCCTGCTTTATTCTGTACTCTGCCAAATCTGCCTGCTACTCCAGGTAATGTGTTCAGACATGGACATTAAAATGTAGCCACTCTCATTTCATAAGGAGGTATGTCACACAGGTATCTATACGTAGGCTGAGTTTGGGCTTTGGAAAGGTTCTGTTCTTTCCAATACACATATGAAGAAGGCTCAGTGCTCCTCCCCAAAGAGCACAGCCAAAATTATGTGACCATGGGAAAATTTCACTATGGTTTTTAACATTATCCTACTACTGACTTAATAAATTTTCAATAAAGCCCATATAAGATCTCATTTAATGCAAAATAGTTTCTTTGGGAATCCTTCAAGGTCGATTAGTTATAAAATATATTGCCAGGTAACTGAATGATTTGACCTGCTCTGTCAGAGTGTTGCATGGAAGTTAATTAAGTGATAAAGAATAACTGCCAAAAATATAATGCTTTGGGATTAGGATAGCTTATTTCAAGCCAAAGCTTTGACAATTATTAAATTATATAATCAATTTTCTATTTAGGTTGCTTCTGGTACCTGACAATGTAACATACTAAGTGGGAAAGAAGAAGAATATGTGCCTATGAATATGTGCCAGGAACATGTGCCTCTAACTAGTCTAGAAAATAATTCAAGTTAATAAGGTGAAGGCTACTATGAAAGGGGTTTAAACTATACTGCTATTTAACGTGAATCAAAACTTATTTGAAAAGATGTCACCAGTCCTTATTGTCTTTGACATATTAAGTAGTGGATTCTATTAGAACATCAGTAACCTGGGATCCATACTAAGCTCTTATAACTTAGCCCACGTGTCCCCAGAATAGAGGAAAGGAGAACACCTATGTCCCTGTTCAATATCTCTTTCCATCTCACTTCTCACCAGGAGGGGTAAACATGAAACTGATTGGTCAGATCCAAGACCCTTACTGGGCCATATGGCAAGCAGGAGAGGCTGCAGTGCACTAGGAGATGAAGCATGTGCTAACAGCTCTTTGGCATTCTTCCTATCTTGTTCTCAAGCTGCAGTTCAGTTCAGTCGCTCAGTCATGTCCGACTTTGCAATCCCATGGACTGCAGCACCTCAGGCCTCCCTGTCCATCACCAACTCCTGGAGCTTGCTCAAACTCATGTCCATTGAGTTGGTGATGCCATCCAACCATCTCATTCTCTATCATCCCCTTCTCCTCCCGCTTTCAATCTTTCCCAGCATCAAGGTCTTTTCCAATGAGTCAGTTCTTCGCATCAGGAGGCCAAAGTGTTAAGAGTTTCAGCTTCAGCATCAGTCCTTTCAATGAATATTCAGGACTGATTTTCTTTAGAATTGAATGGTTTGATCTCCTTGCAGTCCAAGGGACTCTCAAGAGTCTTCTCCAACACCACAGTTCAAAAGCATCAATTCTTCGGTGCTCAGTATGCTTTATGGTCCAACTCTCACATCCATACATGACCACTGGAAAAACCATAGCTTTGACTAGACAGACCTTGTTAGCAAAGAAATGTCTCTGCTTTTTAATATGCTGTCTAGGTTGGTCATAGTTTTTCTTCCAAGAAGCAAGCGTCTTGCCACGATCTAATCTTCTGAGTACATCGACTCATTCCTTCCATTTGTCTCTGCTTTAATCCTGCAAGTCAGAACGTCTTTCCCCATATGAGAGATTCAGCATTATTTTTCATATACCTTGTACTACTTTCTCACTTTGACCCTTACTTCCCATGGAATCTTAAATTTTGTTTGAGAAAGGTCAAGATTCCCCACACCAAGCCTCTGGATTTTCTGGTCGAGTGATCTGGGTTCCAATGAGAAAGTTCCCATTTGACACTGTTCCTTGTATGTATGTATGTATAATATCCCCCTTGGGAGTTTTACTGGGAGTGAGGGGACTGAGTAGGGGTATAAGGCCAGAATTCTTGGGTCTACTGGCCATCTATTATTGATGCTAATAAAACCTTACCCTAATCATTAACATTTGATATGATTTTAGCCAAGTGTGAGAAGAGGAACTGCTTTGTGTTATACACTCTATGATCAAATGACATAACATCCCTGTGTCATCCGTTGAAGCTGAGAAAAGAGAGCTGTGACAATAAAACCTTCCTATCCACTGAATAAAACACAAAGAAAATATAAAGGAAAAATAAACATTTTGGGTTGCTCTCAATAAAGTTTACAGTAGCAAGCTGGCATAACCAATACTAATTTCTCATGAAGAATATTGCCTGAGAAATAGGCTTTTGATTTGTCAAGGATGGTGCTGGCTAGGTGGTTAGAAGAAATGATCAAATCAACTAGAAATTTACATTTTGAGAGACTAAAAAAGTGTCTTTTAGATAAAAGAGACCAGACCATTTTGAACTAGATGATTAAGGATGGAGGGCTTGTCCTCTTATAAGATTCTAAACATGAGAGATTTTATTTTTTTTTAGGCTTCAAAATCACTGCAGATGGTGACTGTGGCCATGAAATTAAAAGATGCTTGTTCCTTGGAAGAAAAGCTATGACCAACCCAGTTAGCGTATTAAAAAGCAGAGACATCTCCCAACAAAGGTCCATCTAGTCAAAGCTATGGATTTTCCAGTAGTCATGCATGGATGTGAGGGCTGGACTATCAAGAAAGCTGAGCAGAGAAGAATTGATGCTTTTGAACTGTGGTGTTGGAGAAGACTCTTGAGAGTCCCTTGGACTGCAAGGAGATCCAACTAGTCAATCCTAAAGGAAATCAGTACTGAAAATTCATTGGAAGGACCAATGCTGAAGCTGAAACTCCAATACTTTGGCCAGCTGATGTTAAGAGCTGACTCATTGGAAAAAATCCTGATGCTGGGAAAGATTGAAGGCGGGAGGAGAAGGGCACAACAGAAGATGAGATGGTTGGATGGCATCACTGGCTCAATGGATGTGAGTTTGAGTAAGCTCCAAGGGTTGGTGATGGACGGGGAGGCCTGGTGTGCTTCAGTCCATGGGGTCACAAAGAGTTAGACATGACTGAGTGATGAGTGACTGAGTTGAACTGAAAGTAAAACTTGATGCTGGCACAGAGAAAGAGAAATAGACCATTTAAGCTGAAGAGAGAACTTGTAATAAGACTCATATATATGGGGTGACCATGTGTGTATAGTATTTACTATACTATTCAGGTTAGATAATCAACATAGATTCCCAAACTTGAAACCCAAAAGCCCAACAACATGTGAATATAAGCCAGGAAATAGCTATACAATGGCATCATATTCAGTATTAAAAACCTATGAATAACTGATTGTCGGGAGCTGCCAGGATGCACCCAGTCCGTGACAAGGTCATAGGACGAGAGAGGAACCTGCAAGGCAGCTCTTCCCCTCAAGGTTGTCCCAGGGGCCCGGTATGTCCCTTTCTTCCTCCCTTTCTTCCTTCTGTCTTACTGTTGTTGGGCTTTCTATTAATTTTTGGAAATGATAATATATAATAATAAGGCCTTGCTGGAAAAGTCCAAGCCTTTTTTGGAAATGCTCATGATTGCTCTGGCTCAGGACACAACCATAAACATTAAGTCAAAGAAGAAAAGGCCACAGGTATAGTTTGGCTGCTTGCTTAAAAGATTATAATGTTCTAGAATAGAAAAGAGTAGAGGTATTTAGATTTAGAAGTGGATACACTGCTTTAGTTTACTTGCTCCTTGGTTGAAAGGGTTTTCATCATTGCTATTTCCTTGCTGCTATTTGTTCATTGTTTCCCTATCTTTAAACAACATGGGATATTATGGATATTTTTGTAAAATTAGAAAATGGGGTATATAGGATTTTAATAGAAGATTTATATTAACCAGCTTTATGCCATTATCTTACTATTAATAGATGTGTTTTGCTGCTTTAGAGGTGTTTTTGCTGTTTAATAGTTAATAGTTGTAAATTGAGATTTTGTGGTTTCAGGTAAAGAAAAATATCAGGTTTTTCTCATGGTACTATTTTCAGAAATGTCAAACATGTTACTGTGACCCTTCTCATGTATTGTTTTATTGTCCAAAGAATTTACACTATACCTGAGATTTGTGGAACATTGTTTTTGTCAGAGTGAGAATGTTAGGCCATTGAGGCAAGAAGACTATGTATGGGACATTTAAGTATAAATCCTATAATCAGAAACGTTCTAGATGAATGCTTAGGGGAAAAACATTGGGGAAAAAAATATTGACGGAAGCACAAACCAATATCTGATGTAATATGTGGTGACTTAAGGGGGAGGTAACATTCATTCTATAAAAACTGAGCTATCCTAAAAATTTTTAAAAAAGCTACCTCTTCTATGCAACCATCTGTGTGTGTCTGTCTGTCTGTCTTCTTCCTCGCTGATGCCACTCATCCCTTGGGTATTCCTGGTCCTGCCGGGGCTGGACCTCGGCAACTGATATTAGTAACAATATAAATGAAAAGCCATTATACTAAATGAAAAATTTAGCAAATTTGGGCAAAAGAGAACCTGAACACACAAATTTATCTGTATAACAATTCCATTTATGCAAGATTCTGTAACATGCCAACTAATCCACAGTGACATAAAGGTCACTGGTTGCCTGGGAATTGGGGTGGAGTATGAGCTGAACTGCAATGAGGGTGATGCAATGTCTGGGGTTAAATGTTCACTGCCTTAATTTTGGTGGTGGTTTCTCAGGTAAACACGTAAGTTAAAACTAGTCAACTTCTACAGTTTCTGTATGTGCAGTTTATTACACTCCAATTATACCTCTATTTTTTTTTAAATGAGATGGGTCCAGCTCAAAGACAAGGGGTTCAAAACATAACAAAATAAATAATAATCATTAGCTAACTGGCAAGCAGGAATGGGTTACAAAGTGGCTTGGAAAAGCCATGGAAAGAGTTAATTGGTCAGAGAAATACTACCAGGCAGCACGTTAGGCCTAACCCAAAGTTGGTGGTGTCTGGTACGTAGTAGAACCACCTGCTTTATTCTCGCCAATGGTTTTTCAGCTGCTATGGTTAAACACCAAGAAAGTAAATACCAGTGTACATCATTTACTGTGCTTCATAGATGAAACTTTATTATTATTATTATTATTTACAAATTGAAGGTTTGTGGCAACCCTGCATTGAACAAACCTATTGGTACTGTTTCTGCAACAGTGTTTGCTTACCTATGTCTCTGTGTCACATTTTGGTAATCATCCCAATGTTTCAAACTTTTTCATTATTATATTTGTTATGGTGGTTTGTGATCGATCACTACTACAACATACTGAATGTTCTCAGATGATGGTGAGCACATTTAACAATATTTTTAATTAAGGAATGTGCACTGCTTCTTAGACTTAATGCTACTGCACACTTTGTAGAGTACAGTCTATTTTACCTGCCTTGGGAAACCAAAACATTCATGTCACTGGCCTTACTGCATTGTTTGCTTATTGAGGTGACCTGGAGCCAAATCGACAATATCTTTAAGCCTGTGCCGATATTTGAGATCATGAGACGAAAGGGTTTGCCAGGTACAAAACAAAAAGAAAAGGGAATTAAGGGTATCTGCAAGAGTGTTTGAATCATAGAATTAAGTTGGATAAGAAAAAAGATTTTTAAAAATTAAGCTGGATATTACAAAATTTTAAATTGAGGATTAACAGTTAAGGCAACATACAGACTATTTATTCTTATCAAGTAGAAAAATGATAAAAAAAAATGCACTGGCAAGAATCAGAGCAAGTACAGAACAGTAATTAAAAACACAAAGCCTGAAGCCAAACAACCTGGGTTTCAGTTCAGTTCAGTTCAGTCACTCAGTCATGTCTGACTCTTTGTGACCCCATGAACTGCAGCACACCAGGCTTCCCTGTACATTGCCAACTCCCAGAGTTTACTCAAACTCAAGTCCACTGAGTCGGTGATGTCATCCAACCATCTCATCCTCTGTCTTCCCCTTCTCCTCCCACCTTCAATCTTTCCCAAGATCAGGGTCTTTTCCAATGAGTAAGTTCTTCACATCAGGTGCCCAAAGTACTGGAGTTTCAGCTGCACCATCAGTGCTTCCAGTGAATATTCAGGACTGATTTCCTTTAGGATGGACTGGTTGGATCTCCTTGCAGTCCAAGAGACTCTCAAGAGTCTTCTCCAATACCACATTTCAAAAGCATCAATTCTTCGGTGCTCAGCTTTCTTTCCTTCTTTTTTTATATTTTGTGGTGGTTTTTGCCATACATTGACATGAATCAGCCATGGATTTACATGTGTTCCCCATCCCGATCCCCGCTCCCGCCTCCCTCTCCATCCCATCCCTCTGGGTCTTCCCAGTGCACCAGCCCTGAGCACTTGTCTCATGCATCCAACCTGGGCTGGGGATCTGTTTCACCCTTGATAGTATGCTTGTTTCAATGCTATTCCCTCAGAATATCCCACCCTCGCCTTCTTCCATAGAGTCTAAAAGTCTGTTCTGTACCTCTGTGTCTCTTTTTCTGTTTTGCATATAGGGTTATCATTACCATCTTTCTAAATTCCATATATATGTGTTAGTATGCTGTAATGTTCTTTATCTTTCTGGATTACTTCACTCTGTATAATGGGCTCCAGTTTCATCCATCTCATTAGGACTGGTTCAAATGAATTCTTTTTAATGGCTGAGTAATATTCCATGGTGTATATGTACCACAGCTTCCTTATCCATTCGTCTGCTGATGGGCATCTAGGTTGCTTCCATGTCCTGGCTATTATAAACAGTGCTGCGATGAACATTGGGGTGCACGTGTCTCTTTCAGATCTGGTTTCCTTGGTGTGTATGCCCAGGAGTGGGATTGCTGGGTCATATGGCAGTTCTATTTCCAGTTTTTTAAGAAATCTCCACACTGTTCTCCATAGTGGCTGTACTAGTTTGCATTCCCACCAACAGTGTAAGAGGGTTCCCTTTTCTCCACACCCTCTCCAGCATTTATTGCTTGTAGACTTTTGGATAGCAGCCATCCTGACTGGTGTGTAATGGTACCTCATTGTGGTTTTGATTTGCATTTCTCTAATAATGAGTGATGTTGAGCATCTTTTCATGTGTTTGTTAGCCATCTGTATGTCTTCTTTGGAGAAATGTCTGTTTAGTTCTTTGGCCCATTTTTTGATTGGGTCATTTATTTTTCTGGAATTTAGCTTCAGGAGATGCTTGTATATTTTTGAGATTAATCCTTGGTCTGTTTCTTCGTTTGCTATTATTTTCTCCCAATCTGAGGGCTGTCTTTTCACCTTACTTACAGTTTCCTTTGTTGTGCAAAAGCTTTTAAGTTTCATTAGATCCCATTTGTTTATTTTTGCTTTTATTTCCAATATTCTGGGAGGTGGGTCATAGAGGATCTTGCTGTGATTCATGTCGGAGAGTGTTTTGCCTATGTTCTCCTCTAGGAGTTTTATAGTTTCTGGTCTTACATTTAGATCTTTAATTCATTTTGAGTTTATTTTTGTGTATGGTGTTAGAAAGTGTTCTAAATTTTTGGTAGAATTCAGCAGGTGCACTGGGAAGACCCAGAGGGATCAGGTGGAGAGGGAGATAGAAGGGAGGAATGGGATGGGGAACACATGTAAATCCATGGCTGATTCATGTCAATGTATGACAAAAACCACTACAATATTGGAAAGTAATTAGCCTCCAACTAATAAAAATAAATGGAAAAAAAAGAAAGTGTTCTAGTTTCATTCTTTTACAAGTGGTTGACCAGTTTTCCCAGCACCACTTGTTAAAGAGGTTGTCTTTTTTCCATTGTATATTCTTGCCTCCTTTGTCGAAGACAGGTGTCTGTAGATACGTGGATTTATCTCTGGGCTTTCTATTCTGTTCCATTGACCTATATTTCTGTCTTTGTGCCAGTACCATACTGTCTTGATGACTGTGGCTTTGTAGTAGAGCCTGAAGTCAGGCAGGTTGATTCCTCCAGTTCCATTCTTCTTTCTCAAGATTGCTTTGGCTATTCGAGGTTTTTTGCATTTCCATACAAATTGTGAAATTATTTGTTCTAGTTCTGTGAAGAATACCATTAGTAGCTTTGCAGATGACATGATCCTCTACATAGAAAACCCTAAAGACTCCACCAGAAAATTACTAGAGCTAAACAATGAATATAGTAAAGTTGCAGGATATAAAATTAACACACAGAAATCCCTTGCATTCCTATACAGTAACAATGAGAAAACAGAATAAGAAATTAAGGAAACAATACCATTCACCATTGCAACAAAAAGAAAAAATACTTAGGAGTATATCTGCTTAAAGAAACAAAAGACCTATATATAGAAAACTATAAAACACTGATGAAAGAAATCAAAGAGGACACAAACAGATGGAGAAACATACCGTGTTCATGGAGTGGAACAATCAATATTGTGAAAATGAGTGATGGGACCAGAAGCCACGATCTTAGTCTTCTGAATGTTGAGCTTTATGCCATCTTTTTCCACTCTCCTCTTTCACTTTCAAGAGGCTCTTTAGTTCTTCTTCACTTTCTGCCATAAGGGTGGCGTCATCTCCATATCTGAGGTTATTGATATTTCTCCCAGCAATTTTGATTCCAGCTGTGCTTCATCCAGCCCAGTGTTTCTCATGATGTACTCTACATATTAAGCTAAATAAGCAGGGTGACAATATACAGCCTTGATGTACTTCTGACTTTTACCACTAACTTGTTAATTCTAAGCATGGTAAAATTTCTATGTCTCAGTTTTCTCATCTGTATAATGGAATAATAGGCCATTCTTCATGGGATCATTAGGAACATTAGGCTGATTATTCTATATAAAGCACTTAACATAGTATATCGCATACAGTGAGCAATAAGTAAATGCTAACTATTATTAATATTTAAAAAGGCTAAAATAATTCTTGGTATATAATGGTTTCATCAGATGTCTTACTTGCAGTTTTAAAATCAGCTATATAAGTTTGTGTTTAATTAAAGTCTCAGAGTCTACATTATTCTGTAGTTTACAGAATCTTTGTATCACTAAATTTAAATATGTATAACTCAATCATGTACCTACAATTTCAGGAACTTAATTCCAGTTACAGAATCTAAATTTTATTGTAGACATTCTGACCTTTCTTGAAGATTTGTTGTGTTTGATTTTTCTTAGAAGCAATAATACTGTCTTTGAACAAATTGAATTCAAGAAATTTCCAAGGCTGCTGTTTCCTAATTTTATTCCATTCATATGCTATCTCAACAGACTACCCAAAATATGTTTAGTTTCCAATGGTCCTGACTGGGCCATATCAATACCCATGTGAAAGGATGCAGTCATTCTACTTTATCAATAATTTCTCGATGGGAATGACTGTAGCACACATTTTTAATGTTAAAACGGAATATGAATCTAAACTGTTTGTGACTAAGGTACAAATAAATTCTTAATGCAGTTAAAGGATGCATTAGTTTTTAATGCCTCATCATACAAGTACTCCTTACATTAATTTTTGGTTCAGCCTGGTCCTAATGATACTCATTAAACACAAATTTTCTGACTAGTGCTGATTCTTGGGCCACTAATTTGTCCTAAATATGTTGTATTTGCAAATTTGGACTGATTATGCTGTATCTCTCAGAAGAGTAATGCCCAGGTATTTTTCTAAATGCTTTCATAATCTCTCCTATAAGACATAGTACAATTCACTGTAAATTAGCAATTCACTTATTCTGAGAATGGGGAAACTACCGAAGTATTATTTTCAAGAACAGTGTGACATGTAGATAATATAAATAACTTTTAAATATTTACTTTTTGGGCTTCCCTGGTGGCTCAGATGGTAAAGAATCTGCCTTCAATATAGGAGACCTGGGTTCGATCCGTGGGTTGGGAAGATCCCCTGGAGGAGGGCATGGCAACCTACTCCAGCTCCCCATGGACAGAGGAGCTTGGTGGGCTACAGTTCATGGGGTCCCAAAGAGTCGACATGACTGACTAAGCACAATATTTATTTGACTGAACTGAAAATTTGTCATCCAAATACTTTTCATGATCTTATTAATACTTTTTGCATCCCAAAGTATCATTTTAAAAAATTAGGTGACATTTGTCCCATAGCAATTTGTATCCCAATTAATATAGCAGAAACAAAATGGTAGTTAGAACTACAATTGAGATACATTCACTCCTATTCTAAAGCATTTATTCTCATCCATAACTTCTGAGCTTTGATTTTTCTGGTTTTAATGCCTTTTTTATATTTAAAAAGGAAATGCATACACTGAAAGATAGGGATTAGCTCCACATGAGTATAAACATTTTATCTACCACTATCTTATCACTCTGAGAACAAGAACAGTTTAATTTCCTCACTTTTATCTATGAAGTTACAGTGTTGACACTGCATGAACACAAACATTAGGGTTGCCATTTCCTATTTTAATTGAGAAATGTGATAAAGAGAAAGTATATTCCCTGTAGTCCCAGGCAGGAATTTTATTTTTCTAGTGAATGAAGTCACTCAGTCGTGTCCGACTCTTTGCCACGCCATGGACTGTAACCTACCATGTTCCTCCATCCATGGGATTTTCCAGGCAAGAGTACTGGAGTGGGTTGCCATTTCCTTCTCCAGGGGATCTTCCCTACCCAGGGATCGAACCTGGGTCTCCCACATGGTAGGCAGATACTTTACCATCTGTGCCACCAGGGAAGTCTAAATATTTCTTTGACCCCCTTTTTCTGGGGGGGGCAAGAATACTGGAGTGGGTTGCCATGTCCTTCTCCAGGAGATCTTCCCAACCCAGGGACTGAACCCAGGTCTCCCACACTGTAGGCAGATGCTTTATCATCTGAGCCACCAGTGTTAAACACCTGGATAAGGCATTGGAAAACATCTCTCCTCCTTACCTCAAACTCATCTTTGTCAGCTGCTGACACTGTGACTCTAGGACAACTTTACTACCAGTTGAGAAATTTTAAAATGCCATTAAGCATTTTATTTCAGTGTCCATATATCATCATATGCTTAACTTGATTGGGCTGGTCATTGAACTGAACTTCGATTTTTTGTCCCCAACATCTCTCTCTTTCACAGGTTCTTTGTTGTGACTGAAACTACTATGGAGAGCAAGAACAGATAAGCAACTCTAAATCCAAAGCTGATTTTCCTGACACTGTTTGTTACATAGCTAGAGGAAGAGGAGCCAAACTAGCAGACTGTAATTGCATTAAGGTAGCGGAGTGAATAATACCTGAGTTTTGTCCCTTACTTGTTGCCATTTCATTTTCCTTTAACTCAGTTTCCAAAATTTAAAAAAGAAAAAGAAAAAAAAGAGTGGTGGGATTAATTCTATGGTCCATTAAGCTTTGTGATTTCTATTAACCAGAAAGAGAGAGAAAAAAAACTACTTTTTTTTCTTAACTCAAATAGAACTTTTATTTTACACTGTAAAGTTTCTCACTGTTATTTGGTTTTAAAAAACAATGAGGAGGACAGTAACTTCTTGCAACATAATAATACATAGAAATCAATAAAACAACAGCCTTTTTAAATTCTCAATTTGTTGTTGTTCAGTCGCTCAATCATGTCCAACTCTTTGAAACCCCATGGACTGCAGTTCACCAGGCTTCCCTGTCCATCACCAACTCCCAGAACTTGCTCAAACTCACGTCCATTGAGTCGGTGATGCCATCCAACCATCTCATCTTCTGTCGCCCCCTTCTCCTCCCGCCTTCAATCTTTCCCAGCATCAGGGTCTTTTCTAATAAGTTGGCTCTTCGCATCAGGTGGCCAAAGTGTTGGAGCTTCAGCTTTAACATCAGTCCTTCCAATGAATATTCAGGACTGATTTCTTTTAGGACTGATTGGTTTGATCTCCTTGCAGACCAAGGGACCCTCAAGAGTCTTCTCCAGCACTACAGTTCAAAAGCATCAATTCTTCAGGGCTCACCCTCATTTATGGTCCAACTCTCACAGCTATACATGACCACTGGAAAAACCATAGCTTTCACGGTACGGACTTCTGTCAGCAATGTAATAGCCACAGATGAGTATATACAAAAAATTAAATTCTAATTCTAAAATGCTCATAACTAACATCAATTTAGGCAATTTGAGTTATATGCATAATTTTGTTCTTCCTTGACTCAATTTGCTTATTAGCAAATTAGAAAGTTGCATTTTTATCACGGTAGAAATTTTTTAACTTTTTTAATTGGAAGAGAATTGCTTTACAATATTGCATTGGCATATGCCATTCGTCAGTATGAATCAGCTGCGGGGATACGTCTGTCCCCCCCTCCTGAACCCCCTTTCCATCTCCCACCCTTCTAGGCTGTCACAGAGCACCAGGCTGAGCTCCCCGCGTCACACAGAAAAGTCCCACTTCTGTCAGTTTTACATGTGATTAATGTATGTGTTTCATGCTATTCCCAGTTCCTCCCACCCTCTCCTTCCCTCACCATTGTCCACAAGTCTGTTCTCTATGTCTGTATCTCCATGCTGCCCTACAAATAGGTTCATCAGTAAAGTAGAAATTCCTATCTAAAATTTAGATAGTAAAATGCTAAGTGCATTTATATGTGTGTGCACTTATCAATGGCTATTGAGAAACAAAACCAAAAATGCGCTAAGTTGCTTCAATTATCTCCAACTTTGTGCAACCCTATGGACTACAGCCTGCCAGGTTCCTCTGTCTATGGAATTCTCCAGGCAATAATACTGGAGTGTTGCCATTTCCTACTCCAGGGGGTCTTGCTGACCCAGTGATCAAACCCATGTCTCTTATGCCTAACCTGCATTGGCAGACAGGTTCTTTACCACTACTGCCACCTGGGAAGCCCTAGTACATGTATATAGATGGTAACAAATATCTGAGTCTCATAGCATCTTTTAGAGGTTAATTATTCCATTTCTAGACACTATTTTTATACTGAAGTATTTCTGAGGCAAAGTTGAGAAAGCACACATTGCATATAGGGTGTGGGAGCGATGCATCACAGCCCTCACTCAGTAAGATCCACAGAGGGTGTGGGAGCAATGCATCCCAGCCCTCACTCAGTAAGATCCACAGAGGGGGTAAGGCAAGCACATACATCACTTAGCAAGCAGCTAGAGGTTGATCATGTCAGCACATGCATTCCAGGTGCAGTTTCAAACAAAGGTTTATTGAGTGGCTATATCACCTGGAATAACAGGCAGATTTGGCCTTGGAGTACAGAATGAAGCAGGGCAAAGGCTAATAGAGTTTTGCCAAGAGAACACACTGGTCATAGCAAACACCCTCTTTCAACAACACAAGAGAAGGCTCTACACATGGACATTAATGATGGTCAAGACCGAGATTGATTATATTCTTTGCAGCCAAAGATGGAGAAGCTCTATGCCATCAGCAAAAACAAGACCAAGAGCTGACTGTGGCTTAGAATATTAACTCCTTATTGCCAAATTCAGACTTAAATTGAAGAAAGTAGAGAAAACCACTAGACCATTCAGGTATGACCTAAATCAAATTCCTTATGACTATACAGTGGAAGTGAGAAATAAATTTAAGGGACTAGATCTGATAGATAAAGTGCCTGAAGAACTATGGATGGAGGTTCGGGACATTGTACAGGAGGCAGGGATCAAGACCACCCCCAAGAAAAAGAAAGGCAAAAAAGCAAAATGTCTGTCTGAGGAGGCCATACAAATAGCTGGGAATAGAAGAGAAGCAAAAAGCAAAGGAGAAAAGGAAAGATATACCCATTTGAATGCAGAGTTCCAAAGAATAGCAAGGAGACATAAGAAAGCCTTCCTTAGCAATCAATGCAAAGGAATAGAGGAAAACAATAGAATGGGAAAGACTAGAGATCTCTTCAAGAAAATTAGAGATACCAAGGGAACATTTCATGCAAAGATGGGCTCAATAAATGGTATGAACCTAACAGAAGCAGGAGATATTAAGAATACACAGAAGAACTATACAAAAAAGCTCTTCATGACCCAGATAATCATGATGGTGTGATCACTCACCTAGAGCCAGACATCCTGGAATGTGAAGTCAAGCAGGCCTTAGGAAGCATCACTATGAACAAAGCTAGTGGAGGTGACGGAATTCCACTTGAGCTATTTCAAATCCTAAAAGATGATGCTGTGAAAGTTCTGCACTCAATATGCCAGCAAATTTGGAAAACTCAGCCGTGGCCACAGAACTGGAGAAGGTCAGTTTTCATTCCAATCCCAAAGAAAGGCAATGCCAAAGAATGCTCAAACTACCACACAAATGCACTCATCTCACACGCTAGTAAAGTAATGCTCAAAATTCTTCAAGCAAGGCTTCAACAATACGTGACCCATGAACTTCCAGATGTTCAAACTGGTTTTAGAAAAGGCAGAGGAACCAAGGGTCAAATTGCCAACATCCACTGGACCACTGTAAAAGCAAGAGAGTTCCAGAAAAACATCTACTTCTGCTTTATTAACTATTCCAAAGCCTTTGACTGTGTGGATCACAACAAACTGTGGAAAATTCTGAAAGAGATGGGAATACCAGACCACCTTACCTGCCTCTTGAGAAATCTGTATGCAGGTCAGGAAGCAAGCAGAACTGGACAGGAACAACAGACTGATTCCAGATAGGAAAAGGAGTACATCAAGGCTGTATACTGTCACCCTGAGTATTTAACTTATATGCAGAGTGCATCATGAGAAACACTGGGCTGGAAGAAGCACAAGATGGAATAAAGATTGCCAGGAGAAATATCAATAACCTCAGATATGCAGATGACACCACCCTTATGGCAGAAAGTGAAGAACTAAACAGTCTCTTGATCAAAGTGAAAGAGGAGAGTGAAAAAAGATGGCTTAAAGCTCAACATTCAGAAAACTAAGATCATGGCATCTGGTCCCATCACTTCATGGCAAATAGATGGAGAAACAGTGGAAAAAGTCGCTGATTTCATTTTGGGGGGCTCCAAAATCACTGCAAATGGTGACTGCAGCCATGAAATTAAAAGACATTGACTCCTTGGAAGGAAAGTTATGACTAACTAGACAGTGTACTAAAAAGCAAAGACATTACTTTACCAACAAAGGTCCATCTATTCAAGGCTATGGTTTTACAGTAGTCACATATGGATGTGAGAGTTGGACTATAAACAAAGCTGAGCGCCGAAGAATTGATGCTTTTGAACTGGGGTGTTGGAGAAGACTCTTGAGAGTCCCTTGGACTGCAGGGACATTCAACCAGTCCATTCTAAAGGAAATCAGTCCTGGGTGTTCACTGGAAGGACTGATGCTAAAGCTGAAACTCCAATACTTTGGCCACCTGATGAGGAGAGGTGACTCATTGGAAAAGACCCTGATGCTGGGAAAGACTGAAAGCGGGAGGGGAAGGGGATGACAGTGGATGAGATGGTTGGATGGCATCACAGACTCAATGGACATGAATTTGGATAAACTCTGGTCGTTGGTGATGGACAGGGAGGCCTGGCGTGCTGCGGTCTGTGGAGTCACAGTCAGACACGACTGAGCGACTGAACTGAACTGAACTGACAGTTGAAAAATCTCAACTTATATGCCAACAAACCTACAAATTTTAGTCTCAGAATCTCTGCAATTTAAAAAAATTTTGAGGGTCTCGAGAAAGTCTTTTCCTGATGGGTTATATCTACCATTAATACTGTGTAAGAAATTAAAACAGAGAAATCACTGAAATATGCATTAATTTTAAAAGAACAATAAGAAAACTATTGTATGAGAAGACAACATTTACATGTAAAATAATTGCTTCATAAAACAAAAATTATTTAGCAAGGAGAGTGGAATTGTTTTACATGTTTTGCAAATCTGTGTCTAGCTTAATAGAAAACAAGTCTTTTCCTTTATGTTTACCTATTTATTCTGTTGAAATAATGTTGCTTTGATTGTAGCTGTTAAAACAAAATCTGGTCTCATCTTGATATACAGTTGAAAGACAGGAGTGTTTTCATTTAATTTTGGATATTCTACATGAACAGCTAAATGAACTGATCTAAAATGAAGTAAATCACATATTACTAGATTTGAAAAGCAACTAGTTGATCAATATGTAGAATGACTTCTGATTTAAAAAATAAATGTACAAATATATATATATATATATATATGTAATGTGTAGATATGACTGTATAAGCAGAGGGAAAGTTCATGAAACATAAATACTGTGCTATTCAACCTCTATAATATTTATTATACATTAATTTAGGGTATATATAAAAAGGATTTTATTATGTTATTGCTATAATATCTATTTAACCTCTACCAATAAGCTCTCGAGGTATGTGGCTCCCCAAAAATGACACATGAATTGTGGGAAGGTTTTAGTTTCCTATGGGATTTGCATGTGTGTGATTTTCATTGTTTTGCAAATTTTAAGGGTGGGATTTGGAGAGGAAGCCAGGCAAGTCTCAGACTTCTTCGCAACAAGTAGTGCCAGAAGACACTGGAAAGTTTATAAGTCCTCAGTGAAAATAGTTTTACTCAAAATTTCCTATCTACCAAATCATTTATGAATATGTGAAAACCACACAAAATTCTTAGATAAGCAAAGGATGGAGAAGAAACACCACATACATGTCCTCTTGAAAAACACTTTAAGATGTACTGCAGCCAGATAAGAGAGAAAATTCCAAGTTAAGAAGTGGTGAATAAGGAGACTGCCATGTAAAAGGATCACTTATTAAACATGCTGTGTCTACCACAAGATATTGTAAGTTTCAACAGCAGCCCCATTACTTGAACTAAGCACACAGAATAGATTTGGGGGCAAGCAAACTGATGTAGAACCTACAGTACTGATTTCCTTTGCTTTGAGAACTCTCCCTCCCGGTACTAAAACTGTCACAAAGTGTGTCCAGAAATCAAGCAAAAACCTTTACAATAAATCAAAGTTCAGAAAGGAAAATGTAGAAATAAAACTGAAAACTGGTAGCTTCTGACCTGTGTTTCTCTTCCTGCTTTAGCCTCATCTGTCTAATTCCTCTACTCTCTTTCTTCACTATATTTCTTAAGTCTCTTATTTCAGGTTGAGAGAACCACTGCTCTACATGGATGCAGAATGGATGAATAGATCAAGATAATAATAGTTCAATGGAACGGAATAGAAAGCCCAGAGATAAACCCACGAACCTATGGACACCTTATCTTCAACAAAGGAGGCAAGGATATACAATGGAAAAAAGACAACCTCTTTAACAAGTGGTGCTGGGAAAACTGCTCAACCACTTGTAAAAGAATGAAACTAGAACACTTTCTAACACCATACACAAAAATAAACTCAAAATGGATTAAAGATCTAAATGGAAGACCAGAAACTATAAAACTCCTAGAGGAGAACATAGGCAAAACACTCTCCGACATAAATCACAGCAGGATCCTCTATGACCCACCTCCCAGAATATTGGAAATAAAAGCAAAACTAAACAAATGGGACCTAATGAAACTTAAAAGCTTTTGCACAACAAAGGAAACTGTAAGTAAGGTGAAAAGACAGCCCTCAGATTGGGAGAAAATAATAGCAAATGAAGAAACAGACAAAGGATTAATCTCAAAAATATACAAGCAACTCTTGAAGCTCAATTACAGAAAAATAAATTACCCAATCAAAAAATGGGCCAAAGAACTAAACAGACATTTCTCCCAAGAAGACATACAGATGGCTAACAAACACATGAAAAGATGCTCAACATCACTCATTATCAGAGAAATGCAAATCAAAACCTCAATGAGGTACCATTACACGCCAGTCAGGATGGCTGCTATCCAAAAGTCTACAAGCAATAAATGCTGGAGAGGGTGTGGAGAAAAGGGAACCCTCTTACACTGTTGGTGGGAATGCAAACTAGTACAGCCACTATGGAGAACAGTGTGGAGATTTCTTAAAAAACTGGAAATAGAACTGCCATATGACCCAGCAATCCCACTTCTGGGCATACACACCAAGGAAACCAGATCTGAAAGAGACACGTGCACCCCAATGTTCATCGCAGCACTGTTTATAATAGCCAGGACATGGAAGCAACCTAGATGCCCATCAGCAGACAAGTGGATAAGGAAGCTGTGGATGGAATATTACTCAGCCGTTAAAAAGAATTCATTTGAACCAGTCCTAATGAGATGGATGAAACTGGAGCCCATTATACAAAGTGAAGTAAGCCAGAAAGATAGAGAACATTACAGCATACTAATACATATATATGGAATTTAAAAAGATGGTAACGATAACCCTATATGCAAAACAGAAAAAGAGACACAGATGTACAGAACAGAGTTTTGGATTCTGTGGGAGAAGGCAAGGGTGGGATGTTTTGAGAGAACAGCATCGAAACATGTATATTATCTAGGGTGAAACAGATCACCAGCCCAGGCTGGATGCATGAGACAAGTGCTCGGGTCTGGTGCACTGCAAAGACCCAGAGGTACTGGGTAGAGAGGGAGGTGGGAGGGGGGATTGGGATGGGGAATACATGTAAATCCATGGCTGATTCATGTCAATGTATGACAAAAACCACTACAATATTGTAAAGTAATTAGCCTCCAACTAATAAAAATAAATGAAAAAAAAAGATAATAATAGCATTATTGGCTATTCATCTAAAAATATATGTCCCAACTTCTAACTCCAAGGGGAAACAAAAATTTGGATTCCACATTTGGCTACTAAACCTATGACTTCCACCCAAAGAGAGGCATATATAACCTGTGCAGTGCTAAGTCATTTCAGTCATGTCCGACTCTGCAACCCCATGGACCTAGCCCACCAAGCTGCTCTGTCCATGGGATTCTCCAGGCAAGAATACTGAAGTGGGTTGCCATTTCCTCCTCCAGGGAATCTTCCCAACCCAGGGATCAAACCTACAACTCTTATGTCTCCTCCATTGGCAGGCAGGTTCTTTACCACTGGTGTTACCTGGGAAACCCACATACACAACCTTAAGGAAACTTTATTTTCTGACTCGATAAAAATGTACAGATAGAATGTCCATTATAGACATACACATATTCATTTACTCAAAAATATTTATTGAATACCTAGAGGGACCAAGAACTGTGCTAGATACTGAAGATATAATGAAAAATAAAACATACCCAGGTCTTGCCCTCCACTACTCAGATTCTTTGTCATAATTTGCATAGATAAGAAAACTCACTAAAGACAACAAATATAAAATGTTCTCTTGAGAAACAGCGTATCTTAACAACCTTTCTTTTTCTTTTAAAGGAAAAAAACTTAACAGAATGTGTGTTGGATTCAATGTCAATTTGTTTCCTAACAATAAACTGCAAAGTTTAAATGACTGGTCTGAAATTTTTTTCCACATGCCTAAAAAATAAACATTTTGAAATAGATTTAGCTAAATATTAACAAGGTGAAAGAATTAATGAAAGTAAGCCAGGAGGATTATTGCAAATCTTGACCATCTATAGCAAACAACTAAGACAGAAGCAATAAATTGATTTATTTTCCTGGAATTCTCTTCTTCGGAAGATTATATTTAACAGTTCCATTTAAAATAACACTGCCACAAAAACGCTATACCAATTGATTTAAAAATACCAAACTTGAATGAGTTGTCATTATAATTGCTCATCCTACTGTTTCTCAACTTTTTTCTAATATGCTCATTTTTCCAGATATGCAATATTGTTACATTTCTTCATTACTATTCATCCAACTTTTTCTTGTTTAATTATCTTAATCTTTTCCCACAAATGATTCACCAGCTGCTTATCATCCCTGTCTTTTATGATACCTTTTAGATTTCTACAGTTAATGAGGTGATGAGAATCGAACAGTATTTAGCAAGCTGTTTTTCTCTGAGAATTAGATAAGGATTATTACCATCCTGTCCTATGTTATATGATTTATATATACAAAACAAACCATCATATTTTATTTAGACTTCACAATGCTATGCAAAGGATTTATTATTTCATCTACTCTTAGGTCCTTTTTGACAACTTTCTCATTCGGGAAAATATCTTGCAATGGGTTACTTTCAAGTCAATACAAAATTGTGTATCCAGAGTCTATTCTCCACTCCTCTTTGTGGTGTGTGTATGAAGTACTCCTTGTATCCAGAGAAGAAATAGGGCAATAAGGCCATGGACACTATGGAACTCAACCTGAAGAATTGCCACAGAATTTTAAAAATAGATATTTCTGACATATATTAACAAACTCTGCTTCATTGACTATAATAAAGCCTTTGACTGTGTGGATCACAACAAACTGGAAAGAGATGGTAATACCAGATCACCTTACATGCCTATTGAGCAATCTGTATGCAGATCAAGAAGCAACAGTTAGAACCGGACATGGAACAGCAGATTGGTTCAAAATTGGAAAAGGAGTACATCAAGGCTGTATATTGTCACCCTGCTTATTTAACTTATATGCACAGTATGCCATGTGAAATGCTGGAATGGATGAAGCACAAGCTGGAATCAAGATTGCCAGGAAAATATCAATAACCTCAGATATGCAGATGACACCACCCTTATCGCAGAAAGTGAAGAAGAACCAAAGATCTGCTTGATGAAGGTGAAAGAGGAGAGTGAAAAAGTTGGCTTAAAGCTCAACATTCAAAAAACTAAGATCATGGCATCCAGTCCCATCACTTCATGGCAAATAAACGGGGAACAAATGGAAACAGTGACGGAGTTTGTTTTCTTGGACTCCAAAAATCACTGCAGATGATGACTGCAGCCATGAAATTAAAAGACACTTGCTCCTTGGAAGAAAAGCTATGATCAACCTAGACAGCATATTAAAAAGAAGAGACGTTACTTTGCCAACAAACGTCCGTATAGTCAAACCTATGGTTTTTCTAATAATCATGTATGGATTTGAGAGTTGGACTATAAAAAAAGCTGAGCACCAAAGATTTGACGCTTTGGAACTGTGGTGTTGGAGAAGACTCTTGAGAGTCCCTTGGTCTGCAAGGAGATCCAACCAATCAATCCTAAAGGAAATCAGTCCTGAATATTCATTGGAAGGACTGATGCTGAAGTTGAAGCTCCAATACTTTGGCCACTTGATGTGAAGAACTGACTCATTGGAAAAGAAAGACCTTGATGCTGGGGAAGATTGAAGGCAGGAGGAGAAGGGGACTACAGAGGACGAGATGGTTGGAAGGCATCATTGATTTGATGGACATGAGTTTGAGCAGGCTCCAGGAGATAGAGAAGGACAGGGAAGTCTGGTGTGCTGCAGTCCACAGGGTTGCAAAGAGTCAGACACAACTGAGCAACTGAACAAAAACAACAATTAACAAGCTTGGATCAGGTTGACTGTTACTTGACTTTAAAAATAAACTGTATTGTAGTATACTTTGAAAATATTTTTATGTCTATTATGTAAACTTAGATATGTTAATGTCACCATCTAATAACATTAACTCAAATGGCAAGTGTCTATTACGAATCTGGGACTGTTTGGAATAAAGATAAAAAAAAAAAAGTAGCTTCCTCACTGTTTGCAGATGACATGATCCTCTACATAAAAAACCCTAAAGACTCTACCAGAAAATTACTAGAGCTAATCAATGAATATAGTAAAGTTGCAGGATATAAAATTAACACACAGAAATCCCTTGCATTCCTATATACTAACAATGAAAAAACAGAAAGAGAAATTAAGGAAACAATACCATTCACCATTGCAACAAAAAGAATAAAATACTTAGGAGTATATCTACCTAAAGAAACAAAAGACCTATACATAGAAAACTATAAAACACTGATGAAAGAAATCAAAGAGGACACAAACAGATGGAGAAACATACCGTGTTCATGGATTGGAAGAATCAATATTGTCAAAATGGCTATTCTACCCAAAGCAGTCTATAGATTCAATGCAATCCCTATCAAGCTACCAACGGTATTTTTCACAGAACTAGAACAAATAATTTCACAATTTGTATGGAAATACAAAAAACCTCGAATAGCCAAAGTAATCTTGAAAAAGAAGAATGGAACTGGAGGAATCAACCTGCCTGACTTCAGACTCTACTACAAAGCCACAGTCATCAAGACAGTGTGGTACTGGCACAAAGACAGAAATATAGATCAATGGAACAGAATAGAAAGCCCAGAGATAAATCCACGAACCTATGGACACCTTATCTTTGACAAAGGAGGCAAGGATATACAATGGAAAAAAGACAACCTCTTTAACAAGTGGTGCTGGGAAAACTGCTCAACCACTTGTAAAAGAATGAAACTAGAACACTTTCTAACACCATACACAAAAATAAACTCAAAATGGATTAAAGATCTAAATGTAAGACCAGAAACTATAAAACTCCTAGAGGAGAACATAGGCAAAACACTCTCCGACATGAATCACAGCAAGATCCTCTATGACCCACCTCCCAGAATATTGGAAATAAAAGCAAAACTAAACAAATGGGACCTAATGAAACTTAAAAGCTTTTGCACAACAAAGGAAACTGTAAGTAAGGTGAAAAGACAGCCCTCAGATTGGGAGAAAATAATAGCAAATGAAGAAACAGACAAAGGATTAATCTCAAAAATATACAAGCATCTCCTGAAGCTAAATTCCAGAAAAATAAATGACCCAATCAAAAAACGGGCCAGAGAACTAAACAGACATTTCTCCAAAGAAGACATACAGATGGCTAACAAACACATGAAAAGGTGCTCAACATCACTCATTATTAGAGAAATGCAAATCAAAACCACAATGAGGTACCATTACACACCAGTCAGGATGGCTGCTATCCAAAAGTCTACAAGCAATAAATGCTGGAGAGGGTGTGGAGAAAAGGGAACCCTCTTACACTGTTGGTGGGAATGCAAACTAGTACAGCCACTATGGAAAACAGTGTGGAGATTCCTTAAAAAACTGGAAATAGAACTGCCATATGACCCAGCAATACCACTTCTGGGCATACACACTGAGGAAACCAGATCTGAAAGAGACACGTGCACCCCAATGTTCATCGCAGCACTGTTTATAATAGCCAGGACATGGAAGCAACCTAGATGCCCATCAGCAGATGAATGGATAAGGAAGCTGTGGTACATATACACCATGGAATATTACTCAGCCATCAAAAAGAATTCATTTGAACCAGTCCTAATGAGATGGATGAAACTGGAGCCCCTTATACAGAGTGAAGTAAGCCAGAAAGATAAAGAACATTACAGCATACTAACACATATATATGGAATTTAGAAAGATGGTAACGATAACCCTATATGCAAAACAGAAAAAGAGACACAGAAATACAGAACAGACTTTTAAACTCTGTGGGAGAAGGTGAGGGTGGGATGTTTCAAAAGAACAGCATGTATACTATCTATGGTGAAACAGATCACCAGCCCAGGTGGGATGCATGAGACAAGTGCTCGGGCCTGGTACACTGGGAAGACCCAGAGGAATCGGGTGGAGAGGGAGGTGGGAGGGGGGATCGGGATGGGGAATAAGTGTAAATCTATGGCTGATTCATATCAATGTATGACAAAACCCACTGAAATGTTGTGAAGTAATTAGCCTCCAACTAATAAAAAAATTAAAAAAAAAAAAAAGTAGCTTCCATCTACAAGGAAAGGTATTTGGTAGAGTAGGCAGGTGGCATGAAAAGACAAGGCCATGGTGAAATGTGGGCTCAGAGCTGAGACTCTCAGGCAAATGTGACTTATTTTTTAGCTGTGTGACTGAAATAGTTTTTGAATCTTGGTAACCCTAACCCTTCTCTAGAGAGGCTTGGAAACGCACATAAAGAGGAGCTAAGGCCTGCCATTTGCTGAAGCTTACCTAAGGCTACCACTTATGATAATTAAGTGCTTTATATAAATTATCTCATTCAGTCATGACTTTCCTTGTGAAGAAAGGGAGGTTCCAAGGGGTTAAGTCAAACAGTTAAAAAAGGGAGACAGAGAGAGACTTGTGATTGGAAAATAGTTTTACCTCTAATTCCACACCATTTCTTTCTGTTTCTAATCACATTTGTCTTAATCAGTGATAGACATAGAGTTTATCTGGGCTTCTTTCATGGCTCAGATGGTAAAGAATCTGCCTGCAATGCAGGAGACCTGGGTTTGACCCCTGGGTCGGGAAGATTCCCCTGGAGAAGGAAATGGCAACCTTTCCAGTAGTCTTGCCTGGAGAATTGCATGGACAGAGAGGAGCCCTGCAGGCTACAGCCCATGGGGTTGCAAAGAGTTGGAGTTGGACATGACTGAGCAACTAACACGAACACGAAAGGGCTTATTATGAAAACCATTAGTCTTCACAGGTCTACTTTTTACCATTTCCAGCTCCTCACAGTTAACTTCCTGTAAATCTTTTGAGCTGTTTCTTTTGGTATTTACCTTCACATTACCAAATATTCCTATTTACAGTGTACTGCTAGACTACAGCGGGGACAAGGGGTGGTCAAGAGGGACAGATTAACTATTGGCTTTCCACAATGAAAGGCGAGACTGAAGCATGTTTTCATCATTTCTATATGTCCATCCATTCCATTCTGCCCTCCCCTTCCACCCCCTCCTAGTAACAATATACTGTATTCAGGATGGACATTATTATGTCTATTTCATATTTGTAGCTAAGTAGTAATTTGATTTCTTTTCTTGCACAACTTATTTTCTTCAGATTTAGTAACTGTTCTAGTTCCCAGTGTGCTTAATGTTAATGTGTTTCTAATCTCTTCTCCAATTTGCTACATCTTTCAATGTATTTAAATATACTAGGCATTTGTTTTAATGTTTTCTTTATTGGTGACATTTCTCCCAGACCTCTCCAATTGTTTCACCCTGAGATGCTTGCCCTTTGTGCTAGGGCACAGTCCTCATCCTATGCATTCTTTTCACAATCTCTTTCTTGAGGTGGAGTCCTTATTTCCTGAATCCCATTAATTCCTCTTTCTTCATGTATTCCCTTATTTTAGCGAAGCTACCCCTCTTGTAGCTTCCCAAGAAAGAGTTTTTAGGAGTTATGTTTTTGAGATTTTGCATGTCTGAAGATATTTTAGGCTTCCTTCATACATAATTGATGATTCTGCTAAGCATACAATTTTAGATTGGATATTGTTTATACTCAAAATTTGGAAGACTTTACTCTGCCACTTTCCTACTTTTGGTGCTGCTGCGAGGAACTCTGAGGATGTTCTGATTTCTGATCCTTTGCATGTTACAGTCACCACCCCACTGTTCTTGATGCTTCTAGGATTCCCCGTTTGTTTAGAGTTCTGTTTCATGACATTATTATGCCTTAGTTTGAGTTTATTATCATCCATTGTTCTGGGAACTCTATTGGCCCTTTCAATCTAGAAAATAATTTCTTCAGTTTGGGGAATTTTTCTCAAATAAATTCTCAAATGTTTTCCTTCCTTCCATGTTCTCTGTTCTCTCTTTCTGGAAGTTTTATTATTCATATATTATACCTTTACTACTGAATGTCCAAACTTACTTCTCTTTTCAATTTTCTATGTGTATATATTAATTTTCAAGAGTCTTTCTCTGAAAATTCCTTTAAAATGCATCTTATTCTTATTTCACAGACATTTTTCTGAGAATATTAATGATTAATTTTCTAAAGGTTTCATTTTCATAGATCTGTTTTGTTTGCTTTAATCTCCTCTATGTCAGGTACTTCATCAAATACTGTTCATTGTTGCCTAAGCACTCATATCTAAAACACTGACTGTAAATTCTGTGGGCTCCTTGATCACAGCCTTCCCATGGGGGAAGGTGGCTAGTCTTTTTCATTTAAGAAATCTCCTTATCAGTATCTTTAAATATTTTCTCTTAGACTTGTTTGAAATCCCAAAAACGCATCTTTCAATCACTCGCATTTTGGAAGCACAGCGGGAAAAGAGGGCAGGGGCAGGAAGGTCTTAATGTTCAGGTGTATATTTCGTTTAATACCCTGCATCAGTGTGGTTCTCTTTTCTTACACGTGTCCAATTCAGCTTATCACCTACTGAGAAAAACATGCTTTACTATCCACAGAGAAAACCTTCAGTTTACTGTTGGGCTGGAATAGGGGCAGCGCTGAAGGGAAGGAGGAAACTGTTTCTTTAAGGGTCTTTCAGTCAATCCCCTTGAGCTAGCCCCAGCTTCACCCTCGCTTTCTCAGCTATTTGGGGCGACCAATTTGTGAGTATATTCAAGGTTTGCTGTGCAAACTGAGGTGTTTTAAATGTTTCTCCATGACTAACTCAAGACTCAGCTCTCTCAGATCTACTAAGTCTATTATTTCTAAAATATTCCTGATGCTGTGGTCTCTCTTCTTCATCTATCTTATACCTTAAAAAATTCATATATATATATACACACACACACACATATATATATATATATGTAAATTGTTGCTGGGGTTTTAGGAAATAATTTGGGAAGTATATTCATGTGTGGTAAATAAATGGGTTCATCACATGCTTAGCCACTAACTCATGTTTGACTCTTTGCAACCCCATGGACTGTAGCCCGCCAGGCTCCCGTCTATGGAATTTTCTAGGCAAGAATACTAGAGTGGGTTGTCATGACCTCCTCCAGAGGATCTTCCTGACCTGAGGATCAAACCCATGTCTTCTGAGTCTCCTGTACTCACAGGTGGACACAAATGAGCAACTTTCACTTTCACTATTTCAATCTATGCTGCCAGGCTTCATAAAGACAATTCAAAATAATAATGAAATGGAGAATATGCTTCTCTAAAAATCAAGATGCTAGACATTAAGAATTACAGAGATATATTATTATCCATACCTAGTTCCTTATTTTTATAAGGTGAAAAATTAAGTACATTGGGCAAAATATAAATATGTCATTGTAAGAATACTGCTTCAGAAACCATATAGGTTTTTCCATTTATTTCTGGATGTTCACAGTATTATTTTTGACCCAGAAAATTGAAGTCACTCACTTGCCATAGTCTGAAGCTTCTCCCAAACTGAGGTCAAACTCTGATCTATTCAAGGCGACTAGAGTAGTTGTATCAAAGCACTGAGCTTTCTGAATGACTGTTGTACATGAACTTATATGAAAGCCTGTGCCTCTACAAATATACAGTGTCTGTCTTTCACATGCAGGGAACTGAGGTTCTCTGCATTTATACTTGGCTATAACTATATAACCAAGTATACATTGGTTAATATGCCTGCATGAATTGTGTTAGTTCTGGATTGTGAAAGACAAATGCTGCAAAGTATATTGCTTTCTTACATAGTGGGTAGGGATGAAGAGAAGCAAAGCTCGATGAGAGGATTCAGGTGGACCACAGGCCCAGAAACAGACTAAATCTACATCCAACTCTGCAAGTCAGAAGTGGCAGTAAATCTACAAAGCTGAGATGGCAAAACAGTGTGGCACACAGCCAAAGAATCAGAATTATAGGGTGACTATCCACCAGAAGTGAGCAGTGGCCTTAAATCTTGGTAGACAAGGAAGGGAAACCTGGATCCTGTCTGAGGAGCTCCGACAGGCAGAACCAAAGCCGTCATCTCTTCCCATGGTCCTCAGTTTCCTGAATGAATTTAACAATTGCATGAGCCCACATTTCTCATCCTGCTGAAGTTCTACTAGCACCCAAGTAACCAGGAAAGAAATTTAAGGAGTATATACCACTCTATTCTTAAAGAGACTGTAGATTTGAGGACATTTACACCAATTAAGCATGAACAACAAAAATAAATTAGAGTGATTCACATAACTGTAAAACAAAAGAAAAATATAGCATGTAAAATAAATTTAAAGTACATATTTAGTAAACTTTATATCAGAAAAATAACAATTGTAAGCAGCAACAACCTTGCATTCTTAAATGATGGCAGGAGCTGGTATACTGGACAAGAAGGCCAGGGGGATGCCCCATGTGGTCTATCAATATGATGTGTATGTCATAAATCAACAGCTAATACTTAGTGCTGTCTCTCCCCACCCGCTGCCAGAATGAATGGGCTGAGAACAAGAGTGGAGGTGGTAATGACTCCTCCTGCCTCTGCATCTGTTTACCTAATTGAAGAACTTTGTGCTTGATGCATTTGGAAGTCCTAGGGTCCACAGAAGCAGTGATTCTACCAGGAACCAACTCATATAAAACAAAATGTAAACAGAATGTCCCCTTCATCTGGGGTCCCTCATGCCACCAAGACAACAGTCTGAGAAGCAGGTGTCCACCCTGGCCATGACCAGTGGGTTACTACCACACAGTGGGATTCACTGGGTCATATCCGAGTTTCTCCTTGTCGAGTACGTAGTGGTCAGTGAGAAACCACAACCATCTAATATAAATAAGACCATGGAAAACTCAGATCCTACAAGAATAAAGAACTGGGTCACCACTTAGGCAAGGAATATCATCCAGCTGTGTTTGTAGCAGAGGTAGGAGAAACATGAAATGGATGGGAGGAAAAGACAGCTATGATTAGGAAGGAAGAACTTTGTGTAACCAGCTACCAGGCTCAGGGACCTTAGCAGCTACATTTTATGTCATTAAACTGTATCTCTAACCCTCTTTCCCTTTTTCTTCTTGCTATTTTACATGAAGAGCATCACGGGCACCTAATGTTTAGGTGGGAGCATGACCACTGGCATCATCCCTAAGTAAGAGAACTGAGGGAATTCCCTGCATGACCTTTGTTAGGTGTCATCAGAGGAAGGCACAAGAGTGGATGCTGAGAGGCAGAAGGGTCTAGCTGTGCTGGACATCTAATGCATTCTTATCTGCTCTCCATCTTTCTCCAATCTCTGTGCTGACCTGACAAGTATGGACTAGTTCAAAGGGTTCTCCTTTACTCTGGATTCCAACTGGGCTTGGCTAATGGAGAGCCACAGCAGAGGTTAGGAAAGAATAAGGAGACTAAGGTCAAGGTACCCATTTTCCTTGTTCCCTTCCATGTCCCACAATCAAAGGGTATTGCTACTCTTTCCATTAATGGCTCCTTCATCTCCTTCCTTCACATCTAGTAGTGGCAACTGATCTGCTACTGTTAAGCCAGGATACCAAACTCACACCTTTGCAGGTTTTCCTGTCTTTAAATTCCCCTTGCATTATTTGATGTTGAATGTGCCAGCTATTTTCAGATGTTTTAGACCCTGTCTAATACCAGCAAGACAGCACAATCAAAGACACTTTTTATTTAACTAGAAAATTGCAGTATTACTTTACCAAGGGAGGGAAATTAAGTATTACTCTGTATCTGGAGTAGACTTGGGGGAATTAATTAACATAAGAAAGTTCAAATAAAACTTAGATTTACTAGAATTGTCTTTGAGGTTCTTTTCATTTGATTTTCTATTTTTAAGTATTAGACAGAAAATAACCTTAGTAAGGAATCCAGGCAGATTTAATGTTAAGTATCCCTTTGAGGGAAAGCAGGCAGATTTTAGACAAAGCACCAAGGCTTAAACTTGACATGAGTCCCAAAGAGAACATGAATCAATAGAATCACTGTTATGGGTTAAATTGTGTCTCTCCAAATGAAATGTTGAAACTGTAATCCCCAGTGCTTCAGGATGTGAAGTTACATTAAGTAATTAGAGTGGGCCCTAATCGAATATGACTGGTGTCCTTATAAAGTTTGGAGAAATCTGTACATGGAGACCAACACACACAGAGGGGAAGCTGGTGTGACGAGATCCACGGGAAAAGGTCACGTGAAGACAGAGGACAGGAGTGATGCGGGTATGAATCAAGGAACGCCTGGGGCCAGCAGAAGTTGGCGGAGACAAAGGATTTCATCACAAGGTTTCAGAGGGAGAATGGCCCTGCCAGTACCTTGATTTTAGACTTCTACCCGCAAAATGATGAGACAATAAGCTCTAAGCCACCCGATTTGTGATACTTTGTTACAAAGTATTAGCTCTAGGAAACTAATAAAATCATTATTCGTTTTCTGTAGTGAGAGCTCTAGGGGAACAAGTTCTGAATTTTAATTAGAAAAATAACAAAACTGTATCTGAATTACTCAGTCTACATATCCAACAGACAATTTTAACTGGGTTTAAATACACTTGACTTGTTACTTGAACTTCCAGATGTTCAAGCCAGTTTTAGAAAAGGCAGAGGAGCCAGAGATCAAATTGCCAACATCGGCTGGATCATCGAAAAAGCAAGAGAATTCCAGAAAAACATCTATTCCTGCTTTATTGACTATGCCAAAGCTTTTGACTGTGTGAATCACAACGAACGGGAAAATTCTGAAAGAGATGGGAACACTAGACCACCTGACCTGCCTCTTGAGAAATCTGTATGCAGGTCAGGAAGCAACAGTTAGAACTGGACATGGAACAACAGACTGGTTCCAAATAGGAAAAGGAGTATGTCAAGACTGTATATTGTCACCCTGCTTATTTAACTTATGTGCAGAGTACATCATGAGAAATGCTGGGCTGGATGAAGCACAAGCTGGAATCAAGATTGCCAGGAGAAACATCAATAACCTCAGATATGCAGATGACACCACCCTTATAGCAGAAAGTGAAGAACTAAAGAGCCTCTTGATGAAAGTGGAAGAGGAGAGTGAAAGAGTTGGCTTAAAGCTCAACATTCAGAAAACGAAAATCATGGCATCCAGTCCCATCACTTCATGGCAAATAGATGGGGAAACAGTGGAAACAATGGCTGATTTTATTTGGGGGGGCTCCAAAATCCCTGCAGATGGTGACTGCAGCCATGAAATTAAAAGACGCTTACTCCTTGGAAGGAAAGTTATGACCAACCTAGACAGAATATTAAAAAGCAGAGACAATACTTTGCCAACTAAGGTCCGTCTAGTCAAGGCTATGGTTTTTCCAGTAGTCATGTATGGATGTGAGAGTTGGACTATAAAGAAAGTTGAGCACCAAAGAGTTGATGCTTTTTAACTGTGGTGTTGGAGAAGACTCTTGAGAGTCCCTTGGACTGCAAGGAGATCCAACCAGTCCATTTTAGAGGAGATCAGTCCTGGGTGTTCATTGGGAGGACTGATGCTGAAGGTGAAACTCCAATACTTCAGCCACCTGATGTGGAGAACTGACTCATTTGAAAAGACCCTGATGCTGGGAGGGATTGAGGGCAGGAGGAGAAGGGGATGACAGAGGATAAGATGGTTGGATGGCATCACTGACGCAATGGACATGAGTTTGAGTAAACTCCACGAGTTGGTGATGGACAGGGAGGCCTGGCATGCTGCCGTCCACGGGGTTGCAAAGAGTTGCACACGACTGAGCGGCTGAACTGAACCGAGACCACCTCTCAAGTTTGGGGAAGTTATAAATATCTCTTCATGTCCATAGATGCATAAATAGCATTTGAACCAAACACCCTGGTTCATAATATGGTACCTTTTCCACTGCTGTTTGGAGCCTGCCCTGGCTCTTCTGGATGAATCTATGACTTCAACTAGTGATTTAAGCTCTCTGAATCTCAGAACCTTGTTTGAAGAGTAGAGTGATAACATTTCCAAACTCACAGGATTCATATACACTTTCTTGTCATTATACACAAAGGATTTAAAACCAGAGCGACCACATGGTAATTGTTCCACAAAGGCAAATCGCTATTAAGATGAGCCGCCCATGCAGACTCTGGGTTGACTTCCAGACTCTGCAGTTGATTATACTGCAAATGCAGAGAAACAGAGAAACCATCAAAGAAGTGAGTCCTTCCCTTTCCAGGAAGCTGTAGAGTAGAAGGCATAGGGAACAGAAATGAACATCTTTGCTATTAATTTCAAAATATATTTGGAAAGCAACACACCTACAATTTCATTTTCACTGTTTCATTCAGTTTTACACTAGCAATGTTCATTAGAACAAAATTTAAAAAACATTAATACTAATGTAACACGATATAGAAACGGAAGTATTGATCTCAATTGCAGCTAAGATCCTGAGACAACATAGAGGAAAGAGGTCCTGTCCTCGCAAGAAAGATGACAGATCATTTAGCAGGACTTTTAAAGAGTAGCTAACAGCTGTTTGTTGTCTGCCTAGTATGTATGATAAAAGTATAAAAAGCTTGATTTGGGTTTTTTTAAAAAATAACAAATCCCAGGACTTCCCCAGTAGTACAGTGGTTAAGACTCCATGCTTCCAATTCAGGGAGCAGGGCTTCGGTCCTTGGTTGGGGAATGAAGGTTGTAAATGCCACGTGGCATGGCCAAAGAAATTTTTTTTTTTTAATTCCTGAGGTTAACATATCCTGTGAAGGCACTACTTCTCCAGTATAAGTAAATTAGAGCAAGATTCTAGGTACCCAAGAGTCCTTTTAGTTGCAGTCTCATTTATTTATTCAACAAATATCTACTGAGGGCTCACTATGTCTCAGGCACTATTCTAGTACTGGGGATACAGTAGTAATCAGAGCAGAAGAAAGCTTCCTCCTCCAAAGCTTAAAGCTCATGAAGGGGAAAGATGGAAAACAAGATACTTAAATAAAATATAATAGATGTGGTAATGCCGAAGCGAAAAATGAAGCAGAGGAAAACAAATAGAAATTGTGTGTGTGTGTTGGAGGTGTGTGCCACTTTTGGCAACCAGAGAAGAAAAGCCACATTGCACTGGAGAGACTAAAAGGAAGTAAGGAGTCAAACTCTGCAGGTTTCTGGGAGAAAGACATCCAGAACATGGGAGACGGTGATTACAGAGTCCCCAAGTGTTTGCTGAGGGTCAGAGAGGAGGCCACTGTGACTGTGACAGAGAGAGCAAGGTGGAGAACAGCAGGATGTGAGTCCAAAAGGTAACTGTGGTGGGACAAGGGATTTCTCTGAAGATACACATTTTTATATAAATTTTTTTATAAAAGATAATTTTTTTTTTTGGCCATGCCACGTGGCATTTGGGATCTTATAGTTTCTATGTGCAATAATCTGTATACTCCAAGGGCTTCCCTGGTAGCTCAGACATTAAAGAATCTTCCTGCAATGCTGGAGATCCAGGTTCAATGCCTGGGTCGGGAAGATCCCCTGAGAAAGGAATGGCACCTATCAAGTCCCTTATTTCACTCTTCTTGGTAAACTCCAGGGGGAAGTTGGTGATGTGTGTTTTTTAAATTTACATATAGTTGATCTCCAGCTTCCCAGTGGCACAGTAGTCACAGAATATGCCTGCCAATAAAGGAGTCTTGCAGGACACTCTGGTTCAAGCTCTAGATTGAGAAGATCCTCTAGAGAAGGAAATGCCAACCCATTCCAGTGTTCTTCCTGCCTGGAAAATTCCACAAACAGAGGAATCTGGTGGGCTACAGTCCATGGAGTTGCAAAGAGTTAGACACGACTGAGCATACACATGTGCTTTGATTTATAAAGTTGTATTAGTTTCAGGTGTACAACAGTGATTTTAGAGTTTTCATAGGTTATAATCAATTTAAAATTATTACAAAATACTAGCTGTATTCTATGTGCTGTACATTAGATCCTTGTGTCTATTTTATATGAGTAGTTTGTACCTCTTAATCCTCTTCTTCTAAGTTTCCCCTCCTCCAGTCCCTCTCCACTGGTGACCACTGGTTTGGTTTTTATATGAGTTTGTTTCTATTATGCTATACTTATTCATTTTATTTTTAAGATTCCACATGTAAGTGAAAACATACAGTATCTGTCATTCTCTTATTTTACTAAAGACAATACCCTCCAGGTCTATCCATGTTGTCACAAATGGAAAAATTTCATTCTTTTTTATGGCTGAGTAGTATTCCCTTCTCTCTCTCTCTCTCTCTGTGTGTGTTAAGTTTCTCCTTTATCTATTCATTTGTTGATGGACACTTCCATTGCTACCATATTTTGGCTATTATATATAATGCTACAGGGAACACTGGGGGGTGTGAATTTTTCTGAATAGATATTTTCATTTTCTTCAGGCAGAAACCCAGGTTCCAAATTGCTGGATCATATGATAGTTATGTTTTTAACTTTTTAAGGAACCTCAAATACTGTTTTCCATAGTAGTTTTACCAATTTATATTCACAACACCAGTGTACTGGGGTTCCCTTTTCTCCACATCCCTGAAAACATTTATTTTATTCTGACAGGTGTGAGATGATATATCACTGTGGCTCTGCTTTGCATCTTTTCAGATGCTTTGCATCTGTTCAGCATCTTTCCATGTGGCTGTTTTCTTATCTGTATATCTTCCTTGGAAAAATGTCAGATTTTCTGCCCATTTTTCAGTTGAATTGACCTTTTTTGATATTGAGATGCAAGAACTCTTTATATATTTTCAATATTAACTCCTTGCCAGACATATAATTTGCAAATCTGTTCTCCCATTTAGGAGGTTGTTTTTATATTTTGTTGATGGTTTCCTTTGCTGTGCTATGTTTATCTTCCTTTCTCTCAAGCTTTTGTGTATCTATTGCAGGTTTTTAAATTATGACTATGATAGAGATTATATTTGTTGGGCTAAAACTATAAACCAGGTTTAAATCATAGAAATTTAAACTTGTTGTGTGGTTTTTCTGTCTTGGGTTTCTGAAAAAAAGTTGTCACTGTTCAATAATTACTTATGATCTTGGAGCAAAACTTCTTCTATGAAGAGTCATTTGAAGGTCATTGTCTTGTCTTTTATTTGAACATCAAATAACTTTATGAAGTTATCCCTTTGGTAATTTCAATCTACTTATCATTTTGCCTCAGTTGAATTCAGTCACTCAGTCTTGTCCGAATCTTTGAGACACCATGGACAGAAGCACCCCAGGCTTCCCTGTCCATCATCAACTCCCGGAGCTTACTCAAACTCAAGTCCATTGAGTTAGGGATGCAATCCAACCATCTCATCATCTTTGTCATCCCATTCTCCTCCTGCCTTCAATCTTTCCTGGCATCAGGGTCTTTCCCAATGAGTCAGTTCTTTGCATCAGGTGGCCAAAGTATTGGAGCTTCAGCCTCAGCATCATTCCTTCCAATGAGTATTCAGGACTGATTTCCTTTAGCATTGACTGGTTTGATCTCCTTGCAGTCTAAGGGATTCTCAAGAGTCTTCTCCAACACCACAGTTCAAAAGCATCAATTCTTCAACACTCAGCTTTCTTTATAGTCCAAGTCTCATATCCATATATGACTACTAGAAAAGCCATAGCTTGGACTAAACAGAACTTTGTTGGCAAAGCAATGTCTCTGCTTTTTAATATGCTGCCTAGATTGGTCATAACTTTTCTTCCAAGGTTCAAGCATCTTTTAATTTCATGGCTGCAGTCACCATCTGCAGTGATTTTGGACACCAAAATAATAAAGCCTGTCACTGTTTCCATTGTTTCCCCATCTATTTCCATGAAGTGATGGGACTGGAGGCCATGATTTTAGTTTTCTGAATGTTGAGTATTAAGCGTGTTTTTTCACTATCCTCTTTCACTTTGATCAAGAGGCTCTTTAGTTCTTCTTCACTTTCTGCCATAGGGTGGTGTCATCTGCATATCTGAGATTATTGATGTTTCTCCCAGCAATCTTGATTCCAGCTTGTGCTTCATCCAGCCCAGTGTTTCTTATAATGTACTCTTCATATAAGTTAAATAAGCAGGGTGACAACATACAGCCTTGACATATTCCTGATTTGAAACCAATCTGTTGTTCCATGTCCAGTTCTAACTGTTGTTTCTTGACCTGCATGCTGACTTCTCAGGAGGCAGGTGAGGTGGTCTGGTATTTCCATCTCTTAAAGAATTTTCCACAATTTGTTGTGATCCTCACAGTCAAAGGCTTTGACATAGTCAATAAAGCAGAAGTAGATGTTTTTCTGGTATTCTCTTGCTTTTTCTATGATCCAACAGATGTTGGCAATTTGATCTCTGGTTCCTCTGCTTTTCCTAAATCCAGCTTGAACATCTGGAAGTTCACGGTTCATGTTCTGTTGAAGCTTGGCTTGGAGAATTTTGAGCACTACTTTACTAGCGTGTGGGATGAGTGCAACTGTGTGGTAGTTTGAGCATTCTTTGGCATTGCCTTTCTTTGGGATTGGAATGAAAACTGACCTTTTCAATCCTGGGCTACTGCTGAGTTTTCCAAATTTGCTGGCATATTGAGTGCCAAACTTTCACAGCATCATCTTTTAGGATTTGAAATAGCTCAAGTGGAATTCCATCACCTCCACTAGCTTTGTTTGTAGTGATGATTCCTAAGGCCCACTTGACTTCACATTCCAGGATGTCTGGTTCTAGTCCAGAGATCATACCATCGTGGCTATCTGGGTCCTGAAGATTTTTTTGTATAGTTCTTCTGTGTATTCTTGCCACCTCTTCTTAATATCTTCTGCTTCTGTTAGGTCCATACCATCTCTGTCCTTTATTGTGCCCATCTTTGCATGAAAAGTTCCCTTGGTATCTCTAATTTTCTTGAAGATAGCTATAGTCTTTCCCATTCTGTTGTTTTCCTCTCTTTCTTTGCACTGATAGCTGAGGAAGGCTTTCTTATCTCTCCTTGCTATTCTTTGGACCTCTGCATTCAGATGGGTATATCTTTCCTTTTCTCCTTTTCCTTTCAGTTCAGTTCAGTCACTCAGTCATGTTTGACTCTTTGCGACCCCATGAATCGCAGCACGCCAGGCCTCCCTGTCTATCACCAACTCCCGGAGTTTACCCAAACTCATGTCCATTGAGTCAGTGATGCCATCCAACCATCTCATCCTCTGTCATCCCCTTCTCCTCCTGCCCCCCATCTTTTCCAGCATCACGGTCTTTTCAATTGAGTCAGCTCTTCGCATCAGGTGGCCAAAGTATTGGAGTTTCAGCTTCATCAGTCCTTTCAATGAACACCCAGGACTGATCTCCTTTAGGATGGACTGGTTTAGGTCATACCTGAATTGTCTAGTGGTTTCCCCTTCTTTCTTCAGTTTAAGTCTGAATTTAGCAATAAGGAATTCATGATCTGAGCCACAGTCAACTCCTAGTCTTGTTTTGCTGACTTTATAGAGCTTCTCCATTTTGGCTGCAAAGAATATAATCAATGTGATTTCAGTATTGACTATCTGGTGAAGTTCATGTGTAGAGTCTTTTCTTGTGTTGTTGGAAGAGGGTGTTTGCTATGACCCGTGCGTTCTCTTTTCCTGTTTTATGGCAAGCATCTTAGCAGATGAAACTAAAAGGAAATGAAGGAATATATACCTACAGTATGTAGTTCACAAAATACAATACGCATGAAGTGTTTGCGACATCTTAACTACCATGATACATACTTTTCAATATAAAAGAACACTTTCATTGCAAAAACTTGGGAAGGAAAGAATGCAGATAAGGATTTGATTACTTGAACAACCAGCTTTATGACTGACAAGACCTAGCATGATCAAAACTTCTGATTAGTAAGAACAAGCAGAAAATAAAGGACCAGGGTAACTGCATAGGGAACCCCTAACAGGGCAACATTTTACAGGTATTTATCACAAATAGGAAGTAGGAGTGCATACACTAGAAGAAACACAGCCGAGTGGCACGAATCTCTGAGTGTTCAGAAATCAAAGACTAAAAAAGAAAAAGGCCTAAAACAATATGAGGGAAATTCTAATTTGATTTGACAAAAAGACTTTAACTCCTTAAGTCCTGTAACTCAGTGTAGGTGAAGCTATGAGAAGAATGCATCTGCTTCCTTTGAGTATATGCAGACCTCCAAGTACAGAGGAACAATGAACAGAATAACAAGAGCTTGCAAATGTAATTTTAAAAATCTTTCAATAATTATTTGGAAAATTACAGTGAACTAGAGATATAACAGATCTCTGGACAAAAGAAAACACGGCCTCAATTAAGAAGAGTGCTGCCTGGTTCGCTTACAATCTAAATTTATCTTTGTAAATTATCTTTGCATTGTCGATTTTAAGCCATCTCTTTCATATTGTTCTCTGTTCCATAAGTCTGCTCTGCAATGGACGGACACATCCTCCTCAAAAGTTCTTATTACTAGTTGCAGAAAATTCTTTGTATCCAAATACACCTGTATTTTAAAAATACAAGAACTTTACCTTCCATTTAAGAGCTTAATTTTCTCTAACATTCTTAAATAGCTGCTTCCAGTAATTTCTCACCCCAGGGGCAATTTCTCTTTCAATATCTGCAACCAGCAGGCTTCTCTTATGGCCCCTCACTGCTCTCACTTTTCTTCCTCTCCTTGCTGAGAAGTTGTTGTTGTTGTTCAATCGTTCAATTATGTCCGACTTTTTGAGACCCTATGGACTGCAGCATCCTAGGCTTCCCTGTCCTTCCAGCGTTTGCTCAAACTCATGTCCATTGAGTCAATGATGCCATCCAAGCATCTCATCCTCTGTCACCCCTTCTCCTCCTGCCCTCAATCTGTCCCAGCATCAGGGTCTTTTCCAATGAATTGGCTCTTCACATCAGGTGGCCGAAGTATGGGAGCTTCAGCTTCAGCATCAGTCCTTCCAATGAATATTCAGGGTTGATTGCTGGGAAGTAGGATGCTTCTTACTTCTCTTCTTTTTATTAGGGAGGGTAAATTCCAGCTTGGAGTCTGAGCTCAACACAAATCCTCTAATGGGCAGTGCAGAGAGCTTATTTCCTGTGTACCACCAATAAATTACCCTGCCCAAGGGGGCCATCCCTAGGGCATGAGAGGCTCTTGGCAAATAATTTCGTGGTATCCTTCTCTAAAATGGTTAACACTGGCAAATTTATCTCTAAGGTGTAAAACAGAACTTATGGGCTCATTCATAATGATTTTTTTGATGAAGAGATCGATAACGGGTAGAGTAGAGATCCATATTGGTTTATTTTCTTAGTGCCCAGGTACTAACTTTTCATGTTCGGGTCCAGGAATCATCAATGTGTGTGTCTGTCACTCAGTCATGTCCAACTCTTTGAGACCCCATGGACAGTAATCTGCCAGGCTGCTACATCCATGAGATTTTCCAGGCAAGAATACTGGAGTGGGTTGCCATTTCCTTCTCCAGGAGATCTTCCTGACCAATGGACTGAACCCAGGTCTCCCACATTGCAAGCAGAATTTTTACCATATGAGCCACCAGAAGGAATCATCAACACATGTTCTTTATTGTCACATGCATCATTCCTGGCTAATTTCATATCACCCACTGTGAGAAAAATGTAGCATGCTATTACTAATCACAGTGCCATGGCTCTTCAGAACCTTTTATATTTTTTAAAATGTAGAACTTCTTGCCTCTGAAGTTTCTTCAGTTCATTTCAGTCGCTCAGTCACGTCCAACTCTTTGCGACCCCATGAACCGCAGCACACCAGGCCTCCCTGTCCATCACCAACTCCCGGAGTCCACCCAAACCCATGTCCATCGAGTTGGCGATGCCATTCAACCATCTCATCCTCTGTCACCCCCTTCTCCTCCCGCCCTCAATCTTTCCCAGCATCAGGGTCTTTTCAAATGAGTCAGCTCTTTGCATGAGGTGGCCAAAGTATTGGAGTTTCTTACTTTCACTTATTTAATGTTGGTTACTTCATTCCTCCTGACACTATATCATCCATTGTACTGCCCACGAATACTGGCTCCTGATGACTCTCACAGAAATTTTTATTGTGCTTCACTCATAATGTCCACAAAAAGAAGTCTTACATAAAAGATGCAGAGAAATGCAAATGATAGTTTGTTTTCTGGTCATATAATCTGGGGCCTCCCAGGTAGCTCTGCCTGCAATATAGGAGACCCCAGTTCAATTCCTGGGTCAGGAAGTTCCCCTGGAGAAGGGATAGGCTACCCACTCCAGTATTCATGGGCTTCCCTCATGACTCGGATGGTAAAGAATCCACCTACAACACAGGAGACCTGGGTTCGATTACTGTGTTGGAAGACCTCCTGGAGGAGAGCATGGCAACCCATTCCAGTATTCTTGCCTGGAATTCTTGTCCTGGAGAATTCTTGTCCTGGAGAATTCCCACAGACAGAAGAGCCTGGTGGGCTACAGTCCGTGGAGTTGCAAAGAGTTGGACACAACTGAGTGACTAAGCACAACACAGCACATATTAAATTTACTGTACAGAACTGTATGATATAAATATAGAACAATGCATCCTCCAATCCCATTTCTACTCTGAACTCTCTAAAACATCAGCAGAGCTTTCCTAGAATGTACTGATCTCACCCTTGTCTTTTACACACTGCCACAAGTGGGGAAGACAACAGGAGTATCTGCCTTAGGCTAAGCAGGGCCTCTCCCTTATTCAGCAATATGGGAGAGCATGACATCATCATCTTGATCAGAGACAGGAGCGGGTACCATATGGAAGGGTTCATTGGCACTACAGAGCAACAGCCTCAAAATGCCTGAGAGGATAAAGGCACAACTGCTCCCCAGGGCAAATCACTATGTAGTAAGGAGCCTATGGAGAGGGTGGAGCAACTTATATGGGTGCCAGACGGAAGGGGTCAGGGATAAAGAATATCTGTCTCCACGCCTGCTGGACTTGGGTGCTGGAGACTGGAAGTGACCATTTAGCCATGACATGGACAAGCAAGAGCCAAAACATGGGTCTAGCTACAGGATTCAAGCTCAAGAGATACAGGTGGCCTGAAGGTACCCCCAAGGCCTTAACTTGTTCTATGTCCAACATGTATGAAAGCTCTTCAAAATGATTTCCATGTGAGCTCCATTCAGACAGCCCAATCTTGTGTGAGCTAACAAAAATATACTACACAGCACTGGCCAGCAGGAATAATCATCCCACCAGGCTGCCCTTCTGGATCAGGGTCCATCCATATGAGCCCTGCTACCATGAGGTCCTGAGATAATTCCACAAGTGCAAGTTCCACAGTGCCTCCGGATATCTGGTCAACCCATCACGTCCGGTAGAGAGCTGCAAGTACTCCACCTGAGAGAAAATGGGACTGGTGCTCACTGGTGTGCCCAACCAGGCTCAGGGTGCTCTGGCTAGGCAGCACTCCAAGCCCCCAGAACAGGGCCAAACATTTAAGGGGGTTAGACAATTTCAAGGAAAGTACAGTCAGGGCCCTGGGACAAGGACCTCACGTGCTCAAATCTAAGGACAGTATTGCCCCAGATGCAGCAGCGCGTGCTTTTACCTATCACCCATCCAAAGCGACACAGTGTACACACACCTATAACTTACATCTCCTAGTTTATGTCAAACTAAACTTAATTCATATGTATTTCTTGACACTCCACCAAGCGGCAAGATGTTTCACAATCTAAACATGGAAAATAATTATCACTTAGTCTATTTTACTTTGCTACTGATGAAACCAAAGCCACTCACTCGCCATTTCACCCCCACCTCTTCACCCCAGCACTCACTCTGTACCACTCCCCAGGTTCCCAAAGTAGAAGGTAGTGGTGGCTCAGAATCTTAGTCTTGTCTGACTCTTTGTGACCCCATGGACTGCATTCTCAAGTAGACCCTGTGGAAACGCCTTGATTTCCTCAGCGCAGGGTACGATATCACTCACCAGCAGGGCTCAGTCAATACTTTCCGGATAAATGATCAAATTCCCATAACGTGGATATGACTCTGAGAGTTCACTTAGCTCAGTTCAACATTGCACAGCGGTGATGATACAGCAAAAGTTTATGACATTATGAACATGAAAAACTAGATCTCAAAACCTAAAGAACCCTGAAATGAGAGCCTCAGCACTGACCTCAGTGATGGGATAAACAAACAGGCAATTGTGATCACTCCACTGTAATCCTATTAATCACAACAGCCCAGCATAAAAGAGGAGGAAACCATGAGGACTGCAGCAGGCACACTAAATTACCTTCCTCCACCACTGTCAACGGGAGGAAACGATTCATCATATTGAAGCCTGAAGCTCATTTTCCACATGAAAAATGAATTTAAACATAATTTAATGAAACCTCAGAACACAGGTTCATTTCCATAATATTTGGGTATTTTAAAACTCTACAATTGCCTGACTAAATGATGATCAAAGACCACAGTACTACCCTAAATGAAGTTCATTTTAAAATAGCTACTTTTGACCTTCCCTGACACGGAGTCCTTATACACTCTTTCCTGAATAAACAAACAGCTTTGCCACTGTGTATGTGTTTTTGCTTTTGGGGACTTTCCATTTCCCAATGGAAATGGAAATTATGATAATTATCTGCAGCAGCTCAACTGTCCTCAAACCCTATACCAAACCCCTCCACCTCTCCATCAGCATGGCCACCTATCACTTTGTTTCATGTTGAAGCCTTTTTGGAGCTTTATAGATTTCAAGGACGATTTCTGCTATTCTCAAAAATTGGAGCAAATGTATGCTGTTCAAAAAGATTGGAGAGGAAAAGGGACCTCAATCCATACCAAGAGCTTTTTAGAATATGCATATATTATATTGAGCCTTGAGCAGAAGGGAGATATGACCAGTCATAGAGGAGGAAGAAGGGGGGATTAGAATGCCCGAGGCACAGAAGTGGAAAATAGAGGGGGGCTGAGGGATGGGAAGCCAGATGTTCCCGTGGGAAAGTGAGGAGGACACCATCATCAAGAGCCTGGAAAAGCTGGTCCGGATTTTGCTTGACAGACCAAGGTCATACAGCAGGTATGGATGGATGACTTTGCTTCACATATCCGCGTTTCCAGAATCATAAGTATGTGCATGTCAATTTAGTGTTACTGTTGGTGTGTTAATGGGCTGTGAATGGCTGGGGAAAAGGGGCGGGGGGATGAATTCCAGGGATCTCCCCACATCATCCAGGTTCCTGGAAATCATGAGTTAACGCTTTGCCTTTTAACCAGGCTGGGGAAACTCTACGAAGCAAGCCCTTCCTTTCACAGCTCTCTAGCTCCACAAGTGCACACCTGTGCCAGCTTGGCTATGAGTGGTGAGCAGCTCTGGGAGTCACAGGGCAGGACCAGCCTCTCCTCCTCACGGCAGACATATCTGTTTGATCTGCTCCAGCCTCGGCCACTGACTAGCTCTGTGACTTGAGGCAGGTCCATCCACTCCCCCACCCCCCAGCTTCTTTCCTCAGCACTGAGAATGGTGACAGTGTGACAGCACCCATCTACAGAGGTGAGATGACGTCACACATGGCAAGCATGGGGCGGAGTGGCTTGCACAACATGAGGCCTCAGTGAATGCTGACAATGTTGCTATTTCCAGTTTTGGTTCCTGTGGTTCTTCCAAGGCAGAAAGCTTCCTTTCCTCTTCACAGTGACATCTCTCAATGCTCCCACTCCTTTTCTCCAGCCCCCAGGGGTTGTCTCTTTTCTGGGTGCCTGGGTCCACACAGGCTAACAGACAGCCGCACAGGTGCAGATGCCTCAGAGGTGTCCAGTCATCGCATAGGCAGCCTGTTGTCCCCTAAGAGCATTTTGCTGCTATGGAAGAAACAGTACCCCAAGCACCGGCGGTGGTTACTTCCAAGTGTCAGACAGTTGGGACACTCACCACATTTACTACAAGAAGAAGAAAGTCTGAGGCATTCAGAGGGCTGCAAATCTGTCAGAGTGGGTTAGGCAGGAGAAGGGCTAAGATTCAGGATGCCCTGTGTAAGCTTTATTCAAACGGCTCCTGAAGCTGTCAGAGTGGTCACAGCCAGTACAGGTATGAAAGTGACCAGGTTAGAAAGTCACCAGTTGGGTCCTAGGCATGCAGCTCTACAGCTACTTTTAAGCAAGCTTTTCTAACATGCCTAAGTCATGTCCCAATCTCTCTTATACAAATCAAGCCAGAAATTAAATTCCCCTCTTAGCTATATGTGCTCATGCTTTATACTCCCATTGTTTCTCAGGCTGAATGTCTACCACTGTGAAGGTCACAGAGCCCTCCTAGCCCTCTTAGAAGCAGAGAAGGTAATAAGAGACTATTATTAAACAAGAGCTGTCTGCCCCTCTCCTTATAGGACCTCATACTCCCGAAAGCATATGGCAATTTTATGATGAATCAAACCAACTGGTGAGTAATTATCCAGGAAAGCAGAAGATGAAGACATATCCTCATCTCTCAAACCCAAGAATAATTCTTTAAGCAGCACAAGTAAATCAACAGTTGATCAAAACCAAAGTCACCTACTGAAACAAAGCAGAACCCTGTGGGGCCCCTCCAGAACCAAAGTTCCTGTGTGCGCCCTGCTTCTCACTTGTAGGAGGCAAAAAATAAATAAAGAAGCCTTCAGTCTCCACAGCCTCCCCAGAGTTCCAAAGAGCAGACTCAAGCAGTTAATTAACGGGACGACAGAGTCACAGGACTTCTGGTTCCTTCTAAAGGACAGTACACAGCAATCTGCTGTATACTTTTGAGTTGTTCTGCAGAAACTAAAACTCCCAAGCAGGTGGAGGATGGTGATGACATACTGACCACAAGCTCACAGAACCCAGACTAGTCAGCACCAGAAGGTTGAGAGTCCAGAAACATCTCACACCCTACCACCCTCCCCACTAATTTAGACTTTAACCCTTATCTAAAAGCCATTGGACATTTTGGGTCTTCTGAGCGCAAGCTGCCCATTCTCCTTGCTTGCCCTTTGCAATAAATCTTTCTGTACCCAAGACTCCAATGTTTTGGTTTGCTTGGCTTCACTGTGCATCCAGCACATGAACTCAGGGAAGGCCCGGGAGACTAAGGTCTTTTATTTCTACAAACAAGAAATGGGGGTGCCCGTGACAAACTGGCACTTGCCAAGGGCATTGCCATCTGCCTCTGCAGGGATGCAGCCTGGGCTGCTGCAGCTGCCGACCTTCAGTGTACCCTGAAGGGAGCTCAGGGGGAAAAGGAGGAGGCACTTCAGGCTCCAGGAAAACTGGCAGAACAGGTCTCCAGGTAATTAGATGCTTCAAGAACTGATTTTAAGAGCCCAATGCTTGCACCTCCTCCATCTAGAAGAGCACTAAACGCCTTCATGATGATACCAGCTCCTTGTGACTAGCAGAAAATCTTTTGTAAGATACATGCTTGACGGTATGAACTCCCCCATCACCAAAACCCCTCACCTGTTTGGAGCAGTATCTCAGAGCAATCTGAGCTGCTGTCTCCCAGGCTGCAGTCCTCATTGTGCCTCTACTAAAACTTAAATCACAATGCTCACAGTGGGCATCTTTTTAAGTCGAGTGGGGCTTTTGTACTCAGGAGGGACCTATAAGGTTTCAAACCCCCCTTTTCCCATGATACTCCTCAATCTTGAGGGGAACAGGTACAGGTCAAGAAAAGGAAGAATGTTTTGGACAGAGGTTTAACCATAAACTCAGCAGAGGAACTCTGTTTTTAAAAGGGCTCAGTTTCACTACAACTTGCCAGAGGATGAAAAATGGATGAGGTCCATGTAGAAATTTACCAAATTCAAATAACTGGGCAGGAGAGGAATGCCAGTAAGTTTGATTTACTAAATATCATTTTAAGTTTCAAAATGTACCAGAAAGATACTTTTATATTTATTAGTCATATTTGCATGAAGTAACAGATATCGCTAAACTGCCTCCTAAAGTATTTACTCAAGCAGGTAAATACCAACTCTCTTCTGATATCATTTCTCAGTGAGCCTTTTCTTCACACACCATATGAACCAAATTTCAACCTGATCCTGGTCAAATGATCATGAAATTAACACTGATAAAGAAAATAATGATTGGCCTTATTCTTTACATTTAAAAATTCTTAAAAAAATTAAAAATTTTACAATGATTCCTCTTGTAATGTGTGGGTCACTTTCATCAGACCAGGAGGATGGTACTAAGGAACCTATCTGCAGGGCAGCAATGGAGAAACAGACCTGCGGGCACAGTGTGGGACGCAGAGGGTGGGATGAACTGAGAGAGTCGCATGGAGACGTGTACTTTCCCACACGTAAAACAGCAGGGAGGAATCTGCTGTGTGATGCAGGGAGCTCACAGAACACAGTGTTCCGTGACAGCCTAGAGGGGAGGACGGGGACGGTGGGAGACGGGCGGGGAGGACAGGAGGAGGGGAACCCGTGTATGCCTGTGATGACTCATGTTGAGGCATGGCGCAGTACTGTAAAGCAAATAGCCTGCAAGAAAAAATTTTTTAAAGGAAACTTTCAATTGTTGAAAAACTCTCCATTCATCTCTCGGACTATAGAGGAAATCTATCATTTTGTTTCCTTAATATTCATTCTCCCTTTCTCTAGCAATGAAGCCACTGATTTCCTGATTTGTGGGAAGACTGACTTCCTATCTTGGCTCCTGGTGATCATTTCATAGTCACTTCAACTGGAAGGAAATAGGATTGATAAGACTATCCCCTACCTCCTATCTCCTCTATTCTCTGCCTTCATTTCTCTCATTCTCCACAGGTCTGCATTCTCCATTCCCTCATTGCCATGGCAGAATATAGTACGTTGTCGTTACAGCCCCCATCCAGTTCCAAAGGACCAAGACTGCAATGAGCACACATTTCTCTACTACTTGATCAAACAGATATCGCCATGAGCACAGGGGCTTACATGAGTACAAAGTTGTGTGGCCCATTCCTCAAAAATATAGGCTCAAACACAAAAGACAGGGTGAGTTCATCAGTTGGCGGCACCCCACCTGAAAGCTGTCTACTATAATCTCCTTCACTTTTAATAACACCTTTTTTCTTCTCCACAATGTACCAATGTTCCCAAATGATAGCATACCATGATTCAAACAAGGCAACATTTTTGAAATCTGGCAGTCAAAAACAGTTATAAAGAGAATCTAACGTTTCCAAGGTAACATCAGCATCAATGTCATTTTCCATAAAGGATGATGGAAGTTACCCAAGTCATTAGGTATTTTTTTCACAAAGGCTTCATCATCAGCCTCATGTATTCAGATGTCTTCATGCAAGATTCGCAGTAGCTAACCCACAGCAAAGAAAGTTATTCTGTTGTCTTCATAATTTGCCCAATGTCAGCCATAGTCTGAGGAATAATACAAGCATCACACAGGTGACAAATGGTTGGTTTGTTTCAAGGGCAAGTTAACAAAGAAAAGGATTATTTGCATTAATTATAAAAGTGTGAAGTATCCTGGAACATCTAGATTATTGTCCAAATTCTGCTGCTGGAAGCATACATTTAATAAACAACCATGTGGAATAATCACTAGGTTCAGTGAATTTAATGAAAGCCTGGCATACAACTAAATGGATTCAGAGCAAAGAGATTCCCAAAATGAAGGAGAATTAGAACTTCACATCATGTTACCACAGAGATCCTATTAGTTGATAGGAATGATGGCAGACATTAAGTTATTTTTACATTATGTATATTCCACCAACTAACATTGTGAAGGAAAAAAATATTTCATGACATAATTTAGCAAATGCCTCCTCAGAATCTGAGCCATGCGTTCAGCTGTTAATCTCGTGCTGCCTTGCAAAAATCTCTTGATTGCCTTAGGTTGTCATGCAATGATCTATGTTTTGACTTCCTCTTCTTAGCAAATTACAAGCTCCATGAGAGCCCTACACCTAGCATGAATAGACTCAATTAATTTTGTTTGAACAATTGATTGTAAAACCAACAACAGTGATGGGTCAACTGAAGATGCAATTAGCAAGGAATAATCCAGTTTCCAATTTTCAGACTCACCCCTACAATCAGTCCATCATATTCATGGCCCATGAAGAAAAGTACATTTCAATTGTTTGTTTTACTTTCTCAGTTATAGCCTTAGAACTTTAACAGTGTCTGGCATAACCTAGGGCCTGAATAAGTGTCTGTTAAGGGAGCAAATAAATTCCACCAATGTAATCAAGAACAACAGGAAGGGTCTGCATCAATTTAACTTTTCATATACAGAAAGAACCCTCCTTCTTCATTTCTATTTCTAATCGCCGCAAATCAATAGAAAAACCAGAAGACAAAAAATACATACTGAGGGCTTGGAAAAGGGACTTTTGAGAAAAGAGTTGGACAGCTGAAGTTGTTTCCCCATGTGTCAGCATCGGTTGTCTAGGTATCTTTACTTTTTTCTCATCCCAGGTGGTTTGAGTGGTAAAGAATCCGCCTGCACTACGGGAAACCTGGGCTTGATCCGTGGGTTGGTCGGGAAGATCCCTTGGAAGAGGAAATGGCAACCCACTGCAGTATTCTTGACCAGAGAGTCCAATGGACAGAGGAGCCTGTGGACTACAGTCCATAGGGTCACAGTCAGACATGACTGAGCACACTCACACCTAGCACACCACACTAGGTGTGTAATGGCACATCCCTCGTTTAATTGGTGATTTTAACTCAGATGATGAGACTGAGAGTTGACTTCATTTATCTCCTTACTTATATGATGAATTATTAAATGAAAGATGCTAGGCAGCTGCTGGTCATTCTGAATAAGAAGAAATACCTTAAAGGGAAGCAAGAAAGAACTGGACTAGACAAGAGAAAGAACTTCAAATTGATTAGATTTGAGAATATTCCAAGTAATGGCCATAAAATGGTCCTATCAGATACCTTCAAAGCAGAGAAAAACTTTTTTCAACTTCTACAAAACCCTCCAAGGAGACTGTCTTCAATGGTTCCATAAGGTTCCTGCCTGTTTGCTGAGTCCTCACTGAGTCCCCCAATTCCCTCTGCATCCTTAGGAAGTGCATTCCCTGTCTCAGAATTGAAGTCAACATATCAAGCAAGTCAGATGTTGATTGATTAAATTCTGCCTTTCAAATGTTCAAGTATTAAAAAAAAGTATCCAATAAGAGGAATCATTTTCTCTGAACTAAGGATGGAGAGTGGTGCTGTTGCCAGCTGCAGGCAAACGCACTGCAAAGCAATATGCCCACACTCTCAGGCACAAGGCTGGTGTTACTCATCTTCTCAGGCACTATTTTAATTCAGTTCTGGAAAAACTTTTAATATAGATCCTTTCCCTTTCTCCAGCCACATACTCATTTGCATTTTCAGTTTCTAGGTTTGTAATATAAAAAAAAAATGCTCTTTAAATGTATAGTTCTTTGAGATTAACTGCTTTCTTCAGTTTATATATTTACAGAGAAATGTTTCAGGCCCAGCTCAGTTCAGTTCAGTTCAGTCGCTCAGTCGTGTCCGACTCTTTGCGACCCCATGCCCAAAGTCACCATAGATAATTGGTGGGAAAAAAGATCAAATTAGATCAATGTGTCTTTGCCAAAGCCCATATGGCCCAGAAGCTATTTTTAAATGTACATGGCATTGTGTTCATCTATTGCTCTGTATTTCTCATTCTATGCCCATCTCTGGGTGATATCACCCATGCTCAGGAATTGTCAAGTATTATCAAGAAGACCTACAGCCTTTACTCAGAATGCTGGACTCATCTAACAACTGCAACCTGATATTTCCTTTTGGACATTACAAATGCATCTCAAAATCCAGAAATTTAAGCCTTAACTCATGAACCGCTCCTATATCCTCCTCCACTAAGACACGTGGCCTCCCTCAGTTCTGTCTCAGGGACGAGAACTACCATCCACCCTGCTGTGCAAACCACAAAGCGCTGTCCCATTAGGGCCTGCTGATCTGCATGTCCTAAAATACCTTTCACACTTGTTTTCTGCATTGCCAGTGGCTCCACTCTAGTCCAGCCTACATTATCTGTTTCTGCAATACCCATCCTACTGATGTCCCTGAATTCATGCTTGCCTCCTCTTCAGTCCATTCGTGACTCTGGAGGCAAAGTGATCTTCTAAAACTAAAATGTCTCTTCCATCCTGAAAATGTTTGAGGAACAATAAAATCCTCAACCTGGCATAAAACCAGCCCATTCCTCTGCTATGACCCATAATCAGGATATGTGTCTCCTTCTCTGTGCCCTAATTAGAGCCCTAAGTTTGCTATGTATCCATGAATCACTGATAAGTCTGACACCTCTCTAGACTAAACTATCTTAAAGGCGGGAATAATATGCATTTTTCTCAGTTTTATTCTAGAAGTAACACAGTTTATAGCACCAATAGATGCCCCACAAATAACTCTTCAGTGGGTGATGAACAGATGACCTTTCACTGAAGGGTAAGTAGCCCTCTGGAGGTATGATTTCAGAAAGATATAGACTCAGGATATTACTTTCCTATGGAACACTTCTACCTCTCCCAGAATATTTGAAATTCCAAGACTAAGGCACAAGGCCTTTTATTCCACTATTTGAAAGACGGCTTAAAATAGAAAAGCCCTTGGGAGCTGGGGGAAATATATTTAGGCCCTGGAGACAGTATGTCAAAGAGAGAAAAAAGGAAGCTAAAAGAGAGGCTGCTTCCGTTGCAATCTCCCTGAGGCCCCAGAGGAGTTACCAGACAACAGATCAGGGTGTTTCTAAAGCTCCGACTCCTTATAACTGTGGATTTAATTTCATTCCAGATTCTAGACTCAATCCTGTCCAAGGGCAAGAGAAATCGAAGGACTTGGGAATCTCAGGCACTTCAGAATACAGCTAAGCTTGTCTTGACCTTGTAATTTAGGCATGAGATCTATGATTCTTTTTTCTGGTGGGGGGGTGGAGAAAACCATGCTTAATTGAAAATAAAGAAATACATCACAAATAAGACTCTGTTTAACAACATAAATTGTAACTGCTGAGGCCTGTTAAGTGGTACTGTGAAATTTAGGTATCAACTATCAACACAGTTTCTCCCCTTTCCCCAACTCAGCCATTTGCATATTAAAAACAAGGACTGTCTCATTAATTGGAACTATGTACCTTTAAAGCCAATCCCTATTCCTAAACCACTGATCAAAGGATGGGAGGTTTTAAATAAAGATTTCCATACTGAGGAGCTCCCAGATAACAGCAAATAAAGTCAATATTTTCCTTAGGAAAAAACTTACATGAAAGACATCTAAGACAATAAATGATATTTAACTAAACCACAAACTTCAAAACACAATTTCATTAAGATGATCTCTACAACTTTCCTTTAAAGACGTTCTCAAATCTCAGAATGGTTTAACTTGACATACTGGAAGTACTAAATTTTGAAAGAAAGTACTACAGTTATTGACAGAATGTGGTCCACTAGAGAAGGGAATGGCAAACCACTTCAGTATTCCTGCCTTGAGAACCCCATGAACAGTATGAAAAGGCAAAAATACAGGACACTGAAAGATGAACTCCCCAGGACAGTAGGTGCCCAATATGCTACTTGAGATCAGTGGAGAAATCACTCCAGAAAGAATGTAGGGATGGACTCAAAGCAAAAACAACATCCAGCTGTGGATGTGACTGGTGATGGAAGCAAGGTTCAATGCTGTAAATAGCAATATTGCATAGGAACCTGGAATGTCAGGTCCATGAATCAAGGCAAATTGGAAGTGGTCAAACAGGAGATGAGTGAACATCGACATTCTAGGAATCAGCAAACTAAGAGGGACTGGAATGGGTGAATTTAACTCAGATGACTATTATATCTACTACTGTGGGCAAGAATCCCTTAGAAGAAATGGAGTAGCCATCGTAGTCAACAAGAGAGTCTGAAATGCAGCACCTGGATGCAATCTCAAAAACGACTGAATGGTCTCTGTTCATTTCCAAGGCAAACCATTTAATATCATGGTAATCCAAGCCTATGCCCCGACCAGTAATGCTGAAGAAGCCTGAAGTTGAACGGCTCTATGAAGACCTATGAGATCCTTTAGAATTAACACCCGAAAAAGATGCCCCTTTCATTATAGGGGACTGGAATGCAAAAGTTGGAAATCAAGAAACACCTGTAGTGACAGACAAATTTGGCCTTGGAGTAGAGAATGAAGCAGGGCAAAGGCTAATAGAGTTTTGCCAAGAGAATGCACTGGTCATAGAAATCACCCTCTCCCAACAACACAAGAGAAGACTCTACAGATGGACATCACCAGATAGTCAATACCACAATCAGACTGATTATATTCTTTGCAGCCAAAGATGGAAAAGTTCAATACTGTCAGCAAAAACAAGACCGGGAGCTGACTGTGGTTCAGATCATGAACTCTTTGTTGCCAAATTCAGACTTAAATTGAAGAAAGTGGGGAAAACCACTAAAACATTCAGATATGACCTGTATCAAATCCCTTATGATTATACAGTGGCATTATGAAATAGATTTAAGGGACTAGATTTGACAGACAGAGTGCTTGATGAGCTATGGATGGAGATTTGTGACATTCTATAGGAGACAGGGGTCAAAACCATCCCAAAGAAAAAGAAATGCAAAAAGGCAAAATGGCTGTCTGAGGAGGCCTTGCAAATAGCTTTGAAAAGAAGAGAAGCAAAAAGCAAAGGAGAAAAGGAAAGATATACTCATTTGAATGCAGAGTTCCAAAGAATAGCAAGGAGAGATAAGAAAGCCTTCTTAAGTGATCAATGCAAAGAAATAGAGGGAAACAATAGGATGGGAAAGACTAGAGATCTGTTCAAGAAAATGAGAGATACCAAGGAAATATTTCATGCAAAGATGGGCTCAATAAAGGACAGAAATGGTATGGACCTAACAGAAGCAGAAGATATTAAGAAGAGGTAGCAAGAATACACAGAAGAACTGTACAAAAAAGATCTTCAAGACCCAGATAATCATAAAGGTGTGATCACTCACCTAGGGCCAGACATCCTGGAATGTGAAGTCAAGTGGGCCTTAGGAAGCATCACTACAAACAAAGCTAGTGGAGGTGATGGAATTCCACTTGAACTATTTCAAATCCTAAAAGATGATGTTGTGAAAGTTCTGCACTCAATATGCCAGCAAATTTGGAAAATTCAGCAGTGGCCACAGGACTGGAAAAGGTCAGTTTTCATTCCAATCCCTAAGAAAGACAATGCCAAAGAATGCTCAAACTAGCGCACAATTGCACTCATCTCACATGTTAGTAAAGTAATGCTCAAAATTCTCCAAGCAAGACTTCAACAATACGTGACCCATGAACTTCCAGATGTTCAAGCCGGTTTTAGAAAAGGCAGAGAAACCAGAGACCAAATTGCCAACATCTGCTGGATCATTGAAAAAGCAAGAGAATACCAGAAAAACATCTATTTCTGCTTTATTGACTATACCAAAGCCTTTGACTGTGTGGATCACAACAAACTGTGGAAAACTCTGAAAGAGACTGGAATACCAGATCTCCTGATCTGCCTCTTGAGAAACTTGTATGCAGGTCAGGAAGCACAAGTTAGAACCGGACATGCAACAACAGACTGGTTCCAAACAGGAAAAGGAGTACGTCAAGGTTGCATATTGTCACCCTGCTTATTTAACTCATATACAGAGTACATCTGGAGAAGGCAATGGCACCCCACTCCAGTATTCTTGCCTGGAAAACCCCATGGACAGAGGAGCCTGGTAGGCTGCAGTCCACGGGGTCGCTTAGAGTCAGACACGACTGAGCAACTTCACTTTCACTTTTCACTTTTATGTGTTGGAGAAGGAAATGGCAACCCACTCCAGTGTTCTTGCCTGGAGAATCCCAGGGACGGGGTCGCACAGAGTCGGACACGACTGAAGTGACTTAGCAGCAGCAATAGCACAGAGTATATCATGAGAAACGCTGGGCTGGATGAAGCACAAGCTAGAATCAAGATTGCTGCTAGAAATATTAATAACCTCAGATATGCAGATGACACCACTCTTATGGCAGAAAGCAAAGAAGAACTAAAGAGCCTCTTGATGAACGTGAAAGAGGAGAGTGAAAAAGTTGGCTTAAAGCTCAACATTCAGAAAACTAAGATCATGGCATCTGGTCCCATCACTTCATGACAAATAGATGGGGAAACAGTGGCAGACTTCGTTCATTTGGGCTCCAAATTCACTGCAGATGGTGATTGCAGCCATGAATTTAAAAGACACTTGCTCCTTGGAAGGAAAGTTATGACCAATCTAGACAGCATATTAAAAAGCAGAGGCATTACTTTGCCAACAAAGGTCCATCTAGTCAAGGCTATGGTTTTTCCAGGTGACAGTTGGACTGTAAAGAAAGCTGAGCACTACAGAACTGATACTTTTGAACTGTGGTGTTGGAGAAGATTCTTGAGAGTCCCTTAGACTATAAGGAGATCCAACCAGTCCATCCTAAAGGAGAGCAGTCCTGAGTGTTCATTGGAAGGACTGATGCTGAAACTGAAACTCCACTACTTTGGCCACCTAATGCAAAGAGTGGACTCATTTGAAAAGACCCTGATGCTGGGAAAGATTGAAGGCAGGAGAAGAAGGGGATGACAAAGGATCAGATGGTTGGAAGGCATCACCGATTTGATGGACATGAGTTAGGGTAAACTCCAGGATTTGGTGATGGACAGGGAGGCCTGGTGTGCTGCAGTCCATGGGGTCACAAAGAGTCGGACAGGACTGAGCAACTGAACTGAATGTAAAAAAGATAAAGAATTTGCTTTTCAGCATTAAAGAAATATAATCCTTTTAATACTTTTAAAGATAATATTCTAAGTTCTAACTTTTAACTTATCAAAAGAATTTAAGTTTTTAGATGACCCACCTTTATTTTTCAATTAAAAATACTAAAACAATAGACTGAACTATGGGCCTCCCTCATAGCTCAGTTGGTAAAGAATTTGCCTGCAATGCAGAAGACCCCAGTTCAATTCCTGGGTTGGGAAGATTTGCTGGAGAAGTAATAGGCTACCCACTCCAGTATTTTTGGGCTTCCCCTGTGGCTCAGCTGGTAAAGAATCCACCTGCAATGTTGGAGACCTGGGTTTGACCCCTGGGTTGGGAAGATCCCCTGAAGAAAGGAACGGCTACCCACTCTAGCATTCTAGCCTAGAGAATTCCATGGACTGTATAGTCCATGGGGTCACAAAGAGTCAAACATGACTGAGCCACTTTCACTTTCGATTTTATTAATATATACATCAACTTATTGAAACGGTGACTTCATATAGTTTTCTCCTTAAAGATGGCACTTTCAGGTACAAGGATGCAGACATCTACAGCCTTCAGATGTTTATTTTAAAAGATTCTTCAACAGCGTTTTGATACCATTTTCCTCATCTAGCTGAAGATTCACAAATTCTCCATAATCAAACTGATGCCTTTGATTTAGATGACTAATGAAATTTCTAGTAATCTGGCTAGGATCTCCCCAAGCAAGAGATACACAAATAGGACACATCCCAGGAACTGTTTTGAAAGGTGATTACTGTTACAGGGATCCAGGAACTACTCTCCGGTCATATCTGATTCTTGAACTTAAAAGTGGGATGCCCAGAAGAACTTGGATTCTCTTGGTAAGATTCTGCATTATCAGGTGCGGATGTGTCCCTCTTATCACTGCCCCCTACTGAATCTCGAGAGATCTGAAGTTTGGAATGACAGAAGAAACACCGTATTCATCTTGATACTTCTTACGAGATTTGTAATGATGTCTCATGCAATAGAATTGAATCTGTTTTGCACAGCATTTGTAGCTACCACAAAATTTCCTCATGATATTTTCAAGGTCTAAGGCCCATTCAGGACACACTCTCTCTCTCCTAGTTACATTTCCATGACAGAAGGGACAGTGTATTCCGCTTTCTCTCGTTGCAGTCAGGAAACATTTTCTACAGACATTTTCTATGCGGACAGGCCACAGTACACATGGGCGTTTTGAACACCTCCTGACAGATGGGGCAGAAGAAAGCATCTTCGATATAGGATATGGCCACAGAGAGCTCCTCATCCATGGCGGGGAATGGGGGATGAAGGAGACCGCAGGGGCAGTGGCCAAGGTACTGGTAGCCAGGGTTCCGACCCCCCTGCACCAATGCTGATATCTATGATTCTTATCCCAATCCCTCTATTTGAAATTTCTGCCCTAGTTCTAACAATTTGTGCACAATTGTTATTTCTAAGATCTATGTCTTTGATATCTTGTCCAGGACTGTCTGCTTCCTCGTGTTCCTCCAAGTTCAAGAGCTGCAGTACTGGGAGAAATCTCACACCTTACAGAATATGCTTTGTTGCTGCTGTTTAGTCACTCCATTGTATCCAACTCTTTGCGACCCCAAGGAATATAGAATGCCAGGCTCCTCTGTCCATTGGATTTTCCAGGCAAGAATGCTTGAATGGGCTGTCACTTACTTCTCCAGGGGATCTTGCTGACCCAGGGGTCAAGCCTGCGTCTCCTGCTTGACAGGTAGGTTCTTTAGCACTAAGCCATCTGGGAAGCCTTGAGAGGACATGGTAGATGCTGACAAGTCCTTGGATGGGGAGGTTTTGCCCCAACTGCCTGGATTCTCTACTCCTGTGCTCTGTCAGGACATCAGTTCAGTTCAGCCCCTCAGTCGTGTCTGATTCTTTGCAACCCCATGGACTGCAGCATGCCAGGCCTCCCTGTCCATCACCAACTCCTGCAGTTTACTCAAACTCATGTAGATTGAGTCGGGGATGCCATCCAATCATCTCATCCTCTGTTGTCCCCTCCCCCTCCCACATTCAAGCTTTCCCAGCACCAGGGTCTTTTTGAACGAGTCAGCTCTTTGCATCAGGTGGCCAAAGAAGTGGAGTTTCAGCTTCAACATCAGTCTTTCCAATGAATATTCAGGACTGATTTCCTTTAGGATGGACTGGTTGGATCTCCTAGTTAGGGATGGGTTAGGGACTCTCAAGAGTCTTCTCCAACACCACAGTTCAAAAGCATCAATTCTTTGGTACTCAGCTTTCTTCCTAGTACAACTCTCATATCCATCCACAGCTTTTACTAGACAGACCTTTGTTGGCAAAGCAATGTCTCTGCTTTTAATTATGCTGTCTAGGTTGGTCATAACTTTTCTTCCAAGGAGTCAGTGTCTTTTAATTTAATCACTGCAGTCACCATGAGCAGTGATTTTGGAGCCCAAAATAATAAAGTCTGTCACTGTTTCCACTGTTCTCCCATCTATTTGCCTTGAAGTGATGGGACCGGATGCCATGATCTTAGTTTTCTGAATGTTGAGTTTTAAGCCAACTTTTTCACTCTCTTCTTTCACTTTCATCAAGAGACTCTTTAGTTCTTCTTTGCTGTCTTCCATAAGGGTAGTGTCATCTGCATATCTGAGGTTATTGATATTTCTCCTGGAAATCTTGATTACAGCTTGTGCTTCATTCAGACCAGTGTTTCTCATGATGTACTCTGATAGTAAGTTAAATAAGCAGGGTGACAATATACAGCCTTGGTGTACTCGTTTCCCTATTTGGAACCAGTCTGTTGTTCCATGTCTGGTTCTAAATGTTGCTTCTTGACCTGCATACAGATTTCTCAGGATGCAGGTCAGGTGGTCTTGTATTCCCATATTTTTCATAATTTTCCACAGTTTGTCAAAGGCTTTGGCATAGTCAATAAAGCAGAAGTAGATGCTTTTCTGGAACTCTCTTACATTTTCAATGATCCAGTGGATGTTGGCAATTTGAACTCTGGTTCCTCTGCCTTTTCTAAATGTAACTTGAACATCTGGAAGTTCACAGTTCATGTTCTGTTGAAGCTTGGCTTGTAGAATTTTGAGCATTACTTTGCTAGTGTATGAGATGAGTGCAATTGTGCGCTAGTTTGAGCATTCTTTGGCATTGCCTTTCTTTGGGATTGGAATGAAAACTGACCTTTTCCAGTCCAGTGGCCACTGCTGAGTTTTCCAAATTTGCTGGCATATTGAGTGCCAAACTTTCACAGCATCATCTTTTAGGATTTGAAATAGCTCAAGTGGAATTCCATCACCTCCACTAGCTTTGTTTGTAGTGATGCTTCCTAAGGCCCACTTGACTTCACATTCCAGGATGTCTGGCTCTAGGTGAGTGATCACATCATCTTGATTATCTGGGTCATGAAGATCTTTTTTGTACAGTTCTTCTGCTTCTTCATATCTTCTGTTTCTGTTAGGTCCATACCATTTCTGTCCTTTATTGAGCCCATCTTTGCATGAAAAGTTCCCTTAGTATCTCCACTTTCTTAAAGAGATCTCTAGTCTTTCCCATTCTATTGTTTTCCTCTAATTATTTGTTCTGATCACTGAGGAAGGCTTTCTTATTCCTCCTTGCTATTCTTTGGAACTCTGCATTCAAATTGGTCTATCTTCTTCATTTTCTCCTTTGCCTTTCTCTTCTCTTCTTTTCATAGCTGTTTTCATAGTTCCACAGACAAGCATTTTGGTTTTTTGCATTTCTTTTTCTTGTGGATGCTCTTGATCACTGCTTCCTTTTCAATGCCAAAAACCTCCATCCAAAGTTATTCAGGCACTTTGTCTATAAGATCTAATCCCTTGAATCTATTTGTCACTTCCACTGTGTATTCATAAGGCAGCTGATTTAAGTCATACCTGAATGGTCTAGTGGTTTTCCCTACTTTGTTCAATTTAAGTCTGAATTTGGCAATAAGGAGTTCATGATCTGAGCCACAGTCAGCTCCTCATCTTATTTTTGCTGACTGGTAGAGTTTCTCCATCTTTGGCCGCAAAGAATATAATCAATCTGATTTCAGTTTGACCATCTGGTGATGTCCATGTATAGAGTCTTCTCTTGTGGACCACAGCCTTGTCTAACTCAATGGAACTATAAGCCATGCCGTGTAGGGCCACCCAAGATGGACCAGTCATGATGGAGAGTTCTGACAGATTGTGGTCCCCTGGAGAATGGAATGGCAAACCACTTCATTATTCTTGCTTTGAGAACCCCATGAACAGTATGAAAAGGCAAAAAGATAGGACACTGAAAGATGAATCCCCCAGGATGGTAGGTACCCAATATGCTATTGGAGATCAGTGGATAAATAACTCCAGAAAGAATGAAAAGATGGAGCCAAGGCAAAAACAACACTGAGATGTGGATGTGACTGGTGATGGAAGTCAAGGCTGATGCTGTAAAGAGCAATATTGCATAGGAACCTGGAATGTTAGGTCCATGAATCAAGGCAAATTGGAAGTGGTCAAATAGGAGATGGCAAGAGTAAACATCGACATTCTAGGAATCAGTGACTTAAAATGGACTGGAAAGGGTGAATTTAACTCAGATGACCATTTTATCTACTCCTGTGGGCAAGAATGCCTTACAAGAAATGGAGTAGCCATTATAGTCAACAAAAGAGTCCAAAATACAGTACTTGGATGCAGTCTCAAAGAGGACGGAATGATCTGTGTTCATTTCCAAGGCAAATCATGCAATATCACAGTAGTCCAAGTAATGCACTGACAAATAATGCTGAAGAAGCTGAAGTTGAATGGTTCTATGAAGACCTACAAGACCTTCTAGAACTAACACCCAAAAAAGATGTCCTTTTCATTACGGGAGACTGGAATGCAAAAGCAGGAAGTCAAGAAATACCTTGAGTAACAGGCAAATTTGGCCTTGGAGTAAAGAATGAAGCAGGGCAAAGGCTAATAGAGCTTTGCCAAGAGAATGCACTCATCATGACATTAAGGAGGTCCTTTCTTGGGCCATAATTGGACTGTTATCAGATGGCTGTCTATTACTCAAATCTTTCTTCCTGACAGTCTCTGCTCCACATGAATGTGCAGGTTTAGTATCAAATCCTGATTCCACCCTGTTTGTCACACATCATTGCTTTTATTTGTCCTATTCAGTTATATCATCATTCTCTAGGCTAAGAAGATTGAAAAAAAGTGCTTCTTTGGAGAAGAGATGCTAGGATGGCCCCAGTTATCCCCACCTCCTGATATCCCATGTCCTTGTACAATCTCCTTGGAGTGTTGGCAGGACCTGTGATTTGTTTTAAGCAGGGGAAAAAGGCAAAGTGGATGAGAAATCATTTCATTGATTATGTTACATGCAACTATAACTTCCTTCTTGTCAGATAACTTTCTCTACTGATTCTATGCTATCCACTGATTTACTCACTGTTGGTTTTGAGTTACTAAGCTGCCCTATGCAGTATCCTACATGACAAAGAGCTCAGGGAAGCCTTCAGCTAACAGGCAGCAAGGAGCTGATATTCTTCAATACGGAAATGGATAAACAAGCTCTAATATATCCATATGATAGAATACTATTCAGTGATTTTAAAAAAGAATGAGGTATCAACTCACTTTAAGACAGGGGAGATTCTTAACTGCTGATCAGTATTGGTGAGTGAAAGAAATCAGTCTCAAAGCCTACATACTGTATAATTCCGTTTGTATAATGTTATCACAAACACAATACTGAGACAGTGACCAGGTCAGTGACAGGTGAAGATTTGGAGGGGGGCTGTATCAGTGAAGCGGGAGAGATTTTTTGGTGCAACTCAACTATATTGTATTATACTGTAATGGTGTATACATGATCCTACACATTTGTCAAAACCCATGGAATTTTAGAGGGGACTGAATTTTAAAGTATGCAGATTTTTAAAAAGTCATTTAGGAGTCCAGGGAATCCCAGAATGGATATGCAGACTATGACAAAAGAATATGCTTTCCAAATGTATGCAACAGTGGGAATTAAGGCAAGAAAATACAGACCTAAGTAACTTTGGAAACAAGCAGAGTTTGTAAGACTAAAGACAAAAGGAAGTACACATAACCACTGCCCTCTAGTCTAAGGGTATAGACAAACACATCTGAAATCACTATTCATGTATACTAGAATTTTAAACACTTAAGTAAATGAATAGCTGATGATAGAATCCAGGTTTCTCTCTGCTTAAGTGAGAGATCACAGGGAAGCACTAAGAAAAGCCTAGACTGATCCACGTGATACTGAATCACAGGTGGCTGCATAAGAATGAGCTCACGTTTAGCTTAATACAGATATAGCTGGATGTCTAGACCTAGGTATGTGTATATTAATGGGTTCCTATACACACATATATTATATTGTTCTGTCTACTAAATGGATCTGATAGCAATAACAAAACACCAGCTATAGATTTCTAATTACATCCTCCAATAATGGAGAAATGGAGATGGAAACACACAAGATGAGCATTTTATGACGCCAGAAAGTAAGGAATTGCTAAATAATAGTAACAGTGACTATTACATAATAGGATTATACTAGGGGGACAGGAGGCAAATGAAGGAGTGCCCAATGTCCAAAGTTGGAATAATTAAGAGCAAAATATCAAAGAGTAGTACTGGATTATAAACCAAAAGATACAGTAAACAAACATAAACATACAGGAGGCTATATTGATATAACTGAATGAATAAATGACAATCAAACCAACTGTGCAGAAAATTCCAAATAATCAAGGTGGATACTCTACGCTTAAGGAGATGGGAGGATAACTTTACACTCCCTGAGGTGTGAACTGACAGAGTAAGTTTCTTCCAATGAGTATGGTACGCAAAAGCGGAAGGAAGGACTACAGTGGAGAAACCTGACAAAGAGCACAAGCCGGATGATTAAGATTAACATCAGCAATGAGTCATGTCAGCAGGATGTGCCTTTGATACGAGGTGTTAAGATGGGCACTTTACCTTTGTGATCATCCTCCCCAAACCCTATAAACACAGTCTAACTCATAAAAAAGGAAATGCCTACAAAACACTGGTCTAGTACTCCTCAAAACTATCAAAGGCATCAAAAACATGAAAAATTCTGAGAAACGGTCATAGTCAATAGAAGCTTAAGGGTACAGAGCAACTAAATATGATACTTTGGATGGGCTCTGGGACAGGAAAAAAAGACATTAGGTAAAAACCAAGAAAATATGAGTAACATATGGACTTAATTAATGATACTGCATCAGTATTGGGTCATTAATTATGACAAATGTACCATACTAACATAAGATATTAATAACATGAGAAATTGAGTGTGGGGTATATGGGAACTGTATTATCTCTGCAATGTCTCTGTAAATCTAAATCTATTCTCACATAAAAAAGATAATTTCAAAACAAGATAAGCCAGACACTGGGAGAAAATATGAGCAGTGTATATATGTGATAAAGAACTTATTCACAATATTTTAAGAACTCTAAAATTCAACAATTAAAAACAATTCAGTTTTTTAAATGGCCTAAAATCTTGAACAGACACTACAAAAAAAAGAACACACGTGAGTGGCCAGAAAGCCAGAAAACATCACTAGCCTGAGGGAATGCAAATTGAAGCCATCAGGAGATGGCTTTATAGCCCTGGAATAGTTCAAAGTGAGTACCACCAAGTACTGATGAGGATGTGAAGCAACTGCAACTCCCATCCACTGATGATGGGAGTGTAAGAGAAATAAACCACCTGGGAAAGCTCTTTGACAATTTATTATAACTTTAAATGGATACCTGCCTTATGATCTAACGGCAGAAAGCAAAGAAGAACTAAAAAGCCTCTTGATGAGAATGAAACAGGAGAGTGAAGAGCTGGCTTAAAACTCAACATTCAGAAAAGTAAGATCATGGCATCTGGTCCCATCACTTCATGGCAAATAGAAGGGAAAAAAGGCAAACAGTGACAGATTTTATTTTCTTGCGCTCCAAAATCACTGTGGACAGTGACTACAGCCACAAAATTAAAAGATGCTTGCTCCTTGGAATGAAAGCTATGACCAACCTAGACAGTGTATTAAAAAGTGGAGACATCACTTTGTTGACAAAAGTCTGCGTAGTCAAAGCTATGATTTTTCTAGTAGTCATGTATGGATATGAGAGTTGGACCATATCCAACTCTCTGAGCACCAAAGAACTGATGCCTTCGAACTGTGCTGCTGGAAAAGACTCTTGAGAATCCCTTGGACAGCAAGATCAAAGCAATCAGTCCTAAAGGAAATCAACCCTGAATATTCATTGAAAGAACTGGGCTGAAAATGAAGTTCCAATACTTTGGCCACCTGATGCGAGCAGCTGACTCACTGGAAAACACCCTGTTGCTAGGATGGTTGAGGACAACAGAGGATGAGATGGTTGGATGGCATCGCCAACTCAATGGACATGAGTCTGAGCAAACTCTGGGACCTAGTGAAGGACAGGGAAGCCTGGCATTCTGCAGTTCATGGGGTTGCAAAGAGTCAGACACGACTTAGCCACTCAACAGCAACAAACTTATGATCCAGTAGTTTCACGCCCATTTACCCAAGTGAATGAAGACAAATGTCCACAAAATATTTTATGAGATTTCTAAGACATTTAGAAGACTGTTGATTGAAATTTAACTAAAAAAGCCCCAGAGTAAAAATAATCTGTCACCTGATAGAACTGATAAACAAATTTTGGTCTATTCATTCAATGACATATTGCTCAACAATTAAAAAAATAATAAACAAACTACTGATGCATGCCACAAGATCAATGAATCTCACAAACATTATATTGAGACACATAAACCTGAGTACCCCTCCAAAAATATAATTATTTCTTTCACATCAAGTTCAAGAAAAAGGAGAAAGCAATCTGTTAAAGAAGTAAAAAATGTGCTGGAAATTGATTGGAAGAGGGCACAAGGGAACTTATAGTGTAATTAAAATATTCTAAATCTTGATACTGTTGTTGAATACTTGGGCAAAACTTGCCAAATTATAAACTTAAGTTCTGTACAGTTCACTGTGCACACATTTTGCCTCAATTAAAACAGACAAGAGACACTGTGAACAATTTTATGGAGATAAATTGGACAATATAGATGAAATTAATTTCTTCCATCTGGAAAAGAACGCTTAGCAAACCACGAATAGTTGCAGACCACAAATCTAACAAAGTGTTGTTAACAAACAAACAGAAAACATCTTACTGGTGGAATACAAAAATCTTTCCCATTGAGTTTTCCCCTATTACCATACTTACAACAAGAAGTTCTGCTAAAAACCAGGTCTATTCTACACTACCCTGGAGAGCCTATCTAGAAAAAGAAATACAAGGTATGAAGACTAAGGCTATTGGATAGTCTATATACAATACTAGAAAATAAAATTTCAAAACAATATAATGTCTAATAGCTTTAAGTTTCCTTAAATAATTTGTAATACATCTTATGAAAGAAATGGAGATAATACTGTAAAATATCACTGACAGAAATTAAAGACCCAGATAAATGAAGTATTTTATATTATATCATATTATATTCAAGAAGACTCAATATTGTTGTTTTCAACTGATACCAATTGATACACACATTCAATGTGGTGGGAGTGGCTTAGTTGCTAAGTTGTGCTTGACTCTTACCACCCCCATGGACTGTAGCCTGCCAGCCTCTGTCTGTGGGATTTCCCAGGCATGAATACCGGAGTGGGTTGCCATTTTCTCCTCCAGGGGATCCTCCTGACCCAGGGATTGAGCCCAGGTGTCCTGCATTGGCAAGCAGATTCTTTACCACTGAGCCACCAGGGAAATCCACATTAAATTTCTAAACAAAATTTCAGCAGTTTTATTTTGCGTGGAAATTGGCAAGCTCATTCTAAAATGCAAGTAACACAAACTATGAATACTAGGAAAGGAGATAGAGAAAACAAACTTGAAACAATGCTTTATTGGCTTAAGAATAGACAAATAGACCATTGGAACAAAACGGAGAGTTCTGAAGCCTCCACGTGAATGGTTACCTTTACAACAAAAATGCCACAACAGTGCAAAAGGAAGTAATGGTTTTCCAATAAATGGTGCTAGATTATTTTGATACTTACATGGGAGGGAAAATATCTTGGCCCTTAGATTTTATACACAAAAATCAGTTTTGGATGGACTGAAGACTTAAATGTGAAAGGTAAAACTTTAAAGCTTATATAAAATTACACAGAAGAATATCTTTGTGACTTTGCAACTGTGAAAGATTCTTAAATAAGAGAGAAGTATCAGCAGGCACAAACAAAAAGGTTGATAAGTTGGACTCCATTAAAATATAAAATTCTGTTCATCAAAAGTTTCTGATGTTTCGAGAGAACAGCATCGAAACATGTATATTATCTATGGTGAAACAGATCACCAGCCCAGGTTGGATGCATGAGACAAGTGCTCGGGCCGGGTGCACTGGGAAGACCCAGAGGGAGTGGGTAGAGAGGGAGGTGGGAGGGGGGATCGGGATGGGGAACACATGTAAATCCATGGCTGATTCATGTCAATGTATGACAAAACCCACTACAATATTGTAAAGTAATTAGCCTCCAACTAATAAAACTAAATGAAAAAATAAAATAAAATAAAATCACACACAGAAAAGAGAATAAGTAGATATACCACAAAGTAGAAGATGCTTTCAATACATATATCTGAATAAAGACTTATAGAACATATATTTTATAAATCTCTCAGAGAAAGCAGGCATTTTTAAAGAGCGAAAGTATGGAACAGGAATTTCAGCACAAAAAAGATATTCAAATGACCAATAAGCAAACATAAAGATATTTAATTTCATTAGTCATCCAGGAAATTTAAACTAAACTAACAATAAAATATGTTACGCACCTGCCAAAACAGTTTAAAGTAAAACAGAACAATACCAAGTGTTTGTGAGGATGTGGAGTTACCAACAACTCTCATAAATTGCTGTTATGATTTTAAATTACTACAATAATTTTGAAATTCATATTATCACTTGGGAAAACTTTTTGGTAACTCAGTACAGACTAAAACTGTACATATGTAAATCCTATGTGCTAGCAATTCCACTCCCAGAGATATACTCTACATCAATGAATGTACACATACAACAAAACACTTGTACAAGAATCCTTATTTCAGCATTCTTTCTAATTTAAAAAAACTGAGAACTGGAGGCCTGGTGTGCTGCAGTTCATGGGGTCACAAAGAGTCGGACACAACAGAGCAACTGAACTGAACCAAGAACTGTACAATGGACAAATTGTAAAAAGCAATTCAAGCAATGGAATATTACATGGCAATGAAAGAGATCAAAGCACTGCAACATGGAACAACATCTATAAACCTCACAGACATAATCTTGAGCTAAAAAGGGCAAAAATAGTAGAGTCCATTTTCTATCGTTCCATTTATATTAAGTTCTAAAACAGACAAACCGATCCATATTGATAGAAGTTCTTAGAAAAGTGATTCCTTTTATGGGGTTGTTGCTGACTGGAGGGAACAAGGAGCAGGCCCATGGTGGTGTTAGTATTCCCTTTCTTGATATGAGTGCTGGTGACACTGATTCTACATACATAAAAACATATTTTTGTGCAGTATTATATTTTGCTTCAATTAAAAAATATACCAGAAAAATGTATAAATCATCCCAGAAGCCAGATATATTTGACTTATACACTGTTAAATGCCTAGAATCTTGGCAGAATTTATGTTCCATTTTTGAACCAACACCTGAAACCCAGTATTTCCAGGAGGATGAATGATCAAACAACTACTTCAGAGACAAGAACTGCCGTTAAAGCAATTTCCAGTACCCCTGCCTTGTCTCAGGAAGTTTGTGGCAAGTTACTCCATGAACAGAAGAACTAAATACCAAATGACACAAATAGAACATTACTTCTGTACTCAACAATTATGCTGTTAAGCTTAGAAATGATTATATTGTGACAAAATTATCACTGATTCAACTTACCTTTCTTACTATTGGTTATTTTGTGATGATTTAGCTCCAATGTTGAGTCTTGACCATCAGACCACAGATGTTTTAAAGTAAAGGCCTAAAACATGGTTTTAAAGGTTTATTGTACTGAAAGGAACTAAGTAAAGATTTTAAGCTCAAACTTTTCAAATATTTACTTGATAAAATAAAGTCTCAAAAAAAACAAAAACAAAAAACAAAAAAATTAAAAATAAAAGAAAGTCTCAACCTTGGCTTTGTAGTCCTTAGAAATGGATTCTGGTTTTTATGTTGATTACCTACATCTACATTCACATATATACATAGAAATGGTGAATTTTTTTTTTCCTACCTGTCCGTACCTTCCAAGTTGTATTTTCTCTACAAATTTGGTCTTGCAAGATCAGCCATATAAACTAGATGCTTTCTACAACACTGTGGTTTTAATTCTGGCAAGGCTATCAGCTGTACAGTGATGTTCTGGGACAGGAATGTAGAAAATAATTAGCTCAGCTCTACCAGGTGAGGCTAGCAGAGAGGAGCACTCACTTCAAATCTTCCTTTTGTTAATAAAATTGCTACTGTTTATTCATATATCAGCATCATTGGTTTTCATCTAAGTGCTACTGACATTAGGGCTTAATCACTTTAGAGGAAGATGTTAAGAAATAACCTCTAAATATGTCAGCAATGTAGTTTCTAAACCACGGTCCCTGGACCATTGCATCAAAACATCTATGATACTAACTGTGATTTCAGTTCCTCCCAGTGCCATGGAGACAGGCCCTGGCAACCTAAAACTCAACAAATCCTCAGGTGATTCTTATTTTTATTGCCGCTAAAGTTTGAGAATCACTTTGTTTGGGTCTTATTAGAGGTTTGTAATCACATACCAGAGAGCCAAACCATAATCTATTAATCAAGGTCTCCAGCTGCTGGCTTAGGCCATTTATGAAGGCCCAATTCCTCAACTGTGGTCTCCAGACCCCCAAAAGCAACATCACTGAAGAACTCATAAGGCCCCACCCAGAGCTACTCAATCAGAACCTGCGGGGATGAGGTTCAGAAATGTGTTCTAACAGGCTTTCTGGTATTTTGATACATACTAAGGTTTCCAGACCATGGTCCTAAAAAATGGTGACAACTCCTTTATCTTCCACATATTACTGAGCTACACTGCCTCTATATTTATGTGTTTCCCTTGCCAAAGGACACCCTTCAGAAGGAAGGGCACAGGCACAAACAGCAAACAAAGCCAGAAATGATTCTTGGTACTGCGTTTCCAAAGGGTTCCATGGGACTGCTCTCAGAAACGTGCATATTTTCCTCCTAACACTGTGGAGACTGAGAGAGAAACTGTGCCTTGACCTTTAAGCACCTGCTTATAATTTACTACCAAGTAAATACAATTGCTTTCCCAAGACTGTTATTTTTCTGTGTTCTAGAGAAAGCTTCAGTTGATTCAAGAAAAATATTACTTTTTTTCAATCTGAAGATTAAGTCTACATGTGACCTTTGGTGTTCTAAACTGCCTGTCCCTAAGAATTCATCCCTACATTTTTAGGAGACAGAACAACAAAAGTAATGAAATAATTCCTTGAGACTGCAAACCTCTGTAACAGTAATGAAATGATTCCTTGAGACTGCAAACCTCTGTAACAGTTTCTTCTTGTTCTGGAGAAGAATTCATTGGTAACCATACTTCTAAATCTACTCTTCTCCTGGACCCACGAGGATTGATATTATCACAAAAAGGATACAGAGGGATAAACTCATGAATTTAGATGTTTCTGCTAGCCACTGTCCTAATTTATTACGTTCTTTTCCTTCTAGATTTAAAAATTGTTAAAATTTAAAATAAAACTTATTTAAATTATTAAAATACAGAAAAGTACAAATAAAGCACTGTGACCTACGATCATTAACAATCTATCCTGCTATACAATCAACTCACTTTTTATAAACTAGAATCTAAAGCATATAGTAAAAGAAAAAACTAAAAGCAGTGAAAAGTTTAAAATTAAAAGTCACAACTCTATGACAAAAAAAAAAAAAAGTCACAACTCTTCCTACAAATTCAGCCACTGTCAACAGATTAACATGTATAGTTTCAGGAAAAAAATTACATACCTTTTGTTTATATAAGGGGAATCATATTATGTATATTCTTGGCAGACTATTTAAAACATATCACCAGTCCCCTTAAAAGATATACCATTTATCTAATACAGAAGCAGACATAACTTCAATTTTACAAATACTAAAAATGAAAAAGGAGACAGAACCAATAAAAGGGACTTAAAAATAAGTATTTTAAGAAAATTTTCTATGCAATTTAATGCGAAATGGAAAAATTCTTAGAAACATATAGCCTACCAAGACTGAATCAAGAACAAATAGAAAATTCAAATAGATCATTACTAGTAGAGACTGAATCAGTCGTCAAAAGCCTCCAACAAAGAAAAGCCCAGGAACACATGGCTTCACTGGTAAATTTTACCAAACATTTAAAGAATTAACATCAATCCTGCTCAAACTCTTCACAAAAAAAATCAAAGAGGAGGGAACACTCCCAAACACATTTTATGAGGTCAGAAAAGGACACAATAGAAAACTACAGACCAATATCCCTGATGAATATAGACACGAAAATTCTCAATAAAATACTAGCAAACTGAATTCAGCAGTACACTAAAAGGATCATTTACTATGATTAAAAATCCAACATATACAATACAATCACTGTGATAAATCACATGAGCAAAATGAAAGAACAGAACAGTATGATCATCTCAATGGACACAGAAAAAAATTTGACAAAATTCAACATCCATTATTAATAAAAACTCATACTAGGAATAGAATGAACATATCTCAACATAGTAAAGGCCATCTATGACAAAGCCACAGCTAATGTTATGTTCAGTGGTGAAGCTGAAGGCTTTTCCTCTAAGATGAGAAACAAGACAAGGTCCTGTTCAATACAGTACTAGAAGCCCTAGCTAGAATAACCAGGCAAGAAAAAGCAACAAAAGATAGCAAAATGGGAAAAGTAGTGGTGAAATTGTCTCTATTTGCACAACATGAAATTATATATTAAAAAATCTTAAAGATTCAACAACAACAAAATTCATTAGATCTAATCAATGAGTTCAGAAGACTTGCAGAATACAAAAATAATATGCAAAATTAACACAGTTTCTATCCAACTCTGAAAAATTAAAAAAAAAATTTCCAAAAAAATCAAAAATTGAACCCATTTACAATAGCATCAAAAACAATAAAATACTTTAAGAATAAATCTAACTAAAGAGGTGTACGATTTCTACTTGGAAAATTTCAAGATAATAATGAAAGAATTCAAAAAAACAAATAGAAAAGTACCTCACATTCATGGGTTGGAAGAATTAATATTGGTTAAAATGGTAACATTACCAAAGCCACCTGTAGATTCAATGCAATCCTTAGCATGATTTCAATGACTTTTTTTTTAAAACAAAAGTAGAAAAGCACACAGAGTCGGACAAGACTGATGTGACTTACCAGCAGCAGCAGCAGCAGAAAAACACTTTTAAAATGGAAACACAGAAGACCCTGAATAGCCAATGAAGGGATCCAAAAATAAAAGTGAAATCGGTGCATTTATGGGAAAACAAGTTGAATTTAAAAGAATTACCATAAAAGCTTGCCTGGACAGATTCTTTCCAATCATTAAGGAAAAGATAATTCTCACATTAGGACCTCTCTGGTGACTCAGTAGTGAAGAACCCACCTGCTTTCGATCCCTGGGTTGGGAAGACCCCCTGGAGAAGGAAATGGCAACCCACTCCAGCATTCTTGCCTGGGAAATCCTATGGACAGAGGAGCCTGACGGGCTACAGTCCATGGGGTTGCAAAAGAGTCTGACATGACTTAGCAACAATTCTCATGTTACGTCATGTGAATTACCAGATCACAGAAAAAGACAAATTATAAAGTATAATTGGTATACGAGAATTTGGCAAACTCAAACAGAAACAAGAGTTATTAAAAAAAAGTCTAACTCATCCATATGCTGAAGGAATAAAAAACTAAGACCAATTAGGTTTTACTCAGTGAATTACAAAGTGTTTCATTAGTAGGACATTTATTATCACAGCTTATCATATAAACCTCACTAGACTCTAATCCCCAAGAAGGCAGGATCCAGAACCTTTGGAGTTTTTTTTTTTTAAATCCCTATAAGTATATTTAGTGCCAAGAACAGTGCCTGGGACAAAAAAGAATTTCAATAAATATTTCATAAAGTAATGGATTAATCAATTACTTAATAAGTTAATCAAAAAAAATCAAAGGAGTGTGAGAAAGAACATCTAAGCCAAATCACCAGCAATATCACACTGAACAAAAGATTTCTGAACATATTCTTCTCATTCATGAGATCAAGTCAACAATAGCTATTAATATACATATATATCATCAATAGTTATTTATATATATATATATATATCAACAACACATATATATAGCAACAATAGCTATTAATTATAAAGCATTTCTTGAATTAAGCCAAGAAAGAAGAGGTATAATACTGATAAGTAGGAGAAAATTATTTGCAAATAATTTACTTGAAGTAATAATTATTACTTAATTATTTATCTAGATAATCCAAGAAAATTGTTTTTAAAAAATCAAATGAAAAGGATTAGCAGTCATAGCAAACTATTGACACTAGAAACTAGGGGCTGGGTACATGGATGTTCACTGAAAACTGCTTTCAATTTTTCAGTATGTTTGAAACTTTTCATAGTAAAGTGTTGGGAAAAAAAAGATTAGACCTAATAATATATTTCAGCAGCAGGTTAAGTTCAAAAGAAAATCACAGGTTGAACAATCACACTATAAACACAGTAACAACTTTGAAAAGATAAAAGATGATCATATTTGACTAAAATATATATATAAAATCTCTAAGAATAACCATAACAAAATAATAACATAGCTAAAAGAAGATTTTAAAATTTTTATCCAACCAACACAAAGGAACTAAAAATATACTACCAAGCAAAACCAGTTGAGAACTGAGATTTACTTAGACATTCAAGAACTTCCTTCAGGACTATCTTTAATTCCTGAAAATTTCACAAACATAACCAAAAAAAAAGCAACTATGATAACCCATTAGCAACAAATTACCCTGGTATTTGGACAGCCAAATTAATGTGAAATATATTTGATATTTTAAAATAAAATTAGAAAATAATTTGATTAGATGAAAGCAGTATTACATAAACATTGTTATAAATGGGAACATAATTTATCTTGATTTTTTTTTTAAGACTCAAGATGGACTCATGTCATTTTATCAGTGCAATGTTGTTTGCCTTACAGACAATTTGTATCGACTGTAACAGGAAGCATACCAGAACAGAAGCAAACAGGACCCTGTTAGAGAAAATGGTATGCTTTTGCTCTTAGCTTCTCTGTTTTGCCTTTAGCTTTTGCATAAGCAGGGATATCATATCCAGATCAAACATCTTTTTGTAATAACTATCTAAATTTCAGTTATATATATTGATGGAGACTTCAATAACCAAAACACCTCTGAAGATGAACTGCGGGCAATCCGCAGATTTTGTGGGTGTGCAAAGACAAGGACACAGCTGCTGTCCTCTGCAACCGACAAGCGCTGGTCTAGAGTGACACTAGTCTGAGACTGCATCGCAGTGTAGCTGCCAGCAGAACATCTCCCAGGGCACACAGCTGCACTTGTGATGAATAAATCTGCTGTAACTTAAGGTGTCCCTTAATGAACCAGAAAAGACAGGGTAGGTGATACCACACAAAGTTACTTAACCTTTTGCAGCCTCTAGTTTTTCTGGTCATCTCTTTGTTTCTGCAGCAGAACTATTTCTACTCTTTGAGCATCGTCTTCTGTCTTCACCTCAAGAGCTTGCAATTAAGTTGGCCTGAACAATCCTCATCCATCTCTTTCCTCTGCCTTTGCTTTCTTTAGCCTGTCATTTTCATTCGGGTCTCAAAGAGTAGATGACATATGTTCCTAGGAAACTTCCCGCATGCTCCAGACCCTCCTACATTCTCCCACAGAAACCCGTCACGTTGCCTTTATCAACTGTGCATTTGCCTCTTTGTATGTGGACTGTCCTCTCTAGATAAGAAGTTTCAGAGGTCTAGGAATGTTTTGTCCTTTTCGCTATTTTATCTCAAGGAACCAGGGTGTTGCAAACTATGCTTTCACTTGTGCTTTGCAAACCACAGGTGGTGCTGTTCCACAAACAGTCATAGAACGGTGACACCTAGAGACATGTGGGAACAACCTGTGATGTCTCCACTATAATCCTATCATGTTGAAGTCCTAATACACATTTGTGGGATGAATGAATATCAAACCAAAGTTTCCCTAAAATTCTTTGAATTCTGAAATTCTTCAACTATTCATGACATTTACAAAATAGATCTCAGTATAAACTACAAAAACTGCCAAATTGTATCCACAAAACTTACACATACTCGGTTCAAAATTTATAGGTACATTCAATTTTACTGTAACATCACCCCTCTAAGTCATCACAGAGGAACTATTATTTTTAGAGTAAATTCAGTCCTTTGAAGAAAAGTCTAATCCACAGTAAAATTTCTTCAAGTCATTTATATTTTAATATAAACGAATTTGTCAAGTTGTGAAATTTTCTAGCTAGGAGAAATATTAGTGAACTGATGTAAGATTTCAATGACAGAATTTTATCTGGCACGTCAAACGCTTAGTGTATGATCTGACAATGGGCATAATGTCTGATTCAAGACTGGAATCAAATTCCTGCTTCATGTTTCACGCCAGGTTCATGATACCACAGAACCTTTTTTCTTCTTTGAGAAGCCCTCCATAAGGAGGAGGTATGCAAGATGAACAATGGCCTCCAAAGCTATGTGGACACTTGCTAATCCCTGGAACCTATGGATATTATCTTACATGGTAAAATGGAGCCTTGAAATTACAATTAAAGACCTTGAGATGGTGAAATTATCCAAAGTGGGGCCACTGTAAATCACAAGGGTCCTTAAAAGAGGGAGACAGCAACGTCAGGGAAGGCCCAGGAATGAAGCAGAGGATAAAAAAGCTGACCAGCCAAGGAAGGAAGACAGCATCTAGAAACTGGAAAAGGCAAGGAAATGGATTCTCTAGATTATCCAGAAGAAATTAGGTTGCCATTAGTTAGGCTTCCTAACGTAAGTTAGGCAGCTAGGCTGCCATTGATTTGCTTGTATCTCTGTAAAATTTATTTTCGACTTCTGAACTGTAACATAATAAACGTGTATTATTTTAAGCCCCTAAGCTTACGGTACTTTGTTACAGTAGCAAAAAAGAAAACAATATAGGAAGTTGGAGGAAGCCTAGGGCACTAGAGACCAATTAGCATAAAATCGCAGGCCCTGGGTCGCAAAGAGTCAGACAGGACTGAGCGACTGAACAATCACCACAGGGAGGTGGTGACAACTGACAAAGATGACTCACTTGATAGATCTGGGTGGAAATAGTGGCCAGACCCAGAGCTTAAGGCAGAACAGAGGTTCTAATTAAAGAATTTGTATTCCAATACTTGAAATGGATGGGAACTTTACCTGCTTTATCTATGAGGCATGGATGAATGTTAAAGATACACAAGTAACACTCGTGACTCACCAACTACAGGACACAGTTTTCCAGCAGTGCTAATGAATTTTCACAAGATAACGCAACACTCTTTGCTTTTATTTTCCCTTGAGATGCTAGAATTCATTTACAGGTCAGTTTGTAATCTGAACAGACTGAAATTGATTGTACTCTGTGGGGACCACCTGCCCAACCGCAGCTACGTCCTGCCGTGTGAAAACTAAGGTACACCAATATTTAACTGGCAGAGTCAACTGGGGGTTGGGGGGAGTTTTCTTAACAGTTTATTGCAAAAAGAATTTCTTACCAAGTCTAAGCATTAAACTAGGTCTACCCTTTAGAACTGGAGAAGGAAATGGCAACCCATTCCAGTATTCTTGCCTGAAGAATCCCATGGACAGAATCCCATGGAAGAATCCCATGGACAGAGGAGCCTGGCAGGGGGTCACATGGGGTCGTAAGAGTTGGACACGACTTAGCGACCAAACCACCACCACCACCCTTTAGAAGGAATACATTCAGGATCCATTTGTAGCAAGAGATTTAAGAGCCAGAGCACAGAATCAGACAGACCTGTTTTCAAAATCGATGCTCATCTACTTACGAGCCGGGTAATGCTGGGCCAGTTATTTGCAGTCATTTGGTCTCTATGAGTCAGTTTCCTCACTTATAAAATGGAAATAACAGCAGAACCTGCTTCAATAGGGTTATGAAGTGATTACATGGGATATGGTACAGAAAGTATTCTTGGCTCAGCTGCTATTATTTGGAGTTACCCTCTACAGCATTAAAAATGAAGTTCTGTCTTTGAGCTGGTTTTCATCCAGCTTGGTGGACCCTTAGATTTTCTGTGGCAGAGTCTCCGGGGACTTCCTGCTGAAGAAGAATGAAACTTGCAGGGCTGTGGATTCCGCACCCCCATCAACTTTCATTAGAGCTGATACATGTTAGTCCAATAGAGAGGCTCAACAACCCTTCTATGCATACAGTAAGGGAGAATTTCCCTCCCTGCCATTTCTTGCCTGTTCCCGTCCACATCAAGCACATGCCCCCATCTTATGCTCCTACTGCTCCTACAGGTTTATACGGAGTCCCAAACAGAAATACCTACGAGTGCTTCCTGGTGTTTTTGGTTTTTATAATTCTCTATTTGGCTGTGCCAGGTCTTAGCTGTGACATGTGGGTCTTTAGTTGCGCCCTGTGGGATTCTAGTTTGCTGACCAGGGATCAAACCCGGGTTCCCTGCACTGGGAGCATAGTGTCTTAAGTCCTTGACCACCAGCGAGGACCCTGCTTCCTGGCGTCTGTTACAGGAAAACCGGGAGTCAGGAGGGCTGTGGAAGGATGGAGAGGAGAAGGTCTACGGGAAAGGGCAGAGGTGGGCAGTGTCAGGAGGGAGAGAGAGGCGGTCCCGAGGTTCCGTGGTACACCACCCATGGAGAAAAGGGGAGAGGCTGAAGCCTGAATTCTGAGCGACATCCAGTGACAGAGAGGTGGCGGGGGAACGATACCCCCCAGAACGGCCCCGTGAGGTATGGCTGTCATCACACAGAAACGGTGAAAGTGCTGGTCGCTCAGCTGGCTCCGACTCTTTGTGACCCCATGGACTGTCAAACCAGGCTCCTCTGTCCGTGGGATTCACCAGGCGAGAAGACGGGACTGGGTAGCCATTCTGTTCTCCAGGGGATCTTTCCAACCCAGGGATGAAAGCCAGGTCTCCTGCATTGCAGGCAGATTCTTTACCACTCTGAACCACCAGGGAAGCCAGCCTGGTTACAAATTTCCTTATCAACTGGCCAGTGCAAGCCCTTATTTTGATTTCGCTGTGTAACACAACTTGTAACTCCAGACTGTTACCAAACCAGCGCAGGACCCAGTGTGCCCTGGTCAAAGTGGGTTTATCACTCTGTCTTAGGTCCTTTAACATCCAAGCCATGGACAGGAAAATGATACCGCCTTGATGATGTGCTAAGTACTTTAAATGCCTGACCTCATCTAAATGGGACAATGAGGCCTAAGAAAAAGGCAGTCTTGTTGTGTGATGGTTGAGATTCATGACCAAGATCATGAAACCTTGGGAGCTGCAGAGTCTGTTAGACTGCTGAGCTTGGCTCTCTATCATTAAATTATGCTATTCCAGGCAGTGGTCTCAACCTGTGGACTCAGACCCAGGAGACTGTCAAGTTATGGCAAGGGGATCTGAAAATCCATATGTGGGTTTTTCATAGACCAGATACATACTAGGGCTTCCAAGGTGGCATAGTGGTGAAAGAATCTGCCTGCCAATGTAGGAGACATTGGTTTGATCCCTGAGTAGAGAAGATTCCCTGGAGAAGGAAATGGCAAGTGTTCTTGCTGGAAAAACCCCATGGACAGAGGAACCTGGCAGGCTACAGTACATAGGGTCACAAAGAGTCGGACATGGCTGAGTGATGACTGCCCCCTTAGCCCAGAAACAAACTAATACAGCCCATTTTCAAATATATGTAGTGTTGATGTGCTTAATAGAAGACTCACTCATATAAATGCATATTTAAATCACCTGTTTTAAGCACTACATAGAAAGGCTACAGCAGGTACAATACAGGGCCCAGTTTTAAAGCCATGACGCAAATATACGCCCAGGAAATATTGGGGACATAACTGTACAGATGAGTAGAATATACAGGGAGAAGAATTAATCCCGGAGAAGAAGAGATAGGAGTTAAGCAAACCAAGCCCTAGAGGAAGTCTGCTGGACTAAGCAGAGAAATAAAGCAGAAGATAAGATAAGGAATTAAGGCCACGTGGATGGTAGTCAAGGACATGACGTCTGGAAAAAATCAGAACTGTATCTCAGTTTCGCCACTTGCTTTGTGACCCAGGGAAATAGAACATGTTAAATAGAACCTTTTAGGAGAGAATCTGTAATTCCATCATGTTGCCAAATCTGCCCCTGGATCCAGTGTACCTAGGTCAAAGTTTGTGCTCTGTTTTACCTCCAAGTTACCTTCCTCTTATGAGATACATAGAGATCTTATGAGTACTGAGAGAGATAATATGTGTAAAGCATTTAGTACAGTGCCTGGAAAATCTTGCTCTAAGCCCTGTTGGGAGGTTTAAGTTAGATAAGGCATAGTGCTGACGCCTCACAAGTGGTCAGCAGAGTGCCAGTGATAACTAGGTCTTTGGCCAAGTTCTGCTTCCTCTCTCCCTGGGTCCCAGTGATGCTTCATGTCCAGGCCTGCCTGAAAACAACAGATGTAAATGCAAGAGTTATCTACATGGTAAGAGAGAGAAAAAAAAAAAAAAAACCAGCCACAAATCCTTCAGCCTCTACTCCAGAAGAGAGGGTAGGAGGTATATGTTACGCAGACTATATTCGAAGAAGATTTGAAGCAACAGCAAAGAACATATTAACAGCCATAAAAAGGAGCAATTAGTAGATAAAATTACAATATATAAGAAAATACATTAAAAAACAGAATGGAATTATTAAAAAGCAATGAGTACTCCACTGAAAAGGTCATCCAGAAACAACGAAACCTCTAAGTGTCTAAGGGAATAGTTCCTATTAGGAGAAATGTGATTTGAAAAGCCAAGCAGGAGTGTTTGCAACAAATCTTAGAAAGATTTCAACCTTATAATGTTCAAAATAGTTTTCTATAAAGTTTTTTGTGCTTAAAGTGTTTCTTTAAAATTCACTTAGGGAGCAGCTTCTTCTCTAGCAAGCTGAATTGGGAAGTATTACTGTATTTAACCTTTAAAGAATCACATTACTTGTTCCTTTCCTTTTCTTATTGTTCACAAAATGTAGTATTTTTCCTCAAATCTCAGCAGCCCATTTTTCTGTCATTTGGGCTCACAAGGATGGCAGAGGACTGTCTAGGGACAGGCAGGCCAGTCAACACAGGTTGAAACAAACAAAGTGAATCTTTTCTTTTACCTTCACCAATGCACTCCAGGGTGCCTTCAGAAAGATTCTGCAATAGTGGAGACCCATTCTGAGATAAAATGGTCAGCACAGATGGATCGGATCAGAATCAGATTTCAAATGACTCAAGCCCGGTAGACCTGGTCTGTTAGATAATCTCTTCTGAGAGGAAGACCAGGAGCATAGAAATCTGGTCGTGAGGGGGCAGGACAGGCAGAGACTGTCAGCAGAGCCATGCGGTCACACAGACATCATCCCTCGAGCAGAAGAGCTTATATAGTCAGGTCAGCAAACCTTCTTTAGGGAAAAAAGGATCAGCCACGCACACATACACAAATGAAAAACAACCACGAGATATTTATTATTATGCAGGGTGGTAATGGGCAGACAGAATGATTAGCTGAAATGAGAATAAGCTTTATCAAGTTTCCCCATGGGGAACCTATATATATATATATATATATATATATATATATATATGTCACTTACCCTCACAAAGCCTCAGTTTTTCATCTGTGAAATGTGGCAAAAGTAACTGCAATAGGGAAAATGATTTAGGTTGCAAATGAAATAATCTACTGTCATGAACTGAAAGGCTGTATCCCCGCCCACAGACTCATGCACTGAAACCCTGCTCCCCACTGTGAGGGCATTAGGAAGGGACGCTTCGGTCTAGAGGAGGACATAGGGTGAATCCCTCACGTGTCACATCAGTGCCCCTATCAGAGCCGCCAGAGCTTGCTGCTTCTCTCTGCTGTGCGAGGGTACCGGAGAAGTCCACAGTCTACAGCCTGGGGGCGGCTGTCACCAGAACTCAACCATGCCAACATCCTGATCTCCAGTCTCCGGAACACTGAGAAATAGATTTCTGTTGTTTACAGGCCACCCAGTCTCTGGTACTTTATTACAGAAGCCTGAATGAACCAAGTAAGGGGGAAATCATCTTAAACTACCTTCAGAAAAAAGGCATTTATTAGCTCATGAAACATGGTCAAATGTGGCTGGACCCAGAGTTCAATCCATTGAGTAATTATCTTTTCATTTCATCTGTTCTCATCTCAAAATTAACCTCAATTCTCTCCTATTCTAGACAACTTGGATTTTCAAAGCATCTCCAAATTCATATTGATCTAGCAACAAAAGCCCAAAAGCAAGAAGACATTTTCTCTACATTCATTTCAGCAGCAAAGTGCCAGGGAGAACTCACATAAGGCCCTATAAACCACATACAATTTCTCAACCAGTCACTGTGAATAGGAAGGTGCAGGTGGTAATCCTGACTGACCAGACACTGTAGCGAGGAAACAGCTATAGACAGGACTATGATTAACAGCCTTACTTGGAACCACATTAGCAGAGCAGGCATTTCCCTAAGGAAGCTGGAAGATGGTTATTGGCATCAGAAGACAGGAAATTGGAAAAAGTGCTGAGCAGAGAACACCATAGGTATCATGAACTTCTACACTCTCTTTCTCAGAGTAGGTAATAAGAGGACTAAAATAATGTGAAAAATATTTGCAATCCATAAAACTCTATCCAAATGTCCTTATTCAAATTTGTGTTTGAATCCCCTCAAAATTCAGAACTGTAAAGACATACTATTATGAAACTTTATTTGGATTTTGTCACAGCGCCAGACTATGAAGATTGGCGGCTGCTTCTCAACTGATCATAATATTAGTCTAAAGTATCACAATGCTAGTTCCAGTCTGACTAAGGGAAAAATTCCTTCTAAGAGGAAGCTGGGAAAGAATATGATAAATTATGGCCTGTCTTTACTCAAGAAATTTAATAAGAGGAGGAAACCTATACAATAATGGTTGTATCTAAAGTATCACAATGCTAGTTCCAGTCTGACTAAGGGAAAAATTCCTTCTAAGAGAAAGCTGGGAAAGAATATGATAAATTATGGCCTTTCTTTACTCAATAAATTTAATTAGAGGAGGAAACCTGTACAATAATGGTTACAGATGCAGTCTTTCCTGTAGGATACATGAAGCTGTGAAGATTTTATCCAGCCTTCCAATTTTAGATAATTAACCATGCTGGTTCTGTGCAAAGCAATAGAACCAGTTCTCCTCCTTAGGTTATACAGGTACCGATGCATTTTTTTCTTCCCTGGGAATTTTAGCTCATTGTTGTGATATCTGGGTATGCCTTAGAAGAAAACTTAAGAGAATCAAAGTATCCTGATATTTTTCTCTCACTCTTAAGGCTATCTACCACTGTAAAACTGTTAAGATTTTCCTGAATTTTTACCTGTCAATTTATATAGCACTACAAGATATACCACACTTCTCAGATTTTAGATCATTGAAAACCTATGAAATTTCCTTTTTTCTAAACACATGAAAAGATACCTGAAGTGACAAGACAGCATAGTTTACATTCCAAAATACCGATTCAAACCCTTCAGTTTTTCCTGAGATCCAACTATGAGAATAAATATTCAATTTCCAATCTCAAAAAAAATACTATAAAACAATAAAAGCATTAAGAAAAAGTTAAAGAAACATATTATATCCCTTATTTGTACTTCAAATACGGAAGTAGAGGACTGAAAAATTCCAGAAGTTCTCTCTAACAAGTTCTTCAAATACTCCATTATCTAAGACAGCAGTTTAACACATATTATGCCCAAGTAAGCACAAGCTCAGAGAAGGCAATGGCACCCCACTCCAGTACTCTTGCCTAGAAAATCCCATGGATGGAGGAGCCTGGTAGGCAGTGGTCCATGGGGTCACTAAGAGTCGGACACGACTGAGCGACTTCACTTTCACTTTTCACTTTCATGCATTGGAGAAGGAAATGGCAACCCACTCCAGTGTTCTTGCCTGGAGAATCCCAGGGATGGGGGAGCCTGGTGGGCTGCCGTCTATGGGGTCGCACAGAGTTGGACACGACTGAAGTGACTTAGCAGCAAGCACAAGCTAATATCAATAATTATTGTGAGAGGTTTCAATAATACTTTTTCAGCAACTAGTGAAATAAAAGATAAAATTCAGTAAGATGCAGAAGATTTTAAAAAACACTATCAACCAACTAACTTAAAGACATTTATAGAACAATCTACTCAAGAACTGCAAAATAAAATTATTTTCAAGTGCACTTGGAATATTTACAAAGTTTGATCATATGCTGGGTTATAAAACACGTCTGAAATTTAAAAGGATTGAAATTTTATAGAGTGCATTCTTTTATACAACAGAATTTAACCAGAAATCAATTTTTTAAATCTAAGATTACAATAAAATTGAAGATACAAGGTTAATATACAAGAGTGAATTGCTTTTTCTATATATTCCGGCAATAAGCAATTGGGATTTGAAATTAAAAAACATAATACCACTTATAACAGGAATGCCCAAAATTGAAATACGTAAGTCTATAAAATATGTGCATGATCTCTATGGAGAAAACCAGAACTCCATGAAAAGCAATTTTAAAAGATCTATATAAATGGAGGGAGATTTCATGTGGATGGATCTGAAGATTTGTTACTGTTAACATGTCAGCTCTTCTCAACTTCACCTATAGATTCAACAAATCCCAATCAAAATCTCAGCAATTTATTTGGTAGAAATCAATAAACTGATTGTAAGGTTTATGTGAAGAGGAAAAAGACCCATAACAGCCAACACAATACTGAAGAGAAAGAACAAAGTTGAAGAACAGACACAAGAGACTTCAGGACCTACTATAAAGCTACATTAATCAAGACAGCATGATATTGGATAAAAACAGACACATTTATCATGGAATAGAATAGAAAGCCCAGCAATATATCCACACAAAGTCAACTGATGGTTGACAAATGTGCAAAGGCAATTCAATAGAAAAAAGCATAGTGTTTTCAACAAATGGTACCAGAAGAATTTGATACTCACATGAAAAAAAAAACCAAACCTCTAGACACAGAGTCTATAGCTTTCACAAAAATTAACTCAAAATGGATTGCAGACTTCATTGTAAAACACAAAATTAGAAAATTTCTGAAAATATAATCTAAGAGAAAACCTAGATGAGCTTAGGTTTCATAATTTTTAGAAAAATACCTAAAACAAGATACATGCCTGAAAAAAAAAACAAACTGGTTAAGTAGGGCCTAATAAAAGTTAAAATTTTCTGCTCTATGAATAACATTTTTAAGAGAATATAAAGCTAAGCCACAGACTCAAGAGAAAATATTTGGAAAATATATCTCATAAAGGATCTGTACCTACAGTATACAAAGACTCTTAAAACTCAATGATAAGGGGTAAAAACCCAAAATTTGAAAATGAGCAAAAGATATAAACAACTCAAAGAAGATACACAGTTGGAAAATAAACATATGAAGCTCCACATCACATGTCACTAAGGAATTGCAAATCAAAGCAACAATGGGATATCACTACATGCCTCTAAGAATGACTAAAATGAAAAACTGACAAAACAAGGATGTGGAGCAAAAATAATTCTCATTCATTGCTGGTGAGAATGCAAAATGAGAGCCACTCTGGAAGACAGTTTTAACGTGTTTGTGCTTCCCCCAAAATGAAGCATAGTCTTATTATATGATTCAGCACTCATGAACCTGTTTACCCAACTGATTTGAAGACATATCACACAAAAACCTGCATATGAAGTGTGTGTAGCAGCTTTATTCCTAATTGCCAAAAACAGGAAGCAACCACAATATCCTTTAAAAGGTGAGAGGACAACAGATTGGCAGATCCACATGATGGAGTATCAATCAGCAATTAAAGGACATGAGTTATCAAACCATGAAAAGACAGAGAAATCTTAAACGCATATTACTAAGAGAAAGAAGTAAGTCTGAAAAAGCGTTACAGACTGTATGATTACAACATTCTGGGAAAAGCAGAACTATAGACACAAAAATGTAAATGGTTGGCAGGGATTGGAGTGGAGAGAAAGGGATGAATCGGTGGACCACAAGGGATTTTTAGGGCTGTGAAACTATTCTGTATGATACTGTTATGATGGATACAGGACATGACTCATTTGTCAAAACCCACAGAACTGTAGAAATCAAAGAAGGAACCGTAATGTAAACTATGTACTTTAATAATACTGTATCACCATTGGTTCAGCAATTATAACACAGGTACCACACTCAGGTTAATAACCGGGGAAACTGTGAGCAAGACAGAGAGGGGGGACATGGGAATGATCTGTACTTTCTGCTCAGTTTTCTGTAAACCTAAAATTAGTCTAAAAATAGTCTATGAATTCTTAAAACCCACTTTTAATAATAGGTCAACAAGGAAATAAAGAAAATTAGAAAATATCTGAACTAAATGAAAATAAAAACATAAATTTCAACACTTATGAGATACAACTAAAGCATTGCTTAGACAGAAACTTACAGCTCCAAACCCTTATTCAATAAAGAAAAAAAACTGTCTAAAATTAATTATGTAAGCTTCTCTCTCAAAAAGTCAAATGGCTAACCAAACACAAAGTAAGTAGAAAGGAGATATAATTAAGAAATGAGCAACATATTAAAAAAATGAAAAAATCAAATAAAAAGTTATTTTTCAAAAAGAAATCCTCTAGATAATAAAAAATAAAAGACAAAACAGCACTTGGGCTCCTACAGAATCATACAGAAAATCAATAAGTTATTATATTATAAATAATTTTATACTGACAAATTTATTAAAATAGGTAAAGTGAAAAAATTCCATGGAAAACTCAAAAGAAATTATGATCCCTGTCTAAAGAAATTGATTGTGTAAATAAAAACCTTCTCACAAAGATACCCACAGGCCCAAAAGGCTTCACTAGTAAATTCTATCAAAATATATATAAGACATTGCATAAATTCTTTCTGAAAACAGAAAACAAAATCTTTCCACTCTTTTTGTGGCTTGGATTCCTTTGGTAGCAAAATCAGAACATTACTGTGACTAGTCCTGCCCCTGCTATTTCACTCTGCCATGTTGCTTAATTTAGAAAAAGCTTAACTTGCTTCTGATTATAATTGATATTTATTTTATAAAGGCTAATGGTGCTGTATTATATTCACTGCATCTCCATTACATTTCTGAATGACTGATTTTGGATTTGAAGTTTTTATGAGAATACATTTAAAATTCTGCTAGGTGGAAATGCAAAAAACTCTTAAATATATTTTTTCTCTTAATCATAAAGTAGAAATAAATGACTTAACAGAGTCCTTGGCCTCACCCAGAAACTTAGTGAGTGGGTGCCTCTGCAAAGGTTTTTACACAGGCAGTTAGGTGTTTGGTTACATTTGAAGCTGGGGGTAGTTACGGAAGTGTGATTATACTCGGGCTATAAAAATCAAGTCCTAATCAAAACCTCACAATGCAAAGGGAACTTTCATGTAAATTTCTGATGCCAGACCATAAGACTGATAGACATATGCCAAAAAATATCATACCCTTTCTTGCTAATAATTCTGACACATACCTCCTCTGTAAGTGATATGAGCAGTTTCCCTGCTGGCAGTGCTCACAGAGAATGAGGCATCAAGTCCTAGTTCCTGAAGTCCCAAACCCCTGGCAACAGAGCTAGACTCCACATTTTCTTGTCCATGCCTCAGCTACAACAGAAAGCAAGCCACTTTCTGAAGGTTCCTCTAGGCCTCCAAACACTCTTCTAGAAAAGATACATCCATCTTCATCCCTGAGCAGCCTGTGAGGCTCAGCTACCTTTTCATTCATAAAATCTCAGCCCCATGGGAACTGATCTCTTTCCATTTGCTTGTCAGAGAAAGCTGCACAATCGCCTGATGCCCGGCTCATCATGTGTCCTTATCAGGGTACGGGAAATGGGGAAATGAGCCTGGATTGTCTTTTCTTCTTAGATTCTCCTGCTTTCTTACTATTTCCAGCCTCAAATATGCCCAACCCCCTAAGATCCTGTCTCCTGTCTTCCTAGTGACTCGCTCAATCATAACCCCAATTAGGAACTAAATAAAGACCAAATACATGTTAATTCAAGCATGCAAAGGAGTATCAAGCCAAGAAACAAAAGCTCTATTAGCTGACATGTCAACAGGACAGGGATGAGTCAGCCCCCATTCCCAATTCAGCGCCAAGGTCACTGTTTTGTGGGGCCCTTGTGTTCCATATTCTAATTTACCTTAAATCATGGATGTGATTCTCAATTTGGATTTCCAATTTAAAGCGAGACCCTTAAGGTATTTTCCATTATTTTTTAAAATCCCTTTTAATCACTTTTTGAGACCCACCAGAAGCTTGAAGTTGAAATGCTGTGACTAGACTGCCCTCACTTTCCGTGTGCTACATTCACACAGCGAATGGTCTCCAGATCTGCACTGTAAGCATACAGGTCACTTTCCTCATATTCCTTTTCCTTACTGGAAGCAGCATTGTTAAACCAACATCAGAGATGAAAGAACATGCCCAGGAAGAAAGGCTTGGGAATGCTTTAAAAATACATCGAAAACAAATACATCTGCCTCAGCAAGTGATGTCTCTCCTATCTCCACGTCTGATGGCACAGAGTAGCTAGTGGGGAGGACAGCAGGCCTCCTCCAGCCCCGCTCTGATCCTCGGTCTCAGGGAGGCCTCCTGCTGGTTGGAGGAGAGTCGAGTTTCCCCATTTTCACACCCCCTGCTTTATGTCTGGCAGCGCTTTATGGATGACGCCTCGACATGACAGCCCGCCTGCCCCGGTGCAGGGGGACCCTGAGGCCTTCCGAACACACTTGTGTCCTCCCCCCATGGTTACGGCCCCTCGCTTCTCCTGCACGGTTACGGCCCCCCGCTTCTCCTGCACGGTTACGGCCCCCCGCTTCTCCTGCACGGTTACGGCCCCCCGCTTCTCCGTCCTGAGCTTTGCACACAACAGCCAATCGCAGTGATCTTAGTCAAGGTGAAGGGGGAAGGGACGCTCCAAAGGGGCCACCTGCAGGGCCGACCCTGGGATGCGAACGCCCTCGCCCGTGCAGGGTCTTGCATCCCACACGCCCTGCTACGCCACAGTGCAGCAGGGCCGCAAGTCACAGGATCCAGCCTGGCGCCTGTGCAACCCAGACCTCTCTGCTGTACTGAGCCTCACCTAACGTGAGGTCTGGGTAATGCGGTGGGGGTCCTGGGGTCCCCCATGTGGGCCAAGTGTGCCCCACTGTGCCACCAGTGTCTGAACTAAGGCAGACCCCGCCGTACAGGCTAAGTTCCCACAGAGCCCCCTCTCCAACTGCCTGCCACCCTGGCTGAATGCAGAAGACGTTCGGGCCTCCAGACATCGCCAGGAATGCCTAAGTTGTAGCTTCATCTCCAAAGCACTTCTCAAATGCAGCAATCACTTAAACAGGATGACACAAACATTAAAGGGAAAATGGGCACCTGTCCCACACTACGATCAAATTATTTCCAAGGGGTAATTCAGCATACCCCAGATATTTTATCTATCATCTTGGTTAAGTTTTCCCCAGACCTACATTCCTCTTTTGGAAGATTTTAAATGATGTAAGAAAAGCAAACCTGATGAGAATGGGATGGAAATAATCCCCAGATCTGGAATGAGAAGACTTCTGCTCCAGTCCCAGATCTGGCACTCATATCATGGGACCTTGGGCCAGTGACAAAGCTCTCTGTGCAAGGATCCTCTTTTATAAAATGAGGAGTTGGAACCACCTCTAAGGTGCCTCCAGCTCCCAAATGCTATCTCCCCTGATTTTGATCTAATTATCCCTCCACCTTTGCCCTAATTATGAAACAGCAGAGGTCCCAACATGAGCTGGACGCACCTCACAGTGTGGACCTCTCTGGGAGATGCCAGCCGTGTCACCAGCAGAAAAGCTGCCCCCCTGGCACTGACCAGCCCACCAAAGACACCAGCAGCAAAGGAACCACGAGTCAGGGAGCAGCACAGATGTGTCATGGTGGTCAAGAGTACTATACCTCAAAGAGCATTAGCAGTATCCACCAGGGACCCCTCGAACTAGTGAGGAGGAACTTAAGAAAGGGTGGGATGCCCACACAGCAGGACCAGGGTGTTCAGTTCAGTTCAGTCGCTCAGTCGTGTCTGACTCTTTGCGACCCCATGAATCGCAGCACGCCAGGCCTCCCTGTCCATCACCAACTCCCAGAGTTTACCCAAACTCATGCCCATCAAGTCGGTGATGCCATCCAGCCATCTCATCCTCTGTCGTCCCCTTCTCCTCCTGCCCCCAATCCCTCCCAGCATCAGAGTCTTTTCCAATGAGTCAACTCTTCGCATGAGGTGGCCAAAGTATTGGAGTTTCAGCTTCAGCATCAGTCCTTCCAATGAACACCCAAGACTGATCTCCTTTAGGATGGACTGGTTGGATCTCCTTGCAGTCCAAGGGACTCTCAAGAGTCTTCTCCAACACCACAGTTCAAAAGCATCAATTTTTCGGCTAGTTATCTATCGCTGTGTAACAGATCATTCCCACCCAAGTCGCTGAAAACAACTGTTTACCAAGCTCACGAGGCAGGCCTAGCGTGGCAGGATCTTCTGCTGCGTGTCTCACGTGGGCTCAATCGTGCACCCGTGGGGAGCTAAGCGGCTCTACTTCTGCTGCCAGCCATACTGTGCATCCTGTCCTCACCCACCAGGGTGGTCCAGGCTTCCTCACACGGGGAACCCAGCACTGCAAAGTACAAGCCCAACAGGCAAGCAGTTTTCAAGACTCTGCTTGAGGCATCTGTGCTGATGCCCCACTGGCTAAAGTCAGTCACACGGCCAACCCAGGCTGACGGGGTTAAGGCCTAGGACTCCATCTGTTGAAAACAGGACTGCTAATATCACGTTCTGTGTGTATGAGTGAAAAGAGAGAGAGGATTTGGGGCCATTCACACAAGCTACCATAAACAGAAACACAGATCTGTGCCTGTTAATGTGACCTTGGGCTTCCCTTGTGGCTCAGCTGGTAAAGAACTTGCCTCCAATGTGGGAGACCTGGGTTCGATCCCTGGGTTCGGAAGATGCCCTGGAGGAGGAAAGGCTACCACTCCATTCTCTGGCCTGGAGAATTCCAAGGACTCTCTATTGGGTTCACGGAGTCGCAAAGAGTCGGACGTGATTAAGCAACTTTATATATAATGTGACCGTATATTGACTCCCAAATTCATATTGACAAGCAAATAACTGACATTACCCTTGAATTTTACTCAACAGCACATTTTACAGTAAAATTTCAATAAAAAATGAAATTTGTGAGCCTGCAGATCAAAGAGAAATTTGGAGATTTTTTTTTTTTTTTTTTTTTTTGCAAATTGTTAGCCTAGTTTAACGTTTAGAACTCCATCTAAAGTTATATGTGGAAATGCAAATGTACAGAATTCCTCATGGATAGCTTGCTTCTGCATCTCATATTATCCTTGGCCTTCCAAAATTCAACCCTCTGAGCGCATGCCTTCAGGCAAGTCCCTCAATGACATCTTTAAGAAATTCATGAGTAATCACAGCCATTTAGAATTTTTAAACCTCTGAAGTACATGACTATGTAATGTATACTACTTTTTCCAACCTCCAGTCTGTGTTTGGCAATTAAACTGAGCATTGTTACAGTTCAAGACAGTAACTCATTTAATGTCTATTTCATACCAGTTAACTAAGATACTGTGCTAAGGGTTCAGATATAATAGAGACAGGAAGGAAGAAGGAAGGCAGAGAAGAAATAAATTGGCCTTGTTGTATCTTGGGGTTCAGTGGGATGAAAACCAGTGACTTTTACAAGAACACAGTTGAAGAACTTCAATTCATTTTCAAAATCAAAGTGAATTTTGCATTTTAAACAACCTCCCATGGATCACTTTAAATTTTCAGAGAGTCTGGCTCCTCTGACAGTTTAAAAGTGACTTTTCATTGTTAAATTGTCACCAAGTTCTTTTTAATTCTGACAGTGTCCTCAAGCTCCTTCTGAAGGTATTAATTTCTTTGGGCAGTTGAAAAAACTTCTGAGTCATTTCATCTTACATAGAACCAGTCTCCCACTTAGAGAATACTTCAAAGGAAGTTTGCTGGACTAGAGCATAGGACCAGACCTGCATGGAGAGGAGCTGAGGACATGGGCCAGTGTCACTGCCCCCAATACTTTTGCTTAAAAACCCACAAAGGCTGGTTCTCAGCAAATTTAAAACAAGCAAAGCCCACTTCTGGCCCCTGATCTATCTATGCTTTCAAATGTTCTTCTTGATGTTCTCCTCTCTATTTTATCTGTATAAATTCTAGAGATTTTTGTTGCTATTTTAACTATAATTTATTTGTCTCCTTGTGGAAGTTTTCATTTTTAACAGGTTACCTTAAACATCCTCCCTTTCCTTCTCTCTCTCTCTCATATACCACAGCCTTTAAAGTTCATGAGAGATTAACTCTGTTGATGAAATTTTAGATAATACAGAAAGAGATGCCTGGTCTCAAGACAGGTCCCATCACTCAGAAGCCCAGAGCACATCAGTTTTACTTAGCTTTGCTAATTAGTTTAAAGTTCCTACATTTTCCAAGGAAGACATAAAGACAGCCAACAGGTACATGAAAAGATGCTCAGCATCACTAACCATCAGGGAAATGCAAATCAAAACCAAAATAACACATCACCTCAAACCTGCCAGAATGGCTACTATCAAAAAGACAACAAATAGCAAGTACAGGTGAGAATATGGAGAAAAGGGAACCCTGTGTACTGTTGGTGGAAATCTAAGTTGATGCAACCTCTATGGAAAATAGTGTAGATGTTCCCCCAAAAGTTAAAAACATAACTGCTATATGATATAGCAATTCCACTTCTGGATATTTATCAGGAGGAAATGACAACACTACTGTGAAAAGATACGGGCAGCCCCACGCTCACTGAAGCATGATGTACAATAGGTGAGACATAAGCACAACGTAAGTGTCCATCAATGGATGCATGGATAGAGAAAATGCACAGTGGAGTATTATTCAGCCATAAAAAAAGAATGAAATCTTGCCATTTGTGACAACACTAATGGACTTTCAGGGCATTATGCTCAGTGAAGCAGATCAGAGAAAGACAAACAGGATATGCTCTCACTTATATAAAATCTAAAAAAAAAAAAAAGTTAAAAACGAACACCAAGTTCATAGAAGCAAGAAAAGATTGGTGGCTTCTAGGGGCATGAGGTGTGGTGGGTGAAACAGATGAAGAGGATAAAAGGTACAAACTTCCTGTTAAATAAATAGGTCATGGGATAAAATGCACAGCATGATGATTAAAGTTAGTAATGCTTCATTGGATACTTGGAAGTTGATAAGAGAGTGAAAGTTTTTATTTATCACAAGAAAAAAATTGTCACTGTGAGGTGACCCATGTTAACCAGGCTCACCATGGTGATCATTTTGCTATGTGTAAACAAATATCAAATCATTATGATGTACACCTGAAACCAACAAAATGTTATATGTCAGTTAAAGCTCAATAAAAACTCCTTCCTTAGATCCCTACAGAAAACTGAGGAAATCACTGAGGAAAAATCACTTAAGAAATGTTTTTAAATACATACATTTTCCTCAAAGAACAATATATGGACAGTAAGTAGGAATCCTAATAAAATCCAGGCAAAATTTTGAAAGTTGATGGTATTATCTTTAAAATGCCATCCTGAGAAACTTGAAAGAAAAACAATTCCCTCCCACCGCCAGAATGTATTCAAATAAAATCCTACATTATACTGTACAAAGGGAAGAACTAATTTGTCTGATTTACTGTTTACTGAAGCAAGTATTAATTGTAGCTTATTTTCCATCACTGAGGTGAATACTCAATAATGTTTTCCTTTTATCCTGAAATAGCTTTATCTGTATGTACTAGTTATAAAGATCCTGGTACTAGTTATCAAGATCCTAGTTATAAAACGTTATTGAACATCTACTGTGGGTCAGGCACTGTGCCAGAAAATAGGAATACAATGCTGAATAGACCTTAGCTCAAGGGATCTCAAAGACAAATATAAGGAGTGAAGAGTCTTATATGTGATGTTCAGCTGACACATGTCTATTTTCTACAGGAGAGACAGTGGCGATGGAAAGGTAAGGGTGGGCAGAAGCTTTAGATTTGGAGTGTTATCAGCTTTGTTGAACTGGAAATAGTAAGGCTCTTTTAAATCCACACTGAATCAGGTTCTAAAAACAGGTTATTGTAAGAGTAAGTTATAACAGCAGTAATACTAATGAGGAGCCATCAATGACGTCTATGCTAGTTGAACAAGCAGGATAAAGTCTGCAATGAAGATTTATAGGGAGAGAGTGAATGTATCAAGAGAGTATGCAGATGACAAGTAACTCAAAAGTAAACACATTTTGAAAATGAATGATGGTCACCGTGATCAAGCCAGTTAAAGATAATCCACACACTTATCCCGGGTCTTCAGCAGAGAGAACGATGTAGTCCTCAGACTAACCCTCTGGGGACACAACTGATGAGAATATTCCAGTAAGGTCATTTTGATTTCCTATTTTTAAAATTGTATATCAAAGGGCCAATGCATATAAACTATAACAAAAGTTGCCTCCCTCTCATGAGTGACCAGAGAAAAATTACTGTGACTGAGCAATGGTCGCTATGCATCATCTGCATATAAGATCACAGGAAGAGGATTCAAACGCTCTAATGATCTGAAAATAGGCATTATTAGCAGCATGTAATTTATCTAAAAACGCTTATATAAACCTCTTATTTTTAAGCACTGTTTTAAATACTTTGAAAATACCAACTTATTTGTCTTTGCTGCTACCTAATGTATCATCACCTCCACGATACAGACGAGTAAACTGAGAAGTGAATGGTTCGAGTTCAAGGAGCCAGGCGATGAGAGACTCAGGACTGGAACCCACGCACTTGGGCTCCAAAGTCCATGTGCTTCCCGAAGACATCATCCCATCTCACATACTATCACTTACGGGTGTGAATATACTAAGGAGAACCTGGACGGTGTGCTGGTGCCTCTCAGAGCAGAACCTGGAACGCCGACAGAAGAGCCACAGTGACGTCCACATCACCACTTATTCAGAGCTTTGCATACCCCACACCACGGAAACATTTTTCTTTCCAAATGCAATACATATACTCTCTGTCTATAAAGATTTTAGGTGCTAAACCAATGAAGGTTTTTTTTTTTTTTTCACTGTGGCAGACAGTGCATTTTTTTTTCCATTTATTTTTATTAGTTGAAGGCTAATTACTTTACAATATTGTAGTGATTTTTGCCGTACATTAACATGAATCAGCCATGGATTTACATGTGTTCCCCATCCTGATCCCCCCTCCCATATCCCTCCCCATCCCATCCCTCTGGGTCTTCCCAGTGCACCAGCCCTGAACACTTGTCTCATGCATCCAACCTGGGCTGGTGATCTGTTTCACCCTTGATAGTATACTTGTTTCATAGCATTGAGACAGTGCATTTTGACTTAACCCCTATTTCAGTCTCCTAGAGGTCAGAGAACTAAAAATCATTTCTTGTAATCTCCTGCAATCCTGATGCAAGCATGTGACCTAAGTTTTTTCAGACAAACCTTCACAAAATTTCACTGTGGGAATGAACAATTTTTTTTTTTCAGCACAAAGTGGGAGTTCAGATTTCCTGATAAGATTGAGGGTGGTGAAGATACTTCTGGGACAGCTGTAATGGAACAGTGGTGCTTCTGCCAAATAGTACTTCTTGGTGGTTTGGGGCATGTCTCTTGGCTGTGTGCTTCTTAGTACCAATAACCCTGCATTATTATCCCCCAGGCTGATTCTCCTGGCCTTCCAGAAACACTGGGAGCTACCTAACATGCTTTAATAAAAATTATTCCTGATTAAACATGTTAGAGTAGATACTATTGGTTGTAACCAATTATCTTTTTTAATTTTTAAAATTTATTTATTTTTAAAAAAGGATCACAACACTATTGTGTTGGTTTCTGCCAATCATCAATATGAAATCAGCTATAGGTGTACCTGTGTCCCCTCCCTCTTGAACCTCCTCCCACCTCTCTTCCATCCCACCCCTCTAGGTTGTATGTCTACATTTACATACGGTAATGTATGCTTCCATGTTACTGTCTCCATACACTATCTTTACATACATAACATGTATAACACACACATGCTATAAGACACATATCTGGCTAGTGAATCAAAATTTATGATTTCAAAAAAAAAGCATTACTTTGCACAAAGCTAATGTTAAAAGAAGTAGTTAAGAAAACTATTTAGGACAGGTGGTGATGCACATGGATTTGAGTCATACTAATTGAACTCCAAACCTGGGTCTACCCTTGACGGAGTCTTTGAACTTGGAAAATCTCATTAACTTCTTCATGAATGACTAGAATTTAGAAAAGGGTATTAATTCTTCACACTTCTCAGAAATATAAAGTATAATTTCCACAATCCTACATGCAAATACACTAACATTTAGAGAGGTCTGGTGCCCTGCCCAGTGTCACACACTAGTAACCATGAACCCCAGTCTGTCTAACTCAGGGACACATACATGTAGCATCACACTCAGCTGTAGTTACAAGGGACACATACATGTAGCATCACACTCAGCTGTAGTTACAAGGGCCACATACGTGTAGCATCACACTCAGCTGTAGTTACAAGGGACACATACGTGTAGCATCACACTCAGCTGTAGTTACAAGGGACACATACGTGTAGCATCACACTCAGCTGTAGTTACAAGGGACACATACATGTAGCATCACACTCAGCTGTAGTTACAAGGGACACATACGTGTAGCATCACACTCAGCTGTAGTTACAAGGGACACATACGTGTAGCATCACACTCAGCTGTAGTTACAAGGGACACATACATGTAGCACCACACTCAGCTGTAGTTACAAGGGACACATACATGTAGCACCACACTCAGCTGTAGTTATAAGGGACACATACGTGTAGCATCACACTCAGCTGTAGTTACAAGGGATATTTACATGTAGCATCACACTCAGCTGTAGTTATAGCTGACAAATAAAATTAACAAATTACCACCAGAGCTCACAGCTTTGTCTTCCTGAGTTTGATTAGTCAGCACCAGTTCTGAGGATACTGTCCATTGCTGAAGACACCGGCAAAATACCAGTTTCAGGACATGCCGAAACAAGTGCTGGTTCCTGGTGGATGGCAATTCACCAAGCTAACTCTCACTTAATGTACTAACTGGCTCCTTTAAGAAGCAGTCCAGAAAAACTCCTCTGAGAAGATGCTGAGACTAGCTCTTGAAGGAAGAGTGGGCATTACGGAAAAGAGGAAAACAGGAGAGAAAGAACAGTATAGGTAAAAGCAGAGCTCATTGGGTAAATAATAAGCAATGAAGTGCAGCAGAAACATGAAAATCTTTCTAGTTGAGCAGTGATAGAGAAGGCTACAGAGTAGCAGAAGTGAACGCGTGAGAGCCTCATATGCCCTGCTGGTGAGTTAGGACAGAAGCGAAGGGAACATCTGAAAGGGTGAAACAGAAGAGCACATGAACAGATTCCATTCCAAAAGAGGTCATGATGGCATGATGCCCCAGAGACAGAAAGTTGGTGAGACTAGTAGGAAGACTAGTAAGGAAATAATAGCTAGAGTCTAAGGTTGAGAACAAAGTTCTGTCTAGTCAAGGCTATGGTTTTTCCAGTGGTCATGTATGGATGTGAGAGTTGGACTGTGAAGAAAGCTGAGCACTGAAGAACTGATGCTTTTGAACTGTGGTGTTGGAGAAGACTCTTGAGAGTCCCTTGGACTGCAAGGAGATCCAACCAGTCCATCCTAAAGGAGGTCAATCCTGGGTGTTCATTGGGAGGACTGAGGCTGAAGCTGAAACTCCAATATTTTGGCCACCTAATGAGAGGAGCTAACTCATTGGAAAAGGCCCTGATGCTGGGAGGGATTGGGGGCAGGAGGAGAAGGGGACGACAGAGGATGAGATGGCTGGATGGCATCACCAACTCAATGGACATGAGTTTGGGTAAACTCTGGGAGTTGGTGATAGACAGGGAGGCCTGGTGTGCTGCGATTCATTGGGTTGCAAAGAGTTGGACACGACTGAGCAACTGAACTGAACTGAAGGTTGAGAATCCAGTAGTCATGTATGGATGTGAGAGTCGGACCATAAAGAAGGTTGAGCGCCAAAGAATTGATGCTTTTGAATTGTGATGTTGGAGAAGACTCTTGAGAGTCTCTTGGATTGCAAGGAGATCAAACCAGTCAATCCTAAAGGAAATCAATCCTGAATATTCATTGGAGGAACTAATGCTGAAGCTCCAATTCTTTGGCCACCTAATGTGAAGAGCCCACTCAATGGAAAAGACCCTTGGGAAAGATTGAGGGTAGAAGAAGGGGATGACAAGGACAAGATGGCTGGATGGCATTATTGACTCAATGGACATGGGTTTGAACAAGCTCCAGGAGATGGTGAAGGACAGGGAAGACTGGCGTGCTGCAGTCCATGGGGTCACAGAGAGTCGGACACGACTGAGCGACTGAACAGCAACAAGGTTGAGATAATGAATGACAGCCTGAACTATCAGAGGAAAGCAGAGATAAAAGTAAATATGCAGATTATTAGGAACCTAGGAAGAGGTACCTAGTTTGACGGTTGTTCCCCAAAATCATCAGCAACACAGTGAAAATAAAAGGCATCTGGGTAAAATGTTTGAGGTTCCTCTCTAGAATTCACTCAGAAATAAATAACTGGGTAAAGTAGGATGCATTCATACTCTCAATAAATCAAGCTTTCAATAAATCTAGTTATAACTCTATAAAACTTTCTCTTACTGACACCTCTGTGGCACACCCATGATAGTTCCAATTTTAGTATATGTGCTGCTGAAGTAAGCACACACACCCATGATCACCTGCACTCTTTGCTGTGTCTCTGACCCTCAGCTGAGATTAACTGACGCAGGAGTGACAACGCGACGGGATTAGCATCCATGATGGTGTGTACCCAAGAAGCCAATGTCACTCAGGGCTAACCCAAAAGACAATTTACGACCTCTAGAGGCAGGAATGGGGAATCAAGCTTTGTGGTCCAAAACAATGTGCAGTGATTTTGAGATTTTCATCCTATAAGTGAAACCTTTTTATGGCTGGTGATATAAATGGTCATTGTGGAGACCCAAAATAACTTAGAGAAAAGGAAAATAAGGCTGGCCTCAGAATCCTATGAGCAAAAAAAAAAAAAAAAAAAAAGTATTACCATGAATCCTTCTAAATGGTTAAAAAGTCCTGGTAATCTATAGTGGAAGGTTTTCATCTTCAACAGTATTTAAAAACTGGAGAGGAAGTATTGGCAAAAGTGCTTTCGAGAAGGAAATTACTTGTCTATGTATTTCCATAAAAAGATGAGAGACAACAGACTGCGTGCAAATTTTCCTGGTGGGGGTGGAGGCAGTGGGCTGTACTCTTGAGGAAGGGAGAGTTAGGCAGGAGAAGGACAGTAACCACGAGGGAGGAAGTCACGGATCCACACTGGCTCCGCTCTGGACATGCAGGCTGTGCAGGCCTCCGCCCGCCTCCACACGAGGACAGACTCCTGCATCTTAGAATGAATGGTCTGCAGGTAAGAGAAGGATTGTCTGGTCTGAGAGAGTCTTTATAGCCTTGAAAAAGAAGGAAAATACCACTGATGATAACCATAAGCAGTGGTTATCACAAGCTATTCTATCTCCTGTTTATTGCCTTAGAAATCAATTTCTTCATCCTAAAGAAACTTCTCCCCTTTTCTTTTCCTTTGTGACATTAATAACAAAAGCTTCTAAGTTAAGCCATTTACTAGCTACTTTTTTGTGAACTCTCATATGCATATGAATAAAGTTGGGTTTTCTTCCTGTTTAAATTTTAAAAAGGCAAGCAGTTTATCCACAGGCTCCTCCTCTCCTCTCTCTCTTTGGTCAAGGTCCATTTCATAATGTATTAAATTCCTCTCTACTCCTCTGGATTGTCACCAGCCCCTCCAGCATCCCAGAGCAAGGCACAGTCTCTGAAATCTCTCTTGTCAGTCTATCCTGTATGGGGGTGCGGGGCGGGCGGTTGGAATGTAAAATAGCAGAAGGGACAGCTCCTTGAGCGTTCACCCATGGAAACAGGGTAAATAAACACTTGGTCAGTACTGGTTGCAAATCTGTGGCCCAGGGTGCCTGCAGGGCTAGGCTGACCTGGAACAGTGGATCAGTAGAGTCCGCTATGACTGCAGACCACAGGTAGTCATAACATTTTTCTGTGATCATAAATTTTCTGTTAAATCCATATTTCTTCTCTATCTTAAAAGCAAAAGTTGAGTTTCTGCACAAGTCTGTCTTCTAAAAAGGATAAAATCTTGCAAGTAATGTTCAGAGATGTAGTTTATAGCTATCTTTCAAGGACGATTGTCCCTGAGGCTAAGTACATTTGTTATACACAATACATTCATTAGAATATTTCATGTAAAAGTTTTTCTGATTAAACTTATAAACAATTTCAATAACAGGAGGCTAAATGTATTTAACAATATTATGACAATTAACCATCCAGCCATGTTCTCTGTGACTTGGTTATAATATTTCCTAAGAATGTATCTAAAAATCTCCCTCCTAGAAGGAGTTACCTTTTGTTTGTAAAATAAATGTGATTCTATCCATTTAAAGTAAAACACATCTCATTCTTTTACATTTGTAAAAACTACACACAATATACAATTAAGGATCTGTGAGAATAAAATTCTGTCTATAAAATAAGTGAATGAAAATTTTGAGAACAGCTATTAATATTATGTAAGTGCATGGGGTCACAAGAGTCAGGACACAACCTAGTGACTGAAAAACAATTACAAAGTGAAGAGAAATGATATGGAAAGATGCTTTCAAATTAAATTGCAGTAAATAAAACAAGAATCAACTGTTACATACAATATACTCAGACTCCCGTACGGAAGGAATAGGATATAGACAACCACACATAGAAAGACAAGAAAAAGTCGTCAAATTACAGCTGATTTTAACTAAATGAATTATATATTTCCATTCATTCCCAATTTTCTACATTATTACTTTCTAACCAAAATTTTATAATTAAAGTGAATCTAAAAATACTTTAAACTGAACACTATGATGGGTAATCAAAACCAAACTGTTCACACTTTATTAAGCAGAAATCTGATCATTTATATCCTATTAGAATAAAGACTGTCAAGAGGGTTCAGTAAGCTTACAGGAGAATACGGTCTCTCTGGGCTCAGTTAATGTGAGTCTACTCCTGAAACTTGGGTCCACTTTCAGATAACTGACAAAATGTGGCAAACGAGTTCTCAAAGCTAAAGTCTGGAGGTAGTGGGTCCCTTTCCTAAAGAATTGACTGTTTTGTTTTGTTTTCCTTTTTGCTAGAATGGCATACTTTTCCATTTTTCTGGTACAGCATCTTGAATTTCCCTGGGAAATCACCGCTTACATTCTCAAATTCCTCCCAAATTTGAACATGACTTATCCTTTTAAACTCAATCTTAAAATTTGTGTTAAACAAAACCAAACTTTATAGAAGTAAAGCTTAGATCTGTTGGTGCATGGCATGAAGCCACCATGGCATCCTACACACACACAAAGAATCAAGAGTTAGTGATAAAATTAGAAAAAGTGAAAAAGGAGAGTTCTTTACAATACTGTTGCTTGACTCCTGGATGTGGTTGGTCCTATCCACACCCTTTGTCTTATGTGAACCGAGAAATTATTTTTTATTTGAGCCAGTTTGAACTGACATCTTTCACTCACTCAAGAGTCTTAAATAAAACGACACCTCTGTGTGTCCACAGACAGAGTATACCTTCCATTCAAGAGAAAAAATTAAGTCCAAAGATCTACCACTTGCTGAGGGGAACATTTGGAAAATCCATTCTCATAGGAAGCATAGACTATCTGGACATTAAATGCATGCCAAATGTCCTTCATTTGTGAATAAGGTGAACCTAGGAATTGTCACTGGAAAACAATGATACCATAGGCTTAGGAATTTGCAACGGAGGAGGGAACAAAGGCATGAGATGTTCTACATTTCTATAACATGATTGATGGCACATGAGTCTTCCATGCTCAGTACTTAGAAATATTTCTATAAAAATGAGAGGAAGTCCACCTCTCTGTGCCCCAAGTAAAGAAGAAAAATTGATAACCAGATCTAGTCAATCAATCACCTCAGTCACGGGAAATAGGAGGGAAGATTACCTGTCTACAGGAAAAGCAATGGCCAGATTAACTTCACAGACTTTCATTACAGACAAGATTCGTTTGCCTACCTTTTTGAAGTTAGATGATCTTCACTACTTACATACGTAAAGACAATTGAAAAGAAAAAAATCAGCAGCAAACTGAAGAGAGACTGTGAAAACAATCCCCCCACCCCAATCCTACACTGACAATAAATCCTTCAATCTGTTCTACAGGCTTCTGATTCTGTTACATAATGGCTCCTTCAACTAGGGTGGGACTGGGTTGCAAATTACAGTGCTATCAGTTACATAAAGCCCTCGATGTTCAGGAACTACTAGCTTCATGAAATAACTAAACATGGCATGTTTTTTCTCCTCATCTGTTTCCCTGTTGCAAAAAAGACTTGACCAGAAAAAGAGCTAACAGCTTATCAAAAAGTATAGGTGTCCAGAAGTGACAGCTCATTGGTGTCCTGCTTCTCTCAAGGTTAGAAAGCATGCACACTCCATTCTATATGAGAAAAGACTGGGCTCTGCCTAACAGTAAAATAAAAACAAAATTCTTGGAGTTCACTTTTGCAAATGTCCAGGGATATGGTGGTGTTCGGTAAGATTATTGAAAGGGAAGAGCAGTCAAGACTAATATTGTATTTATATTGGAGTTGATACTGAGCACATGGCTAAAAGCAGGATGACAATCTATATTAATGGATCATTTCAGCCTCAGAACGTAATTTGCAAGTGTGAAGTGAAGTGAAAGTCGCTCAGTCCTGTCCAACTCTTTGCAACCCCATGGACTGTACAGTCCATGAAATTCTCCAGGCCAGAATACTGGAGTGGGTAGCTTTTCCCTTCTCCAGGGGATCTTCCCAACCCAGGGATCGAACCCAGGTCTCCCACACTGCAAGTGGATTCTTTACCACTGAGTCACAACGGAAGCCCATAATTTTCAAAAACAGATTATATTTTGTAATTTGCAAAAACAGTATCAAAGTCAGATACCTCAGAGTATGTTTTAGTAAAAGCAAGCAAACAAATGAAAAATACAGAAAAACATCATGCACCTTCTCAAATTCCCTCAACCCCTTCCTCCTCTCTCTCTCTCTCTCTCGGCGAGCATCTCAACCACATACAAGCAGGGCACCTCCGCTTTTAGACCTAGGAAAAATAATGTACTGTGTGACATGGTGCCCAGATTCCTGAGCAGCCAGAGAGAGGCAGGAATACAGAGAATTAACTTCCTGGGGAGTAAAATTTCATCAGTAAGAAATGAAATTAGAAGGAGCCGGGAAGCTAAGTTCCTCTTTCTTTTTCTCTTCCGTGCACTACACCAAGGTTTTGTTCCTTTCTGCAGTGCTTCCAGGGAAGCCCAAACACTGAGACAGTGCAGAGTGACACAGTCTGTCTTAGCACAGCTCCCTGTTTTCAAAACGCAGCTGGTGTGGCAATACATAGCATTACACAGAATCACATCACGCGCTCTTGTGCCTCATCACCCTCATTCTCTGGGCTGCACAGCCCAAAACAAGTGATAGCGCTCTAAGCACTGCCTTGGGCTCTGCTTTTAAGAAAACCTAAGAGAAGGCGTGGTTGAACATAACAACAGTGAAATCTTTGTCACTATCACTAATAATTTTATTAACATAGTAATTTTTATCTCCCCTTCAAATATTCAGCAATATGGCTTCAGTTTGCATCGTACTTTGATCGGGATGACAAATAAGTTGTTCCTCATTCACACAGAAGCTTCCAAAATGCCTCCTTTGCATTATTATTACCAATAAGTACAAGAAATACACTTGCGTTTCAGCTATATATTATTCCAAAACCAATCGCCCAAAATGAAATAACTTAAGGCAAAGATGAGGGGGGCTTGCCAGCATGGTTCCAAAATTCCGGTGACACCAACTGGGGTCACTCAGTTGGCCAAATTGAGCTGTTAGCTGGACCAGACTAGAAGGTCCAAGAAAGCTCCTCTCACATATGTGTGCCCAGCTCCTTCACGCAGCGGCTTGCGCTCCCCAAGGCAAGCTGGATTCACAGCAAATTCAGGACAGTCAGACCTCTCTCACGAGGAGGCTGGCTTCCAAGAGAGAGGAAACCAATGCCACCAGGCTACAAGCCCCAGACTTCACTGTCATTAAATTTCGTTGTTCAAAGCAAGTCAAAGGACGGAAAACTGACCTACCTCCTGAGAACCAGGAAGAGAGCAGAAGGGAGGCGTGTCGCCGGCGGCCATCTTGGAGACTCTACCACAGTGACGCCCCCACGGGCCCGCGCAGTGGGATCACCTGGGGACCTTTCAAACCCAGCAGCTCCCAGGTCACATCTCTAACCAATTAACTCACAATGCAGGAGAGGGTAGAACACGGGTATCCTGCTCTTTTTTCTTTGTTTGTTTAAGTTCCCCAGGTGATACCAGCGTGCTCACAAGTTTAGAAACACCCAATCCACCACAACTTGTAAGAGATTTAGAAAAGCTGAAGATGCTGACCGGCAGTCCTTAGTTGCATGTGATTATGTGTCAATTCACATCATGCTTTGGCTTTTCCTGGGTTTAAAAGTTAAGCCAAACACCCATCACTTCCAAGTACCACAAAGCTGCTGTGATACACCAGCCCAGTCTGCCTTGGAAGATGACCAGTCTTCTAGTTGGCCTGAAAGTTGAAGACTTTCAGTTTTAAAACCAAGACAGTCGGGGCCAACTGAATAGCTGGTCACGCTAGCATTGCCTTCCCTCCCTCTGCAAGACAAGTCACGTTCTTGTGAGTTTTGCTTCTGAAGTGCATTCCCAGTGTTAACACCTATGCTTCCTTGAAATTAATGACGTAGGCCAGTGCTGCCTGAAGTGTGGTCCATGAACCGGCAAGTATTTGCATCACCTGAGAGCTTGTGAGAAATGGGATCTGGAAAAATTCTAACAGATGTTATCTGAGATTCGGGCCTAGAAATCTGTGTTTTGAAAAACAGGAATTTGAGAAGCATTGGTCTGGCTTGTCATGCTTTCATCTCCATCTATCTCTACCATTCCACATGAGGCAAGATCAATTTCTATTTTTCAGTAAAATTACAAAAAGCAAACCAGAAAGATTCAATGCTAATTTACCAGGGATGCCTTGCCCAAGGGCAGCCAGTATCTTCAGACACATACGTGATAATCACATTTTGGGCATAGTTTTTACCAGCCATTTATCTGAGGGGCTGTATAAAAATTGTTTATATTAACAATAGAGGTTGGGGTCTGGAATGAGCGGTGTGCTGAGCACAGCAGTCTGGAGTTGGCAAGGCTCTTCTAGAACACATCAGAACTGTCAGTTACAAGTCAGGTGGTAATTTTTTCTCCAACCTGAAAGGAAAAAAGTCTTTCCCTTAAAGTTAAGCAGAAAACCAGCCTTATCTGGGACTGGATGCTTGGTTTTCAATTTGAATTTACAGTAAAAATCATTTAGGTTTCAGTAATTTAGAAAATAGATTCTGTTGAATTATCGTGAACTGAAGTTATTTAGGAACAATGACAAGTTCTGCTGAGCAAATTAACACCCTAAAATATTAACCACTTTGAAATAAAAGGAGATTTGTTGAAGGACTAACCTGTTTATATTCAACTGATTTTAACAAGTTCGTATGAATTTTACCTTCACATGAGGAAACTCATCCAAAGCGCTCTGCTGGTACTACTACTACATGAACTGAAAGTATAATAAAGCTATTTCATAAAGCACTCACACTGTGGTTCAGACCTTTTACAAAGTCAGACCAGCCTCCCTGAATACAGAACAAAAATTTTAGTAGTATTTCTTTACCAGTCAATTAACATATAGCTTGATCCTCAATACAGTGAAGCAAATGGAATTTTTAAATCCCTTTTGAAAACTCACCTTTGATAAATTATGGCTTTTATTTATCATGTGTTTTACAAACATCATTATTTAAATTTTTAAAAAGTGACGAGTTAACCAATTTCCCCCACACCCCCAGCTCCCCATAAAATAATCTAATCCAAGTTATCCCGGTTAGAGATCTGGGGAGGAGATTGCTCCTTTAGTATTTCTGAACTGCTACAGGCAAAACCATCCTCTTGCTGCACTGCAGGCCTGGCAGGAGGTGTCTGAGATGCCCCACCCACACATTCTGTGGGCAGCAAAAACACCGAATAACATCTTTCACAAAGATGAAAAACACAATAGATTTGGAAAACGCATTTTCTCAGCAACAAATTCACTCTTCCATGTTACAGTCACAGGGCCAGTCTGTGAGATTTACTTTCCCAAAGTAAATCTAAACACATAAAATTATTTGTGTAAATAACCATAAGCAGATTTCAATCAACGATGTAATCTGTATCGGAAGACTCCTACGAATTTCATAAATGACTGACTGCAGTGAAAACATCTCTGAGAAAGTGTAAATAAGTCATTCCATCTTTAAAGAGGTTCGAGTGACTCCTATATTCTTTCCCTTTTTAGGAGAAACATGCAGGAATACAACTGACTGAATCACAGCACTGTGGAACTGGGAAACGAAAAGATTCTTCTGTTACTTCCTCCACTTCCCCATTGCAAAAGCACAGTCAATGAACACAGTGCCTGTTCCTCTCTAGGGATGCTGTTACCACCCTCCCCTGGGCTTTGCCTCTTGGCCAGTGGCCAGTACCACGATGGAGTCCTAGAGAGCAGAAGGGTGGCGCAGGGCTAACTGAGTGGGATCAGTCATCGGTGTAAGTCTATATAGAGCACAGGGCCCAACAGGGAAGCTAAACTTGCCCATCAAAACCAAGGAGGAAAACTCAGAATCATGACTAAACCCCAGTTCACAAGGGTGGTGAACTCAACAGACCCCTGCACGGGGACAGTGGGGGAGGCTGGAAGGACAGATCATGGCCCAAGACAGCCTGACTTATGTAAACACAACTGTTCAATGGAGTCTTAGATTGCATTCATAAAATGAGTAGTAATCACTACCTACCTTATACAGTTGTTACAAAAATCAAATGAAAGAATTCAAAGTGAACCTGATTTGTGAAAGTGAGTCACTCAGTCATGTCTGACTCTTCACCGCCCCATGGACTATTCAGTCCACAGAATTCTCCAGGGGATCTTCCCAACCCAGGGATCAAACCCAGGTCTCCCTCATTGCAGGCAGATTATTTACCAGCTGAGCCACCAGGGAAGCCCAAGAATACTGGAGTAGTAGCCTATCTCTTCTCCAATTGATCTTCCCAACACAGGAATTGAACTGGGGTCTCCTGCATTGCGGATGGAATCTATACCAACTGAGTTATCAGGGAAGCCCGAACCTGATTTGTACATTGTAAATATATTTGCAAATACCATCACTATTACTAAGACAGTCTGGGACCTGGGACCTGGACACTTTACCTGCTTGCATCTAGACAAAGGGCTTCTATGGCAACAGAATACAAAGGAACTGTAAGGGACTAAAAATAACTGTGGCTTGTGCAGTCAGAGAAAATCACAAACAGTAAGGTACAAACGCCACAAAGCAACTGCCATTCCTGAGGTGTGAGGAACAAAAACAGCATACTGGGCATGCAGCCCGCACAAAGCACCACCACAGGTGTGAGCAGGCCACAGAAGTCAGCCGGCCAGCCCAACCCGTGGACCTGCCCTACCCTCACCCCACTTAAGGAACCAGCCCATCCTCCTGGAGAGCATGCAAGGGCACCTGTTACTTGCTTTCATTCCCTTGTGCTGCAGCATGAACCCCAATAAAGCCTTGCTTGAAATTCTCATCTGGCCTCTTCTCAATTTCTATTGACTAAAGAGTCCAAGGACCCAGATCGGTAACATTACTATGTTCACACCATTCTTGCCAGCGCTCGGCAGAAGTGGGGGTGTGGAGGTCTGGACCAGAAGTAATCCTATAAATATGTGAATTGTCATTGTCGGTTTATTTGTCTGCCTTCCTAACTAGACTGTGATTTCCTTGAAAGCAGGGGCTGTGTCTTAGTCATCACTGTATCTCCATTTACATAGTAAGACATTCAATCACAGTTTTTGAAATGCTGAATGAATAAATTCTGAATCCTCACTGTTATTCAGACTCCTGGCTGGCCAAGAATTATGTACAGTGGAATACTACATGGCGTAATGTGAGGAATGAGACAGCAAATGCCCACATGCCCAGGAAATGTTTCCTTTGCCAAAAATGCCTACTACCTCACTGCCAGAGCACAGGTGCCTCTGGATATGGAGCCTAGATTCTCAGAATTACAAGCATTTCCTTGAAGTTGGTCAATAAAGGAGGCACTGACGTCTTAGAAAATAAGAATATCTAAACTGTGAAAGTCACTCAGTCGTATCCAATTCTTTGTGACCCCAAGGACTATACAGTCCATGGAATTCTCTTTACCAGCTGAGCCACCAGAGAAGCCCAAGAATACTGGAGTTGGTAGCCTATCCCTTCTCCAGTGGATTTTCCCAACCCAGGAACTGAACTGGGGTCTTCTGCATTGCAGGTGGATTCTTTACCAAGGGAGCTATCAGGGAAGCCCAATACCTAAACTTTACAGTGTCCCTATTTTATGCCGGGTACAGTGCTTAGAAGCTTCAAACCATTACCTTCTTTAAAACTCACAGTGACAACATAAGGGAGGTTTGGTTATTTTCTGCATTTGACAGATGAAAAAACTGAGTCTCTGAGAACTGACCTCCCAAGCTATATGCGTTAGAGCCCGAAATGAATTCCAGTTGATTTTATTCCAAAGTTTACATTCTTAAGCAATACTATATCCAGCTGTCTGAGGAAAGAGAGGACTTTGTGTGTTTATCTTTAGTGAGAAGGAGATGATCTCATCCTGATCATCTTAAAGCCAAACAAAAAGAGGAATTCTTCCTCTTCCCTCCTCCTTTTCACAATTCCCGTGCACTGTCCCTTAAGCCAGTCTCTGTGCTTGCACCAGCGATACACCAATGAATAGACACAAGGGCATCGCCAAAAGAAAGGAGACAGGTCAGTGAAGAGCTGTGAACTGCGATGTGCAAGGGTGGTTGCTGGGGAACCAGATGGCAGCAGGCGTGAAACGGTGGCACGGGAGACCCTTGCAGGCACAGGTCAGGGAGGTCAGCTCAAGCCTGGCTTTGGAGGGCGTCGTGCGGGCCAGTGCTGCTCAGGAGGCCCCGTGGGACGATGGGATGGGGTGTCTGAGATCGGAAGGCCACAGAGGGCAGCACAGCTTGAGGTCTTGTGGACCTGGGGCATATGAGAAGATTGTGGCCAGCCCCAAGGTGATTATCAATACGCCTGTAATATACACTGGACTTGACCCCAAATCCATGGCTCCATTTGTAACAACTCCCTTGCGTTTCTTTTGGTTCAGCCTCTGGGTCCTCTCTCTTGCTGATTTCACCTGTCCCTGCCCCAACAAGCTCTGCTGCGGTCCTGGCTGAGTACCTGTGCCAGCATTGGCCTCCCTGACCCTCAGGGCTCTCCCGGCCATCCTTTTCCTTCAGTCTCTGCTGCTGCTGCTGCTGTTAAGTCACTTCAGTCGTGTCCGACTCTGTGTGACCCCATAGATGGCAGCCCATGAGGCTCCCCCATCCCTGGGATTCTCCAGGCAAGAACACTGGAGTGGGTTGCCATTTCCTTTCCAATGCATGAAGGTGAAAAGTGAAAGTGAAGTCGCTCAGTCGTGTCCAACTCTTCACGACCCCATGGACTGCAGCCTACCAGGCTCCTCCATCCATGGGATTTTCCAGGCGAGAGTACTGGAGTGGGGTGCCGTTGCCTTCTCCTCCCTCACTCTCTAGTCTGTGCCATTTGGGGCTTCTCTGAATAGGCTCTGGGTACCACACGGAACAGTGGCTCCAAGACCCTGGGTCACATCTTCCTAAAGGGCTGGCATCTCCACTAGACTTGCTTCAGCCTCAGGAGGAACTGGAAAGGACACAGCCTCAACTTTTGGACACCTGTAGGGTCCAGTCATCTAGGATACTTCCTCCATGATCCTCGATTTCTCCACCTCTCCGCTGTTGATGCATCGTTCTGGTATCTATTCAACCAATATTTATGGATAACCTATTCTACTTTACCCTCCTCTGAGGATTAAAAAGACAAAATTCCTCTGCCCCCAGGGAATTCACAATTTACCAGTGACAATTTAAGTGAAGGAATTTGGACTATACCATCTACCGGCTTATACTTTGCACACTTAAGTCTCTTGCCCCAGATTCTCCTTCAAGGTTCACACTCAAACCAACTCCCTCCCTGACATCTACACCTGACTGTCAAACAAAATTTCAAAATTAATATACTTAAAATATAATTTTCTTTCATTCGCTGTAAACAGCATCAGTATCCTCACAGTCAAATAAAAAAAAAAAAAAATGCAGGTGTCACTTTTGACTCCTCTCTTTCCCTAACACCCATCTCTAATCCATCAATAGGCCCTGTCCATTCTACCTTCAGCATGTATCCCGAATCCACCTACTTCTCTTCAAGTTCATGCTCATGGCACTGATTCCCCCTGGGCTGCTGCTGACCCACACAGCCCTTAGCGCAAATCTCAAAAAGGTGCCCTTCCTCCAGGCCTTCAAAGCCCTGTGACAGGACATTTCCTGACAAGGGGGCAAGAACTAGATTTTGACCTCCACTTGACCTCCAGGTTGGTGCCCGCTGCGGTAAGTAACGTGCAGAAACACAGCTGCACCCAGGCTACCATCTCCTCCGCTTTCTTACTGCAGTGGCCTCTCAAGTGCCCTTCCCATTGTCTATTCTCCACAGAACCACAGAGGAGCCTTTGAAAACCTTAAATCCAATTTTATTTCACTCTCTGCTTAAAACCTTTCAATCTTTAGCTTGACCTACAAGGCTCTGCAAGATCTGGTTCCAGACCACCTCTCCTATTTGCTGGCCAACCCTGACCCTGGCTACCCTCCTCAATCTGAGAAACATCAGCCTCCCTTTGCCAGACTGAGGTGACTACTGCTGTTATTTCCTAACTTTCGGTTCGTCTTAATGTTTAATTCATCATTTCTTTCATTAGTTCCATGCGTGGCCTGTCACCTTTCATTATTTATGAGTTATTTTTAACAATGTAATAAGCAGACCTGGCCCTACCAGTCAAAACTCAGGTGAGACCCTGCCACTGACTTACCTCTAAGGAACCATATGGTCACCTGGCTTCTCCCCATCTAAGGAAACCACAAGTACAAATCTCAGAGTCTCATTCTCTTGCTTTCCTATTTATATAAACTTCCTATTTATGTATATGCATCTACATATATTCCTAAGTGGTAGGGTTTTTCATTAATTTTCAACATTATGAGATTTTCTTGCTGTATGTAATCTTTCAGCCAATTTTCACTTAATATTATATAGCTTGTATGCAATCATATTGCTATGTGTCACTGAGTTAATTTATTTTGATTGCTATATAATATTCCTCTTTGTGAAAATATTACACTGTTTACCTATTCCTTGGTGATGGGCATTGGAGTTCTCTCCAGACTTTCATTAAAACCAGACTGTTATGAATGTTCATATACATGTCTCCTGTTGAACAAATCCAAGAGTTTTTAATAGATATAAATCTAGGAGTGAGTTGAACAACTGGATCACACGTGTACAAATGTTCAAATCAGGGCACAATGCCAAACATTTCCCAAAGTCATTGTGCAGGTTTACATTCCCATCAGCAACGTTGGAAGGTCCTGTGGATCTTCATCCTCTTAAACCACTTGATATTTTCAAACTTCTTAATATGAGGCCAACCAAATGGGTGCAAAAGGATACTCAACGTGACTTCGATTTGCATTCCCATAATTACTAAAGGTAATAACTAGTACACGTTCACTAGCTATTTGTACTTCCTTTCCTCGGTGCTTTAAGGTCTCAGCCTGCAAGTTCCCACCACAGAGAGAATGTCCCTCTCCACTCCCCACGTGTAGGCTGCCACTCCCTAGTACAGACTCTTTTCTCTTTCCTTTGTGGCATCTACCACTGCCTGAAAATCCAGTCTACTTGCTGAATATATTGTCTGTTTCCCTTAACTAAAATACAAACTCCAAGGATTTTGGTTGCCTTGTTCACTCATCCATCTCAGATAGATGGATGAATATCTAATGACACAGATATATAATAGATTAAGAGTTGTGGTCCAGAGTCTGATGTTCTGAGTTCCAATAGCAGCTCCCCCACTTGATAGCTGTGTGATCATGAACAAATTATTTAAGTCTTCTGTTCCTATCTCAAGTGTAAAAAATAATAGTAGTCATTACTTCATGGGTGTGTTATGAGGTTTAAATGAGTGAATACTTGTAAAGTTCTTAAAACAATACCACAAACATAGTGAGTGCACCCAACCAGCCTGGATCTAAGACACTCCCTCTTCTTCCTCATGTTCTAAGGCTTCTGGTCCTGCAAAGGTCCACTCCTGCAGCCTAGAGGAAAGCAGAGAGGTGCCCAGGGAAAAGTTGGGGGGCAGTTTATTCTTGAGAAAATGGTCTGATCATTGACTACAGGAAGAAGTGCGCAGAGTGAGTGCTCAACAATGCTTGATGAATAAATGCTTCATAAACCATCAACCCTATCACCCCAGCACTACATTACAGAGTCACAACATTCCCGCCTCCCTCCCTGCCTTATGGTTCAAATTTTTGAAGAGAGAAAAGGAAACTTAGAAAGGAGGGTGATGAAAGAAAAGTAGGCTGCATCAGTAGAGTGGGGAGCAGGGAACTCAGTCAAGGGAGAAGGGAGGAGAGGTGGAAGAGGAGGGGCGATGGGAAATTTCAGGTCGCACTGTGCCATCTGCGACTAGCATAGAACCTGAACACGCCGAAAATAAGAACATAAGGGAGTCTCTCCACCACCCACCCACCCAGGGGAATGTTTCTTTTTAACGTATGAGTGGGGGCAGGGAAAAGATAAAGCAGAGAAGGCCTGGGGAGGGTGAACGAGAGTGGAAGACCAAGGCAAACTTCCTTTCACCATCTTGGCCGGGAGAGGAGGTCCCATTAAATCTGTGTCCCCACCCCACCCCAGCCCAGGCAATGTCCCCTTCGTCTCCAGCTTACCGTGTTCTGCAACCGAGAGCCCCGCTCCATTGGGCACCTTCCTCCTCTCACGGGGATAAATGCGGCCTCGGTTAAATGTACCAGGAGGCTAACCCCAAGTGAGACTCCATTGAGAATTCCAGCAGGTTCACCTGGAGAAACTGTTTCCATCTGAGAAGAAATCAGGAGTCCTGGCCAGGAACCAGCTGCCTCTCTGGTCTTCAAATTGCGGGACAGCTCGCCGCCTGGGAGAGCCCCGCGGCCCTCCCCGCTCCTCCTCTCCGGGGTCTCCGAGCACCCCCGGGGAGTCCTGGCGCGCCGAGCGGCCGGGCCGGGTCCCTGCCGCCCACGGGCGGCTGCTCGGGGTCCACCCTCGGGAGCCCAGCTTCCCCGCGCCCGGCCCTGCTTCAGCACCGACCTTGCTGGACGCTGGAACCGCTCGCAGAACGCCCTGCGGGGACGGGGGACTCCCTCTTTCTCCGTCCTTGGCTGGCAGGGCCGAGCCCGGACGGCGGGGGGCCGGGAATGCTCAGGGTATTGCCGACCTTGAGGCTACCGAGGGGTGTGCATGCGCCGAAAATAACACGCGCGCGCACACACACACACCTCGCTTGACAGTTCCCTCCCGAGGAAAGGAGCTGTCCAGAGCAGCACGGGGGAGGGTACGCCCCCCTGAAAGAGGACAGCCAACATGATTCCTCAAACCAAATTTGGGATGGTTTTCAAAGATTTGGATTTCAGCCGCTCGACTTCAAGTCAGGGAACGAATCCCTCTTGTGTATTTCAAGGCCGGATTTCGAGGGTTAACCCGAGCTCGACGGGAAAGAGAAGAGGGTGGAGGGATCCCCGGAGGAGGGGTGCCAGGCTCTGGGGCGAAGCGTGGCTCCGTTTCCCTTCCCAGCGGGTTCGCCATCACGCCCGCCCCGCCGCTGCTTCCCGGAGCTACCCGGAGTGGCGAGGGTTAAGGCGGCCGGCCCTCCGCGCAGGCTTCCCCGGCCCCGGAGCGCGCGCCGAGGGTGGAGGCGCGGGAGCGGAGAGCCGGGGATCTCCCGCCCGCCCCCTGCGCCCGGCGCTCCGCGCCCCGCTCTATTTATAGCTCGCTTCCAGCGGCGGCGGGGAACTCACCCAGCGGCGCTCAGCCTTTGGAGCTGGGAGAGCCTTCCACAGACAGGCTGTTTTCCTGAATTCTGTGAATGGCATAAATGTCTCTAGCCTTCGGGATCTTGATTGCTACTGTTCAGTACGTTTTCACACATTTCCATTTCCAGTTTTATTTATTTATTTTTAAGAGAGCCAAGAGGATTTTGAGACAGGTGAATTGCAGGCAGGCAGTTTATCATGCTGGGGACCTTTTGTTATCAGCTGCCCAGAAAAAAAAAAAAAAAAAAATTCCTCCATGAGGCTTCAGGCTCATTTCATATTTTCTGCAACACTCAACCTGTCTGGGTTTTTAACCTGTCAGTCACATGGTCACCACAGGTTCGAAGTGACTTCAAGGGCAATGCAGAATCATATCCTCTGCTATCTGATTGCCTGCTTACCAGGGGTCTCAGAGCTGGCTGTCAGCATGATACACACCTCTGGCTGGTTTCTGGGTCAAATCCCACAATGACACCCCTCCCCCCATTAAAAAAAACATGGCTGATTCATGTCAATGTATGACAAGACCCACTGCGGTATTGTAAAGCGATTAGCCTCCAACTAATAAAAATAAATGAAAAAAAAAAAAAAAACAGGCCAGTTACGGGGTCATGTCCTGGTTCCTGGCCCCAATGGATCCTGGTGACACAGGAGAAAGCATCATCCGCTGCTCTGAGTCCTGCCTTTAGCCTAACAGGGAGCACAGTGCGCAGTCTGCAAGGCCCTAAACTGATACCTGCCTCCCAAGCCCCTTCTTTCCAGTGAAAGTGAAAGTGAAGTCGCTCAGTGTGTCTGACTCTTTGCGACCCAGTGGACTGACTGTAGCCTGCCAGGCTCCTCTGTCCATGGGATTTTACAGGCATGAACACTGGAGTGGGGTGCCATTGCCTTCTCCAGTACTCCTTCCCAAAACAGTTCTGGAGCGCCCAGCCTGTGCAACTACCCGAAGGACTCCTGGGTGCTTCAGAGGGGCTTCAAACATCTGCCCTCACAGACCTTTACCGGGGGGCTCTGTCTGTCCGCTAGGCGTGGGGGGAGCATGGGCCCCATCACAGGGCACTCCTCCAGTTCTGACTGGGGGTGCTAACCCCATCCAGCCTCACCTCTTCTTCCCTTTCAGTTTCAGGGTTTTTCCTTTAAAACTGATCCCCAAATAGTAAGAGGTTACTATTTATTTCACTGTATTTAATCAGAATGATCCTAAAATAAGGCATATAATTAATTTTGCAGTTATCTGTAGGCTGAGGGGAAACTCTTGCTCTAAGTCTTTGTTTTTGTTGAAACACTTTTTCCTGTATTCACTTTCCTGCCTTAGTCAGAACAGAGAGGGTACTGGATGTATTATTTCTGGGATGAGTCAGGACCCAGGAGTGCATCGGGGAAATATAAGAGAAGGGCTCCAGAGTATCAGCCTTGAGTTCACCTCCACTGTTTATATGCTCTTGTTGAATTTACTTTACTTGTGTGCTGCACTTCCTTATCTGTAAAATATGAATAATACTGCTAGTAAATACTCCATGAGGTTCTAGTGAGATTTCATGTGCTAGTCTCCTTAAATTGCTTAGACCAGTGCCTGGCCTGTGGTAAAGCTCCATAGACATTACCTAATATCGGAACTAGAGTTGATTTGGTTGAATTTGTACACACAAAGAGGCATTTTTATCTATGTAAATCCATGATTTCCTTTTCATTGTACTAAAGCAGATCCCCAAAGGCATTCCATTTACTGAAGTCCCTGGTCACTGACCCTGCATTTTCTTCTTCCTGAGAAAGAAAGCATCCCCTCAAGGCTTTTAAGAAGTGCTGCTGCTAATCTATAGAAGATACCTTCTGACACCTAGGGTAAAGAATCACCTGCTTATAGTGCTTCACTGCTGTCCTGGGAATAATACTTTATGTATGAATGGGTTTTGTTTTTGTTTTTTTTTTTTTTAACATAAAAACACCCCATGAAGTTTTCCAAGGGACCATGAAGGGGAAGTCCTGAATATTCATTGGAATGACTGATGCTGAAGCTCCAATACTTTGGCCACTTGATGCAAAGAACTGACTCAGTTTAAAGACCCTGATGCTAGGAAAGACTGACAGCAGGAGGAGAAGGGGATGACTGAGGATGAGATAGTTGGATGGCATCACCGACACTATGGACACATGAGCAATCTCCGGGAGTTGGTAGGGCCTGCTGCAGTCCATGGGGTTGCAAAGAATCTGACATGACTGGGGGACTGAACTGAACTGAACTGAACTGAACTGATGAAGGGGAAGTATTTCTGTTTACGAAGCTTAACACACAGGTTTGTACAATATGTTATTTCCCCTCCTAAAAATTAGGCTTCAGAAGGTAGGAACTGTGTCCTGTAAAGAATAGTCCTCTGACTTAAAGGATTAGTTAGCAACCCCAAGTTCATCCTCCCTTACAAAAGAAGAGAACCTGTCATTTTGAGACACGCAGCCAAATACACTCTGCACAATCCGGCCAAGGAGCTATAAAATAAACCGACATCTGGGAGCTTCCAAGAAACCTCCCCAGAGATACCTTGGTGGTGGTGGTTTTGTACTGTGTCAGCCTAGCTAAACTGGAGCAGTGTTTCCCAGGCTTCCCTCCTCTAGTTTGGTCCTGGACTAGGATGGGCACAGGAGACATTCCCACAAGGTCAGGAAGGCAGGACTGCAGCGGCTGCCATGGCCACACTAGGAAGGTCACAGGAAAGGCGGGTGCCCTTGCAGCTGGCGCACCATGGCACAGATCTGCCGGCTGGTCCTGTCAGCATGCCAGAGCAGCTGGGCCTGCCGCAGCCCCCTCCCTGCTGGATCCTGCAGCTTCTCTAGCTCCTGGAAAAGGTGGGTTAGCCGCATGACAAAGGGTGCCAGCTTTTCACCAGCCTCATTTCAGCTGGAGGCTTGGAGGCAGTTAAAGAGGAGAGCAGGTTCTACTTCATCCGCGTGGGTTCCAGGGCATCCTTGTTTCTCCCACCAAGTCTGTGCCATCAGTGTTCTGCCAGAGAAACAGAACCAGCAGGAGATACAAATTAAGAGTCATTATGAGGAACTGGCTTACACTGAAAGCCGGCTAGGTTATCCCAAGTCTGCCGGCAGGCCATCAGGAAGGGCAGGCTGGACCTCGCAGACATGAAGGGAAGCTGCAGCCCAAAGGTGGAATCGCTTCTTCTGGGCAGTCTCGGTTCTGCCTTTCAACAGATGGAATCAGTCCTACCCAGATTACCAAGGATAATCTTCCTTACTTGAACTGATGATAGACTTCAGTCACAGATACAAAATCCCTACACAGCACCTGGCTGAATGACGGGGGGGTGGCAGCCTTACCGAGGGGACACATAAAACTGACCATGAACACGTCCATCTTTCAGATGGCCTGCCCTGCTATCCTCAGGCTCAGGGCCCATACACAAAACCAGCACAGCAGAGCAGAAACACTTTAACCCATCCCCACAGTTTGGAAGGTCAAGTCCCTCAAATAAATCCCTAATTCTACTTCACTCTTGCTAGTCCTGCTTTTCTGATCACACTTGACTGACACTGACTCAGTAACATTCATATTTCACCTCTTTCTTCTCTTTCCAAAATCCTGCTATCTAGAATACAGATATGATGGACAGACCAGCCAACCTGGACAGGAGGACAAGGGCCACACTCCAGGGATGGTGGAGAGCTGAGCAAGAAGGACCTGAAACATGCAGATTGCTGGCTCACCACCCCTGAGCAGCCTATCTCTGCATGTCTTTTCTAGGAGAGAGAAATCAGCACCTGCTTTAAGTCACTGCTGTGTTGGTGTTTGTTATTGCTTTCAACAAAACCCTTTCTGACTGGTGTAAGTGCTACATCTTCCATGTAGGGATATACCACAAGTAAACATCAATTGGAAGACTCAAGTGTTGGAACATCATGCACTGAGGTAGGGAGAAGGGAAGTGAAGGAATGATTTTATTTTATTTTCATCTGCTTTTCAGGCAAAATCTGTTACTATTAATCTTACATCTGACAAAGGCAGTCAGTCACTCTGAAGATGTAAACCAAGCTTCTTTAAATTTCCAGCCTTCAACTGTCCTGTCTGCAGAATGAGACATTTGGACCAGATGGTTTCCAGTATACTTATAGATCCGACGTGTGTGGTATCAGCTGAGAACAGGGCACCCAGAGGGAAGAAATGTTAGGGAAGAAATGCTCACCAGGACAGAAATGTTGTTTGTCAGAAAGGCAAGGGGAACTAATCAAAAATTTTATCTAACAGGTGGGAAATTTTCTTTCCGGAAAACCTATGCAAACTGCTTTACATGAATTGTCCACACCGACTCGGAGCCCTCCCTGGACATGGCTTTTCTGGGGGCTCAGATGGTTAAGAGTCTGCCTGCGACACAGGAGACCCGGGTTCAATCCCCGGAGGAGGAAGCTCCCCTAGAGAAGTAAATGGTAACTGACTCCAGTATTCTTGCCTGAAAAATCTCATGGACAAAGGAACGTGGTGGGCTACAGTTCATGGGGTCACAAAGAGTTGGACATGACTAAAGTGACTTAAAACACACTCATTAATCTGCATTGAATATTTAAAAAACACTAAATGTTTTTAAGTTATAAAAAAGTTGTTATTCATACTTAGGCTCAATGTCTGAACATGGGTCAATTAGCCAATCAAAGTATTAATATTACCCTCTTGATCAGCTGCTTACTCAAGAATCTTGGGATAGCCAGAAAGAGGAAAAAGGGAAAATTATGAGAGAGGAATCAGTGAACTAAAATGAACAGGAATGGGTCAATTTAACTCATATGACCATTATATCTACTACTGTGGGCAAGAATCCCTTAGAAGAAATGGAGTAGCCCTCATCATCAACAAAAGAGTCAGAAATGCAGTACTTGGGCACAATCTCAAAAATGACAGAATGATCTCTGTTCGTTTCCAAGGCAAACCATTCAATATCACAGTAATCCAAGTTTATGCCCCGACCAGTAATGCTGAAGAAGCTGAAGTTGAATGGTTCTATGAAGACCTACAAGACCTTCTAGAACTAACACTCCAAAAAGATGTACTTTTCATCATAGGGGACTGAAATGCAAAAGTAGGAAGTCAAGAAACACCTGGAGTAACAGGCATTTTGGCCTTGGAATACAAAATGAAGCAGGTCAAAGGCTAACAGAGCTTTGCCAAGACAACGCACTGGTCATTGCAAACACCCTCTTCCAACAACTTAAGAGAAGACTCTACACATGGACATCACCAGATTGTCAACACCAAAATCAGATTGATTATATTCTTTGCAGCCAAAGATGGAGAAGCTCTATACAGTCAGCAAAAACAAGACCAGCAGCTGACTATGGCTCAGATCATTAACTTCTTATTGCCAAATTCAGACTTAAATTGAAGAAAGTAGGGAAAACCACTAGACCATTCAGGTATGACCTAAATCCCTTACAATTAAACAGTAGAAGTGACAAACAGATTCAAGGGATTAGATCTGATAGGCATGAGTGCCTGAAGAACTATGGATGGAGGTTCGGGACATTGTACAGGAGGCAGTGATCAAGACCATCCCCAAGAAAAAGAAATGCAAAAAGGCAAAATGGTAGTCTGAGGAGGTCTTACAAATAGCTGTGAAAAGAAGAGAAGCTGAGGCAAAAGAGAAAAGGAAAGATATACACATCTGAGAGCAGCGTTCCAAAGAATAGCAAGGAGAGAAAAGAAAGCCTTCCTCAGTGATCAATGCAAAGAAATAGAGGAAAATGATAGAATGGGAAAGACTAGAGATCTCTTCAGGAAGATTAGAGATGTCAAGGAAACATTTCATGCAAAGATGGGCTTAATAAAGGACAGAAATTGTATGGACCTAACAAAAGCAGAAAATATTAAGAAGAGGTAGCAAGAATACAAAAAAGAACTGTACAAAAAAGATCTTCATGACCCAGATAATCACGATGGTGTAATCACTCACCTAGAGCCAGACATCCTGGAATGTGAAGTCACGTGGGCCTTAGGAAGCATCACTATGAACAGAGCTAGTGGAGGGGATGGAATTCCAGTTGAGCTATTTCAAATCCTGAAAGATGATGCTGTGAAAGCACTACACTCAGTATGCCAGAAAAACTGGAAAACTCAGCACTGGCCACAGGACTGGAAAAGGTCAGTTTTCATTCCAACCCCAAAGAAAGGCAATGCCAGAGAATGCTCAAACTACTGCACAATCGCACTCGTCTCACATGCTAGCAAAATAATGCTCAAAATTCTCCAAGCCAGGCTTCAACAGTACAAGAACTGTGAACTTCCAGATGTTCGAGCTGGATTTAGAAAAGGCAGAGGAACCAGAGATCAAATTGCCATCATCTGCTGGATCATCGAAAAAGCAAGGGAGTTCCAGGAAAACATCTATTTTTGCTGTATTGACTATGCTAAAGCCTTTGACTGTGTGGATCACAACAAACTGTGGAAGATTCTTCAAGAGATGGGAATACCAGCCACCTAACCTGCCTCCTGAGAAATCAGTATGCAGGTCAAGAAGCAACAGTTAGAACTGGAATGGAACAACTGACTGGTTCCAAATCAGGAAGGGAGTATGTCAAGGCTGTATATTGTCACCCTGCTTATTTAACTTATATCCAGACTACATCATGCAAAATGCGGGGCTGGATGAAGCACAAGCTGAAATCAAGATTGCTGGGAGAAAAATCAATAACCTCAGATATGCAGATGACACCACCCTTATGGCAAAAAGTGAAGAGGAACTGAAGAGCCTCTTGATGAACGTGAAAGAGGAGAGGGAAAAAGTTGGCTTAAAACTCAGCATTCAGAAAACTAAGATCATGACATCCAGTCCCATCACTTCATGGCAAATAGATGAGGAAATAACAGAAACAGTGAGAGACTTTATTTTGTGGGGCTCCAAAATCACTGCAGATGGTGACTGCGGTCATGAAATTAAAAGACATTTCTTTTAATTTATTTTTTAATTTATTCTCCTTGGAAGAAAAGCTATGACCAACCTAGACAGCATATTGAAAAGCAGATATTGCCAACAAAGGTCCGTCTAGTCAAGGCTATGGTTTTTCCAGTAGTCATGTATGGATGTGAGAGTTGGACTATAAAGAAAGTTGAGTGCAGAAGAATTGGTGCTTTTGAACTGTGGCGCTGGAGAAGACTCTTGAGAGTCCCTTGGACTGCAAGGAGATCCAACCAGTCCATTCTAAAGGAAATCAGTTCTGAATATTCATTGGAAGGACTGATGCTGAAGCTGAAATGCCAATACTTTGTCCACCTGATTCGAAGAACTGACTCCTTGGAAAAGACCCAGATGCTGGGAAAGATTGAAGGCAGGAGGAGAAGGGGTCGACAGAGGATGAGATGGTTGGATGACATCACTGATTCAATGAACATGCGTTTGAGCAAGCTCCAGGAATTGGTGATGGACAGGGAAGCCTGACGTGCTGCATTCCATGGGGTTGCAAGGAGCCGGACACTACTGAGCAACTGAACTGAACTGATGAGAGAGGGAACATTACCTTCAGATTGAGCGACAAACACTTTCCTTGTACATAGGATACAGATTGTACAAGGATAGGAATCTTTGCCTCTTTTGATCACTAATATATCTTAGGATGGCAACAAATGCAATGCAGGCTCTCAGTAAATGCTTGTTGAATAAATGAATGATACCAGTGTTATATCCATGTTTGGTTGGAAGGACAACTTCAAATTAACTGATTAAACCAGTTCGTGATTCAAGTCCTGCCAATTCCCAGCCAAGTAAATTCAGTCTCTTTAAACATTATTTTAATTTCACCTCAGAAAACCTAGTTCATGAACCACAACTTCCCAATTCAAATGGTAACCTATAAAGATCCTCAAGAAAATGTCACTTTTAGGACAGAGCTAAGGGCCATAGACAACAATGAGCAAGGGATCTCTTCCTAAGAGTACTTTCAGGGCTTTATTAATGAGCAGTCCTCACTCCTAGAGTATGTGGTCCTGACCATATATGCCAGTGGATTTCAGAAAAGGTACGAAGAAACACTACTGTGTGTCTTTCATTTTTTCTCATCACAAATGGGGTTGTTTATTACTGTTATCCTTTTTTATCCCACCATTATATATTGAGTACGTGGCATGAGGTCAGGGGAGGTAACTTCTGTTTGCATTTCAGAATTCTTAGAATCAATAGTAACCACAGCTGAATCTGACAACCACTACACATTATCCTTTAATATGAAGAATACTTTGTATCATTCAGAGATCCTGGACTTTGATCTTAATGCCATGATTGATTGAGAGTTTGAGATTATCTCACTTGTTAATTGTCCACTGAACAGCAGTTCATCCCTGAAATAATGTGGCTATGTGAAATTTGAGTGAAAATAACAAATGGGGCAAAACAACATATGCCCCTTCCCTTTGGGGCAGAAGCATTTAATTGCCAGTGCAAGAAATTTCTACCTCTCTCTCCCTCTACTAAATTGCACCCTAAATAACCCCAGTTGAAATAGCAGCATTATAAGATGGTTTTGCCTCCATCAAACTAAAATGAACTGATGCCTTTTGTCAACCAACTGTGGATATCTAGCTTAAGTGAGAAATACAAATCTGCTGTTTCAAGTCACTGAGGAACATTTGTTGTTCTTGTTCTTGCTAACTCATCATAACTTAGCTTATCCCAATAAATGTTGGTTTATTAAGTGATTTTGTAGAATCTGAATTATTTGGGAACTTTAATACCAGCTCTAGAAGATACAACTGTATGAAGTGCAACAGTTAATACTTGTTCATTATTCACCCTCCGTGATAAGCTACAGACTTCATGAGGGTAGGGGTTCTCTTGTTAATTGCCATATCCCCCATGTACCTAATGCAAGTAAAGTGGGTTCACAACACCTAGTTTAAAAATGAGTAAGTATGTGCTGGACCATAACAAATTAATGCTATTACACTCCATTTCATTATCTTAGGACAACAACTTGATTCTGTTTCCACAGTCATGTAAGTAGTAATATTACTGCTACTTTGTACCTCAAAATCACCCACATCTTAAAAAGAGAAAACACTCATCATACCAATATTTTTCATTTTAAATACTTGGCCAATCCTGCAAATAAATACTAAACTTACCACACACACACCAAATTTATTCTCCTCAAAGATGAATAGATGGTGAAATAAAACTACATTTTCCACCCTTTCTAAAAGAGATAAACACTCTTTCCTAGTAAACATGAAAAATATAGTATAGAGTAAATGATGTTTTACAGAATATCAAATACTAACACATATAAAAAAGTATATTTTCTAGACAGCAATTTTTTTTTTGAAATGTAGTATGGTTACAGTAAGACTAACACGTGCCGTACTGACACAGAAAATGTTATTAATTTATAATTCTATGAATGTTTCCTCTAAAATGTAGTCTTTGCTAGTTGATTAAAGTAGTGAGTCAGTAGATATTTAATTTATACTTTAGAGAAATTGCTTTGACAAGGTTAAGTTTTATTAGCTTGTTGGTCAACTTGTATTTTGATAACTGAATTCAATTTTTGGAGCCATTCCTAGATCTATTATGATACAGTATCATATTAAGCCAAGTAGACTTTGAATCCTCATTTTCCAAGATAATTTACATGAAAATTTTAGAAAATTTGTCATATATTTTAATTTTGATAGAAAATTTATTCAAGTTCTTTTTTTATGCACTCTGACTAAAAGAAGTAAAGAACACAGAATTTTAAAATAAAATAGAATAAAAACCCTTCTCTAACATATGTAATTATTACCTATATTATAGCAAAACAGTAATATAATTTCTTATAAACATTTGAAGCTAACATTTGCTACTTCTATTTCCTTAAATAATAACACTGTCTGAATTTTTTGTATAATGGTGAATTCAAACTTCTGGGCTCCTACAATTTGCTCCTTACAAGGAGGTGAAACTCAAAGATATATGGGATCTTTTTCATTTTTCTGGGACCTGACCCAAGGTCAGCAGTAATTCTTTTAATCAGCTCCAGCTGTGCTGTAACCTCCCGTCTGTCTAAGCCAGGGCAGGTTACTGTCCCCCCAGAGAAATCAACACTAAGAGGAGTTGATTTCCCAACAAAAGCAATGCAAGACCTAAGCAAAGAATGGCCTTAAAATGATGACAGGAAAGCAGCCATAAGACTCCCCAGGGAGCTCAGTGGTAAAGAGTCGTCCTGTCGTTGCAGGCCAGGTGGGTTTGATCCCTGGTCCTGGAAGATCTCACACGCGGTGGAGCAATAAAGCCTGTGCACCACAGCTTGTGAGGCTGTGCAAGACGCCTGGAGCCCACGTGCCGCAACCACTGAAATTCACATGCCCTGGAGCCTCGCTCCACGAGACGGGCCGCAGCAGTGAGAAGCCCGCACGCTGCAGCTAGAGGGGCGCCCCTCGATCCTCACTGCAGCGGGGGAAAAGCCCGCGCGGCAATGAAGACGCAACACAACTAAAAGTAAACATTTTTAAAATGGTAACCATCAAACTAGAATTGAATACCTATTAATATTATCATTCAAGCCCCCCCCCCCCCCCGCGCAAAAAACCAGAAATACTGAAACTTGGTCCAAAACATCAAGAAAAAAAATTTAATAAATACTATTTGGCAAAACTTGGGGGAGAAAAAAAGAAGGAGCTTGAATAAAGACATTTTCATTATCGGCAGTCCCTCAATAGAGTAAAGAAGCCCCATGACAGAGGAATAATGATCCCAGGAGGAAGGCCAGACCCGTAGAAGGGACAGAATGTTCAGCATGGTAAACACAAAGGCAGTCTATCCACAGAGCAGTTATTCTGCAGCATTTCCAGGAGGATGTGGAAATTTTTCCAAATGTCAGATCCCAAGAAAATCAGTTGAGAAACTGAGAAAATTTGAAAAAGTGTAATTCTGCTCTGAGGCTTAGGGTTTAATCAACACAGAGATGTCACGATTATGTTATTATTTAAGGAAATACAACTGGCATGTGCTAGCTTCAGATGTTTATAAGAAATTATATTACTGTTTTGCTATAAATTAGACTCAAAGCAATCCACCCACAGCAGGCAAGGTCAGGAAGCACTAGCAGGTGCCTGGGGTATGGAAGGGAGAAGTCACCACTGTCTAATTCGTCCTGTGTGTTACACTACCATGTTCTAAGTGTGGCTCTGTGGTCCTGTCTGTTGCCATGAGTCATTTTTGCAAATGAAATTAAGGAAGAAATGTATATACATAATATACTCCATCCAAATCCTTTAAGCAGCATTTTAAAAATAACTTTTGCTAGCAAAATAAGTCCTTAAATTGGCAATGTAGACACGTGATTCTGTGAAGTAGTGTTAATCTGGCTAAGATAATGGAACATTACATTTTTAAAAAATACCCAATAAAGGTTGCTTGGTTTTTCCACTGTTTGAATTATTCACTATAGGCTACCATTAGAGGGAATGCAAAGCAAAGAAGATGTGAATGTTGAATGTTGTGAAATATTCCTTTATAAAATCAGAAACTGATCTAAAATGCAAATTAGTAAAGCAATGTATCAATTCCAACAACAAAATTAAAACCAGGGCAAGCAAGAAAAACATTTTATCACTGTGCAATCATTATAGAAGGACATGAGCTTATATAAAGGACATATACACTAACACCCAATTAAACAGAATTTTGGGTTCACTCTTAGAAATTTGACTAATGTCAATACAAAATTAAAATTTTCTATGACTGAAGATATATTTTTACATATTATGATTGAACCGTAAGAAATTGAGGGCTTTGTGTGTGCAGATATATGTATGTGTACAAGACTGTTTCTGTATGACTGGGGGGGAGAGAGGAAGAGAGTGAAAATACAGCATAATGTTAAAAAACACTATGGGTTGTAGCTGCAGTTACAGACAGAGTGATGCTCAGACGAAAATTACACCTATAATTGCTTATACTAGAAGTGAAGCCTTTTTCTAACATTTCACATAGTTAGAAAAAGAAAATACAAAAATCCCAAATGATGTAGAAGTGAAATAATGATATCAGAAATAAATAAAATGAAATATTAACATATAATAGAAAGGATCAACAAAATCAAAGTCTGTGCTTTGAAAAGCATAGTTTAAAAATTATTTGTCAAGATTAATCAAGAAAAAAAGGAGATATAAATAGACAATATCAATAAGGAAAGGGGAGAGAGAACTCTAGATGGAACACAGATTTTAAAGATAAGAGCATATTATGAACAACTTTACATCAACACATTAAAGATATAAACGAAATGCACATATTCCCAGGAAAATATAAATTACCAAAATGATTTAAGAAGAAAATTAAAAATCATTAATTGCTTGAGAAATTGAATCAGTAGTAAACATTTTCCCACGAAGACAGCATCAAACCTACATAGCTTTATGCTCAAGTGCTACTAAACACTATAGCTAATAGAAATAGTTACAGAAATAATAATAACAAGCTTAAACTTTTAACAAGGAGAAAAAAGAAAGAATACAATCTAACTCATTTTATAAGACAAATATAAATCTTATATAAAAATGTGACATACTATAAAAATAAAAATTGATCATATTTAATAAGAAAATATATATAAATATTCTAAACAAAATATTAGTTAACCAAAGAAACAAAAAAAATACATTATGATGAAGTTGTGCTATCCCAGAAGTAGAAAGATGTTTAATCATTAGACAATTTATTAGTTTATTTTCAGCCTCTCCTTTCCAATTAATATAAATGTTTTAAGGCCATAAAATTTCCTCTGTGTGTAGCTTTAGTTATGTTCTACTAGTCTTAGTTGAAAGACTTTCTATTTTATTTTTGAAAATTTATAGACAATATTTGACTTCAGCTTTGATTTCCTCTTTGATACAGACATTTTAACAGTGAATTTTTACTTTTCATATAGTTAAACATCTGAATTATGTTTAAATAATAGAGTCTGTAAAATTTCTAAATTTTAAAATTTATGAAGCTTTATTTGTCCAAGTACACAATCAGTCTAAAAAAGTCAGCATGAAACATGAGTATGAAAAGTATATTTTATTTTGCTGTACAAAATCCCACATTTATCCTATGTTCTTATCTCTTCAATAATTATAAACATGTAGATATACATCTTTTTTGTAAAATGTAAATTCTTCCCTTCTTTGATTCATTAAATTCAAAGGGACATATATTAAGAGATATCACTTTGTTTCCATATTCACAACTTTGTATTTTGAAGAATTTGTGCTTTAACAGTTCTTAGTTGATGATTCAGGTTTATGGTCATTTTATATTCTTTGTGGACTGTGACTTTTATCACCACATAACATCCCTCTTTGTCTCACTAAATGCCTTTGGGTTTGAAGGTCTTTTTATGACATCAGGTTTGTTTCACTTTTCTTTGAGTATGCATTTGTTTTATATATCTTTGTTTAATCTTACACTTCTCTATCATTTTGTTTTAAATGTATTACAAATAAAAGAAGTACTGGATTTTTAACCTAATCTGTCTTTTGATGGGGGATTCAGCACTTCTCATTTATTACAACAGCCAATATATACATGGACTTCTTTCCTCCATCTTATTTTTACTATTTAATAAGCTTAGCTGCTCCTTCTTTTCTCCTTTCCTCACTTTTACTGGCTGAGTGAACTGTCTCTTCATTCTACCTCCTCAGCTAAAGTCTTAGGTGACTTTTTCCTCTGCTCTCCTATCCCTACCCTCACTGACCGAGTGAACATTTAAGAAGAGAGGCTGATACTCCACCACCCATCTTCATTCCCTGGATTTTGCTGAGATAATTTAGATTTGTACAGAGCAGGCTAACTCAGTAACATTTACATTAACCGTCATCTACATCACCTACAATGAAAGGCTCAGTGCTCATCCCTGTTGACCCTATGTTTGCTCTCTTCTATCTTGAGATTTCTGTTTTGATTCAAAGAGATTACTTTCTTTAGTGCTTCCTTCAAAATATGGTATGGGGTAGAATGCTCTCTGAAAACATATATGGTTGAAAATATCTTTGTACTAATTTTGTATTGCTGAATAACGTATGATGAGTGACTCAGAAGGTAAAGAATCTACCTGCAATGTGGGAGACCTGAGTTCGATCCCTGGGTTGGGAAGATCCCCTAGAGAAGGGCACAGCAACCCACTCCAGTATTCTTGCCTGAAGAATCCCTATAGACAGAGGAGCCTGGCGGGCTACAGTCTCTGATGTTGCAAAGAGTTGGACATGACTGAGCACAGTACAGCACATGAACCTTACAATTTATAAAACCACAATGACGTATCACCTCACGTGTGTTAGAATGGCCATCATTAAAAAGACAAGAGATAACAAATCCTAGGGAGGGTGTATAGAAAAGGGAACCCTTGTACACTTTAATTGGGAATGTAAATTGGTGGATCCACTATAGAAAACAGTATGGATGTTCCTCAAAAAAGTAAAAAAAAAATAAAAATCATATAACTTAGTAAATACTTCCACTTCTGGGAATGTATCCAAAGGAAAAAAAAAAAAACCACTGATTTGAAAAGATAACTACATCCCCATATTCATAGCAGCATTATTTACCATATCCAACAAATGGAAACACTAAGTGTCCATGGATGGATAAATGGATAAAGAAGTTGTGATACATACATAAAATGAAGTACCCACCCATAAAAAATGAGGAAATCCTACTATTTGTGACAGCATGTATGGAATTTACAGGCGTTATGTTAAGTGAAATAAGTCCAACAGAGACAGACAAATATTGTATGACCTCACTTATATGTGGAATCTGGAAAAAAAAAAAACTCATAGAAAATGACAGTGTGGGGAGAAAGGTTAGAGGAAGGTGGTCAAATGATACAAACTTCCAGTTATAAGATAAATAATTATTAGGGAGGTAATAATGTTCAACATGATGACTACAGTTAACACTACTATATGGTATGTAGGGAAGATGTTGAGAGTTAATCCTAGGAGTACTTATCACAAGGAGAAAAATATTTTTTTTCTTTTTTCATCTTTAAAATTCTATTCATATGAGATGATGAACTTCCCTTGTGGCTCAGCGGTAAAGAATCTGCCTGCCAATGCAGGAGATGCAGGTTCGATCCCTGGGTCAGGAAGATCCCCTGGAGAAGGAAATGACAACGCATTCCAGTATTCTTGCCTGGGAAATCCCATGGACAGAGGAGCCTGGCTGGCTACAGTCCATGGGGTCACGAAGAGTTGGACACAACTTAGCGACTAAACAACAAAACAAACACAGAAAACGAACTTCAGCAGCACTGCTAAGCACACACACACAAACACATACACAATTTTTTAGAGGGAGAGAGCAAAATAAATCAAGAAATCAGAAAATAATCAAAACCCTGCAGCCAGGGCGCCTACCCTCCACAGGTGACACCTGCTGAGACAGCACCATTTGCACTGGCCCTGTGGGTTGCCAGGACACAAGCTTTCCCAAAGAATGAGTCTTTCTATGTGGCCTCAGACTCATAACTGTGGCACCTTGCTGAGCAGAAAATTAACATGGGGATAGTTTATAGCTGATTTACTCTTTGAGGTGGTACCAGACCCATCTCTACTAGTCACTGTTCATTATGTATTCATGAGCCAGGCTGGCTATCTTTCATTCTTTATTGTATTCAAGGGGGAAAAAAAGCCACATAAAACCATTTTCCTGGCTGAATGGGTGAAATAATTTAAAAGCCAATATGTTAGTCTGGCAGCTTGTCTAACAACCATGAGACTCTCTTCAGAACAATAATTAAAGTAGCTCTTTCTTTATTATATAAATTATTCATTCACTTTTTAACATCAGGTGAATGTTTATGTTATAAGGAATGAGTAGTGAAGGCAGTTTCACCATTCCAAGAGTCACCTCCCATTAGCTTGTCACACTTTCATCATGAAATGAAGCTCCCCTGCAGCTGCTTTTCTGCAAAGTGAGTGTCTTTAACTTACATAGATATATGGTTGCACAATAAGATTAGTGTTGTGTTTACACTATCTAATATTGCAAAGGGATGCATCTACTCAACAGGAACAGAAGTATCCTCAAGGGCAAGAAAACATTTTGTGGATATCTCCTCCTACACATCCTGGAAACACTGGACTAAACACATTGTCTCCCTGAGGTGCAGTTCACGGAGACAAAATGAGGAGATGAAGATTTTTTAACATGGAGTACAAGCAGTGTGCTAAGACTCCAAAACTTCTTCAGGGGCAGGAAGTCCCACCGCTGACCTGTTCACGGTCCATCACCTCCTTCTTGCTCATGACCTACCTCACTTGCTCAGACTCCATGCTGTTGCTACAGTCACTTTCTGGTCCATATCCTGAATTCACCTGCCTCTATCCTTCTGTAATACTCAACTGGCTAAACTCTACCAGGTTGAGCTCAACTCTTCACTGACACTTACTGTCATTTTTAAATTTTAGCCATCATTATTTGAGTGTAGTGATATTTCACTGTGATTTCAATTTGCACTTCTCTGAAGAATAATAATATTGAGCACTTTCCCATGTGTATTTACCCATTTAAATATCATTTTCTGTCAAGTACCAGTTCAAGAATTCTGTCCATTTTTCAATGAGTCATTTGTCTTTTTCTTATTTCATATATTCTAGATATATATCCTTTAAAGTTTGTGTGTATATATATATATATGTATATATATTTTAAGAATTTTCCCCCAGTCTAATTTTAATGATGTTCAAGTTATTGCTTTTCCTTTATGGTTAATGTTTGCTTTTTGTCCTGTTTAAGAAGTCTTTGTGAATGAACTTAAGCTTTATGAATTCACTGAGGAATTAGAAATAACCAAAGGACAGTTTCTACACCCTGCCTAACAAGTCCATCAGCCTACCTACGCTTCTACTCACAGATGCTGTTCTTCATCCTTCTGTGTGTGTGCATTTTCACTCTGTCGTGTCCAATGCTTTGCGACCCCATGAGCTGTAGCCCACCAGCTTCCCCTGTTCATGGGATTTTCCAGCCGAGAATATTGGAGTGGGTTGCCATTTCCTACTCCAGGGGATCTTCCTGACTCAGGTACCGAACCCCCATCTCTTGCATCTCTTGTATTGGCAGGTGGATTCTTTACCACCGAGGCACCTGGGAAGCCCACTCATATCCTGCTACAATGGATAAATTTTCCCTGCTCCTTAGTAAGGCCAAACTTGTCGCTGCTTCTCTTCCATGCTTGTCTACAATCTTCTCTCTTGTCAGTAGCTTTTTTCTCTTCTTCATCATCAAGTTTTCCTTCTCTACCAGATCATACTCATCAGTATACAAACATTCTGTGACATCACCCATTGCAAGAAACCAGCAAGAAGTTGATGGCACCAAACCAGGGTGATGGGAGGAGGATTTATAAAATAGCTATTTACAATTCTCTACCAATCATACTCATCAGTATACAAACATTCTGTGACATCACCCATTACAAGAAACCAGCAAGAAGTTGATGGCACCAAACCAGGGTGATGGGAGGAGGATTTATAAAATAGCTATTTACAAAGGCAAGGACAGGGTTAGGGAAAGCATGAAAGCTCTGGATTATGACGCGGTTTGTCCAATGACACTGCAGCCAAGTCTAGATCCCTAGTAGAGAAAGAGATTCCTAGCACTCACAAAGAGGCAGGCAGGTAGAATGACCCTTGAGAAAGGTAGTAAAGGGAACCAGATAGCTCCCTCCTGCATGGAAATGGCTGGAGGAATAAATATCATGAACTTACTTTCCTCTTCTCCTCCAATCTCCAACTGGGATTCTCCATTGTCCTTGCTGTTGTTCAGTCGCTAAGTTACATCCATCTGTTTGTGATCCCATGGACTATAGCATGCCAGGCTTCTCTGTTGTCTCCCAGAGTTTGTACAGATTCATGTCCATTGAGTTAGTGATGCTATCTAATAACCATCTCATCCTCTGCCTAGTCCTTCTCCTTTTGCCTTTAATCTTTCCCAGCAGCAGGTCCTTTTCCAATGAGTCAGTATTTTGCATCAGGTGGCCAAAGTATTGGGGCTTCAGCATCAGTTCTTCCAATGAATATTCAGGATTGATTTCCTTTAGCATTGACTGTATGCAGGTTTCTCAGCAGACAGGTAAGGTGGTCTGGTACTCCCATATCTTTAAGAATTTTCCACGGTTTGTTGTGATCCACACAGTCCAAGGCTTCGGTATAGTCAATAAAGCAGAAGTAGATGTTTTTCCGGGATTCCCTTGCTTTCTCTGTGATCCCACAGATGTTGGTGATCTCTCATTCCTCTGCCCTTTCTAAATCCAGCTTGAACATCTGGAAGTTCTCAGTTCACTTACTGGTTTCCCACTGGTCAAACTCAATTGGAAGCTAGAGGTTAAGCAGTCCTTTGTTTATGTAATTCTTATAGATCAGCTTCCTGTGGCACAGAGAAGGGAGGGGAAGGGTAGAGACTGTTCTGAAATGGCAAATGAGAAGTAGATTGCAAAATCCAGCCCTTCACCCTTCTCAGTCAGTTCTTATTCTTCAAATGGGTGAAAAGTTTATGTCCCTTAACACAAGGAATACACATTATTCCCTTTAGTTCCCATATTATCACAAAGTGATGCTAATTTAGTCACACTTCCATCTGAAATCTAAAATATTAGTATTACTAGCATTCTTCATATAAGACAAGAGGGTGAGGGAAAGGGAAAAGAAATAATTATAGTCCCTACCTTTGTGGCAGGAGTCAACACCTAAATTGGTAATTATGACTGCCTTTTATTTGTTTAATCATCCATGCCATGCTTCACTCAGCTTCTAGCAGGACCTCATCTGAATGCAGTTTTTTAAGGAAAGAAGTGTACTCAATAACGATCATTCATCAGACTGCCCTGATTTTCCACCGCCCTCTATTACTGGGCCATGGAATATTAAGAGACACTAGTCATTCTGTTAGGTTCCAAACACAAATGTCTTTGTCCATACTCTGTAGCAGAGCTACAGTTTCTCCTTGAAACTACAGTCAGTTACCCCAACCCATACAGGGACTCATTTCTCTGTCTGTTGGTTCATCAGCATTAAAAGCCCCAAATGGTCATGGGGTAGTCTCATTTTTCAGTTCATCAGGACTATGACTATGTTTCCTTATGAAAGTATTCCTCCCCTTGGGCATAGACCTCCAAATTCACCATTTATGGGGGTTAAAACAACAAGAAAATGAAGTGAATCCCAGGTGATAACAGTGAGACGGGCCACTCCCACTTCTTCCTCTTGCCTTGATGCATTCTGACTGTGGAGAAAGCATCATGTACTGGCTTTTTAGTTTAAGGCAAGAATCTCATCCTACAGGAAAACTCCTCAGTGGTCCAAGATACTCTATTTCAGCTGGCACCCGAAACGAGCTTTTATCAGGCTCTTCACCATTCTATTAAGCCAGGTACTCCAAGGTGGTGGGGTAAATCCAATGCATTTCATGAGAATAGCCTCACTTCCTTTGCCATAAAATGTACTCCCTGGTCAGAGATGATGCTGCATGGGATACCATGGCCTTGAATAAAGCAGGCATTCTGTTACTCTGCAAATGGTAATGCCACCAGAAACTTACAGGCAGAGAAGACAAATTCCTTGTGAAATATGCATCTTCCCTATAAGGATAAGGTGATGTACTCTACACAATGGGAGGAGTGGGGCAGAATTAACCTGAACTAGGTGGTCAGCTTGCCCCTGGGCAAATGGTCCCACAGAGCATCAGCATCAAAGTTCGGTCCGAGAAGACCAGACATTCAGCACAGCAGTAACCAGATGAGGGAAAACTATCACAGCCTCCATGCTAGCTGCTATGACCACGTGGTACGGAGATCTAGTTAGGTAGGTTCGAAGGTGGCTGAGAAAAGCGGCTGACATCTAGACAAAGACCTGTCTTGTCCACCTGATTATTGAGGGTCTCTTCCTGAGTGGTTGCCAGGTTCACTGGCAACCAGGCACACATCTGCCTGACATGAGGAACTTTGTATCCTGTGCCACTCTGAGAAGAACAGCCGCATCTCTTTTCCCCAGAAATCTTTCCTGACAATAGGCCAGTTTGTTCCTATCCATGAGTAGCAGGTCAATGTGTCTGCTCCTGTCTACGAGTGAGTGTATATTTGCACCTTAGACCATCTCTCCTCGAATGCCATGTGGCTAACAGATGCATCACCCTAAATTCTGCCCACTGGGAGAATTTCCCTCCACCACTGCACCCCGCCCCCAGTGAGAGGGTAGTCTAGTGGCTGTTTTGCCCTGGCATGTGGAAGATAAACCTGTAACCAGGCTCATGCTTTTCCTTCTTCCTTTCACCAGCCAGAGGGAACCCGTCAGGAAGGCACAGATGTGGACAGAGGGCAAGGGAGCCAAGTGTGAGGGACAGGCACCGTGGGGGTCTGAGCTACTCAATCATGCCGTTTACTTCTGTCTCCTGGATCTGCTCAGACCTGGCCCCTATATTCAGCTTTCACTTTATAATAGACTCTGCTGTGCACATCGATGTTCTGGTTCAGTGGATTGCTGCTGCTGCTGCTGCTGCTAAGTCGCTTCAGTCGTGTCCGACTCTGTGCGACCCCATAGACGGCAGCCCACCAGGCTCCCCCGTCCCTGGGATTCTCCAGGCAAGAACACTGGAGTGGGTGCCATTGCCTTCAGACGATGCCAATTCACAACTGATGCCTACGGTCACGGACTCACCTGATGCCCCACAGCCATTCCCTCAGTCTCCATGAGGATGAGGTAGCAAAACAGAGGTTCTGTTTTAAGCAGAAAATAGCTGTTGGCAAAGATGACAATGATTTACTCTAAAATCTTTTATTCCCCTACTGTGGTTTGTGAAAATAAAAGATAAATATGTATATGATATAAAATATGTAAGTATATATTTATACTCATTTTATCTAATATTTCATAGTAAATTAATGACATCTTGATACTACACTGCAAATATCTTAGTATGCATTTCTAAAATTAAAAATACTCTCCTGCTTAGCCAAAATATTCAAGTACTTGTTATGTACATTGTACTTAACAAAATTAAAGTCCCTATTTAAATTCATTTAATTGTGGGACATATCCCTTTCATTAAGTTACTACACTTGCAATGTTTCTTAGCTTGATATTTTAAAAATGTCAATTGTGGAGGAAAAAAGTGCAAAATCAGACAAAATTAAATTAGACTGCCTAAAATTGCATCAATTTTAGAAAGGATGCTTTTGAACTGTGGTGCTGGAGAAGACTCTTGAGAGTCCCTTGGACAGCAAGCAGAGCAAACCAGTCCATCCTAAAGGAAATCAACCCTGAATATTCATTGGAAGGACTGATGTTGAAGCTGAAGCTCCAAAACTCTGGCCACCTGTTGGGAAAAGCCGACTCATTGGAAAAGACCTTGATCCTGGGAAAGATTGAGGGCAGGAAGAGAAGGGGGAGCCAGAAGGTGAGATAGTTGCATGGCATCATCGGCTCATTGGACGTGAGCTTGAGCAAACTCAGGGAGATAGCAGACAGGGAATCCTGGTGTGCTGCAGTCCCTGGGGTTGCAAAGAGCCAGACATGGGTGAGTGACCGAACAACAACAAAAACTGCATACGTAACTAGCAAACCTTGAAATAATAGAAGGTAAATTTAGGACAGTGGTTAACTTTGAGGAAAGGGTTATGACTGTAACCAGTCAGGTGCAAACAAGGAGCCTCAGGATGCTGGCAGTGTACTATTTCTTGACCTGAGTGATGGATGCATAAGGATTTCCATCATGAATATTCATTACATTATAACTATATGCTTATTAATGTGCAAGCAAAGGCGTGATATAACACGAATAATATATACTAAAATTACTTTTGGAAAGTAAATTGATATACAATTGTTCAATATTCTTACATTAAGTAAAAAGAAGAGAGAAGAGCTTTCACAGTAATCCTTTCATTTATGGTGACTAAATCTAAATATATACGGCTTTTGGAATCTGAACTGTTGAAGTTCATCCTGTCAAAAGATATTACCAAGGATCTATTTTTGAGGATAATATTACAATAATGACATCTTATTTTTATATAAGGCTGCTGACTTGTATCATAACTTATGACCATCAATTCTAAATCTTGTCCTATCTGTTATTCTAAATAATTCCCATGCATTGTAATATTATTTTCACAGCTTGCTTTGAGAAATGTTCTAACAAACACTATTTGAAGATTTTACAAGAGGACTCAGGAAGGAAGTTTTACAGTTATAAAATTTTATGTTTAAAAACTAAAAATGTCCTTTTATTGTTGAAGACACATGCAATTAATCTCCTGGTGAAAAGAACGTCCTTCAGGTTTTACCAGGGAGTACAGTCAAGACTGGCTTAGTGGGTTGCAAATAATAGAGTATTCCAACATTCCAATTTCCCCAAATCTTTAGACTCACACCTCTCCAGTGTTTTCAGGGAAATTTCAGTTTTTCAACTTTTTAAAATCTAGGCCATTACTGAGATTATGCTTATATCTGGTAGGCCTGCAGAGGGTAAGTTTCTCAGGGTTCCACTTCTTGAACCAGCACATCAGATCCTGGCTCTGTGGTGGTAAGCCCATAGGAATGCATTTGGCCATCTGAGCTGCCATCTCATCTCCCCCGCCCTTGTTCAAACACCCTAGAATCCATTGCCACATGTTCCCCAGCCTCCTGTTCATATGGACCGCTCAGGTCTTAACGAATTTTTGGTCTACAGACCATCTCAACTCTAAGGAACCCTTCTGTTTATTTAATTTTTCCAGCCCTTCTATTTAAAACTTGGAACTGCCCCGAACATAGTGAGAGGTCACAGGGCCTGCAGCTGAAGATCACTGACAGCAGTCTGGGAGGCTAATGCCTAGAGTGTAGTCACTGAACAGCTTTATAGAAGTCCCTCAGTAGTCAAAGGCAACCTAGAAGAAGTTCAAGACGTTTTCTTCTGGCCAAGGTCTGTCCAAAGGTCTCTATCCTATTTTTCAGGGTCCCACCTCTTCCCTAGTAGTGTCTTTATCTTAGTTTTAGAGGCTTACCGAGACTTCCATCTGCAACCCTATAATCTGTCCTGGAGTTGATCCATAGTCCTATTACAGGTGAACCCTGAAACTTTAGGAGACACAGCATTCTTTCAAAGCTATCATTGAGATCTTCCAGTTTTCCAAGTGTGTTCACTGGAAGCCCATGGCCTTTAAGTTTCCCTACGTATGCTCACCAAAACCATATTGAGAAGGCTGATGAAGATGATTCCATCATCTTTATAATCACTTCATTGCTATGGTGACAACATTTAACTTTCCACTCTATTCCATTCTACAGTGAGAACCCAAGTGACTATGATTCCACTGCTTGCTATGAGTTACCCTGGTTCTTGTTCCCCTAGTCCTCTACTCCAGGAGATTGTAATATTTGGACATATGAGAAATTTCATCCAGGAATGTGACTCTGAGGATCTGTTCATGAGCCATTTAAATTAAATCCTCTTTCAGTTACTAAAAAATTGTGCTATTTTAAGTCACTAAAAACAATTATTTGTTACAGCAGCAAAAAGACACAAACACATCAACTAACAAGTGCTATTTCAGAACATCCACCTTCCTTTATTTTACTTAACGGATAGAGTTTAATTACCTCATGGTTGTTGTTCAGTCCCAAAGTTGTATCTGACTCTTTGTGACCTCATGGACTGCAGCATGCCAGGCTCCCCTGTCCTTCACTGTCCACTGGAACTTGCTCAAATTTATGTCCATTGAGTCAGTGATGCTATCTAATCATCTCATGCTCTGCTTTCCTCTTCTCCTTTTGCCTCTATCTTTCCCATCAGGGTATTTTCTAACAAGTCAGCTCTGCCCATCAGGTGGCAAAAGTATTAGAGCTTCATCATCAGTTCAATGAATATTCAGGGTTGATTTTTTTACAATTGATGGGTTTGATCTCCTTGTAGTCCAAGAGACTCTCAAGAGTCTTTTCCAGCACCACAGTTTGAAACCATCAATTCTTCAGCAGTCTTCTTTATGGTCCAACTCTCACATCCATACATGACTACTGGAAAAACCATAGCTTTGCCTATACAGACCTTTCTCTGAAAACAGACGTTTCTGTTTTTTAATACGCTATCTCAGTTTATCATAGCTTTCCTTTCAAGGAGCAAGAATCTTTTAATTTCATGGCTGCAGTTAATATCCACAGTGATTTTGGAGCCTAAGAAAAGGAAATATGTCACTATTTCCACCTTTTCCCCTTTTATTTGCCATGAAATGATGGGACCAGATGTCATGATCTTAGTTATTTGGATGCTGAGTTTTAAGGCAGCTTTTCACTCTTCTCTTTCAGCCTCATCAAGAGGCTCTTTAGTTACTCTTCATTTTCTGCCATTAGAGTGATATCATCTACATATTTGTGACTGTTGGTATTTCTCCCAGCAATCTTGATTCCAGCTTGTGATTCATCCAGCCTGGCATTTTGCATGATTTACTCTGAATGTAACTTAAATAAGCAGGGTAACAATAAACAGCTTTGTTGTACTCCTTTCCCACTTCTGAACCAATCTGTTGTTCCATGTCCAGTTCTAACTGTTGTTTTTTGACCTGCACACAGGTTTCTCAGGAGACAGGTAAGGTGGTCTGGTATTCCCATCTCTTTAAGAATTTTCCAGTTTGTTGTGATCCACACAATCCAAGGCTTTAGATTAGTCAATGAGGAAGAAATAGATGTTTTTCTGGAACTCCCTTGCTTTCTCCATGATCCAAGGAATGCTGGCAATTAGATCTCTGGTTCTTCCGCCTTTTTAAAATCCAGCTTGTATATCTGGAAGTTCTCAGTTCATGTACTACTGAAGCCTAGCTTGAAGGATTTTTAGTGTAACTTTGCTAGCATGTGAAATGAGCACAATTGTATGGTAGTTTGAACATTCTTTGGCATTGCTCTTCCTTGGGATGTAATGAAAATTGACCTTTTCTAGTCCTGTGGCCACTGCTGAGTTTTCCAAATTTGCTGACATATTGAATGCCACACTTTAACAGCATCATATTTTAGGATTTGAAACAGCTCAGCTTGAATTCCATCACCTCCACTAGCTTTGTGCACAGTAATGCTTCTTAAGGCTCACTTGGCCTCACACTGAGGATGACTAACTCTAGGGGAGTGACCATACCACTGTAGTTAGCTGAGTCGTTAAGACCTTTCTGGCAGAGTTCTTCTGTGCATTCTTGCCACCTTTTTTATAAAAATCTCTTCTGCTTCTGTTAGGTCTTTACCATTTCTGCCCTTTGTAGTGCCCATCCTTGCATGAAATATACCCCTGATACCTCCAATTTTCTTGAAGAGATCTCTAGTCTTTCCCATTCTATTGTTTTTGTCTATTTCTTTGCATTGTTCATTTAAGCAGTGCTCCTTATTTCTCATTGCTCTCCTCTGGAACTCTGCATTCAGTTGAGTATATCTTTCCCTTTCTCCTTTTGCCTTTCACTTCTCTGCTTTCCGCAGCTATTTGTAAAGCCTCCTCAGACAACCACTTTTCCCTCTTGCATTTCTTTTTCTTTGAGATGGTTTTCCTTCTTCAGCATCACTGGTTGAGACATAGACTTGGATTACTGTAATGTTGAATGATTTGCCTTGGAAATGAACCAAGATTAGTCTGTGGTTTTTGAGACTGCAACCAAATACTGCATTTGGAACTCTCCTGCTGACTCTGAAGGCTACTCCATACTCCATAGGACAATGTAAATTTTGTCCTTTTCCTTTTTATTTGGCAGAGATATAATATGGCAAATTTGGAAGGACAAAGAAAGAGTATTATCACCCAGTTATTTACATATTTTATTGAATGCTCCTCTAAACAAAAATACACACACAACTTTTAATTATAACCCTGGAAATTATTACTCTGGAAAATTAGTGCTATTACTTTTTTTGTTAATTTTAAAACTAGATAAAGTCTTGGCGTGGTTTAGATACCTGCTTAAGGTCATGTAGTTAATGTGTGCCAGGACCAGAAGTCAAGACTTACCTGTAGCTCGGATGGTAAAGAATCTGCCTGCAATGCAGGAGACCTGGGTTTGATCCACAGATCAGAAAGATCCCCTGGAGAAGGAAACAGCAACCCACTCTAGTATTATTGCTTGGAGAATTCCATGGACAGAGGAGCCTGGTGGGCTACAGTCAAGGGGTTGCAAAGAGTCAGACAGGACTGAGCGACTAACACACAACACACAGGACCAGAAGTCAGCTCCTGGAACTGCTGGAATTCCAAGTCCATGTTCATTTCATGATGCAGCATGGCTTCCATCACAACCACATTATACTCTAAGCATCTTACATCAAGCTCATCCACCCTTTAGTGTAGCATGAAAGAGATGTGTATGTAATAATAGAAATCAATGCCTACTGAGTAAGAGTTGAGAGGAGAGGGTGTCAGTGAGTGTAGTTTCCCATTTTTATCCCAACATTTTGTTTCAACTTACCTCAGCTTGCCCCAGTAAAGAGGAACTTTTAAGGAACCAGAGGGTACAATAAGCAAGCACAGAAACTAATCTCTCAATCACAGCCCTGGATCCTATTAAATCAGGTTGCATTTAGTCCTGGGACTTCTGGCCCTGCTTTAAGAGCCTCAGAGCATCAGACAACAAGTGAGAAAAATTGAAATGATATTAACTCATTGATAGGGGCTCAGAATGTCACTTTATTTCTATGGACCATGAAATTTGGCAGGTACACTCTAGAAAAACTGGTATACATATTTATCAAAAATATATTCTCACCTATGGGTCCAGATGGACATCAAGTTGGTATCAACATGGACATCAACTGTGAAAATCTGTTTTGCAACATTCTATTTTATTGGCTTCTCCCTTCCACAACATCTATAACATAAAACTTTAAAGAATGAAATCAGTCATGAATATTTATTGGAAGGACTGATGCTGAAGCTGAAGCTCCAATACTTTGGCCACCTAACTGGGAAGACCAGACATTGGAAAAGGCCTTGATGCTGGGAAAGATTGAAGGTAGGAGTAGAAGGGGAAGATAGAGGATGAGATGGTTTCATCTGGCTTCAATAGTACATGAACCAAGAACTTCCAGATGTTCAAACTGGATTTAGGAAAGGCAGGGGAACTAGAGATCAAATTGCCAACATCCATTGGATCACAGAAAAAGCAAGGGAATTCCAGAAAAAAATCTACTTCTGCTTCATTGACTACACTAAAACCTGTGACAGTGTTGATCACAACAAACTGTGGAAAATTCTTAAAAAGATGGGAATACCAGACCACCTTACCTGCCTCCTGAGAAGATCTGTATGCAGGTCAAGAAGCAAAAGTTAGAACTGGACAGGGAACAACAGACTGGTTCAAAATGAGGAAAGGAGTATGTCACAGTAGTATACTGTCATCTTGTTTATTTAGCAGAGTACAAGATGCAGGCTGGATGAAGCACAAGCTGGAATCAAGATTGCTGGGAGAAATATCAATAACCTAAGATATGCAGATGACACCACCCTATAGCAGAAATCGAGGAGGAACTGAACAGCCTCTTGATGAAGGTGAAGGAGGAGAGTGAAAAAGCTGGCTTAAAACTTGATATTCAAAAAATGAAGATCATGGCATTTAGTCCTATCACTTCATGGCAAATAGGTGGGGAAACAACGGAAACAGTGAAAGACTTTATTTTCTTGGGCTCCAAAATCACTGCAGATGGTGATTGCAGCCATGAAATTAAAAGATGCTTACTCATTGGAAGAAAAGCTATGATCAACCTAGACAGCATATTAAAAAGCAGAGACATTACTTTGCTGACAAAGGTCTGTCTAGGCAAAGCTATGGTTTTTCCAGTAGTCATGTATGGATGTGAGAGTTGGACCATAAAGAAAGCTGAGCACTGAAGAACTGATGCTTTTGAACTGTGGTGTTGGAAAAGACTCTTCAGAGTCCCTTGGGCTGCAAGAAGATCAAATCAGTCCATCCTAAAGGAAATCAGTCCATCCTAAAGGAAATCAGTCCTGAATATTCACTGGAAGGACTGATGCTAAAGCTGAAGCTCTATTATTTTGGCCACGTGATGTGAAGAGCAGACTCACTGGAAAAGACCCTGATGCTGGGAAAGATTGAAGGCAGGAGGAGAAGGTGACGACAGAGGAGGAGATGGTTAGATGGTATCTCGGACTCAATAGACATGAGTTTGTGCAAGCTCCGGGAGTTGGTGATGGACAGGGAAGCCTGGCGTGCTGCAGTCCGTGGGGGACACTACTGAGCAACTGAATTGATAATGCCACACACTATAGGATTTTGTCACTCAGATTCTTGGAAAGGGTGTCCCCACATCATATCACATTCCATTCATTTTTCCAGTAGGGTATTCTATATTTTACTTGGTAACTGGACAAGAAAACTGAGTTTACAATCATGTTTTATCCTTTGAAATTAAATGGTTCTGCTCTTATAAATAACCAGGATTTCACCTCTATCAACAGGAATCTTCACGTGACTGAACGGTCGTCTGCACAGAGTGTTGTCAGAGTGATTTCTGCAGGATGTTGTTATATTCTCTTCATGCCATTAACCCAAACAGCAGGGCCCAGACTACCAACCTTAAGTTGCTAAAGTGGCATCAAACAAGGAAGCTGGTTAAGATGCAGCCACTCATAACTTGAGCCAGAATCAATGAATCAGGATTAGGACAAAGAATAAATGTCCTTTTGTCAGTAAAAAGTTTTTTTTTTCAATAGCAAAAAGAGCAAGAGTGACACTTGGTGGTCAGTACAAGGCATCACAAAGGACCGCACCATAAGAAATATTCTCAGGGAACTTGTCCTGGAGTTTTGAAAGCAGCGGGGAGTCTCTGCTGTTCATAGTGAAACAAGACCCCCGTGTACAAGGATAGTATCACTCTTGCTCTGGTTAGAGGCTAACTATCAGAAGTGACACCACACTGCTGCTATTGTGAATAAACAGAAGTCAGTGTGTCCAAAGAAGAACATTCCAGGGGGAAAAAAATTAGATAACTGTTAAGAGTCTGGGCAAAACCTCATGTGATAAATAACAACTGTAAATAAAGCAATTATCTCCCACTGCACAGAACTTGGTCACTCATTCTTACACTCTGAACTTATCATTCTTCCTGGGCTTAAATCAAAACCCCATTTATTAATATTTCTTAGCATAACCGAGTTATTTCCAATCACTGTAACTATCTTCTTATGTTCTATCAGTTAAAGCCCAGACCAAAGAAAGAGCTTATTTTAAAGTATCTAATAAATACATACACGTGGAAGTGAATGAACAAGGCCAAACAAATGAAAACCCGAATGGTTTAAGAAAATAGGACAACAACTGACGGAGAACAGGAGTAAACAACTTTTAAAACACAGCTTTCCAGGAGCAGCAGAGAACAAGAGTTTCCAAGGGACACCACAAAGGGCTGCATTCCATCTTTATCCTCTGGGAACAGAGATGGAAAATGTGTTCTAGTGAGTGTGTCGGTGTTTATGCTCAGATGACCATGCAGCATGTAGTCTCTGGCAGTGGTTTTCAACTTGGCTGCACATTAGATCCACCAGAACAGATTTTAAAATCTTTTCATCCAGGCTACAATACACACACTTAATCAGAATTTCTGAGGTTGGGATCTAAGTGTGAGAGTTGTTTAAAGTTACCCAGTTGACTCAATTGTGCAGCCATGACTGAGAACCACCACATAAAGGGAGAATAAGAGGTGTTCTCAAACATTTTGGTTTCAAGATTTTCCCATATTTAAAAAAGAAAATTTTGACCCTGCAGTGTGGCTCGCAGGAGCTCCGGTTCCCTGACGAGGGATCAAACCCCAGGCCCATGGCAGTGCCCACTGAAGCACCTGGGAATTCCCAAGGTCTTTCCACGTTCTTAAAGATTACTGAGGACTCCAAAGAGCTTCTGTTTAGATGAGTTCTATTTATTGGTATTTTTATTACAAGTGAAATTTTAAAAATTACCTATTAATTCATTTAAAATAATAATAATAAATTCATGTTAGCATAAATAACATATGTTTACTAAAATAACTGTATTTTCCCTAACCAAAATATTTAGTGGGAAGAGTAGCACTACTTTATAATTTTCCAAATTTATGTAATGTCTGACCTAGGAGACATATAGATGCCATGTCTGCTTCTGCCTTCATTCTATTTTAATATTCTACTTTGATAGAAGTAGATTAAGAAAACCTGGTCTCCCTCAGATACATAGTTGGAAAAGGAAGAAGTATTTTAATTAATACTTTTTCGGACAACTGTGGATCTTCTTCTTTGACACTACATTAAAATTGAACAAATGACAATTTCTTAAAGGATGGCTACAGTGTGGAATCGGGACCCACATCAATGAGTTTTTGTACTTGTTACATTAAAATCCTTTGGTAAATTTTACCATTTGACTTGATCTTTTACCCAGGCATGCGTTAGCAAAATTATGCTATATTCATTGGGAATATACTGATTCATGAATTACCCACGCCTTTTAAATATTGACACATTTCATAATATATTATCAAAAAGTTGACTTATTTAAATAATACCATTCTGATATGTACTATTTTAGGGCAGCCAGGCATGAGGATTGTGTTTCTTAGACTTCCAATATCTGTATACTACTCAGGACACTGTCAGTGAACACAGAGATCATAAATTTTTGGAAACACTTAAAACAAAATGGTAAATTCATTATAATGTTTAAAAATTAAAAAGGTGAATGTCTTTCAAAATTCTTTCAGGGGATATTTGGTAAGTTTTACCATTTGAATTGATCTTTTACCCAGGCATGAGATAAAAGTGGTGGAGATGGTGACTGCAGCCATGAAATTAAAAGATGATTGCTACTTGGAAGAAAAGCTATGACCAACCTAGACAGCATATTAAAATAGCAGAGACATTACTTTGCCAACAAAAGTCTGTCTAGTCAAAGCTATGGTTTTTCCAGTATCATGTATGGATGTGAGATTTGGACCATAAAGAAAGCTGAGCACTGAAGAACTGCTGCTTTTGGACTGTGGTGTTGGAGAGTCCCTTGGACTGCAAGGAGATCCAACCAGTCCATCCTAAAGGAAATCAGTCCTGAATATTCATTGGAAGGACTGATGCTGAAGCTGAAGCTCCAGTATTTTGGCCACCTGATGCAAACAACTGACTCACTGGAAAAGATCCTGATGCTGGGAAAGATTGAAGGTGGGAGGAGATGGAGATGACAGAGGATGAGATGGTTGGATGGCATCAGCGACTCGGTGGACATGAGTTTGAGAAAGTTCTGGGAGTTGGTGATGGACAACTTGTTGTAGCCTGGCGTGCTAAAGTCCATGGGGTCGCAAAGAGTTGGACATGACTGAGTGACTGAACTGAACTGAGGTAAAGTTTGAAGGCCACCAAGTTGGCATATTTCTAAACCTTGCTGTTTTCCTTTCCAGTTTGCCAGTTTAAGGCTTTATAATATAGCACAAGTGTGTGTGGATTTGGGGCATTTTGATTTGTTTGAGAACACCAGATCTCTGTGGGGATCTACAGAGTGTGGAACTCTGCCCACTGGAAAGTTTCCAATTGCTCAGACAGAGAACTCTGAGTTAACTATTCCACCTAGGTCTTTACTCACATATACTACTAAAGACAGAATAGAAAACCATAAGTTCATACACAGAAAGGAATAACAGTGACTTTTTAAACCTATTCTGGGCTCAAAGCAAAGGACTCCCAGTCCTTTCATCTCTAGCACTGGCAAGACAAGTCTCTTTTCTTTAGGCTTTATGATGGAAACATAAGTATTTATGACTAGAAATAATCAGAATAATAAAATTTTAAAGGATTTTTACTAAAAGGTCAATCTCTATTACCATAACAATTTCAGAAAATGATGTTTAATAATTTACTTTCAACACAGTTCAGTCAGTTCAGTCGCTCAGTCGTGTCTGACTCTTTGTGACCCCATGAACCGCAGCACACCAGGCCTCCCTGTCCATCACCAACTCCCGGAGTTTACTCAAACTCATGTCCATCGAGATGGTGATGCCATCCAGCCATCTCATCCTCTGTCGTCCCCTTCTCCTCCTGTTGGTCCTTTAATGGACCAGACCCTGGTGGTCTGGAGTCGACGATGAGAGAGTGAAAGAAGGAAAGAGGCTAATATTCCCTGGGTTACATAGCTGGCTTCCGCGCTCCAGGGAATCAGACAGAAATAGATAGAGAAAGAAAGAGAAAGAAAGACACGGGGACCAAAGCTCTGATGGAGCTAAGGTGTTTTAATCAACATGGCATGGGCATATAGTAGTTATTCTAAGCAAAGATAAAGATTAAAATTCCAGACTTATAAAACATAAGATGATCCCTATCAAAGAGACAGTTGCAAACAATCACCTTTTCATAAGAAGGAAGAGGGTACTTATCACTGTAATGAGAAATGCCTGGATTCCTCAGCCCCTGGAAAGGCGTGCCTCTCCTCTTAATTCCTGAATATTCAGGAATCAATAAGGGCCAGAGGGTTCCTGACAGATCCAAAACAGCACACAGGAAGCCTCTTGTTAAATGCTTTCTGACATCCTCCTGCCCCCAATCCCTCCCAGCATCAGGGTCTTTTCCAATGAGTCAACTCTTTGCATGAGGTGGACAAAGTACTGGAGTTTCAGCTTCAGCATCAGTCCTTCCAATGAACACCCAGGACTGATCTCCTTTAGGATGGACTGGTTGGATCTCCTTGCAGTCCAAGGGACTCTCAGGAGTCTTCTCCAACACCACAGTTCAAAAACATCACTTCTTTGGGGCTCAGCTTTCTTCACAGTCCAACTCTCACATCCATACATGACCACTGGAAAAACCATAGACTTGACTAGACAGAACTTTGTTAGCAAAGTAATGTCTCTGCTTTTTAATATGCTATCTAGGTTGGTCATAACTTTCCTTCCAAGAAGTGTCTTTTAATTCATGGTTGCAATCACCATCTGCAGTGATTTTGGAGTCCCAAAAAAATAGTCTGACACTGCTTCCACTGTCTCCCCATCTATTTCCCATGAGGTGATGGGACCAGATGCCATGATCTTAGTTTTCTGAATGTTGAGCTTTAAGCCAACTTTTTCACTCTCCTCTTTCACTTTCATCAAGAGGCTTTTTAGTTCCTCTTCACTTTCTGCCATAAGGGTGGTGTCATCTGCATATCTGAGGTTATTGATGTTTCTCCCGGCAATCTTGACTCCAGCTTGTGCTTCATCCAGCCCAGCGTTTCTCATGATGTACTCTGCATATAAGTTAAATAAGCAGGGTGACAATATACAGTCTTGATGTACTCCTTTTGCTATTTGGAACCAGTCTGTTGTTCCATGTCCAGTTCTGTTGCTTCCTGACTTTCATATAGGTTTCTCAAGAGGCAGGTCAGGTGGTCTGGTATTCCCGTCTCTTTCAGAATTTTCCACAGTTTATTGTGATCCACACAGTCAAAGGCTTTGGCACAGTCAATATGCAGAAATAGTTGTTTTTCTGGAACTTTCTTGCTTTCTCGATGATCCAGCAGATGTTGGCAATTTGATCCCTGGTTCCTCTGCCTTTTCTAAAACCAGCTTGAACATCTGGAAGTTCTCGGTTCACATATTGGTAAAGCCTGGCTTGGAGAATTTTAAGCATTGCTTTACTAGCGTGTGAGATGAGTGAAATTATGCGGTAGTTTGAGCATTCTCTGGGATTACCTTTCTTTGGGATTGGAATGAAAACTGACCTTTTCCAGTCCTGTGGCCACTGCTGAGTTTTCCAAATTTGCTGGCATATTGAGTGCAGCACTTTCACAGCATCATCTTTCAGGATTTGAAATAGCTCAACTGGAATTCCATCACCTCCACTAGCTTTGTTCGCAGTGATGCTTTCTAAGGTCCACTTGACTTCACATGGCAGGATGTCTGGCTCTAGGTGAGTGACCACACCATCTTGATTATCTGGGTTGTGAAGATCTTTTTTGTACAGTTCTTCTGCGTATTCTTGCCACCTCTTCTTAATATCTTCTGCGTCTGTTAGGTCCATACAATTTCCGTCCTTTATCGAACTCACCTTTGCATGAAATGTTCCCTTGGTATCTCTAATTTTCTTGAAGAGATCTCTAGTCTTTCCCACTCTGTTGTTTTCCTCTACTTCTTTGCATTGATTGCTGAGGAAGGCTTTCTTATCTCTCCTCGCTATTCTTTGGAACTCTGCATTCAAATGGGAATATCTTCCCTTCTCTCCTTTGCTTTTCACTTCTCTTCTTTTCACAGCTATTTGTATGGCCTCCTCAGACAAACATTTTGCCTCTGTGCTTTTCTTTTCCATGGGGATGGTCTTGATCCCTGCCTCCTGTACAATATCACGAACCTCCATCCATAGTTCATCAGGCACTTTATCTATCAGATCTAGTCCCTTAAACCTATTTCTCACTTCCACTGTATAGTCATAAGAGATTTGATTTAGGTCATACCTGAATGGTCGCAGTTTTCCCTACTTTCTTCAATTTAAATCTCAATTTGGCAATAAGGAGTTCATGATCTGAGCCACAGTCAGCTCCCGGTCTTGCTTTTGCTGACGGTATAGAGCTTCTCCATCTTTGGCTGCAAAGAATATAATCAATCTGATTTCGGTGTTGACCATCTGGTGATGTCCATGTGTAGAGTCTTCTCTTGTGTTGTTGGAAGAGGGTGTTTGCTATGACCAGTGCGTTCTCTTGGAAAAACTCTATTAGCCTTTGCCCTGCTTCATTCCGTACACCAAGGCCAAATTTGCCTGTTACCCCAGGCGTTTCTTGACTTCCTGCTTTTGCATTCAAGTCCCCTATAATGAAAAGGATATCCTTTTTGGGTGTTACTTCTAAAAGGTCTTGTAGGTCTTCATAGAACTGTTCAACTTCAGCTTCTTCAGCCTTACTGGTTGGGGCATAGGCTTGGATTACCGTGATATTGAATGCTTTACCTTGGAAACGAACAGAGATCATTCTGTCGTTTTTGAGATTGCACCCAAGTACTGCATTTTGGACTGTTTTGTTGACCATGATGGCTACTCCATTTCTTCTAGGGGATTCCTGCCCACAGTAGTAGATATAATGGTCATCTGAGTTAAATTCACCCATTCTGGTCCATTTTAGTTCACTGATTCCTAGAATCTCGACATTCACTCTTGCCATCTCCTGTTTGACCACTTCCAATTTGCCTTGATTCATGGACCTAACATTCCAGGTTCCTATGCAATATTGCTCTTATGGCATCAGATCTTGCTTCTATCACCAGTCACATTCACAACTGGGTATTATTTTTGCTTTGGCTCGATTCCTTCATTCTTTCTGGAGTTATTTCTCCACTGATCTCCAGTAGCATATTGGGCACCTGCCGAGCTGGGGAGTTCCTCTTTCAGTATCCTATCATTTTGCCTTTTCATACTGTTCATGGGGTCCTCAAGGCAAGAATACTGAAGTGGTTTGCCATTCCCTTCTCCAGTGGACCACATTCTGTCAGACCTCTCCACCATGACCCGTCTGTCTTGGATGACCCCACACGGCATGGCTTAGTTTCATTGAGTTACACAAGGCTGTGGCCCGTGTGATCAGATTGGCTAGTTTCCTGTGATTATGGCTTCATTGTGTCTGCCCTCTGATGCTCTGTCGCAACACCTACCCTCTTACTTGGGTTTCTCTTATCTTGGACATGGGGTATCTCTTCACGACTGCTCCAGCAAAGCGCAGCCACTCCTCCTCACCTTGGACGAGGGGTATCTCCTCACTTTCAACACAAAGAGGTCCTAAATACTTTGTCTATTTTATTCAGCTTTATCTTGACCTTCATTAGTACCTAGGGACAGGCAGTCTTTGTGGTACCAGATCTATGGGCCTTGTATTTGGGAATGGGACGTCTTAGGATCAGTGTCAAATAATATTTGCTTGTCTGGTCATCTGAGAGGTTAGAAATTCACCACCAGAAATTAAATGAAGTATTTTAGACCCATAAGCATTGGTCAGCAGTTTCATGGATGTGTTCTATCCCTGCCTTCAGGTTCTCTGGGATGCAAAAAGGGAATGGGAGAGGGTGGGGTAAGAGAGTGGAGTAAAAGGGAAAGTCCAGTTTCTCCACGGCCTTGGGTAGCCTGGATATATAGGTAGAAATAGGGGGGACTGCCAACGAGCCTGATAGCAGTCAAGAACTGTGTTCAGTTTACTTTTGTATCCACATTACTGAACACACAGACTGGTGCAGTGTCTGGCTTTCATCAACAATGTTTATTTCTAACATTCCTCAGCTCTGCGTGTCCCAGGCCAAGTGTGCCATTCCAGATCTTCAGAGCTGTTGTAGGTCAAACTCTTAAATAATTGTTCGTGGGCATTTAAAAACTGCTTGAGAAATTTTTCCAGAGTAGTATTTAACATTTTAACTATAATAAGTAATTAGCCTTTGAGATTTGCTCAAGAGTAAGGATAATTTGTCTTAAATCTTTAATGTGGCATAATAAAACAAATGCAAACACAAGTTAAATATGGAAATGAAGTATCTAGAGATCAATGGAATCTCCTTCTCAAAAGATATTTCGTACCGGAACAATATAGAAACTCCCTGGGTTAGAGTAAAGAGGAATTCTGCCTGTGGACAGTAATAATAGCTACCAATTACTACTATTGCTATAATTGCTACTTGTCCAGTATTGTGCTACATCTACATAATAATCCCATAAATATTCATATCCCCTTTCATTGGGAAACAAATAAGGTTAGAGAGGCTAAATTACCTGGCCATGGTCAGAGAACTGGTAAATGGCAGAGCAAAGATTCAAACCCAGATGTTAACCTAGATGGGTTCCAGGAGCATCTCCAGCTATGAGAGTCAGTGATTGTTTGCCAGTCTCCCAGGAGCCACAAGAATGGCTTGCCCATAAATGGACTGTGAGGCAATGAAAGCTGGAATGAGCTGCGTGGGTGGTAGCTGTGTGCAGACACAGTTCTGTGTGAGATTTTACCGTGCCGTGGAACTCCAGCACCTTTTCCTGGGGGGATCACAATCTGATTAAGCACGTTGGGAGGCTTCCTACTGTTCAGCAATTCACTAAAAGCAAGGATAATATAGACAAGCCATGCTTGGTTAGTCCATCTATAATTTAAGATCAGCCCAATTTGACCCAAAGTTTTTCTACTATTCAGTTGCCAGTTTAAAAAATAACTTTTGGAGCAAGATCAAGAGTAGTGCAAAGCATTTTTCCACTTGAAGAAGTGCATGTGACAGCTGGGATTTCAATTCTATTTGCAAATTGCTTTCCAAGGAAACCCACAGTTAACATGTTCAATATAAATTTGATTTTGCAAAGTCCTAGACTGTAATTGTCACAGTTTTCTCTGCCTCCATCTATTTCTTTAAACCAATGGGATTCAGCTCCCCGAAAGCAGCTATTATTGCCCTGTGACCCAAAATTCATCATTTAAAAATGTACAAATACTTCTTTAAAATCATAAGATAGCAGGATCTACAGAAAGTATCAGATCAGCAAGTATTATTTAAATATAGATGGAAACTCCTAGCCAGATTCTGGCTGGTAGGAAAATATCAATTAGCAGATGACTAAATTGGAAGAATCCACATTTGGTTTTCAAATATCTTGGCTACTGTAGTCTTGTTTTTACCCCATGGCAAGCCAGATCTATCCAGTCACTCAATAAACTGAAACTCTGTGTAGGGCCCTTTTGGGCCTCCCAGGGGGCTCAAGTGGTAAGGAATCCACCCGCTAGTGTGGGAGACACAAGAGATGCATGTTCAATCGCTGGGTCAGGTTGAGAAGATCCTGTGGAGCAGGAAATGGCAACCCACTCCAGTAATCTTGCCTGGGGAACCCCATGGACAGAGGAGTCTGGCAGGAAAATAACACATTGTGTACATCTGCTATTGTCCTTTGTTTCTTAGTCTTGATGGCAGCAGTGAGGATCATGTATGAGAATGTCTAGTTTTGTGCATGAAATTTGTCCCAGAAAATTGGCCTGAAATTTAGTAGCTTTGGTACATGACTCCATGGCACTGCTCTAAAGCATTATCATTTCCTATCCATGTGACCATGGAAAAGTCACTTAACTTATTAAATGAAGTCTTTATATTACTGCAGGCAGTTGCCATGGGAATTATGTAGAATAATACACATGAAATACTTAACACCAGTACTGGTACAGAGTAAATGCTCAGTAATGTTTAATATTGACATATGTCATTAGACCTCAGAGAAAACTAACATTATTCTGTAAATTCACAACAGTAGTCATGAGTCAAACAGATCTTCTTTCAAATCTAAATTCTACTACTTACTAGCGGTTTGACTTTGAGAGTGTTATTTAATCTCTCTGAATCTCACTTTTAAAATTCCAGCTGATATTTCTGAGGAATTGGGCTTTTTTTTTAAAAAAAAAAAACATATTAGGAAGCATCCTATAGAAGAAATATATGCTTAAATTATGCTACTTCTCAAAATTATGTACATGAAAGGGAGGGGAGGTGATGTGAGAACACCATTCAGATATAGAGCCTAAGGGTTGTATTGTTTTCAGATAACATTTGAAAACAATAATTCAACTATAGTTGGTATATTAAAACAACAATAAATCAAGCTGGATTTTAAAACGGCAGGGGAACCAGAGATCAAATTGCCAACATCCACTGAATCACAGAAAAAGCAAGGTAATTCCAGAAAAATATCTACTTCTTCTTCATTGACCACACTAAAGCCTTTGACTGTATGGATCACAACCAACTGCGGAATCTTTGTATAAAGAGATGGGAATACCAGACCACCTTGCCTACCTCCTGCAAAACCTGTGTGCAAGTCAAGAAGCAACAGTTAGAACCAAACATGGAACAACAGACTGGTTCAGAATTGGGAAAGGAGTATGCTAAGGTTGCATATTGTCACCCTGCTTATTTAACTTCTATGCAGAGTACATTATGTGAAATGCCAGGCTGGATGAAGCACAAGCTGGAATCAAGATTGCTGGGAGAAATATCAATAATCTCAGATATGCAGATGACACCACCCTTATGGCAGGAAGTGAAGAGGAACTAAAGAGCCTCTAGATGAGGGTGAAAGAGGACAGTGAAAAAGCTGGCTAAAAACTCAACATTCAGGAAACTGCAATCGTGGCATCTGGTCCCATCACTTCATGACAAATAGATGCGGAAACAATGGAAACAGTGATAGACTTTATTTTCTTGGAGTCCAAAATCACTGTAGATGGTGATTGCAGCCATGAAATTAAAAGATGCTTGCTCCTTGGGAAAAAAACCTGTGATAAACCTAGACAGCATTATTAAAAAGCAGAGACATTACTTTGCCGACAAAAGTCTGCCTAGTCAAAGCTATGGTTTTTCCAGTAGTCAAGTATGGATGTGAGAGTTGGACCATAAAGAAGACTGCGCACTAAACAATTGATGCCTTCAAACTGTGGTGTTGGAAAAGACTCTTGAGAGTCCCTTGGACAGAAAGAAGATCAAACCAGTCAGCCCTAAAGGAAATCAATCCTGAATACTCACTGGAAGGACTGATGCTGAAACTAGAGCTCCAATAGTTTGGCCACCTAATGAAAAGAGCTGACTCATTGAAAAAGCCCTTATATGGGAAAAGTTGAGGGTAGGAGGAGAAGGGGGCGACAGAGGATGAGATGGTTGGGTGGCATTATTGACTCAATAGACATGAGTTTGAGCAAACTCTGGGGGATAGTGAAGGACAGAGAAGCCTGGCATGCTGCAGTCCATGGAGTTGCAAAGAGTCGGATATGACTGAGCAACTGAACAACAACAAAGGTAGAGCTTTCCTCATTTTTGTGCTCAAGGGGATTTCCCAGCCCATTCAGGAGCAGAGAAGGTCCTCAGGGGTCAACAGAGGAAGGGAGCACCAGCCCATAATATGTCCTGCTAACCTCCCAGAAACTCTTGCCCTGGAATCCATCTTGGCTGAAAGATGTACATATATATCAAGGAGCTCCCTGAATCAGACCAAATATAGGCATGAGCATAGGCCCATATAGTTTATCTGCTTCACAATCTCTGTCTCTTTGTTGAATTCTTTCTTCAAAGAAGACAAGGTCCTGCTTTAAGCTACCACATCTCTCATCCTCTGGCCCTGAAATCAAAATTTTGTCTTCTTTTTCTCATCACTATGGTTAGATATGGGGTATGAATGAGCCATCAGATTTCAGTCTTTTAAGGATTTTATCATTCCAAGTTTTAAGTTTGTCCTTATGGGAACAGGTCTATTTTATTTGATTAATATATTAGTATTTCCTTCTCTTTTGTATTTAATATCATGCCATGTGTTATACGTGAAAGCATATTTTAAGTTGACTGCTGAAATACTACTATTTCTTTGTCCAAAGACATTTTATTTGTACAGACTTTATTGAGCATTGTATACTAGAATGAAGACATTAGAGACATGATGAGTCACAGCTTAACTAGACTGTCACCAAGAATCAGTCTGAGACAGTTACTACTCTCAGACAACCAGTCAAGCAGTTAATGACTGAGAAAACCCCCTAGTTAATTTGTCAGCTGAAGTCTCAGTGGTTAGGAGCTTCATAAAGAACATGACTTGCATCCTTCTCTACAGACTGTCATCTAAAAACCCCGGAAATGGCTAACAGGCAGAAATTCTCTCCCACCCTTCTGAAGTTACTGCTTCCTATGAAAAAGAGTATTCCTGTCAATGCCTAGCCATGCTCCAGTGACAAGGCTGATGAACAACAGGCATAGAAAGACCAACGGCTTGCAGCCTGCTATGGTCCCAGGGAGCCCAATGCTGTGAGGAAGGATATTACTGCCATTTTGGCCAGGGATCCATGCCAGAGAGTGTAAATGAAAATGCGTCTCATGCAGAATTGACGTTTTGGACTATTCTTACTGAACTCAAAATACCAGAGTCAGAAACACAATTTGGGCATAAAATCATTTCTAGGAAGTTAGCATGTATATGGGTCATATTAATTCAGAGAACAGTAAGGGATCTTCCCAAGACCTTCTGAGAGCAACATGCACCTGAGGTAAGGGAGGCAGAAGTTATCCATGCCCGCTAGAAGTAGGAACATTCCCTCATTGCTTGGAAGTCCTCAAGTCCTGGAGTCTGTACTCCTGCCTACAAATATTGAAGCTGCTTCAACTTCAATATATGAAGAGAAGAGGAAAGTATGGACAAACAACAGAGGGACAGACAGCAAATGACTGAATATAAAATAATTTTTATGTTCACAACCAGAACAAAGAGGAAAATGGGCACAGGAATGACAAAATGCTAAAATTCATCTATTATAGAATCTGAATTCTGAATACTTCTAAAGCAATTTTCTTAATGTGCCAGCTTTCTGGGTAAGCTCTCTGGGAAATTTGATCACATAGTTACATCACTATCCTAGCCTCTCAGAAAGTAGGTTTGAAAGGGACTTAGAAAGTTTCCAGTCCAGTAACTTCATCTTGGGAAAACTAAAATCAGAGCAGTAGGATGTTTTCCCCAAGGTCGTAAGTTAAATTAGAAGTAAAGCTGAGACTAGATGCAGGTCTTGACCCCTGTGCAACGACACTTTCCCTCTTCTGTGTATGTGACAAAAGACAATGAAATATCCTGCTCGCAAGTCTCAACCAGTCATTCCGGTTTGAGGCTACATTGACGTTTTCCTATGAAGGTTTCCTTGGGACGAAGCTGGGCAATAGCGTTTTATTCTTCCCCATGGACGGTTTGTTATAAAGGCCTGCCCTGCAGCCCCTGATTCTTCAGGGGTTCTCATGCTAACTTTCTATCCTAAATTTCCTCTTGGGCAACGCCCTAAGCCTGCTCACAATCCATCTCTCTTAAACTAAAATTTATCTGCCCTGTGCTCTGTTCTCTCAAGGAAACTGAAGTCGCTCATTTGTGTCCGACTCTTTGTGACCCTATGGACTATAGCCCACCAGGCTACTGTGTCCATGGGATTTTCCAAGCAAGAAAACGAAAGTGAGTTGCCATTCCTTCTCCAGGGGATCTTCATGACCCAGGGATCGAACCCGGGTCTCCTGCATTGCAGCCAGACTACAGTGTGAGTCACCAGGGAATCCGCTATTCTCTCAAAGTCTCAGCAAACATTTGGCTGAAAATCTGTTGAATCTACCTATGTACACGAGGTTTCTTAACCTATCTCCACTTAGCTGACTCTCCAGATTAACTGGCATGGTCCATTCCTGCCTGTGCCCTTAGCACGCTGAGGACCTCCAGCTAGCCTACTAACATATGCAAGCATGTGTGGTGTGTGTTTTACAGTATGGCGTGTGTGCATATGTGTGTGTGTGTGTGTGTGTGCAAAATTTTTTTTTTGAGAATTTCTATAAAATCTTTCTGGTTTCACAGTAGTGATATTACCAAAAGCATGGACACAAAGTGAAACAGCTAATTTCTATGTACTCTTACTTCCTCTTCACTAAAAGCTACCAAAATTTAAAAGTGTTAGAGACTTAAAATGTGATTACTTTCTGATGGAACCCATAAACTCAGAAGGACAGAAATTATAAAGGAGGGAAACAAGTAGGAGGAATTGGTTTTGCTGACTATTCATCATCCTAACTAAGCACATCCCACTTAGAGTTATTTTGCAATAATGCCCCATGGTTTTTACATCTCCCTGGTTTTTTGACATTATTTCTGTTTTTACATTTGCTTTCATTTAATTTGCTACAAACATTTTTGATATGTTGAGTTGCTCCCAACAGTTAATTTTTTTATTAGAATGATGAAAATGCTTTATTTCTACCTTTTATTTCAATTCTCCAGATTTTATAAGGCATAGAAAGTCCTTATTTCTTGAGGAAATATTTCCTTCCAAGTCAAGAGAATGTAGGCTATTATTCTGAGAAAAGAAAAGTCAAGTTTTAGTTCAGTAACCACCACATTGGTCATGTTTCTAATTCTGTCTACCTGAGCATGAAGCAAATTAATCCTGCTTTTAGGATTATTGGCATATTGGAAGAAAACACAAAAACAGTCTCCTGAGAAGATATGACTTATTAAAGTGCTGTCTTAAGATCATTTAATAAATTTAAAATGAACTGCTTATCTTTGCCAAATCAACAGAACCAAGTAGAAACCTGAACACCGTATTATCTAGTTTTTAAGAAATGCTCTCCTTAACCATATACGTGCATTTTTAAATAAAAAATTTTAGAATCATTTTAAATTTATAGAGGAGTCATAAATATTTATAGAGCACTTTTGTATACCTCGAGCTCAGTTTCCCTGTTCCAACATCTGACATTAGTATGGCACATTTGTCATGACTAATAAGTCAATATTAATATACTGTTTTTAACTGAAGTCCAGTCCTTATTCAGATTTCCTGTTTTTTTTTTTTTTGACCATGCCACACAGCATGTGGGATCTTAATTCCCTGGCCAGGGATGGAGCTTGCACCCCCTGCATTGGAAGGGTGGAGTCTTAACCACTGGACCACCAGGAAAGTTCCAAATTTGTATATGTTTTACCTAATGGTCATGGTTCAGTTCCAGGACACTGTACAGAATACAGTTGAAATCATTAATCAACTCAGTATCAAAACTAAGACAACAATCTACATACCCCATACCCCAGTCAAGTCCCATTTCAACTGCATAATGCAACTTCCTCCTTTTTCAAAGTTTGTCCTCAAGGCACAAGATCGCTACCAGATTTATACAAAGTTGGTAAAACATCAAGTCAATCAAGTGAATCAGAATTATCTACACTGGTTGTTTGCCTAAATAGCCTAACTAGCCAAAATTGTTGTTTCAATAACAACTCATAGAAGTAGCTAGTGAACCAGAAACGGCAAGCTGGGTCTTTCACTGGCTGAACAGGAAGTGAAGTACCTGAAGGACAGGAGATGCTCACAGGCTGTCCTTTGGGACTTGGCACTTCCCTCTGAGCACCCAGTGTCTTCTGTTCCAATTCCAGATTGTTCTAGGCCCAATAGGTAATCTTTTTTTGCCTCTTTTTATTTTACATTAGACACTGCTGATCAAAAATAAAGTCTTCTTTGAGTGGGGTTATGCTTTCCTTTAGTTTTTCCTATCACATCAGCTGAGACACCTCACAGTGTGTGTGGAAACATAGGTATGAATATGGGTGCAGTTTCTTTTCCTCTGTGCTTTCCCCAGCAAGAAAATCACAGGGCTCATCCAGACTCCGGCTACAGTTGGTAAATGATTCTGGGCTATCTGGCCACCTGAACTTGGGTGAACCAAGACAGGAACAGCAAAAAAACGAAACTTTCCAAGTGGCTATTCAAAGGACTTACCATGTTTTACCAAAATGTATTACAGAAATGCCCCGAAACCTTCAAATTGGATACTAAAATCCATGGGGGTGCAATCTGTAGACATAAAGAAGGTCACTTGAATAGTTTCAAATTTTAAAACTCTTTCATTTTTATAGTCACTGGCTTATTGCCAGTGCATCTTTTAGCTAAGTTTTGCAAACTATGCTAACCTCTCATCCTAACCTAAGTGATCCACAGCCTTTACTGATCCTGCTAGAATGTGTGACTAATTACTTTAAAACCTTATACTTAGGAGCCAGACTCCCAAGGCAGGTTTCCCCAGGTTTCTGTTTGGCTAAACTTTAAGTTGCATATAAATACCCAGGCATAAAACTGGTATCTGGATTTTCCAGACCAGTATTTCTCAACATGTGGTCCACAGGTCAACAATGTCAGAATCTCCAGATGTTACTTAAAATGAAGATTCCAGGGTTTCAGGCAAACTGTGGCATTGGGATCTCTCCTGAGGGTGGAAGAGGACAGAAAACTCACTTTTAAATAAGATTATAAACCATTGTGATAATTGACAGTTATATATGAGTGTGTGTATATATATGTGTGTGTATAATCAAGGACAAGATATTTTGGTTGTGGGATGGGACTTTTGGATATATATTTTCAGGAAGGATTTCAGGCTTAGACCATGCTGACCTGAAGCCCTGACCTTCAAGGTCTAATGTATCTGGTAATAAAACTCCTTTGTTGTTTTTCTTATTCAGTCTCTCAGGGATGTCTGATTCTGCGACCCCATGGACCTTGAGATAAGCACCATCTGAGAGGTGTGACCTGAAGAATGAGGTAGCCAAGTATTTCAGGAACAGGGAAAGATAGGCACCAGAGCCTAAAGAAATGGAAAGGAGGTCGGTATAGCAAGAACCCTAGTAACCAAAGGAGAGAGGACTGGGAAACAAGTTTTGGCAATTAAGAATGTAAGGCAAGAAGATGGCTATATAATGTTCGTAGTCATACTAATGTATTATCTAAGAAGATGCCTAAGAATACTTTGACTCTTGGGGGTTACCATTGATTTACCACTCACTATTTACCATTGATTAAAGTCACGGATTTTATATCTTTGTAAAGGTATATATTAATTTACAGGAAATCAATAAACTAATTTTTTCCTGGTAAATAATCCCAAAGGCTATGATTTTATTTCTCTGTAGTATTTAACCCATGTTATATCTAACTCAATATTACTACTCCAACTTCCTTTGCGTTAATTTTTCCATTGATCCTCTATATATTTGTGCCTTACATCCTTCTCTAAACCAACTTTTTCATCTTACAGTTTTCCTCATTAATTAACTACATAATTGTTTGAAAATTACACTTTTGCAGTTGCAGAGACAGGCAAGAGCTGCTCCTATGTGCCTTGTACGCCTTGAAATGACTGCTGGGTGCCTTTAAGAGAACGGGTATGAAGGAGGAATGGAGATAACAGAGAGACTGCTAGAAGCCTACTGCAGTAGGGCAAGCAAGGGATGAAGTCAGACAGAAGAGGGGGATTCTGTGGAGAGAGAAAGAAATAGATAAAGTTGAGAGTAAACTTTCAACCAGCTATTTAGTGAGACTTTGATTTAATAGGATTCATTGTAGTAGGTAAGTTTTGATATGTGAATAGTGCGGCGAAAGAGGGGAAATGTCAAAAATCAATTCTATCAGACCATGAAAATATTAGGAGGAAAACCCAGAGTATAAGACCATTTTGTAGGAAATAAAACAACATACCTTTTTAAGATGATAAATAAGGTTCTTGCTTTTTTCAATCAGTCCTACATGAAATAATGGTCAGATAAATTGATAGAATAAAAGAAAAATATAAACTAAATTCATAAAAATTTAACTTTGTAAAAAGGATAAAGAGCATGCCTATTAGAGTTCTACACATGGACATCACCAGATGGTCAACACCGAAATCAGATTGATTATATTCTTTGCAGCCAAAGATGGAGAAGCTCTATACAGTCAGCAAAAACAAGACCGGGAGCTGACTGTGGCTCAGATCATGAACTCCATATTGCCAAATTCAGGCTGAAATTGAAGAAAGTGGAGAAAACCACTAGATCATTCAGGTATGACCTAAATCAAATCTCTTATGACTATACAGTGGAAGTGAGAAATAGATTTAAGGGACTAGATCTGATAGACAGAGTGCCTGATGAACTAAGGACAAAGGTTCATGACATTGTACAGGAGACAGGAATCAAGCCCATCCCCAAGAAAAAGAATTACAAAAAAGCAAAATGGCTGTCTGAGGAGACCTTACAAAAGCTGTGAAAAGAAGGGAAGTGAAAAGCAAAGGAGAAAAGGAAAGATATTCCCATTTGAATGCAGAGTTCCAAAGAATAGCAAGGAGAGATAAGAAAGCCTTCCTCAATGATCAGTGCAAAGAAAGAGAGGAAAACAATAGAATGGGAAAGACTAGAGATCTCTTCAAGAAAATTAGAGATATCAAGGGAAAACTTCAGGCAAAGATGGGTTTGATAAAGGACAGAAATGGTATGGACCTAACAGAAGCAGAAGATATTAAGAAGAGGTGGCAAGAATACGCAGAAGAACTGTACAAAAAAGATCTTCACAACCCAGATAATCACAATGGTGTGGTCACTCACCTAGAGCCAGACATCCTGCCATGTGAAGTCAAGTGGGCCTTAAGAAGCATCACTACGAACAAAGCTCGTGGAGGTGATGGAATTCCAGTTGAGCTATTTCAAATCCTGAAAGATGATGCTGTGAAAGTGCTGCACTCAATATGCCAGCAAATTTGGAAAACTCAGCAGGGGCCACAGGACTAGAAAAGGTCAGTTTTCATTCCAGTCCCAAAGAAAGGCAATGCCAGAGAATGCTCAAACTACCGCACAATTGCACTCATCTCACGTGCTAGTAAAGCAATGCTTAAAATTCTCCAAGCCAGGCTTCAGCAATATGTGAACCATGAACTTCCAGATGTTCAAGCTGGTTTTAGAAAAGGCCGAGGAACCAGATCAAATTGCCAATATCTGCTGGATCATCGAAACAGTAAGAGAGTTCCAGAAAAAAACATTTATTTCTGCTTTATTGACTACACCAAAGCCTTTGACTATGTGGGTCACAATAAACTGTGGGAAATTCTGAAAGAGATGGGAATACCAGACCACCTGACCTGCCTCTTGAGAAACCTGTATGCAGGTCAGGAAGCAACAGTTAGAACTGGACATGGAACAACAGACTGGTTCCAAATAGGAACAGGAGTACGTCAAGGCTGTATATTGTCACCCTGCTTATTTAACTTATATACAGAGCACATGATAAGAAACGCTGGGCTGGAGGAAGCACAAGCTGGAATCAAGATTGCCGGGAGAAATATCAATAACCTCAGATATGCAGATGACACCACCCTTATGGCAGAAAGTGAAGAAGAAATAAAGTGCATCTTGATGAAAGTGAAAGAGGAGAGTGAAAACATTGGCTTAAGGCTCAACATTCAGAAAACTAAGGTCCTGGCATCTGGTCCCATCACTTCATGGCAAAGAGATGGGGAAACAGTGGAAACAGTGTCAGACTTTATTTTTTGAGCTCCAAAATCACTGCAGATGGCGACTGCAGCCATGAAATTAAAAGACGCTTACTCCTTGGAAGGAAAGTTATGACCAACCTAGATAGGATATTAAAAAGCAGAGACATTACTTTGCCAACAGAGGTCCGTCTAGTCAAGGCTATGGTTTTTCCAGTGGTCATGTATGGATGTGAGAGTTGGACTGTAAAGAAAGCTGAGCACCGAAGAATTGATGCTTTTGAACTGTGGTGTTGGAGAAGGCTCTTGAGAGTCCCTTGGACTGCAAGGAGATCCAACCAGTCCATCCTAAAGGAGATCAGTCCTGAGTGTTCTTTGGAAGGACTGATGTTGAAGCTGAAACTCCAACATTTTGGCCACCTCATGCAAAGAGCTGACTCATTTGAAAAGACCCTGATGCTGGGAGGGATTGAGGGCAGGAGCACAAGGGGACGACAGAGGATGAGATGGCTGGATGGTATTACTGACTCGATGGACATGGGTTTGGGTGGACTCCAGGAGTTGGTAATGGACAGGGAGGCCTGGTGCGCTGCATTTCATGGGGTCGCAAAGAGTCGGACACGACTGAGCGACTGAACTGAACTGAACTGATTAAAGTTCAGTGTTAAAGTTAAAAAAAAGTAGACTTAAGTAGACATTACTAACTGAGCAGGAAAAAAATTAGGCCTCCAGAGAATATGTAATAAAAAGCTCTCCATAGACTGGGAAGAAGTTTATATAGGTAAGAAATCTAATTTACTCAATATATTTAGGAAATTTATGAATATGAGACTCAGCATTTTACCCCAGTCATGATTTCCAGAAATAAATTTAATGACAGAATTGTAGGATTTTCAATTTACCTACCAAACTACTAGGAAATTTTATTTTATATGATTCATAAAATCTTCATATCACTTTCCCAAAATTTATTTACTTTTCACTTGCGTTTCAATACAAACAAGTGATTTTCTTTTGTAGTCATTTCTTTTATCTTAAGCAATCAATCTGGTGTTTTTCATTCTACCACTTTAGTTTTACACTGGTACATTTTCTGACAGCAAAGCCACAGATTGTTAAGAGAGACTACTAAACTAACTTTGCATATTAGAGCTATAACAAAAGAGAAAGTACTCTCATCAGTAAGTTTTGCCTTTAAAAGCATGCATGCCCTCGAATACCTATAATAGGGCTTACAAATGAGAAGTCCTTGTTCAGATTAAGCTGCCATGCATCATGTGTCAACGTTAAAATAAGCAATTGCAAATTACAAAGACAGAATAAAGATATTCTGTCATTTTGGTACATGTAGTGGGGAAAGTGTGAAAGCAAAAGAGATCATATATCAACAGTATCACTTTTATATAGTTACTGAACCTTCATAAGCAGGAATTCCCAAGTGATTACTCAGTGCTGAAGTTCCGGACTTATTACATAAAATATCTATCAAAGCCAAGATGATGAAGGATAAGCAACTTCTGTGTGATTAATAGGTACAGGAGTACAAAACAAAGGAGATTAAAAAAGCCAATGGGTTTTATTGATAGAGTCAACCTCAACTCTCAACAAGGCAAAATACTCATTTAATCAGCAACCCAGTAAGCTGCTTAGAAAAATACTTCTCTGCCCCAGGTGAAAAACTAGCATGAGCTTGTAGATGATACCACATTTAGCAAATTCATTCATGACGTTCAATAAGAAATACTTTCTTGATTAAAAAAAAATATTTCTCAAAAGCAGCTAAATGAAGATTGTCCTTTATTTAATTTTTTTATTTTTATTTTTTTATCACCAGAAACCATTCAATTTTATTAATTAAAATATATGAATATCACACATAGTCATAATAAAACCTTTTACAATCCACTGCGTGCCCTTAATTAAAATACAGATTTACAAACATAGACAACAATATTCATTTCCTTTAATGGAGGAACAGGGTTTTATCTCATCTAGAAAACCTCTCGAGTTCAGTTGAAAAAATATACTGAAGCTGCTATAGATTGAATTAAGAATGCACTGCATAGACAATGCTAATCCAAGTAATTCCTCCTGTTCGTTGTTCTCTGTGTGTGTGTGTCTTAGGGCAGCCAGATTTAGCAAGTAAAAATACAGAACACCCAGTAAAATTTGAATTTCAGATAAAAACAGATAAAATTTATTATTGGTAAAATTATTTATTGTTTATCTGAAATTCAAATTTAACTAGGTTTCCTATACTTTGTCTGGCAAACTAGCACTCCTATGTATGTATGTCTCTGTGTATGCAGTTGTCTTGTTATAACTACTGTTTTTTTTTAACACAAGAACAGCTAATACTTACATAGATCATATCCTTAGAACTACAGAGTTTAGAGCAGGAAGCTCCATAGACATAATGTAGTTTAATAATTTTATTCTATAATTAAGCAAACTGAGATGCAAACAAATTAAATGATTTGTCAAGATCCCACAGCTAGTTAATATTCAGAGAAAGAACTAGAATACAATTTTCCTGGATCCCATTTCTTTCTAACACTATATATTTCTCTCTTAAGTCTGAACTACTAATTGGTTTTTCAGCAACAAATTTGGGCCAGACTGATGACTTCATTAAGACAGATACATCTATTTATGCACCATTTTGGTTTCTGCATATGGGATAAAATATAAGCAAACACACACATAGCTGCAAGGAGAGTTTCAAGGCTACACATTATATAGAAAGAACATCTGTTGCTGGAGGCTTCCCAGAATCCATGCCTCCTTTAAATATTAGCACCCAAAATTCATTTTAGGAAACGACTCTAGCCCACTGACCACAGTCTGATAGAGCTATTGATTAGAACACCTTTCCCAGTCATTAAGTGAGCATATGACCCACTCAGCAAGCTAAGCCAGTTGACAGTTTTCATTCCCAGACCACTGCTAGACTTCAGTTTTAGTTTTGAGGCAAAGTAGCCAAAGGATCGGAGAAGGCAATGGCACCCAACTCCAGTACTCTCGCCTGGAAAATCCCATGGACGGAGGAGCCTGGTGGATTGCAGTCCATGGGGTCAGGAAGGGTCTGATGTGACTGAGTGACTTTACTTTCACTTTTCACTTTCATGCATTGGAGAAGGAAATGGAAACCCACTCCAGTGTTCTTGCCTGGAGAATCCCAGGGACGGGGGAGCCTGGTGGGCTGCCGTCTGTGGGGTCGCACAGAGTCGGACACGACTGAAGCGACAGCAGCAGCAGCCGCCAAAGGATGATTCCTTCAACCCAACCCCACCCAGACAAGGAGATGGTTTCAGGTCATGTGTTACAGTGGAAATGATGAAGCCAGACGACGGAGCAGTTCTCACTTCCAAGACCTTTTAAAGCTGATTAGTTCCTTCTGTATAAAGGCAGGTTCTTCAGCTCTTTCATAGTCTTCCAATAAGCTACCTGTTTAGCTAATAGAAACAGAATTGGCTTCTGGCTTCTATTGCTTTCAACCAAGGAACTGTGATTAAGAAACAGTATATGCACATTTCAAAAAGAAATTGAATTGTAATGTTGATATGCAAAGAACTTTTAGCATCATAGGCAATCCAATAACTGAGAGGTGCAAAAGAAAGAATACTGAGTCACTGAAAAATTTAAATATATTAAATTTGTATATTATATTTTATATATTTTATTTGATTGATTATAAAATTAATCTAAAATGTTCAGTTGCAAAAAGTCAAAATCAAACTGTTATGTAGATTACTATTAAACTTTCAAAAATTTAAATGTAAAAATTTGAACTATAAAGATTATAGAACAAACATAGGAGAAAATTGTTTTTACCTTGAGTTAGACCAAGATTTCTTGAAAAGTCACAAAAAGCATAAACCATACAAAGAAAATAGTGATAAACTGGTCCTCACCAAAACTGTGAATTTTGCCCTTTAAAAGATACTCTTCAGAAAGTGGAAAGACAAGCCACAAACCATGGACTGGGAGTAAAGATTTGTAAAAAAGTATATATACATATATATGTGTATATATACATGCCGGGCATTAGCACGTGCACTCAGTTGCTAAGTCATGTCCAACTCTCTGTGATCCCAAGGGCTGTAGTCCTCCAGGTTCCTTTGTCCGTAGGATTCTCCAGGCAAGAATACTGGAGTGGGTTGCTGTTTCCTCTTCCAGGGGACCTTCCCAACCCAGGGATCGAACTTGTGTCTCTTGTGTCTCCTGCATTGATAGGCAGAGTCTTTACCAGGGGCTAAGATGGTAAAGAATCTGCCTGCAATGCAGGAGACCTGGGTTCGATTCCTGGGTTGGGAAGATCCCCTGGAGGAGGGCATGGTAACCCACTCCAGTATTCTTGCATGGAGAATCTCCATGGACAGAGGAACCCAGAGTTGGACATGAATGAAGTGACTAAGCAGCATATATATATTTAAAACTTGTAGCCAAAATATTTAACAAAAATTCTCAAAACTCTCAAAACTGTAGAAAAATAACAAAAATGAGAGAAGATTTGAATAGACACTTCACCAAAGAAGTACATATATGCAAGTGAGCATATGAAAATATGTTCAACATCACTAATTATCAGAGAAATACAAACTAAAAACACAATGGAAAAAAATTTCACAACCAAAAGGAACCTAAGGATTTATGACAACTTAATATACTTAGTCATTCTACACAGCATCCTAGAATCTGGGAAAGATTCTGGGAAAGAGTCTAGGAAAATCTAAATAAAGGGATAATAAATAAATAAATCTAAATAAGGAAATCTACATAAAGTATGGACTTTGGTTAATGATAATATATTCAATATAGATTCATTATTGTAGCAAATGTGCTATACTAGTATAGGACATTACTAATAGGAGAAACTAGGTGTACAGTATATGGAAACTTCCTGTATTTCAGTAAATCAAAATTTTTCAATCAAACACTGTTCTAAAAAATTAAGCCTATTAAACACACACACACAACTATTAGAGTGGTTAAAATTAAGAGTGACTATGGCAAGTGTAGATGAAGACGTTGAATTATTAGCACTCATATACTACTGGCAGGGATGTAAAACAGACAACTTTGTAAAATAGTTTGAAAAAACAGATATGTAACTTAAAAATATAAACTTGTATCCAGAATATATTTTTAAAAATTCTTCCAATTCATCAGTAAGAAGACAACAACTGAAAAATGAACAGAAGATCTGAATACTTTACCAAAGAAAGTATACAAAGGCCAATAAGTACATGAAAATTAATGAACATAATTAACCATTAGAAAAATAGAAATTAATAACCACAACAAAATATCACTACACCACTAAAATGGCTAAATTTTTACACTTGGTCTTAGCCAAAAGGCTGAGAAGCGATGAAAAATGGCTAAATTTTTAAAAGAACTATATGCCAATCACTGGCAAGGGTGCAGAACAATTAGAATTCTCATCTACTGTTGGTAGAAGTACAAAATAGGATAATAGTATAACTTATATGGAAAAGAGACTGCTAATTTCACATGAGGATGAATATACATTTACCATATGACTCAACAATTCCTCTTGTGGGTATTTATCCAAGAGAAATGAAAACATATGTCCATACAAAGACTTCTATGTGAATTCTTAACAGCAGCTTGGTTCTAATAGTTGGAATCTAGGAACAATTCAAATGTGTAATAACAAATAAATGAATTGAATGGATAAACAAACTGTAGTATACCACACAATGTCATTTTACTCGGAGATAAAAGGATGAAATATTGATACATGCAAAAATACAAATGAGTGTCAAGACTATTATGCTAAGTAAAAGAAGCTGGACAGTAAAAGTGATATACTATATTTTTTCTCTATGTGACATTCTGGAAAAACCAAAACCATAGGGATGGAAATCATACCAATGATTATCAGAGGCTGAAGGACAGGAGAGGAGACTGACTGCAAAAGGGTCACTTTTTGTGTTGCTGAAAATGTTATATATTTTGATTACAGTGGTGGTTATACATTTGACAAAACTCACCAAACCAGTCAAATGAGAAGAACAAATTTTATGTGAAGAATACCACTTTTAAAAATTGAGGCAAACAGAAATTAAAAAAAAAAACAAAAAAAAACACAGTTCCCAGAGAGATGTTAAAAGGAGTCAGATATATGTCAATGCGAACATGAAGGCTTTCCCAAGGTACTAAAACTGAATGATTAGTGGTAAAGGAGAGAAGCGATGATGTATGCATTGTTTCAAGTAGAGAGTGAAGTGTGTACAGAGGACTGGTGGTAGCAAGAAATATGGTACACGTGATCCGCGAAAATGACAGCAAGCCACAGTGGCTGGGCAGAATGTAGCGCTAGACAGAGACGTGAACAAAGCTTCACAGCCTCAGGTACAAAAACGGGGCACAGGTTTCCAGCTCGCTGAATGGAATGGACAAGGTGCATCTCCTAGTGAGGGAAAGCAGCTTTGCAAGAGAAGATCATGAGGTTGTTCTTATATATGCGGAACAAACGTTTCCTCCAGGCGCTACAAATATGACAAGTAAGGCAATTGGAGAGTTGAGGTTAAACCATATAAAATTACTAATATTCAACCACTGTGACCTATAAAAGGCAACTCCTATGTTTGCAGCTAGTAAGTTCCTAGAGCTCCTATACTGCCTTCATTTTTTTTAAAAAGCAAACACTGACTATTCTTCAAGCAAAATTATTATAGCAACCACACTTTTTAATGTAGAGCCATTTACAAAGAATATGTAAGCTTCAAAGTTGCATATGATGTGAAATATACTTTATGCATCATATATTTTTGGCAGTAGTTATTAATTATTTTCTTTCAAAACAAATTAAAGTAATTATGATCCACCACAGAAGCTGATATAAATAACTAAAGGCTTTTGGAAAAGAAGCAATTACCATTGGCTATTTGTTGAAAAATAAATTATTCAAGTATGGATCACAGTTGCTCCACTGAGATCAGTTAACTCCTTCTATAAGTCAAACTTAAGCTTACAAAGACTCAAATATGCTATAAAATTCCTTCTGTTGTAATATTTGTGCAAAATTTTACCAATTACTATTCAACCATAGGTAGCAAATGCAATCAAATCACCATCTCTGTAACTGGAATAGGTTTCAGGAGATAACTAATACATTCCCAATCAATATGAAAGAATATAAAAAAGAATATATACATAACATATATATACACACATATACACATATGTTGTCATACATATACACATATGTATACATAAGTGTGCATATATATGTTGTCATACATACATATATATATGTACACATAAGTGTGTGTGTGTGTGTGTGTGTGTGTATGTAGGGCTTCCCAGGTGGCACTAGTGGTAAAGAATCTTCCTGCCAGTGTAGGAGATGTAAGAGACTCGGGTTTGATCCCTGGGTCAGGAAGATTCCTTGGAGGAGGGTATAGCAACCCACTCCAGTATTCTTGCCTGGAGAAACACTTGAACAGAGGAGCTTCATGGGTTACAGTCCATTGGGTCACATAGAGTCAGACATGACTGAAGTGACTTAGCATGCACAGACACAAAAACACAAATATATATGACTGAGCTGAACTGATAATTGATGTACAATGCTGTGTTAATCTCTGCTATACAACAAAGTGATTCAGTTCAGTTGCTCAGTTGTGTCCAACTCTTTGTGAACCCATGGACTGCAACATGCCAGGCTTCCCTGTCCATCACCAACACCTGGAGCTTGCTCAAATGCATGTCCATTGAGTTGGTGATACCATCCAACCATCTCATCCTCTGTCGTCCCCTTCTCCTGCCTTCAATCTTTCCCAGCCTCAGGGTCTTTTCTAATGAGTCAGCTCTTTGCATCAGGTGGCCAAAGTATTGGAGCTTCAGCTTCAGCATGTCCTTCTAATGAATATTCAGGACTGATTTCCTTTAGGATGGGCTGGCTGGATCTCCTTGCTGTCCCAGGGGCTCTCAAGAGTCTTCTCCAACACCACAGTTCAAAAGCATCAATTCTTCAAGGCTCAGTTTTCTTTTTGGTCCAACTCTTAGATCAATCCATGACTAGCAGAAAAACCATAGCTTTGACTCTACGGATCTTTGTCAGCAGAGTAATGTCTCTGCTTTTTAATATGCTGTCTAGGTTGGTCATAGCCTTTCTTCCAAAGAGTCTTTTAACTTCATGGCTGCAGTCACCATCTGCAGTGATTTTGGAGCCCAAGAAAATAAAGTCTGTCACTGTTTCCATTGTTTCCCCATCTATTTGCCATGAAGTGATGGGATCGGATGTCATGATCTTTGTTTTTTTAATATTGAGTTTTCAGCCAGCTTTTTCACTCTCCTTCTTCACTTTCATCAAGAGGCTCTTTCATTCCTCTTCACTTTCTGCCATAAGGGTGGTGTCATCTGAATATCTGAGATATTGACATCAACTCTACTTCAGTTAAAAGAAAAACAATGGAAGAATAGGAAGATCCTGAGTGTACTTTCTGCCATGGACACACCAAACTACAACTACACTATTTCTGTGAATGATCTGTATGTGTGTATGCCCAGGTGCTCAGTCATATCTGACTCTTTGCGACCCTATGAATGGTAGCCCGCCAGGCTCCTCTGTCCCTGGGATTCTCCAGGCAAGAATACTGGAGTAGGTTGCCATTTCCTACTCCAGAGGATCTTCCTGAAACAGGGATCGAACACACATCTCCTGCGTCTCCTGCATTGTCAGATGGATTCTTTACCACTGAGCCACCTAGCAAGCCCAAATGACCTGGAGACTACCAAAACAGTTCTACAACCAAGGATATAAAGAAAAGGCTATATTGAGATGGGTAGGACCAGGTAAAGATGTGGTATAGTTTGAACTGACACCCCTGGTGTGGTGACCCATACACCAGAGGGATATCACAACCTTGGAGGTCCCCACTGAGGAGTGAGGAGTCTGAGCCCCATGTCAGGCGCCCAGCTCAGGGTACCGGCACCAGGAAGATGAGCCCCCATAATGTCTGGCTATGAAAATTAGCATAGCTTACATCCAGGAAAGCTGGACCTAACCCATCCACCTGGACTAACCCAGGTCTAATCCATCCACCTGGGCTAACCCCTCCAAAGCAACCCCCACCCAGCCCCACTCAGCAGGGCATCTCAGCCAGCACCAAGGCTCCTCCATACTTACTCTGCCCGACCCAGCAGGTGGTCCTGACCAGCACCTCCTCTAAAACAGCTTTCACTTCTGGTGCCCAGCCTTGCCCTCCAGCAAGGCCACTGCAACAGTTGCAGCCAGGTCCCACAGCCACTCACACAGAGGAACAGTCCTGTGCATCCCTGCACCTGCGGTGGTCTTGGCCAGGCCTCCTAGCTAACCAGACTGAGGACAGGTCCTGCCCACCAGGACGCCCACCACAGTCGCCTGCAAGCTTCAAAGCCAGCCAAGCTGGGAGCCAATCATGTCTACCTGCAGCAACCATGGTCCAACCAAAACAGGTGTGTTCAGGCAACCCACACAGAGGAGACCCCTAACGTTAACTGGAAATGACATGTACACCCTCCGGTTCACTGCAGTATGTTTACAATAGCCAAGATACAGAAGCAACCCAAGTGTCCACGGATGGCTGAATGGATAGAGTATGTGGTTACATTATACGATGGAATATTGACTCAGTCATAAAAGGCAATGAAATCTTTCCAACACCAACAGCATGGATGGCCTTATAGAGGGCATTATGTTAAGTGAAATAAAGCCAGAGAAAGACAAATACCATGTGATCTCACTAATATGTGAAATCTAAAATACAGAACAAACAAAACAGAAAAAGAGTCACAGAATAACTGGTGGTTGCGGAAGAGGCAGTCTGAGGACTTGGGTGAAATAGGTAGAGTGTAAGAGGTATAAACCCACAGCTATAAAATAAGTAGGTCATGGGGATCTAATGTAAAGTAAAGGAATACAGTCAATAATATTCTAGTAACTTTGTATGGTGACAGATGGTTACTAAACTGATTGTGGTGGTCATTTGTAATGTATATAAATGTTGACTCACAGTTGTACACCTGAAACTAATATGGTATTACATGCAAACTATACTTCAATAAAAAGCAAAAAAGAGAAACTATTAATAAAGGAAAATGCAAATACACTAAATCAGAAGCATGATGTTTGATCCGTAAATATGCCATTTTCACTATGCAAAGATGAGGAATATCACAAGTCACATTTGAAAACTCAGATTCATTTTTGACTTGAAATATTCTGTCTCTCTCCATCTCCTACAACTACTGTGCTTCAAATCATTGCCATTCAGAGTTAAAACTGCCTAAAGGTGTCAATCTATAAAACCTAGTGTAGCCTGAAACTTTCATTTGAGTCTCACCTGAGATTATTTATCTTCTATGTCATTAGAAACTATTTTTATATTACATTAGGGAAGACTTTTGAATTTCTTTGAGAGATAAGTTTTCTATCTGCTAATCTGTAAGTAACAAGAGAATTATTAAACCAAAGAGATAGCAATATTATATAATTCAGCTCTAATTCTTTTGCTATTATGGTCAGCAATTACACATTTCAAATAGAACATAACTGGAAATCTGGTTATTGGGGTTCTGTCTCTGCCCAGAGTGGCTTCATGTATTAGTATTTTTCATACCCCTAATAAACTAGTTAACTAAAGGTTACCTAACAATTAAACTTCCTTACATTTCAAAAACTCTATGACATTCTGAAAGTCTGCAAAAATACAAACTTGAAATAATTATATTAGTACTGCTTTTCTGTAACTTTTCCACCAAAGTGACTGCAATGGCAAAGATCAAGGTCTCCATAACTAACTCATGGGTTGGTCTTGGGTGTAGTCTGGGGCAGCTACATGAAGCAGGACTTTTTTAAAATTTCTAGATTGATCTTTAAATCCATTCCACATTGCATTCCATAATATATCTAAGTTGCACTTAATATAAAAATAGTGTGTTTTTATAAAACTTAAGGCACAATTCATACTCTAGAAAGGTATATTATGTTTATTGAATGACACAATATACACCACAGACCACCTTATAATCCATATCCTGTTTTGAGAAATAAATACCACTAGCAGAAAAAAAGTTGTCTATGCCAAGGTTGACACCTCAAATGTTAAGAAGCCAAGCAGGAAACATGATGAGTGATTTAGAACAATAGTGCAGTAGACTGGCAGGAACATGACAATCTTTGGGTAACCTAAAGCAACAGTTGCTACTCAAATTCAGTTAGTCTGTTGCCCAGTGTGGCCAAATATTCTGAGTTATCAAGCAGGTGAAAGGAGAATTTTATATAAAATTCCTCCTCTTTGTAAAACATAAGGCATACAAAATAAAACAGGTTAGGTGGCCAGATTCAGGTCAAATTTTTCTGGTTTTGAGTGCTCAGTTCTAAAGCCTGCTTCAGGAAATGAGTTCAGTTGTACAAGAGAGAGAGTGTCTCCATGGGGAGTAAAGTAGAAAACATTTTCAGTGGGTCAGAGTGAAAGCTATGGATTTCTGAGGGCAACAGGGGAATTTTCTTCTTTTCAGTTAGATCATTAGAAGCTGAAAAGGCATCAAATTTTCACAATCATCATGAGTAGCTTAGCCTGGAGGCAGAAGGCTGGATCATACAGACTCTAGAGACTGACTTCCAGGTCGATGGGAAAGTTATGTCTGCATTTAACCTTGGAATAATGACAACGTATTTGAAAATCAGGTCAAAAAGCTATGGCATGTAAATAAAATCCATTTAGACCACAGGAGTCTAAGCTATGGTACCTATGGCAAATGATGGTACGGGTACTTCAACTTTTTCAATAATGCAAGAAAGCAAGCAGAGGAGCGATCACAGACATTCAGAAGCGGGTCTGGTACCCACAGCTAGTCTATAATATTGATTCACTGAATATTAACAATCTCAAAACTCATAATCCTCAGACAAGATTACTCTAAGATGCTTGAGTGCTGAAGAATTGATGCTTTTGAATTGTGGTGCTGGAGAAAACTCTCTCGAGTCCTTTGGACAGCAAAGACATCAAACCAGTCCATCCTAAAAGAAACCAACCCTGAATACTCGTTGGAAGGACTGATGCTGAAGCTGAAGCTCCAATACTTCGGCCACCTGATGTGAAGAACTGACTCATTAGAAAAGACCCCGAGGCTGGGAAAGATTGAGGGCAAAAGGAGAAGAGGGCGGCAGAGGATGAGATGGTTGGATGGCATCACCGATTCAATGGACTTGAGCTTGGGAAAACTTTAGGAGATAGTGAGGGACAGGGAAGCAGAAAGCAGAAACAAAAATCAAGGTCACTTTGGCCACCTGATGGGAAGAGCTGACTCAATGGAAACAACCCTGATGTTGGGCAAAATCAAGTGTCACCCATAAAATGTCAAACACCTCCATTTCTTGGTTAAGACAAGTGATGGCTACTTAACCAGTCAGATCTCTGTGCTCCTTCTGTTTCCCCCTCCCCACAGATAAGATTTAGATACCCATAGAATTGCCTCTGCTTTCTGACAGCCAGCTTAGAGAAAAGCCCAGCTTCCTTAGACCCTCTCCCAAACATTTTCCTAAAGATGCTCTTTCTAATATCCAAGGTAGGCTTCAACAGTACATGAACTGAGAACTTCCAGATGTTCAAGCTGGATTCAGAAAAGGCAGAGGAACCAGAGACCAAATTGCCAATATCCATAGGATCATAGAAAAAGCACAGGAATTCCAGAACATCTACTTCTGTTTCATTGACTACACCAAATCCTTTGACTGTGTGGATCACAACAAACTGTGGAAAATTCTTCAAGAGATGGGAATACCAGACCACCTTACCTTCCTCCTGAGAAACCTGTGTACAGGTCAAGAAGCAACAGTTAGAACCTGACATGGAACAACAGACTGGTTCAAAATTGGGAAAGGAGTACATCAAGCTATATATTGTCACTCTGCTTATTTAACTTATACGCAGAATACATGCAGAATATGTGAAATGCCTCGCCGGATGAAGCACAAGCTGGAATCAAGATTGCCTGGAGAAATATCAATAACCTCAGACATGCAGATGACACCACCCTTATGGCAGAAAGCAAAGAAGAACTAAAGAGCCTCTTGATGAGGGTGAAAGAGGAGAGTAAAAAGGCTGGCTGGAAAATCAACTTTCAAAAAACTAAGATCATGGCATCCAGTCCCATCACTTCATAGCAAATAGATGGGAAAACAATGGAAACAGTGACAGACTTTATTTCCTTGGGCTCCAAAATCACTGTAGGTGGTGGCTGCAGCCATGATACCAAAAGACACTTGCTCCTTGGGAAAAAAAAGCTATGACAAACCTAGATAGCATATTAAAAAGCAGAGACATTACTTTGCGGACAAAGGTCTGTCTAGTCAAAGCTATGGTTTTTGTCATGTGTGGATGTGAGAGTTGGATCATAAGAAAGGCTGAGCACCGAAGAATTGATGCTTTGGAACTGTGGTGTTGGAGAAGACTCTTGAGAGTCCCTTGGACTGCAAGATCAAACCAGTTCATCCTAAAGGAGATCAGTCCTGAATATTCATTGGAAGGACTGATGCTGAAGCTGAAACTCCAATACTTTGGCCACCTGATGCAAAGAGCTGACTCATTGGAAAAGACCCTGATGCTGGGAAAGACTGAAGGCAGGAGGACAAGGGGACGACAGAGGATGAGAAAGTTGGATGGCATCACTGACTTGATGGACATGAGTTTGAGCCAGCTCCGGGAGCTGGTGAAGGACAGTGAAGTCTGTGGTGTTGCAGTGCGTGGGGTTGCAGTGTAGGATGTGACTGAGCGATTGAACAACAATATCCTCTTATTGAGACACCAATAGCTCTCTGCGGTGACTGCTCTCCATTGTCACAAAGGGTAATGAACTCAACTCTTTTCACTACAGGTGTGTTCCTGCTGGTCTTTGCCAGAAGGGCGCTGATAGGTAAACTGTCAGCGTGGTTTACCACACAATCAATCCATTCAGGTCAGAAGGTGGCTGAAATGATTCTGCTGAGCAGAACACACTTTCCCTGCCAGGTCAGGCTCTACTTCATTCTATTTCTGCTCCTTTCATGTTCTTCAATAGGCTTTTTTTTTTCCTGTCTCTGATGATGGAAAGGGTTTGCAGGCCTGCCTGAGAGTCATTATTCAGATAGCAAATAACCAGTGTCTGCACATTTATGTGACCTTACTCAAAAAGCCAGTTCCTCTAAAATGATCAAATTGAAAGTAAAAATATTGTTGTGAGGAAAACAAACAGACTTCACGGACAGCGATGTACGATTTTTTGTTTTCTACATTCTCTTTTAGTTGCACAAAAGATGAGCAATTAAATTCCAAAATGCTATTAAGCATGGCATTTAACAGGAAAATATATTCTGCTTTGTGTGACTTCGGAAGACAACAAATGGAGTCATGTCTAGTACAGGATGTAGTCTGGCAAATTTGTAGGCACAAGGGAATGATTATATTCAGTTTGGGTAAATGAGGGTGAAGACAGTGAAATGCAAAACCAGGACACCCAGCATTATTAGAAGCCTGCAGCACTTCCTTGACATTAATTCTGACGATAACACGGAGGCAGATATGCCGACACTTACTGACAACTCAAAATATCAGAATTGTTAAACATTGATTATGGATTTGAAAAAAATATATATAAAGATAAAAATAAAACAATGACCCATAATCCTGCTGATCTATTAAATGTAACATATATACACCTAAGAAATACAAAGTAGAAAGTTACAAGGAAAATGTCTGTTTTTCCTCTTGCTTCCATATTGTTTTCCTCGATATAACCATTGTTGATCATTTCTATGCATCCTTTGAAAATATGATATTTCAATGAGATACCAGTACACTTATTAGAAGAACTTTCTAATAAACTTATTAGAAGACCTTTAAAATGTTGTATCATTCTAAATGCTGGTGGCTACAGAGAAACCATAACTCTTGTACACTGCTGGTCAGAATATAAAATGGTATGGCCATTCTGGAAAGTTGTTTGGTGTCTCTTTAAATAATTAAACATTAACTATATGACCCAGAAATCACACCTTTGGGCATTTCATCCAGAGAAATGAAAACTTCTATTAAAACACACCAAAAAAATAAATAAAATAAAAAGCTGTGTGCAAATGTTCATGGAAGCTTTATTTATAAAAGCAAAAACTGAAAACCACCCAAATGTCCTTTAGTGAATGGTTAAACAAATTCTAGCACATCCATATAATGAACACACTCATCAATAAAAAAGGACAAACTACTTTTATATGCAACAAACTGTTCTTAAGAGCATTAGGCTTAGGGAAAAAATCAGTCTCAAAAGTAATTACATTTAAATAACATCTTCAAAATGATAAAATTCTAGGCTAACAGGAGTTGTTAGTTGTTCGTGGTTGTTAGAGTGGGTGGGATATAAAAGGATAGCAGAAAGGAGTTCCTGGGAACTGATGGAACAATTCTTGATTGTGGTGGTAGCTAGAGAACTCTACATATGGAAAAAAATGCACAGAATCACACACAGACACAGAGGAATGTATGTAAAACAGTGAAAAGTCAGTAAGATCTGTAGCATTGCACCAAAGTCAATTTTGTGGTTTTGATATTGTACTATGCTTATACAAGTTATTATCTTTGAGGGATGCAAGATGAAATATAGGCAGCTATTTCTACACTATTATTGCAGCCTCTTGTGAGTCTATGATGATTTCAACATAAAAATGTGTGTGTGTGTGTTTTTAAAGTTACATATATACCAGCTGTAAAATTAGGATACTTTTGGCTACAAGTAGTTCAGTTCAGTTCAGTCACTCAGTCGTGTCCGACTTTTCATGACCCCATGAACTGAAGCACGCCAGGCCTCCCTGTCCATCACCAACTCCCAGAGTCCTCCCAAACCCATGTCCATTGAGTCGGTGATGCCATCCAACGATCTCATCCTCTGTCGTCCCCTTCTCTTCCTGCCTTCAATCTTTTCCAGCATCAGGGTCTTTTCCAGTGAGTCAGCTCTTCGCATTAGGTGGTCAAAGTATTGGAGTTTCAGCTTCAGCATCAGTTCTTCCAATGAACACTCAGGACTGATCTCTTTCAGGATGGACTGATTGGATCTCCTTGCAGTCCCAGGGACTCTCAAGAGTCTTCTCCAACACCACAGTTCAAAATCATCAATTCTTCAGCACTCAGCTTTCTTTATAGTCCAACTCTCACATCCATACATAACTACTGGAAAAACCATAGCCTTGACTAAACAGACCTTTTTTAGTAAAGTAATGTCTCTGATTTTTTTAATATGCTGTCTAAGTTGGTCATAACTTTCTTTCCAATGAGTAAGTGTCTTTTAATTTCATGGCCACAGTCACCATCTGCAGTGACTTTGGAGCCCCCAAAATAAAGTCAGCCACTGTTTCCACTGTTCCCTTACCTATTTGCCATGAAGTGATGGGACCGGATGCCATGATCTTAGTTTTCCAAATGTTGAGCTTTAAGCCAACTTCCTCACTCTCCTCTTTCACCTTCATCAAGAGGCTCTTTAGTTCTTCTTCACTTTCTGCTATAAGGGTGGTGCTACAAGTAGTAGAAAATTCTAATTCAATTGGCTTAAAAAATATAAATATATCTTACTATCTAATCCACCAAGAAGTATGGAGATAGGTCTGGCACTAAGTAATTAAGTGCTCATCAAAATCATCAAGAATGCAGGATGTTTCCATAGTTCTGCTCTGTCATCATTAGCAAATAAGTGTGGCCCTTAGGCTAGCTTGTATCACAGCCCCAAGATGGCTATCAAAGTTAAAAGTTATCACATCCAGTGGTAGAGGGACTATTTCCTATTAGTATCTCTTTTATTAATAATCATAGAGGCAAACATTTTCCAGAAGCCCTTCTGATAGCTCTTGTTCGTGTCTCATTGGCAGGGTCACATGCCAACTCCTAAAGCAAATGCTGGGGCTAGGGGAGATGGAGGGGGTGTCAGGGTGGAGGAAGGGAGTGCAGGAATGGAACCACCACGATTGACATAAGACCAACCATGATCAACTCCAGAGGTTTCAAAAGAAATGGATATCCCTAAGTAAGAGCTAAATCAATGCACACACAGACAGCAAGATATCATACAGCCACGGAAATGAACTAGATATTTGTGGGCTGATAAAAAATCCTCAAAAATATAAATGGAAAAACAAGTTACAGAAGCATATATATAACACAATGCTTATTGGGCAGATTTTTCAAAAGGATAACAAGCAATATTCACGTTATGAACTGAATGTTTGAGTCCCCTCAAAACTCACACTGAAATTCTAAGCCCCAAGGTGTTGTATTAGAGGGTAAGGAGTCTGGGAGATAATTAGGTCATGAGGGTAGTACCCAACCATACACATGCCAGAAACAGGCCCTCCCTCCACGCTGGATCTGCTGGTGCTTCTGCTGGTGCTTTCCTCTTAGACGTCCCAGCTTCCAGAAATGTGGGAAATAAATATTTATTGTTTAAGCTTCTAGTCTACAGTATGTTTATTAAAGCAGCTCAAACTGACCAAAACAGTATATTCCAATACCTTGTTTTTCATCATTTCCTTTAGAATCTCTATTTTATTTAAAAAAAAAAAAAAAAGAGCACATTTATTTGATGAATAGGGCAAGTTCCTATTCCTTCACTAGTACCAAACTTATACATTTTTGCCAATTTAATAGATTTTAAAAGGGATGTCACTATTGTTTAGACATATTTTTTTAACAAGTGAGATTAAACATCTCTTCATATTCTTTGACATTTGACTTTATTTTCTTTAACATTTTCAATCAAATTGTGTTTCTTTTACTTTCTCAACTATACAAGTCTTTATACACCCAAGGAAATTACCTTTTTATCTGTCACTACAGCTGCAAATATTTTCCATCTTTGTTATTTTGTTTTACTTTGTTGATAATATACTTGACTATGCAGAACTTTCTAATTTTCATATAATACAATTTGTCAAATTCTCCCTTTTTAGGTTTTATAACCTGCTTTGAAAGACTTTTTTTCTGTAACATTATAAATAAATCCACCCAGTTGTCTTGTAGAACTTTCTCAGTGGTATAAATGTTCTACATCTGCACCATTCAATATGGTAGCCACCTAGCCCCAAGGGGCTGAGTACTTGAAATGCAATTAGTAAAACACAGGAGTTGAATTTTCAATTTTATTTAATTTTAATGTAAATAGTTACAAGTGATGATGGCTACTACGTTGGATAGTGCAGTTATAAAATCTTTGTTTTTACTTTCTAAAATATCCAAATGTTTGTGTCATTAGGAATCTATTTGGATAAAAGAGTGGATAATCAGGATTTAAATCAGTGACTTCTGTGTTACATTAAGAATACATATTTAAGATTTGAGAAAGTTGTGGAAAGCATCCCCCGCAAAATAACTATGTAGAGATAGAGACAGAGTTCTGTAGCTTATTTTCCAGTGGCATGAAATAAACAATACACAAGTACATCATAAATCGAGGTACTTTCTGATGATGATAAAAATCAAGAAAGAAATGAGCCAGAGTTATGAGATAGAGACTGACTGTATGAGATGGAGGGTGGAGACACTACTTCACAATGGACCGGACAGGCCCTTCAAGGGAGGGGACATTTGAGCTGGAAACTCAATGATGAGTAGGAGCCAGCAATCTGAAGAGCTGGATAAAGGGCATATTAAGCTGAAGAACAACACAGGCAAAAGCTTGAATACAGTAGTAAGTTTCATTCCTTGGAGGTCAGATAAGAGAACTGGTATAGTCAGAGCCTAGTGAATGAGGGCAGAGTTAGGTGACATGAGATGAGCAGGCTCGGGGATCACATTATATCTCTGCTGGATTGTAAAATTAAAACCTGAACAAGCTCAGTAAGTAGACCAAATTCACACATGGGTGAAGTGGCCGCGTCTAGACTCTGGTTACTCCAGAGTCTCTACTTTCAACCACAGCAGTGCTCATCCTGTGGTGTCCTTTGCATTCCAGCCTGTTTCTCCATGACTTAAATAATGCCATGTGATAAACCCTTATTTTTTCCTCTAGCCTCATTTCTTGCTACCAATATTCTATTATCCCAAACTATCGGCATGTCCTCAGAGAAGTCATCCTGGCTCTGTTCTAGTGGCTCCTTATGCCTGTAAAGCCCTCTTCCCATTTACGCCTCGTAAACAGTTACTCATCTCAATTATATTCTAACCCTGTGATCTTCCTGAACTTCTGCCTGTCCTGCTGCTCCTGCAGGTACACGACCACTCCCTGAATAGCCCGTGACAGGCAGTACACACTGCTATGGAGCTACTTATGACATTTGATGGCATATTTTGTTAACATTTTGTCACTTCCAACTAAGTCTCCTTAATACCATGGATCATGTCTTACCCATCTTAGCACATGGTCTGATACACACATTTTTCTGAATGAATGACTAAATTAATGAGTCAATTTCCCCAGAAGGACACACTTTACCTTCTGTCCCCTGTTATGAACCAAAACAAGCACACCATGTTGCTCAGCTGATAATGCCAATAAAGGCTCTATTTGTTCAGAAGTGTGGAGCTGAGGTTTGACTGGTGTTTCAGCCCCACTGCTGACTTCCTAATATATTAAGATGAGGCTTTCAAGCTCTCCATATTGTCAAATTAAGTCCTATCTAATAAGCAGCCTATCGTTTTTATCTTTCTCTTGAGTTCTTAGTTAATAATTATTCAATTCTTTACTCAGCATATTCTGGAAAGCCTAGTCTATTATTGTCAAAACCTACACAGACTTGATGCTTTGTATTCATGCTGTTAAACATTCAGGAAGCTCAGAAAATTGTATAATGAGCAACATGATTCTCAAGCTATCATTTGAGTATCTAACACCAAAAATCACTCTCTCATTAAAGAGGGACTTAAATAGCTTTGCGTTGAATGAGTCAGTAGCTTGGTATGATCTAAGTTTCATTTTCTATGTCATGACTTTGTTTAATTTAACACTGAGCAAGCTGAGTAAATATAAATTGATTTTTTTCAAGAATGATGCTTTGATCATTTAGACCTCTATGTGGCTTATATCTATAGTCATTATGGAGAGAAACCAAAAACAGAATTGAAGCAATGTCATACTCATTGGAGAATTACTGGTTATCTAATGTGTGTGAACAAAGTGACCTTGTCAAATAGCAAAGGAAACATCAAGTACTGTGGAATTTTAAAATGATATAATCAAGTATCAGAGCCAAGGCCCACCTTAGACCAGATGATTTAGAAAAAACATTTATTGTCACTACCTAGGACCTTCCTTTCAATGTCTAATCTACTTGTAAGAGTACAGTAAAATTTCTGATAATGCCATCTGGTTGGGAAGTGTAATACCACCACAATAATTTGTTCTAATTAAAGCACTCCTACATGGGAGGGCCATCAACAGCTGGTGTATGGAGGAAGGTCATAGGACTTGCCAAAGAGTCTAACCATGCTTTTGATGGAACAATTCATACAATTGAATATTTTGCCAAGAATATAAAAGTTTGAACTTTTTACTTCCAGTATAGCCATGCAATACATCCTGAATCTTATCTTTGCAGACAACTATGAACTTGGGACAAAAACAATGTAAAGCAAATCAGAAATGTTCTACTGCCATAGGATGACTAAAAGAAGACTGAGTCTGGAGGAAAGTCACTTGGAGGAAGGGGCCATCAGTATGAGTTGCTCATTTCTAGAGCTTTTAGCTTGAGAGCCATTGTCAGAAGTATGTCATTCTCTAATCATATGTTTCTCTTGCTCAAAATACATAGTATCCTATACAATACCTTATATCCTATATGATGAACTCAAAACTTTCAAAAAATATCATCCAAAGCCCTTCATGAAAAGGTATGACTTTACAACTTTATATCATTTCATTTGCCAGGTTTTCTAAGTTTCTGGACTTCTATTCAGGCCAACTCTGTCTCTTGGGCACTAGATCCTGTTTTCAATTGCCAGCTCAAAAACATGATTCCTGGGGTTGTCCCCTTTCTTGTCTGCCTCATTCCCTTCCTCCTCTAAACCCTGTATCCCTTCAGCTACTAGTCCAGCTCTCGGATCCTTTTTATAACAGAAGTCCTTGAGAGAGTTGTCTGTAGTCTTCCCACTTACTGTCTCCTGAAACTCCTTCAACTGTGCTTGCTGCCTTCAGGCCTCCACTGAAACTGCTCTTGTTAAATCACGAATGACTTTTCAGTTGCTAAATCAAGTAGTTGATTCACAGTCCCCAAGCTACATAAACCACCAATAGCAGCTGCATATCTGCTCCCTGCCTTTTCCTTAAAACACCTTATTCTTGCCCTTTGGGATGCCATGGTGGCTCAGATGGTAAAAAATCTGCCTGCAATGCAGGAGATCCAGGTTCATTCCCTGGGTTGGGAAGATCCCCTGGAGAAGGGAACGGCTACCCACTCCAGTGTTCTTGCCTGGAGAATCCCATGGACAGAGGAGTCTGAGAGGGTACAGTCCTTGCGGTCACAAAGAGTCAGACGTGACTGAGCACCCAACACTTTTTCCCTTTGGGTGCATGTTCTCCAAGGTCTCCTTTTCCTTAACAGCTGCTCCTTCTCTCTTTCCCGTACTGGAGTCTTCTTACCTTCGGGTCTCTAAAGACTGGAGTCTTTGAGAATAATTTCTCAGAACCATTCTCTTTCTACATTCCCTTCGTAGGTGATCTCATCTAATCCTAAAGTTTTGAATGCAAACAATATATTTAGTAATCATGAATTTATGTATCAAGCCCAATCTCTTCATTGAACCTTTATCTGTGATATCTAACTGCCGACTCAACATCTCCAACTTGGATGTTCAATTGATATCTCAGACTTTATATATATCATAAACTGAATTCTTGATTCCAACCCCATACTCACCTTGCTGCCCAGCTTTTTTTTTTTTTTCCTATGACCTTCTGTGTCTCAATCAATAACAACTCTGCCCCTTCTTGTTGGAGTCGGGTCCAACATCTTAGTATCATCTTTCATTCAACTATTTCTCTCAAGCTTTTAAATCCAACTAATTAGCAAAATGTATTGGTTCTACCTTCAAAATACATCCCAAACTATCACTTATCACTGCCACCCTAGTCTGAGCTTTACTATCCACAAATACCAGAGAAAAATAAGCTACACTTCAATAAACACCTTCCACTATCACCAAAACAAAAGGGAAATCTTATCTGTGCTGTAGCTGGCGTGCAGGAAATGGTGATGACACTGCCAAGGCTGTGGTTTTCCCAGTGGTCATGTGTGGATGTGAGAGCTGGACTGTGAAGAAAGCTGAGCACCAAAGAATTGACGCTTTTGAACTATGGTGTTGGAGAAGACTCTTGAGAGTCCTTTGGACTGCAAGGGGATCCAACCAGTTCATCCTAAAGGAAATCAGTCCTGAATATTCATTGGAAGGACTGATGCTGAAGTTGAAACTCCAATACTGTGGCCACCTGAAGTGAAGAACTGACTCATTGGAAAAGACCCTGATGCTGGGAAAGACTGAAGGCAGGAGAAGGTGATGACAGAGGATGAGATGGTTGGATGGCATCACTGACTCTCTGGACATGAATTTCAACAAGTTCTGGGAGTTGGTGATGGACAGGGAAGCCTGATGTGCTGTAGCCCGTGGGGTTGCAAAGAGTCAGACACGACTGAGTGACTGAACTGACTGAACTGCTACAGTGGACAGTGTGCTAAACTAGGAATCAAGAGAAGAGAAGGAGGCCTCTGCTCTGACAGATGCAAGTGACTCTGAGACCATCCACTTCATTTCATTTTGTTCATATCTTTAGTATTGTGTTTACTCACTCAACCACACTGCATTCTGTTTATAATACATGGGTCTCTTGTAAATACATGGTCTTCTATGGGTAGGGAACATGATTTCTTCCTGATAAGACTGAAGTAGGTACTTAAAAAGTGTTTACTGGCATAGAAATTATTTTTGAAGGTTTTAGTTGGGTTGAATTTGGAGTAGATAGTAAGAAAGTGAAATCAAGAAATACTTCAATAATCCAGATAGAGATGATAGGAACCAGTGCCTATGATGGGAACCAATGCACATGGAATGGAGATAAAGGAGCTAATTGCATAGCTAAGTTTCACTCAGAGGGACAAGATTTGGATGAGCAATTTAGGTATAAGGGAGGATTCACTAATGACTTTGATGATTCTAGCTTGGGAAAATATGTGGATGGGATTGTCATTAGCCAGTGTAATGAAAGGAGAAGGATGAGGCTGAAAAAATGGAGAGACTGAAAAACTAGTGAGACACATTTTGGGTGTGTTTTACTGAAGTGTTTTTGCACGTTGAGTTGAAAATGCTCAATAGTAATTTAGCAAACCACGTGTGAAGCTGGGTCTGGGGCATGTGTGATGGGTGATATCAGTAACAAACACCACCAGGGTGGATGAAACTGGCCAGAGATTAAGTAAAGAAAGAAGAAAGAACAATCCTAAATTCAGGAGAACACAAGTCAAGAGGCAGATGGAGAAGTTGATACAGCAGAGTCAGAAAAACTATGCTCAGTGGACAAGAAGAAAACCAAAATAATATCAGAAACCAATGGGAATAAATCTTCAAGATTAAGGAGTTAGTTATTACCACCAAAGTCCACAAAGAAATGAAATAAGATGAGAACTAAAAAAGACAATTGATGGTTTGCATTAGCCCTTTTGACCTAGTAGCCAAGATAAATCGTATAGTGAAACGGTGAATACAGGAGTAAGGTTAAAACAGATGCACCCTTTCCAGAAGTCCTGTGATGTCAGGAAGGCGAGAAGAGGACATTAAAGATCAAGGAAAGATTGGTACACATTTTCTTTAAAAATAGAGAGATTTGATTGTGTTTTTAGGGTCCAAAGAAGAAGGAATAATAATAGCTAAGATATTACAGAGGGGACAAAAAGAAAAATAAGCAAAATCTCAGAGAAGATGAAGCTCTAAAGTATAGACTGGGAAAATGACATAGAAGAGAAAAGACATACCATTCACACCTTCAAAAAACATATTTACTGAGCATCTATTATATGCTAGGCACTGTTCCAGATCCTTGACATATATATATGAAGAAAACAAACAAAGAAGCCTGCCCTTATGGAGTTTATATTCTAGAAAAATTGATGGGGGGTGTGTAATAGAACAAAGAACACAATAAATATATAAATTAAGGTTTGTTAGAGGGTGACAAACGCCACAGAGTGAAAAAATACAGCATTTGGTGGGGTAGGTAAGGGAGACTGAGAGAATCAAGATGGGAGACGGAGGTATACTTTTTTCACAGCGTTATAAAGTAGAGATTATTGAAAAAGTAAGACTTAAAGAAAATGAGGGGATTAGGCCTGTGTTATACAGGCAAAAGGAAGGGATGGGCACACACATAGATATATACGGAGGGAAAACTGCATTTTTAGTATCATAGAAATAAAGATAAATTAGCTAGCAAAAGAAAAATTATTGGTGAAATTTAGCTAAATGTTTATTGGTAGGAGGAAACAGAAAAAAAGAATAACATATGGGCCTTTGTTTCTATGAGTTCAGAGTCCATGGATTCAACCAGGTACAGACTGAAAAAAAAACTTTTTTAATTCCAGCAAGTTCCAAAAAGTGAAACTTGAATTTGTCCCATGCTGGTGATATTTACCAGCATTTGCATTGTATCAGGGATTATAAGTAAACTAGAGATGATTTAAACTGTATGGGAAGATGCATGTGGCTTTGTGCAAACACCACGTTTTATATAAGGGACTTGTGCATCTGCAAACTTTGGCATCTCTGGTGGTTCTGGAATCAATTCCCCCTGGATCCTGAGGGCGGACTGCAGTCTCCTGATGGTTCTCTGGGGAGCCACTCTGGTATCTCTGGTCTTAGTGTATTAAACATCTGTTAGCCGTGGAGTCAATCAAAGGTCACAGAAGCCCCACAGTTACTAGAATCTGCTCTTGTCAGTCACAGTGCAGAGAAGCTAAGCAGGTAGTTCAGTCTCATTATTACAAAACAGCCAAGCAAGGAGCTTCATAGTTACTTCTCATACTTCTCTTTATGGACTCATTTGGTTAGCAATACTTTATTATTAAACTAAATTTACTCAGCATGCTCTTGCAGATAGTAAATAATGCCTCTAAACTCACACATGAAGCAATTTTAAATAAAATTACACACTACCTTTCAGCTAAAAACAGCAACAACGTCGAGGAAAAGTCAGTCTAAACGAGGAGGAAACTTCTGAGACTTAATGAAACCAAGAAAGGATGATTACATACCTTATGTCCAATTTTCTCACATGTTCTGTATTTTTAGGAAGCAGGAGAGTATGACTCCCAATTGAAAATGGTATCATTCCAGCCACAGTGCTGTACACTCAAAACTTCCCATGGTGAAGAGCCCCCTGAAAGATGAAACCTCAGATTTTCACAAAAACCACTGCAGAAGCTGAGGACGTTCCACGAACTCTGAAGGGTTATAGAGCAAGACTGAAAAAGCTACTCTGATTTGCCACCTGTCTGAAAGCAGGTAGAAGGATATTGTGTTTCTCCTCCACCCACTGAGTCCCCACCTGGAGACTCTAAATCAGGAAACAATTTTTAAATATAATCCTCCAGTTCTTGATTGGTATTCCTCAAGTAAGCAGATCATGCCTCCCTTTGTAATTTCTCTGTACCCATCAAGAGGCAATAAACCAAGCATGCGGGGAGCAGGAGCAGGCCTGTACTGACTGGGGCACAGTCTAATCTAGGATATACAGACCACACCGAGAGGTACTCTAGCTGGGCATAGAAATTCCCTGGCAGAAAAAGCCCTGGCAGTGGTTTGTACTATAATTATAGCTTCTCATGGATCGCATCTGTTCAAAATGTCAGGCAGCCAAGAAGAGGGAGCAGGGGAAGCTCCCGCCTCAGTACAGCCAAGATGCATGAGACAAACACCTGCTGAACACTAGGAGGTTGTCTGGATGATGTCCACCTCAATGTTGCCTCTAAACGGGAGACCTGACAAGGGGATTTGACCAATACCCAAGCTGACACTGAGTAAGGCCAAGGGAATTCCACACATCCAGTCCTTGACAAAGAGAGTGCATAGATATTTCCTGCCTTGTTTCAATCAAAGTGAGAAAAAAGCTTTGGCCCTATAAGAATATCTGCAGAATAAGGAGAAAGGAACATTATCCTACACATTCAGAGTAATAGAGGATGAGTGAAATCACTTCTTAGAAGAAATATGCATTTTTGGAAAACATGTGTCCCTCAAGGACCCAAGAAGCAACTGTCTATATATAAAGATAATCACAAGAAGTAAATGGCAAGGTAAAAATATAACAGGACAAGTTGCAAAGATATTAAATTAAGATTAAAAATGAGCCTAATGCAATGCAAAAGAGTATAAAGAAATGAAAATTTCATTAAAGTTTAAGATCGTTACTAAAGGAAAGAAAAGCAGAAATGTTATATCAGAATTGAAGATCATAGATGTAGAAAAATATCTTGGGGAAATGAGTCCAAAACCCATGAATAGATTTTGGTGGAGCCCTGAAATCAGAAACTTAACGGAAATCAAAGAGAGTAAAATCCAGATCACATATCTTATCTAAACTCTACCATTCCCCATATGCCATATTTATAACTATAGCCTCCAATACTGGGAAAGTAAAAGGGAAGCAAACTCACTCTCAAAGAATGATTTGGAGGAAAAGAGAAAACAGACTCAGACTAGGTGTGACGAACACTACGGAGAATTAACCCACCTTATGTGCGAGTGTGAGAAGATTTGGGCAGAAGCCCTCAAACACAAGCAAGAGGAAACGCAGAGGGATGGCTCCTCTGCAAGTGTTCCGAATGCTGGATGGCTCCCACCAGCCCTTCCCTCCAGCCCCTTTCCACACATCTCCCTCCTACTCTGACACCCTGGAAGGCTGATGTTCATCACATTTACCTGCTGGCTTCCTACTGGAAGACACTTGCAAAAGGTTAGAAGAGAGGAGAGGAATGAGGCTGGGGAGTTTATTCTCCCTCATCTGACCTCATGTGACCATGGAGAAGCCTGACCCTTTATTAGAAGGACACAGTTTCTGCCAGGCAGCCTTCTCGGCAGCTGCCTTCTCTAGGCTCCAGGAGGTAAACCATCTCTTCACCCCTTTAGGCTTGAGGGTGGTAGTGGTTCCCGGGTGTTGCTGGCCTAGGGATGCTGCTGATTTGGGCTTCCTGGAGGCCTGCCAGTACCTTTGTGAAGTTTCTTTATTAAACTTTCCTCAGTAATCTGGGTTTTCCTGTACCAGCTAGGGTCCTGCCAGGACCTTAACTGAAACATACATTGTAACAAATAAAGTAAGAGAAACAGCATGCAAAAGGGAGAGAAACAGCTCAGAATCGAAGAAAACATAACCTGTGCAACAAGATTCCTGATGTAGTTTTGCAAAGAATTGTTGAATCTAATTCAACTAATAACAGCTCAAAAAAGACCATGAAGTAAATAATAAAATTTAAAAGGAGATTACAGAAATAATGCAACAAATTGATAACCAATACAATATACTGTTGGAGAAGGCAATGGCACCCCACTCCAGTACTCTCGCCTGGAAAATCCCAGGGACGGAGGAGCCTGGCGGGCTGCAGTCCATGGGGTCGCTAAGAGTTGGACACACTGAGCGACTTCCCTTTCACTTTTTACTCTCATGCATTGGAGAAGGAAATGGCAACCCACTCCAGTGTTCTTGCCTGGAGAATCCCAGGACGTGGGAGCCTGGTGGGCTGCCGTCTATGGGGTTGCACAGAGTCGGACACAACTGAAGCGATTTAGCAGCAGCACAATATACTGTTCATTATTGACATAAAAATTAAATAGCAAAAAATAGAATAGAGTTGAGAAGCAAATTAATGACATTGAGAAAGAAGACAAAAGAAAGAATATAGACTAAAGTAATTAGATAAGAAATGAGGTATGTGGAAGACAAATACAAGGATAATCAAAATCTTTGAAGAACCCCAAAAGTGACGCCAAAAATATTTTTAAGTATTTAGGCAGAACTGAAACCACAAATAAAAACGTCATCTTTTGACTTAAACGGATCAATATCGAGGTTTCTGGGAAATAAACTTTAATAATAAAAAACAATTCTTTAGATAGCCAGACACAGAGAGCAAAGTATCAAGAAGGGTAAGAAATCGCCCCAGTTTCCCCCACAAAAACCAATGTTGAAGGTTAGGAGGTATGTCTACATGACTAAGGGAAAGCAAGCAGAAATGGCCAGTGTCATGCTCAGACACATGAAAATTCAATTATAAAAGGAAGAGGAAAACACAATCAAATGTGAGAACACCCAAGGATGATAATAATTCCCAAAGAACTTTTTGAAAAATTGCCCCATAAAATGAGAAAAGAGTAGTAATGATGTTTAGAGCAAGCAAGAAATTGTGACAGAAGGCCTGGTGGAAAACAGTGAATTCATTTAGACAACAAAAAATGCAGGAATATGGTTGTAAAAAACTTTGAATGTTACAAATGCAAATAAAATTGAACAACAGAAAAATGCAGAGGTGACAGGAGATGAAAAGGAATAATAAAAGAGTGCAGATTCATTCTTACCACTCATTGTTAGCATTAACTCAATGTAACTTAGCACTCAATGTTAGCATAGCTAGGAGTCAATGAAAAAAAAAAACAGAAACATGTCTCTTATGGGTTTTTTCTTAATATTAGAGGAATGTTTTAGAAATAAATATGTCTTGAAGTAAAGACACATTATTCAGAAGTTTAATAATTCATTTGTTTTCCTTTAGTTTTCTTTTTTTCTGTTAAGTTAAAATACAATAAAATCTAATATTTGGTCTTGAATAAGAATACAATATTATTCTTATGAAATTATTTACATTTACTTATCTATCTGTCCATCTTTACATTTGTATACATACACTGAGTCTGGACTGATGATCAAAAGATGTTAAAATTTGTTCAGGATGGTGGGATTTAGGGTGACTTTTATGATTTTTTAATATTCCTTAAATTGTGCTGGAGAAGTTTTGTAGCAAACATGTGTCCTATTTAATTTAAAAAGTAAGATATTACAGCATACCTCATTTTATTTTGCTTTGCAGATAGTTTTTTTTTTTGTTAACAAATTGAAAGTTTGTAGCAACTCTGCGTAGAGCAAGTCTACTGATATTTCTTTTCCTACAGCATTTCCTCACTTTGCTTCTCTGTCACATTTTGGTAATTCTCAGAATATTTCCTGCTTTTCATTACGATCATATTAGTCATGGTGACCTGCGAGCAGTGACGTTTGATGTTACTCCCACAACTACCTGATGGCTGAGATGATGGCTAGCATGTTTTAGCAATAAAATATTTTACATTATGATTGGTAATCTTTTTGGACATAATGCTGTTGCACACTTAGACCACAGTACAGTGTAAACACAACTTTTATATGTACCGGGAAACCAAAAAGTTTGTGTAACTTGCTTTACTGTGATATTACTTGATTGCAGTGGTCTGGAACTGAACCAAAATATCTCTGAGGTGTGCCTGCACTTCTAAAGTCAAACACGCAAAATTAGAGACATTTTCTGGACCCAAAAGATAGAAACAGTTGAAGTGTATAGAAAATGTCTATAAGCCTCAACATCTATGAAGAAAAGACAGGCTTCTTTCTGAGGAAGAAAAATTCCCCTGAGTCCTGGGATGGGGATAAAGCATTTATTATTCAAGAGTTTGATATCAAACCATTCATGTATGAAGGCAACAGAAAAAATTCAAATGCACAGGGCTCAGAAAATACATCATGTATAAGATACACCAAATATTCCAAATGCTTTTAAACCTGAAGAATACCTTAGATAATCAATAAATGAATTTGCACTGAGAGTTCACAAATTGGGAAGATACTGTATAAAAATATCTACAGTTTCTCTACTGTTGAAAGTAAATTCTAGTGGGCCAAGTCTCAACTGTGGGAATACTCATATCCAGGGATATCGGTCACTTTGCAACCCAAGGTTACTCACATATGTCTGGTTTCTCCACCAAACCTAAGATTCTGAGAAACACTGATCTTAGGGGTGGCAGTGGTGGTGATGGCAAGTAAAGAAAACGTGCTGAAATCAGGGCCAAAGTATAAAATAAATGGCCTGACATTCCTAGTACTGGGTAAGATACAGTAAGTAGCTTGACATTCATAATTTGAAAATCCCGAGCTTTGGAACTACAGGGACTAAAATTCTAGAGAGAAGAGACACTTGCAGGGTGAACTAAAGATCAACCGTGGGCAGTGGCTGATTCTGACTACGGCCCAAGTTTGAGAATCAGCACTTGTCCCTGGCAGAGACATGGGTGGGGAGCAGAGAAGCCAGCAGAGTTTACAGTGAAGTGGTGACAAAGCTGCAAACTTGAGGGGCTTTGAATACATGGATGATTTCCCCCAACATCCGCAGAATTCCAAAGCTGTGCTGGGGTGGAGACTAAAATCCGAAGGCAAAGTATAATTTTCTGCATTCTCTTGATGCTTGAGAGAAAAGTAACTGCCAACAAGAGGAGCCCCTAAGGTTAAACATCTCTATATGGAATAAATCATTCACACTGATGAGCTGCAACTGTTTTTTTTTTTTTTTTTGGTAAGGAGAATATGCCAACTTGGGTTGCATAGAGGCTTGGAATCCAGAATCCAGATCTGGTTCCTAGTATCGGAACAAAAAACAGAAGTTTTGGGCAGCTATATGGGGGCTAGAATGATACAAGTGGAGATTTGAAGGAACACAAACACACTGCTGGTCTCCCCTTAGAATAATTATTACAGTCTGTAGTTATATGGAACCCCACTCCAGTACTCTTGCCTGGAAAATCCCATGGATGGAGGAGCCTGGTAGGCTGTAGTCCATGGGATCGCTAAGAGTTGGACACTACTGAAGCGACTTAGCAGCAGCAGCATAATTACATGGAATAGGAGGTGGGGAAAGCTAAGCTTTAAACCTCTAAAAGTAGAACAGAAATACAAATAACTGCTACACTCTCAAGTGAAAGGCAAGAATAGTGAAAGCCTTGGAATCGGGGTAAAGCAGGTAGACTGGATCTCACCTAAAGTGCATCTCAGGTGTGACTCAGATTTACTTTCTGGCTAAAACAAGGGATCGTCTCCCTTGATTTATGGATCATCTCCATACTCTATAGAAGAAAGGGTGAACCTCTCTGGTGGAAATAGAGAGTCATCTGGTAACTCTCTTTTTTTTCTTATAATAAACAAGTCCTTCATTCAGTAACTAATTACTAGGCATGACAAGGCACAGGACCCATATGACATATGCCAAGAAAAAAATAGCCAATAGAAGAAAACTCATAGATGATCCAGATCCTGGAGTTAGCGGAATCAAAAGGACATCCTAGAATGGGGGAAAAAAAAATTAAATAGCTAGGTTTAATGAAAAATTGAATCTAGTAGAAGAAAGATTAGTGAACTTGAAAACAACTTAATAAAAATACCCAAGTGAATAAAAATACCCAACTGAACTGCAACAAGAAAAGGGAGTGGGAAAAAATAATTAACTTCCTATTTAATAACAATAACTGATTAGAAAATGTTTTTTAAAAGATCCCATTCACATTGCAACATAAATAATAAAGCATGCAGGGATAAACCATGGAAGAAATTTGTAAGAACTGTGGAGAAAGACGTAAGAATCTATCAGAGAATAAAAAAGGCAAGAATAAATGGTGAGATATATCATGCCCCTGGTTAGAGACACTAGGATTTAGAATTAATATTGTAATATTAATATTAAAATATGTAAACTCTACCAAAATTAATCTGTATGTACAAAAAAATCTATGAGAAAACAATCTTTAAAAAATAGTGAGAAAAGATGAAGGATTTAATGAATGGTAATGGAACAATTGACTATCCATTTGGGAAAAAATAGGCTTCAATGTTTGCTATAGTCTGACTCTTCGAAATTTCTATTTATATCCATATATGCTACTGGGCTTACAAATGAAGCTGAACTCTTGACAGACAAGAAATTGGCAGGGGTGGTGGAGATATGGAAGAAAACTGACAAGATCAGTTTGAACATTTTAATCACAGTTCAGAACATGTTTAGAAGATTAATGCTGAAAAAGCTGGAAAAGTTACCAAGAGTATTTCACCTCTAGAGATGATAAATACAAGAAGGAGCTGAGGGATCTGACAGAATTCTTAGTGGGCATGCTGTAGCAGGGTCGTCTGGGTGAGAAGATGCCCACACATTTCCCTCTCACCCCCAACTAGACTAAGCAACAATGAAAGTGTTTGCCATCAGCCAGGATAACAGATTACGAGAGCTCAGTTTGGAGAGAGGATCTCCATAGGGGTTATAAACATCCAGGAAGACTGGAAAATGCTCAGATCTCAAAGAAGAGGCAAATTCATAGAACCACATGTCGCATTACATCTTAAGATAGTTTAGCAATGTTTCCGATTAGGAGGCCAATCTATTAAAATCAGCATCAACTATTAAAACCAATTAGAAAACATAGTAAGAAAAAAAAACTATACCTTTCAAAATAGAAACTAAAACATAATTAGAATTAAACACTATAAGCAATAGACAAGATCTTTATAGAGAAAAGGCCAAAGTTTTAATGAAAGACATAAAAGAAGTCTTGAAGAAAATTATATTTTCTCCAAATTCATCTAAAATCAATGCCATCTCAAAAAAAATGTTACACAGAGCTTGACAAGTTGATTCTAAAATTCATAAGGAATAGTATACAAGCTAGAGTTAAATAAATTCTGAAAATATGAAAACAGATTGTGTGAAGAAGGTTGAAAGTTTATTTTTACCAGATATAAAACATATTAAAAGAAGGTAAAATATCATAATATTGATGTCATTAATAATTTTAACAATCCAGAAATAGACATAATTGTATATAAAAATATAATTTATGAAAAAGTTACCATTTCACATCATTGGAATCATTGGTATTATGAAATTTATCCTTTTGAGAAAAAAGAATTCAGATACTAAGATACTGAAACAAATTCATTTATTTTAATAAACATTTGATCTCTAGATCTGTCTTTGTTTCATATTATTCTCCAGTGTACAGAAGCAAATGCAACAGTGCTCACTGCCGTATAGTTTGCAGTACTGAAAAACTTGAAAACAAATGTCCATCAAGTATGTATGCTTAAATTAAATTTGCTCTTAAGAAAGCAACCATACCATGGAATACATGTGGCAGTTTTTTTTTTTTTTTTTAATGATATGGGTACTAATACTAACAGATATTCAAGAAGACTGCTAAGTGAAAAATGCAAGTTGTGTTTGCTAAAAAGTAAAAGTAACTATACCAATGAATGTAACTTTAATGAAAGCTAGAGAAGCTCATCTTTTCCCTCTGTTCAATCCTGTTGCTTTCAATTCCCAACAGATGTCCATTCCAAGAACATCCTCCTACAAATTTCCTGCATGTATATCTGTCTCAAAGTGTGCTTTCCAGGGAAGCAAACTGCTACATCAACGTCCTCTCCCACGTCCTCGTCCAAAACCTAATTTCCCACTGCCCCTAACAAGCAACCTTAACTCCTGCCAAGCTCTGCCTCTTGCCCCGCTCATCCCTGAATTCAGTTCTGGTGCACTGTCTCCTTTGTCTCTAAATTTCTCATCTCTCTCCTTGGGCTTTTCAACCCCTACCGTCTTCAAGGCAACACAAGATCCATTTCCAAATGCCTTTCCCAAACACTGCATCCTGCAATGTCTGTATTCCTGATTCATATTATGCATCAATACGTATTTCAAGAATCTTTCTCTTGTTCTTTTTGAACATGCTTGGTTATAGTTCTAGCAAGATTCAACCTGCTCCCAGAGCCAGCAGCCTTCCTGTTGAAACCCTGACTAGTCCTGCTCCTTTGCATTTGCTGCTGGCATCACTACGCCCACCCATTCATAGTGGACTCTGTCCTGGGCAGTCTGTTTCACCTTCCTAGAAGGTTGGAAGTGAATTTCTTGTTTAATCTTTGTGCCAAGGGCATTCTGAACTGATCTTTTTCCAAGTCTTGATAACTCAATAAAGATTTCATGTCACTTAAATGTATTTTTTAACTAATAGCATAATGCTTGAAAAAATATTATTAGTTCTCTGTGATGATTTTACAAAGAGTATAGAAGCCTGCAATGAAGGAGACAAGGAAATTTTTTCCTCATGTCCTGAAAAGCCAGTGAACATTTATAATATGAATTGGGATATAGCCACCCCTAAGAGCACATGAGACAGATGTACCTCCTCCAGGGGATCTTCCCAACCCAAGGATCAAACCCACGTCTCCCACACTGCAGGCAGATTCTTTACTATCTAAGCCACGAGGGAAGCCCAAGAGTACTGGAGAGGGTAGCCTATCCCTTCTTCAGGGCATCTTTCTGACCCAGGAATCGAACTGGGGTCTTCTGCATTGCAGGCAGATTCTTTACCAGCTGAGCCACTGGGGAAGCCCAAAACAGATGTAGCCTGGAATTAAATTAGCACATTCTGGAGTTTCCACAGAAAGGTCAAAACTAGTAGCTAACAAGTTTCCTAACCAAATAAATTATGTTTCCTATAAAAAGAGCTTTTTTCTTATTATTATATCAATATTATCTTTTATGATACTGGCATTGCTTATTTTTATTCTATTTAATTCTCAAAATGGCCCTGGGAATTAGGTTAACCTGTATTTCACATGAGCAGAAACTGATACTTGGGGGGTTAAATTACACATTTAATATTACACAACTAATAAATGGCCAGGTGGAATTTTGAGTCTTACTCTTCTGGCAGTCTGATACCTTTTCCACACTTGTACTGCCCTCCACTGGATACAGGGCTTTTACACTAAGCTGTTTGTTTGCAAACTGGGGCCATTATTTCCGGCACTAGGTCCCCAAGGGGGAGACGCAGTGCACTTCTCTAGCCATCAGCGTTCTGCGAGCAGCTCTGGCTGCAGCGACTCTCCTTGGTCAAGAGAGTAACTGTGAGGCTGACCGTCCTCCTAGGAGTCTGGGTGGAGTGCTTTGCTTCACTTGGATGAGAGATGTTGGCAACTGAGTGGAAACTTGATCTCTAAAACAGGAAGACAAGAGTTTTCTGAAAAGCTGATTAATTCAGCCTCAACACAGTGACAAGATTAATTACTTTAAAGCTTGTGGTGTTCAATTATGAGGTTTTTCCACAAAGAAAAACCACTATGCTCTACTTTTAAAACAATTTGTATTTTTAGCTTAGAGACACCCCCAAATCAAGACATTTCCAGAGAGTTCCAAGTAATAGAAGTATACCACCACTACTTAAATATAGCTTTGGTTTTTCTAACCAGCTTCGTTAAAACCTTAAGACTCTATAAGTTCCCTATATGTGCAAAAAAGATGGCAGAAACATAATACAATAGTTCTGGTGCCCAGCCTTCCCGTATGAGCTAACAAACAGCATTTTGCAACCAACAATGATGACTCTCCAACTAAGGGTTTTCTCCAACAGTAGGAGTATAAGATTGCAGGCAGGAGGAGAAGGGGGATACAGAGGATGAGATGATTGGATGGCATCGCCGACTCAATGGATGTGAGTTTGAGCAAACTCTGGGAGATAGTGAAGGACAGGGAAGACTGGCGTGCTACAGTCCATGGGGTCACAGAATCGGACACCACTTAGCAACTGAACAACAAATGCCCAGACTGCAGAAGCAGTTGAGATTCCCAGGTGGTGTCAGTGGTAATAAAGAAGCCACCTGCCAATGCAGGAGATGTAACAGAGGCGGGTTTGATCCCAGGGTTGGGAAGATCCCCTGGAGGAGGGCATGGCAACCCACTCCAGCATTTTTGCCTGGAGAACCCCATGGACAGAGGAGCCTGGTGGGCTACAGTCCACGGGGCTGCGAAGAGTCGGATGTGACAGAAGTGACTCACACAGCACACAGCCCGCACAGAAGTAACTAACTACAAGTATGAGAGGAGAGGACAGGGAGCCTCCCTCTTCCGACAGTGGCCTGAATTGGTGGGTAAACAGCCCAGCTGCTTCGTCTCCAGGGCAGAGCAGCTCTGAGATGTGCTCTGCCTCTCACAAATGCTTAGATATGTGAGCATCCAGGCTAGGAATCTGCTGCACCCAGGTTAACAAGTGTGGCAGACATCTTCTAGAAACCATTGCTGGGAAACAAAGCCTCACTTTAGAGATCACTGAACAAGCACTCACAGGCAGAGCAAACTGGCAACAGACTCAGAGAATCTGCTGAAGTCTAGCCCAGGAAAGGACAAGAGAACAGCAAGGACACACAGAAAACACGAGCAGCTCCAGGAGGAAGAAGCAGATCAGTGCAGATCAGGCCGGAGGACCGCAGCCCTGGGGACTGAGTCCTGAATCTGAGTTCTCCCTTCTCTTCTCTCAGTCTGCTTTGTCTCTTTTTCTGTCAGCATCAAAATATTTTATTGCGGTAGCTTTGTAGCAATAATATCTGATAGGCCTAGTTCCTCCATAGAGTTTTATTCTTTTTAATAACTTAGTCAGATGCACATGAATTTTAGAGCAAGTTTATGAAATTCCTCAATCAGTTCAGTTCAGTTCAGTTGCTCAGTCATGTCCGACTCTTTGCAACCCCATGGACTGCAGCATGCCAGGCCTCCCTGTCCATCACCAACTCCCGGAGATAACGCAAACTCATGTCCATTGAGTTGGTGATGCCATCCAGTGATCTCATCCTCTGTGGTCCCCTTCTTCTCCCACCTTCAATCTTTCCCAGCATCAGGGTCTTTTCTAATGAGTCAGCTCTTCACATCAGGTGGCCAAAGTATTGGAGTTTCAGCTTCAACATCAATCCTTCCAATGAATATTCAGGGCTGATATCCTTAGGATGGATCTCCTTGCAGTCCAAGGGAATCTCAAGAGTCTTCTCCAATACCACAGGTCAAAAGCATCAATTCTTTGGTGCTCAGCTTTCTTTATAGTCCAACTCTCACATCCATACATGACTACTGGAAAAGCCATAGCTTTGACTAGACGGACCTTTGTTGGCAAAGCAATGTCTCTGCATTTTAATATGCTGTCTAGTTTGGTCATAACTTTTCTTTCAAGGAGCAAGCGTCTTTTAATTTCATGGCTGCAGTCACAATCTGCAGTAATTTTGGAACCCAAAAAATAAAGTGTACTGTTTCCACAGTTTCCACATCTATTTGCCATGAAGTGATGGGACCAGATGCCATGAATGTTGAGTCTTAAGCCAACTTTTTCACTCTGCTCTTTCACTTTCATCAAGAGGCTCTTTAGTTCTTCTTCACTTTCTGCCATAAGGGTGGCATCATCTGCATATCTGAGGTTATTGATATTTCTCCCAGCAATCTTGATTCCAGCTTGTGCTTCTTCCAGCCCAGCATTTCTCATGATGTACTCTGCATATAAGTTAAATAAACGGGGTGACAATATACAGCCTTGACATACTCCTTTCTCAATTTGGAACAAGTCTGTTGTTCCATGTCCAGTTCTAACTGTTGCTTCCTGACCTGCATACATATTTCTCAGGAGGCAGGTCAGGTGGTCTACTATACCCATCTCTTGAAGAATTTTCCAGTTTGTTGTGATCCACACAGTCAAAGGCTTTGGCATAATAAAGCAGAAATAGATGTTTTTCTGGAAATCTCTTGCTTTATCGATGATCCACTGGATGTTGGCAATTTGATATCTGGTTCCTCTGCCATTTGTAAATCCAGCTTGAACATCTGGAAGTTCACAGTTCACATACTGTTGAAGCCTGGCTTGGAGATTTTTGAGTATTACATTTTTAGCGTGTGAGATGAGTGCAACTGTGCAGTAGTTTGAGCATTTTTTGGCATTGCCTTTCTTTGGGATTGGAATGAAAACTGACCTTTTCCAGTCCTGTGGCCACTGCTGAGTTTTCCAAATTAATGGCATATTGAGTGCAGCACTTTCAAGGCGTAATCTTTTAAGATTTGAAATAGCTCAACTGAAATTCCATCACCTCCACTAGCTTTGTTCACAGTGATGCTTCCTAAGGCCAAGTTGACTTCACATTCCAGGATGTTTGGCTCTAGGTGAGTGATCATACCATCATGATTATCTGGGTCGTGAAGATATTTTTTGTACAGTTCTTCTGTGTATTCTTGCCACCTCTTCTTAATATCTTCTGCTTCTGTTAGGTCCATACCATTTCTGTCCTTTATTGTGCCCATCTTTGCATGAAATGTTCCCTTGGTATCTCTAATTTTCTTGAAGAGATTTCTAGTCTTTCTAATTCTATTGTCTTCCTCTTTTTCTTTGCATTGATCACTGAGGAAGGCTTTCTTATCCCTGCTTGCTATTCTTTGGAACTCTGCATTCAAATGGGAATATCTTTCCTTTTCTCCTTTGTCTTTTGCTTCTCTTCTTTTCACAGCCATTTGCAAGGCCTCCTCAGACAGCCATTTTGTCTTTTTGCTTTTCTTTTCCATGGGCATGGTCTTGATCCCTGTCTCCTGTATAATGTCACATATCTCCATCCATAGTTCTTCAGGCACTCTGTCTATCAGATCTAATCCCTTGAATCTATTTGTCACTTCCACTGCTTAATTGTAAGGGATTTGATTTAGGTCATATCTAAATGACCTCTTCAGTTTCCTCTTCACTTTCACCCTTCACCTTCACCTTGTCCTGTTCTCTTCATTCACATTCATGTTGCTCTTTATTTGGTTCTTCAAAAATGTCAAGGTTTCTGTAGCTTGAGAGCCTTCCACAAAATTTTCCTTCCACCTGAATTGCTCTCAGCAGGCACCACTACCATAACTTGTATTTAAAGTATCTCTTCTTCAGACTTGTGGTTGCCAAGGGGCAGAAGGCTGGGAGAGGGAAGAAGTAGGAGGCTGGGGTTAGCATGTGTATGTTTTTTTTTGTTTTGTTTTTTTTTTAAAAAGATGTGTACTTTAGTTTTTATTGCAGCACTATTAACAATAGCCAGGACATGAAAGCAACCTAAATGTCCACCAACAGAGAAATGGATACAGAAATGTGGTGGGTATGTACAATGGAATACCACTCAGCCACAAAAATGGAAGTCCAGATTTCTTGATGAAGTGATTTGACCTCTGATAACTTGACTCACCTGACTTCTCTAGCTTCTTATTTCCCTCTTTCTTGGTGATTGATAGTCATTACTTTTCACGCGTGTGTACTGTCACTTCAGTTATATCCGACTCTTTGTGACCCTACGGACTGTAGCCCACCAGGCTCCTCTTTCCATGGGATTCTCAAGGCAATAGTACCAGAGTGGGTTGCCATGCCCTCCTCCAGGTGACCTTCCCAACCCAGGGATCAAAGCCACGTCTCTGATGTCCCCTGTATTGGTAGGCGGGTTCTTTACCACTGGTGCCACCAGGGAAAGCCCAGTCATTAACTTAAGTGTTGATTTTGTTTTCCATAAACAGCTAGATAATAATATTTATTTTGTGGGCCAGGCAATCTCTGTGGCAACTACTCAATGCTTGTTGCTTGAAAGCAGCTACAAGCAATACAAAAATACATGGGCATGACTGTGTTCCACTAAAATTTTTTCAGTGGACACTGATATTTGAGTCTTATGTATTTTCCATGTTATGAAATTGCAATTAACAAAACTAAAAACAGAACTACCATATGATCTAGCAATCCCACTCATGAGCATTTATATATAGAGAGAATGGATAAACAACAAGGTCCTACTGTATAGTAGAGGATCTGTACATTCAGGACCTCTATATTCAATGTCCTATCAAAAAACACAGTGGAAAAAGAGCATTAAAAAGGAATGTATATGTGTGTATAACTGAATCACTTTTCTGCAGCAGAAATTAACACATTATAAATCAACTATGCTTCAATTACAAAATAAAATAAATTATCTGTTCTTCAGTGAAACCTTCCAAACCCACTCACACAAGCCATACGAGGTTAGGTTTCCCTATTATATGCTCTGGCTAATGGAATTCATAAATCTGTCAGGATCTGCTGTGTTTTATTATATTAATGTAATAGAAGGTTATCTTCCTGCTGAAGACCCAAAAATAACCTGAAATCTGTTATCCTCATAAATGAATATGCTTTAAAATAATACAAATCATGTCAAAGTACAAGGAGAGGTCTGGAGGACAGAGAATAAATTCTTCTGCTTCAGCAGTTTGTTTGGAGACTAAAATTTCCTCATAGGTTTGATAGTCAAGGGGTTAAGCCTTCTTTTGAATACTAAACTGTGATTCAGTAGCTGTGCCCCCAACCTGCAGAAAGAATGGAGCAAATCAATATTTGCATTATTGTCTGAGATGTGGGGGAGGAGTGGGAGATGAATGCCCAGATGAGGTAGAGATCTTTCCACTTGAATATTCCAGACCCTGAGTTATTCCTGATTCTGCCATAGATCAGCATCTTAGAGCACCTGCCTCTCCACAGAGCCCAGACTATCTCCAGTCCTCCGGTGATGTTACATTCTCTCTGCTGTGAATGGGGTGCAACTAGATTTTGGTTGAAAATGGCATTGCTAGAGCTTTTATCATCCACTGACCTCTCTTTCTAGGGAGGTGAGAGACTGAGAGAAGTCTCAAGACTTAGGAGAGGAACACATCCCTTAGGCTTTACTAGCTGTTACCACTAGAAATTAGTCCCCAAGTTATCCTATCCCTCAAAAGCTGGTTTTCATGGTAATGATTTTACATGTTTAGTTCCTGAAAATAGCTTCCCATTCTTAAAGAATTTTGTCCTCTCAGATAGGCAATTCCTTTCATGCCTTACTTTATAGTGAGTTGGATAATTAATAGCAATATGAAACTACAAAGCCCTTTTTCATGCTTTCATATACCTTTTTATAAGTTTTTATCATCTATAATTACTAGTTATACTGTTTTTTTACAAATAGAAATGATTTGATTAAACCACAGACTTTGTGTGTCTATGACTGGGTCAGGAATATAAGAAATCATTAAATGTTCACCTTTTGGAATGAAATTAGAGGCAGCTTGATGTTGTAAAGCAGTACATACCAGAGAATGTGAGGAGTGTGGGCCGAGGCTGACCTCTTAAGATATTGGCATCTGGTACTTGTTAAGCAATCTTGTCCTAGCCTATGGGACAGGACCTAGGATTTGTTTTAAGACCAAAAGTATAGATTCTCAGAGGGGCCAAGCTTACATTAGCAAATTCCAAGATGCCTTTCTTCATGATCCAGGAATGGAAGCCTCCAGTTGCTGGTGGGTTTTATTTTTTCAGAGGCAACTCTTCAGCTCTGGGGTTGACAGCAGCAAAATGAGGGAGAAAGAAGTAACGCATATTTGCTGCCAGCAGTCTTTACTAGCCTGCCTATCAGTAGGCTGAATGACATCAAGCCACAGAAGGTCCAGTTTACTGTGTGTAATTTGTTAGGTTGTGTAATATCTAAAGTTAATAACTTCACGGCTCAACTGAATATATCTCCACTGGAATGTCAGCTCTATGAGAAGAGGTACAATACCCATTCAACACAGTATTCCCAAGGCCTAGAACAGTGTTGAACATGTTATAGGCACTCAATAAATCTTTACTGGATAAGTGTTATTTGATTAAACTCAGTTTATATGTTATGATAATTATTAAGTTAACTATTCACTAATAAAGGCTGCAGTTATTTACGCAGAATATAACTGACAGTCATAGAAGTGTGCTGTTTTGATCTCCCTTAGAAAAAGAACTTCCTTCTTATCTTCAAAGCCTGTAATGCCTAGAATCTTCAGGATCTGCCTTCAGTTTTCTACCAAGGCCATCTTCTTCCCAAGCAGCCTCCACACCATGGAAGCAGATCTGGCTATTTCCAAGACTACTCTATCAAGCAGTCTTTGGGCTAGAGCTTCCTGGTGAAAAGATTGAGAGTTTATTAGATCTAAATGTGATACAGAAGCACTTGAAGAAAGAAAAAAAAGAAAAGAAAAAAGAACTTCAATTAACCATATACAAACCTTATATAATATAAAAATTAAGTCAATATGAACCAAAGACCTAAGTAAACAACCCTAAAGCCATTAAAATCACTCTAAAATATAGGAGAAAATCTTTGTGACCTTTGGTTAGACAAAAATCTCTTTTAAAAAATTGATAAGATGAACTTCATCAAAATTAGTAACTTCTATTTTTTGAAAGACGCTGTTAAGAGAAGAATGAAACAATTCACAGGCCTGAGAAAATAATCTGCAACTCACATACCTGACAAAGGCATTGCAAACAAAATCTATAAAGAACTCTAAAACTCAATAGTAGGAAAGAAGCAAATCCAACAAAAAACAGGCAAGAAATCTGAACATAGATTTAATCAAAGAAACATATATCAAGGAAAAGTATGAAAAGGTTCACAACATTATTACTATGAAGGAGATGCAAACAGAAACCACAGTGAGATACAAATACAAATCTATTGGACTCTATTACAGTGCCTAAAATTTTAAAAGACTAACCATGTTAAGTGCTAGGATGTGGAGGAGCTGAGCTCTTCAATACTTCTAATGGGAAGGCAAAATGGCAAAACTTTGGAATATTGTTTGGCAGTTTCTTAAAATATTAAACATAAACCTACCATGACCCAGCCACTCTCCTCCTAGTTATTTACTTATGAGAAGTGAAAGTAGATGTTCACAAAAATTTTATACACAAGAGTTAGTATTAGCCTTGTTTATAATATCCCAAACTGAAAACCACCTAAATATATATTAACCAGTGAATGGATAAACAAATTATGATAGATTCACCTTTACAGTGCAATGCTACTCAGCAATAAATATAAGTCAGCAATATTCCACGGTGTAAGAAAGCAGATCAATGACTGCCTGAGGTTGGAGTTAGGTATTGACGGGAAGAAGCAGGAGAAAGGGGAATTTTTTAAGGAACAAGAGGAAATCTGGATGTGATGGAGATATTTAATATCTTAATTGAGATCATAGTTTCAAAGGTGTGCACATATGTCAAACTTCAACAAACTGAACAACTTAAACACATGAAATTTTAAATTCTGTCAATCATACCTCAAATCTGTTTTATTAGGCAGTATATCAGTGATTTTTGATTATCCACTCTCATCACAGATATGCATAGTGCTTTTACAAACATCACCTAATACCACATTTATCACTTCCTAACTAAAAACTGATTTACTGATAAATAGATGAGATTAGATCTGTAATAGATTCAGAAACTCATGAAAGTAAAGGCAAAATAATATTGGCTTAAAAATATGATTTTATGTTCTCTTTTAAAGTGCCCACAAGTGGGCAGTCCAGGGAAGAATAGCAGTTTTTTAGAGTTGTCAGGAACCCAGGATTCTATAACTTTGACTGCATCATAAGTTAAGGTAGCTCTTTAAGAACAGCATTATTAAAGTCATTTCAGTGGCAGGAATCACGACCCTTATGATTACACAGTGGAATTGACAAACAGACTCAAGGAACTAGGATCTGATAGAGTGCCTGAAGAACCGTGGATGGAAGTTCATAACACTGTATAGGAGGTGATCAAACCATCCACAAGAAAAAGAAATGCAAAAAAGCAAAGTGGTTGTCTGAGAAGGTCTTACAAATAGCTTAGAAAAGAAGAGAAGTGAAAGGCAAAGGAGAAAAGGAAAGATATACCCATCTGAATGCAGAGTTCCAGAGAACAGCAAGGAGAGATAAGAAAACCTTCCTATGTGATCAATGCAAAGAAATAAACAATAGAATGGGAAAGACTAGAGATCTCTTCCAGAAAATTAGAGATACGAAGGGAACATTTCATGCAAAGATGGGCACAATAAAAGACCAAAATGGTATGGATCTAACAGAAGCAGATGATATTAAGAAGAGGTGGCAAGAATACACAGAAAGTGTTAGTTGCTCAGTCGTGTCTGACTCTTTGTGACCCCACGGACAGTAGCTTGCCAGGCTCCTCTATCCATGGAATTCTTCAGGCAAGAATACACAGAAGAGAATACAAAAAAGATCTTAATGACTGAGATAACCACAGTGGTATAATCACTCACCTACAGCCAGACATCCCAGAGTATGAAGTGGGCCTTGAGAAGCATCACGACAAACAAAGCTAGTGGAGGTGATGGAATTCCAGCTGATTTCTTCCAAATCCTAAAAGATGATGCTGTTAAAGTGCTGCAGTCCTTATGGCAGCAAAATTTGGAAAACTCAGCAGAGGTCACAGGACTATAAAAGATCAGTTTTCATTCCAATCCCAAAGAAGGGCAATGCCAAAGAATGTTCAAACTACTGCACAATTGCACTCATCTGCAGGTGGTAACTGAAGCCATGAAATTAAAAGATGCTTGCTCCTTGGAAAAAACTATGACAAATCTAGACAACATATTAAAAAGCAGAGACATTACTTTGCTGACAAAGATCCATATAGTCAAAACTACGGTTTTTCCAGGAGTCATGTAAGGATGTGAGAGTTGGACCATAAAGAAGGCTGAGTGCTAAAGAATTGATGCTTTCAAACTATGGTGTTGGAGAAGACTCTTGAAAGTGCCTTGGACTGCAAGGAGATCAAACCTGTCACTTCTAAAGGGAAATAAACCCTGAATTGCCAGGACTGATACTGAAGCTCCAATACTTTGGCCACCTGATGTGAAGAGGCAACTCATTAGAAAATATCCTGATGCTGGGAAAGATTCAAGACAGAAGAAGGGAATGACAGAGTATGAGATGGTTGGATGGCATCACAGACCCAATGGATATGAGTTTGAGCAAGCTCTGGGAGATGGTGATAGACAGGAAAGCCTAGCATGCTGCAGTCCATGGGGTCTCGCATGCTGCAGTCCATGGGGTCTCAAAGTGTCAGAAATGACTGAGTGACTGAACAAGAAGTAGCAGGAAAAACACAGGGACAAAGATGAGCATGCTTTTCCCTTTAAGGACATTTCCCACAAATAAAACTGGACACTTTTACCTACATTTGATAGACCCAAAGTAAGTCACAAGGCCACATCTACCTGCAAGGGAGGCTGGGAAATGTAGACTTTACTCTAGATACCATTAGGGCCAGCTAAAATCTTATGTGTCATTAGTGAGAAAGAGAGGGAGGATAGATATTAAAAGGCAACTAGTAGGCCCAGATTTCCACAGGAGGTAAATAACTGAAAAAATAATCTGTGTAATTTTTCAGTCATGAGTAAATGACCATTTTCAATTCTGACAATAAAGATAATTTCCACATGTGGATCTCACACATTCACTGCTCATCTTTACTATTCATAAGCAACAATGAAAGAGGAAATTAGCTGGAGTGGGGGGAAGGAGGGAGGAAGAGTTTTGAATGTCTTCCAATAGTAATGTTAGTCCATTATTGTCACATATAAATGTCTCTCAACATCTATAACTGGTATAAAATGGAAATGAACAAACTACTAGCTTTGTAACAGACTGCTATGTGATGATTAATTAATTTGGTGGTTTTAGTCAGAGAAAATGATGCATATGTCACACACTTCCCTTCTTGCATCAATCAAGGACAACTGGGATAGGATCAAGCCATATTAAATAGAGGTACATATCAACTGTATATTTTTCTGCAATAGAGTTTCTATAAAGCTCAGTGGGATCATTTTGCCATCCATCTTTTCCTCCACCCATGCCAGGGCAGAGACTAATTACTGCTAAGTACCTACAAAGACCTGTAATTTTCAGATTTGGTAGGGTATGTTTGCCTGTTCTCATTCCACACATTTCCAATCTTGTTTCCTTCTTATGGGACACAGGGTCAATACAAAGACACTAAGTTATTGCAGTTATACTGAAAAAAGTGTGTAAACAATGGACTGAAGTAAAAGTTGGGATGCAGAGGTAGATTAGAATTAACTTTCTATTCTTTTAATCTTGGCCCCTTTGGGAAAAAAGCTACTGCTTCTAGTGACCAGAGATTTATGATTTTTGAAAATCCTGTATTCCTAAATTGTCTACATTTCTAAATTCTCTGGTTGAAAAGAAAATGGAGGAGAAGTGAGCAGAAAAAGAGGGCATTGTACACTCAACAACTGCAACAGTCTCCTAAATTTCCGCTTCTATCCATCTTTCATAATACCATCAGTTCCCACTTATTCATTTGTTCATTAATTAAAAATTGAGTTTCTATAAGGTACCAACCAGGGTTTCTCAAAAGTTGAGAGAGAACTAAGTTAGTTTCATATTGTTAAAATTTGGGTATGTTAAAAATGAATAGTGAGGTTTCTCAAATGATAGAATAAGGGGTGTAGTGAGCCTACTCACACATAGACAATTAACTATTGAAAAAATACATATATTAAAAATCTTTTCGAGGTTTTGAAAACTATCCTACAGAGATACAACAAATAAAAAAATATTCAGTCAAAAAATCTACTAAGACCTCTGTTTCAGTAAGAACTGTGGCATTTGAGCCAAGGCCACTCCATTCCCACCCATCCCCAATCAGTTTCATGTCATGAGAGTTCTGCCCCAGATGTGTGCAGCCAAGATGGGGATGGGCTGGGGGCTCCTCCTTCCTCCAGCTCATAGTAGTCTGTGGCTATGCTTTTATCCTGGAAGGAATAGTCGTCTGGTGTTTGTCTTCACCCCCAACCCCTTGATGCAGAAGCTCTATTCAAGGCCAAGAAAATGAGGTATCTCCTCACCCATCCAGCCCCATCTCTGGGGTAGATATCATGCCCCAGGCACAACAGAAACAGAATGCTGCATCCTGATCATCACATCCCACTTCAGCTTATTTGTAAGAGGCTCTATGGGTGTGTGTTGGGATGAAAAGGATCCACAAACACTTTATTAGCAAAAGGAATAAAAAATGCAACATGGGAAAAAGAAGACCTCTTCCTTTCCCTTTAAGGGCAGCATTAGACCTCTAAAGACAAAGGAGGATTACCAGAGGATGCAGAGTAGACACCAGAGTCTCAGATAGGTTGGAATTTGACAAAAGTGATCCATGTCCAGGCAGTATTGACCTGCCAGATGTTTAACTCTTTCTGCTCATCTACAGCTGCCTGGAATTGGGAAGGTATAAAGTCACAGAATATGCAGTGAAGCTCTGCATTGGAAAACTGAAAACTTTGGTCCTCTGAGACCCACAGATAGTAGCAAAAATCACATCTGCTGATCTCTGGGTCCTACTGAAAGGTTGTTGCTGAACCACAAAACATGCCAGGATTCTTGGCTTCCGGAGGAGAATTCAATCTGGGGCCAGAGATGAGGCTTGATCCCTCAGAGCTTTAGTGTCATGAAGTTTTATTAAATTATAAAAGGGATAGAGAACACTTCTGACATAGACATCAGAAGGGGACAGAAAGAGTGCCCCCTCACTAGTATTAGCAATGGAGCTATATACTTTTTAATTACTTATTACAGTGAATCAAAAGAATGTCTGGAGGTTGTAAAGACCTTACTAGACCCACGCTCATAATTTAGATTTTACGATAACAGGATTAGCCAGAAGGTTTTTTCCAGAAACTGTCCTCAAGCAGGATACATTATTGTTATATAATCTTAAGGAATGTAGAGGAAAAAAAGTTTGTGCTTTTTTCCTCCTTGAGAATTCCAGACCCCTTTCTTCTTGAGGACCCCTGGACTTCTTATCAACCTACCTAGGAATGTTGCCAAGGAAAAGGGGCATCGTTTTCATTCCATAACTACTTCCTGCTGTTTAGGGGCATGGTCCCTAAATTGTTGAGCAACATATTCTCCTAACCCTCATATTGAGGGTCTCTGATCCAGGGGCCCCAGGTAATAGTTGGAGGAGGCTGTGCCACTCCTAGGAGCTTGGACAATCATTTGCAACTTAAAAGCTTTCAGGCGGTTAGAAACAAACCCTGTTTTACAGTTACAGATATAAGGCAGAACAGTCATTAAACCAAGACAATGTATAATCAAAATTAAAAGTCACGTTATGTTCATAGTTAAAGTATAAAGTGTTGCACCAGTCCATCTTAGGGTTGTTAGATGTCATCACAGAGTGGAAGAGAGTCCTTTCCTTGAAGTGGAGAAACCCATCAAGGGGCGTCTTCCACTTGATGAGGAGGGGAGTGCTCCACAGACCCAGCAATTAGACTGATTGTGGAATGTGGCATAGGAATGAGCCCAGGACAGAAAGGCATTGTCTTGAGGGTCAAATGGCAGACTCAGAATTTTTGGAGTCAGCATAAGTAGACTTACATAGATTATCACGCCCATCTGAAAAGTACAAAGCCAGAGCATAGAAAGTAAAGACATAAAATGAAGTCACTTAGTTCTGGTCAGGGTGCCACTTCTTAACTCGAGTGTGATGTACCCACAAATCAATTCCTGACACTTTGACAGCTGTGGGAGAAGAAAGAATAACCTGGTAAGGGCCTTCCCAGAGGGGCTCAAGGGATGGGCCCCCAGACCCAATGTTTTTATGAGGACCTCGGTTCCTGGCTCAAGTAGAGACTTGCTTGACTCAAGCTGGGTCAGGAGTCAACTCCCAGAGTTCTGTTAATGCCTGTTGAAAAGCTGAGAGCTGACTTACATAATTAGTTAATTCCAAGGCTTCAGGGTCTGTAACAATGTCTGTGCATAAGAAAGGCCTTCCATAAATACATTCAAAGGGGGACAATCCCTCCATTTTGGGGGGCAGTGCAAGCCCTCATTTATTATTTGTAAATCTTGAACTAGTCTCCATGTATCATTTGATTTCTTTATACCTAAATAGAAATTTTCATGGGTTGTTACAGGGAATTAATAGCCCCTGCTCCTTTAAATTCTCAATGATGGGGTTTAACCTGTCCTTAACCTCAGGTTTCAGTGGCTATTGCTTCTTATGTGGAAATAAGTGCGGGTCTTTGAGCTTGACAACTACAGGAATAGCATCTTGTGCTCAACCCACAGATTTTCCATCAGCCCACACTCTAGGATTTACAATTTTTTCAATTAAAGGGAGAGGAAGGGTGGGCTCTATATTCATGAAAACAGAGGCATGGACCTTGCTCAGTATATCCCTCCCCAAAAGGGGTGAGGGAGACTCTGGCACAATTAGAAACTCATGTGAAAAATAGCACAGAGTCCCAGTTACAGCTTAAAGAACAACTGAAGTAATACCTTTTAGCTCAACCAGACAGCTCACTATGGAAGCGGATCGGGAAGAAAGTGGGTCAGGGACTTCAGTAAGCACAGAGTAAGTTGCCCTAATATCTAAAAGGAAATCAACGGCTTGCCCCCCCCCCCAGTTATTAATAACTGGGGTTTCTCAGGTGTAATTAAGATGCGAGCTTGTGTGGGGGCCCCCGGGCACCTACAATCCTGATTGTCTTGAGAGTCTGACCCCTGAAACCTACGCCTCTGGGGGCAGCCTCTCCTCCAGTGTGGTCCCTTGCAGACTAGACATGGAGCCAGGGGTGGCTTAGATGCCTGAGGGCAATCCCGCTCGAGATACCCCTCTTTCCACAGTAACAGCAAGCCCATCCTTTTTTACCTGGATCCCACTGGGCATTTTTCTCAGGCTGTTTAACAACGATTCTGACGGCCATTACAAGGGCTTCCTCCTGTTCCTTTGTCTTTTTCTGCCTTTCTTTCTTTTCCTCATATTCCCTACCATAATAGACTGTTTGAGCCAGTTGCAACAGATTATCTAAAGGCTGATTTGGCCCATATGCCTGTTTTAATAACTTACAATGGATATCTGGAGCCGACTGAGTGAGAAATCTATCTTTTAAGATCACTCTTCCCTCTTCACTTTCAGGATCAATCTCAGTGAATCTGTGAAGGGCTTTTCTCAGTCTATCTAGGAATTTACCAGGAGCTTCCTTCCCCTTCTGTTCTATGTTTGCCAATTTGGCATAGTTTAAAGTCTTAGCATGCACTTGCTAAGAATACATCCTTCAAGAATACATCTGACGAAATGACTCTGATTCCATCTTCCTTTAGTTTAGTCCCAGTCTGGTTCTATAGTTGGGGCTGCCTGATTCCCAAAGGGGAATTCCCATATGCTACTTCTATCTATTTCCCTTGTTTTCCACAGAACCGGCCTAATTGTAAAACAGTAATAATTGAGATCCTTCAACCAGCCACCGTTAGCCGTCCTCCAATAGATACCATGGCCAGGCAGTATCACATAGGAAGATCAGGCGTGTCTTCTTTAAGCTCTGGGGATCAAATCTATCCCAGTTTTTCAGGATATAGTTCAAAGGAGTGAGGCTGGAATTGTTAGCTCCCATCTGTAAGAGGAAGAAAGCGACAAGCACCATCTTTCTCCCGGAGGAGTCCCTCCCTGCTCTAGATGGGGGTGTCGGCAGATTTTACTTTCCTTCCCTGGTCGGACTTAGTCTGTCCCTTACTGACGCAGGCGACCTACTTGTCCCTCCTGGTTCTACCACCGAGAGGACGGGGTGGAGATGCACCAGGGGCAGACCTGATGGCATATCTGACTGACATCAAGTTCCTCACCTTTAAAGCCTTGCTTGCCTCTGATGCCATCCGGGGTGCAATCAGAGTAACCTTCCGGAATGCCTCCCAAGCTAAGACCACTGGGGGAAACACTCGTTACCTGAGTGCCTGTGCACAACCCTAAGTATATTCCTGACCACAGTAAGACTGGTATGGACATAAAACTAAGATGTTCCTTCCAAGCGTCACCACACCAGTATAAGCGATAGCAAAAGAGATGGTGGAGGGCTGGCCAGTGAGGAAAAAGTGATTTTTGTCCTCGAGTTATTAGGGCCAGTCCTTCCAGTTCATTCCCACAGATTCCACAGAAAGAATATCTAAGGAGTTGGAACAAAAGTCACTGGAAAGCCTCCTCTGGTCCACTAAGAGCTAGCTTTACCAAAGGAAGAAAGTCATTGTACTTCCAATCTGAGTAACCTTTAACCTCAGAGATGCTCTTGGAGCTAGAGCTCCATCTAGCTTCCAAACTTTTGACTCCTAGCGAGGCAAGGTGCTTCCTGACTACCAATCCAAGTTTGGGACCTAAGTAACAGTGCATAGTGACAGCATAGATCACAAGTCCCTTGAAAGTCTATGATCCGACAGATAGGTTAGCGGTTCAAATTCCCAAGAAGTTATGAAATGGTCAAAGAGACCGGAGAGTTTGATGGAGAAAGGAGAGCTTGGTCCACACACTTTGCTCATTTCCCGTCGGTCCCCGAAGGAGACATTGAGTGTCTCTTGGCAATGGCAGGTCGGTATAAACCCACGACAAGTTTCTGCCATAAGCTGAATGAGGTCGCCATGGAACTGCAGAGCAGGGCTCCTCACTTGCTTGACACAGGGCGTGTCATTCATTCACACAAGCACACTGTAGAGTCAGTAAAGTACAGCAGAAAATTTGTTCGCTAGGAGAACAAAGAACCAGAGCTCCAAGCATCCTTACCTTGCCCTGAAGAATCCTGGACGAGCCTCCAAGATGAAAGGTTGTTGCTGAACCACAAAACATGCCAGGATTCTTGGCCTCCAGAGGAGAATTCAATCTGGGGCCAGAGATGAGGCTTGATCCCTCAGAGCTTTAGTGTCATGAAGTTTTATTAAATTATAAAAGGGATAGAGAATGCTTCTGACATAGACATCAGAAGGGGGCAGAAAGAGTGCCCCCTTGCTAGTGTTAGCAATGGAGCTATATACTTTTTAATTACTTATTACAGTGAATCAAAAGAATGTCTGGAGGTTGTAAAGACCTTACTAGACCCACGCTCATAATTTAGATTTTACGATAACAGGATTAGCCAGAAGGTTTTTTCCAGAAACTGTCCTCAAGCAGGATACATTATTGTTACATAATCCTAAGGAATATGGAGGGGAAAAAAAAGTTTGTCCTTTCCTCCTCCTTGAGAATTCTAGACCCCTCTCTCCTTGGGGCCCCCCGGACTTCTTATCAATCTGCCTAGGAATCTACCTCTACCTATTTGCCTCTCTACCTATCTCTCTCACTACCTATTTGCCCTTTGTCGTCCAGAACAGAACTCTTTGATACCACCATTACCCTATGGCTTCATTCACATCTTCCTTCTCCACTGTGTCCACCATTTGCAGATGTCCCAGAGTAGAAGTACCCGGGAAGGAGGGGAACCCGAGAAGACCAGGGGCTGCCTCTCTTCTCCAGTACTCACTCACAGAGTGCCACGCCCAGGAAGAAGATAACTTCTCCCAGTTCACACTGGGTGCCCAGGGGGCTTTCCTGAGATAAAAGAAGGCCACAAGAATAAAAAGTCCTGCAATATGCCTGAAGCAACTAACTTATCTGAAATAGGAAGTGGCACACTCCATGCCAAAGGCCATTGTCCAAAGCAACAGACATCTTGGATAAGAGAATTTATGGTAGTTCCATGACACAAACAAAATGTCAGAGCAGCCAGTTTCACGCTGAGAATGAGGGAAAGAGACAGCCAAGAAGAGCACCCCTACTGCACCAGGGCTAACGCTGGGTGTCGGAAAGGCTGTGCAATGGTGCTAAGCTGCACCCACTCATGAGTGGTCACAGAGGATGGAGGCAAACTTGAAAGCAACCCCAAGCCACACACAGACCCATCAACACACAGGTCAGAATGCACTGGCACAAGCAGCTTGAGCACAGCCTATGACTATATGCCATCTGAACAAAGAGCTGCTCTGCCCCAGGGATGACTCCTAGGAAGCCAACCTTACATATTATTTATATACACAGCCATTCCCTTCCCTGCAGACAGAAGACTTTGTGTGTGTCCAAGCTGTCCTCTCAGGAGCCATTGGAGAAGGAAACTCCGAGCTACTGGTTCTAATCCAAACATGGGGCAAAACAAACAAAAAAACAGCATAAATTCCCTCAATTGGATAGCAGCAAGCCTTACACACTAGTAAAGGCTCCAAATCCAACTGGCTAAAGGACAGTGACCAATATACTGAACTCTGGGTAGACAAACTAAAAGATAAAAACAAGGGGGCAAGTCTGAGCATAGCCATCAGAGGCTGTGCACCGTGCGGGACTTAGGCTGAGTCATCACAGTCGAGAAAATAACACAGTAGGCAGGGGAGGGCAGCATCTAGAGCAGTTACTGTCATTCCATTACAGGAAGATCACTGAGGCTGATGGGGGGATGGACTGGAAATAACACAAGAACGACAGCAAGGAGACCAACTTTCTCATTTCTGATTGATGACCCCAATAAAGGCAATGGCAGTGGGAGAAGAGAAACCATTATAAAGACAAAAAACATTGACCAACTGGGTAATGGGGGTGGAGCGATTGGTTAAGAGAGAAGAAAGTACTGAGAAAGAATTCCAGAGACCTAACAAGTGGATCAGCTTGTCTGCTCTAATTGCTTCTGGGATGGGAGACATTTATTGAAGTTAGGATATGTTTAGTCTGATATACTTCTGGGACCTTCCAATGAAAATGCATAAAATATGTATGTGTACAAGAGTCTAAAAATCATGGGATTAAGGTTATAAAAGAGTTATAAAGACATAGGTGTTAATGGAAAGTGGGTGGATCATACAAAAAGAACATTTTGATAAAAAGGAAAAAAATAAGATTTGTATCTTGGGCAACTGAAGTCTGGAAATATAGGGGGGATAACAAGAGTTGGGGGAAAAAAATCATGAGCTCTGTCTTATCCTAGCTGAATCTGAATACATCATGGGGAAGAGCTAGTCAGTAGGCAGTTAGACTTGTCTGAAAATGAGGCCCTGTGATCAAGCAAGAAGTGAGGAGGCAGATGGGATCTAAGGAACAGGCTGGTGGCCTTCACTACCAATCTTGCCACTGCCCATTTCTACCCCAGGAATGTCAGAAGGTCTCCAATCCTGCTTTTCTTCACATGACAAAGGAAGGTGCTAAATGTATGATCTTTACAGTTCTGTTCAGCTGTAAAACTCTAATCCTCAAATTTCACCTACCACTCATGACCCTTGTGCTCCCAAATTATGACACATTTTATCTTTCTTGATTATGCTGTCTCTTAAGTCTGAACTATGCTTCCCTGATCTTCTCTACCACCAGTCCCTCAACAGTCCCTCATCTTGTACCACTTATAACACTTTTGGTTCCAAGTACAAGAGTCTTAATTTGAACTAGCCTAAATGGTTAAGTTGGCTTAAAGCTCAACATTCAGAAAACTAAGATCATGGCATCTGGTCCCATCACCTCATGGGAAATAGATGGGGAGACAGTGGAAACAGTGTCAGACTTTATTTTTGGGGGCTCCAAAAGCGCTGCAGATGGTGACTGCAGCCGTGAAATTAAAAGACGCTTACTCCTTGGAAGGAAATTTATGACCAACCTAGATGGCATATTAAAAAGCAGAGACATTTCTTTGCCAACATATGTCCGTCTGGTCAAGGCTATGGTTTTTCCAGTGGTCATGTATGGATGTGAGAGTTGGACTGTGAAGAAAGCTGAGCACTGAAAAATTGATGCTTTTGAACTACGGTGTTGGAGAATACTTGAGAGTCCCTTGGACTGCAAGGAGATCCAACCAGTCCATCCTAAAGGCGATCAGTCCTGGGTGTTCATTGGAAGGACTGATGCTGAAGCTGAAACTCCAATACTTTGGCCACCTCATGTGAAGAGTTGACTCTTTGGAAAAGACCCTGATGCTGGGAGGGATTGGGGGCAGGAGGAGAAGGGGATGACAGAGGATGAGATGGCTGGATGGCATCACCGACTTGATGGACATGGGTTTGAGTAAATTCCGGGAGTTGGTGATGGACAGGGAGGCCTGGCGTGCTGCAATTCATGGGGTCGCAAGGAGTCGGACACGACTGAGCGACTGAACTGAACTGAACTTTATTGGGATACCTGAAATCATGGAGAAGACACCTAAAATATAAATAAATCACTCACAGTCCCCTTTAGAGATAATTGAAAAGTGTGTGCCCTTTCTATTCTCAAGAAAGGGGAAGGATGACTGGTTTTTGGTTACTGATGATCTCGGCTCCAGTTTTAATGGCTGCAAAGTCTACTGTAAAACATCAAAGTTTTTGAGGGAAAGAATGAAGAGGGTTTCTGGGGAGGCAGGCTGTGTTAGAGGATCTTGGGAAGACTGAGGGGAATTCACCCAAGTGATGCCTTTGTGAGGTCTTATACCTGTACCAGCCCTTCCCTGCCTGGTACTGAGAATAAGTTTGGAGCATGCCTGGGAAATCCTGGTGAGCAGCAAAAATGAAGCTGGCCCCAGCCCTGGACTGCCAACCACTGAACTGTCCCACTGAGCACTTTCGTACAGCCGTCCACAGGCCTGCAGATGACTGACTGTCAACTCTGCTTCTGCTCATCTGCACCTCACCTCAGTGCATCAGCAGCTCACACTTGGAGGTAGCAATGTCCCATCTACTCACAAGTCCTGGGTCCGTCCTGCCCCTATTAAATGTCAAGAAAATATCCTAAAGGCCCCCAAATAGCTGTAAGCCCAGAGATCATCAGAGGACAGCCCTATATCTGCTCTTGAGGGGCTGAAGCAAGTTAGTTTAAGACCCAGAACAAAGTTGCGGTTAGTGATACCCACAAATACTATTTTGAAAACATGAGACCGAATATTATTGCATTTGTTTAGAGAATTTGAAAAATTAGTCATATCCCCTCAAGAAACTAGAGATTCCCTGAGATACTGTAAAACTAAAAATTCTGAGTTCTGCAACAACAACCCAGAGATGGGAGTGGCAGATTCTTCTGTTAATACAAGGCCTTGGTGGCTCGGACAGTAAGGAATCTGCTTGCAATGCAGGAGACCTGGGTTCAGTCCCTGAGCCAGAAGGATCCTCTTGGGAAAGGGAAAGGCTACCCAGTCCAGTATTCTTGCCTGAGAATTCCACAGACAAAGGAGCCTGGTGGGCTACAATCCATGGGGTTGCAGAGTCAGACAAACTCAGCAACTAACGCCAGTCACCAGGTACATAAAAGTAAACTTTGCAGGCTTCTGGTCTTTGGTTCCACATGTAAGGCGCTTAGAAGTCACCACTCCATCTTAACAAGTAAAAAGTTAAACAAACTGGAAAATGATCAACTCTTGTTAGACTTGTAAGGGCAAACCACTGACCCTACACTGAAGAAAGAGACAGGCAAAAAATACAAAGAATCACAACATCCCAGAGCAGAGGACTCCATGGGAACCAGTGCTGGGGCAGGAAAACCTGAACTGTAATTAACTAGTTTCTGGAGGCTCAGTGTGGACAAGTCTGAGAGCTAAAAGTTCCAGGAGGGTCCAGTCAGAGAGAGGCCTCCACACCTTCGTGAGTTTTACGTCTAGAAGGGTTCTCACAGTGAATGCAGGAGAAAAATCTCCTTATGCCTCCAACAGGAAGAGAGGAAAAGGAACCATTCTTAATGCACCTTTTTTTTTTTTAATTAATTAATTTATTTCTTTATTTTTATTAGTTGGAGGCTAATTACTTCACAACATTTCAGTGGGTTTTGTCATACATTGATATGAATCAGCCATAGATTTACACATATTCCCCATCCCGATCCCCCCTCCCACCTCCCTCTCCACCCGATTCCTCTGGGTGAAACTGGAGCCCATTATACAGAGTGAAGTAAGCCAGAAAGATAAAGAACATTATAGCATACTAACACATATATATGGAATTGAGAAAGATGGTAACGATAACCCTATATGCAAAACAGAAAAAGAGACACAGAAATACAGCACCTCTCGTTTTTCAAGCTGAAGAGCAGGACTGCCCTGGTGGTCCAGTGGCTGAGACTCTGCACTCCCAAATCAGGAGGGCCAGGTTCAATCCCTGACCAGGGAACTAGATCCTACATGCTGCATTAAAGATCCTGTCTACTGCAACTAAAACTTGGCACAGTCAAAGAATAAATTAATAAATGCACCAGAGCATTCTGTTCTGAGTAAGGCCTGTCCTCAGGAGAAACGAGTGAACCAGAGCCTAACCTGCTGGGGTATTTTCAGAACCCACCTACCAATTCCAGCCCCCTTTAACCATCCTGTCCCACCTAAAATAGGAAACAAATAACTGAGAAACACTTGTGAAATTCACAGTCAAGAGGCACAGACTCCCTGACAGACAGAGACCTGCTCACGGGGCCAGAGAAGGTTTCCCTCCCCCCACACCTCACCACCACGTCACTACAGGCCAGTGCACAGGGGTGCCTTTACCCAGTCATCGTGTCTGGCTGTTAATAAAATTACAGGGAAAACACTGTGAAAAGACAGAGCAAGTATCAAAGCCATACAAGGTAGAGATGCTGGAATTATCAGACTGAGAATTCAGAAATAAACTATGATGAAAATGCTGAGGGCTCGAATGGATAGACAGCATGCAAAGGAAACCTTCCAGAACATTTGGGAAGGTTTGAAACTTCACCTCTTGAGATCTATCTTTTGTTCTTCACTTAAGGACTGAGAGGAACCAGCTAGCAGAGCAAATACGAAAGGGACAGGGAATCAGAGTGTCAGAGCAGGGCTTAAGCTCAAAGAGCCTGCCCTCTGACCTCCGAGGCTGCTCGGCAACCTAGAGGCAGTACAAGAGCAGATCCAGGTCTCCGGGCTCAGCCAGCTGATCCTCCGTGCACTGACTGGCCTCGAGCAGAGTATAACCTGTCTTCTGCTCTCCCTCAAACTGTACATTTCCTATTTTGGACCCAAGCCCTTCTCCATGATCAAGTGCAGAAACCCTTCAGCCTGAAAGACAAGAAGCTCAGGAACTCATTTCTTTGAAGGGTAAATTAGCAGCTGAAAGTGGCACAGCTCCCCCGGGTGCCTGCATTATAAAATAGGAGCTTTGAAGCACGAAGGCAGATTTTAGAATTTATGATTCCAGGTTAAGGGATTTGGGTGGGGCTTGGAAGTAGAGCTGGGTCTCTTTCTAAATCTCCCAAACTGCACAGGGGCAGCTTACCATTCACTCTCGGGCTATAAACATTCAAAGTCACTATCTCTTTGCCAGGGAGGAGAGATTTTCACAAATGGGCTCTTTTTTGATCTCTCTACCACCCAGAGTTCACAGGGAGCTAATGCCTCTAGAGATACACTAACTACTGGATGAACTGGGGTACAGTTGGGGACCTTGCAACAGATGAATCTGGCTAACCTGTGATGTTTCAACCAGGAAGATGCAGTTTTTAATTACTGAAATGGGGTCTTATATTGTTTTATTTCAATCAGACTCCAAATTAAATCTTTCACCACATTTCAGGAAAGTGTAAAAACTAACAAACACAGGATATGTTTCCTTTGCCTCATCTTCCTTCTGCCACACAAGTGCTAATGAGCAACAAAATGACCCCCCAAAAGAGTAATACCTGGAGAAGGGTATGGCAACTCACTCCAGTATTCTTGCCTGGGGAATTCCATGGAGAGAGAAGCCTGGTGGGCTACAGGCCACAGGATTGCAAAGAGTCGGACACGACTGAGCGACTAATGCTCACACACACACACACACAGGGTAATAACAATAGGTTTTCTGCACTGATTCTATAACACAGTCAGGCACTGTTCTAAGTGCCTGACATGTAGTGCTTCATTTCATCTTCATGAAGAGAGTTAGGTGCTTTCCCCCACGTTCAATGATTTGTCCAAGCTTTGCAGCTAGTGACCAGCAGAACTGAAAACTGCACAACGCTCTTACCATACTCCTCCTCATCAGAAAAACTCCTATGCTTTCTGACACCTCACAAGAAAAGATCTGGGTGAGTGCTAAATAAAGGAAAACTGCTGTTTATAGATTTCAACATTTTTATAATAGCAACATAATTTAACAGGTAGAAATATAGCATAAATAGAATAGATTATCTTAACAAAGACTCTGTATTTTGACAGACTCATTAAACATGTGATATATATAGCCTCTGACAAAGGGTTAGTACAGACAAAGCTATCACTTTTCCAGTGGTCATGTACAGATGTGAGAGTTGGACCATAAAGAAAGCTGAGTGTCGAAGAACTGATGCTTTGGAACTGTGGTGCTGGAGAAGACTCTTGAGAGTCCCTTGCTCTGCAAGAGGATCAAAAACAGTCATTTCTAAAGGAAATCAACCCTGACTGTTATTGGAAGGACTGATTCTAAAGCAAAAGCTACAATACTTTGGCCACCTGATTCGAAGAACCAACTCATTGGAAAAGACCCTGATGCTGGGGAAGATGCTGGAAAAGGCAGGAGGAGAAGGCGGCAGCAGAGGATAAGATGGTTAGAGAGCATCACTGACTCAACTGACATGAATTTGAGCAAACTGGAGACCCTGGAGGACAGAGGAGCCTGGTGTGCTGCAGTCCATGGAGCTGCAGAGTCGACAGTGATTCAGTAACTGAACAATAGCAACAGAGCCTCTGAGCGCCTGCAGAGTTCCCCATAAAATGATGATAGTAGCTAGTATCTTAACTTGTATATAAAGTCATGTACATGCAAGTTCTTCAGAAAACGTCAGACCCCATCGAAGTGTCAGAAGCAATTATTTTTATACATATGCAGGGTTAAAATGCAAAATACAAAAAAAAATAAATAAAATGCAAAATACAAACTGTGTAACTTCAGTGATTCTGCATAAAAGTTAAAGGCTTCTATTTATTTATTTTTTCATTTTCATTAGTTGGAGTCTAATTACTTTACAATATTATAGTGGTTTTTGCCATACATTGACATGAATCAGCCATGGATTTACATGTGTTCCCCATCCTGACCCCTCTCCCGCCTCCCTCCCCACCCCATCCCTCTGGGTCTTCCCAGGGCACCAGCCCTGAGCACTTGCATGTATCCAAGCTGGGCTGGTGATCTGTTTCACCCTTGATAGTATACTTGTTTTAATGCTATTCTCTCAGAACATCCCACCCTCGCCTTCTCCCATACAGTCCCAAAGTCTGTTCTGTACATCTGTCTCTTTTTCTGTTTTGCGTATAGGGTTATCGTTACCATCTTTTAAAATTCCATATATATGTGTTAGTATACTGTATTGGTCTTTATCTTTCTGGCTTACTTCACTCTGTATAATGGGCTCCAGTTTCATTCATCTCATTAGAACTGATTCAAATGTATTCTTTTTAATGGCTGAGTAATATTCCATGGTGTATATGTACCACAGCTTCCTTATCCATTCGTCTGCAGATGGGCATCTAGGTTGCTTCCATGCCCTGGCTATTATAAACAGTGCTGCGATGAACATTGGGGTGCATGTGTCTCTTTCAGATCTGGTTTCCTCGGTGTGTATGCCCAGCAGTGGGATTGCTGGGTCATATGGCAGTTCTATTTCCAGTTTTTTAAGGAATCTTCACACTGTTCTCCGTAATGGCTGTACTAGTTTGCATTCCCACCAACAGTGTAAGAGTGTTCCCTTTTCTCCACACCCTCTCCAGCATTTATTGCTTGTAGACTTTTGGATAGCAACCATCCTGACTGGAGTGTAATGGTACCTCATTGTGGTTTTGATTTGCATTTCTCTGATAATGAGTGATGTTGAGCATCTTTTCATGTGTTTGTTAGACAGGCTTCTATTTAAACCTGGCATTTTGAACGATATAAAATGAATGTTAAAATTCAAGCTAATAATTTAAAATTTAATTTTTCTTTACTAAGCATTTTATCTATATATTTCATTGTATTTTAGCACTTTTAATTGTACATTTTTTCCTGTTTGTTTTTTTTTTTTTTTGAAAAGAGATCCCACATCTTTATTTTGCACTGGTGCAAAATGAAAAAAAAGTCCCACAAAACTAGGCCTGGACTCAAGATTGTTCTTCATGAAAGCTCAAAGACATACTCCAAGGCAGATTATACTCTTATTAAACTGATTATCTGATAAAGACAATATGTCATCACCCTGCATTCCCACACATCACTCATGTGACACATCTACTGTTAACATCTCTAATTGTCAATACAGGACAATTCATTCTAAGGCTCACCTGACTTATTGAAGACTAAGTACCATGTACATTACAGATATTCTCAGAGAAGGCAGTAAAACATGGCAATCTTCCTGTGCTAGTTTATTCTTGAGTTTCCTTAACTCTTTGCTTATATATTTGTGAAAAGAATCTTCTTAAAAAGAAAACAAGCTTGCCAAGCTGACAGCGTACAAATTTATAAAAGCATTTTAACTTTAATTGCTTTTATTGTCATAAAGTCAGTCCAACACTACTCAGTGTTTTTGGTAATTAGAGTCTAGTTGAAACTATCATAGGATGACTGGTGTCTGCTGCCCTGTTGCTAATGGTAAATAGCTCTTGTGTTTAACCTCAGGCTCTTTTCTGTCTCCTAAACCTAGAGGCCATTATGAGTTTCCTTTTGGTCCCAAGATCAGTAATACTGAGGCCAAGCTTTGTAATCCCGTCTCTCAGATAACAGAAGAAACCTTTGTAAGAAAAAGTTTTATTTTAAACTGATTACATTTTGTTCTTTTATTAGTACTAGGCCTAGCACCTAGATTCCACTCTGTAAATTTTGGTTATATACTGATAGACTGAATCAATGAATAAATGAACAAAGGGATAAATGACTAAGTGAGATAGGAAGTGAAAAGAAGCCTCTGGAGGTCTCTAACAGAAATCCTTTTAAAAAGGCAAGTAAGGGACAAACATACACAATATCAGAAGTTGTGGGGAATCTCAGGAGGCTCCCACTCTTCTGCTCCCAGTGAGGTCTGGAATTGCCCTGAAACTAGCAATGTAACACATTCCCTTTTTATTATGATGGAGAATGTTAGTAGTTCTTATAATTGTTTCTAAGAGAGATACAGCAAAGGTATTGAATAAATCTCTTCTAGATGTTTTTATTAAGGAAGGAAATGACACCTACAAACACCAAGACTTGTTGAAGGATCCTGCTGCCTTGACTTTTCACATCATTTCTTTATTTAAAGAGAAAGGTATCATCCTGGTATGCACTTTGCCAGCCAGGTCTAGTATTTTAAACCTAAGGAGGCTGTGAGTAGATTTCATCATCCAGCTACAAACTTTTTAATTTACAGAAAGTAACCAAGACAGCTTGTTGAGAAGAGCCAACAGGATCTCCTGTGTCCTTGTTGTCACTCTGCCAACACAGATGCAGGACCTAGGAATGAGGAGCAGGACCTTCAGAACCGGAGGGCTGAAGACTGCAGGTTATGTCTAGAAGCTGCATGTAGTAGGAAGCAAAACAGCTTATGCAACTCACAGTTTTTATTTACTTATTTATTTATTTAATTTTTTTTTTCAACTCACAGTTTTTAATCTCTTGAGGCTCTAAAACAAAACAAAACAAAACAAAACAAAACTGTCTCTCTAAAGTTAGAAGAATAAATAAGTTTGTCCCAGAAATAAGAGTTACCAGTGAGCTGGAACATATCCTGAAACCCTAGTCATCTCTCCATGTTAAGGGGTTTCAGGAAGAGGGTGATGGTATGTAGAAATGGGCAATTCTGTGCACCAATCACAGAAAAATAAAAAGTCTAATATTAATACCACATAATGAAGTAAACAGGGAGTAACAGGAGTAACACCCTGAAACGAAGGCACGATGAACATGGGGGCAAAAGGGGTAGTGCCAGGTTGCATGGAAAAATATGGCTTCACAAGCCTCACAGCAGGGGAACCTTAACACAGAGAACCCACTCCAAAATGTGCTCATTCAAGTGACCATGGAAGATGCAACCAGGCCCTATACCCCACAAAACATCCATCCAGAAAGGGCATTTTCCCTTGAGAGCAAATATAACTAGCTAATGTCAGCCATAGAAATAGATATACAAGTAATGAAGCAATCAATGAGCAACACTCAAAGTGTGGATATTTTAAAACAGTTCTTAAAATTATTTTAATCACATCTTCTGTAATCACTGCCATAATGATATGTGTTTTAAAGGTGAATAAAACATTTAAGAAAAATCATCTTCTGGGATTTGTAACTTCATTGAAATGTTTAAAAATTTTGATGAATTGGTATTCAAGGTTTAAGGAAATTAGATACATAAGGTTTGTGAGTTTAAATGTATTACAGTTTGAATAATGATCAAATATTTTTAAAAATGTCCTTAATCAATTCAGTAATAGAAATTATTCCTGCCTGTGCACAAAATTTTGTCAGATGTTTAATAATCCAAAGGCATATAAGGAGAAATTCAAAACTGAATAACTTCTATGTTGTTACATTAATAAAAATTGAATTTTCCATTTTTATAAAATATGTCCAGTAAAATTTATGCTTTCATTTAATTCACTTAAATATTTCCATCAGTTCAGTTCAGTCACTCAGTCATGTCTAACTCTTTGCGACCGCATGGACTGCAGCTCACCAGGCTTCCCTGTCCATCACCAACTCCTGGAGCTTGCTCAAACTCATGTCCATCGAATCAGTGATGCCATCCAACCACCTCATCCTCTGTCAGCCCCTTTTCCTCCTGCCTTCAATCTTTCCCAGCATCAGGGTCTTTTCAAATGAGTCAGTTCTTCACATCAGGTGGCCAAAGTATTGGAGCTTCAGTTTCAGCATCAGTCTTTCCAATGAATATTCAGGACTGATTTCCTTTAGGATTTACTGGTTTGATCTCCTTGCAGTCCAAGAGCCTCTCAAGAGTCTTCCCCAACACCACAGTTCAAAAGAATCAATTCTTCAGCGCTCAGATTTCTTTATGGTCCAACTGTCACATCCATACATGACTCACTGGTGGCTATCATGCTACAAAGTGTTAGAGGAATATGAGAATGACTGAGGCATACCCTTTGCCCTAAGAGAACTTAAGTCTCATGAGACACAGATTTGCAAAAATAACAGGACCTGTATATTCAATGGAGAAGAGAAAGGCCAGGAAGGGAAAAGCCACAGATCATTATTCCTGCCTGGAAACAACTGAGAAAGTAGGGAACTGCAAAGTTGATTTTGGTAGATAATCAGTCCTAAATTTCTCTGTACCAGACAAATTACCACATTTAAAAAACAAAAAGCCACACTTCAGAAAGCAAGAACTCCTAGGAAAGCAGTTTTGACATGTTCAGTATGCTTAATTGTGTTTTTGTTCTCTTTTATGCATGAATTATGCCAAAAAAAAAAAAAAGAATATGAAGAATTTCCATAACTATCAAGGGCTTCTGATTTTAACCATCAGCCAAATAGAATGAGGTATTCCACCGGGGAAAATGGTTAACCTAGTAGGACCAAAGTTGTTCTCTTTAGAAGGGACGCCTTGGTAGAAAGTCCTTTGGCTGGCCTCAGGGAACTTAGCTTTTGGACCACTCCCAGTGAATTCCTCATGTCATCGCCAACTCCTCTTGATCCATTATTTCTCACACATTCCCTGTCCCACCATGTTGCCTGCACTCATTGCCACAAAAGTCCCTATCTCAGGACAGGAAGTCCCAAGTGACATAAATGACCTCTCTCTTCACTACACGTCTTCAAGCAGACTCCCACGCCTCTGGCCCATTGCGCTTCCTGGACTCATCTCTTCAGTGACCGTCCTACCAGCGCCTTTAATATGCTCCTTAGTCCCCTCACACATTTTCATTGTCCGTTAGTTTCTCCCACATAACTCTGCATATTTCCACTAGCATTCCACACACCTCTCAGCTATAATTCTCTCATGACTCTTTCCCTTGAAATACCCATTGCATGCCAATTGTACACATATGCATATATCTTGCTTATAAGCTGAATTTATTTTTCTGCCTCTATTACCATGTCTTTCCCATATATTGTCAGGTGTGTTATTCACTTTTGTGTGTAAGTATATATAAGCCTTAAAAAAGCAAATGAATTTTGACACCTTCCATACTGTACTCGATATATAACAAATGGATTCTTACAATGAATTAAATATTAAAATTATAAAGGATAAGACCAGTAAGGTATCCTAGAGAGCATCAAGCTCAAGTTTTTACTTAAGTATTTTTTGCTGCTGCTTCTGCTGCTAAGTCACTTCAGTCGTGTCCAACTCTGTGCGACCCCATTGACGGAAGGCCACCAAGCTCCTCTGTCCCTGGGATTCTCCAGGCAAGAACACTGGAGTGGGTTGCCATTTCCTTCTCCAAATGCATGCATGCATGCTAAGTCACTTCAGTTGTGTCCGACTCTGTGCGACCCCATGGACAGCAGCCCACTAGGCGCCTCTGTCCACGGAGTTCTCTAGGCAAGAATACTGGAGTGGGTTGCCATTTCCTTCTCCATAAGTATTTTTTACAGACCTATATTTCCAGGAGTACTTAAAAGTTGCTATTTTTTAAAAGCAAAATGGAAAGTTCTTCTAGTCAGATAATTTTTGGCAATGCTAGATAAAACAGTATTTGGCAGATATCTTTAATGTAGCAATTCACACAGTTCATGTGCTTTGTGAATCTCCAATAAGGAGATGTTGCTTACTGAATTGTCCATGGAATCACTGGGAAGTAACTGTTCCCAAGACTAGAGTTCCATGGAATATATATTAGAGAATGATAATCTATCCTGATCTCTACCCCACCACCAACACACAAGCCAAATAAAGCAATTTTCCTTTTCACGTGGCTGAAAGAAGAATGATGGCCAGAACTTACACCTCTATATTTCCAGACAAGGCTCCTTACTTTACATCACAGAAAATCAGTACTAAGGGAGATCTGCACGAAGAGACTTTACTAAAATTACCCTTATCTTTCATTAGTTTCTCCCATTTATCTACCTTCCCACAATTGACCACCCTTTGAAGTCTATACCCTTTTCTTTTTTCTTGTTACTTCTCCATAAATTTATTTGTTAGAATGCTATATAAGCCCCTGAAACTAACCACCTCTTTGGGGGTCTTCATTTCTTACCTATGAAGACCTCCATGCACATAAAGATTAAAATATACACATCACAAAAACTATATGCCTTTTCCCCTGTTAATCTGGTTTTTGTCAATTTATTTATTATTTATTTTCTATTTTTATTTATTTATTTTCATTTATTTTTATTAGTTGAAGGCTAATTACTTTACAATATTGTAGTGATTTTTGCCATACATTGACATGAATCAGCCATGGATTTACATGTGTTCCCCAACCTGATCCCCCCTCCCGCCTCCCTCCCCATCCCATCCCATCAATTTAATTAGCAGGGCCTAATGACTGAATACAAGAAAGTAGAGGAAAAGATATGCAGATAACACCACCCTTATGGCAGAAAGTGAAGAAGAACTCAAGAGCTTCTTGATGAAAAGTGAAAGAGGAGAGTGAAAAAGTTGGCTTAAAGCTCAGCGTTCAGAAAACTAAGATCATGGCATCTGGGCCCATCACTTCATGGCAAATAGATGGGGTAACAATGGAAATGGTAACAGACTTTATTTTGGGGGGCTCCAAAATCACTGCAGATGGTGACCACACCCATGAAATTAAAACACACTTGCCCCTTGAAAGAAAAGTTATGAGCAACCTAGACAGCATATTAAAAAGCAGAGACGTTACTTTGCCAACAAATGTCCATCTTGACAAAGCTATAGTTTTTCAAGTAGTCATGTATGGATGTGAGAGTTGGACCATAAAGAAAACTGAGCACTGAAGAATTGATGCTTTTGAACTGTGGTGTTGGAGAAGACTCTTGAGAGTCCCTTGGACTGCAAGAAGATCCAACCAGTCCATCCTAAAGGAAATCAGTCCTGAATATTCATTGGAAGGACTGATGCTGAAGCTGAAACTCCAATACTTTGGCTAGCTGATGTGAAGAACTGATGCATTTGAAAAGACCCTGATGCTGGGAAAGATTGGAGGCAGGAGGAGAAGGGGCTGACAGAGGATGAGGTGGTTGGATGGCATCACTGACGTGACGGACATGAGTTTGAGGAAGCTTCGGGAGTTGGTGATGGACAGGGAAGCCTGGTGAGCTGCAGTCCATGGGGTTGCAAAGAGTCAGACAGGACTGAGTGACTGAACTGAACTGACTGATTATGAACAAAGACTAAATACCATAGGACATGAGGCTCCACTTTCCAACATATGCATTAATTAATGTAAGCTTTTATTTGCATATACTCATCTACATCCACAAACCTTCTTAAAAATTCATAGTTCAGCTAAATCTATTCAGAGGAGTCTGCACTGGCCTTATTTACAGAGAGCATCTTTACATTCTGTGGTTTTACCAAAATATCTTCAGGAGGTCCCAGATTCAGAATCCTTGTAAACAGCTAAGCAAGTTTGATCATACACTTGATTTGCCTCCTATCTTCTTCCTTCAATTACTTGATAATCAATCAATAAGCAGAGATGTGCAAGTCTAATAAGGTTTGAGGGCTTTTAATCTTGGGATATAGTCCACCTGATTTTTCTAAAGTAAATAGTCCTTTTTACCTTTAGAACTTCATACCCAGGTTACCGTTCCATGGATCAAAATCCAAAAGGCCCAGAGAGTGAAATCAACATAAAACCCGTGGAGAGAAGGAAAAGTCCTTTATGTGCAGCCTAACTGAACACCTGCTTCATCCTGGACTGGCGACCCGATTCCCTAAAAATCCATTGGATTTTCAGGCTTTAGCTAGAGATGGCTGTACACGAGCAAGCCCCAGCTCTTCATAAGTCATTTCCTTCTTCCTTTTCTATTCTACTCCTAATACTTTCACCAGCAAATGCCAACTAACAGTTACTCCTTACGTGTAAAATAATTACTCTGCTAGCATCCTCACAATTTGACTTCTACATGAATGTTAACCACTGCTATGACAATAATCACTGTTACATTTTTACCCACAGCACCTCACAGAAAAAGATCATGCCCTATGTTGTCAAGGGAAGAAGCACAGCAAGGCTAATGAGTGAGGATTCTTCACATGACTAAGACCTTTTGATCTAGTTTCTGCAGGACGAGGTGTAAACATATCAAGGGTGCCGGTTTCTAATGGGATTTCTAGTTCTGCTCATTTTAACAAGCATTTTTTACAACAACTTAAATATATACTGATTAAAAAGACCCAAAGTCTTGCCCCCAAAGACTTGAGTTAAGTGAAAGCAAGAGAAATGGGAAAAGGCATTTTGAAGGTAGTGTGGAGAGTGCTGATCAGAGGCAAATTTACTGCGATGGTGACCAAATCCAGGCTTCTGTATCCACAGGCCCTTCTGAGAAGGGCAGATCTTAGCAACATGTTCCCATGAACATAAGCTTTTGTGGGTGACAAAACTAAAATATTTGTGCACACTTTTTCTTAAGAATGGCTGCCCAAACTGTTCACACTCCAGTTCCTGTGCTATTAGACATCTGTCCTGATGCTACCCTCATGTATTTACAGGGTTCAATGGATTTTGACTGTTAAGGACTTAGGAATCCACCCTCTAAACTACCACATAGACACCTTGTAACACAAATAATAGTCCATACCACTATGACATGCTGCTGTTAGCAAAGACCTCAAAAATTATCATTTTTTTTTCAACATGAAATCAAGACAAAAGTCAATTAAGTAAATAGTCAAAGCTCAATGACTCATCACTGAAGCTACTGAAAGGACTGGCCATCTTCTGAAGGCTCTGAACATCATTAGCAAAGCAACGTTGGTAGGGAAGTGTATACAATGCTAGCTTTCTGAAATGGAAATTTTCATGTGAAGATGAGGTAAAGCAATTCATAACACTAACTGGGATGTTATGGAATTTGGAATCAATAAGCCTTCGGAATTCTCCAAATCTGTCTAAGGACTATATTGATAGATATATAAAATATAAACATATTTATATACATGCCTATGCATACACATGTGATTTTAATTATGTCAATCCAAATTCCAAGTGTACTTGGATGATTCTACCCAAAACAACCTGCTCTCTTTCCACATGTCACAGAAGCTATAGCAGAGAGCTAGACTCAAAACTCTGTTTCTGCTTTATTACCATACTCAAGTTCTGTACTTTGAAACACAGAAGATTGAAAACAAAATCAGACAGACATCAGTTGTTATTTGATAGTTGAATATAAGGAAAAGTAACAATGGATCTTGCAGGTCAGTTGTCAACATGGTCAGTTTCCAGTTTCCAAATATCATGACCTTTTCTCCAAGGCTACATACATACAGTCCATCTCTTGAACAGTGCTTGAGTTAAGGCAGAAGATATTAAGACTGCCACCTACTGCTCACAGGAAACTAGCCATTCTGAGAGAATACCCTACAGAACACCAAACTGTTTCTATCTCTGCTGCTTCTAAAACTAGGGACAGAAGCTGTGATCTTTCCTGTTATTGTCACCATCCTATCTCCTTTTCTCCCACCTTCTCTTATTTTCTTTTCCTTTTCTGTCTTATTCAGAACCTCTCACATTTCCATTTTTTGGAAAACTAGCTTGCAAAGCATTTGACTTTTTTTTTTTTTAATCCGGAAAAAAATACTTAATAAAAATCTTAAACTGGTTTTCAAAAGATTTTGCCATTTTGTTTTACTCATCCAAAAAAAAAAAATTAGTTCCTTTTTGTTTTATTGGCTAGATGCCAGTGAGAGCAAGGAAGGGCCCTCTCCTTGGACTCCCACTGTGTTCTCCCCCGGGTCTTGTCTAGGTTGAATGTGGCTATTGTGGACTTGTCCAATCTCCACCGTGCAGGCTGCAAGCTCCTTTACAACAAGGTTACTGTCTGTCTTCCAAAGTCCTTCACTGGCAGAGTGCTTTTCACACAGAACGGATGCTCAGGAATTACTTGCGAAGGAGGGGGAATAATGCCTGTGAGATTTCATCTGGTAAAAAGCATTCAATAGGACTATACCCAGCCCCTTCCTTTTAGATGACAATTACAGTCTGTCAGTTGTAATATTCGGAGAAGGCAATGGCAAACCAGTCCAGTTCTCTTGCCTGGAAAATCCCATGGATGGAGGAGCCTGGTAAGCTGCAGTCCATGGGGTTGCGAAGAGTCGGACACGACTGAGTGACTTCACTTTCCCTTTTCACTTTCATGCATTGGAGAAGGAAATGGCAACCCACTCCAGTGTTCTTACCTGGAGAATCCCAGGGACGGGGGAGCCTGGTGGGCTGCCGTCTATGGGCTCGCACAGAGTCAGACACGACTGAAGCGACAGCAGCAGCAGCAGCAGTTGTAATATTTCAGTTTTGATAAGTCACCTAGCTGGAAAATCAATTCTAGGTTCTGCTATTAACTAACTATGTGAGTTTAGACAATCTCACTGAAGATGTTTCCTCATATGTAAAGTGTAAATTTCTACTTCATTGAAATATTGAAATAAATAAATATGAGGATTTATGTAAAACATGGTATCTTTCACCTAATGAATAGGCACTATTATGACCAATATTATGATACAAATGCAAAGTATGATGCCTGGTACAAAGTAGGTATTCTCTTTGATATTACCAGCTATATTTATAAGTGCCAGGCACTTTAGGGCCTCTGTTCAAATAATAATGCAAGATGAAGTCTTGTTTCTACTGTGGAGCTCTTTTTTCAGCCACAGAGCTTTCACAAAAGTTCCAGAAGATGGACTTTAATGAAAAGTTGTCAGTTTAAAGAACATTTCCAGGAGCTTGAACACTATATGGAAACATTACACCTAATTTAGACTGTTTTTTTTTTCCTCTTTCCCAATGAAGACTCAATAGAGGATTCTACAGTGAAGTTAAGTGAGTATAAATAGAGAAGTAAAAAGAATTATTAGGCCATTAACTGAGAGTATCACCAACTTCAGCCTTTTAGAGTGGCAGCATCATTTTGCAGTGTGAAGCATGTTCTTAGCAGTCAGATCAAGTTCCAAGTCCTAATTCTATCATCCTTTAGTTTTGTGACCCAACACATTTTTTCTGAAGCATTCACATCAAAGTTTTCACATCTCTAAAACAGGGATAATGATTGCACACACAAACACACCCAACAGGTAATTGTGATGATTTTGTTAAATAATGTATGTGAAACACAGGTGCTCAGTAAATGTCAATATTCCCTTTGGTGAGGGCAGCAGAACACCAAGATTTACTATTGAACAGATGTTACAATCAAGAACAGATTGCATATCCATTTGTGCTCTAATATTTAATAAGATTCTACAAAGACACAAATTATGAACAAATGTAGCTAAGAAATTTTGAAATGAGATATAGAACAGTAAAGATTTTTCTAACCAATTATCCCAGAATTATACAAATAATAAAGAAAAAAATTACTGTGTATAAATTCTTCCATTCTTACATTATCTAAATTTGAAAATCACATTAATTCTCCTTAGAATGACTACCTCACTAATGAGTTTACCAACTGATATACTATGTTGCCTGTAAATAGTTCATCTTATTCATTTACTAGTTTTATCAACTGAATTTATCATGTGTTTATTTACTGATCTCATTTATTGAATCCATATTATATATCTGAAAAGGAGACTAAGATATAAATGAACCAGACTGTAATCCCATGAGAGCAAAACCAAATCCAATAAAGTCCACAGAATATGGGTAACCACTGAGTCACACAGGCAGCAAAGAAAAATTTCCTTTCTCATTGGCTGATGTGAATAAATCACATGTGAAATGCGTATCCTTCCCAATAGCGCAATACACACATGCAGGAATTGAACTATGCTAGAAACTACCATCTATATGTCATGAATTTCTCTCATTCTCAGAAAACATAATTCTTTGCAAAGATGGTTGATTATTCAGAAAAAGATTTTAGCCATTTTTAGTGTGTATGTGTGTGTTTCAATGTTGGGTAGAGGAACATAGAAAATATCCTTGACCTCAGATGGCCTCAGCATGTGATTAATTACCCTGCTAGTGGATGAACTAAAGGAAAACATATATTCACCTTTTCTTTTTTTTTTTTTTTTTAACCATGTTCCCAATTCCTGAGGCCAATGAGGAGTAAACAGCTTAAACTTTCTAGGATTACTCTAAAGCATGCATCCTAGACACACTAGTTTCTGAAATTTAAAATTTTTAAGTCACCTTTTTCTCTCAGAATGTTGAAATGAAGAGAAAAGAGAAAGAGAAGCTGACAAGATGGCAGAGTAGTAGGTGGACATGGAGTACATCTCTTCACAGATACACCAGGATACACCTTCAGACACAGACGTGCATGCAGACCACCAGCTGGGAGCAGACAGGAGTACCTGACCAGCAGAAAAGAATATACAGAACCACACAAAACTCAAGATCAAGCCCTGCGCCTTTGGAGTGGGAGCATTGACTGCATGACCCTAAACTAAGAGAACTAACCCTAGGGAGCATCAAATAGTGAGAACTCCCACAGAGGAGACCACTTGAATACAAGACCCGGCATCACCCAACCACCAGTAGCGCCCTGTGCAGGACGCCTCATCTAAACAACAAACAAAACAAAAATACAAACCCAGTCATCAGCAGACAGGTTTACCACCTTACTCAGCCTTTCCCATCAGAGGAAAAACAAAAGAAAAAACTCAGCAGAAATCTCACCCAATACGAAGCTTACAAAAGCCACTGCACCAATCTTAGGAGGGCAGAAACCAAAAGGCAGAGAGAATTCAACCTTGAAGTCTTGGAAAAGGGGACCTCAAACACAATAAGTTAAAAAAAAAAAAATGAAAAGGCAGAGAAATACCACACAAATGAAGGAACAAACTAGAAATACAGAAGTCCAAATAAGTGAAGAACAAATAGGCAAACCACCTAGAAAAGAATTCAGAATAATGAGAGTAAAGATGATCAAAAACCTTGAAAACATAATGGAGAAAATGCAAGAATCAATTAATAAAGACCTAGAAGAATTAAAGACTAAACATACAGAGACAAGAAACACATTACTGAAATTAAAAATACTCTAGAGGAATCAATAGCAGAATATCTGAAGCAGAAGAACGCATCAGTGAGCTGGAAGATAAATTGGTGGAAATAACTTCTGAAGAACAGAATAAAGTAAAAAGAATGAGAAGAACTGAAGAAAATCTCAGAGACCACTGAGACAATATCAAATGCACCAACATTTGAATTATAGGGGTTCCAGAAGAAGAAGAGAAAAAGAAAGGGGATGAGAAAATTTTTGAAGAGATTACAGTTGAAAGTTCCCCAACATGGAAAAGGAAATAGTCAATCAAGTCCAAGAGGTGCAAAGAGTTCCATACAAGATAAACCCAAGGAGAAACATGCCAAAACACATACTAATCAAACTAACAAAGATAAAACACAAATAAGGTATATTAAAAGCAGCAAGGGAAAATCAACAAATAATATACAAGGGAAACCCCATACACTTAACTGATCTTTCAGCAGGAAGTCTGCAGGCCAGAAAGGAATGGCAGGATATATTTAAAGTACTGAAAGGGAAAAATCTACAACCAAGATTACTGTACCCAGCAAGGATCTCATTCAAAATTGATGGAGAAGTCAAAAGCTTTTCAGACAAGAAAACTAAGAGAATTCAGTACCACCAAAATAGCTTTACAGCAAATGTTAAAGGGACTTATATGTCTGGAAATAAAAGAGAAGGAAAAGACATATAAAATCAAACACCAAAAAATTAAGAAAATGGGAATCGGAACATATATAATAATCAGTTCAGGTCAGTTCAGTTCAGTTGCTCAGTCGTGTCTGACTCTTTGTGACCCCGTGAACCGCAGCACACCATCACCACCTCCCGGAGTCCACCCAAACCCATGTCCATTGAGTCGGTGATGTCATCCAGCCATCTCACCCTCCATTGTTCCCTTCTCCTCCTGCCCTCAATCTTTCCCAGCATCAGGGTCTTTTCAAATGAGTCAGCACTTTGCATCAGGTGGTCAAAGTATGGGAGTTTCAGCTTCAAGATCAATCCTACCAATTAACACCCAGGACTGATCTCTTTTAGGATGGACTGGTTGGATCTTCTTGCAGTCCAAGGGACTCTCAAGAGTCTTCTCCAACACCACAGTTCAAAAGCATCAATTCTTCAGTGCTCAGCTTTCTTTATAGTCCAACTCTCACATCCATACATGACCATTGGAAACACCATAGCCTTGACTAGATGGACCGCCGGGAGCCAACACACGAGATCCCACCCATGAAAAGGTCGTGAGGAGAAGACCTGACAAGCAAGGCAGGTCAGGACTTCAGGGATTTCGAAAAGCTGCCCCGGCACCCACCTTAAAGATGATCTCTGTCTTTCTGATGCTTGCTATATTAGACTACTCCCTAATTTCTGTGACATGGGTAGAAGGCCTTCCCCGATCTCTTTCCAAACAGAATCAACTTAGAACTTCAAGATGTCTGACGGATGGTGGTATCCTATAAGATTACCCAGGATGAAAGGAGTGTTTCAATTTAGACCCCTTTGCTGGCATTCTAGCCTGCTTGGCAAATGCATACTAATGCACATGACTGCTCACAACACCTTAATCATAAACAGCATAAAGAACCTGATCACAGAAAAGGCCCTAATAGGCACAGAGCCCTTTGGGGGGTGAGGAAGCCCTATTAGAGAACACAAAAATATTATTCTAAAAGTGGTTAGAGTTAAAGATTTAGAAAAATAAGAGTTTAGAATTGTTCATCTTAACCAGGAATGCTAAACAGGGGCTGCCTCACCAGAGCTGCAGAGTCTTTGTGTGGTAAACCTTTTAGATAAATTTAACTGGTAACTTCTGCAAAAGGACTGACCTTTGTGTTCATTAAAGAATAGATTATGGAAAACAGCTTTGCTTTCACCTAGGTCACATAATGTCAATAGGCCCCAAGGCCAGAAGATAATGTATAAGACTCTCACAAAGAAGTTACAGAAAACACCCTGGTTTCATGAAGGATAAGCTGATGTAATATTAAACTATCTTCCCCTTAAAAATGTACTAACTTAGAATATAAAAGCTATGGTAAAAAATAAAGATGGGCCAGACTCTGCCAGACTCTACTACACCCCTCCAATCTGGTCTCTCTCTCTCTCTCCTTTTCTCGCCGACGCCGTTCATCCTGAGGGTACCCCTGGATCCTGCTGAGGCTGGACCCCAGCAATGGACCTTTGTTGGCAAAGTAATGTCTCTGCTTTTTAATATGCTATCTAGGTTGGTCATAACTTTCCTTCCAAGGAGTAAGTGTCTTAATTTCATGGCTGCAATCACCATCTGCAGTGATTTTGGAGCCCAGAAAAATAAAAAGTCAGCCACTGTTTCCACTGTTTCCTCATCTATTTCCCATGAAGTGATGGGACCAGTTGCCATGATCTAGTTTTCTGAATGTTGAGCTTTAAGCCAAATTTTTCACTCTCCTCTTTCACTTTCATGAAGAGGCTCTTTAGTTCTTCACTTTCTGTCACAGGATAGTGTCATCAGCATATATGAGGTTATTGGTATTTCTCCTGGCAATCTTGATTCCAGCTTGTGCTTCATCCAGCCCAGCGTTTCTCATGATCTACTCTGCATATAAGTTAAATAAGCAGGGTGACAATATACAGCGTTGATGTACTCCTTTTCCTATTTGGAACCAGTCTGTTGATCCATGTCCAGTTCTAATTGTTGCTTCCTGACCTGCATACAGGTTTCTCAAGAGGCAGGTCAGGTGGTCTGGTATTCCCATCTCTTTCAGAATTTTCCACAGTTTATTGTGGTCCACACAGTCAAAGGCTTTAGCATAGTCAATAAAGCAGAAATAGATGTTTTTCTGGAACTCTCTTGCTTTCTCGATGATCAGTGGATGTTGGCAATTTGATCTCTGGTTCCCCTGCCTTTTCTAAATCCAGCTTGAACATCTGGAAGTTCACGGTTCATGTATTGCTGAAGCCTGGCTTGGAGAATTTTGAGTGTTACTTTACTAGCATGTGAGATGAGTGTAATTGTGCAGTAGTTTGAGCATTCTTTGGCATTGCCTTTCTTTGGGACTGGAATGAAAACTGACCTTTTCCAGTCCTGTGGCCCCTGCTGAGTTTTCCAAATTTGCTGGCATATTGAGTGCAACATTTTCACAGCATCATCTTTCAAGATTTGAAATAGCTCAACTGGAATTCCATCACCTCCACTAGCTTTGTTCGTAGTGATGCTCTCTAAGGCCCACTTGACTTCACATTCCAGGATGTCTGGCTCTATGTGAGTGATCACACCAACATGATTATCTGGGTCGTGAAGATCGTTTTTGTACAGTTCTTCTGTGTATTCTTGCCACCTCTTAATATATTCTGCTTCGGTTAGGTCCATACCATTTCTGTCCTTTATTGAGCCCATCTTTGCATGAAATATTCCCTTGGTATCTCTAATTTTCTTGAAGAGATCTCTAGTCTTTCCCATTCTATTGTTTTCCTCTATTTCTTCACACTGATAACTGAGAAAGGCTTTCTTATCTCTCCTTGCTACTCTTTGGAACTCTGCATTCAAGTGGATATATCTTTCCTTTTCTCCTTTGCTTTCCACTTCCCTTCTTTTCACAGCTATTTGTAAGCCCTCCTCAGACAGCCATTTTGTTTTTTGCATTTCTTTTTCTTGGGGATGGCCTTGATTCCTGTCTCCTGTACAATGTCATGAACCTCCATCCATAGTTCATCAGGCACTCTGTCTGATCAGATCTAGTCCCTTAAATCTATTTCTCACTTCCACTATTAGTCATAAGGGACTTGATTTAGGTCATACCTGAATGGTCTAGTGGTTTTCTCCACTTTCTTCAATTTCAGTCTGAATTTGGCAATAAGGAGTTCATGATCTGAGCCACTGTCAGCTGTAAATAGATTAAATGCTCCAACCAAAAGACATAGACTGGCTGAATGGATACAAAAATTATATATATATATATATATATATATATATATACACACACACTATCTATATATATACATATGTGTGTGTGTATATGTATATATATATATATATGTATATGTATATGTATATGTATATGTATATGCTATCTACAAGAAACCCACTTCAGACCTCAAGATACATATAGACTGAAAGTGAGAGGATGGAAAAATATATTCCATGCAAATGGGAAGCCAAAGAAACCTGGAGTGACAATCCTCAGATCACACAAAATAGACCTTAAAATAAAAATGATTACAGGAGATAAGGAAGGACACTACAAAATGATCAAGGGATCAGTCCAAGAGGAAGACATAGCAATTGCAAATATCTATGCACTCAACATAAGAGCACCTCAATACATAAGATGAACACTAACAGACATAAAAGAAGAAACTGACAGTAACACAATAATAGTAGGAGACTTTAACACCCCACTCACACCAACAGACACATCATCAAAACAGAAAATTAATAAGGAAACACAAGTCTTAAATGATACATTAGATGAAATGGATCTCATTGATATCTTCAGGACATCCCATCCAAATGCAGAAGAATACAACTTCTTCTCAAGTGCACATGGAACATTCTCCAGGATAGACCACATCTTGGGTCACAAATCAAACATCAGTAAATTTAAGAAAAATGAAATCATACCAAGCATCTTTTCCAACCACAATGCTATGAGACAAGATATCAATCACAGAAAAAAACTGTAAGGAACACAAACACATGGAGAATAAACAATACATTTCTAAATAATCAACTGGTTACTGAAGATATCAAAAGGGAAATAAAAAAATTCTAGAAACAAATGGCAATGAGAACATGACAACTCAAAACCTATGGGATGCAGCAAAAGCAGTCCTAAGAGAGAAGTTTATAGCAATACAATCCTACCTCAAGAAACATAAAAAAACATTGAATAGACAACCTAACTTTACATCTAAAACAACTGGAAAAAGAAGAACCAAAAACCCCCAAAATTAGCAAAAGGAAAGAAACCATAAGGATCCAAGCAGAAATAACTGAAAAAGAAATAAAAGAAACAATAGTAAAGACTAACAAAACTAAAAGGTGGTTCTTTGAGAAGATAAACAAAATTGACAGACCTTTAGCCAGACTCGCCAAGAAAAAAAGAGACAAGAATCAAATTAACAAAATTAGAAATGAAAAAGGAGAGGTTACAACAGACAATGCAGAAATGCAAAGGATTATAAGAGACTATTATGAACAACTATATGGCAATAAAATGGATAACTTGGAAGAAATGGACAGATTCTTAGAAAAGTTCAATCTTCCAAGACTGAACCAGGAAGAAACAGAAACTATGAACAACCCAAGGACAAGTACTGAAATCGAAGCTGTGATCAAAAATCTCCTCAAAACCAAAAGCCCAGGGCCAGAAGACTTCACAGGAGAATTCTATCAAACATTTAGAGAAGAGTTAATGCTTATCCTTCTAAAACTCTATCAAAAAATTACAGAGGAAGGAACACTTCCAAACTCATTTTATGAGGCCACCATCACTCTGATACCAAAACCAGACAAAGGCAACACACAAAAAGAAAACTACAGGCCAATATCACTGATGAACACAGATGCAAAAATCTTCAACAAAATTTTAGCAAACAGAATTCAACAACACATCAAAAAGCTCATACACCATGATCAAGTTGAGTTTATTCCAGGGATGCAAGGATTCTTCAATATACTCAAATCAATCAATGTGATACACTGTGTTAACAAATTGAAAGATAAAAACCATATGGTAATTTCAATAGATGCAGAAAAAGGCTTTGACAAAATTCAGCACCTATTTATGATTAAAACTCTTCAAAAAATGGACATAGAAGGAATCTACCTCAACATAGTAAAGGCCATATATGATAAGCCTTCAGCAAACATTATTCTCAATGCTGAAAAACTGAAAGCATTCCCTCTAAAATCAGGAACAAGACAAGGGTGCCCACTTTCACAACTATTATTCAACGTAGTTGTGGAAGTCCTAGCTACAGCAGACAGAAAAGAAAAACAAATAAAAAGAATCCAGATCAGAAAAGAAGTAAAGCTCTCACTGTTTGCCAATGACATGATACTGTACATAGAAAACCCTAAAGACACTACCAGAAAATTACTAGAGTTAATCAGTGAATTTAGCAAAGTCGCAGGATATAAAATCAATACATAGAAATCACTTGCATTTCTATATACTAACAATGAAAAATCAGAAAGAGAAATTAAGGAATCAATCCCATTTACCATTGCAACAAAAAGAATAAAATATCTAGGGATAAACTTACCTAAGGAGACAAAAGAACTGTACAAAGAAAATTATAAGCCACTGATGAAAGAAATCAAAGATAACATAAACAGATGGAGAGATATTCTATGTTCCTGGGTAGAAAGAATCAATATTGCAAAAATGACTCTATTACCAAACTCAACCTATGGATTCAATGCAATCCCCATCAAATTACCAATGACATTTTTCACAGAACTAGGACAAAAAATTTCAAAATTCATATGTAAACATAAAAGACCCCAAATAGCCAAAGCAGTCTTGAGAAAGAAGAATGGAGTTGGAGGAAACAACCTTTCTGACTTGATGACCTACAGTCATCAAGACAGTATGGTACTGGCACAAAAACAGAAATATAGACCAATGGAACAAGATAAAAAGCTCAGACATAAACCCATGCACATATGGGTGCCTTATTTTTGACAAAGGAGGCAAGCATATACATACAACAGGGCAAAGACAGCCTCTTCAATAAATGGTGCTGGGAAAACTGGACAGCTACATGTTAAAGAATGAAATTAGAACACTTCCTAACTGTGAATCACAACAAACTGGAAAATTCTTAAAGAGATGGGAATACCAGACTACCTGACCTGCTTCCTGAGAAATCCGTATGCAGGTCAAGAAGCAACAGTTAGATCCAAACACAGAACAGACTGTTTCCAAATAGGAAAAGGAGTATGTCAAGGCTGTGTATTTTCACCCTGCTTGTTTAACTTATATGAAGAGTACATCATGAGAAATGATGAAGCACAAGCTGGAAGAAATCTGCCGGGAGAAATATAAATAACCTCAGATATGCAGATGACACCAGTCTTATGGCAGAAAGAAAAGAAGAATTAAAGAGCCTCTTGATGAAAGTGAAAGAGAAGAGTGAAAAAGTTGGCTTAAAACTCAATATTCAGAAAACTAAGATTATGGCATCTGGTCCCATCATGTCATGGCAAATAGATGGGGAAACAGTGGAAACAGGAGAGACTTTATTTTGGGGGGGCTCCAGAATCACAGCAGATAGTGATTGTAGCCATGAAATTGAAAGACACTTGCTCCTTGGAAGAAAAGTTATGACCAACCTAGACAGCATATTAAAAAGCAGAGACATTACTTTGCTGACAAAAGTCCATCTATTTAAAGCTATGGTTTTTCCAGTAGCCATATATGGATGTGAGAATTGGACCATAAAGAAAGCTGAGTGCCAAAGAATTGATGCTTTCGAACTGTGGTGTTGGAGAAGACTCTTGAGAGTCCCTTGGACTGCAAGGAGATCCAACCAGTCCATCCTAAAGGAAATCGGTCCTGAATGTTCATTGGAAGGACTGATACTGAAGGTGAAACTCCAATACTTTGGCCACCTGATGCAAAGAACTGACTCATTGGAAAAGACTCTGATGCTAGGAAAGATTCCAGGTGGGAGGAGAAGGGGATGACAGAGGATAAATTGGTTGGATGGCATCACTAACTCGGCGGACATGAGTTTGAGTAAGCTCTGGGAGTTGGTGATGGACAGGGAAGCCTGGCATGCTGCCATTCTTGGGGTTGCAAAGTGTCGGATATGACTGAGCGACTGAACTGAATGGAACAGGACACACAGCGATAAACTCAAAATGGATTAAAGACCTAAATATAAGACCAGAAACTATAAAACTCTTAGAGGAAAACACAAGCAGAACACTCGATGACACAAATCAAAGCAAGATCCTCTATGACCCACCTTCTAGAGTAATGGAAATAAAAACAAAAGTAAACAAGTGCCTGATTAAACTTAGAAGCTTTTGTACAGCAAAGGAAACTATAAGCAAGGTGAAAAGACAACCCTCAGAATGGGAGAAAATAATAGCAAATGAAACAACTGACACAGGATTAATTTCCAAAAGACATAAGCAGCTCATACAACTCAACGCCAAAAAAACAAACAACCCAATCAAAGAGTGGGAAAAAGACCTAAATAGACATTTCTCCAAAGAAGATGTGCAGATGGCTGACAAACACATGAAAAGATGCTCAACACTGCTCACTATTAGAGAAATGCAAATCAAAACTACAATGAGATATCACCTCACACTGGTCAGAATGGCCATCATCAAAAAGTCTACAAACAATAAATGCTGGAGAGGGTGTGGAAAAAAGGAGACGTTCTTGCACTCTTTGTGGGAATGTAAATTTATACAGTCTTTATGGAAGACAGTATGGAGATTCCTTAAAAACTAGGAATAAAACCACCAAATGACCCAGCAATCCCACTCCTAGGCATATACCCTGAGGAAACCAAAACTGAAAAAGACACATGTATCCCATTGTTCACTGCAGCACTGTTTACAACAGCTAGAACATGGAAGCAACTGAGATGTCCATTGACAGATGAATGGATAAAGAAGGTGTGGAACATATACACAATGGAATATTACTCAGCCATAAAAAGGAACACATTTGAGTTAGTTCTAATGAGGTGAATGAACCTAGAGCCTATTATACAGAGTGAAGTAAGTCAGAAAGAGAAAGATAAATATCATATACTAATGCATATACATGGAATCTAAAAATATGGTACTGAAGAATTTATTTGCAGGGCGGCAATGGAAAAACAGACATAGAGAACAGACTTATGGACATGGGGAGAGGGGAGGAGAGGGTGAGGTGTATGGAAAGAGTAACATGGAAACTTACATTGCCATATGTAAAATAGATCGCCAACAGGAATTTGCTGTCTGGCTCAGGAAACTCAAACAGGGGCTCTGTACCAACCTAGGGGGTGGGATGGGAGGGAGATGGGAGGGAGGGTCAACAGGGAGGGGATATATGTACACCTGTGGCTGATTCCTGTTGAGGTTTGACAGAAAACAACAAAAGTCTGTAAAGCAATTATCATTCAATTAAAAAATAAATAAATTTTTTTAAAAAGAGTAAAGAGAAACAAATACAAACCAAGTCAGAGATCTGTATTAATATTCATAGACTAGAAGGTGGTATAAGGATAGATATAAGAGAAACCTGAGCTAATAAGAAATAAAACAAGAAACATAATGCTTGAAATAAATTTTCTTACATTTTGTTAGCTCCAATAATTTCAGCAAGGCAGAAAGAAGGAAAAATCTTCTATGTGACAGAGGGAATCACCATGGGGGAATGGGGAGGGCCATGGAGTGAGGGTTAAGAGGCCTGGGTCCTGTCCCAGCCAGCCCTTGGTCGGCTGTGTGACCTTTCACAAGACCTTAATAGGGTGCAGAATCCTGTTGTATAAAATATATGTGGGCCACAGAATGTTTGTGTAATCTTAAAGATGACTTCTAATGTTTTTTTCTACAAGTATATGTATGTATCTATATCTATAAATCCATATTTTACTCTTCAGCTAGGAGACTGACTGAATTGAGCTAAAAACAGGTTAAAATAGATGGGCCAAGTGGGGCTGTCCAGGGCTGGTGGGTGTGGGCAGGAGCCTGGGGATGCAGAAAGGCATTCAGGGACTTCTTTGCATATAATAAGGTGGTGGAGTGACGTAGAAGAGTAAGCAGCTCAAAGAAGACCAAAGTTCCTGCTGTAATACAAAGGCAGATTTCAAGGTTACCAAAAGGCAGTCAAAGGTCATAGAAAATGCAGAGGCCCAGACACCACAACCAGGGTGGGGAAAGAGAGGAGAGTCCAAAGGTGAGGGTGGTGTGGCCACAGGGAGTCAATGGTCAGGATAATTAGTGAGGGACAAATATGGTAAAGAAATCCTAGAAGGATACTGCCTAGTGCTGTGGTTTAATTACAAATACCTATTTTTAGAAGCTAGATATTATGCAAACAAAAAGCAGCAGAAGTATCAAAGCCACCCGTCTGTTTTCTCACTCCTTTTCACCCTCTTTGGCAGCTCTCAGAAAAGGGAGAAAGATTTAGTGACATCAGGAGGCTGTCAGCACTGCCATAATTGCCACACAAGTCACAGCAGCCAATTGTTCCCCATCTCCCTAAGAACCAGCTCTTATAAAACTAGACAGCAGAGGAGAAGAGGAAGCAAAGCCAGCATCACCCTGAGGCCCAAGCAGGAGGGACCCCAAGCTCTGGCCAACCTTGCCTCCTCAGGGCTGAGAAACTGTGGGTCAAGGTGGGTGCCCCAGGCTCGGGCCTTCTTCCTTCAATACTGTGTTCCTGGATCCAGAAATCTTTCTTGCTGAGCCTGTTTCCAGGAAGCGAGTGAGTGAGTGAGTGAGTGTGTGTGTTACTCAGTCGTGTCAGACTCTTTGAGACCTCCTCCATCCATGGGATTCTCCAGGCAGGAATACTGGAGTAGGTAGCCATTCCCTTCTCCAGGGGATCTTCCTGACCCAGAGATCGAACCTGGGTCTCCTGTATTGTTGCAGGCAGATTCTTTACTGTCTGGGTCACCAAGGAAGCCCTACAGGGACTATATAGACCTCTTCTTCAGATCTATCACCTAAGAAGCAACCACGCCACCAAAAGGCATACCCCTCAGCTCAAGCATCAGCCTGAGGATGACTCCAGGGATTTTCAGGACAGGGCTTAGATGCACAGACTGGGTGTCCACATATGCGTGCAAGCAGATCCTCCAGTGTGAGAACTGGGGATATGATGATATCCAGCATGCACTATTGGCTCGGGGCTGCTAAAACCTGGGGAACCAGAGGCTACGGATGAGGGCCTCATGATACCACATTCTGGCATGGAATTTCCAAGGGTGATTCCATGCAGGGCCCTGTGGGGCTCCTGGGTACAAGGCCTTTGTGTCCATTTCCTTGATTATGGGAACAGCTTTCATTCAGCTTCCATGACCCTCTCTGAATTCCAACGGGCAGATTCAAGCAATTGTTAATTAGGGAAGGGGGGACATGAAAGACCAAGGAGAAACAGTCAAGAGCAGCCTTGGGGCAAGGCCCTCTTTCCCTATCAACAAATACACACAATATCTTTGAGCCATTTGTAGACAGTGAACCCCTCCCCCGGGTGGGAGAAGTTAATGACTAACAGTGGCATGCTGCCCGCAAGCATGTAGACCCCAGGCCAGCTGGACCTGAAGGTTGATGATGCAGACTCCCACTTACCTCTCCACCAACCCATCAGAGCAATGTCTATGAGCTGATCAAGTCCTCTCTGAACCATTACTATAAAACTTGTCACTATCTTCCTCAAGTGGGGACACTTGGTTTTGAAGGCATTAGCCTGTCAAGTGGGGACACTTGGTTTTGAAGGCATTAGCCTGCTGTGCCCCACTTTGCCTGGCAAAACAATAAAGCTGTTCTTTTCAATCTCACCCCAAACTTGGTCTCCAAGATTTGACATGGCACAGATGTACAGAGAAGATGAACTTTCAGCATTAAGAGTTTGAGAACTCCAAATTGACCCTGGCTCCTAGAATCATTCAGTTGCAGATGGAGGAAAATCCAAATCGAGGTGATTCAGAAAAAAAATAACAGTATATGTGTGTGTGTTGGGGAGGGAAGAAGGGTAGTTTCTTGTCCTGTGTGACTAAAATGTCCAGGAGCACCCATGTCTAGGCTCAGCTTACCCTGTATTACCAGGACCTGGTCTTTTCCCATTCCTTGGCTCACTTTTACTCCACAGGGGCTTCATTGTCAGTTTCCAACTTGGGGCAGGATGACTGCTAGCAGCTTCAACCCTATCCCATCCTCTCAGGTTCAAGTTCAAAGCCAAAAAGAACTTTCTCTATTAGCAAACAGTGAAAGCATGATCTTGAACCTATCCTTGGGCCAATCAATGAGATCAGAGAAATAGAACATGTTAATCAGCCAAGCCCAAGTCATTTCCCCCACCCCTTAATCCCCCCAGAGCAAGGGAGAACGAAAGTCAACTTCACTCAAATCACCAAGTTTGAGAGTTGGGGCAAGATGGATTCCCAAATGGAAACTCAAAAACAAACAAGAAATACTCCAAACAGACTATGACTGCTAGGGTTACCTCTGGTTCCAAATTTGTTTGGCTCCATGAAAGATTCCTTAAAAAGCAGAAATAAAGTTGAATATTTTATTCAGCACTATAAATTCATTGAAATAAATTTGGATTCTTAATCATGGGAAAAATAGTTTAAAGTAATGCTTTGTGATTGATGAATAGAGATAAGGTATGAAATCATGGTTACCAATAGTCTAACTCCAGGAAAACTTCACAGCAAATGTATTTATTCCTCTAGGAAAAACAAATCAGACAAAATTCTTAGTGCTACTGTGATACTGAGAGGCCAACTCCATGACGTACAAAGATATAAGGGAATATCCCCTCTTACTATTGTGGAAACAGTTGCAGCAAAGCAAAGATAACATGAAACTTTCTAGTAGGAAAGCTGTCAAAAGCAAGTAGGTACTGATTGTTATTGGGGAGGCAAAAAAGGGTAATTACAAAAAGAATTGAGGTGTGTATTAATATTAAAGGAATGAGATCAATATATTCTTTACATGTTCAGAAATCAAAGGTGGTCCATGGCATTCATTTATCTGTTTGTAGTTTTTTTTTTTTCTTTCTTCTTCTTTTTTTTTTTTTTTGCCTTTGGATCCTGTGCAAACACAAAAAAGCTTTGCTTCAGCAGAAGTTGGTAAGATAAGCATTTGCTGTCTGCAGCCTGTGCCTCTGCTGGACGCTGATCCCCAGGGGCTCCAAGACCCAGGGACACCAGAGGGCTACAGACTGGACTTGGGAAGCAGGTCGGGGGAGGGTGGGCGGGGAGGTGGGTCTCTTTTGTAGAGGGCACAGCTGGAGATGTGGTCAGTGAAATGCCTGCACCATGACTTCTCTGATGGACAATGAATGTCCACTGTGATTCTGATCCACTGTGATCATGCAGCCTCCTTTCCCGGTGGGTGGCCAGATACCATTTCTTTTTCCAGCGACTTGTTAAGCCATTGACAGATACCCTGCCAGCCGACACAAGTGCAGGCAAGTGGGAGAAAAGTGAACGGATGAAAAACCATGCAGCACTTTTAAAAGAATCAATATCATACTCTCCACAGTTCTCATGGAAGCTCTGAACAGGTCATGAGTGTTATGTCCATCACTGTCTCACAGACAAGGCCCTCAGCCACATGTGCCCGCTGTTCTGTAACCAAGAGGCAAAGCTGAGGAATCAGCGGCCGGCATCTTGTGTCAAGTCTGCCACTGACTCCTGGCAAGACCCAGAAAAATCATTTGACCTCTGGGGCTTGATTCCTTGTTTTATCTACTGACAGTGGACGTGAGGCCACTGTTGGAAAATAACAGGCTACCACAATGCTACAGGAACTGAAGATTTTATCATTTAAAAAGTTGGTTTAAGCTTGTTTTGGTCCCACAGTGCTGTGTTCATGAGGCATTTCTCAGAACGCAAAGGCAAAGACACACAGAGCAAATGGGCTGACGGCACAGAACCCACCTGTCCTCCTCGTCCACGCCTCAGGAGCTCCTGGGGGGGCTTTGAGGAGGTGGAGATACAGAACCATTTGGAAACCACTCTTCTATAGATGACAGCCCTAAAGCTGAGAGGGAGTAATTAATTGGCTTGCAGCTAGTTAATGGAAAGCTGTGATGAACATAGGGCTATTGACCTCTGGTCTAATGATCACTGTTAGACACCAGGTGACGGCTTTAACGAAGATTGGCAGACTTCAGAAGGCACAGTCTGGCTCTTTAAAATGAGCCTGGGAATTGAGTTCCCGTAATATGTTTTCTAGCTAACCTAAACACCCCTCTAGCTACAATTAGAAATGCTGGGTAGGATATAGCAAATATTGTTTTAAGTGCAAAGTTAAGCTCACAAGAAACAGTGAAATCTTTAGCTTGTTAGGGCTGCCACAGGCTGGGTGGCTTAAGTAATAGAAATTCATTTTCTCACAGTTCTGAAGGCAGTCGAAGACCAAGGTGTTGGTAGGGTTGGTTTCTTCTGAGGCCCCTTCTCCTTGGTTTATGAATGACTACCTATTCACCACATCTTCACACGGTCTTTGCCCTGTAGGTATCCATGTCCAAATTTCCTCGTCTTACAAGGACACCAGCTCTAGTGAATAGGGTCCAGCCCAATGGACCACCCTATCATTTTAACGTAATCACTTTGTTGAAGACCCTGAACCCAAGTACAATCACATTCTGAAGACTAGAGGACTAGGACTTCAACATGACCGTGAGATGTGGACGTGGTAGGCGGGCTACAGGGGGAGATGAAATGCAGCCCCAAACAGTGATTTACGAGTTTCCAAAACTAACTAGAGATGAACTGATAATTATTAGTGCTTTTGAGCTGTTGTGGTAGATGCCTTGAGCAGGCTGGAGGAATAACTGTCTCAGCGACAAAGCACTTGAGCCCCCATTGGAGACAAGAGATAAGGTTTTCAGCCTAAGCAAGACAAAGTGTTAGAACCAAGGTCTTCAAATGCCTGCACCCTCAGTGAGAACAGGGGCTCTAAATGATGCACTGTCCATCACTCGGTGACAAGGAAGCTCAGCTCAACCTGGATTTTGGTGGAATAAGGGAAGGGATGGCCTCATAAGGATGTGTAACTAGGAGTCTATACCCCAAACTATGCATGCGTGCATGTGTGCCCAGTTGTGTCTGACTCTGTGTGACCTGCACGGACTGCAGCCCACCAGGCTCCTCTGTGGAGGATTTCCTAGGCAAGGACACTGGAGCAGGTTGCCATTTCCTTCTCCAGGGCATCTTCCTGACCCAGGGATTGAACCCGGATCTCTTGTGGGTTCTTTACCACCTGAGCCGCCAGGGAAACCCAGAACCTCAGACTGGCATGGAGAGAAATTTGATAATGTCAGTACGACCTGAGAAGCTTTGAGCTTAGGAATTAAGCTATTAATGTTTGTGTTGTAGCATAAAAGCAGATAACTTAAAAATTAACAGTAATGTTTGAAAAGTGATTGGATAATGAATACCCTTAATTTGTCAATCTCTAGTCTAGAACACAGGTCTTCCCTGGTGGCTCAGACTGTAAAGAATCTGCCTGCAATGCAGGAGACCTGGGATCTGTCCTTGGGTTGGGAAGATCCCCTGGAAAAGGCAATGGTTACCCACTCCAGTATTCTTGCCAGGAGAATTTCATGGACAGAGAAGCCTGGACATAGTCCATTGGGTTGCAAGAGTCAGATGACTGAGCAACTAACACACACTGTCTAGAACACATTATATAAGATTGTTCCTTAAATTTGGAAGATCTTGCTTATAAAATCATCTGGTCCTTGTGTGTGTGTGTGTGTGTGCATGGGTTGGGTACAGTTTTACAGTTTCAATTTCATTAATGGCTATATATCTATTAGATGTCCAGAAAAACATCCACTTCTGCTTCATTAACTACATGAAAGCCTTTGACTATGTGGATCACAACAAACTGTGGAAAATTCTTCAAGAGATGGAAATACCAGACCACCTTACCTGTCTCCTGAGAAATCTCTATGCAGGTCAAGAAGCAACAGTCAGAACAGGACATGGAACAATGGACTGGTTCAAAATTGGGAAAGGAATATGTCAAAGCTGCATACTGTCACCCTGTTTATTCAGTTTCTGTTCAGAGTACATCATGTGAAATGCCTGGCTGGATGAAGACAAACTGGAATCAAGATTGCAGGGAGAAATATCAATAACTTCAGATATGCAGATGACACCATCTGAATGGCAGAAAGCGAAGTGGAACTAAAGAGTCTCTTGACAAAAATGAAAGAGGAAAGTGAAAAAGCTGGCTTAAAACTCAGCATTCAAAACACTAAAATCATGGCATCTGGTATCATCACACCATGGCAAATAGATGGGGAAACAATGGAAACACTGACAGACTTGATTTTCTTGGGCTCCAAAATCACTGCAGATGGTGACTGCAGCCATGAAATTAAAAGACGCTTGCTCCTTGGAAGAAAAGCTATGACCAACCTAGACAGCATATTACAAAGCAGAGACATTACTTTGCCTCCAAAGTCCATCTAGTCAAAGCTATGGTTCTTCCAGTGGTCATGTATGGATGTGGGAGTTGGAAAAGAAGAAGGCTGAGCTCCAAAGATTGGAACTTTTGAACTGTGGTGTTGGAGAAGACTCTTGAGAGTCCTTTGGACTGCAAGGAGATCAAACCAGTCAATCCTAAAGGAAATCATTCCTGAATATTCATTGGAAGGACTGATGCTGAAGCTGAAGCTCCAATACTTTGGCCACCTGATGTGAAGAGCTGACTCATTGGAAAAGACCCTGATGCTGGGAAAGACTGACGGCAGAAGGAGAAGGGGACAACGGAGGATGACACGACTGGATGGCATCACTGATTCAGTAGGCGAGTTTGAGCAAGCTCTGGGAATGCTGAGGACAGAGAGGCCTGGCATGTTGCAGTCTATGGGGTCTCAAAGAGTTGGACATGACTGAGTGACTGAACAACAATAATAAATTTTTTCTTGAGTCAAAACCAATATTTTCAGTAATTTTTACTCTCAAAATATATATTTAGTTCAAGTTTTCAGATTTGAATGGAATTCTATTGTTTATATTCTAATTTTATATCCATGAACTGTAGCATTGATTTTTATGTCCCCTTTTCCACCTTTAAACATGTTTATTTCCCCATTTTTATGGTTAATTTTACTAAAAGTTTGTTTTTTATTAATATTTTTCAAGAATTGGCTCTTGTCTCTTCTGGAATTCTCTATTTTCTCTTTCTTATTTCATGGATTTGGGCTTTCAATTTTATTTCCTTCCTCCTACTTATTTGGGGTTTAATCTGTTATTCTATAGGCCATATGATCTCTGACGCATTCCGTTTTGTAGCATAAAAGCAGACAATACACAGACAAATGGGCAAAACTATGTTTCAAGAAAACCATATCTACAAAAACAGGCAATGGAGCAAATTCAGCAAACAGACCATAGTTTGCCAATGCCTATTCTAGACAATAGAAAAAAAGAGGAAAATCTCTTCAATTAAGAGATTTAATTAAAAGAAAATCTCTTCAATTAAGAGACTACTATTAGTAGTAAAAATTAGTACCAAAATTACACATGGAAAAGAAAGAAAAGGAAAGGTCAATGCTACTTGTGAATACAGAAGTAAAAATTCTACATAAAACATTATTAAGCCGAATATAACAATATAGAAAAGTGATAATGCAACGTGATGAAATAAGGACTGTCCCAGGAGTTAAAAAGTCATCTAACTTAGACCATCTATTAGTTCATTTAGTACAATTTTAATTAAAAACTCAACAGCTTCTTAAGCAACTTGTCATGTTGATACTCACATTAACTCAGTACACCAGGAATGGCCAAAGCTATTCTAAAAATAAGAGTTCTTTCTATAGGCATAGACTTACTGTGAGGCTATAATAACTAAACAGTGCTATATTGGCTCACCAAGCCCATATACACATACGGGAGCTAGTATATGACAGAACACATACGAGAAATCAAATGGTGAAAAAGTACACTTTAATAATTGGTGCTGAACATTTTGGTAATCCATATAGCAAAACACAAAAGCAGGCCTCCAACCTGTGCATAAAAATTAATGTCTTTGTTTAGTTTTGCTTTTATTTCCAATATTCTGGGAGGTGGGTCATAGAGGATCTTGCTGTGATTTATGTCGGAGAGTGTTTTGCCTATGTTCTCCTCTAGGAGTTTTATAGTTTCTGGTCTTACATTTAGATCTTTAATCCATTTTGAGTTTATTTTTGTGTATGGTGTTAGAAAGTGTTCTAGTTTCATTCTTTTGCAAGTGGTTGACCAGTTTTCCCAGCACCACTTGTTAAAGAGGTTGTCTTTTTTCCATTGTATATCCTTGCCTCCTTTGTCAAAGATAAGGTGTCCATAGGTTCGTGGATTTATCTCTGGGCTTGCCAGTACCACACTGTCTTGATGACTGTGGCTTTGTAGTAGAAGCTTTTGCACTACAAAAGAAACTATAAGTAAGGTGAAAAGACAGCCCTCAGATTGGGAGAAAATAATAGCAAATGAAGAAACAGACAAAGGATTAATCTCAAAAATATACAAGCAACTCCTGCAGCTCAATTCCAGAAAAATAAATGACCCAATCAAAAAATGGCCCAGAGAACTAAACAGACATTTCTCCAAAGAAGACATACAGATGGCTAACAAACACATGAAAAGGTGCTCAACATCACTCATTATTAGAGAAATGCAAATCAAAACCACAATGAGGTACCATTACACACCAGTCAGGATGGCTGCTATCCAAAAGTCTACAAGCAATAAATGCTGGAGAGGGTGTGGAGAAAAGGGAACCCTCTTACACTGTTGGTGGGAATGCAAACTAGTACAGCCACTATGGAAAACAGTGTGGAGATTCCTTAAAAAACTGGAAATAGAACTGCCATATGACCCAGCAATACCACTTCTGGGCATACACACTGAGGAAACCAGATCTGAAAGAGACACGTGCACCCCAATGTTCATCGCAGCACTGTTTATAATAGCCAGGACATGGAAGCAACCTAGATGCCCATCAGCAGATGAATGGATAAGGAAGCTGTGGTACATATACACCATGGAATTTTACTCAGCCGTCAAAAAGAATTCATTTGAACCAGTCCTAATGAGATGGATGAAACTGGAGCCCCTTATACAGAGTGAAGTAAGCCAGAAAGATAAAGAGCATTACAGCATACTAACACATATATATGGAATTTAGAAAGATGGTAACAATAACCCTATATGCAAAACAGAAAAAGAGACACAGAAATACAGAACAGACTTTTGAACTCTGTGGGAGAAGGTGAGGGTGGGATGTTTCAAAAGAACAGCATATATACTATCTATGGTGAAACAGATCACCAGCCCAGGTGGGATGCATGAGACAAGTGCTTGGGCCTGGTGCACTGGGAAGACCCAGAGGAATCGGGTGGAGAGGGAGATGGGAGGGGGGATCGGGATGGGGAATAAGTGTAAATCTATGGCTGATTCATATCAATGTATGACAAAACCCACTGAAATGTTGTGAAGTAATTAGCCTCCAACTAATAAAAAAATTAAAAAAAAAAAATTAATGTCTTTGGTGTAAGAAGCAAATCTCTAAAATTTGGGGAAATGTTTTTATAACTTCAGTATAAAAATTAATTTCTGACTTCAGGATAAAAATTAATTTCTGAAACATGACACAAAACCCCAAAACTATAAGAGAGATTATTAATTAGGCTGCATTAGAATTAAAAACGATCACAAAAGGCGCAGAGTGAAAAGGCCAAGCACGGGCCGAGAGAAGACTCACACAGTGCGTGAACCAAATAGACATCTATGAGGAAAGACACACGGCCCAGGGGAAAGACGTGCGATCGATAAGAGCTGAGAAGTCACAGGCAACATCCACATGGCCAGTGAGTGTATACAGTGACTAACCGCACCAACAAGAGAAAGTTTATTCACTGAAAATTCCATATAGTTATTAAAATGAATTGCATGGCAATATGAAATACAATTTATATGCATCAGAGTGGAAAAATATTAAAATGTCTAATAAATCTAGTGATTGATGTGTAAGAAGGTGGGAAATTGTTTTTATGAGGTATAACTTCATAAGGTCATTCCCAGAGTGTCTTAGAGGCTTCCCAGGTGGCACTGGGGTTAAAGAACCCACCTGCCAATGAAGGTTAGACATAAGAGACGCTGGTTCGATCCCTAGACTGGGAAGATCCCCTAGGGGAGGGCATGGCAACCCACTCCAGGATTCTTGCCTGGAGAATCTCACAGAGAGAGGAGTTTGGAGGGCTGCAGCCCATGGGCTCTCACAGAGTCAGACTCGACTGAAGTAACTTAGCACACACAGAGGGTTTTACACTTTTTACACACTTCAAAAAGTGTGATTGCTGAGAAAATGGAGATTCTCCAAAGAGTGGCCACTGGCAGACAAATTTGGCCTATCACATATTCTATGTGGTTTGATACAAAACTTACTTTCATAAGAACATCTCTTTTATGCTATCAATGAAGTGTAAATTGGTTAAACTGCCTTGAAAAAGAACTGGATAGTATTTAACAAAGTTGAAGACATATGTCTAGATAGGTAGATGATAGATAAATAGATTATGATCCACAATGAGCAGAAATCTACTTCTGTTGTCTACCCTAGAAAACTGTTTACAAATATTCACAAAGAAACAGGCTCTTTATACTCGTCACAGCACTGCTTGTAACAAAAAAAACTGGAAAAATCTAAATGTCAATAAACCAAAGAACAGATAAACTAATTCAAGGGTACAATAAATTCTACATAGCTAAAAAAGTTTAAAAGAGAACTCCATGAGTCAACAAGAACAGACTTCAAAAGCATGATATGAGATGCATAAAAAAGTAACAAAAAAAATCAGTGTTCATAAATACATAAGGTATAATAAAAGCACAAAAACATGCTTAGGAATAATAAAAATACTCTTCTGGAGTAAGAGGAAGATGGAAAGTGAAGGGTAGATTTTTTATCCATTTATAATGCTTTGTTTTCTACTAAGTAAAAACTAAAAGAGAAAGAGAAACTTGAAGGAAAATAGCAGAAGTTTAATATTTGTTTAATTTTAGTGATGGGTATATGGTATGGATGGGCTTCCTTTGGCTTAGTGGGTTAAGAATCTATCTGCAATGCAGGAGACGGGAGACGTGGATATGATCTCTGGGTCAGGAAGATCCCTTGGAGAAGGAAATGGCAACCCACTGCAGTATTCTTGCCTGAAAAATCCCACGGACAGAGGAGCCTGGTGGGCTATAGTCCAAAGGGTAGCAGAGTTGCGCATGACTAAGTAATAAGCATATTGTATGTACTGTATTTCTTTTGACTTTCATATATTTGAAATATTCCATAATTGAAATTAATGTTTAAAGGAGACTGGAATCAATAAATAAAGTTTTAGTTTCAAACTTTCTTATTGAAGTCCTTAATTATTTTCTTTTTAATAAACAAATTTCCCAAATAAAATTGCCAAAAGAACAAAAATAAACACAGAGGAAAGGCCTTTAACAAGGTTGATTTATTCATCCTTCCTACATCTATGTTTACCTGGTAAGCAACAGAAATGATAAAGAGATGAAGAAAGAAAGAGGAAGGCAAAGCCCAGTTTGCCTGGTTCTTAGATGGAAAGATGGAGACGGAGACTCACAAATGGCAACAGCTCCTCACACCCACAGGGATACAGCAAAGCAGCACAGGTGCTCGTCACAGAGGTGTAAGGTCAGCACCCCCTTAGAAGCCTCGCTGTCATCCCTCCGTGAGGTGCATTCTGACTATAAGGGACACACCAGGACCCCGCCAGTCCCAGCTCTCAGAATCTATCCCAGGATGGAGCTCCTCACCGCTCCCTCATCCCTTTTGAACTTCCCTGCACTCCATCTGGACTCTCTTGACAGGTTTTACTTAATTTTATACATACTTTATGCCATATTTGAGCTAAATTTTTTGTATATTTTAATTCTATTTTTTGTATATTTTTCATTTGTATAAGTAATTTTTAAGTGCAAGTTTATGTAGATGGATGGATGGATGGACAAGAGGAACCCAGCAGACGTCCATGGCGTTGCAAAGAGTCGTACACAACCGAGTGACTAAGCACAGCACAGAATGGATGGATACATGGATGGATGGGTGAAGAGTGATGGATAGGTTAATACATTTATAGAGAAGAGAAGTAACGAATGCAACAGAAAGATGTTAGATGCCTCAACTGAGAGATAAGTCCCAGTTTCTGGTTTCTTTGAAGTACAGCTAACCAATCTAGGGAAGGAAGGAGTTAAAGCAGCTGACTTTATCCTGGTTACTGAAATGAAAGAAGACAGGTGACCCAGAAAAACGGTAATCATACTGATGACCATCTTCCTTATAGAGAGATGAATATTATCTGCTACGAGGAAGACTACATGGATCACAGTCTTGTCTAACTCAATGAAACTCAATGAGCCATGTCATGTAGGGCCACCCAAAATGGATGGGTCATGGTGGGGAGTTTGACAAAATGTGGTCCACTAGAGAAGGGAATAGGAAACCACTTCAGTATTCTTGCCTTGAGAACACCATGAACAGTATGAAAAGGCAAAAAGATATGATACTGAAAAATTAACAACAACAACAACAACAAAGATGTCCTTTTCATCATAGGAGACTGGAATGCAAAAGTAGGAAGTCAAGAGATACCTGGAGTAACAGGCAAGTTTGGCTTTGGAGTACAAACTGAAGCAGGGCAAAGCTAACAAGAGTTTTGCCAAGAGAATGCACTGGTCATAGAATACAGCCTCTTCCAACAACACAAGAGACAACTCTACACATGGACATCACCAGATGGTCAATACTGAAATCAGAATGATTATATTCTTTGCAGTCAAAGATAGAGAACCTCTATACACTCAGCAAAAACAAGACCAGGGGCAGACTGTGACTCAGATCATGAACTCCTTATTGCCAAATTCAGACTGAAATTGAAGAAACTAGGGAAAAGCACTAGACCATTCAGTAATGACTTAAATCAAATCCCTTACTATTATAGAGTGGAAGTAACAAATAGACTCAAGAGATTAGAACTGACAGAGTGCAAAGAACTATAGAAGGAGGTTCATTACTTCATAGGAGGTGGTGATCAAAACCATCCTCAAGAAGAAATGCAAAAAGACAAAATGGTTCTCTGAGGAAGCCTTACACATAGCTGAGAAAAGAAGAGAAGCCAAAGGCAAAGGAGAAAATGAAAGATATACCCATCTAAATGCAGAGTTTCAAAGAATAGAAAGGAAAGATAAGAAGGGCTTCCTAAATGATCAATGCAAAGAAATAGAGAAAAACAATAAAATGGGAAAGACTAGAGATTTCTTCAAGAAAATTACAGATACCAAGGGAACATTTCATGCAAAGATGGGCACAATAAAGGACAGAAATGGTATGGACCTAACAGAAGCAGAAGATATTAAGAAGAGGTGGCAAGAATACACAGAAGAACTGTACAAAAAATATCTTCATGACCGAGATAATCATGATGGTGTGATCACTCACCTAGAGTCAGACATCCTAGAATGTGAAGTCAAGTGGGCCTTAGGAAGCATCACTACAAGCAAAGATAGTGGAGGTGATGGAATTTCAGTTGAGCTATTTCAAATCCTAAAAGATGATGCAGTGAAAGTGCTTCACTCAATATACCAGCAAATTTTGAAAATTCAGCAGTGGCCACAAGACTGGAAAAGGTCAGCTTTCAATCCAATCCCAAAGAAGGGCAATGCCAAAGAATGTTCAAACTACTGCATAATTGCTCTATCTCACACACTAGCAAAGTAATGCTCAAAATTCTCCAAGTCAGGCTTCAACAGTGCTTGAACCGTGAACTTTCAGATGTTCAAGCTGGATTTAGAAAAGGAAAAGGAAGCAGAGATAAAACTGCCAACCTCAGTTGGATCATAGAAAAAGCAAGAGAATTCCATAAAAACATCTACTTCTGCTTCATTGATTACTTTAAAGCCTTTGACTGTGTGGATCATCAACAAACTGGAAAATTCTTCAAGAGATGGGAATACCAGACAACCTTACCTGCCTCCTGGGAAACCCATATGCAGGTCAAGAAGCAGCAGTTAGAACCAGACATGGAACAACAGACTGGCTTAAAATTGAGAAAGGAGCATGTCAAGGCTGTATATTGTCACCCTGCTTATTTAACTTACATGCAGAGTACATCATGAGAAATGCTGGGCTAGAAGAAACACAAGCTGGAATCAATATTGCAGGGAAAAATATCAATAACCTCAGATATGCAGATGACACCACCCTTATGGTGGAAAACGAAGAAGAACTAAAAAGTCTCTTGATGAAAGTGAAAGAGGAGAGTGAAAAAACTGGCTTAAAACTCAGCATTCAAATACTAACATCATGGCATCTGGTCCCATCACTTCATGGCAAATAGATGGGGAAACAATGGAAACAGTGAGACTTGATTTTCTTGGGCTCCAAAATCACTGCAGATGATGACTATAGCCATGAAATTAAAAGATACTTGGTCCTTGGAAGAAAAGTTATGACCAACCTAGACAACATATTAAAAAGCAGAGGCATTACTTTGCAAAAAAAAATTCCATATAGTCAAGGGTATGGTTTTTCCAGCTGTCATGGACATGTGAGAGTTGGACTGTAAAGAAGGCTGAGTCCTGAAGAATTGATGCTTTTGAACTGGAGAAGACTCTTGAGAATAGCTTGGACTGCAAGGAGATCAAACCTGCCAATCCTAAAGGAAATCAATCCTGACTATTCATTTAAAGGACCAATGCCAAAGCTGAAGCTCCATTATTTTGGCCACTTGATGTGAAGATCTGACTCACTAGAAAAGACCCTGATGCTGGAAAAGGGGACGACAGAGGATGAGATGGTTGGACAGCATCACCAACTCAATGGACATGAGTTTGAGCAAGCTCTGGGAGTTGTTGATGGACAAGGAAGTCTGGTGTGCTGCAGTCCATGGATTCACAGAGAGTCAGACATGACTGAGTGACTGAACCGACCTGAATTGATGAGGAAGACATTCCTTACCTGTGAAATGCTCTTAGCTAGAAGTCTCTGGATTAAGATTGTCAAAGGAAGAATAATGTTTCCCCCAAGATACCATTCTCTAATATTCTGAAGGCATAAAGATCAACTTTGTCAAGTAAGTATTCCAGAATGCATTTCTTTCTTCAGGGCTATATTAACTCTCTAAGGTATAGTCTCTAAAGAACTTCAGCATCCTCACAGCCTGCGTGTCATCATGCTGGTTCACTGTACTGACAACGTCATGCTAACTGAACTTGATGGGCAGACAAGTCATGTACCCAAGATGCTCTAGTAAGAGATGTATGCCAGAGGATTGTCAACAAGCCTGACAACAGTGAACTACCACTTCTGTAAAGTTTTCAGGGATCCAAGAGCCTAGGGTACTCCCTCTAAATTAAAAGATAAAACTTACTGTACCTTATACCTCCTACCACTAAGCACAATGCTCAGCACTTAGTAGGGCTCTTTGGATTTTGCAGGCAAGATATGCTGGACTTTGGAAAACTGATCCCACATATCAGTCAAGTAAGCAGCTAAAGGCTACCAGTTCCTTGTAGGGTCCAATGCAAAAGAAAGCTCTGTAGCAGATCCAAACTGAATACAAGGGCTCTATTTTCTTGGGCTGTTTGACCCAGCAGGTATGGCTATATCAGAGTTCTCTGTAGATGATGAAGTTGCTATATAGTCTCTAAAAAGCCCTAATAGAAGACACACAGTACAGTTCCTGGGATTTTAGAGCAGGGGCTTGCCCTTGCAGCAAAGGACCCCTCACCACTCAACAAAAGCTCCTGAAGCGCTAACAGGCCCCAACAGAGATTGTGGTCCTAAGCACTGGACATCACTAACCACACAACTTGAGCTGTTCATTAAATGCTTTGTGTTATCTGCTACATCAAGTCATAAGGTCAGTAGCATTCCAAAGTACCAAAGAAATGATGCATTTGGAATTAAACGGGTCTAGAAGGCAAGGATCAATTACATGACTGACTGGCTCAGACTCTTGAGCAATCTATTTCAGTTGCAATAGCTTCACTCAGTCCATACTTACAACCTCAAAGGGCCTTCCCTTTGAAGTTGTTTTCCTTAAACCCAAGAGCAACAACAACAACAAAAGGAACCTAAACAAATGATAGTATGCACCAGAAAGTTAAAGAGGTCAACATTCTCCCAGATTCTCTTCTTTAGTCTAATGAAACAGTCTAATGAAACTTGTCCCATGACTTCTCCTTTCATCCCCCAATAATCTATTCATACAACATCCAAAGTGATCATTTCCAAGTGTGTATCAGAACATGCTGCCCCACTCACAAGCCTCTAATGACTGGTCCCCCACTGCATTCTAAATAAAACCTCAAGTGCTTACCACTGGCCAATAAGACCTGTATCATCTGGGCCATGATCAGCTTCCTGACCTTGTCTTTCTCCTTCATTCCTCCTGAGTCACCCCACCTTCTTGCTGTTCTTTGAACACATTGTTCCCTTTTTCTGGAAATTTATTGCCCCCACTCCAATCTTTCTATGGCTTGCTTCCTTGCTTGACTTGCATCTCTACTGAAGCGTCATCTCTCAGTAAGATCTTCCCTGACACACCATCCACATCCCACCCTACCTCTGTATTGCTCGTTAGCTGTCCTCACCACCACTTTCACTAGTAAACTTTTGTACCATTTGTGTATGTCTCTTCCCCAAGAGAAGGTAACAAACTGCTCCATTAGCTGCTGGACATAGAATGATGGACCTAGAATAACACCAGAACAGTACCTGGGATGTGGTAGTGGCTCAATTAACACTCAATGAATGAATGAATGGACAAATGGAATGCTTCTGGTTTTGCAGTTACATCGGTAGCAAGATTCCATCATCTTTTTCTTTAAGGAGACTTCCTCCCATTTAAGTTTTGCATTCAGCACAAAGGGATTAAAAAAATATCTCTGATTGTATATTTAAACACCTAGGTTTGAAATCCCTTTTCTAAAATTACAACATTAATGTGCTCTTTGTGAATAATTTAAAAAATGTAATAAGTTATCCTTCTCCAATCTCACTCTTACTTCACACCCCTACCTCAAGACATCAAAGTTTAAAAGTGATGTGTTTTAGCCCATCTTTTCCCCATGAAAATGCAGGGAGTTAGTAATTTTCTAAGCATTGGTAATCTTAGTTTTTAAAAAATAAGATCATACTATATATACTGGTCTTCCCTTGTGGCTCAGTTGGTAAAGAATCCGCCTGCAATGCGGGAGACCTGGACTCGATCCCTCGGTTGGGAAGATCCCCTGGAGAAGGGAAAGGCCACCCACTCCAGTATTCTGGCCTGGAGAATTCCATGGACTGTATAGTCCATGATGTTGCAAAGAGTTGGACAGGACTGAGCAACTTTCACTTTCACTATATATATTTACTACAATATATTTTTCTCACTTGAGGGAACAAAATAATAAAAAGAAGGCTTAGAACAATTGCATAGAAACATACAAATAATTATATTCCTGTAAACTCATTATAATATGAGCTTTACAAAATCTCTCAGTGGCTTCCAGCTAGAGAATAAGCACCATACATGTAGTGTATTATCTGCTAGAAACGTTTGCAAATTTAAGTCCCAGTTGCCATCTGTGACAGTGGAGATATGAGACTCTTCAGAGCCTAAGTGGATGGCACCACAGTCACGAGCCCGCAGGCCACACCACTCTGCGGGGCTCATGCTTTGCCCGCTGTGAGTGACAGCAGGTCCCCACTGGTAGGCGATAGCTAGACCCTCTGGCCAGGCCGCTACTTACACCACTTCTGACTGTGTGTTTAAACAGCTCTCCTCTGCCTCACAGTCACAGGCACCCGGACTACCTGATTATAAGCACAGATGGAAATCAGAGCAATGTATCCCCTTGTGGTGAATTTCATGCTCACTTTATTCAGATTCTGCAAAGGCCAACATCTGGGTTCTCTTCCCAAAGACTTGTTCTAACTGGTCTATGGTGAGGACTAGCTGGTTCATATACATGTTAAGGGTTGTAAGAAAAACTCCTTGATTTTGAAGAATGTTCATTATATTTTCATAAGTTACAAAGACATTCTGCATTTTCCCAGGCCTGGATTCACAGCATCTCACATATACCCTCCTTGAACTTACATATATCATCACTTCCCCAATTTAAACCTCCAGCCTGGAGCCCCAGTAGGGGACTGGGTATGGTTGGGCTCCAAATGGTTACTCCAAAACACACCATAAGCATGTTTTGTTCTACTGCTTTTTATTTATTATTCTACTGCTTTTATATCCTACTACTAAAGGAATGGAGAAAATGTATAAGAATAAAGCACACAGACCTCTGAGGATTTGTGAGTCTGAGCACACCAAGTTTTAAGTTTCATGGATCGTATTGCTAAGCACAAGTTGTCTCACTTTCTCTGCCTAGTCTAGCATTTGAAAAGGACCTTCTGGAAAATATATTCCATATTCTACTCACCTAGACACTAGCCCACAGGTACCCACCCCTTGAAGAGCACTCTATGGTTGGGAAAAAGTTCAAATTATAGATAAATGAGTATGGATAAATGGGTCTGAAATTATATTGAAAAAGTCATACTGTATTGATTTTACTTAAAAGAATCCCTTCTGTGATTTTCATCAAGCCTGCTTTATTAGTCCAGAGCCAGGCAAGCACAATGCCTACTAATCAGTGACCAATTACTCACATTAATGTGATTCATTAATTATATTGGGATTGGCATGGAGGAATTCTTTATAACAATTTTAAAGTGTGATAGTGACCAACAATTATTGCCACTGTATTATTGCCTATGGTTTTCCAATGTTAAAAAACAAAAAAGTTATAGAGCTGTAATTGGAGAGTATGACCCCATTCTTATAAAATTTCACTTGTTTGTATGTGGCTGTGTGTGCACACATGCATAGAAAGACATCCAGAAGGATGTCCAAAAACTCACTCGTTCAACAAATACTTTCTACGCCAGACAATGTTCTACGTGCTGAGGATAATTACAGAGGACAAACCCAATCAGCATCTTCATGGAGTTAAATTTTATACTAACAAGAGAACAAAAAACAAACAAAGGAAGCACACAGAAAATATTTCAAATGATGGTGAATAGGTGCTTTGCTGAGAAATAAAGCCAAGTATGCTGGATTGCATTCTTGCTACCTTGACTGAGGCTAAGAATTAGATTTCCCAGGATTCCTTTCCCTCTACGACCACTGGTTAATAGTTGACCTAAAAGGGAACCTGAATGGTGTTTAGGAGGCAGAAATTAAGCAGCAGCCAATACCTGCCTAAGGCCATGGCTGCCACGGTGACTGGCAGATGTACACACACCTGTATGTAGGCTGTACATGCACCAGGTACATGTACCTGTATGTAGGCTGCAGCTTCCGGCCTGTCACCCCTCTACTGACCCTGCAGACAAACAGCCATGAACCAAGCCCCAGCACGGCACCACAATGCCCCAGGAGGTATTCTACTACTACCCCCTGGGCATTTTACTCTCCACCCTTAGGTGACCCTTCTACATCACTCCTTCTTTCCTCAAACCCTTAACTCTCCTGCCTCTCTACGCCCTCACTTCCTGTTTCACTGAGACGTGAGAGAACTTCCACAAGTCCACATAACTATATCTAATAAAAGATCATCCAAATGTCCTGCCTTCCTTTCTATGACAGAGATTGGCTAGAAGTTCATCCATTCTTTTTCCTTCCTAAAAGCACAAAAGTGCATTTCACAGCCTTCCTTCTCACTGGGTTATAGCATGAATGGAAATGAAAGGAATAGGGGTGAAATTAATGAAAGCCATTTCTCCATTTGGCCCCTAGAGTATTCCTTGAGATTGTTGGCTCACACTCTTTCTGACCCCTGCATGATTAGAAGTGCTGGCGTCCAGGACTGCAGAGCCACACCACGGGAGAAGCTCCAATTCCAGAATCACCACTTGGAAGAGTGCTGCCCAGGACAGAGGTCTGTCCTCAGAGGACTGTCATACGAACAAGAAATACACTGCTGATTATTTTACAGTATCTTATAGGCTGGCTACTATACCTCTGTCTTTGCAGGTGAACTGCCCAATTTCTCCCCCTCTACTAGGTCAATCCCAGCAGATAAATATGCTCTGATATCTCCTATCTCTAACAATGACAAAATAGTGCTTTTATCTAGGTGATGAAACTTTTAAAATAAATTTTTACTTTTTGCTTTCTTTGCTCTGAATTGCTTAAATGAATCCATTTTACAAGAAACACTTTACATCCATTAGGATGGCTACTATCAAAATAAAAATAAAAATGGAAAATAAGTATTGGCAAGGATGTGGAGAAACTGCAACCCTGGTGCACTGTTGGAAGGAATATAAAATGGTGCAGCCGCTATGGAAACAGTATGGCAGTTACTCAAAAAAATAAACATAAAATTACCATATGATCCAACAGTTTGACCTCTAGGTATATAACCAAAGGAATCGAAAGCAGGATCACAAGAAGATATTTGCACGCCCATGTTAACAGCAGCACTGTTTACAACAGTCAAAAGGGAAAAACAACCCAAGTGTTCAATGTCCATTGACAGATGAATGGCTAAACAAAATACAGTATATACACACTGTTCATGTTAAATGCAAACTGACCAAATCTCAAAATTCCCTAGGCAGACAAAACCATTTAAAGCAAATAGGTGAAACAATTTAACCTCCTCTTTAAAACAAGTGGAACTTAACTTGGTCATTGAAAATCGTAATCAAAACTTAAGTTGCTCCCCTAAAGTGGCATAAAGTAATGACTTGTAACCAATCCTCTATCATCAGGAACTCTAATGTTATAACCAATCATTGTAAAGAATTAATAGCCTCTGCATTTTCACCATATAAGCTGTTTTATAACACTATACCTCTGTACTTCACTAACTCTTGGTTTGAGAGCTCTCTGTGAACTGTTCTGTATGCGCAATAAATTCTCACTAAATACTAAAAAACGAGCAAAAACTGGAAAAAAAAATGCTATCACCTCTAGAGAAGTTCTTTGAAATACCTGACGTTACTAATGATTTCCCCTTTCCTGCGCTGGGCATTCCCTGGGGCTCCTCCATTCATTCATCAGTGTTCCTGGAGCCTGACTCTCAGAACCTTCTTGCTGCAGTCTCTCCATTCTTTGAGCATACACAAAGAATGTCAGGGAATGGAAAGAGACACAGGGCAGCTCCTTCCTTCCTGAGAGCTAGTTTTCCCTAGCACAGTGTAATCCAGGTGATATTCATCAACAGGTGCTTCTTTGCAAAACCAGGGGCACACTCTCTTCACCTGGTGCCTTTCTTTTCTACCCCTCCACCAGCAAAACTACATATATGATTTCATTCATATATATACGCGTGCATGCTAAGTCACTTCAGTCATGTTCAACTCTGTGCAACCCTGTGGACTGTAGCCCGCCAGGCTCCTCTGTTCATGGGATTCTCCATGCAAGAATACTGGAGTGGGCTGCCATGCCCACTCAGGGATCGAACCCGCGTCTCTTACGTCTCCTGCATTGAAAGGCAGATTCTTTACCACTAGCACTAATTTAACTGTATGACTGAATATATGACAAATGATTGATTCAACTAACTTACATCTTAGCAACTTCAAATAAATTCTATTTAACTCCATCCAAATCAATGAATTACCTCTTCTTGGGTTTATAACCAAAAACTCTGACACATCTAGCTCTTAAAAAAAAGAGAGAGAAAAAAAAATTCTTTTCACTTCCCAGGCTTAATTTTAAAACTCTAAAGAGAAAGTGTTTTCTAAACATGAGACAAACTGGTTCCTTCACACACTCATTTCAGTAATGGACATTAGCTGCTTTTGTATACACACTTCACAAAAGTACTTCTTTGGGGGAGAATTTTTAACTGTCTGCCGGTCCTGAAAGCAAGATTTTCTGGTTCATTTGGGCATGGATTGAGGCATCTGCGGTTTTCCTAAATGTTTCACTGCAGGCTGAGCGGTGCCCAAGGTACAGCAGATTGACTGCTTACTGCAGAAATTCTGAAGAATGTCAGCCTGTCATCCGCCCCCCACTTGTTATTCAGCCAGAAGTCTATTTGCTGTCAATCTTCAGGGGTATAGAATAGCTTTAGGACAAAACAAGTCAGACAATCCCCTGCTGCCCTGAAGGATCCTGCTGTCAAGAGTGACTCTGGGCCACACCAAATGTCACCCCTAAGGAAACAAACAAGAATCAGGAGAGCAAAGGTGGCAGCTGCCTCCATTTCATGACATTCTTTCTCATAAGATTATTGGCTAAAACTTCAGGTTAAAAAAATAGCCTGTAAGGTAATCACTTTTAATGTTTTTAACCACCTGAATTTAATTCGCTTTAATTTCAACTCAGAAAAAAGTTTAATGAGAACCATGGAACCTTATCTAGCGTATACTATGGAGGGGGAGAGGGGCAAGAAACTGTATCTTCACCACACGCTTCAGAGTTTGCACCCAGCAGAGATGATGACTCTGAATGTACAACACAGAGGAATATGCCTACAGGTCCCCAGGCTTCTTATTAGAGTTAATCAATTTCCATGCAGTCAGTCAACAGGTATGAATTGAACATCTGCTTTGTATCGAACACGAGGATTTGGAAGAAACAAAACATTGAGCTGGATTTGAATCAGAAACAGCCAGGGGCATCTTTATTCCAATACCAGTAGCTGCAGGGGAAGAGAGCAAGCAGATTTCTCTCCTCCCAAAGTTTTATGGAGTATAGCTATACATTAGGAGAACAAAGGGAAAGGGGAAAAAGCTGGAGAGGCAGGTTGTTTACAGCTTACGTGTAATATGGCATCTGTATTATTATACTATCATTATACTATTTCTTATAAAAAACATATATTATTAATCTAAGTTAACCTCATATGTTCTACAAACTTTTAGCTTTAAAACAAGCCTTGGGATTAAGAGCTAGATTCTCTAGCTGAGACAGGATCTCAATTTGACCTTAACAATCTTTATGTCTTTGCACTGATTGTCAGGAAAACACCACAGAGAAGACAAATTTAATCTTATCTAAGTCAGTCTAATTAATCAATTAATATGATTCTGGGTTTAGCTTACTAAGTGAAAGACACCCTTCAACCTTCCCCATCCTTATCAGTGCACAGAGAGGTAATTTAAAGCCCACTATCTGAATACACAAAGTGATGGAGCCCAAGGCCATTGCTTTCTTTGCAAATCTCAATACCAATACTGGCTTCTAGTCAGGGCTAAGAAGAGATTTATATACAATTTCATTTCCCAGTCTTCTTCTGAAACAAAAGACAATCCACTTTCTGATTCCACAGATTCTGATTCTGTATCCCAAACAGATACTGGCTCAGGATTTGTTCCCTAACCTTAATAAGCTCTGAAAAAAACAACAACAACAACAAAAAAACTAATATATTTAAGACAACGAGAAGTCAGCTAAGGATTTAATTGTGGAGCCCTGAGTAAAATAGGACATCAGAATAACGGGATTCTTCTGCCTAGAAGACGTGGAAAAGAGGGGTTTGAGCTGTGTCCTACCTCAGTTACTTCATTTGGTTTCCCTACTTTCATCTACCCATCCAGATGAGCTTGCTCATGGACTTATTTCCTCCTTAGTAATATCTTTCCTAAAGAGAGACATTACCCTCCTAAATGATGTTTAAGAGTCTGCAATGTTCACAAACCAATTTTTTTTTTATTCTTTAAAGCCTCTCTCTTTAATGGAGGCTCCCTTCCTTCCACTGTTGCCTCTGAATCCCTATTATTTTGAACAAAATAATTTTAGATTGTATTAGAAAATATATAACAAAGAGTCGCAAGTTCCTGTCTCTTTCCAGCATCCTTCATGGCTTCCCACAACCATGACTGGCTTCCACCCTCAAGGGAATGGGACCTAGAGGGGATGCTGATGGCCCACGGGCAAGTGGTGACCCCAGGACATCTGGAGACAAGGGAGTTTCTGCATACCTTGCATCAGACTGTTCCTAACGGGTGGAGCTCACCCACGGTGCGCTGGGAACAGCCTGTGAAGGCCTGAGGTCTCAGGTCCCTGTGGCTCCCCAGCAGCACATGGGCACTGCAGCTTGTCAGCCTGGACATCTCGGAGGGCAGGTGGGCTCAGCTGTGTGACACCAGGCCCGCCTCCTCTCCATGAACTGCCTGCTAGAAGTCAGCATCCAGCAACAGCCCTCGGAACAGACTCACACTGCGAAGTTCTAGAAACACCCATAAAACCTTAAGTACCTGCAACAAAGTCCAGTTAGAGCAGATTCTCCAAGAGCCCGGGCACTAGCTGTCCAGCCTCTCTCACTATGATGTTTTGTTATTTTCTCTTTGGTCTGTCCTTTCCTTGATTTCTGCATAGGATTCTGTATCTTAAGGTGTACTGCCGTTTTTATTTGTTTATGTTTTTAAAATTAAATCTCTGGTTGAGCCATTGTAAAGAAAATATTAAATACATTTGCGTTTCTTTTTTTAAAAAAGGAAATTTTGTAATAAAGTATACAGATTAAAACCTTAGCAATAACTACTTCCAGGCCTACAAAGGGAAAAGGTATAGGGGCTATGGAAGACCTGATTAATTCAGCCCCAAAATAGAAAATAAAAATGTACTAAACAAAAAGAAGGATTGAGGAAAAAGTGCTTAAGTTATCACTTACATACAATATGATTGGCTACATTCACAATTTAACAGATTCTGACTACAAGAATATCATTAGAGCTAATCTATTAGCATTAAGAACTGGGTTCAGCAAAGGTGCTGAATTAAAGACCAACCAAATTTATACAATAACATTCTTATATAACAGCCCACTGATAATAAAAGATAAAAGGAAAATATATGATATTAACAAAAGAATAAAAAAATCTTAGAACTTAAACATAAACCTAAGAATCCATGTGCAAACTTTTATTAGTGTTAGTCGCTCAGTCCTGTCCAACTCTTTGCCACCCCATGGACTATAGCCCACCAGTTTCCTCCATCCACGGAATTCTCCAGTTAAGAATATTGAAATGGGTTGCCATTTCCTTCTCCAGGGGATCTTCCCAACCTAGGGATAGAACCCAGGTCTCCCACGTTGCAGACAGGCTCTTTACCACCTGAGACACCAGGGAAGCACACAAACTTTTATTAAGAAATTTGCAAAAGTATCTCAAAGGATATAAAAGAAGATGAATAAAAGAAATGCACAGTGAATTAACAACCACTTAGCACTCTTCCTCAAAGGCAACGCCCCACCCACCCAACTTTCCAGACCTATTCTCTGCAGATACAGGTCTATGAGACTAGATATCTAACTATTCTTTGAAAATTTGCTTCATTGTTTTAACCAGGCATATAGAATTCTATAATGTAGCATCGTTTATTTAATCAGTTCCTCTTAATGGACATTTAGATTATTTCTAGGTTTTTGCAACTATAAGTAATTCTGCCATAAACAGCCTTGTGCATTCAACCATGTCCTTGTGTTATTTCTTTCTCAGGTCAAATTCCAAGAAGTCAAATTGCTCGCTCCAAGAAAGTGGATAAGAAGTGGGGGTTCACATTAGAGACGACTACTAGGAACGTTTCCCTGAGGTGTTTCATCTAGTATTCTCACCTGACAAGATAATCAGAAATCTATCAGGGATTGTGTAGAAGGGAGCATGGGAAACCAAACTGGGAATATTTCAGGTAATAAAATATAAAACCAAAATAGAATAAAAGGACAGAGATTTTTCATCAATCTAGTTCAGTCACTCAGTCATGTCTGACTCTTTGCGACCCCGTGGACTGCAACACACCAGGCCTCCCTGTCCATCACCAACTCCCGGAGCTTACTCAAACTCATGTCCATTGAGTCAGTGATGCCATTCAACCATCTCATCCTCTGTCGTCCCCTTCTCCTCCTGCCTTCAACCTTTCCCAGCATCAGGGTCTTTTCCAATGAGTCAGTTCTTCACATCAAAGTATTGAAAGCTTCAGCTTCAGCATCAGTCCTTGAATGAATATTCAGGACTTATCACCTTTAGAATTTACTGGTTGGATCTCCTCGCAGTCCAAGGAACTCTCAAGAGTCTTCTCCAACACTGCAGTTCAAAAGTATTAATTCTTCAGTGCTCAGCTTTCTTATAGTCCAGCTCTCACATCTGTACATGACTACTAGAAAAACCATAGCTTTGACTAGATGGAACTTGTAGGCAAAGTAATGTTTCTGCTTTGTAATATGCTGTCTAAGTTGGTCATAGCTTTTCTTCCAAGGAGCAAGTGTCTTTAAATTTCATGGCTGAAGTCACCATCTGTAGTGATTTTGGATCCCAAGAAAGTCAAGTCTGTCACTGTTTCCATTGTTTCCCCGTCTATTTGCCTTGAAGTGATGGGACTGGATGCCAGATTTTTTATAGGCTCCTCTAATAAGGAAATACAGGAAGATAGAAAAACAGATGCAAGCCTTGATCCTCTAAATTTTGCTGGAAACCAGGGGTAATATTTGTTTATATTCTATGAGATTTGCTGTAACTGGTGACTTCACTGTTACTTTAGCTAACCCTGTCTGCTTCTATGTAATTACCTGAAGCAAAGCTTCTTTAAAGCGGACAAACAGGTAGGAGAGCTGGGGAACATGCATCTTAAGTCAAAGAGGTCAGTGTGGTGAGCTGAGAACCCAGATGACAGAGGGGGCAAGGAGGATGTGAAGAGAGGGTGGAGGCTGAGCTTCAGGCCTGCAGCCTGAACACTGAGCCAGTGGGAACCGCACAAAGCTCCCGTAACTCGGTTCCTTCCACCAGCATTTACTGAGACCCTACCACATGCAGAGCGCCATTCTAGGTATGGAGAAAAGAGCAGTGAACAAAGCAGACAAAATCTTCCCTTTTAGGGTGCTAACGTGGTGAATTGGACTGCAGAGTGGTAAAAAAGAGAATAATGGGCACATCTTACAATCTGTTAAGTAATCCAAGCACTTAGTAGAAAAGTAAAGATAGCAATTTTAGATGCAGTGTCCAGAGGTGCCCTCACTAAGCAAGTGCCATTTTAGTAAAGATCAGAAAGAAGCAAATAGGTGGGGCGTATGATTATCTGGGCAAATAGCATCAAGCCAGAGAAAACAAAAAGTGCAAAGGCCCTGAGGTACAGTATGACTGTGACACAGAAACAGCAAAAATGCAGTGTTATTGGGGCAGTCATCAGTTCTCATTTTTCAGAAGTTTTTGCCTTTAGTCAGATAAAGGAAGTTCCGGGAAGATGCCTTTCTGTGTTTGTTGATTTTCATTTGCCTCCAGCTCAAAATAACCTTCATGCCAAATAGCATATTTGAGGGTAGCACGTTTCTGCTTTCCTATACAAACAGAATGGAAAACAAACTCCTGCCACTTTGTTGCTATACCTTTATCAATTCAGATCCTTGCCTTTCACACACATACAGGTGCTAAGTCCCGCAGAATCTTGCTGATTCTGCTTTAAGCTTAATAAGCTCTCAAGGCCAGGTCTGTAATGATTTACATACTGACAACTTAAAATATTCCCTAGCATTTCTGTTCTTTCAACCAGAAGATCTCCATAGACTCTTCCCCTGCAAATTTAATTGGCTGTTAGACAAAGTAACAAGCATGAAGTTGTAGAAAGGTCATATAAAGCAAGGCCAGGTTCCTCCAAGATGCTCCTTTTGGGGAGAGGAGGTGGAGAGGGTGCATCTGAATTATCACTGCATTTCTCTTCACTTATCAAATTAGGACAAAGAGCTTTTGTTGGTAACAAAATGCTACCAAAATCCTGGGTGATTTTCAGTGGTAAGACAGCCATTTCAGGAGAGAACAGTCTTTTCTCTCTTGTCATGAGAATGGAAAATTTCCAATTACCCTAGTGAGAGAAGGAAGCTCTTCTGACCAAATTTTCAAAGTCATTGGTCACTCTAACTTTTAATTCATTTATCTGATGCATATTCATTGAAGGTCATATTACCAAAATGGCCCAAAGCTAAACTCAAGTCCCCAGTAGAAATGTAAAGCTCATAATTCATGATGAAATGTCTACTGTCATTCCTAAATTGCTTGGGCACAATATTCCAGGCTTTTTATTGGAACCCAGTTAAAGAGAGGCATTGATCAGCACAGGGAATATTGTAGAGGATTTTTCTTCCCCCTCTCCCACCTTTCAGATCTCCTAGCTTGTAAGCTAATTGGGAAAGTAATATATAGAACCATGAAAGTTTATAAAGCATATGCATATTAAATAATGACGTAAGACAACAATATAATATATATCACAAGATAATATATATGGGCAAACAATATGATATTGTACATTCATAGGAGGGAGAGATTTTGTGGGTTGGAATATGGTGGCAGGGGGAGGGAGGATCATGGTGGAGACTTGGGAAATTCAGGTGGTTGCAAAATGTCCAGAAAGGGTAGACAAAGCATCAGGAAAAATTGTTATTAAAAGGGCAGATAATGATGGCCCCCCAGGAGCCTGAGAAAATACTTGGGGGAACTTGGGTTATCCCCCGAAATGGGTGTGCCCTCTTGCCTTTCAATGGGTAGAGGTCAGGGATGCTAACCCCACTGTGATACCCAGGAAGTGCCACACCAGGGAGAACTGTTCCCCCAAACACTCCACCAGTACCTCTCATTTCAGAAACATTATAGAATCAAAAGAAAATGTTCCAGGAGTAAAGGTTTACATTTTAAACAATAACAAGCAAGCCATTAAATGTTTTGGAACAAACAGATAACTCTTTCCCACTCACCTCCCAAATAGGTATCAATTATTTCCAAAAAGTTTGTGGAAAACTGTAAGATTTTCCTCTGTGGTAGGCCAATGCTGAATTACCACTTAATGGATTCTAAGGGTTCAGGCCAACAAACGTCTCCTTAAATCAATGGTCACCTCAAAAAAACTTGTACCTTTAATTGGCATACTTAATATACTATGTGTGTGTGCATGCTCAGTCACTCATTCGTATCCGATTGTTTGCGACCCTTTGGACTGTAGCCCACCGAGCTTCCCTGTCCATGGGATTTTACAGACAAGAATACTGGAGTGGGTTGCCATGGCCTCCTCCAGGGGACCTTTGTGACCCAGGGTCGAACCCTCAGCTCATGGCTCCTGCACTGGCAGGCGGATTCTTTACTACTGAGCCACCTGGGAATCCCTTAATGTATTATGATTTCTGTTAAAAACAAAGAAAACTTAAAATTTAAGGAGAAGATAAAAAGTTAATAGTCATTTCTAACTTTCTCTTGACACCTTATAGAATTAGATAAGCTGACTTTTTCAGGCAGGAAAATGGCGAAGCCCTGGCAGGGCCTTCAGAAAAGACACAGTCTCCTCCTGCCCAGACCAGTGGCCACTGCAAGTGAGCACTTATGGAGAGAACCTTGTTCTAGTGAATTTGATCATGCACTATTCACAGTTCCTTGTTACGTTGCTTTACACATAGTTTTGAACTTTCCACTATGAAGGTATATTTGCTAATCCAGAAGAATATTTATTTGAAAGTTTGTTGGTCTGATTTATATTAATAATAAGCATTTAGACTATGGTACACAGGCCTCCATTTCCACTCTTGCCTGGACCCTGAAAATATAAAATGAGAATGCCCCAGCATTCTCCTGTGTAAGAAGTCAAGTGCCAGTGTGTGAGCATCCATCATGGGCCAGGAGCTGGCTTTACTTTTGTCATTTTACTTAAACCTCCCAGCGATTTTATGAGGTTAAACAGATACATGAGCAAACTGAGGATCAGAAAAGTTAAGATCTTTGGCCAAGATCACATAGTTAATAAGCAAGGGCCTGGGAACTCCAACAAAGTCTTTCCAACCACAAAGCATTTTCTTTCCACTAGATTATGCCTCGATTTAATCCAGTGTTGAGATGCAGGTAAAATGGCATCTTAGCTGTTCTTTGCTTTTGTTTGCATTTAGAATGGGGAAAATGAACCAACAATTGCCCCCTTATCCACACAGTGTTTCCTTGGAGAGACCCAGACTCTACAAGCATGTCTTTTCCAAGTTCCTTATAATAGTAATGAGATGCTTTCCCAAGGATCCCAAGGTACTCCTTTGAAAACACAATTTGGCTTCTAGGAATACCAAGAGATAGTCTTTCAGTGCTGCAAATCAGGAGGGCAAAACTGTTCCTCACTCAAGATAAAATGGAGGAAAAGCAAACTGCTGGATGGGGAGTTGTATTCTGAAGTCATGTGTGTGTGTGTGTGCGTGTGTGTGTGTGAGAGAGAGAGAGAGCACGCGGTATTCCTTTTACTGTTCAAAGACCACCAGCAAAAGCCAAGCTTGTGAATAAATTTCTTCTGCTGACAAATATCAGAACCTTCTTAAGAGTTTTATTCTTCATATTTTAAAAGTACCATCTTTTTACTTTTAGCTCCACTGAAAAATGTAACTGTCAAAAAGTGGATCCATTTCCCTATTACTTTTATTATCTTTCAAAATCACATATCTGGTCATGTTATTCCCCTACTTTAAAATGCTTCAGTAGTTCCAACCATCTAGTAGATCAAATCTAAGTTCTCTAACATGACATTCAAGGCCTTTTAATATCTGAATCAGGACAATTACTTCATCTTCACTACTTGCCATTTCCTGCATTATGTATCCTATTAAAATAGGTGCCATGCCCCAAACAGGCCTCACCTTGTCACATCAAGGGCTTCCACTGAGGCCCCTGTCTTGTTCACTATTCCTCAAAATTGTATTTATTCTTGAAGGTGCATTTCAGAATAACCTATACACTAAAACCTTCTCCAATCTAGACAAGTGATTACCTAGTTTTGAAATACAAACATAATTAAGGGAGTCCTAATATTCCAACCAGTCCATCCTAAAGATCAGTCCCTGGTGTTCATTGGAAGGACTGATGCTGAAGCTGAAACTCCAATATTTTGGCCACCTCATGCGAAGAGTTGACTCATTGGAAAAGACCCTGATGCTGGGAGGGACTGGGGGCAGGAGGAGAAGGGGACGATAGAGGATGAGATGGCTGGATGGCATCACCGACTCGATGGGCATGGGTTTGGGTAGACTCCAGGAGTTGGTGATGGACAGGGAGGCCTGGCGTGCTGCAATTCATGGGGTCGCAAAGAGTCGGACACGACTGAGCAACTGAAGTAAACTGAACTGAATATTGGATTGCTCTGTTTTACTTTGCCAAGTAAGAACACACACACACACACACACACACACACACACACACCCATCATAATATATAGGGCAAGTTAGAAACCAAAAGGAAGCAAATAATCTCAGAATAAATGACGTCTTTCCAAGTTAATGAATTTTGTTTTTATAAAAATTTCACTCATTAGGTTTTTCTTAATTTTCTCATTTGCCACAGGTAAACAAACCAAAAAATAAGCCATAGACTTGCATTTGGGAACTGTCCGAGACTGCTGATAGAAGTATTTCATTAATTGTCTTCTAATGTTGGATTGATCAAAAAGTTCCTTCAGGTTTTTCCATAACACCTTATGAAAAACCCAAATAAACATTTTGGCCAACCCAATACTTCATACAGATTTGCTATACTCAGTTGAAATTATTTTACTGAATCTCTCTTACCTTCTTCTCACTGAGTTTTGAATTTTTGAGTATAGGGATTATCATTATTATTCTCCATATTCTAAGCATCTGGTACATCACAGGCGCTCAATGAATATCTGCTAAATTAACATTCACACAAATGACTCTGCACGTAGAAGGTATGCCAAGGCAGACCAGTCCCCCAAATCTTCCTCATTATTCTGGTTAAAGAATCAACCTGCCAGTGCAGGAGACACAGGAGGGGCAGTTTGAATCCCTGGGTCGGGAAGATTTCCTGGAGTAGGAAATGGCAACCCCACTCAAGTATTTCTGTCTGGAAAATCCCATGGACAGAGGAGCCTGGTGAGCTACAGTCCATGGGACCGCAAAGAGTTGGCCACAACTGAGCATAGAGGACAGAGTTTCATTTCCAGATGTTTCTTATTATTGATACTTCCTGCACCATATAATGTCATCTGCGAGACACTTCTCACACAAGGTGCTGCTGGTCACAAATGTCAAGCAGTGTTCCCCAAGGTTATAATCACCCTCTCCGTCATCACCATCCTTTAAAGTTATGGGCTTCCCTAGTGGCTCAGACGGTAAAGAATCCTGCAACGCAGGACACCTGGGACTGATCCCTGGGTTGGGAAGATCCCCTGGAGGAGGGCATGGCAACCCACTCCAGTATTCTTACCTGGAGAACCCCCGTGGACAGAAGAGCCTGGTGGGCTACAGTCCATGGGGTCACAGAGGGCTGGACACAACTCAGTGACAAAGCACAATTTAAAGGTCTCCTCTTCTGTGTGACCTTCCAGGGATTTTACAAAATGAGCATTTCACCTGCTTTTTGTGGTCATTAGTTAGGATGGCTTAGGTTATAAATAATAGGAGTGCAACTCAAACTCAATTAAACAAAGCAGCAATTCATTGATTTATGTAACTGAAAAGTTTCTCAGCTAAAGCTTGACTCAGTAGTTCACTGCTGCCATCTTGAACCTGATTTCTCCTTATTTTGTCCTTCTGCCTTCGGTGTGGTTTCATTCATCCAGCACTGGTCCCTTTCATAGTCTTGAGAGAAAGAGTTATATGCTTTTTATTCCCCATATTTCAAAAAAAGAGTATAATTTTCCCTTCATTCCCACAAATTCAATCTAATAATAATTTAGGTTACCTGCCCACATCTGAACAGAGGCTAGTGGAATAAAATGGAATGACTAGTTACAATCTTAAGTTCTAACACTGAAGCTCAAACACAGAGATAGAGTCCACTTTCCAGGAAACACATAAATTCCCACGTGGAACTGTAGCGTTGCTGCAAAGAAATAGAGCAGTAGCAGTTGTTGGCACAAACGTCCACTACATTCTGTACAAGTGATCCTTTTCTGAAGCTGTAAGTATTCTCAAAAACATTAGGACTTTCACAAATATGGTTATTTTAAAATCTTTCTCTCTCTTAAAGAAAATGATACCCTCCCCAAACTCTTATCCCACCCCCACAAAAAACAGTCACATTATTCTTTCTTTACCAAAGTAGAATTTAAAGATCTCTTCTAGAAAAAGATGGATGATGACAAAGGAGCTGTTTCAAGAGCTGACCCAGAAAGTAATGATTAATTACATTCTTTCAGGGTGAACTGTCCAATGTATTAATACTAGAGGGAATCATCTTTCTTATAGCTTCTAAAGAGGCCAAAAGATTCTTTGCCTGTGGCAGTGAGATATGAATGGAAGGTTAGTCACTTGATCTTTCCACAGAAGCAATAATTCACTGCCTCCAAGAAGAGTTCTCCAAGAAAGCACATTTGAGGGACTATATAAAATCAGTCCTCTCATCTAAAATGGACAGATTCTTAGAAGCTGTTTTAATGAGCACCTGCTTTTACCTGAAGAATTCAGATTGGCTACCCATTTAGACTAAATTCCCCTATGGACTAAATCGGATGGACTATTATGATCTAAGAAATGACTAAAGGTTTCTTATCTTAAAGGGATAATAAGACTAAAATTTTGTCATAGAATTTTTAGTTAACTCAGATTTCAACTCCAGTTAGATTTTTAATTACCCTTGAAGTAAACTGCTGTAGTAATGACCCCAGGGAATTATGTCTTTCAGTATCCACGCACATTGGGTATTACTCACACACACACACACACACACACACACAGAGCGTTTCCCTGGTGGCTCAGTTGGTAAAGAATCCACCTGCAATGTGAGAGTCTGCCTGAAATGCAGGAGTCCTGGGTTGGATCACTGTGTCGGCCAGATGCCCTAGAGAAGGAAAAGGCAACCCATTCCAATAGTCTTGCCTGAGAAATCCCATGGGCAGAGGAGCCTGGCAGACTACATACAGCCCTTGGGGTGCCAACAGTCAGACTTAAAACTTAACGACTTAACAACTAAACAACCACCACCACCACACACACATACACACACAGATTCTGAGTTTGGCCATATGACTTGCTTTGGGAGATGGAACATTATCAAACAACACAACAAAGGCTTGTAAAGCACTAGCCTAATGGGAACTATTCCACCATTATGTGGAAAAGCCCAAATAGCTCTGGGAGGATATGAGAGCTTGTGGAGTCAAGTCCCTGCTGTTTCAGCCATCCCAGCTATTTAAGACACCCTAGCCAAAGCCCAAATGCACATGAGTCCCACCAGCACCATATGGAGCAGAAAGGAAATGTACCAAATTGAGCTCAACCCATACTGCCAATGTGAAGAATTATGAGCAAATAAATGGATGTTGTTTTGAGGCACTAATTCTTGAGCTACACTGGTAGACAATAAACTATAATTGGCACAACTCAGACTTTAGAACAACTACACACCTTAGTCTACACAGTAGGTGACCAATAAATGTTTAGTGAATTATTTAATAAATTAAATTAAATAAATCTAATTGTGCTGGTCATCCATTTGAATTATATATTTGTAAAAAGCTTTTCTAACAGAATGTCAGAAAAGATAAAAGATTTCACAGAAAAATTAATTTGGCCTTTATTTTATTCAAAAGAAGACATATAGAATGCCATCTTCTAGTTAGTCGAGTAAAGTCACAAAGTAAACTTTAATGGTAAGGGAAGTAATTGACCTATCATACTGAGTTTGGTTTCTGGTTATTGGTTATAACCAATAACATTGAGGATGGCTGTGAATACTAATGATGACTCCAAACTTCTCAAGAATGGGGCTACTTTAGTCCATGGTACATTATTTACAATATCATGGATATATTTTGAAGGTGAGGTTCATGATGAAGAGGATGATAATATTAGATAATGAGTAGAGCAGGGGGGATTTTCAAATCCTAAAATACGATGCTGTGAAAGTGCTGCACTCAATATGCCAGCAAATTTGGAAAATTCAGCAGTGACCACAGGACTGGAAAAGGTCAGTTTTCATTCTAACCCCAAAGAAAGGCAATGACAAAGAATGCTCAAGCTACTGCACAACTGCACTCATCTCACACGCTAGCAAAGTAATGCTCAAAATTCTCCAAGCCAGGCTTCAACAGTACATGAACCGTGAACTTCCAGATGTTCAAGCTGGATTTAGAAAAGATAGAGGAACCAGAGATCATATTGCCAACATCCACTGGATCATCGAAAAAAGAACAAGAGTTCCAAAAAAACATCTGTTTCTGCTTTATTGCTTATGCCAGAGACTTTGACTGTGGATCACAACAAACTAAGGAAAATTCTTCAAGAGATGGGAATACCAGACCACCTGACCTGCCTCTTGAGAAATCTGTATGCAGGTCAAGAAGCAACAGTTAGAACTGGATATGGAACAACAGACTGGTTCCAAATAGGGAAAGGAGTACTTCAAGGCTGTATATTGTCACACTGCTTATTTAACTTATATGCAGAGTACATTATGCAAAATGCTGGGCTGCATGAAGCACAAGCTGGAATCCAGATGGCTGGGAGAAATATCAATAACCTCAGATATGCAGATGACACCATCCATATGGCAGAAAGCAAAGAAGAACTAAAGAGCCTCTTGATGAAAGTGAAAGAGGAGAGTGAAAAAGTTGGCTTCAAACTCAACATTTGGAAAACTAAGATCATGGTATCTACTCCCATCATTTCCTGGCAAATAGTTGGGGAAATAATGGAAACAGTGACAGACTTTACTTTCTGGGGCTCCAAAATCACAGCAGAAGGTGACTGCTACCATGAAATTGAAAGACGCTTGCTCCTTGGAAGAAAAGCTATGACCAATCTAGACAGCATATTAAAAAGCAGAGACATTACTTTGCCAACAAAAGTCTGTCTAGTCAAAGCTATGGTTTTTCCAGTGGTCAGGTATGAATGTGAGAGTTGGACAATAAAGAAAGCTGAATGCCGAAGAATTGATGCTTTTGAACTGTGGTGTTGGAGAAGACTCTTGAGAGTCCCTTGGACTACAGCCAGTAAATCCTAAAGGAAATTAGTCCTGAATATTCACTGGAAAGACTGATGCTGAAGCTGAAACTCTAATACTTCAGCTACTTGATGCAAAGAACTGACTCATTGGCAAAGACCCTGATGCTGGGAAAGATTGAAGGTGGGAAGAAAAGGGGACAACAGAGGATGAGACAGCTGGATGGCATCACCAAGTCGATGGACACAAGTTTGAGTAAGTTCTGGGAGTTGGTGATAGAAGCCTGGCGTGTTGAAGTACATAGGGTTGCAAAGAGTCGGACACGACTGAGCAACTGAACTGCACTGAACAGCAGGGAGAAGACTTTTAAATGTTACTTGGAATACACTGTGATTCTTCTTCAATATGAGAACTCGTGGCGGGATGATATGGGAGAATGGCATTGAAACATGTAAATTATCACATGTGAAATGAATCACAAGTCTGGGTTTGATGCATGATACAGGGTGCTCAGGGCTGGTGCACGGGGATGACCCAGAGGGATGGGATGGGGAAGGAGGTGGGAGGGGCATTCAGGATGGGGAATACATGTACACCCATGGCAGATTCAAGTCAATGTATGGCAAAACCAATACAATGTTGTAAAGTAAAATAAATAAAAAATTTAAATAAAATAAAATATAAATAAATTTTTAAAAAATGGAAAAAAAAAAGAACTCGTATCTTTCCTCAGTTATACAAAATTCTGATCCCTTCAAATATTACCTCTCCTCCATACTCTTTCTTGCATTCTCTATACTTATTCTAACAGCTTTATTAACTGCTCCCAATCTTTCCATTTTATTATCTGTCAGACCTCCTAGGAATTTTCCGTTAATGATATTAGTTCAACAAACTCTCTCTTCTTCTATGTCTAATAATCTATTACACTTACCTCTCATGCTTATCCTGGAGAAGGAAATGGCAACCCACTCCAGTAATCTTGCCTGGAGAACTCCATGAATAGAGGATCCTGGTGGGCTACAATCCATGGGGTTGCAAAGAGTCAGGCATGACTGAGCAACTATCACTCACTCATGCTTATAATTTGAAGGATTATGTTCTTTATTCATAGATGTCTGTTTTGCTCTTTTCTATTCTATCTAATATTTTTATATAATTTTATTTTTCATTGTGCTATGTATTTACTCTTTATCTTTCCAATTACTTTAAATTTTCTTATTTTATAGATTCTTTCTGATTTAAAATGCTTAGATCTTAGAATACTAAGTATCCTGTTGTTTGTATCTGCTCAATCTTGCTATGTAATATGTAGTTTTTAAACATGAGTTCATCTTCAAGGATAAATATTTGTTCCTTGGGATTCCTATGTTTTCTAGTTTGTAAAATTATTAGAATGAAATAATTTCAGCTTTTTCAATGCCTAGAAAATAAGGAGTTTCAACAGTTCGGTACCATTTTTAAGGACCTGATAGGATGCTAGGTCCTTCTTGGCTACCTCTGGAAAGAACCCCAGGTTCCAATCCAACTGCGCCCCTCAGTAGTTATGTAATAAAGACAAACTTACTCCTTCCGTCTCCCAGATAACGTATCTCATAGAAGCTGTAATTCCTAGTGTATCCTAAGCACATAGTCAGAATCAGTCTCTCCACAATCATCTTTCTTCCTGTTCTCGCTTCTTCTCCAAGTTAAGCTTTTTCCCTTCACTTCCCTCTTTTTGGTAACATGTTAATCCAGTTTGGTCTCTGGCTCTACCTCCTCAAATCCCTCCTCCTCCATGCGCACTGGGATGACTTACTAAATCCTGCTTTGAGTTATAAAGTAGGGGTATGCTCAGATGACTGATCTCAAATAGAAGCATACAGAGAATATACACAGAATTTGGGAGGATTTTCCACTGAGACTAAGTTTTATGAAGAATAAAAATAACAAAATTGGCCTTCAGAATATAGGCCTTAAACCTACCTAACAGAAAAACTGCCAAAACAAACAATAATGGTTCTACAAAAGTTTAAACTTGGGGTAGAAGAATGGTGGGCTCAGTCACTCAGTCATGTGATCCCATGATCTGTAGGTCCCCAGGTTCCTCTTGCCCAAGGAATTTTCCAGGCAGGAATACTGGTGTGAGTTGCCATTTTCCTCCTTTAGGGGATCTTCCCAACTCAGGGAAGATCTGCTTCTCTTGCAACTCCTGTGTTGACAGGCAGGTTCTTTACCACTAGCACCACCTGGGAAGCCCCAGAAGAAAGGTATAGTTCCATAAAAACTAAAACCGGTTCATTTTTCTGATAAGATTCTTGAAAAACCAGTATCAATAAAAAAAAAAAAATTTGTTGGGTCATAAAAAAGGGGCCTAATTCTCTAAAATTAATGCTAACTGTATTTCCCATTAAGTAAACTCACCAGAAATAGCACTGTGAACAGTGAAAAAAAAAAGTGTGTTTTTTTTTTAAACTGAGTTTCTGAATTTAGAAATGAGAAAATTGATGTGCACCCCGCTCTAGGGGATATCTTTGAAATCTCTCTTTATTATACACGTCTTGGAAAAAGAAACCAGGGAGTAAAGGGATGGTAGGGACAAAGCAGAGACCTCCACGCCGTTACCCACAACATCCACGAGGAGGAGAAACTGGGAGCAGAAATCTGCTCCCATAGCCACACACACTGGGAAACACGGGGGCGGGGCGGGGGGTAGTGTAGGGGTAGAGATGGTTAGGGCTGTATCCACTCACTTAGCAATGTTTCATGACGACCCTCTTCATGGAAGGCACTGCTGTGCTGAGCAGGGAAGGAGATGAAAGCTATTTCAGATGAATACTCTATCCTCTATAATTTTCTAATCTGGTATAAAACAAAAATAGGATAAAATGTCACGTCAAAGTCCCACATGAGTAATACAGTTAAAAGTTAAACACATCCAGCAGACAGAAAAAAAATTTTTTTCCCGTTTTTAAAAACCTGCTTCTGGTTAAAGAAGTAAGTAAAAGCTTATTATCAGTGAGGCAGGAGATGGATGGGCCCTAGAGTGAGCACCTGGAGCATGCTCCCTGTGGAGAGAAGCCCCATAACAGCAGGATCGAGAAAGGAGCTGGACCCGGCCCAAATAAAAGATAAAAAGACCACATATTTCTCTTTCTCAAAGTCAAGAACACCTTCCTGACTACACATAAACAGAAAGGCCTGAGGGAAGTCAAAAAGAAAGGGGGCATCCCCCCCGAATAAGTGATGCCAACTTACCCATAGGCCTTTTCACTAGAATCCATCTTGGCTACAAGACGCGCATACACGTGGGAGGATCCTGAGATAAACCAAGTGTAGATTCAGAACCAGAAACCCGGAAGCAATGTCCCACCGAAGTGGTTCAAACCACTACGCGGGCACGGCTCTCTCCATCCCGCCCACGTGTCTGTCCACACGTGCCCTTTTCCCTCCAAAGAAACACTTCCCTTGTTTCACACTAACTTTCCATCTCAGTGTGGAAGTTTATCACATAGCTGGCAGGAAGAGCCGCGTCACTGCCCCATGGCCCACACCTCGCCGTGGTCCAGCATCTGGGGTTCAGCGGTCTCACTGACGCAGCCCGACCTCCATCTCTGACCAGAGACCAAAATCAGGCTTCAGGCTGTTGCAGGCTAAGGCCACCCGAGAGCAATAGCCACTTCCTGACTCCAGGCCGGGAATTCCCTGAAGACGGTCAAGTTTTCTCAATTGATTAGTCAGAGAGAAAGCAGCCCCCAAGCCTGTCACCCCCATTTACATCTTCAGCGTAAAACAGAAGAAGGGCACTCTCAGTGTTGGGAACACAAGACCATCTAAGAGGCCACACGGCCTCATGGGCAGCTTCAGCATGAGATGCTCTGTCAAGGAAGCGCCTCCCTGATCTGCTTCAGCAGCTGGTCACAACTGGCCGCCCCAAAATGCCATTCTCAGTTTCAAAATGCCATAGAAGAGAAACGAAATGCTATCCAGAGCTGCAAAGCCCTATTCAACATCATCCAACAGCCAGGAATCGCCCCCCTGATGGGACCTGACGCCCTGGCCAGGGAGATTCAGCCTTGGCTCTGCCCGCACACAGCTGGGGCCTCCTGGACAGGAATTTCACTTCTCAGGGTTCCTGCCTGCACGGTGAGCAGCAGCACAGCCGAGATTATCTCTAAAGCCCATCCTGTCCTGGATTTTATGAGACTAAGAGATTTCTAAGCTGGCAAGTGCCTTCCCTTCTCACGCTGCTCATTTAATGAGAACATTCATATAAGCCAATCTCAGCAAAACTGTAGAGCTGCTAGTGCTGTCTTAAATAGGAATTTACTACAGACTCACTCTTCTTCGCTTTTCCTGGATGTTCATAGAGAGCCCTGCCTTCTACAACTTGGGTAAATGGGTATTATTTTCCCCTCTTAATCATCACACAGCAAGTCTCCAAATCCAAGTGCAAAAACAGTGGCTCCTCAGAGGCGACGCATGCAGTTAGATGTCTGCAGTTTTGAATATTCCAAGCAAGCAATTTAAAATGTCAAATATTGAGCCATTTCTCTGTGCTCCAGAAAGACTCCCCCCGATTCCCCCCCGACAACCCATTTGCAGAATTGCTAGTAAATCAACATAATTTGTTTTCCCTGAGACTGTGTTCTGCTAGGGAAACCTCCTTCAAAACTGCTGAAGCTGCTGCAATTATATAAAATTATTACATTTCACAATAAGGAACTTCCCTATAATTGGTCATGCAAATGAGGGACAATAATACATATATAATTTAGACAGTCTGACTGTTGTTCCCAAGTTAGTTTAATTTCGTCAGTGTTTCATAAAACCCCAGAATTCTACAATTCAGCAGATATGAGCTATCCCAGAGACAGACATTTTGCATGCACAAATTCAAATATTTAGTATGTAATTCATGTTAAATATTTGCAGTATTTAAATGCAAATATACCATCACTGTGATGTCTGTCACAGCAGAATGGAGAATAATTAGACTTCATTTTAACGCAGTTGACAGGCAGTTTTCCCAAAAGTCTCACAGAAAGTCTGCAGGCAAGTCAACAATGCCCAAGTCCACACACCTGGCACCACCAAAGAAAATGGATCAGAGTCCAAGGTGGGGACCTTTGTGATGCTCTTTACCCAGAAGACAGAGCGGCCCTAAGGCTCACCCTTGAATGGAGTACAGATATGGAGATAGCCTTGCTCAAAGAATGTCGCCGAAATGTAAAAAGGCAGTTTATTCTGGTGGCAAAAAGAATACTCGAAGAAACTCAAGAACAACGGCTCCTAGTATAGCTTTACTAGATCTATGATCACCATACCTATGATAAATGTTTGTTATTACACACAAGTTATGGCAAGAACATAGTCTTAGGTCAGGGCTTGAATCTCAGTTTTAAGCTATTAGCTGCAGGAGTCTTTAACAAGGTGCTAGCTCTCCGAACCATAGCTTCTTCATCTATAAAGTGAATTTGGTGACAAAAGGGGAGGATTAAGTGTTTACCTGGTATACAGTCAATTGTAAAACACTTAGACTACACACAAAAATTAAGACATCCCTAGGCAAGGTTGTAAAATGAGTTGAGACTGTCTAGAGCCCCTTCTCTCCCTGCATTTTTTTACTTTTCTTTAAACTTACACCCCTTCCTTTATGCTATTTCCTTCTTCCAAGCATAATTTAGCCACACTAAGATTAGGGAGATACAGGGTGTTAGCAGTATTTATACTCAACATGCTAGAGAAGCTGAGAGCACAATATCTAGATTCAGACAAATCTGGGTTCAAATCCCGATTCCATCCTTCTCTAGTAATGTGACCCTAGGCAAGTTAATTCATTTCTCTATGTCTCAAATTCTCCATCTATAAAATGGGGATAATGCTAATAACTACCTGTACAGAGTTGAGGTAAAGACTAAAATGTTCATGACATGCTTAGTATTATGTTAAAGTGAGCATCTAATGGGCTTCCCTGGTAGCTCAGATGGTAAAGAATCTTTCTGCAATGTGGGAGACCAGGGTTTGATTCCCTAGATGGGGAAGATCCCCTTGAGAAGGGAATGGCTACTCATTCCAGTATTCTTTCCTGGAGAATTTCATGATAGAGGAGCCTGGTGGGCTACAGTCCATGGGTTTGCAAAGAGTATAGCTCTGGTTATATTTAGTCCCTCATTCTGCTAATAGCTCAAGTTTAGCTTATACATAAATGTACCTTTACACAGGAACTTCAACCACATTTCCCCTCTTCTGCTCAACAGATTTATAAAAACCCATTACAGTCTTTATAGTCTACCTTTTTCAATTTTACTTTGTTCTCTTGAGTCCTGAATGTACTTCCCTTATCCTCTCCAATCTTTCTGTAGAGGAAAAAAAAGGAATCCCTTGAGTTCTACTTTCCTAGGAGTCCACCCTCAAATTTCTAGCATCGTTAGTTCCTTCTCATTCATTCCTCTGTGCCCCAATTATGCAACAATCTTTGAATGAGTATCTCTTATTTGCCAATCTTGGTTAGGAGCTGGGAATACAAAAATAGCAGAAACTGCCTTCAAACAGGTAACTGCAGGATGGGTCAAGGAGATATATTTGAAAGACATTAAAGAGTATCAACAGGACTTGAGACTGATGGATATGGCAGGCTAGGAGCGAAGTTCACTCTTAAATTCCTCCCCAAGTTCCTTTAAAAGGTTGTGTATGAATATGCTTTTGTCTGAATGTTCTCCCTACCAAGCACCACTATAAGGTAGACTATGCAACATCAGGAGTATTAACCCAATGGGGAGACATTTTTAGCTTCTGGAAATACATATACACACACACACATGCATTTTCCTGGAAAAAAATTTTTTTTTGTTTTTAGAAAAAAATTTTCTAGCTGAAATAGGCAGAAACTGCCTCATGGAAAGCAAAGCTTAGGTACATAAACACAAGATTAATAAGATGATTTGGGACCTTCAGAGTCTTTAAGAATAATTTTTCATCTCAAAGTTGTGAAGGTCTTTTAAGAGCCAGGGCTCTACTGATGAAAAATATAAAATAGCATCACTGAATGTGCTTCACTCTGCAAAGGAAAGCAAAGGCTATTCTGGAACTGCAGAGTTGAGTCAACAATCAACTAAACTTAAAATTGCTCTGCAAAAATAATGTAAAAGGTTGACAGTTAGGAGATGACCTGCTTACCGTGTCCTTATAAGGCACATAAGGAAAGGGAGTGGGGTTGTGAGATTTGGGAAAATAGGGATGAGAAAATAAAGATAAGAAAAGAAAAGTTCATACTGGAAGATCAATGCCTCCTAGTAACATGGCTGCAGCCCAGAGCCAAGAAGAAAACAGAGTTGGTGTGTGGTACATATGTTGCACATGGATAGACCCCAGAGGCAGCAACATGTGCTGCCAGGGTTGTTTGCCTTTTCTGCAGCATAATCCACTTCTCTCACCCTCCTTGCCTCCCTAAAACTCAGTAAAGTCTATTTAAAACCTTTTGTACCCATTAGGTGAAGACTATATAAAGGAAGGGCCATAGCCATGCACAGGGTGAGGAGGAGTAGGGAAGCATCTCAACAGTGTGGAAAAGCTTCCTGCAGGCAGGCAAAAAATAAAAGGCAGAGAAGCCCAGAGCAGTGGTTCAAAGGGAAGTGTGGCCAACAAAGAGACACAGCATCTCCATCCTTGCAAGGAGGAGTCAACTTCCTAGGCTCACAAGAGCCACAGACTCAGATGATTGTTTTTTGGATGTTAAAGTAAAGAAGTAATGAGAAATGCTAGTGATCTTGGGGAAATTGGCACACAAGGAAAGTTCTTACAGAAGAAAATGAGCCAGGTTTATAAGAGAAGGTCAGAATGCAGTCTACTACGTATTGAATCTACTTCAATCAATAGGGCATAAGCAGAAACTCAAAAGGTCCCAAATCCCAGGCCTCCCTCCCCAAAGAGAGTTTCTAAGGGTCCTCAACCTTCATAAAGGCATGGTTGAAAGATGCTATGAGAAGAAAATCAGCAAAGTTCAACAGTCCTAGTCGGGGGCTTCATTCACCTGTTTATTTCTCATATCAGGGATGTCCACAGAGATGCATGAAGACCTCCCATTCCCAGAGAAAACTCATGACAGAAACCCCAAAGACTTGTCAACTTTTCTGCTAAATGTCATGTAAGATGGGAAATCTGGTACTTCTCTTCATAGCCTTCTCCAGTTTTTAAATCACTTACAGTCAATAAGCTCTTACCATCAAACCAATTATCTCTTACAGCAATCCTAGCTCAATTCATCTTCCTCTGACTCTCCATGGAAAAGAAGAGCCACTAGTCAGCATTCTCTCTGTATTTCTTCACAGTTGTGACTAAAGAATCACAGGGTGACCCCTTCTCATTTTCTTACACAGGCTAGACAACACTAATTTTGCCTCCTAGGGCCATTTCTCCAATTCGTCCCCCTCACAGTTTCTACCGTTTTAGCCTCTCTAGCTTTCTGCACCTTCATGTTAAACTGAAAAGCAAATCAGAAACAGCGCATTTAAGACCAATAAAAAGCAGACTAAGAAGATAGATGACTTCACTTTCATATCATAATTGTACTGATGGCATAGTCATTTTGAAACTTTCTCTAAAATGTCATTATGCACTCAATTTTGGAAACCTGTATCCATTGTGTCAATCTGCTGTGTGCTGAAGCAGTGACATTTTCAGTTCTGTTAAACATTGCTTTGCTCTACTGAAAGCTTTCTAAAACATTTAGTTTAAAAAATCCAGTTATTAGAGGAGTTGCTCAGGGAAAGTACCAGGCATGCCTGAAAGTTCACCTCGACACTGAAAACAGTTATTTTCCATCGAAGCCATTCTTTTTCTGATCAGATCATTAAGGACCTCTATCTGCCTGATCAAATCACATTTTCTGACATCAGACTTGACCCTCGATCAACCATCCTCACAAAGGAATGCTGTGAAAAGTGCTCTCCCCTCCCTTCATGCAGCCTCACCCTCTGGTTTTCCTCTTTCTTCTCTATTATTCCTTCTCACTCTCTTTGGCCTACTCCTCCTCTTCCTAACGTTTAACTCCTAAAGTTTCTCAGAGTCATCTCAAGACATCTTGTCTCCTTTGAAGCACTCCTAGCATCCTTTATGGTTTTAATTACCACTTATAAATCAAAGACTTCCAGTGTGTAATTCCAGTCCAGACCTTTATTTGAAACTCCATAAAAATATGTCTAATTTACTCATCAATATCTCCTTTTAGACATTGAACAAGCAACTCCAACTCCTTGTGTCTAGGACTGAACATACAATTACTCACTTCCCACTGCTTACTCCTATACCTGAAAAATCTGCTTACTGTGCTCCCTACATTTCCTGGCTCAACAGTTGCTCTTGAAAGAAACCTACTGCCATCACTAAGACCTTCTTCCTCATCCTCCACATTTAATCACCCTCCTCTACTTCCTAGACTTCTCAAGTGCACGTGTTTTGACTTTCATAGCGCCTTTCTTTATCCCAGTCACTACTGCCTCTCTCCTGGACTTCTGAAAAACACCTAAATGGTCTCCCAGCCCTATTCTTATCTTCTCCAATAATACCTTCACTTTGCAGTCAGGGTGATGTTTTAAAATACAAAGGTCACAATCAAAAAAATGGGCCAAAGAACTAAACAGACATTTCTCCAAAGAAGACATACAGATGGCTAACAAACACATGAAAAGATGCTCAACATCACTCATTATCAGAGAAATGCAAATCAAAACCACAATGAGGTACCATTACACGCCAGTCAGGATGGCTGCTATCCAAAAGTCTACAAGCAATAAATGCTGGAGAGGGTGTGGAGAAAAGGAAACCCTGTTACACTGTTGGTGGGAATGCAAACTAGTACAGCCATTACGGAGAACAGTGTGGAGATTCCTTAAAAAACTGGAAGTAGAACTGCCATGTGACCCAGCAATCCCACTTCTGGGCATACACACCGAGGAAACCAGATCTGAAAGAGACACGTGCACCCCAATGTTCATCGCAGCACTGTTTATAATAGCCAAGACACGGAAGCAACCTAGATGCCCATCAGCAGATGAATGGATAAGGAAGCTGTGGTACATATACACCATGGAATATTACTCAGCCATTAAAAAGAATTCATTTGAACCAGTTCTAATGAGATGGATGAAACTGGAGCCCATCATACAGAGTGAAGTAAGCCAGAAAGATAAAGACCAAAACAGCATACTAACACATATATATGGAATTTAGAAAGATGGTAATGATAACCCTATATGCAAAACAGAAAAAGAGACACAGATGTACAGAACAGAATTTTGGACTCTATGGGAGAAGGCGAGGGTGGGATGTTTCGAGAGAACAGCATCGAAACATGTATATTATCTAGGGTGAAACAGATCACCAGCCCAGGTTGGATGCATGAGACAAGTGCTCGGGCCTGGTGCACTGGGAAGACCCAGAGGGAGCGGGTAGAGAGGGAGGTAGGAGGGGGGATGGGGATGGGGAATACATGTAAAACCATGGCTGATTCATGTCAATGTATGACAAAAACCACTACAATATTGTAAAGTAATTAGCCTTCAACTAATAAAAATAAATGAAAAAAAAATTTTAACTAAATATTCTTTACCAAAGCAGTTGTCAGATTTTTGACCTTAAGACCACTTTCATTTATTAAAAATTATTGAAGATGTCAAAGCACATTTATGTAGATTATACCTATTGTTATTTGCTCTTTTAGAAACTAAAACTGAGAAACTTTTGAAATGTTTAATTTACTAAAATAAAAATAATACACAGACTGCATGTTAAAATAAAAAAAATAAAATAAAATAAAATACAAAGGTCACAATGTCTCCCTTGCTAAACATTCTGCAGGGGATTTCTATTACATTTAGTATGAAGGATCAGAAATGTTCAACAGTGCCTGCAAGCCCTGATCCTGCCTGATCTACCTTCTGCCTGTTTTCTAACATGAGTCTCACTGCCCTACTTCTTTTTACATTACAGCCACACTGGTCATCTTTCAATTTCTCAAATGTATCAGGCTCTTTCCCATCTCATAGTCTCCATATGCATAGTTCCCTCTGCCTAAAATGCTTTCCCACCTATTTTTCTGATTACTGTTACTCTTGTCTAATGTGTTAGCTGGAATAAATGTCTCTTCCTCAAAAAAATATCTCTTGATCCCTGCACTGAGTGTGGGAAAGACAAGAGTAACCACCACATACTCCCCGTGCTCATCAGTGTTTTTCCAGAATTTCCTGCTAAAAGACAGGGCTTTGTGACTAGCTTCAGTCCACTTGCTGGATAATGACATCACTCTCATCTGAAGGATTTACAACTTGGTTGAACATCTCCAAATTCTCTCACTTGTTTATACAGCTGAAAGCAGAGAATTTCATGATGGTAGACTTGTAAGACTATAACATGAGTGAGAAATGAAACTTCGTGGAATTAAGCCACTGAAACCTTGAGATTTTTTTCACCACAACATAGCTTAGCACAAGAACAGTCTGTTAGATCCCACAGTATCCAGTCTCATATCACCTTGTATTACTATTAATAAATACTTGGCATCCAGCACAGTTTTGACATTTAATAAGCTCTGGAAAATATATGTTAAATAAGTAAACAAATGAGTAAAATACCAGACTGTACAGATTGAGAATGATTTCCTTTCAAAGAGATTAAAAAAATTTAAGACAACAGAGTAAAATTCTTTGTTAGGATTCAGAGAAGACTCTAGAGATTTATGGTCACCTCTAATATGATCCTGAGGACTTTCCTCATCTTCTGGGGGAACAGACGATGAATGGCAAAGACATACGTAGGTAAAATACCCTGACAGAGTCTCTTTCTGGAAGACAGAGTAGATGTGTATCAGAAGAGTTATTTCTTATGCCTGCTTTGCCCAGAAACCTAGCTAGATAAACACAATGATAAAAGAGATTTCATGGGTGAAGGAACAAAAAAAAAAACCTACTAGCTTCCCTTTTCAGATACATACACAAATATAAAAGGTTATGAATGAAATAATTGATCATTTTGTTAATTCACTTAAGATATTAGCATAATAATAAAATAACTTTAATCTTAATAATAAATAAGCAATAATGAATATTAGAAAAAACAAAAATCTGTTTTTGGCTGGAGCATGGTGCAAGTTATAGTTGTCTCTCAGAATTTCATTTCGAAACTAGATAGAGGTGATAACTGCATGACACTGATATTCTAAATGTCACTGAATGTTCACTGAAAAATGATTAATCTTAATGTCAATTTCATCTCTATTTTTTAAAATAAAACAAAATGAAAAAAAAAGAATTTCATTTCTGTGAAGTGTTACTCTAAAAGAATCATCTCAGCTAAATTTAAGTTGGGTACATTTAGTTTTATTCATTTAAAAATTAAGTATTTCTAAGTACAAAGATAGGAGCAACCTCCGCTACAGGTAGGAGGCCACCCACCAAATCTCTGGGAGGGCTGAAGCCTGGCTTTGCACCTACACCATCCAGGCTCCATTCAGCCTTCTGGAAAAGCACCAGGAAACCACAGACACAATGCTCTGAAGATAAAATCTTCAAAATTAAGATGACAAAATGACAGCTAATGTCATAGTCAATGAGGACCCAGAAAATATAATTAAGAGAATTATGATTAGGAAAAATGTAGCAATTACCACACACAGTGACAGGGCTGCCATGCCAGAGTTAACAATCCACAACTTAAGGACACAAGGGATTTAGACACAAGGGATTTAGACACTCATGGTATATTTTCTCAAATTTCTTGAGCTTAATGCTTAGTTTATTTCTATTCTTTCTCTTCTGTTAAAAGTTTACAGCTAATTAGGGATCAACATGGCATAGTAGAAGAAAATTAAGCTCACTTCCCCCACCCCCACCCCCAAAGACATCAAAAGTACATCTACAGTGTGGAACAATTCTCACTAAAAACAGGAGACTGGCAGAAAGATTTATACAACCAAGGCTGTAAATAAAGATTCACCTGGAGTCAGGTAGGAAGAAAACAGAAGTGATGGGTTGGGGACTTGTACACCTGAAGGGGACCCAGAAGAGGAGGGGGATTACACAGGCACAGAGATTCTCCCTGGAGACTGAGCAGTTCAAACCACACACTGGGCCCCCAGCCTGGAGAAAACTACTGGCAAGACGAGCCCCTTAGCTGGTTTGAAAACCAGTGGGACTAATAGGAGGGCTGTAGAAAATAAAAAGTTTCACTCATGAAGAGTGTGCACTTACTTGCTTACTCCTGGGACAATGCAAAAAAAGTAGAAACTACCTGGGACTCTGGCCAACTTCCCACAACCTACCAAGCACGCACAGTGGCCCACACCAGACAACAGCTCCAGACCCTCTTGCTGTGCAAGGATGCTCCTCAGCAGGGTGAAAGCTTGCCACTGCCAAGAAGGGCTCTCAGACCTGACACTGACTCTGAATGTGGAGAAGCAACCACTGCTGGTGCCTGCAGGGTCAGCTGACTGAGAGAGGTCTGGAGCTCTGGCTGGTGTGCCAGGACCAGAATGCAGGACGCAGCCTGGCCCACACCAAGCACCAGTTCCAGCCACTCTGGCTGAACTGCTGTTCCCCTCTGGGGTGAATGTGCCATTTCCGGGATAGGGGAGAGTGCATACTTTAAAGGAACAGGAGCAACTTGGACCCAATCCTCAGGGCTTCTACTCTAGAACATTGTAACACAGTCTGCCCCTCAATAGGGCAATGTTGGTCACGGAGCATCAGGGAAGCCCCAATTCACAACTGGCTCATGACCCAGCACCTCCATCTCCAGCCCCATCTCTCACCAAGAAAATAGCTCCGAGCACAGCCTGGGGAAGACATGACATGTGCTCATCTCAGATCCACCTCTCCCACCAAAGCCACTGGGCACACATAGACTGCATATGAATGCTCCCATACAAGGACATCCCTTCAAGAATGGGATAGTGAACTATTTTACCTTATTTCATAGAGAAAGGCAAGCAAACTGAATAGAGGAGCTTGTTTCAAATGAAAGAACAAGAAAAATATCTGAAAAAGCAACTAATGAAACAGAGATAAATAAGTTACCAGAAAAAGAGTTCAAATCATTAGTAAAAGGAATGCTAACTGAACTAGGGGAAAGAAAAGATGAACACAGTGAAATTTTTATCAAGGAACTAGAAAACATAAAAAAGAATCAGTCAGATGTGAAGAATACGATAACTGAAATGAAAAACACTCTAGAAGAAATTAAAAGCAGATTTAGGGATACATAAGAACACATAAGTGATCTGGAAGACAAAATAATAGAAATCACCTAATCAGAAATCCAAGAGGAAAAATAAAATTAAAAAATGAGAACAGATTAAGGGGCCTCTAAGAAAACATCAAGCATACTAACATTTGCATTACAGGAGTTCCAGAAGAAGAGAAGTAGAAAATGATAGAAAATGTATTTGATGAAATTATGCCTGAAAACTTCCCAAACATAAAGAAGGAAACAGATATACAGGTACAGAAAGAAAAGAGAGTCCCAAATAAGATGAAGCCAAAGAAATACACACTAAGATATATAATTATCATAAAATGGAAAATTTATGATAAAGAGAGAATTCTAAAGGAAGCAAAAGAAAAATACAGAGTCATATAGAAGGGAATCCATATATGGCTGTTAGTTGATTTTTTGCAGGAAAAAAATTTAGAATTTAGGTCAAAAGGTACTGGCATGATATATTTAAAGTGATAAAAGGGAAAATCCTACAATCTAGGGAACTCTACTCAGCAAGGTTGTCATTTTGAAGGAGAGATAAAGAACTTTTCAGACAAGGTAACAGCAAAAGACTTCATCAATAATAAACCACCCCTACATGAATTGACAAAGGGTCTTTTCCAAGTGGAAAAGGCTACAACAAGAAGCAAGAACTTACAGGAAATGAAAACTTCCACTAGTAAAGGCAAGTATATAGTAAAGTCTGGATCAAACACTTAAATAACTGAAAATGAAGAGTAAATGAAGAAAATTGTAAAATACACTGCATTGTATGTTCTTAACAGTTAAGAAATAGACATGTAGGAGACTAAGTAATGATAAAAAAAAAATAAATAAAACGCAGGGGAGAAGAGTTCAAAATGTAGATCTTTTAGGGTGTGTCTGAACTTAAACAACAGTTTTTAAAAGCTGGATATAGTTGTAGGTTAACATACATGAAACACATGGTAAGCACAAGTCAAAGACCTAAAACAGATACACAAAAAACTAGAGAGAAAGGAACACAAGGGTACTGCTAAATAAAATCATCGAACCACAAAAGAGAAGGCAAACAGAAGAAACAGAGCACTACAAAAACAACCAGAAACAAAACAGCAGTAAGTATGTACCTATGTACCTATCATAGGCATTACCACTTTAAAAATCAATGGGCTAAACCCACACATCTATGGACACTTTATTTTTGACAGAAGAGGCAAGAATATACAATGGGGAAAAGACAGACTCTTTAATAAGCAGTGAGGGGAAAACTTCACAGCTACATGTAAAAGGATGAAACTAAAACACTTTCTAACATCATACAAAGAATAAACTTTTTTTTAATCAAAAAAAATGGATTAAAGATTTAAATGTAAGGCCAGAAACTATAAAGCTCTTAGAGAAAAATATAAGCAGGACATACTTTGACATACATCAGAGCAAGATCCTCTTTGACCCACCTCCTAGAGTAATGTTTTACTCCTAGAGTAAAACAAAAGTAAGTAAATGGGACTTAATTAAACTTAAAAGGTTTTGCACAGTAAAGGAAACAATAAACAAGATTAAGAGACAACCCTCAGAATGGGAGAAAATAATTGCAGATGAAACAACTGACAAAGGGTTAATCTCCAAAATATACAAGCAGCTCAACAGCAGAAAACAAATGATTCAGTCAGAAATGGGCTGAAGACTTAAACAGACATTTCTCCAAAGAAGACATGCAGATGGCCAACAAAGACATGAAAAGATGCTCAACATCGCTCACTACTAGAGAAATGCATATCAAAACTACAATGCAGTATCACCTCACACAGGTCAGAGTGGTCATCATTAAAATATCTAAATACAATAAATGCTGAAGAGGATGTGGAGGAAAGGGGAACTCTCTTGCACTGCTGGGAGGAATGTAAATTGACATAACCATTATGGAAGACGGTATGGAGATTCTTTAAAAAACTAGGAATAGAACTACCATATGACCCAATAAACCCACTACTGGCATAGACCCTGAGAAAACCATAACTGAAAGAGATGCATGTGCCCCATTGTTTGTTGCAGCACTTTTTACAGCATGTAGGACATGGAAGCAACCTAGATGTCCATGGACAGATGAATGGATACAGAAATTTTGCCACATATATACAATGGAGTATTACTCAGCTATAAAAAAGAGCCCAAGAGCCTATTATACAGAGCGAAGTAAGTCAGAAGGAGAAACAAATATTGTATAGTAATGCCTGTGTATGGAATCTAGAAAGGTGGCACTGATGAACCTCTCTGCAGGGCAGCAGTGGAGATGCAGACACGGAGAACAGACTTGTGGACGCAGTGTGGGAAAGAGAGGGAGGGACTAATTGAGAGAGTAGCATGGAAATAGAAACATTACCGTGTGCAAAGCAGATGGCCAGTAGGAGTTTGCTGTGTAATGCAGGGAGCTCAGCCCAGTGCTCTGTGACAACCTAGAGGGGGTGGGATGGGGTGGGAGATGGGAGAGAGGTTCAAGGGGGACAGGACATGTGTATACTTGTGGTTGGTTCATGACGACATATGGCAGAAACCTCACAATATTGTAAAGCAATAATCATACAAAAAAAAAAAAAAAACACTCTAGCTCCACCCCTCAAAATAATAATGGACTAAATGCCCCAAGCAAGAGACATAGGATTGAAGACTGGGAGAATATAACATTAATTAACATCTATTATCTGTTATTATATAATATACATAACATAATATATTATAACATATATCTGTGTAATATATATTGGTATATTGGGTTCTATAGATGTTACAGAAAAATCCAAATGAACTTTCTGACCAACTCAGTGTATTATAACATATGTACATATGCATGATATAGAAGTATATAATATAGAAGTACCTAAATATAGCACAGAGATAGTAACAGACATAAAATAAGAACTTGACATAATACAATAATAGTAGGGAACTTTAACACCTATTTACATCAATGGACAGATCAGCCAGATAGAAAATCAACAAGGAAACAGTTGTCTTAAATGAGTCACTAGGTCAGCTGAACTTAAGAGACATTAAGTTCAGATACAGGACATTCTATCCAAAACAGCAGAAAACATTCTTCACAGCTGTACATGGAAAGTTGTCCAGAATAGATCACATTCTAGGCCACAAAACAAGTTTGAGCAAAATTTAAAGGATATAAATTGTATCAAGCCATTTTCCACATAAGATGGAATGAAACTAGAAGTCAATTATGGAAGAAAAATGGGACAAACACAAACATGCAGAGAGTAAGCAACATGCTACTAAAACACTAATGCATCAATGAAGAAACCAAAAGGCAAATCATAAACCTTTGAGATAAATAAAGATGAAAGCACAACTGTCTAAAATCTATGGGACACAGTGAAAGCAGTTCTAAACTGAAAGTTTTTAGTGACATAGGACTATTTTAACAAATAAGAAAAACTTGAAATAGACAACTAAACTACCATGTAAAGGAGCTAGAAGAAACCAAGTCCAAAGTCAGTAGCAGGAAGGAAATAATAAAGAACAGACATTAAAATAGACAAAATAGGGAAAAACACAACAGAAAATATCAATAGCCCAAAATATGTAAGCCATATAATTGCCCATCAACAGATGAATGGACAAAGACATGAGATACAGAAACACACACAAGAGAAGAATTATAGTTTCAACCTAAAGGCAGTCTGCTGGCAGAATTCCCTTTTCATTGGGGAGGCCAGTTTTTTCTCTATTAAGGCCTTTGATAGACTAAATGAGTTCTGCCCATAATATGAATGGAAATCTGCTCCAGGGAAAGCTCACTTATTTAATCATATCAAAAAATTATCTACCCAGAAACATCTAGAGAAATGTTCAACCAAATATCTGGGTACCTTGGCATACCCAAGTTGAAACAAAATCAACCATTACATGCATAAGGATGCAATATTCTTTTAGGCTTACAAACTTTACCATATGTAAGATTTCTCTACAAAATGTGTTAAATCCCAAGCCAATAACATGCACAAGCCCCTAGCATTATTGGCTACCATTTCTGATTCTGGTTATTTAACGATAAATTTTTGAGAAATTACTCCAAGATCTTCTAAGTGTCTTCAAAGGGGCCTCAGAACATCTCTAAGGGTTGGAGGGAAGCCCAACAGAAACCTTTCTATTTTCTCAATATTTTCATAAAAGTAAAGCTAGGGTAGAAAAAAAAATCAAGCTTAGACTTGAAAAAGTAAAGAAGTCATAAAAGGACAATAATATGCCATCAAATAGGTAGGAAACAAGGAAAAGCAGTGCTCTAATTTCATTTCAAAATAGAATACAGTTAGGAGTAATATATAGATATAATTTTATATATACATACATACACACACACACACACACATATATGTGTGTGTGTATATATATATATACTTATCTCCAGACTTTTCTTGTAGAATCTTCTGGAAAAAATATATTCTTCTTACCCACTGGTCCCACATTGAGGCTCGGTCCAAAATTCATGGCTCTGGGGTCTCACCGTCACCTGGAGAACTGAACACTGTGGTGTGCTACACAGGTATTCCTCCAGGACTGAAGGATCTGATCCTCTGGGGATCACCATGGCTGACAGCTCTCAATTGTCACTTATCTCCAGAAATTGTTTCAGCTGAAGACAGCTTCTTACCCTAGGCAGCACCTCCTTCCCAGGGGCAGCCTGCATCCAGTGACAATCAACGCAAGAACATAAAAATCAAGTTCCCTTGTTGCAATGTGGAGTAATACCAGTTTCAGAACTTCCCATCAAGTTATTTGAGGATATCCTTGAGACTATCCAACTTCCTCTGACCAGTCCTGGTCCCCTCCTTTCCTTTCCCTTCCCTACCCAAGATGTTGATCCTGAGAGTTTTCCCTAAGAAATCCCTCACATATCAATACTGATCTGAAAATCTGCTGAGACACGGGTGAAGAACCCAATTTATAGTAGAAGAAGATAGCTCTGCAGCCATTGGGCCTTCTTTTCCCAATATAAGATCCTCTTCTTAGGCCTCCACAGTTAATTAGCTCCTCCCAATAAATCCCACTGTGTATTTTCCTTTCTGCAGTTGCAAACAAAGCAGTTTCAGTGGCCACAATGAATAGAGGAAGTGACAGAATACCATGGTTACACTTAGTACTGATTTGCAGCAAGAACCAGAAGCTTCTTTCATATGGAATAAATTAGTAGAGAAACCCATTCTATTTCCTTCTTAATGTGTGTGTCATGCTGTGCAACATTTGCCCTGAGGTGTAGGGGTTAGGGTGAGATGCATGCAAATATCTTGCTCAGAAAGATACATTCTTAGCACACTAGGAAACCAACAACCTTAGAGGTGAGCATTCTGCTGTAATAACTAAAATGAGAAACCCTTATGCCAGCTATTGATATTATCTTATTACTTGGCATTTAGATAGCTACAGGGAGCAAAGAGGCTTTAAAAAGCCTGAGAAAATGGAAATAATCCTACTTTACTGCCAATGACACCCAGACAGCCATTAAAAATTCAGTTGTCAGATAAACGAAGTTGCATTAGAGTTGTCCTATTTTGAAATAAGCAGGGCGGGAGGTACTTTTAAAATCGCTTTTCTGGAAATCTGTCTTATCAGCTTTCAGTGACATTGGATTTGTGCATTTATCTGGAAATCAGAGGTGATCTCTGTCAATCCCTTGTTGTAGTCACATTTCGATTAAAAACCTGAAGGAGTGCTCTTATCAGGCCCCAGCATTCGTCTGAGTCATCACTAAACATACTTTCCTCCTAGATAGGATTTGTATTTTCTTCATTGACTGCAGAAGTTATTCCAGCTTAAATTTGGCTTTGCTCACCAACTTACTTTTCAAAATTAAAGATAAGGTTCTGGGTTAGCAGGATACACTGTCTTCCGCCACCAAAGTAAATGAAACAGCTCATGATCATATTTTAGGCAAACTCTAGAAAAACTGAGGTTCATTTAATAGTGGTTTATTGAAAAAAATATTTCAATTAAGAGAATTTAAATTTTGGCCCTTAGGAAACTCCATCAACTCAATTAATAGAAATAATCATTAATGAGAGTCCTAGCACTTAGAAAATGTACCTAATATTTGTAAGGTCAATTATCAAACAAGAGTCAAAATATTTTATTTTCAAGGAAAGCTACTGTTAATGGCACATTTGAGAGGTTTTCTGTTATCCATAACTTCTAATATCTTGTTAATTTTCTAAATATTCAATACTAAAGAAGATATCATATTTATCTATATTCATATACACATCTATGCACAAAACATGTGTAAATAAAGCCTTTTGTCTTCCAAAGATATCTACATTGATCAGTGTATTTGAATTGAGAATATGAATACCAAGAATTATAATTCCCTATAAGATTTTAATTAATCTTAGGATTCACAACATTTACAAAAACTTAAGACATGAAAAATCTTGGTATCATGTTGTCCAACTTTAGTTTAACATAAAAGGACGTGGAGAGATCTGGAAGATCTCATCTGAGATATAGTCAAATGAAAGCAGAAGCTTTAAAACCAAAAGTACATGGATTCAAAGTCGTCACCTAAAACTTAGCCTAAGCAAGTTACTTAAAAGCTTTCAGCTTCAGTTTCTTCACCTATAAGATGGGATTAATAGAAGTCAACTTAAAGGCATTTTAAGGTGTATGTAAACATTAAACCTCAAGCCTGGCACAGGATCTCCACTAATTATGATGGCAGTTATTATTACATGTGCCTAGTAACTCACTAGGTATCATGTAGTAGCCATGAAAAATAAGTATAATATTAGATTAAAAATAATTCAGATATTTTTAAAGGATCCAAACTTGAGAAGATACTAGATAAACTGAAATGAGGTGGTGACTCTGGACTAGGATAGTAACTCTGAGGGTAGGGAGGAGAAATGCTTCCACTGATACAAAAAGCTTAAGAGATAAGGCCCCAAATTTTTACTCAAGAAATAAAATTTACTTCTTGAGTACAAGAAATAAATTGAGTTTCACAACCAACTCAGTTACCACGTACATTCCCCTACCTGGTGGATTTCCACATAAGCTCACTTTCGCTCCACTGCTATGTATCGGGTTTACCATTAATCATATTTATCATTAATTTTACCAGGATTAAAATGTTAGAGAAGAGACTGGATAACATACCAAGCCGCGAACCTAATTATTTTGTCTATAGATTGTCACTTCCATCTAGTACTTTATTGCTGATCATAGCAGAAATTATACAGAACCATTAAAATCATGGAAAAATGAAATGTATTTTGAATTTATTTGCAAAAGTGCTAATAAATGAATCAATATGCTATGAAACATAAGGAAAAAAGAAAAAGTATACTCTAGAATAAGTGATTTTTTAAAACAAGAATAACTTCAAAAAAAGTCTGCAACACATTTTTCAAATAGAGCACTATGGTCAATTAAACATATAGAATACACTATGTGCCCAATGTTCTAGAGAATATAGAAAACCAAAGAAGTAGCATGATTCTTACCTACAAAATGTTTACAGATTACTTGGAGATATGACTGATGCACATAAAATCATTACTGAATTATTAAACTCCATAGGAAGTCAGTGTGAGCTAAAGAGATCAGACAATAATAAAAATTCTAATCCGAGCTATCTAACATAGCCTCAGTTAACCTACACAGGATCCTGTGAGAGGTGTACCCTTATCCCCAGGGAGGTGATAAACTGAAACTCAAAAGCCCTCAGGACACTGACTGTAGCCTGAGTACACCTAGATCAGAAGAGAAGACATGTGGTAAACACACGGGGTTCCTATCCAGCATCCACCACCCACTTTTTGTTTAAAACCAGGATTTTGTACATAGATGGACCTTATGGAAATCCAGCCTCATCCCAGGTCCAAGGCAGACCAGCGGTTTGCAGGTAACCCATTTCTATTGCTGGCAGTTAAATTAGGAACAGACTCTACCCAATTTGATCCAGTTATTGCTGTGATGCCTATTAGGGTGCTCCTGAAAAAGGGTTTGTGATTCCTAGGTGGTTGTGAGCTCCTCAAAGATGTAGTCAGGAAGAGCCTACCATCTCTTCTACCCATCTTTGAGGAGCTAATAATCACCTCAGAAGCCCGTCTTAATTCTAAAAGCTCCATCATGTGAGATATGGAGTTAACTTGTTGGTAGACCAGTTAAGAGGGTTCGGGTGTGTTCTGGTTTTTATTTTGACTTACCACTAAAAGCATTCTAAAAGTACCCTGAAACACAGAACTGTAATTCAAATGCAAGCCTTCAGATTTGGGGTTCCACTTGCTTTCCTAGTGACCAACGTTACTCTTCTTTCTCCTTGGAACAAACGGGACTCTCAGTGATAGGTCAAGGTTGGGAACTTACTCTGAAGCAGAGCGGGGATGTTGCCTGTGGTGTGGAGGAATTGAGGCTCTCAGAATGAGGTGAGAGCGTGAAGCCACACGCCAATGCTCTGTTCCTACAGCCAACTGATCATTTCCCTTGTCCTGAATTTGACATTTGGAAAAAGAGGCAATGCCCTGTGCCCCAAAATCCTGTTTGTTGCCATCATCATTCTTTCTTAACCCCCACCCCTTCTTCCTCCTCCTCCTGAATGCTTAGTCTGGACAGACTGAGTTCCCACTGTACCAAACTAAGGTCCTGGGTTAGGCCATCAACCCCTAAGTATTTCTTAAAATGCTTACTCATCACTCTGATGACTAGCATTGGGGATTACAGAAAGTATTGAGAACGTGATCTACACCCTTGGGGAGACCATACTGTGGTCAGAATACAAATGGCAGTGCTATAATGATAACAATAGCTATCATTTATTGGTGCATGTGAAGTGCTAGATATTGTAGCAGTTATTTACCTACATTCTCCTCTATGCTCACTAAGGTAAGTGGTAAGTACTAAAAGAGTATATGAACACTTAATATAATGGCTCTTTATAATGTTGTCATAGACATTTAGACAAAAATAGCCAACACCTAATTCTCCAAAATACTTATTTCATAGAGTGCTGGGATGATGAGAGATTCATGCCTCCATTTTTTCATTCTATATTGTTGAAATATTGTTTCTGAAACTAAAAATGCATGAATCAGATTCATTGTAGAAGTAAATAACTAAATTCTGAATCTCATTTGAAAAATGAAGATGACTCTTAACAATGAGATATATGTAAGAAAAATGTTAAATAATAAACTGCACACAGTCTAAGAACAGTGAATTCTTAATCAACATTAATTCTCTTTTCCTTTCCTAAGAAAGATGACATGTTATAATTTTGCCTAAGAAAAATGTCAAGTACTGAATTTATATAATCCAAATGCATTGATACCTAATGGAAAGCATTAGCATGTGTATGTATGTGCTCAGTCATGTCTGACTCTTTGCAATCCCATGGACTGTAGCCCTCCAGGCTTCTTTGTCCATGAGATTTTACAGGCAAAAATACTGGAGTGGGTTGCCATTTCTTCCTCCTAGGGAAGCTTCCTGACCCAGGGAATCAAACCCACATCTCCTGCATCTACTTCATTGAGAGGTGGATTCTTTACCACTAAGTCACCTGGGAAGCTCAAGTATTAGCATAGATGAAAGGAAAAACCAACTATTTCTCTGCTGATTGCAATAGTTTAATGCCATGACACATATGAGAGGGAAATACCCCAAGACACAGAGGGTGTTTTTTAAAATCATAAATGATAGTTTAGGTTTTAAAATTTCCCCACATTACCCAAATGAAGTTGATAGATCAATACCAGCAGTAAATATACATACACTGAAAAATAGAGGATCATCTCAAAAAATGCAGAAAAAGCATTTGACAAACTTCAATATCCATTAGTGGTAAAAAATCATTCAGCATAGTATGAACAGAAGGAAACTATCTCAGTCTGATAAAAAAAACTTTCAGAAACACACACACACAAACTTATAGCTAACATACTTAATGGTGAAAGACTGAATACTCTTCCCATAAGGGCAGAAGGAGGATGATGCCTGCTCTCACCACTCCTACTTAACACTGTATTAGAATTCCTAGTCAGTGGATATATTGAAATGTCATTACATAAAATTATCTGATTTTAAATATTTTTATAATAAACATGAAATCATTAACATAACACAGAGACTGGAGAGTAGGCGCTGTATCAGTGTGAGTAGGGTGAAGTGAGAGCTGGCAACATCCAGACAGGGAAAATTCTTACACACTAGGCTCCCAAGCTTGGACTTTATTCTGTAGGTCAGTGTTCCTCAAACGCAAGCCTGAATCAGAGTCCCCTGGAAGATGTGTTAAAATACAGACTGCTGAGTCCTACTCCCAGCATTTCTGAGTTAATAGGTCTGGGTGTAAGCTAGATCATTTGTATTTCCAACAAGTTTCTAGGTGCTGCTGAAGTTGCTGGTCTGGGGTAGACACTTGGAGAACCACTGAGAAGCTTAAAAAATGTTAAGAATAAGTGTGACACAGTCAAATTTACATTAAAGGAAACCTAGTGCACGACCTAGGTCTGAAGACATCAGAGCAAGTAAGCAAAAACTCTTCGGGGTAGACCTGGGTATCAGCATTTTTTAAAACTGATAGGTGATTTCAAAAGGTATCCAATTGGTAATTTGTGATGATAGTGTTGGAGGTAAGTGAGAGTCTAGTTGAGATGGTGATTCTGAAACCTGGTTTCCCAGAACTCAAGGACCAACAAGGAGACAAGACTCTTACTTCTATAATCACAATAAAGCAGTTACGCTTTTATCTTTTCAAAAAGTCATTTAAAAAGAAAGAAAATGGTTTTATTGCTCTAAAATGAACAGTTTTGACAATCCCGAGTCAGGAGTTTATTGAAATAAACTTGGCTAAGATGTTGTCAGGAGCATTTGAGAATGGCTAGAGGAGCTAATAAAATTGAGGGTCAGAACTGTTAAAAAGGGAGTGGTTAGAGATTCATGTCTATAACTGTGGTCATTCATCCAGGAGGCAGATTCAGATGTTGTTATGGGGGCATTTTCAGGGTGAATTCCCCCCTGGGAGCCTGAAATCCCTCTGGTACCAGGAATATGACCATTTTTCCTTCCCATAAAACAAACTCTGTAAGTACTGGTCATTGTTCCAAAACAAAGTATGCCCAAGGTCACACAAAACATTTTATGGAAGACAATTACATATTTACACTGAGGAAAACACATAATAAATAAAGACACTAAGGATATTGGTGGCTTGCTTTAGGGCAGTAGCCTCCAAACTTAAAAATGCATACTTCCTGGGGGTCTACCAAGTTTTCCAAAAGAATAAAAGCTTGGTTGGATTTGAGAGAATCAATTTCAGACTCAACTCTTTCTTCAAAAATGGACCAGCTGACCACATCATATACAAATAACGAATTATGTTGAATACCGGAAACTAATGTCAATGTTAAATGTCAATTACATCTCAATTAAAAAATATATGTCAGCTGAGAATGTCGCTGATATAGAGACATCATGCTGATTCTCCTTTTGTTCTCTTCTCCAGTGTAGCGCTGTTTACAACAGCCAAGATCTGGAAGCAGCCTAAACAAATGAGCTGATAAAGAAGATGTGGTACATACACAGTGGAATATTACTCAGACATTAAAAAGAATGAAATAAGGCCATTTACTGCAACATGGATGAATTTGGAGATTACCATACTAAGTAAAAGTTGGCTTAAAACTCAACATTCAGAAAACTAAGATCATGGCATCTGGTCCAATCATTGCATGGCAAATAGATGGGGAAACAATGGAAACAGTGACAGATTTTATTTTGGGGGGCTCCAAAATCACTGCAATGGTGACTGCAGCCATGAAATTAAAAGATGCTTGCTCCTTGGAAGGAAAGTTATGACCAACCTAGACAGCATATTGAAAAGCAGAGACATTACTTTGCCAACAAAGGTCCATCTAGTCAAGGCTATGGTTTTTTCAGTGGTCATGTATGGATGTGAGAGTTGGACTCTAGAGAAAACTGAGCATCAAAGAATTGATGTTTTTGAACTGTGGTGTTGGAGAAGACTCTTGAGAGTCCCTTGGACTGCAAGGAGATCCAACCAGTCCATCCTAAAGGAGATCAGTCCTGGGTATTCATTGGAAGGACTGATGCTAAAGCTGAAACTCCAGTATTTTGGCCACCTGATGTGAAGAGCTGACTCATTAGAAAAGACCCTGATGCTGGGAAAGATTGAAGGAAGAGGAGAAGGGGACAACACAGGATGAGATGGTTGGATGGCATCACCGACTCTATGGACATGAATTTGAGCAAGCGCCAGGACTTGTTTGTTGATGGACAGGGAAACCTGGCATGCTGCAGTCCATGGGATTGCAAAGAGTCAGATACGACTGAGTGACTGAACTGAACTAATTAAAGTGAGTCAAACAGAGAAAGACAAATATATAATATTATTTATGTACAGAAGCTAAAAAAATGATACAAATTAACTTATTTACAAAACAGAAAGAAACTCACAGACTTAAACAACAAGTTTATGGTTACCAGGGGAAATAGGTGGGAGAGATAGATTGGAACTTTAGGAATGACATGTACACACTGCTATATTTAGAATAATCAACAAGGACCTACTGTATAGCACAAGAAACTCTGCTCAATGCTATGTAATAATCTACAGGGGGAAAGAATTTGAAAAAAAATAGATACCTGTATATGTATAACTGAATCACTTTACTGTACATCTGAAACTAACACATTTCTAGTCAACTATGCTCCAGTATAAAATAAAATATTTAAAGAAAGAAAGATCAACTTTCACTTACCCTAATCCTACTATGGTACATCGTCTCAGGATTTACGAAACTCCAGGATGCCAAAGGACATCATCATTTCCATTCTGCATAATCATCACTCCTAAATGAGAGTCCCTAGAGATCAAAGCCAGGAGCATGTTACAGAAGATGGCAAAGCCCAGAGCCTTATTTCATCTGAGCACTAACCTTTGCCAAGACTTCATGCCTTAAACACCTATATATTTTACAATTAGAAGGTAGAGAGAAGACAGTTGTCCCTAGGATGGATATCTGAATGAAAAGTGTACTTGAACCAAAGATTTTTATTGAGAAAAAGCCTCATTGGAAAGGTTTAACAGTCAACACTGGCTTTGCAAATTTGACAGTCAACACATTTTCCAAAAATTGCAGGAGCTAAATCTAAACCTTCAAGGTTGTGACATACATATCTATATCTATACCCATATCCATATTCATCTCTCTGTACACACATATGTGAGGGGAAGAAATTAAAGCACTTTAATAAAAAGTACTGAGTTGACAAAAGAGCTTTAAAATTAACAATATTTCTGTTTTCCAACCCTTTCTGAATATATCATATTCAACAAAATCCACAAAAGTAAAAAGTGATGGCTCCTAGAGGAGAGCATAGGCAAAACACTCTCCGACATAAATCACAGCAAGATCCTCTATGACCCACCTCCCAGAATATTGGAAATAAAAGCAAAACTAAACAAATGGGACCTAATGAAACTTAAAAGCTTTTGCACTACAAAGGAAACTATAAGTAAGGTGAAAAGACAGCCCTCAGATTGGGAGAAAATAATAGCAAATGAAGAAACGGACAAAGGATTAATCTCAAAAATATACAAGCAACTCCTGCAGCTCAATTCCAGAAAAATAAATGACCCAATCAAAAAATGGGCCAAAGAACTAAACAGACATTTCTCCAAAGAAGACATACAGATGGCTAACAAACACATGAAAAGATGCTCAACATCACTCATTATTAGAGAAATGCAAATCAAAACCACAATGAGGTACCATTACACGCCAGTCAGGATGGCTGCTATCCAAAAGTCTACAAGCAATAAATGCTGGAGAGGGTGTGGAGAAAAGGGAACCCTCTTACACTGTTGGTGGGAATGCAAACTAGTACAGCCGCTATGGAAAACAGTGTGGAAATTTCTTAAAAAACTGGAAGTAGAACTGCCATATGACCCAGCAATCCCACTGCTGGGCATACACACCGAGGAAACCAGATCTGAAAGAGACACGTGCACCCCAATGTTCATCGCAGCACTGTTTATAATAGCCAGGACATGGAAGCAACCTAGATGCCCATCAGCAGATGAATGGATAAGGAAGCTGTGGTACATATACACCATGGAATATTACTCAGCCATTAAAAAGAATTCATTTGAACCAGTCCTAATGAGATGGATGAAGCTGGAGCCCATTATACAGAGTGAAGTAAGCCAGAAAGATAAAGAACATTACAGCATACTAACACATATATATGGAATTTAGAAAGGTGATAACAATAACCCTATATGCAAAACAGAAAAAGAGACACAGAAATACAGAACAGACTTTTGAACTTTGTGGGAGAATGTGAGGGTGGGATATTTCAAAAGAACAGCATGTATACTATCTATGGTGAAACAGATCACCAGCCCAGGTGGGATGCATGAGACAAGTGCTCCGGCCTGGTGCACTGGGAAGACCCAGAGGAATCGGGTGGAGAGGGAGGTGGGAGGGGGGATCGGGATTGGGAATACATGTAAATCCATGGCTGATTGACATCAATGTATGACAAAACCCACTGGAAAAAAAAATAAAAGTGATGGGAATAATTAATTATCCATTGACAAGTTTTGATAAAGCTTTTTTGGAAATGGCAACCCACTCCAGTGTTCTTGCCTGGAGAATCCCAGGGACAGGGGAGCTTGGTGGGCTGCCGTCTATGGGGTCGCCCAGAGTCGGACACGACTGAAGCGACTTAGCAGCAGCAGCAGCAGCAGCCAGAAACTGGAAAGAATATTGCTCTACTGACTAGATAATAAATTTATTTGGTAATCAAGTAGTTTTCTGTTCCTTAAATTAAACATAATTGAAGGAAGACCTAATCAAGTTATTAGCTAAGATGTTATTAAAAATCATTTGTGATAACACAAAACTATGTTATCAAACATTTGACAAGGTTATGATTGGAGGCATAACTTGGAAGAAGTTCAAAAATTCATTGCCACTGATATAACAAAACTCCTTCCATTCCTACATAATTATATGGGAACATGACTTTGGGTACTTATATCTAGAAAATAAAAATGTAAATAAAAGTGATGCTCATGCACACATACATGCTAAGTCACTTCAGTTGGGTCCAATTTTAAGCGACCCCATGGACTGTAGCCACTAGGCTCCTCTGTCCGTGGTGATCCTCCAGGCAAGAATGCTGGAGTGTTGCCAGGCCCTCCTCTAGGAGATCTTCCCAACCCAGGGAAGGAACCCATGTCTCCTGTGGCTCCTGCATTGCAGGTGGATTCTTTACGCCTGAGCCACCACCAGGGAAGTCCTAAAGTGATGCTCAGTCCTATTTTATCTAGCAATCAGCAACATTTATTCATGGACTCACAAATTAACTGGACAAAAAAATTCCATTACTTTTATTAGAAGATAAATTTCCTTAAAATTTTACATCATGTTTAAAAGTCATTCATCAAAAAATTTAATTATCTATTTTATTTTAATTAATTGTACAGAAAAAATCATTATGATGATAACTCAGTCCGGAAGATAGTTTCTTCCAAAAATAATTTAGAAAGAGTATCATGGTAAGGCCAAACTTAGAAAAAATAAATTTCAATTTACCTAAATATTTCTGTTGCAGAGACATATGGTCATGATCAGAAAAAGAATTCTAAACATAGTTATCTGGAGTGCAAATTTAAGTCCAAGAATAAATGGAGTGACATAAAATTTCTGTTCAAGAACCTTACTTATCTTGTAAGCTGATGATGTAGGGTATCAAATCTAAATGGCATTTGGATTCCCCTTGAAACATTTGAGAGAACAATATACACAATCAAGTGCAACAGAAATTATCATTCTTTGCAAATATTTTTAACTTACATTGACAAATAGTTCCCACTTTAAATTGTTGGTGGGGGGTGGGTTACATGATTTTCAAAATTCCTTGAGTAGGTATGGAAGAATAAAATGTTTTGAAACTAATGCCCTAAGTGAACATTCCTTCCTACACTATTTAGGAAAAGGTATGTTCCTTTATTTCTCAAATAAGATTACCTTGAATAATGTTTGTCTAACAGGTTTAAGCCCAAGAGAAAAGGGACAGATTACAGCTTTAAACTGCCATCTCTGCCTTCTGATGCCCAGAAAGATCATGAGAAGACATGAGGATCCATGATTGGAAACACTCAGATAAAGAAGATATGGTACACATATACAATGGAATATTATTTAGCCATCAAAAATGAAATAATCCCATTTACTGCAACATGGATTGCCCTGGAAATTATCATACTAAGTTAAGTAAGTCAGAGAGAGAGAGTCAAATATTATATGGTATCACTTAGAATCCAAAAAAAAAAATGGAATCAAAAAATGATACAAATGAACTTATTGACAAAATAGAAACCAACTCACAGATTAAGAGAAAAAACTTACTGTTACTGGGAGGAAGGGTTGGGTGGAGGGATAGATTGGGAGTTTGGGCTTCCCTGGAGGCTCAGCTGGTAAATAATCCGCCTGCAATGTGGGAGACCTGGGTTTGATCCCTGGGATGAGACGATCCCCTGGAAAAGGGAATGGCCACCCACTCCAGTATTCTGGCCTGGAGAGTTCCACGGACCGTACAGTCCATGGAGTCACAGAGTTGGACACGACTGAATGATTTTCACTTTCACTTGGGATTAACATGTATGCACTGCTATTATTTAAAATAAAATGCCTTTCCATGGAAAAAATAAACAAATAAAAGGAGAGAGAGAGAAATGCTCTGCAGAGGCTCAGCTAGCGGCTGAGAGCATTCAAACTTCCCACTTCGGATAAGGACTGAAAGCAAGGAAGTAATATGCAAGTACTGTTTAGCTGTTCCACTGCTAAAGAAGAAAGTTTACTTCCATTGGAATTTTAAAAAACTGGAGCGGTCTGACACAGTGAGAGGTGTGTCAGTTGCTCGGTTGTGTTCAACTCTGTGACCCCGTGGACTGTGCCCCACCAGGCTTCTCCGTCCATGGGATTCTCCAGGCAAGAATACTGGAGTGGGTTGCCATTTCCTTCTCCAGGGGATCTTCCTGACCCAGGGATCGAACCCAGGTCTCCCACACTGCAGGCAGATTCTTTACCATCTGAGCCACCAGGGAAGGGAGAGAGGTTCCCCCAAATTTGAGCAGCATATACATTTAGATAGGCATTTTTATTTGAGGTAGTTGCCATCTTGAAGTCTGCTGAACGAATGAGACTCCATAAATGATATGAAGAACAAATTTAACTCTTTCAAATGTCATAACAATTTTGGAATTCTTGGGAATCTTGAATTTCATACATATACAAAACCTGTGTCTTAAATAAGTTAAATATCTTGCCCAAGGTTACATAGCATTTTAGTGACAGATGTAAGAAAGAGACTGCTTTTCTGATCCCCCTCTGTCATTTGCTCTTTCTACACTATGGCCTAAAAAGCTATGCCAAAAATAATCTCTTGACAGCTGATTTCCCACATGACATCACCTAATAGTCTACATATTGGGAAATGTTGTTAAGATCACTATCACAGCAACTAGCATAGCTTAAAACCATGAGGAGAAAGAAGCCAGGCTCCTGTGTGCATGATACCTTCCTCAACATTATACTAAGAGGAAAATAACTTCAAAAACACCACTAAAAAACCCTTTTTCTAAATACTGTACCAATGTTAATTTTAAAAACTTCATCTGGTAAAATGTCCCTCTTCCTCTTTCCTGAGATAGGAGAAACCTGTGGGTACATTTCCTAATCTGACTGCTATTCAAAGCAGAGAAAAATTCTCCTATGGTTTTATGGCTGCATCACTCTCCTACAAGCAAGGCAAAGAAGATAATACAGGGTTTAGTTGCAATTAAATCTGGAGATAAGAGTTCAGGAAATATAAATCCAAACCTTCATCAGAAAACTGAACTAACAGGATGGGAAAAAACTTTTCCACCAAGCTACTGATACATCATTTTCTTGAAAACAACTATGATACAGCACATAGGCTCCTATTGGTTCAGACTGTAAATAGATAAATGAGTACCTATAGATAATTGGCATTTCCAGGATCTGGTTTATAGAAAGGAAGAGGAGGGTCCTTAAAATACATGTTCTATAAGATCTGCATTCAGACACAAATTAGATTTCATCCAGACCACAGAAGAGAACAGCTGACTGATAGAATAAGTCAGAAAGGAATTGACTGGCAGACCTGAGTTTTGATTGCCGGAAGAAATATCAATAACCTCAGATATGCAGATGACACCACCCTTACGGAAGAAAGTGAAGAGGAACCAAAAGCCTCTTGATGAAAGTGAAAGAGGAGAGTGAAAAAGTTGGCTTAAAGCTCAACATTCAGAAAACTAAGATCATGGCATCTGGTCCCATCACCTCATGGGAAATAGATGGGGAAACAGCGGAACCAGTGTCAGACTTTATTTATTATTTGGGCTCCAAAATCACTGCAGATGGTGATTGCAGCCATGAAATTAAGACGCTTACTCCTTGGAAGGAAAGTTATGACCAACCTAGATAGCATATTAAAAGCAGAGACATTACTTTGCCAACAAAGATCCGTCTGGTCAAGGCTATGGTTTTTCCAGTGGTCATGTATGGATGTGAGAATTGGACTGTGAAGAAAGCTGAGTGCCAAAAAATTGATGCTTTTGAACTGTTGGGTTGGAGAAGACTCTTGAGAGTCCCTTGGACTGCAAGGAGATCCAACCAGTCCATCCTGAAGATCAGTCCTGGGTGTTCACTGGAAGGACTGATGCTGAAGCTGAAACTCCAATACTTTGGCCACCTCATGCGAAGAGTTGACTCATTGGAAAAGACCCTGATGCTGGGAGGGATTGGGGGCAGGAGGAGAAGGGGATGACAGAGGATGAGATGGCTGGATGGCATCACCGACTCGATGGACATGAGTTTGGGTAAACTCCAGGAGTTGGTGATGGACAGGGAGGCCTGGCATGCTGCGGTTCATGGGGTCGCAGAGTCGGACACGACTGAGCGACTGAACTGAACTGAACTGAACTAAACTAAAATAGGAGAGGGAACAGGAAAGCAAGAAGGCATAGGAACAGAGGACCACAGAGCACAGCACGGGTGAGCTCGACAACTGGAGGTTGCTTGGGCCCTGGGGAGCAGAAGCAAAATAGGTATATAGAAGATTTTGAATTACTTTGATTACCAAGAGACTGGGACTTCTCGCTCCAAGGAGTCAGAAGAGGAGCAATGCTCAAGTGAAAGTCCAGAGGAGCCAGTGGGCCAGCTGCCCTCTCTTTCCCCCCAAAATCAGGGCTGAGTAAGGAGGAGCTGGGGAGGAGGACGGCCAGCACCAGTGGCCCATTTTAAATTTCAAGTACTCAGATATAAAAAGGAAATGAAAGACCAAAGCTATCAACTGACTTTGAACTTTTCTTTACCTCCAAGAGAGAATCTCATCATGGACTTTTCTTGGGTACTATTTTCAGGCCATGCTCATGCACCTTGGAATTGAAAGCACTGTCAGTACGGGCACTGTGTCATGAGCCTGATTATGTGCTGTATCCAAACAGTTCTCCAGGTGTAGGGGAGATTGTTTTAAAAACTGTGCGGCTTATCTGATGAGTCACCTAATATTTAGGATCATGGAATAGAGCTCTGGGGATTATGTGATCCTTGTACTCACTACGAGAGTTGGGCAAGCTGTAGTTATTTCATGCTATGACACTCAGGTCTCTGTTCATAACGAAGAATGATATCCCTGTTAATAAAGTTGACTGCATCCCACAGACACTATGTTTTCCCATTGATTTTAGGCAATATCATGGACAGAATTTGTATTTACTTCCTAGGTCTCTGACTCTAGCTGTAATTTCTCCTATACTGAAGGCCTGTAACTTGAACCTCTTCCAGCACTGAACATTAAAAACCATGGGCTTACTTAAGTCAGTCCAGCATTTTATAAAATGAGGTGTCTATTTAGTTAATGAAACAGTTTTTTTTTAAAACACATACAATTCAAAACTAGAAAATAAGAAATAATTAAAGTCCTACCTCTGTTCCCTGTGCATTGTCTGAGGCTCCACAGCTATTCTCACCTGAGGTGTGTTTGACGAGATTGGCCTTGGACACTCCCCAACTCTTCACACTCCTCCCCTCAGGATACCTTGATATCCCCAGGGCTTCTGAGTGGGGCAGTTTTATACATCCATTTCCTTTGTAGAACGCCAGACTCCCTCCTGGAGACCATGACCTCCAGTTGCGCTGGGCGTCCCCAGGTATCTCTGGGTGCCCCTCCGCGGGCAGCTCTCTGTCTGCCTGTAGCAGGGGAAAGCAGCAGAGCAGCTCTGCCCTGCTCAGGGTCACTGTCCACTTCACTTTCTTCACTGGAAGATGGAGACGGGACTCACTTAGTGGCTGGAGGCCCACGAGTTCTGACTTTAAATCTGCCTAAGGTCTTCCCTCGTGGTTCAGCTGGTAAAGAATCTGCCGGCAATGTGGGAGACCTGGGTTCGAGCCCTGGGTTGGAAAGGTCCCCTGAAGAAGGGAAAGGCTACCCACTCCAGTATTCTGGCCTGGAGAATTCCATGGACTAAATAGTCCATGGGGTTGCAAAGAGTCAGACACGACTGAGTGACTTTCACTCACTTAAGCAAAAGGCTTAACTGACTTGCCTACCTTACTGTATCCTCCCTTCAACTGCTAGGTACAGAGACTGAGAAATTCTCAATGGCCTCATCTGCTTAGAAAGGCTGATTTAAACTCTGTGAGGACCTTACCATCTTTGTGATGCTATGACCATAGTCACGAAACAAAGTATATTTCTAATGGGATGGAGGTGGCTGTGTGTTGATGACTAACATGTGCTCCCTAAATATTTTATTTCCCTTGCAAACAATGAGAGTAGTTACTCCTGATTCACTTTGTCAGGTGAAAAATTTATCTTTGAAATCTCACTGGACAGTTAAGATATTTTAGATCCCATTTGAATTCTTATTACATATTTCATAAAAAAGGCAATGGGGGGCAAAACTTTTTCGATAAGTCAATAAGTTGAATGTTAGACCTTAGGACCCTGAGTGTCAGACCTTTAACCTGAGGGACTAATGGGTGGCAAAAACACTGAGACAAAATACTTCATTTCTTCCATTAAAATTGCTTCCATGTTTAGCATTCTAAGGGTAACAACTAATATTTGTTTAACATCCATAAAAATTACAAAGTTTGGTGCTTATTTGTGGAGGGTTTCCCATTGCCTGAAAAAAACTAAAAAAAAAGGGGGGGAATTATAAAATTAAATTTATAAATTAAAAAAGGAATTGAAATAAGTCTTCAAGATTCCCAAAATTTTAAATATCTATTCTTTCATCAATGTTGACAATGGCATTGTGAAGTACATAATTCTATGTCCACCCTGGAAATGAGGAAACAGGGCTCAGAGAGGTGAAGTGACAATGAACAGCACACAAAAAGAAATTCTCAGACAGGAGTCTCGTCTGTCCACGGCCAGGTGCATCACTTTCAGCTCCCCAACAAGGTGTAAACTTAAAAGAACTCACATTTTACTTTCACTTATTTTTTCTCTGATGTGCTTCCTTTCATCAGGTAGATCCTAGTTTATGACCTATATCATTTTCCTTCTCTCTGAAGAACTTTTTTTAACATTTCTTGTAAGGCAAATCTATCAGAGACAAATTCCACCAGTTTTTGCTTGTCTGAGAAAGCCTCTATTTCTCTTTCACTCTTACAGGATAATTTTGCTGGATACTAAATTCTAGTTTGGGGGGTGGGGCGGTTCTTCTAACACTTTAAATATTTCACTCTGTCATCTTTGAATAGAGGCTGATTAGAGGTCTCATGAAATTCTTAACTTTGTTCCTCCATAGGTTCCTTCCCCTCTAACCTTATTCAAGATTCTCTGTTTGTCTTTGGTTTTCCGCAGTTTGAATATTTGTCTAGGCATGTTTTTTTAGCATTTATTCCCTTTGATCTCTGAACTTCCTGGATTTGTGGTTTGGTTTCTGTCATTAATTTTAGAAAATTCTCAGCTATTGTCACAAGAAAGAATGAATGAAAGAAAGATGGAGGGAGGGAGGAAGGAAAAGAGGAAGGAAGGAAAAGGAGGAAAAGAAAGAAAGTGTACATGTCTGTGTAACATCCCAAGAATGTTAGAATCAGGTTACCATCAGAGTTTGGATAATGTCAAGATGACACCTTGCAACAGTGTGGGGGAGAGTGGTACTCTCCTGTGGGCAGTCCGTTAGAGTATGACACCAGAGAGGAGAGACACAAATGTGTAGGAAGAGTCCAGAAAAGCAAGGTCACATCCGGGAACCTAGAAGGGGTGTTGAGCTGAGCAAACAATACCTGCAGAATGGACAATCAAGTTAGAGGACAAAGGAGAGGAATGGAAATGACATGTGTAGTACAAAGTACACAAAACATATCATTGAGAAGACGTATCCAAGATCACATTGTTGTTCAGCTGCTAAGTCATGTATGGTTCTTTGTGACCACATGGACTGCAGGATGCCAGGCTTCCCCGTCCTTCATTATGCCCCAGAGCTTGCTGAAACTCATGACCATTGAGTCAGTGATGCCATTCAACCACCTTATCCTCTGTCACTTCCCTCTCCTTTTGCCTCCAATCTTTCCCAGCATCAGGGTCTTTTCCAATGAGTCAGCTCTTCACATCAGGTGGCCAAAGTATTGGAGCTTCAGCTTCAGCATCAGTCCTTCCAATGGATATTCAGGGTTGATTTCTTTTAGGATTGACTTCTTTAATCTCCTTACAGTCCAAGTAGCTCTCAAGAGTCTTCTCCAACACCACAATTCATAAGCATCAATTCTTTGGTGCTCAGCCTTCTTTATGGTCCAACTCTCACATTTGTACATGACTACTGGAAAAACCATAGCTTTGACTATACAGACCTTAGCTGGCAAAGTGATGCCTCTGCTTTTTAATACACTATCTAGGGTTGTCATAGCTTTTCTTTCAAGGAGCAAGTGTCTTTTAATTTCATGACTACAGACACTATCCTCAGTGATTTTGGAGCCCAGGAAAATAAAGTCTGTCACTGTTTCCATTGTTTTCCCATCTATTTGCCATGAAGTGATAGGACCAGATGCCATGATTTTAGCTTTTTGAATGTTGAGTTTTAAGATTATATTAAGCCTGACAATAAAGCAGAGCCCTGTAAAGATCAAGAAAGCTCCCCAAATATGCCACATCTCACAAGGTACTGGTCCATCCTTTAAAACCTCCTTGCTTTGTTGATTGGGTTTGCTTGATTGACAGCAAGGGAAAATGGGTGGCGGGGTGGGGGTGGGGACAGTCTACAGTCTACAGCAGAGCAGGGCTCTCTTTCCCCCATTTGCTGCAAGATACAAGCTGACCTTTGTCCTTATCCTGAGTCAAGCCATACTCTACCTCACCTCAAGGCTATTTTTTGTGGTCTTTCCCCTGGAGTGATCTCCTCTTCCCACATATTTTGTAATTATATATGTTATTTTTGCTCATTCCCACTACCTATAGGCTGCAGGAGGGCAGGTATCAACTCAGTTTTATTCACCAGTAAATAACCTGCAGGGCTGAAAACAGGTAAGAACCCATGAATAGTTAATAAATGAATAACTAGCTAGGCCACTATGGTGAGAATTCTCATTCCTTTTACACAATCGCCAGAATAGGACATGGATGAAAGGTAGCATCAGAGCTGACTAAGGAAGGGAGAAGAAGTAGGGGAGGGAGGCAGTAAGAGTGTAGAAAGAGCCAAGCGATAGCTAAGAGACTAAGTCATCTGTCAAGGTAATGGGGCACTGGAACAGCTCGGATGCATACATTTAACAAGCCATGACTGGGGAGCCAAGCAACTTGAGAAGGAATAGCATACAGTACAGAACGCTTGAGGTAAGGCGAGCTTCACGTACCCAACGGTCACTTCTTAACAGTGCCAGGCGGGGCTATTTCTTAACAGCACTAGTGTTGACAAGTCAACAAGGATCAAACTTCCATTTGATTTCACTGGCTTCACAAAGTAGTGTGACCCTACAGGAAAACGAAGTTCCTTAAGACAACTAGAAATGCAAAGAACTGGACATGAGTCAAGAATGCCTCACTTTCCATATTTACAAAGCTAATCATTGTCTTAAGAAAGGAGAAATTAAATCTTTGAATGAAGTAAGAGTACCTTAGAGCAACCTAGTGACTTTATTTAAAATTTATTATCAAAAAAAAAAAATTTATTATCTAGTTTGATAATGGCTCAGCTGGTAAAGAATCTGCCTGCAATGAGGGAGACCTGGGTTCGATCACTGGGTTGGGAAGACCCCTGGAGAAGGGAATGGCTACCCACTCCAGTAATCTGGCCTGGAGAATTCCATGGACTCTATAGTTCATTTGTCACAAAGAGTTGGACACAACTGAGCAACTTTCACTTTCTTTATCTAGTTTAAAACCAGCAAAAATTCATCACTTTCATCTGAACTGCTTATCAGTCAAATCTATACACCTGTTAAGATACTAAGTTAAAAAATTATGTGGTTGAAAAACTGTAGTTTGATCTGATTGAGCTGATCCAATAAGACTTGTGTCTGTGATACCAGGAACGTTTGATTTTGGTTAAATTTGTTGAGATACTAAATCCTTGGATTCCTTCTTCTGAAATGCAGAGGAGGTTTATTTCTGTCCATATTATTACTGGGTTGGCCAGAGAGTTCATTTGGGTCATATATATGATTTCCATTAAGGACTGATGGTTATCCAAATTGAAAGTACTGTGTGTGTGTGTGTGTGTATCAGTTCAGTTCAGTTCAGTCACTCAGTTGTATCCGACTCTTTGTGACCCCATGAATCACAACACACCAGGCTTCCCTGTCCATCACCAACTCCCAGAGTTTACCCAAACTCATGTCCATTGAGTCGGTGATTCCATCCAGTCATCTCTTAGCTAATGGATAATTTTTCTCCTAAATCAAAGAATGAAAGTCCAAGTTCACTCAGCTACTAAGCTGAAATCACAAATTTAAGGTCATCAGTTGAATACCATAAATTTCTAAACATATTCATAGACTAATTGTTGTTGTTGCTATTGAATTAAGAAGTTTTACCAACATAGTTTAGAACTTTCAAATACCATATCTTTTAAGTTGTTTGTTTCCTCTCTCCCTTGTTGAACTTAAGTCTATAAGAATAAAATTTTGGTTCTATTCACTCTGAGAAATTATTTGACCAAATGTTAGCTCTATATGATAAGATGAAAAGGACTTATCCCTACCTATTTTCTTGATGGTATCTTTGCTCTCCCCTTATGTTTACCACAGATAACACTCAACATTTTTCTAAGCAATCTTTCCTAAGTCCTCTGAGCTGATAATCAGAGCAAATTCAGGTCTTTGAACATCTAAAACAAATTAGATAGGAAGAAATTCAAGTGCACAGACACATTTCACGTTTTAAAATTTTAACTGAACATAGGAAAGGGATAGATGAAAAAGTTGAAAGAGTCTGGATATTACCAACATAAAAGTGATGACTTAAGGAGTAAAGGAGTAAAGAAGGGTGGGCCTAAGGATAATCTGGCTGAGAATGGAAAGCAGCAGTTCTCCATGAGCTGGGATGTGGGCTTCCAGAGGACATTTGACAGTGCCTGGAGACATTTTTGATTGTCACAAGTGAAGTGAATGCTACAGCCATCTAGTGGGTACAAGCCAAAGATGCCGCCGAATACTCTCCAGTGCATAAGACAGCCTCACCCCCATAAAGAATTATATGGCCCCAAATAATAGTGTCAAGGCTGAGAAACCCAGTTCTAAAGCAATCAGTATGCTGTTCCTGTCTCTTGTGCATCCCCTTGATATGTTGGAAATGCTTACCCTTTAGGTTTTTCAAAATGAAAATATATTCCATAAAGCAATTATACCTTCCTATTGCCAAAGTTGGCTGATAGACTACTGGTCACCTTCTTGCTTTTCCTAACTCCCCAGTGCATCTAATTCCCTAATACAACCTAGCCCCAATGTTCTTATTTATGTGCCTGACAACTATGAACAGGGAATAAGCTTCCTTTTTTATAAGATTCTTGGGAGACTCTTTGGGGACAATATCATGTCTCAGTTGCCTGACATTCTACACTGCAACAATCAGTTCAAGGGTTTCAGTCCAAGGCCTGGGTACCACCTAGTAGAATAAGGAAGAAAGAAAGGGGGTGCTGATATAATGATATTAAATCCTGATCCAAAGTCCTACAAGTCACGTCAGTGGGACACTTCAATGGGACACTCTGAGGCCAGGGCAGCTGCCAGTGAGAGGATAAGTTTGTTATTTCCCACCCTCCCACTCAACCCACAGGTAAACTAGGTGATTCTAGATTCTTCCAAGGCTTCAAATATATGAGTCCCTCAGGTCCTGATCAGATTCATGATTATTAAGCATTAGAAATGATTGCTTTATAATAAATATTTTCTCTTTATAAAAGACAGAATATAAGAGGTGAAAAAAAATCAATTCATGTATTACCTGCAATCCTAAGTTGTCCAAGATGGCATTTAATCTAATTTTAGGTTTTAAATGAAATGATAATAATCTTAAGCACGTTTTAGGAAATAGAAATTTAAGGAGTTATGTTACTAGATTATGTAAAAAAGAGATAAATATCCACCTTATACCATTTCTGCTTTGATTAGGAATGTAACAACTACTATATATTAGATTTACTCTTTCATCAGCTTAAACTCCTTTATCGGCATCTTACTACACTATGAATAAAATCTAAATTTCTAAAGATCCCTCCAGGCAAAATAATTATTTTTTAAAGACCAATAATGTGAGTAAATCTTGCCCCTCCATATCTTAGATAGTAAATGTGTTAAAATTGTTAAAATAAAATAAAATGGAGATGAAATTTGAAGATCCTCTGAGTATACAAAATCAGTTAAACTATGTAAGCAAAACTTAACTTAGGTTATTTCTTGTAAATGCCTCTGATAGTCATAAATTAAAGTTAAGTTATCCATAAAAATGGCATAAGAAAATCACTTTAAACATATTCCCTGCTGTCTAGACAACTATCCCCCACTCCCTGTCAAGGTTAAACAGCGTCTTCATTTTCACTTTATAAGCCATCTTGTGACATCATGCCTCTGATCTTTTTACCACTTTCAATATTTCAAGTTTGAAGTTTTCCTTTTTGCAAACAGCTTCTCTCTCACTCAATAAAATACTCATATAAAGTAAAAATTGATAACAAAAATAAAAGTCCCTCCATGATGGTTGTTGTTTCTCCTGCTCCTCCTGGCTCCCTGGGCTCCCCGCCCCTCTCTGTCATTCAGGCATCCCAGCCTCTTTCTTGCTGCGGTGCCTTGGCACTCACTCTTCAGCTTACACTAGAGCACTCTTCCTTAAGTTTTTGCAGCATGGCTGACTCTTATTCTCAGGCCTCAGCTCAAGTGCCACCTCTTTAAAGAAACCTCCCTAGGCCACTTCTCACCTCCACACCAGTTATTCTCACATGAGCCCATTTCCTTTCCCTCTGGCACCTTTTACAATCATCACTAATCTTTTCAGTATGCTTTTTACAAGTTTGTTGTCTGTCTTTCTCCACGGAAGGCTAGCTCCCCGAGCACAGGGATCTTACCTGCAGTTGTTGACTGCTGCCAGAGCCTCACAGTACCTGGCATGCGACAGTGACTGACCACATTTGTGGCATTGATGAAGGAAGAATCTAGAAAAATGGTGCTGAAGAATTCATTTGCAGGGCAGCAATGGAGAGACAGACATAGAGAACAGACTATGGACATGGGGAGAAGGGAGGAGAGGGTGAGGTGTATGAAAAGAGTATCATGGAAGCTTACATTACCATGCGTAAAATAGACAGCCAACAGGAATGTGCTGTGTGTCTCAGCAAACTCAAACAGGGGCTCTGCATCAACCTAGAGGGGTGGGGTGGGCGGGAGACGGGAGGGAGGGTCAAGAGGGAGAGGATATATGCATACCTATGGCTGATTTATGTTGAGGTTTGACAGAAAACAACAAATTCTGTAAAGCAATTATCCTTCATAAAAAAAATTAATTAAAAAAAAAGAAGTCCATATGAGCAAGACATTTTCTACAAACAGAGATCATTCAAACTATTTCTTCCAGAAATTTCAAATGTAATCACATGACCTGAGTCAATATACAGAAGCCACAGTATCAGCTCCTAAACTCTGAAAGGAGCAGGACATAGAATTTAGCAGATACACTGACATTGTTGAATACACCACACAAATAACCTAGTTTGCCAGAGAAAGGTGGTGTGTCTGTGCTTTACAAGTTGATCCAGCAAAATAACATAAAACAGTCCCCTTTCTGTATCAGCATAGATTGAATTTGGATGCTCTTTACAAAAGTGAACATCTTATAAGTCACTTCCACCAAGTGGAAATTATAAAGAAATAAGGTTGAAACTATTCTAAAGACTTCTGTAAACAACACATATTGTGGGAAAGTTAAATAATAGCAATGTATTGACAAAGGAAGGCAATTGGAAACCTCATCAACTGAACATTAAATAAACATATATATGTGCCTATATATGTACAAGACTAAAGCATTTCCAAGTTACTATATAACACTGTAGTACACTGCAGTCTAGATACTGAAAGAAAAGATATACCAATTATATGAAAACATTACCCTAGCATCTGATAAACTTCAATATTTAAAATAAAAAGCTGTATATTCCAGTTATTAGAGAAAAGCACAAAACAAAGTCTAGGCTTATAAAGTTGTCAAATTCACATAAGTTGGAAGTTGAAAATAAAAAGAACTGACTTATAAGAATAATGCTTAAAATGTTATTAAAAGTATAAACAATAATTTAAACTCCAAGGCACATAAGGTCCTTCAGTTCACCTGCCTCAGTTTCTGCTGCTGGCATCATGGATGTGAGTCACAAGATGGACAGACCCACCAAAAAGTGATGACCTTTGCTACCCAGGTGCTTCCCAGGGAAGCACGATCTGTGACCCTAGGGTCTTAGTCAAGTCTTTCATACACAGGGGTCAACCTGTGAAATTACTGATGCTTTTCATATTTTTAGTACATGAGGGTTTTGTTTCCAAATGTTGATCCTTTTCCTCTCAGTCATGTTGCACTCACCTTCAGCTGTAATGCTGCATTTGTTTCAGAGTATAATCAAATATATTAGCTTCTTCCAAAGCTAGTGGAGGTGATTTCAGATGAGCTGTTTCAAATCCTAAAAGATTATGCTGTTAAAGTGCTTCACTCAATACGCTAGCAAATTTGGAAAACTCAGCAATGGCCACAGGACTGGAAAAAGTCAATTTTAATTCCAATCCCAAAGAAAGGCAATGCCAAAGAGTGTTCAAGCTAATGCACAATTGCACTCATGTCATATGCTAGTGAAGTAACATTAAAAATCCTCCAAGCCAGACTTCAACAGTATGTGAACTGTGAACTTCCAGATGTTCAAGCCGGATTTACAACAGACAGACGAACCAGAGATCAAATTGCCAACATCCGTTGGATCATCAAAACAGTAAGAGGGGTCCAGAAAACATCTATGTCTGCTTTATTGGCCACACCAAAGCCTTTGACTGTGTGGATCACAATAAACTGTGGAACATTCTTAAGGAGATGGGAATATCAGATCACTTTACCTGCCTCCTGAGAATCTGTATGCAGGTCAAGAAGCAACAGTTAGAACTGGACATGGAACAATGGACTGGTTCAAAATTGTGGGGAAAGTACGTCAAGGCTGTATATTGTCACTCTGCTTATTTAACGTATAAGCAGAGTACATCATGCAAAATGCCAGGCTGGATGAAGCATAAGCTGGAATCCAAATTGCTGGAAGAAATACCAATAATCTCAGATATGCAGATGACACCACCCTTATGACAGAAAGTGAAGAACTAAAGAGCCTCTTGATGAAAGTGAAAGAGGAGAGTGAAAAAGTTGGCTTAAAGCTCAACATTCAAAAAATGAAGACCATGGCATCTGGTCCCATCACTTCATGGCAAATAGATGGGAAAACAATGGAAACAGTGACCGACTTTATTTTCTTTGGCTCCAAAATCACTGCAGATGGTGACTGCAGCCATGAAATTAAAAGACACTTGCTCCTTGGAAGAAAAGCTATGACCAAACTAGACAGCATATTAAAAAGCAGAGACATTACTTTGCCAACAATGGTCTGTCTAGTCAAAGCTATGGTTTTTCTAATAGTCATGTATGGATGTGAGAGTTGGACTATAAAGAAAGCTGGGTGCTGAAGAATTGATGCTTTTGAACTGTGGTGTTGGGGAAGACTCTTGAGAGTCCCTTGGAGTATAAGGAAATGAAACCAGTCAATCCTCAAGGAAATCTTTCCTGAATATTCAATGGAAGGACTGATGCTGAAGCTGAAGCTCCAACACTTTGGCCACCTGATGCAGAGAACTGACTCACTGGAAAAGACCCTGATGCTGGGGAAGATTGAAGGCAGGAGGAGAAGGCGACAACAGAGGATGAGATGGTTGGATGGCATTACCGACTCAATGGACATGAGTTTGAGCAAGCTCCAGGAGTTGGTGTGCTGCAGTCCATGGGGTCACAAGGAGTTGGACATGACTGAGCAACTGAACTGAATTTACATCTTCACAGGTGGTGTAGTGGTAAAGAATCTGCCTACCAATGCAGGAGACACAAGAGATCTGGATTTGATCCCTGGGTTGGGAAGACCCCCTTTAGTAGGAAATGGCAACCCACCGCAGTATTCTTGCCTGGAAAATTTCATGGACAATGAAGCCTGGTGGGCTACAGACCATGGGGCCACAGAGAGTCGGACATGACTGAGCAAATGAGCACAGAACACACAGACATAATCAAATATAAGCCAAGAAGCCAGCCATACAGTTGTTAGTAGCTATCAGCAAATGTATTAATTTAACATATATATTAAAAGCTTCTATTCACTGCATTTGTATCAAAACCAGGTGAAGAGCATCCAAAGAGAGGAATTTTAATACAGAATCTTACAACTCTCCTCCCTCTTCTCCGGCCAGGCTCCTCTGTCCATGGAATCTTCCAGGTGAGAATACTGGAGTAGGTTGCCTCTCTCCTTTAATATTTACTAATTTAACTCTATTTTAGAGTTCTCTACATGTAACTGCTTAAGATAAATCACTGGCCTTTGATTCATTTTCTTAAACAATAAATTTTGGTTAAAACAAATATGTCCTGTGTACATACAATGTCAAGCTTACTCAGACCTCTGACCAAAGATTGCTGCCTAGCTGGGTACTACTGCATTCAAGAAGGCATAATGAGGCCGCTTCATAGAACGTGGAAATAAAATCTGGAGACCTGAACCAAATGCACTGCCACGATAAAGGGGCACTGCTGGCAGGAGCAGGGTGCAAACTGGACAGGGTATGTCTCTTCTCCTTCCAGTCCTTTGAGTCACTCTCCACTGCTTCCTACAGGTGTCCTCACTGAAACCCAGCAGTCAAAAGAGAACGTTGTTCTGCACAGTCCCAGTCCCAGCATTACAAATTGAGTACAGACAGGTGGATCTGAAACTGAAATCGAGCAGCATATCCCTGTCCCACTTGATCTCAGGACTCTAGTATGTTCACTTCACCTGCCTCTTGGCAACAACTCGAGGCTGTTCATTTGAAAAACTCGACTTGTCTCCTCTAGAAACAGATATGGGTTTTTTGTTATTAATGTTGAAGCAGAGCACACAAGTCACCCACTAAATCTCCACTGACAGAAGCAACGAAACTGACGCCAGAGATGAATAAACACAAACTTGATCATGTGAAACATCTTCACTGGTGAAAATTGGCCCCCAAATCTCTCAGAATAACAAACTCAATCCTCTTAAGTCATTGTATCCCAATGCACACGTGTGCTTCTCCTCTCTGTTCTAAAGTGAATGCGGATTTCTCAGTAAGCCAAGGACTGACGGGCTTGTTGATAGATTGTGGTTTTTTCTCCTTTCTTCTCACTGGTTCCTTTCTCTTCAGCACTTCCTCTAGAAAGGAAATGCACAAGTGAACTTCCAATGACTCCGTTCTGTGAATTTCCAGTGAATTCATTCAGCTGCTCTTTCCACTGCTTTCTCAGAGTTTCAATGGGAAAGAACAGAGAACCATGCCAACAAACTCTGAGGCCCTGCAGCCAGATTCCGTGAAGTCTGGGGATATGCAGAGCCATTGCCTCATGCCTTGGGCAAGATACAGGCTTCCTCAAAAGTTTACAGACATCAGATGTGTTGCTACTGACCCTATGACTGCCTGCTAAGATGAAGGGTCATGCAGTATCCTGGGGAACTTGGAGTGTTCCTATATAGATCATCCCAACAATGCAAAACAAGGCAAGGGAGGTGGGGCTGCAGGAGGACCATGTTGCCAGGCCGCTCCTGCTACCTATGATGAGCATCTGAACCAAGGAAGCTCCCACTGGTAAGGCTGGGGGAAGAGGGGCACCAGTCACGAACTGCCAAATCATGAATCAGGAAGTCTATACCTACAGGACTCATGAGAGAAAGGAACCAGAAAATTTAAGGGAAGAGATTTAAGACAGAAAACCAAGGCAGAAGTTTAGGACAATTATGATCACTCTTCCTCCTCTTTTCCACCAATTCATTCCATCCCACATTCTATAAGGTGGCCAAGCAAACTCCAAGATAAGTAACAATTCAGAACATATGCATTAAGAATCTACAAAAAAAGAGAGGGAGGTGTAATAAAATACAAGCAATGGGCAAATAGACAACACATTGCAAAGGGGAATCCTCAAAAAGAAACACAGAAAGAGTTCACAGTCATAGCCATTTGTAGCCTCAAAGAAATTGCAGAAAGCATATTAATTATTTTAAAAGATCTCGAAGAGATTCAATGGTTCAAAGGAGAGATTATGAGTTATTATGAATGAATGAAAGAAATTAAACAGGTAGAATTTAAGAAATAAAAGAAAAAAGATAAAATAGGTAAAGGATAAGCCACATAAACCATATCCAATAGAATCCAAACTTGTGTTCATTAATCAAGGCATCAGTTAGACTATATGGGAAAAATTAAAAAAAAAACAATAAACATAATTTAAGTATGGAAAATAATATACTGGAAAATAGATCAACAAAATAAGCAAAAAAGTATAAATAGATAGGAAGAAATTAATAAAGTTTTTAAAAGTTAAACTTAATGAAAGAGAAATTACAAATAATAAAAAGGAAAAAAGGAATAAAACAAAAGCTGCTTCTAAAAATTTTAAATGATGAACCCCTGGAGAAGGGAGAAAACAAAAGTTAATAATATTACAAATAAAAACAAAGATATGAAATACAGAAGAGATCAAAGGACTTAAGGGAATATCAGCTGCAATTCCATATCAACATTTTTGAAAAACTAGAGGAAATAGCAGAGAAGGCAATGGCAACCCACTCCAGTGCTCTTGCCTGGGAAACCCCAGGGACGGCGGAGCCTGGTGGGCTGCCGTCTATGGGGCCGCACAGAGTCGGACACGACTGAAGTGACTTAGCAGCAGCAGCAGCAGCAGCAGAGGAAATAGATGGTTTTCTAACAAAATAGATGTTAAAGCTGGTCCAAGAAAAGGGTGAAATTTTTGAAATACCAACTGGTAAAAAAATGGTAGTAAATATTGAAAAACCAATTTTTAAAACCTGCCATCTTAAAAAGACACTTGCCCCAGACATTTTTATTGTGGGCTTTACAGACAAGTCAATATAAAACAGATAGTTCCCAGTCATATGATAGTTAAACTGCTGCAGACCTTTGCAAAAAAGGAGGAGTTATTTACAAAGTTAATATTACTTTAACACCAATATTAATTAAAGTATGCAAATTCCATTCATGAATATAGATACAAAAATTCAAAATAAAATATTAGCAAATTAGATGCACAGTATATTGAAAAAAATAATACACCATGACCAAGAAGTATTTCTTTAGAGAAATGCAGGCAGTTCTTCTAGGAAACTCAAAAGGCAACGGATGCCATTATGATAGGAAAAAGACTGATCAACCCCAAAACATATATTAAAGAAGTTACTGAGATTCAAGAGTATTTAAAAAAATATAGACATTTACACCAATAAAGCAAGTCATATGGGGCAAAAAAAGAAATTAGAGTGTTCTTAGATTTCTTTATAACAATGAAAGTGAAAGTGTTAAGCCACTCAGTCATGTCCCACTCCTTGAGACCTCACAGACTCAGCCCACCAGACTCCTCTGTCCATGGAATTCTCCAGGAAAGAATACTGGAGCAGGTAACCTTTCCCTTCAGGGGATCTTCCTGACCCAGGGATCAAATCCAGGTTTCCTACATTGTGGGCAGATTCTTCACCATCTAAGCCACTAGGACTATTTATAGAAGAATCTGCTACTCCCATCTCTGGGTTCATGTTGGGGAACTCACAATCAATAGTCGTATAATACCTTAAGGAAGAAAAGTGCAGTGGTGTCTTCAAATTTCCAAAGTAATAAAAGTTTGATTCAAGACTTCCTCTTGCAAGACTGAAATTCTCAGGTGAAGTAAGAATTTAAGGATTCCAATCCAAAAAACTCATTTTTTACAAATACACATGTATGTGTACCTGCACACACAACATACAAAGAAATACACTTACACACTGGCACACAGATGTGCACACATGTAAAATAGGCATTTAAGCAAATACATCACCCCACATGCATGCACAGAGACATGCACACATGTACATTTTGTTTTCTAAACCCTTTTTCTTAACTGTAGAGGGATTTTTAAGAACAAATATACAGTGAAAATTGTTTACTGGATTTCAGCAACTCCTTCAGTTTAATTTAAGGGTATTTTAAATAGAAATAGATTCATAGACATAGAAAACAAATAAAAGGTTACCAAAGGAGAAACGGGCAAACTTTGGGAGATGGTGAGGGAAAGGAGGTCTGGCATGCTGCAGTCCATGGGGTTGCAAAGAGTCAAACACCCATGACTGGGTGACTGAACGGCCACAACAAAGGAGAAAGGGAGGGCGGGATAAATTAGGAGCTTGAGATTAATATACACACACTACTATACATAAGGGCTTCTGTGTATAAAACAGATAATCAAGAAGGCCTACGTATAGCACAGAGAACTCTACTTAATACTCTGTAATAACATAAATAGGGAAAGAATCTGAAAAAGCATATATATATATATATATACCTGAAACCAACATAACATTGTAAATCAATTATAACTTTAAAAAATGTTCTATGTCTTTTTTCCAAAAATCAAGTGAAAGTCAAGGAAAGTTCTATTTAATATATTTTATTTAAATTAGCATGTATCATAAGAGCTCAGTTTTCTAAATTATTTTTACCTATCCTGTTTGAATATATAGATTAAAATACCTACAGAATAGAGTTCATCAAGTATTAAGAATGTTATTTCTGAATGAACTTTTGAGTGATTCCAGTTTCTTTTATTACTTGAGTTTCTTATAATTTTTTTCTTTCTTTTTTTTTTCATTTATTTTTATTAGTTGGAGGCTAATTACTTCACAACATTGAACATTGCAGTGGGTTTTGTCATACATTGACATGAATCAACCTTGGATTTACATGTATTCCCCATCCCGATCCCCCCTCCCACCTCCCTCTCCACCCGATTCCTCTGGGTCTTCCCAGTGCACCAGGCCCGAGCACTTGTCTCATGCATCCCACCTGGGTTGGTGATCTGTTTCACCCTAGATAATATACATGCTGTTCTCTCGAAACATCCCACCCTCGCCTTCTCCCACAGAGTCCAAAAGTCTGTTCTGTACATCTGTGTCTCTTTTTCTGTTTATTTCTTATAAATTTTATATCTTTGTTTTACAAAGCCCATACAGTTCATTGTTTGCAAAATAAAAACAGGGGGACGTAAGAAAAAAGGGGAAAAAATTCATATTACCATAATGTTTTGGTGTGTCTGTTGAATGAGTCAAAGAAAAGAGTATAATGGAGTTTCAATTCTGTAAATCCAACTTTACAACAGGAAACATGAGATGAAACAGCCATTCCAAACACTTAATGGGCATCCCTACCTTTCTCTCATTCAATAACTGAAATGAGAGCTGGATCAGGCCTTCCCGTCTCCCATCAGTGTCTCCTGTGGTATATTTCCTTGGGTTCTTTTAGTTTCGTATTAAATGACTCAAGTGTCAGGGTTCCATCTATTTCCCATTACAGAAACCAACTGTTCTCTTACACCTACAAGATGACAACGGCTCCTAAAAAGTGAGGGAAGATCATACCTCAGTATTGAGCTCTAACAGGGCCTTGCCTGAGGACCATCTAGTCAGGCCACAGGCACTAGATCCTGACTGAACAGCAATGACACTATAAATTAGGCTCATTATAGGACTTTCAGTAGCAAGAAGAACACCTGAGGCCCGCTTTTGAGTATTCATATATTCTTGGCCATGATGCCTTGCTAACCCTATGTCAAAGTTGGTGAAATTATAAATGGTCATTTAAGAAAAAGACATTCTAGCCCTGCCCAACTTTATGTGGAAATAGAATTCTGAAGTCTACTCCCCCTAGACCCCATGTCAGTTTTGGGCTCACTTTGCCTCTCCTTCCTAAGCATACACACAAGCCCGTACACACACGCACATACACACAGACCCACACACACATACCACACATGGGGCTGCCTTCCTGAGAAGCATAGTGACCAAGAGAGCTCCAGTGGGAATGTGCTATTTTTTATGGTTAAGAGAATAGACATAAAATTCTACAACGTAAATGAGGAATGCAAAGTGGGACCAGCTAGTGAAATGCGCTAAATCAAATGTAGACCCACAATAACAACATGACTACTGCTCTAAGTTTGGATTTTGGATGATTTCCAGTTCTGATTTTTCCATGTCTTAAGAATGAATGCATTATTTTATAAGAAAAAAAGTTTTTAAAAGGATAGTTTTCTCCCCCTCTCAACCTCACTCCTCTTCCTCAACCTCTCTGGTGAAAGTTCCAAAAATTTAATCCTATTCCTTTTATTTGAGTGACTCTGGTAAAAACCAAACTAATCAGCTCTGAAAGGATCTATTAAGATTTCCTGCTAATATTAACAGAAACCAGGACACCTTGAGAAATGGCTATTCTAGGCTGGGTACAGAGAAGATACAAGATTCGCCTGGAACTTCAGCTCGCTTCAGAGTAAGGACGTGCTCAAAAATAAATGATGAGGCATGTCACAAGCTTACAGTTACCAGGTTACATGAGATGGCTACCCAAGACAAATACGAACCAATTTAAATGCCAAATAATTAAAGGATTAGTAAACTATAAGGCTTTGAGGAAAAACTGGGATTCTGTGAATCTGTAAAGACAACAAATAAGGAAAGAAAGATACAGGATAAGGGTACACATTTGATGCAAGAGAATGTCAAGTACCAACTGCTAAAGTGGACTGAATGCTGGAGTCGACAAATCATCATTTTGCAACCATTACAATAAGGATTGGTTCAGGGTAGAATCATAAATGGATACTAAATATAGGAGGGAAATTACCAACTATAGGGAGGCAAAATTTACATATAATATTAATAAAAAGGCCCCCTTTATTTGTATAGTTAGAAGTTTCAACAGATTTTTACACTGATGTAGCCACCACTAAAATCAAGATTAGAAACATTTCTATCTCCTCAAAATTCCTACGTGCCCCACTTCAGTCAACACATCCCCACCATCCTTAGTCTCTAGCAATCGATAATGCCTTCTTCTACTAGACGTTAGTACTACTAGATGTTAGTTTTACCTTTTCTAGAATCTCACATAAATGGAATCACACAGAACCTATTCTTTGCCTAGTTTCCTTCTCAGAGCATAATAGTTTTGAGATTCATCCATTCTGTTGTCATTCTTTTTTTAACTACTGAGTAGTATTCCATGGTATGAGTATGCTATAACTTGTATGTGTGGTCACCTCTTGACGGACATTTGAGTTGTTTTCAGTTTGGGACTATTGTGAATAAGGATGCTATGTATATTCATGCATAAGTCTTTGTGTGGACGTGTGCTTTCATTTCTCTTGGGTTAACAACTAAGTGCAAAATTCCTAGGTCGTATGAGAAGTGCATGTTCAACTTCATAAGAAACTGTCAGATATTGTTCAAGGTGGCTGCACCACTTTCAATTCCCACAGTAAGTATGAGAATTACAGTTGCTTCACATGCTTGTTATCATCAGTCTTCATAATTTTAGCTATTCTAGTGGGTGGATGGTAGTACATCTCATGGTAGTTTTTTTTTTTCTTTTAAAGAATAAACTTTGATAAACAGCGGGATATTTGCAAGGTCTTAAATCATCTCACTACAGACTATTTATTAGTAGCTAGAAAAAAATGATAGTATCTACACAGTGGAGAAACCTGACAAAATGAACATCACAAATGGCAGGCAAGTGGAAATCACATACCTCCGGACAACATACACTAAGAAGAATACAATGTCACTTATGTATAGTACCATTCTGACTGAGGGTATATAACTAATCTTCACAAAGGGGCTTCCTTGGTGGCTCAGTGGTAAAGAAATTGTCAGCCAACATAGGAAACACAGGTTTGATTCCTGGGTCGGGAAGATGCCCTGGCGAAAGAAATGGTAACCCACTCCCAGTATTCTTGCCTGTAAAATCTCATGGACAGAGAAGCCTGGTGGGCTATAGTCCACTGGGTCACGAGAGAGTCAGACACGACCTAACGACTAAAAAACAAATTATCACGAAACATACATAAACCAAAAATAAAGAACATTTTACTTTTAAAAGAAATTACATTGCTCAAAAATGTCAATGGTATAAAAGAAAAATATTTTTTTTTCCTAATCTGGAATAATTCCCTAATCTGGGGAATTATTTAAGATTAAGGAAACCAAAAGTCCTAACAGTTAAATGCCATACTTGATCCTAAATTGGATCCTGCAGTACAGGAGAAAAACACAGACACATGTACAGAAATATTATAAAAGGCCTTATAGAGTAAATTGGCAAAACTGGTCCGTATGGAAGTAGATTAGGTAAAAGTGTTATACCTATGCTTTCCTGAGGTTGATCATTGTATTAAAGTCATGAAGAAAATAGTCTGCTTCTTTGGAAATCTACACTGAAGTATTTAGGGGTAAACAATTATATTGTTTTCAACTTTCAAATGGTTCCCATGAAAGAATATATGAAAGAGAGAACAAATGATTAAGCAAATAGGTCCAAATGGGGCTAAAATCTGGGTAAACGGTATACTGCAATTCTTTGTACTATGTCTATAACTTTTGAAGTTTGAAATTATTTCTAAATAAAAAGAAAAATCTTTAAGTAGTTAAGCCAGATCGGATTAAATGGCACCCACTTTGTTTCCCATCTAAAAATCCCTAGAATTAGAAGGAAAAGTTGAGTTTTCCAACAATCAATAACAGCAATAGGGAAATACAAGTGACATAGGTGGACCAGAAATGTTGTGGTCCTAAAACCATAATAAGCAGAGGAGAGAGAATTTAGAACTCAAAACAAATATATACTTCTTCCCACTTCCCCTACAAACACCAAAATCCAGATCTAAAAATGGTCAGCTGGTTTCAAGTTAGGTACAAGTACAGGAGAATGAACTTTGAACTCTTACACCTTAACTGGGTCTTGAAGGAGAAGCCGTTTACAAATTCCGGGATTGTAGGTGACAGCAGCAACGTGGCTCTGTCCCTCTGTACTGGCAGAGTGTGAAGTTCTTCTGAGGGCCATGGTTAACAGTCTGGGACCAAAGTTACCATGACCAATAGGAAGCGGTAAACAGGGCCCAGAGGTGAACAGCCTCTGCTTTCAGAGCAGGTCTTTATTTCAGGGCCACCTGTCTTTTTAAACCTCTCTGACTCCTAGTCTCTAGTCCTCAATGCTGCAGACTCACTGTGCCTGCTTCGCTCAGACAAAATGAATTTCTCTACGTCACTAAACAGCTGACAAAGCCCATCTGGCCAAACCTGTTCTGTTACCAATTTAGTGGTTTCCTGAAAGTGCATATCTTACTCTGGGCCACGGATTTCCAAGGCTCTCTCGTCGTCAGCCTCGGGTCTGCTAATCCATGCTTTCTCCTGAGAACTCCTACTTTTCAGTGCTTGGCAAGATAAATCACGTCTCTCCCTTACTTTGAGAAGTTATAAATCTTTTGTTAACAACTTATAAATAGGTCATCCTTTTCCTTTGTCCTTACAAGCCAATCTTTCTAATTTCCTAATTTCCCAAAGAGCCCCATTGCTTTTCTCAGAAGCCCTTTTCAGCCAGGCTGAAGTATTGGAAGCAAGCTGCCAAGCAGTCACTTTTGATTCCATTCAAGGTGATACATTGGAACCTTCTTTAATTACAAATAGAGAAAGGTCAAAAGGTCACCTTCCCTCAACTGCCAGGTATGTTATTTCATATTAAAGAGCAAAGAAAGTATGACCAGGAATATCAAGTAATTAATTAGGCTAATTTTTAGAAGCTTTTACACCAGCTTCAAAAAATCATATTGCGATCCAACCAGACCTAACTTAGCTATTTCCATGCCACAGGACATTTACAACCAATGACTTACCTGCTACCCCTCAGGTCAAGTCCTCTGGCCTATGTGGTTTTCTTTTTTCAGCTCCCTCTCATGGAAGTGTAGATTCTGACTCTTTGTAGAGGCAGCAGTCTAGATCCATTTGTTCAGTAGAAATCTCATATTATCACTTATCTGCAGTCCTGGCCTGGGTAGAACTTCCTGGTGAAATATCAGTCTGGCACCTGTGACGGCTCATCTTCCTCAGATACAAGTATTTCTCTTGAATAGAACAAGCAGTTAGATTTATTAGAACCTACTGTCAAGAACCATTCTACTTAAAACTATTTCAAACTGCTCTCTTTTCCATAGTATTTTCAAAATGAACCGGCAACAAGTCTGTAAATTAGCTCAGTAGCATCTTCAAGCCTAAAGAGCACGCATCTGCAGGCTTGTTGATTCATATTCATTCCAATTTTACAAGTGCTGCCTCTCCTGTGTTTTACTGATAGCTGTTTTACAAGATCTTATTACTTCCTAATTGTTCAGGCTTCTACATTAAGTTTTGGTTGTGAAGACAGATGGTTTGCATGCTTGTATTGTTGGAATAATAAAAGGAAATGAGAATGCTATACTGTCATCCCCAGGACTGATAAATTAGTAAATTAAATGTTCCTTTTCTGGAGTGCACTTTCATTGGCCAGTTTCTTATAAGATTCTGCAGAGAAGCAGAAGCCAAGAATAAATGAAGGGAACGTTAATCCATTTCATTAACAAGGAAACGTGTCTACCACACAAATAATCTGTTACTGAACCTTGAACAGAGGTGAACATTTCTTATTCTCTCTTAAAAACTGCTATTTCCTAAGAAAGCCTGGAGTTTATAGGCATTCTGTGCCTTCCTCACAATTTACCTCTGTCTAGAAAGTTATTTCCCACCTTTCCCCACAACTCCAACCCCTACCCTTCAGGTTGTTGTTGTCTAGTCTCTGTGTCGTGTCTGATTCTGTTGCAATCCCAGGGACTGTTGCCCACAAGGCTCCTCTGACCATGGGATTTCCCAGGTTAAGAATACTGGAGTGGGTAGGCACTCCCTTCTCCACGGGATCTTCCCAACCCAGGGATCAAACCCAGGTCTCCTGCATTGCAGGCATATTCTTTACCATCTGAGCCACCAGGGAAGCCCTTTCCACTAGCCGTTGAAGTCCTTCCCACTAGCTGTTAGCAAATGTTGAAGGAATGAACAAATAAAATGGCAAAACGTGGCATCCCAGCTCATAGCATTTAACTCAGATTCACTAGACACACTTGCCAAAAAGTCAAGAGAGAGACCACAATGCGCATATGGCATGAGATCCCAGCCATCATTCACACAATGAACACATCCTACAAGCACATATAACACTAGATAGGTTACCCTGTTTTTCCTATCTATCTCCATTACTTCAATTCTTACCAGCTATGATCCTAAAGTAAAAAAGTATAATTTTATGATGGTGCCTAAATGTAAGCCAAATATCTCTTCAGACCCATGAAGAATTCTGAAACTCCTTTTGCCTAAAATGATATATGTTTTGATTAATATGCAATAGAGCTGTAAATTTGCTACCACACTTTAAATATCGAACAGCTAGCCCCTTGGACTGCAAGGAGATCCAACCTGTCAATTCTAAAGGAAATCAGTCCTAAATATTCAGTCGAAAGACTGATGCTGAAGCTGAAACTCCAATACTTTGGCCACCTGATGCAAAGAACTTACTCACTAGAAAAGACCCTGATGTTGGGAAAGATTGAAGGCAGGAGGAGAAGGGGACGACAGAGGATGAGATAGTTGGGTGGCATAACCGACTCGATAGACGTGAGTTTGAGTGAGCTCCAGGAGTTGGTAATGGACAGGGAGGCCTGGCGTGCTGCAGTCCATGGGGTCGCAAAGGGTCGGACACGACTGAGCAACTGAACTGAACTGACTGAGGTGGTATGGCCTCAAGCTCTCCCCTTTAATTGGCCCTTTTTTGTCCTGCCTGCTCCTCCCTTTATACACCTTATTCTCCACAGGGGAGCCACTTTCAACAAACACAATACTTCTAAACATTTGAACTGAACTAAGCCATTTGCAGTCAGCACACGGTCCACACTGGTGGGAGAGCGTATGTTTGCATCTCAGTACTTAATATTATTGACACCATTCTGAGTTGTGCATTGTTTAGATGTAAAAAATAAAAAGTCACTAAATTCAGGCCAACCATCAAAATACCAAGGTCTGGCTGCAGTAACAATTATTCCAAATTTAGTGGCTTAAAATAACAGAAATTTATTTTCTTGCAGTCCTGGAGGCCAGGAGTGTGAAATCAGGCCAATTTAAGATGCTAGCGGGACTATGCTCCATCTAGGGTTTCTAGGGGAGAATCTATTTCTTGCCTCTTCCAGTTTACTGCAGCTGGCATTCTTTGGCTTATGACCATGTCTCTTCAATCTTCCAGGCAGACTTCTTTACCTTGTTTTCATTACACCTTCTTTGTGTTTGTGTAATAGCTCTCTCTGCTCCCTCTTACAACCATATGTGTGATAGAATTTAGAACCCAGGATAACATCCTCACCTAAAGAGTCTTAACTTAATCACATCTGTAAGGACAGGGTTTCCATATGAGGTAACATTTATAGATTCCAGGCATTACCTGATACTTTTGGGGAATCATTATTCAGCTTACCATATCTCTGCAAAAGTATAGATAAATTAAGACAACGTTGAATGGTTCAACTAATGGATGCATACTGGAATCCAATAGTAGCTGACTATAGATCAAAGTTGGTTTTCTCCTGATCTCTGATACACGTCAGGGGATTAAAATAACTGATTTCCTTGAATATACAGATACATCTCATCTCCCCTGAGCAGCCTTGGCTCGTGACCCCACCATGAGGTTACACCCAAGCTTCTGTCACAATCCCAACCAATTTCATCAATGAATAACAGAAAAGTTACTGCAAACTGAAGAGGGGAGGGAAAAGTAGGATAGCGGAAAAGAGAACTTACAACACACAGCACATTTTCATTTTAAACAATTCCTCCTAAGGCGACGGTTCCCTCCTCCTGCAGTTTCCGCTATAGTCACTAAACCTTTCATCACCCTTTTCTCCTTTATTCTTGGAAAATCTTCTTGATTGTCACAAGCAACTCAATTCTTGCCCTAAGCTTGCAAAGCAAAATCCCTGCAGTTATCTAATCCTGCCACCCTCAAAGTAATTCGAAAAAAAGCCATCAGATCTTGAGCAAGCCCTCTGCTGTCTCCAGCTCCAATTGTGTGTTAGCTTATTCACTTGACCAACACAGCTCTTCCTAGAAAGGATCTGCTACTAAATAAGATAACAATGTTCATAATAAAATCCTGACAGCAAATAAATCATTGTTTGTACCTCTCTTCACAGTCCTCAACCATTTGTCCTCTAGAGAAGTTGGGGAAAAAAAAATCCCCCACTTCATCAAAAGACTCCATATAAATTATAGAATTTCACAAAGATGAATTCTTATTTCTGTCACTCTCAAAAACTAACTTGATTGCTTTTATGTTATCATGGTTCCTAGTAAACATTTCTGGAGCAAACACATTATTTTCTATTCAGGCTTTACAAGAGTTAAGAAAAAGTTTTTAAATGTTTAAAACATCTTTTTCTGGGCTTTTCCTTTCACAAGCTAGTAGGTTTCCAAGAGTTTTAAAAAATTCTCCAACTATGCCTGGCAGCATTGTGGAAATAACAGGATTTTGGATATATTTTCTGGATCATGTTCTGTATCTAGTTATCCAGTTTATAAGTATCTGGAAAGATTAATTTTTTTCAATCAATAGTTTAGTAGTTAGAGATCCATAATGAAAAGGCTTTGCCCTTCTCAGCTGCACATGAATCATTTCCTCCAGCTTTCTGACACATACAGACTTTTTACAAGGATTAAATTAAATTAGCTGAAATCCCAATCTGTCTTCTAGGCACCATGAATGAGTGACGTCATCCTCGCCACCAAGAAGTATGCAGGAGAGGAGAAGACGGATTATTTAGCAGTTACCCAATGATCGCAAAAGCGTGAGCACATAAAGCCATTGCTAACAAATGACAACACAGGAAAGCTGTGTTTAATCACCTGTTTTAGGACCAAAATTGCTTTTCACATTGATTAGAAGACTCTCAAGATCAGGTAGTTTGAGAATGCAGCCTAGCATTTGGGGGCCCAATTTGCATAAACATCTCTCAGAAATAGCAACAAGAGATAAAAGTGAGTCAACATTGATTTTAAAACCCATATGATAGATCAAAAATAGTGCATTGTTCTCAAAGAAATAGACAAGAAAGAGAAGGAGCCAGAAGCAGAGAAAGAAAAGAGGAAAAGGAAGAAGAGTAGTTATAAAAGGATCACAACTCTCAAAATGAAATAGTAATGACAAAAGTTGTGTGTACACAGCACATTTACAGGTCCAAAATCTGCACTCAGAACAGCTAGGTTCAGCTGGAATTCTTCACTGGAGTCTGTGCAGGAGCATCAGAGGAGCAAGAACCAGCTCCCTGGGAAGGAAAGGCACTGGGCCAGGCTGGAGGCGGCTGGAGATGAGAAGGAGGCAGAACCAACACTGCCCCCGGGGCCTCACCCAGCAGAAGACACACCAGGGTCTGCATTTTCTGAACTATACTGACTAATTCCTCTTTGATTTGGCCTTTTTGGGAAAAAAAAATAGGAAACTAACAACATCTACCTCATTGGGTTATTGTGAGAATTCAATGAAGAATTCCGGGTGGGTTTACTCTTTCCCGTACACTGTGTTAGGGGTCACAAATAAAACAACTCAAGATGATAACAGAATGACAAGCCATACGCAGTCTACTTAGAGAACCACAGCGGTGGCTGTTTTTCTTAATTTGCATGCTCAGGGTGCTAAGAGTCTGGTCCTAACTAGGGAAACCTTTTTAAATTGTGATCTGCTGTCCTGGGGCTTCTGGTCTCCACAAATGGTACAAGCCTGAAGACAGAGAAAAATGAGATCAACAACCTGGGGAGCATGGGGTGGGGCTGGGGGGTCATAAACAGGAAGCCTTTGAAAATGTCTGATAATCTCTAAAAATAAAAACGCCTTTAGCTACTCGCTGGAGCGTTCCAGAAGCTGCGCCTCTGAAGAAGGACAAGGCACTCTTCAGAGCTGACAGTTTTCAGGAGTCGAACAGTGTGAAAATACAATTTCTATTCTTACATAGCAAACTCCAAAGCCTCATGACTGCATCCAGGAGCAGAAGAGGTCCCCGCATAGCTCTGTTATTTGCTGGCCTGCAGTGAAGGGCATTGGCGACGACAAAAGGTATTTTCCCTCCTGCAGCAGCAAGCAGCCCATCTGTTATCCTGCCCCGGCACAGTGCCGGGGAAATCCTTCACGAACTAGAAGCCTCCTGCCAGAGATCCCTGGAAACACTCCCCAGACAATCCTGCCCACGCACAGGAGCGCACGCTTCTTCCCAGCCTGCCTTTTTGTAATTTTCCTTTATATTGCTCCAGAGAACAGCGCCTGTGATTTAAAAGTAGCAGGAGGGTCTGCCTTCAAAGTTGTCAGGAATTTTTCTTATTATTTTAACCCTAGAATGGCAATGCTTGCCTCGATTCAGAGATGCACATGGCTAAGGCTGGCATCTTGTGGCCAAGCTCACGGGATGGGGAAGCTCATCAAAGCTGTCTCTGTGCTTCAGCAGAGACCCTCCAAAGATCACTGAGAAACGTGAACGGAAGAGAAACGGGGTCCCTAGGGTTGCTGGCTAGACTGCCGACACAGTCACCTGTCCTGCTGAGGGCCAGGTTGCAAGGACCTAGAGCGGAAGTGACAGCTCTGGGCACCCAGGCAGGAAGGACTCCCCCCTCCCTTGGGCTCCAGAAGGGAGGAGGAGAGGGAGCCAGGTGCATCAGAGCCTTGTGCATCCCATGGGTTCAAAGGTGAGTCCTTGGAGGGGGAGAATGTGGAATTGTCTCAGGTTTGGGGCACCCAAGACACATTTGGTCATCACCTAGAGGCAGGCACATGCACCTCTAGCCTGTTTTGGAAGGCTTCTGTGCAAAATACCTATTAGGTTCTTTACTGCTCGGCTTTGGGAATACAGAAACCTCTCCACCCACCCGCAAAGCTCTCCTTTCCTTGTGCTTTGCTTCAAGAGTTAATTCATGTTTTCTCCGACCTGATTTATGCTTTGCGGAATGCTGGAGAGCTTTCTGAAATGTATTCCATCAGCCTGGGGTTTGCCTCCACAGATCAGAATGTCAGTCTGTTGCAATCAGCTCTGCCTCCTCAGCCAATGCCTGTGTGTGATGCTTCTCTGTAAAAGGGACAGTGACCCAGCCAAGGCACCTGGTAACCTTGTGGGACACCAGACACCGGAGCCAGGAAGATGCTGGCAGGCTGTCCCTGACCTTTAGAAGTCATTGGCTCGTGTTCTGAGTCACAGTGCTGAATGCTGCTTTCTTCTTTATCTCGCTGCAAATTGCTCTTAATGATCCAGGGAGGGAAAGCCCTAAGCTAAACAATTTTCAACAGGGAAGCAAGAATAGGGCAGTGGCACCACCATTCTCAAACTGACAGAACTGCAGGAGAGAAGCTGAAAGAAATCCTGGATGGATAAATGACAGTCCTTCTGTTAGTGCCCAGATGAAACCTTTGCCCACATCCCTCTGAAATGCAGGAAGAAAGAAGTCATGTAACTTACTCTCTAACTACCACAAAACAAGAAGAGTAGAGTTTTTACTTATCTGTTGAAGCTACTTGATTCAAGCAACCAATCAGGATATTCCAGTAATAAAACTACAAGAAGGATTTTTGGCCTTTTGGTTTTCAGTATTTTGACTATCTACACAGATGGGAATAGTTGTATAATGGACAGATTTTCATTTCATTTGATTCTGTGTAGACACAGCCTTCTACGCTACTGAAGGAAACTATTCTAAGCATAGAATTCATTGTTTTACAAACTTAAAACTTCAGTTCCATCATCTCAGGTACAATATATTTTCATATAAGTAGGCAAACCAACCCCCACGTCATAGTGCTCTTTGGTACAAAGCATATTACATTTTCAAAACTGAAAGAAAGTGTTTGAGTTGAGAAGTCTAAAGAACAATGTTTTAGGGGAGGGATGGATTGAGAATGTGGGATTAGTGGAGGGAGACTATTATATAGAGGATGGACAAGAACAAGGTCCTACTGTACAGCCCAGGGAACCATACTCAATATCCTACGATAAACCATAATTGAAAGGAATATGAAAAAGAATGTATGTATATGTGTATATATGCATATACATGGGCTTCCCTGGTGGCTCAGATGGTAAAGAATCTGCCTGCAATGCAGGAGACCCAGGTTTGATCCTTGGGTAGGGAAGAGCCCCTGGAGAAGGAAACAGCTGCTCACTCCAGTGTTCTCGCCTGGAGAATTCCATGGATGGAGGAGCCTGACGGGCTACAGTCCATGGGGTCGCAAAGAGTCAAACACAACTGACCAAATAACACTTCACTTCACGTACATATACATACATATGTATACACATGTACATATATAAAATTGAACCACTTTGTTGTATATCAGAAACTAAACTAAATTAGTCATCACTGATGACCAGCTCCCTAGGAAAAGAAATCAACAAGAAGCAAGTGCTACATGGGGAAGAAATACCCCTTTTGAGACATATAATGAGTAGGAGGACAGACTTTATTATGATTATTAACACTCCTTGGCCTTGCAGTGGGGAGCCTGTGGTTGCTGAAGGAGTGAAGCACAAGAGTACAATGGGAGGCTTGGGTATGCATCATTCCTCATCCCTTCACCCCAACTATCATGGCTGCTTAAGAAACAGACAGACAATCTCTGCAAGAGGATGAGTGGAAAATGGGGCCACTTTATTAACATTTCCAAGTGATTTATCTTCAGATTTACTCATAATGTTATTGTTCTATCCAACTTGTTTTGGTTCAAACGAGTTATAAAAGGGACAGTACACAGATCTGCCCTCATTTATTGAACTTTCTTGCTGACATTTTGCTAAGTACTTTATATGTTTTATCTCATTTTTATACATCCACCAGTTTTATGAGTTGGGCATTATTTTAAAAAAATAAAATAAGGAAGAAGTATGGGGCTTCCCTAGTGGTTCAGATGGTAAAGAATCTGCCCACAATGTGGGAGACCCAGGTTCGATCCCTGGGTTGGGAAGATCCCCTGGAGAAGGAAGTGGCTACTTACTCCAGTATTTTTGCCTGGAGAATTCCTTGGACAGAGTAGCCTAGCAGGCTATAGTCCATGTAGTCATAAAGAGTCAGGCACAACTGAGCTACTAACACACTTTTCCTCATTATGTTCAATAACTTCAGATTAGACAACAGTCAGTCAGTTCAGTCACTCAGTCGTGTCCAACTCTCTGAGACTCCATGGACTGCAGCACGCCAGGCCTCCCTGTCCATCACCAACTCCTAGAGATTACTCAAACTCATGCCCATAGACTCGGTGATGCCATCCAACCATCTCATCCTCTGTTGTCCTCTTCTCCTCCTGCCTTCAATCTTTCTCAGCATCAGGGTCTTTTCCAATGAGTCAGTTCTTCACATCAGGTGGCCAAAGTGTTGGAGCTTCAGCTTCATTATCAGTTCTTCCAACAAATATTCAGGACTGATTTCCCTTAGGATGGACTGGTTGGATCTCCTTGCAGTCCAAGGGACTCTCAAGAGTCTTCTCCATCACCACAGTTCAAAGCATAATTCTTCAGTGCTCAGCTTTCTTTATAGTCCAACTCTCACATCCATACATGACTACTGGAAAAACCATAGCCTTGACTAGACAGATATTTGTTGGCAAAGTAATGTCTCTGCTTTTTAATATGCTGTCTAGGTTGGTCACAGCTTTTCTTCCAAGGAGCAAGTGTCTTAATTTCATGGCTGCAGTCACCATCTGCACCAAAAAAATAAAGTCTGTCACTGTTTCCATTGTTTTCCCATATATTTGCCATCAATATATGGAAAATATATTTCTCATATATTTGCCATGATCTTCATTTTCTGAATGTTGAGTTTTAAGCCAAGTTTTTCACTCTCCTCTTTCACTTTCATCAGGAGGCTCTTTAGTTCCTCTTTGCTTCCTGCCATAAGGGTGGTGTCATCTGCATATCTGAGGTTATTGATATTTCTTCCAGCAATCTTGATTCCAGCTTGTGCCTCATCCAGCCCAGCGCTTCTCATGATGTACTCTGCATAGAAGTTAAATAAGCAGGGTGACAATATATACCCTTGACATACTCCTTTTCCTATTTGGAACCAGTCTGTTGTTCCGTGTCCAGTTCTAACTGTTGCTTCCTGACCTGCATACAGGTTTCTCAAGAAGCAGGTCAGGTGGTCTGGTATTCCCCTCTCTTTAAGAATCTTCCACAGTTTGTTGTGATCCACACAGTCAAAGGCTTTGGCATAGTCAATAAAGCAGAAATAGATATTTTTCTGGAACTCTCTTGCTTTTCTATGATCCAACGGATATTGACAATTTGATCTCTGGTTCCTCTGCCTTTTCTAAATCCAGCTTGAACATCTGGAAGTTCATGGTTCATGTACTGTTGAACCCTGGCTTGGACTACACCACAAAGCTACAGCAATCTAAGCAGTATAAGTTAAGCATTAGTTCATCTGCTGTGCACTAAAGGAAACCAAAGCACAAGCTTAGTTAGTAGACGGCAGAGAAGTCCCTAACTGTCTTACCTGTTAGGCTGAACACTCCAGGAGATCAGAGACCGCTTCCCCATTGTTTCCAGATAGAAACACAACCCTTAGCAAACACACACAAAACAGTTCTTGACACACAGTAGGTGTTCAATTAATAACTGCTGAAGGACTAAACAAAAGAATAAGAGGAAAAAAAAAAAGATTACCTTGAAAGTAAAAAGACTAAGAAATCACAAATAAATCTTTGGTTAGCCATTCTTATTTTTTATTTTGATGATAATTTCTCAGCTCCCATACTTCTATTGGTTTTCAATAAATACATAAGGAAAGTTGGAGTTATTTTTTTCCCAGCCATAGTAAGACATGATTAAAAGAACCCAGAATTGGCCAAAATTCCACAACACTCCCTACTAAAAAGGAAGGAGCCTGTGGACCCTGGGGATTAAGAGTTGCATGGAAATTGGATTTTATCAGAAAAATAATAGACTTACAGCACCAGAATAAATCTCACTGTTATCTAGCTCACCTCCTAGCTTCAAACACTGAAACACTTAAATTAGCCAATACAGAACCTTGAGTCTAAGGAAAAGCAACTTAATACAAGAAGGCCAGCAAAGATAAGCCTCTAATTGCAATTTTGTGTCAGACAAAGTTGGAAGAGACCCTCAGGGATCAACAGCCATTCATTTACTCATCAAATATGGGGAGCTCTGAGTACTTTTTCTCATGAATATAAAAGCTAAGCGCCTTTTTTAAGAGCTGAAAATTTCAGTTGTGAAGTGAGAAAGGTCTATAGTAAAGAGATGCTTTGTTATTTCGATCTAAAAAGTGAGCAGCTATTTCTGTAGTATTTGAAGTATATATTTTTGCTCAAGTTAGTTAGAATCAGTGTCTCTCACTAAAGAAGCTCAGTGACTGCTCACTGTAGCTCTGTACAGTGGAAATCTCATGTGCTATGGAGTCTGCTCTGGGTCTGGTGAGCCTTCTCTCAAGGCTCAAGGTTGAGTCTCAAGTGCCCTGTAAGAGCTACTTCAGCTTTCAGTCAGGACCAGGGTAGCCAGCAGACAGTGCCACCGAGTTATGTAAACCCCGGGGTATTTTCCAGTCACTGCCACAGTCTCCCACAAGTCCGTCAGGGAGCAGAGCTGCATGCTGACCTGTGCCACATATCTCTTTCTGCACTTTTACCAACCTTTCTCCCATTAACAAAGACACAGCTATATACCCATGGAGCTAGGGAGGAAACAGAGCTGGTAGACAGATGGTAGGGAGTATTCAAACCCACCTTAGTATGAGTCTCTCCCAAGAGTAGCCTGAGTCCTTCATGCAGATGCTCTCCTGGCAGGCTGCCCTCCCTGTTCCCAGCATGCTTACATCCAACTAGCAGTGGGCATCCTCTCATCTAAAGCTGGGCCCCAGTGCTCCATGTTTTCGTCAGAACGAGTGGCAGGATAAACAGAATTTCAATCCAACCTCTTCTCTAACCACAAAAAAAATGTTACCCAAGTTTTAGAAATTTCAGTCCCATATGCCAACATAAAAATGTCAGCCTTTGTCAACTGACAGAGAAAAAAACAAAATGATTATGAGTGAAGAAAAAGGCTCAAGCAAAAAACCAAACTGGTGCAGTCAACTGAGGCTATATTTAACAGATGGACACCAGCTTCAAAAAACTCTCTTGAATATATAATTTGTTTTAATATTGAGTGATAAATATGATAACAACTTATGTCTGAAAGATGCAAGCAAACGTCAAATAATATTCATAAAATAAAAAATGCCATTGATAGAAAGAAAGAACATATTCTTTGTTCAATGTGTCATACATAGAGAATAGTGAATAATACAGGATATCAGGAATACGAACATACTTGAAAGTCTCTGTTAAACTGTAAATTCCATTCGAACAAAACATATTATTATGCAAATGTAACAGCTATGGTATAATACTTTGAAAATTAATGACTTCTTTCTATACTCAGATTTAATAAAGTAAAAAGGAAGTACCTGAAGAATGTGGCTACTCGGGAATAAATGTAAGTACGCTGGTGTCATCCTCAATGATCTCTGCCTAATCATTCCTTCTTTTAGCACTTAGATTTCCTTTTCATAAAGCTTAACCCTGGCACATCCTCACAGAGTATTATTTCCGCTTCTTCCTATTCTTTCCCTTCTCCTCCTTCTTCCTCTCTCTCCTCCTCTCTTCCTCCTTCTTTGTCTTCGTCTTTTAATTTAGCTTGTTCCTTCCACATGTTATTTAAAGGGAATAAAAAGATGAAACAAACTATAATCCCACAAAAGCCTGCCGAAGTTAGTTTTGCTACTCATTCTTACTGCTTTTAAAATTTCTTTTTTCTTTTCTGCCAGTTTTCTTTCTTTCTTTTTTTTTTTTTTTTTTCTCAATGTTACTTTGACTCCTCAAAAATAACAAAGCTTTAAACCCCAGTCAGCTGAGGCTCTGAGAATACTTTCAGAGTTCTCTGAAGTTACATCCAGTTCACCCTGGGACACTGGATTTTCTGCCAGTCACTAATCTTAATAATCATTATTGCTTCCAAAAATATAGGCCTCTTTTGATATAAATCATGGTAAAGGGCAGGAGCTGAATAGTTTTTAAAGTAATTGGTTTTCCAATTAAAACCACAGTCTCCTATGCTAAAAAGTCACAATGTTGAAAATCATTCTGTCAAAACAGACCTGGGCTCTAGGAAAAAATAAAATGTATTTTTAGCTCTGACAAATGTTAATTGAAATCAGCATTGGATACATCAGTGAATCAACAAACTGGGTGTTTGAAAGCTACCCCATTATAATGGGCATATATACTGAGCAGCCTTCTTCAATAACACACCAATTTATGAAATTTTAATAGAAACCGAACACTGAAAGAAAGCTTAGTGATTTAATAGTTAAGCCCTGACTTTATTTTACATTTATGTTTATCCAAAATAAGATTTACTTTTACTCCATTTAATTTTAAATAGATAATGAATTCATATGAGTTTACAGTATGAAAAAATCTGGAAAGAGTCTTGCCTCCTTTTCATCATCTGTCCAGTTTCCTTACACACTATGCCTGCCCCATTAGGTAATGACATTTTATTCTCTCAAACACTGGTTCCCCTAAAATCACCAACACAAGCTATTGATAAGACAAAGCTGAGTGTACTCTTTACTGCAGTAAAAGAGGATACTACATTGCAAAACTTTGTAGTATAAGGTCAAATTTTAATGAAAATTGGAAGCTTAGTTTAAGGCTTGTCTTTTAACACAGTGACTTGATTGGAATTGTGTAAAAGTCTCCACACAACAGTCCAGGATTAAGGAAATCATCAAGGAGAGGATTTTAAGAACTAAGAATTCAAAGAATCTTAAGGCACAAATGGTTGATGTTTTCCAGTGAAAAGCAGATAAGTCTTTGGGCAAGTTTCTATAATGAACAACCAAGACATCTGCTTGAGCATAACTGTCCCAGAGGAGGAAAGAAATGCTACTGGAAACAGTGGAAGAGTAAAGGCATGTTAGTGTAGACATAAAATATGGTTTCCACCTCAGGGTCCAGGCTGAGTATGGGAAAAGATGGGCTTAGTTTTCAATTAGTTTCTTGTGTCTCCTTCCAAAGTTTCTGCATGCAAATAAGCTTAAGCATTAGTATGCATTCTTGTTCATCTCCTCTTCTTTTAAACAAAATTGCACATTAGACACATTCTTCTGAATCTTGCTTTTTTGACTTAGAAATATATATTGAACAACTTTCCATATGAATAATGGAGAGTACATCTGTGCAAAATACAGAGGTACCAACATTTATTTGACCAATCCCCTACTGGCTGCTGCCAAACTTCTAATAAGACAAACAATGCAGCAATGGATGTCTTTGGTGAATCCCTCATTTACAATTTGAAGGATTAAATTTTGGAAATGGGATTGATCTAAAGGTATATAAATGTGTAATTTCTGACAGATATTTTCAGTTGACTTCCCGAGGGCTTATGCCAATTCACCTCCCTACCAGCTCCCATTTCATACACTACGACTGCAGCCCAGAAAGATCAAACCACCTGCTTAGTTCACCCAACCTGTTAATGAACGTGAGGCTCTAACACCCAAGTCTCATAAATCCCACTCCAAGGTTCCTATTTTCCTGAATCTGTCTAAATATGAGGCTGGCCAGTGCTGACCTCCAAGATTCCAACTGGGTGATCTCCGAAACCTCTTGATTAATGTCCAGTTTGGGAAGCCCAAGGGCTTTCCTAATCTGCACTTCCTAACCCAGTTGAAATAGCTAAGTGAATCCTACCAGAAGGAAAAGAGGGAAAAAAAATACTTAAGTGGAAGATAAGGAAAAAAATCCATGAATGAGCAATAACATAAGAGTCACCTTGTGCTATGAGACAGATTGGCTATATTAGTGTGTCTTTAAAAATAGCAACCTCATTAACAAATGCAGTGGTAATTTGCATTTTCAGACTTTAAGAACCTATTTGGTTTAATACAGTCTCCATCTCCTGCCATCCAGGTTAGTTTGGCCATCATCCTTTACACTCTAGCTCACAAAAATTAAAGTCACTACATAATTTTGGAAGCTGTAAAACCCCATATGCATAGGTCATTAACAAGCTTACTTGTTTGCTTGATCTGCCTCTGTCTGGCCTCCCAAACCTTGGCTGCTTTAGATCAGTTCACCAAGAATCAACTCCCTTGATAAATAATGTGGCTAAAGGACAGAAAAGGCCATAAAACACCCAGTCTCCTGCCATATCCAAACATCTTTGATTATCTGATTCTGCTAAGTCCAAAGTTTAGGTTACAAAGTATGCATTTCTCCTGGATCTAAAAGAACTAGAAATAAATACTGAGTGTTTTACACAAAGGAGGCATTTTAGTAAATGTTAGCTGGTAATAAGGTCTGTCCTTAAAACAATTAAAAATGACCATACACCTCATTATTAGCAACAAACATTTGTTTAAAAAATGGGGCACCTCCAGCTGGAGCAACCACCTGTACTAGAATTACAGGGAGGAGGGCAAAGGAAGGCAAGAGGACTGACTGGTGACTGGCTCGCCAGACTCCAAAGGTTCCAGCTGGAGTTGAGGCCCCAGATCCATTTAAGCATCCCCAGTAAGCCCTCTTTTTGTTGTTATTGCTGCTGTTTTGGCTGCATTGGGCAGTATGTGAGATCTTAGTTCCCTGGGGATCGACCCCATGGCCCCTGCAGTGGAAGTGTGGAGTCTTAACCACTGGACCACCAACGAAGTCTCCAATGAGCCCTTTGAACCCTGAGTAGGACTGACATGCAGGGAGACATAAAAGATGAAGAGATGTTCCATGACTGAAGTGGGGAAGGCATCTCACGGCAGAGGCGGGCACAGAGGCCTGCCTATCTATAGATCAAATACTCAAAAAGAGAGATTGCCTTGTGCTAACAACACAATGAGCAACAACCTAAAGGACTTCATTTATTACAAATAAAACACAAATGCCTGCACAACTAACAAAATAGTTTTTAATCCAATACATAGTAATTAGAGAAAAATCAGGAGGCAAAACACCTCCTCTTTTCCCTGCCCGGTAAGCCAAACATACTGCCAAGTTCTAATTTGAGGGTTATGACTTCAATGAGAATTCTGTAGCTAAATTAAATTGCTCCAGGTTTTAGATCTCCAAAATATCTGGCCTAATAGTATGCATGTTCTAGTCTGGATAATTAATTCAACTAGCTGTGATTCTTCACTTTAGTCAACAGAGGATGAAGGAGAATGCAAAATTTAACACATATACATAAGTTGCCAATTTCTTAAAGTTTCAACCAACCAAAAATAAAACAAATAAGTTGCCTGCACTCTTCGTACATGAATATAAAGATGTGACTTTGGAGTGGCGAGAATTTTTTATACGCGGTGTGTGAAATTTTTCCTATTATTTTATGGTCACATAAACTTCCACGTCTTTCATACAAATATCTTGATAATCACCTTGCAGGGTTTTTTCCTTTAAATATCTAATTAATGTGGGCAGGTCCTCATTATACAAACATTGGGTTTTTTTGATGTGTAGATGACGTAAGGTCTCTGTTCCCAGTCTCCTCCTTAACTTCAGCCATTCCACCGCTTTTATTTTTTTATTTTTTTTCATTTATTTTTATTATTCCACTGCTTTTAAAAACTCCAGCAAAAAGCAGATTTCAGGAAAAGACAGTTTGATTCCATTTACATTAAAGAAGTTAATGGAAATAAAAGCTACGTATACATTTACATATATGTATGTAAACAGGAGAGAACTGTCTGGAAACTTGACAGTATTTCCCTGTTTAAAGAAATGAGATAATTGGAAGGGAGAGATATTTTTCATTTCAAATATTTAATGAAGTGATAATGTGTTTACATATTATAAGAAATGATCTAAAATAAAACTTATTGATTAAATTTCAATTATAAGATAAAATTGCAGTCTACACTGCAAAATTTGTTTTGATGCTTAATTGTACTCCCCTAAGAATGTAACCTCCCAGAAAAACTTTTTTTGCATGTAGAGAGATAATTTGTATCAAATGGAATAATCTAAGAAAAGAAGTTTGTTTTTTTTTTTAAATAAATGCTTAGAAAAGCTCAGTGGCTATAGACACTGGCTCCTTTGGTCACCTGTATTTTGCTGCCATGAAGGAGGAATCTTATCCATCTTAAGTGCTTTTTACTCAACCCCTCATTGTGCATAGTAGAGATTCTGTACAATCAGTTCCAGTCAAGTTTGTTCCCGTGTCCTTTCGGATTCTTTCAAAGAACGTTCTTTTTCAAAGCCAGTATCTTGTGCTACTAACCTTCGAGCACCCCTTTACTAGAGCTGCACATCAGACTGAATTCTGATCGCTCTCCCCTCAACCTATCAGTCCTCTCTCATTGCTTTGCTTGGCTCTTGGCCAAGCTTTTCGAGCAGCCAGCCTATACCAGGAGCTCTAAATAAACTGTTCTAAGAGAACAAGCCTTTAAAAGCATTTCCCTGTATTTGATCAGGAAACCCACTTATTCCTCTCCTCTGAGGACAAATTAAATTTAAAAAATCCTGTAGGCCATCATCTAATTCTATTCATCTAGGATTCATTGAGTCTTGAGATGCTTAAGACATTCAAGTAGATACTGTAGCATCTACAATAAGATAATATTTCCGTCCTCAAGAAGTTTACAATCTAGCAAAACTAAATCATCATCCTTTAATTCCATGCCTTACCTAGTATTATAAGGTATGTACTCTTAGAATCTTTGCAGAATTTTTTTTTCCTTTTCTATTGCAGTAAAACTAAAATCTACCATTTTAATTATTTTTAAGTGTACAATTCAGTGGCATTAAGCACAGTAACAGAATTGTGCAACCATCACCACTATCCATTTCCAGAACTTTTTCATCATTTCAAATAGAAATTTCTGTACCCATTAAATGATAAATTTCCAATCCCCCCTCCAGTATCTGCTTTGTCTCTATGAATTAGTCTATTTTAGGTATCTAAGAGGAATCATATGGTACTTGTCCTTTGTGTCTGTCTTCTTTCATTCAACATAATGTTTTCAAGGTTTATCTATGTTACAGCATATATTGTAATTCCATTCCTTCTTAAAGCCAAGTAATATTCCTCCATATGCATTTTTTATTTTTTTTCATCTGTTGATGGACACTTGTCATTGCACCTTTTGACTGGTTTTTTTTTTTTTTCTTATTAAGGGAATCTTTTACATATTTCTACAATCTCTATATTTGGTTTAGTTTGAGAAACTCAGATCAGTCTTTTTCAAGTGTCCTCAGCCTCTTTGATATGTATACAATGAAAAGCAAGTCACAGAGAAGTCAAATCGTGTGTAGAGTGGTCTTCAGCTTTAACAAGGCGCAGCTTCTGCCATTATGCACACTCCCATCTTACATACATGCCCACTACACATACATACCACGTGTTGATGTCTGGTGACAGGCATGTTAGGTTCTATTTTATAGTTAAAGAAGGAACATATTTTCCATTGGGATCTTATAACAAAATTTGCAAAGGAACATGAAGAGGATGGTATGCTGTCTATTTCTCTTCAGATTTTCTAGGTTTGACCCCCTACTGAGCGACTTCACTTTCACTTTTCACTTTCATGCATTGGAGAAGGAAATGGCAACCCACTCCAGTGTCCCTGCCTACCAGGAAGGGATTGGTGGGCTGTCGTCTATGGGGTTGCACAGAGTTGGACACAAGTGAAGCGACTTAGCAGCAGTAGCAGAAGACTGAGGATTATAATATAGAATATTCTTTAGAGATTTTTGGGTGACATTTTCAAGATAAGCAGAGTTGCATCAAGGCTCAAGTGACAATATGCCTCAGAGCTGGGAAGACCTTCTTACTTCTAAAACAAATCCAGCATTAAGAATTTCGCAGACTGAAGACCATCAGCAAGCACAGACAGAATTGTCTTCCTGATGGGCAATCACAGGGTAGCCTTCTTCCTTCTGCTAGCAGCTCTGAGATATAGACAGGGCTAGAACAAGAGCAGGAAAAGAACCCAGATGTGACATGGTGCTCACAGGTAACAAACTGCTGTGGGGATAGACATGAGGCATCTTTTGGGAAATTATTGGTAAATACTTTTAGGAGAAATAATATTCTGCCAATATGTGGCAGGGAGTATTATCTGATGCTACAATGTCTTTGGTACATATGTTGTGTTGTTGAGTTGCTAACTCAAGTCCGACTCTTTTTGCAACCCCATGGACTGTATCCCACTAGGCTCCTCTGTCCACAGGATTTCCCAGGCATGAATACCGGAGTGGGTCACCATTTCCTTCTCCAGGGGATCTTCCTGAACCAGGGATCAAACCCTCATCTTCCGCATTGTCAGGTGGATTTTTTACTACCGAGCCATCAGGGAAGCCCTTGGTATATACAGGCCTGCTTCCAGGCCTACTATAATCATGATTCTGGCTTTTGAACCATCAAATTCTAAGTCTGTAGGAACCTGAGTATATGTTATAGACACCTCCTAAGAAACTCTGGGTTTCCACTGCCAACAATATAGAGATCATTGTTTTTCAGAGTTCTATACTAAATCTGCTCTCAGTGACAATATCAACCAGCTGTTGATACTCCTTGCCACGCGAAAAATAGTGGACATGCTGGAAATGTTATCAGTGTCAATGTAATTTTTAGAGTAAAATGAATAATGACAAAAGATGGTAATTTGAGGCTCTTCAAAGACAAGACCTTAAGGAGACAATCAATCTGTTTCAGCAAGAGACATACAATATATGTCAAATATAAAGTGAGGTATATTCTCAAACTACTCCTTATTAAAATGGGGGTGACTGTATAGCCAAGTCTAGACAATGACTTATATGATAGGGTAACTCACTATTGTTTTATTTTACTCATTTAGAGAAGACATATAATTAGTCAAGGAAGGCAAGGCCATGCTGTGATGACAAAGTAACTCCGAAGTCTGTGTGACCTGACACAACTCGTTGATTTCTCTCACATGACCTGTCCCTCACAGGTTCACAGACCTCGGTTCCACGTGCTTGCCCAGGAATCCGGGATGCTTGTGTCTCCACCATATTGTAATTGTGCCTTGTGGAACATGTCTTGTCGACAACAGATAGTACTACAAACTCGTGCACAGATTTTTCCCTACCTTAGGTAGGAAGAGACCCAAATGCTACCCCCATATGGCATTGGCCAAAACTCTCCACTTAATTTCATCTAATTGCAAGGGGGTTGGGAAGTATAAGAAAAGAATGCAATATTTGGTGAGCTTTATAGTCTCTGCTCCATTAACTTGACATGACCTATGTCAGTCTTTGTTTGGAATGTGTAATAGCAGTCAGCTGACAGCCTGCGTTTTAAAAGGGAAAATAATAAATGTAACACAAATTCAAAATTAAAAAATTTTTGTAAACAAACTTTTAAAGATAATTTGAAAGCAACCCAATGAGTAGTTACATTGTACAGATCTCATCTACACGCTAAAAATAAATTTTAAAAATAATTTTTTTAATGTTATACAAGTGAGTACTTATGACACGAGATAGTGTCCACTCACAGCATCATACATGGATTCAGAAAGATATCTTCACTAAGGCAGAAGTGAAACTTTAAAAAGCCATGAGCCCAAAGGCAGCACACAGTCAGACAGTGAGCAGGAGTACGCAGCAGCGGTCTCCCTGTGAGTGCACCCCTCCTCCGCCTCCACACCACAGCTTGGCACCAGGTCTGGGCAGCCAGGCCCTGGGATAAGAGTGCATCTGTGGAGGCCGTCCATGCTCACAGGGCTTTGTGCAAAAGGAGCATTCACAGCAATGGTGTTTTCCAAAGAAACCTCCATACCACCACCACCGCCTCTACTTTCTAGATCCTTGAAGTCAGGGACTCCAGAGCCACAGAGTCACTTCAAGACATTTCCTCTGAAAGTCTGCTCGAGGGTGATGTGGCAGCACACTCTGGAATTTCACATTTACCCTACCCCAGGGTTCACTGCAGTCATTCTTTTTGGCGCAGTTACATAAAAGACTGGGCAAAGCCAGCTGGGTCTCCAGTCAGAGGGCCAGGGCTTGGTCCCCTGAGAGGCAGGGATCCTATACAAAGGATGCTAAAGCAGAATGAGCCAAAGATACCAATGTGCTGAAAGGCCCCAAGTCAAAACGTCAGAAAAATAAGACACCATACATTGAGCAAGGCACAAAGGCAGGAGTGTTATGATGAACATGGGAAACAGAATCAAGATGCAGAATCTGGATTAACTTTGGAACAAGAGCAACTTAGGGATCAGTGAGATTTGGAACAATTTCAGTGAGGCATTTCAGTACATAAATGAGATGTAAAACTTATGCTGGAGACCTTGCACTTTTTTTCTCTTTTAATTTCCTAAAGCAGGTTAGTTTTCTGCTTAAGGTAGACTCAACCAAATTCTCTAGAAACTGCAAGAAGCCCCCAGAGATGTCCATAAGCTAAACAACAGACAGAGTCCCACCACTGCCTCTTCCCCCTCATACGAGAGCAGCAATCCCAGCCCAGGAGCTGCCAGCTTTATAAAGTTCTGTGACACCCAACCTACTTGGAAAGGATAAGTTTATATCCTCGTAACCTGTTCTTTCCCACTGCTACTCCAATACTGGCCACTCCTGCTCTTGAGCACATACCAAAAGGCAGCACTTGAATGGTCAGCCTCGCCAGCAACCAGAACCAGTGACAGCCCAGTTCAGCATGTTTTAGCAGCAAACTCTTAATACTGCTGAGAAAATGGAAACCATCTGCGGTTCTCACACCAAGCCAGAAACTGCCACTTTACCCGGCCAATCCGTCTGACTGAACTTCTGGACCACCAGACACAAGCTCCCTAAGAGAATAAAGTCAGACAAGATGTCTTTTTTATATCTAGCGCCACTGTGATTTTCCTGCTTTGCATGCAAGTTGGATGACTTGTGACAGACTTGGTAACAACTCCATAGCCCATAGTTAATGATACAGCCTTAACATTTATTTTTATCTTATAGAACATGGCCTCACCTTCTTCATCTCTTCTGATTCCTTCTTCATCTACCTATTTACCTATCATCTATTTGCCTAACTACCTATCAATTTATCCATCCATCCATCCATTCACCCATCTCCCCATGCATGTATCTACATATCTCCTATCTATCTATATTCCTGTTTACCCATACCATCTAGGTATGTGATGCTGTAACACATACCACAGACTAAGTCGCTTAGAACAAATATATTTTTTCACAGTTCTAGACACTAGATGTATGAAATCAAGGTTTCAGCAGGGCTGGAGCCCTCTGAAAGCTATGAAAGAGAATCTGACCTGCCTTTCTCCTAGCTTCTGGTGGCTTGCTGATAATCATTGGGATCTTTACCTATGGATGCAGCACTCTGCTCTCTTATTTCACCTTCACATGACCTTCTCCCTGTATGTGTCTGTCTCTGTGTCTAAATTTTTCCTTTTCATAGACACACTGGTTTAGGGTCCAGTCTAATGACTTCATCTTAACTTGATAATCTGTAAAGTCCCTATTTCCAAATAAGGTCACATTCACAGGCACTGGGGATTAAGACTTTAACATTTTTGGGAAGACATCGTTCAATCCATAACACGCTGTCCAATGTAAGGTTCTCCAGCTTTTCTCATCAAGCCCCATGTTAGCAGGTTAAAGAGAAACCACAGCCCCTTGGCTTCACTTATTCTCATATATAAGTGGCAAATGAAGCCAGTAATAAGAGTGAATATAGAGTTTAGTAAAATTACATACAAATTTACATTAGCAATAGGACTATTGGTGATTTGTATCAGAATTATATTCATATTTAAATACCTAGCTTTTAGAAAATTGTTGCATCAACACAAACTTAAGGTTAACCAATAAATCCACAGAAAATTTTAACTATTGTACAAAGATAAGCTAAAAATTATTTATAATTTAAAAACTAGAATAACAGTGATACAAAGCACTGAACCACTCAAGACCACACTGGTGACTGACAGGAGCCTTGATAAAAGAGTCTTTTCTGAAAAAATTTAAAAATCCAACTGTTTGCATTTGCACTTCTGCAGCAGAACCTCTGCAACTGTGCTAAACATTATGGGACCCAAGTTTCTTAAAGAATATTGAAAAATCATGCTGATCAACTGTAGGAATGCCAGACTTTTTGCAGATATCCAGGTGACCACCCATTCCAGAGTCATATGAATAACCCCTCTGGAAGTATACACGGACCACAACTATGATGTCATATAGACTGGTCCTGAGAAACATGCCAGCTTAAATTATAAAAATAAAATATTTTCATTCTAATGTCAAAGGAAGGAAATGCCAAAGAATGTTCAAACTACCACAAAATTGCACTTATCTCACATGCTAGCAAAGTAATATTCAAAATTCTCCAAGCCAGGCTTCAACAGTACATGAACCGAGAACTTTCAGATGTTTAAGCTGGACTTACAAAAGGCAGAGGAACCAGAGATCAAATTGCCAACATCAGTTGGATCATAGAAAAGCAAGAGAGTTCCAGAAAAACATTTATTTCTGCTTTATTGACTATGCCAAAGCCTTTGACTGTGTGGATCACAACAAACTGTGGAAGATTCTTCAAGAGGTGGGTATCCCAGACCACCTTAATGACTGCTGAGAAACCTGTATGCAGGTCAAGAAGCAACAGTTAGAATTGGACATGGAAGGACAGACTGGTTCAAAATTGGGAAAGAAGTTTGTCAAGGCTGTATATTGTCACCCTGCCTATTTAACTTATATGCGGAGTACATCATGGAAAATGCCAGGCTGGATGAAGCACAAGCTGGAATCAAAATTGCCAGAATAAATATCAATAACCTCAGATATGCAAATGACACCACCCTTATGGCAGAAAGCGAAGAAGAACTAAAGAGCCTCTTGATGAAAGTGAAATAGGAAAGTGAAAAAGTTGGCTTAAAACTCAACATTCAAAAAATGAAGATCATGGTCTCATTACTTCATGGCAAATAGATGGGGAAACAATGGAAACAGTGACAGACTTTACTTTTGAGGGCTCCCAAATCACTGCAAATGGTGACTGCAGCCATGAAATTAAAAGACACTTACTCCTTGGAAGGAAAGTTACGACCAACCTAGATAGCATATTAAAAATCAGAGACATTACTTCACTGACAAAATTCCATATAGTCAAAGCTATGGTTTTTTTCCAGAAGTCATGTATGGATATAAGAGTTGGACCACAAAGAAAGCTGAGCACCAAAGACTTGATGCTTTCAAACTGTGGTGTTGGAGAAGACTCTTGAGAGTCCCTTGGACTGCAAGGAGATCAAACCAGTCAATCCTAAAGGAAATCAGTCCTGAATATTCTTTGGAAGACTGATGCTGAAGCTGAAGCTCCAATACTTTGGCCACCTGATGCGAAGAGATGGCTCTTTAGAAAAGACCCTGATGCTGGGAAAGATTGAAGACTGGAGAAGAAGGGGACGACAGAACATGAGATGGTTGGATGGCATCACCTACTCAATGGACATGAGTTTGAACAAGCTCTGGGAGATAGTGAAGCATGGGACTGGCATGCTGCAGTCCATGGGGTTAGAAAGAGCTGGACACAACTGAGCATCTGAGCAACAACAACAAATCAGTAATGATTCTCAGTTTCTAGTAACTAGCCCCTAATTGCTTTTACAAATGATGGGTTATGTAATTAATATAATTTACCTAGAAGAAATAAAATACTTGTTTACATTAGTTCACAAGCACTGTATTGTGAACAACTGATTGAGCTCTACTCAATCCATGAGATCAAACCCTCTTCTTTATAAAGAATGCCATCACTTTCAATCACATGACTACTGCAAGATAAGCTATTTCATACAATATAACACAGATCATATCTCCTGGCCATCTCTGATAGGTCCAAGTCTGTGTATTGGAACTTCCCAAGTTGAACCAAAATAGAAGAAAATATAAAAATTACAACAATTGTTGCATGCTTACTCTATTTCAATGGCTATTCTAAGAATTTTCTACATAATAACTCATTTAATCCCATTCTGTTGGAGCTGTTAATACTCCTATTTTATATGTAAGAGTACTAAGGGTCACACATGTTAAGTGACTTGCCCAAAGTTAAACAGCTAGTAAATGGCAAGGTCATAACTCAAAGCAGATGGTTTAATTCAATAAGCCATTCCTTTGTCCAGTGTGGTATACTACTTCTTTGATCTTGAGAGATACAGAAGAGGAGAGAGTTCTTCTATGGCTGATGCCCTCCAAGTAACAAGGAACATAAGAGAGAGAAAAATAATAATGCAGCAAACCAATAGACAAAGTGGATCACATTTAAGTTCCTGTTTCCAGGCATTCTGCGGACAAAAAAAAGTTTCTGTTTTAGGATCCCAAGAGATTCTCTAGCGTTTGTATGATATAACTTGCAGGCAAACAAGTCTAACTAAGGAAACAATTAGATTTTTTTTCTCTATCTTCTAGTTGTTTACCTCTTTGGAAAAGAGATAAAATTTTCATGGGTTTCTGTTTACAAAAAAAGCACATGATTTAGGATACTTCTACTAAGACAGTGTCCATGGAGCAGAAGCAATAGCATCCACTGAGAGTCAGTGAGAAATGCAGAATCTCAAGCCCTATCCCAGATCTACTGAAATAGAACTGGCATTTTAACATGGTTGCCAGGTGATGTGTATGAACATTAAATTTAAGAAACCCTGATCTGAATAACCTTAAAAATCCTTCCATCCAAAGCATCCGGAGGAGCATGATAACAACATTCCACATACACACATGACTGAGGACCTAAAAGTAAAAGAAAAGCTCCTAAATGAAGAGGAAAACTAAAAAACGGAAATTCAGTAGAAGCTGAAATGGTAAATGGGAGCTAAAGCTTTGTTGATATCAGGAAATAGAGAATGAGGGGTGGATCTAGAAGGATTCATATATTATGAGCCATAAAGCAATGAACTTCAGCTTAGGAAAGTCAGGGTGCTGAAACAGACTCCACACAAAGAGGGTATTCTCAAAAGGATCCACTTTTGAGAAAGACTGGATCAGGAAGAGGACATTTTAACCATCAAGAGGATGGACCTATTTGTTGAAGTAACAGAACTTTAGGGAATGAATACATAATGCATAGGTAGAGCAGCAGATTAAAAACCTGAAGAGGAAGACAGATGTGAAGAAAGGATTAAGGATGAAACCAATATAAATAGAGATGCAAACCATGAGAGTGAGGTTAAGGAGAGCAAAAGAGAGAATGAGAAGGTCCAGCATGTATCTTTAAAGAGACCAGCAGGAGGGAAAGGAGGAGACAGGAAAGAGGCAATATTGAAAAAGATAATAGCTGTGACTTTTTCACAACTGGTAAAAGAGAATCCTTAGTTACAGGAACCCTGATGAGTCTCAGGTAGAATTAATACAGCTAAATCTATATACATCAGCCCTCAGCCTGAAACTACAAAAAGTGAAAAGGCCAGAATAAAATGATCAGTTATTTATCAAGGGACACTAATTCTTAGACTGACAACAGACTTCTCAATGATAACAACAGAAGAAAACAATTCAACATCTTCCAAGTACTGAATAAAATGAGCCATCATTCCAAAATTTTAAATGCATCAAACCATAATTTTAAAAGAGTGAAATACATTTTCAGGGCTTCCCAGGTGGTGCTAATGGTAGAGAACCCGCCTGCCAATGCAGGCAGACATGAGACATGTGGGTTCAACCCCTGGGATCATCCCCTGGCATCCTCCTCTGGGTTGGGGAGATCCCCTGGAGGAGGGCATGGCAACCCACTCCAGTATTCTTGCCTAGAGCTCTATGCCTTAATCTTGTAACCTAAAAGTTTTTAAAGTGTCTATGATTCTCTCCATCCGTGAGCAGTATCACCGCCGATTAGAAGGCAGCAAGATACCAGAAAATGCCTTCTGATGACAAAATTATGACTCCTACACTGAGCAGTGTCTCTGGTGGAAATCACCCCTTTGTGGAGCTTTGTGGAAAATGAACAGGCTCTCAGGTGCTGAGTCAGGAAATTTGCATTCAAGTTTTAGCCCTACTGAAAAGTGGCCATGGGACTTTGGAAATTTACTCTGGTTTCTCGTGTACAAAAAGAAGCAAGTGAGCTCTTCATCTTTACAACTCCAGTTTCCATTTCTCTGTATTTCTCCCTGCACCTTCCTGACTGATGTGAATTGACATCTACCCTAGGACCACACACGACTATTTCACAAAATATAATAAGATTGTTGTTCAGTCGTTCAGTCATGTCCAACTCTCTGCAAACCCATGGACTACAGTATGCCAGGCCTCCCTGTCCTTCACCAGCTCCCTGAGTTTGCTCAAACTCATGTCCATTTATTTAGTTGGTGATGTCATTCAACCACCGAGATGGTTTCACACTTTCACTGCAAAAATCTCAAACTGAAAATCTCAGTCCAACAAATACAGAGTGGCAGACTAGACACTCTTTATATCAACTTCTCCCCTGGAGTTGGCAACCCACTCCAGTATTCTGGCCTGGAGAATACCACGGACAGAGCAGCCTAGCAGTACAGTCCATGGAGTAGCAGAGAGTCGGACGTGACTAAGAGTCTTTCACTTCACTTCACTTAATATCAACTTTTCAAAAGAAAAGCTCCTAAAAGTTCAAATTTCAAGCCAGTTCTACCCTTACCTTGCACCCCATGCCTACAACCAAAAAGTCACAACTCTTCTGAGTTTTGCCACATTTAGCTGATGAGACTCACCAAGACTCCTATGAATTTCCATCCTCCTGGCACCACCCCACACTTGTTCTTCCTTCTAAACACATCAGCGCTTTCTTTGTGATTTAAGTTACCATGCTCCTACTTCCAACAGAGAATGAAAAAGATGATTTATCATTTTGCCTTTAATGGCCACAAGAAATATTGAATTCTTCTGGCCGAAAAGTACATTTCCCACAGGGGATCATCTTAAATCTTAATTACAAGTTTATGTATTATTCAGGCAATGCTAGAAACTTAGCTTTGGGTTAGCATTACATCATTAGTCTTCATTCGCTCCTTCTTGGATTTTGCCCTCACTTCCAAATGATGGTCATTCCAGTCTTGTTGCTTCTTTAATTACACTTCAGTCACAATCACCTTTTCCCCAGAGCGCCTGACTTTCTCTGGCAGAATGCCCATGACTTCTCCAACAAAAGGGCTTGACTCTCCACTGGGGTCCTTACTGACAAGCATTATACATATATACAAATAGGCTATTTATCGCCCCCAGAAATCCAGCAGATTGGATTCCCTATCTATTTCCTTCTCATAGGGAAGGGTCAACGAGTTAATACAAAGAGTTCTCTTCTCACAGTGTACATTTGAGTACATACACATGCACACACTCACACATTCTATACACACACTCAAAGATTTTAAAAAAGGCAGACAACTCTTCAGCAGTTGCTCAGATATGCTATTTATTGGCTTTATTAAAAGCCTACGATTTGAGTCAACAGCTAATCCTTGTCAGGAGCTTTCTGGGCAAGGTCATCTCACTACACACCTGAGCCCTTTAGCACCGCTTTCTGTAACACTTCACGGTTCTCCCTTTATGTTTCCAGGGTGCTCTTCACACCTGATTCTCCATGAGCTGTGACGTTTTTCTAAGTGAGCCTTTTACATCTTTCTATACAGGGTGTGATGAACAAACTCCCCATCCCCTTGGTCTCTCCCAGAAAAAGTCCTAAAATCAAAGAATTCAATTTGAAAATGATGCCACTCCTAGCAGGATACAAAAAGGTCAACCCAAGAGCTGTTACGATTTCTGTTTTGTTGTGTGATGCTAGGCTTTCCTTAGGACAGAAAAGAGCCAAATACTCCAAAGCACGATCATGGAAATCTGTCACTCCAAACATGCAAAGCCAGGAACGTGCTAACAAAAGAAATATTCTTTCCCTTTTTAGGGTCTTTCTTTTTTTGATGTATGATTTTCATACTGTTAAGTGTACATTATTAACTCTACAGCTAAGTGAATTCTTACTTTATTTAGTTTTTACCTGTGTATGCATCACCCAGATCAAGACATAAGACATTTATGTCACTCCAGAAAATTCCCTGCACCCCTTGCCAGTGCAATACTCACCTCAAAGACACCCTCTACTCTGACTTTCATCATCATCGATTATTTGTATCTGCCTTTAACTTCACATGTATGGAATCACACAGGTATGCACATTCTTGCCTGGTGTTACTAGTCTGAAAGGACGTTTCTGAGATTGAGCCATGTTTCTTTGTTTATCCATCCTTCCTTCCTCGGCTGCATAGCAGTAGTCCACTTCATAAATACGTTACCCTACAACTTGCTCCTACATTCTCCTACCGTTGGACATTTGTACTCTTTCCAGTTTGGGGCTAACTAAAGCTTCAAAAAACACCTAATATGCCTTTTGGTAAATACAGATGCTCATTTTTCTCGGAAATACACTTGGGAATAGAATTGTTGTGTCACAAGATCGAAGTGTGTTTGGCTTTAACAGATGCCAACTAAGTTTTCCAAAGTAACTGAACCAATTTACACCCCCCTCAGCAATTCTAGCTGCTCTGTTATCCCCTAATGTTTTCAGTATTTTAATTACAGACATTCTATGGTTTTGTTCTATTCTCTCATTATGTCTTTCACTTGAGGTACATGCTTTACCTTTATTGATTTACTGATGCTTAATATCTATACATGCTGGATATGAGTCCTTCGTCAGGTTTGTGGGTGTGTGTATATAGATATAAGTAATATATATAATGAATGTCTTAACTCAATGTGAGGCTTGCCCACTTTCTTAATGATGTCTTCTGATGAACAGAAGGTTTTACTTTTAATGAAGTTTAATATATCTTCTTTTCTCTTTTTTTTATAGCTTAATGTGTTTTGGGGGTCTTATTGAAGTAATCTTACCTAATCCATGGTAATTTTCCTTTGTTACATTCTAAACGCTTTATTGTTTTACCAGTCATATTCAGATCTATGGCCCACCTTTAATTAATTTTTATGGTGAGATCAATTTAAGATTCATTTTTCCCCAAATAGATACTACTTTCTCCAGCACCATTTATTGGAAAGTAATCATTTGTCCCCTGAAGGCAAGGCACTTTTATTGAATCATGTCACCATATATGTGCCACCCTTCCATTTCAGGACCCTCTCTGCTCCACTGCTCTATCTGTCATCCTTCCTTGCACCAAAATGTGATTTCCACAAGCCAAGACTAGCTTGTGTGTCTCTGATGAATGCAAGTTACCTCACATCATGATAAACCCTCACTGACTTCACTGTTGTTCCACCTCCAAACCCTCCCTTCTCTGCTCAGCTGTGATGCTGGGACTGGGACTCTGTAGACCGCTCTCCTGTCCCAGCAGCTTCCTGTTAGTTTCTGCCAATAGAGGTCACTACAGGAGGACTGTGAGCTGGAGGAAGAACAAAGAACTTGCTCCTTCCTACTTGCCATCTTCATTCCCATCAGTGTGGCCCAGCCATGGTTCCCAATAGCAGCAGCAGCATTTAAGCGCTGGTTCAAGCTTCACCTTTATCTCCTCACCCCCAGAGCTGGCTTCAATGCACTCCCTCAGAGATACCAGCACCAGGCAGCAGCTTCCCATATTCAAGTCTAGGTGTCAGCTCTGGGGGACCCCAACACCAACCTCCAGAGTCCCATTAGCCTCACACTCTTCCACTTCCTCCGCTCTAGGGTAACAGTCGCTTCATGAAGTTCCTATCTCTGCATTACCTCACTCATCCCATATAAGAGCCTTCTTAAGTGAACAATGCAAGAAACAGAGGAACACAATAGAATGGGAAAGTCTAGAGATCTCTCCAAAAAATTTCAAGTTGCCAAGGGAACATTTAATGCAAAAATGGATACAATAAAGGACAGAAAAGGTGTGGACCTAACAGAAGAAGAAGATATTAAGAAGAAGTGGCAAGAATACACCTAAGAACTGTATAAAAAAAGGTCTTAATGACCCATATAATCATGACAGTGTGACTACTCACCTAGAGCCAGACATCCTGGAGTGTGAAGTCAAGTGGGCTCTAGAAAGCATCACTACCAACAAAGCTAGTGGAGGTGATGGAATTCCAGCTGAGCTACTTAACATCCTAAAAGTTGATGATGTGAAAGTGCTGCATCAATATGCCAGCAAATTTGGGAAACTCAGCAATGGCCACAGGACTGGAAGAGGTCAGTTTTCATTCCAACCCCAAAGAAGGGAAATGCAAAGAATGTTCCAACAGCTACACAATTGGGCTCATTTCTCATGCTAGCAAGGTAATGCTCAAAATCCCCCAGGCTAGACTTCAACCATACGTGAACCAAGAACTTCCAGATGAACAGTTTGGATTTAGAAAAGGCACAGGAACCAAAGATCAAATTGCCAACATTAATGGATGATAGAAAAATCAAGGGAATTCCAGAAAAATACCTACTTCTGCTTCATTGACTATGCTTAAGCCTTTGTCTGTGTAGATCACAACAAACTGTGGAAAATTCTTAAAGAGATTAAAATACCCAACCACCCTACCCATCTCCTGAGAAACCTGTATGTAGGTCAAGAAGTAACAGTTAGAACCAGACATAGAACAACAAACTGGCTCAAAATTGGGAAAGGAGTGCATCAAGGCTGTATATTGTCACCCTGCTTATTGAACTTATATGCAGAGTACATCATGCAATATGGCAAGCTGGATGAAGCTTAAGCTGGAATTAAGATTGCCAGGATAAATGTCAATAACCTCAGATATGCAGATGATACCACCCTAATGGAAGAAAGCAAAGAAGAATTAAAGAGCCTCTTGATGAAGGTGAAACAGAGTGAAAAAGCTGACTTAAAACTCAACATTCAAAAAATGAAGATCATGGCATCTGGTCCCATCTCTTCATGAAAAATAGGTGGGGAAAAAATGGAAATAGTGACAGACTTCATTTTCTTGGGCTCAAAAATCACTGTGGACACTGACTGAAGCCATGAAATTAAAAGAAAAGCTTGGAAGAAAAGCTATGATGAACCTAGACAACATATTAAAAAGCAAAGACATCTCTTTGGCGACAAAGGTCCATGTAGAAAAAGCTGTGGTTTTTCCAATAGTCATGTATGGCTGTGAGAATTGGACCATAAAAAAGGCTGAGTGCTGAAGAATTGATGCTTTCAAGCTCTGGTGCTAGAGAAGACTCTTGAGAGTCCCTTGGACAGCAAGGAGATCAAACCAGTCAATTCTAAAGAAATCAACACTAAATATTTATTGGAAGGACTGATGCTGAAGCTCCAATACTTTGGCCACCCGATCTGAAGAGTCAGCTCACTGGAAAAGACCCTGATGCTGGGAAAGATTGAGAGTAGGAGGAGACAGTGGTGACAGAGAATGAGATGGTTGGATGGCATCATCAACTCAATCGACATGAGTTTGAACAATTCCAGGAGATGGTGAAGGACAGGGAAGCCTAGCATGCTGCAGTCTATGGGGTTGCAAAGAGTCATATACAACTGAGTAACTGAAAAACAACAACAACAACATCCCATATTACCCTTCCATTCTCCAATACCAGTTCCCGGTACTTTTTGTTTCTGTTAAAATATATGGTGTCATGCCATTTGCCCAACTGGACTTTGACTAATACTCTCACTAACAGAGAGGATAAAGTAGAACTGAGTAGAATGAGAGAACACACTCTTCCTCCTGGAAATGGAGCCCCTGGTCACAAGCCCCAGAGATGAACACCTATGTTCACCCTGTGCGTTTTAGTTAAAGGCAATACCAGGAAACATCAAAGCATAAAGGCTTCCTTGGAAAAGGGTACAATTTCCTCAGGGATGTTAAAGTTGTTTAACTGAAAAACCTGTGTATTACAGCAGAGGGTCACATACAAAAGAAGTGAGGTCAGTGATAGGAAACATATGTAAGCAACACTGAGCATAGGAAATCCAAAAGTCTAAAAATATATTCCCTTTTACAATAAAAAGAAACATTTGGGGATTTCTCTGGTGGCTCAGTGGTTAATAATTCATCTGCAAAATGGAGGGGACATGGGTTAGATCCCTGATCTGGGAAGATTCCACATGGTGCAGAGCAGCAATGACGATGTGCCCCAACTACTGAGCCCACAAGCCCCAACTACTGAAGCCCACATGCCCTAAAGTTCATGCTCTGCAACAAAAGAAGCCACTGTGTTGGGTAGCTTATGCACCACAGCTAGAGCGTAGCCCCCACTCACCACAGCTAGAGAAAGCCCATGTGCAGCGAAGACACAGCACAGGCTAAAAGTAAATGAATAACATTTCCCAAAAGGAAACATTTAGTCCAATTAATACTTCAACTGTAGACTCTCCTACCATGCAATACCCTTTTGAGTATGTCTTTGAGTACGTCTAACATGGGGTTGCAAAGAGTCGAACACGACTGCGCGACTGAACTGAACTGAACCCTTCAGTAAAGTACTTCATATATACGCAGTTTGGTCTGGCAGAAATTCAAGTAATGGTGGGACTGAAGGAGAGACGGGTTTGCTCTGCCCTGTTTTTCCTCTTCTGGAAAATGTTATGAGTGACCATTTAATAAATATCCTCTTGTATCCTTTTGACAAAATGTAAAAGACTGAATAATTGAAACAACAAATTATTTTTAAGTGACTATGATGGAAAAGAGAAATAAAACAATGATATTAAAAAGTATTACTGTGATATTTTCAAATTACCTAGTAATCAATTACCTACATGCTTAGGATTTTATTGATCATGAAAAATAGTCAAGATTTTGCATGAGTTGCTGCTTGGAAAAATTGCTGTGGTAGTTACTATACATATTCTTTTCAACAAATGTGGCTGTGTACCCAGAACTCAGAATATGAAAAGAGATCAAAATAATAAGAGAATAAAAGATATAAAATATAGGTATGCATTTATATATGTGTGTGTCTGTGTGTGTGTATATATATATATATATTATACATATATATATATATAATACATATATACATACATATATATATATATATTTTTTTTTTCCCCCCCCAGACAGGGACAACAGAAAAATGAGACAGAAGCAGTTTCAGAAGAAAAAGCTCCTGAGAAGAAGAAAGTCTGGAGTCTATAGATCAAGACAACTAAATTAACATAAAGCAACTCCAAAACTACAAAAGAATGAACTAATAAAGTCATTAGAAATAAAAATAATATTCAGAAATGTGCCTAGTTACTTACATAATCTACTAAAATCAGTTTCCTGTATAGGAAATTAGCTTATTAGAAAACAGATTTTTTTTTAAATTCCAAATTTCTGATTTGGATGTTCCCTCCCCAACTATACATACACACAAAATTTCCATTTAAAAGGCAGTAAATCCATACTAATAAAGATAAAACATAACAACTGTGAAAGTAAGAATTGTTTTTCATCAGAAATATGGATGGCTTTCTGAAAGATAAAAAGCACAACAGATTATAGTTACAGATAAACCAGAGCAGAGGAAACCAAAATGCAAAATAAGCACAGGGCAAGCCTTCAGCAGAAGTAGAGGTTATTCCTTCCAGGAAAGTTGTAGGCTCAGAATTGGCAGGAACAGAAGCCAGATGGGCGGTGAAGCACCATTTAAGGTAATTAAGGAAAGGACTGCCTTTGACAGCTGGACCATGCAGTCCTTCTCTGCCCAGTGGATACAGAAGCAGCCTAATGCACCTGCCCTGAGCCAGAATGCTGAGCACTACTGATACTTCCCAAGCCTAAACAAAGGGAAAGGGGTGCTTGGCTACTGTACTTCTAGTCAGAGCCTACACCAGCTCTTGCAGGAGTGAAACACACCCAACCTGTACAGCGTTCTTCACTTGGTGACCATAGGGGCCTTCCACACACACCAGATGGAAGTTCACCTAGAAGCAGTGCTTTGCCAGCTACAATGGCACCTAGTGTGTGCTCGAGCAAAGAGTCAGTATCTGAGGTGAGCATACAAATACCAGCTGCCTATTATAAACAGCACAAAAATAAATGTAAAACTGAAAATCACCAGTCATTTAGAGAAAGTAAACTGAGAGAGATGCCACCAACTGAACAAAACTACCAAAGAAAAATGCTACTAAAGGTTTGCCTAAAGAGATGAACAAATGGGGAGATAAACCATGATAATGGAAGGGCAGGGGATATTGCAACCTTTCACTTCTCCCCCAACATATATAAATATAATCCAAATATATATAATATTCAAATATATAAAACAATATATATAATCCAAATAAAATTCCAGCAATATTTTTCATGGAATAGAAAAAAATGATCACAAAATTCTTAGAAGAGTACATGTGCAAAAATACTCTTAACTAACAATTTAGGGGAAAAAACAAAAGACAAATTTTCTACCAAATACAAAATTTTCCTCTAAAGATTCAGGAATTAAAACAGTATGGTATTTGAGAGTGGGCACCCTTGTCTTGTTCCTGATTTTAGGGGAAATGCTTTCAATTTTACACCATTGAGGATAATGTTCGCTGTGGGTTTGTCATATATGGCTTTTTTTTTCCTGTTTATTTTTATTGGTTGGAGGCTAATTACTTTACAATATTGTAGTGGTTTTTGTCATACATTGACATGAATCAGCCATGGAATGGATTTACATGCATTCCCCATCCCGATTCCCCCCTCCCACCTCCCTCCCCACCCCAACCCTCTGGGTCTTCCCAGTGCACCAGCCCCAAGCACTTGTCTCATGCATCCAACCTTGGTTGGTGATCTGTTTCACCCTTGATAATACACATGTTTCGATGCTGTTCTCTCAAAGCATCCCACCCTTGCCTTCTCCCACAGAGTCCAAAAGTCTGTTCTGTACATCTGTGTCTCTTTTTCTGTTTTTCATATAGGGTCATCATTACCATCTTTATAAATTCCATATATATGTGTTAGTATACTGTATTGGTCTTTATCTTTCTGGCTTACTTCACTCTGTATAATGGGCTCCAGTTTCATTCATCTCATTAGAACTGATTCAAATGAATTCTTTTTAATGGCTGAGTAATATTCCATTGTGTATATGTACCACAGCTTCCTTATCCATTTGTCTGCTGATGGGCATCTAGGTTGCTTCCATGTCCTGGCTATTATGAACAGTGCTGCAATGAACATTGGGGTGCACGTGTCTCTTTCAGATCTGGTTTCCTCAGTGTGTATGCCCAGGAGTGGGATTGCTGGGTCATATGGGAGTTCTATTTCTAGTTTTTTAAGGAATCTCCACACTGTTCTCCATAGTGGCTGTACTAGTTTGCATTCCCACCAACAATGTAAGAGGGTTCCCTTTTCTCCACACCCTCTCCAGCATTTATTGCTTGTAGACTTTTGGATAGCAGCCATCCTGCCTGATGTGTAATGGTACCTCATTGTGGTTTTGATTTGCATTTCTCTGATAATGAGTGATGTTGAGCATCCTTTCATGTGTTTGTTAGCCATCTGTATGTCTTCTTTGGAGAAATGTCATATATAGCTTTTATTATGTTGAGGTATGTACCTTCTATTCCTGCTTTCTGGAGAGTTTTTATCATAAATGGATGTTGAATTTTGTCAAAGGCTTTTTTTTGCATCTATTGAGATAATCATATGCTTTTTATCTTTCAATTTGTTAATGTGGTGTATTACATTGATTGATTTGCAGATATAAAAGAATCCTTGCATTCCTGGGATGAAGCCCACTTGGTCATGAGGTATGATCTTTTTACTATGTTGTTGGATTCTGTTTGCTAGAATTTTGTTAAGGATTTTTGCATCTATGTTCATCAGTGATATTGGTCTGTAGTTTTCTTTTTTTGTGTGGCATCTTTGGTTTTGGAATTAGGGTGATGGTGGCCTCATAGAATGAGTTTGGAAGTTTACCTTCTTCTGCAATTTCCTGGAAGAGTTTGAGTAAGATAGGTGTTAGCTCTTCTCTAAATTTTTGGTGGAATTCAGCTGTGAAGCCATCTGGTCCTGAGCTTTTGTTTGCTGGAAGATTTCTGATTACAGTTTTGATTTCCATGCTTGTGATGGGTCTGTTAAGATCTTCTATTTCTTCCTGGTTCAGTTTTGGAAAGTTATACTTTTCTAGGAATTTGTCCATTTCTTCCAAGTTGTCCATTTTATTGGCATAAAGCTGCTGGTAGTAATCTCTCATGACCCTTTGTATTTCAGTGTTGTCTGTTGTGATCTCTCCATTTTCATTTCTAATTTTGTTGATTTTGTTCTTCTCCCTTTCTTTCCTAATGAGTCTTGCTAACGGCATGTCAAATTTGTTTATCTTTTCAAAAAACCAGCTTTTTGCTTTGTTGATTTTTGCTATGGTCTCTTTTGTTTCTATTGCATTTATTTCTGCCCTAATTTTTAAGATTTCTTTCCTTCTACTAACCCTGTGGTTCTGCAACATAGTTTTGGAAGTTTTGGCCACAGCAATCAGAGCAGAAAAAGAAATAAAAGGAATCCAGATAGGAAAAGAAGAAGTGAAACTCTCACTGTTTGCAGATGACATGATCCTCTACATAGAAAACCCTAAAGACTCTACCAGAAAATTACTAGAGCTAATCAATGAATATAGTAAAGTTGCAGGATATAACATTAACACACAGAAACCCCTTGCATTCCTATTCACTAACAATGAGAAAACAGAAAGAGAAATTAAGGAATCAATACCATTCGCCATTGCAACAAAAAGAATAAAATACTTAGGAGTATATCTACCTAAGGAAACAAAAGACCTATACATAGAAAACTATAAAACACTGATGAAAGAAATCAAAGAGGACACAAATAGATGGAGAAATATACTGTGTTCATGGATTGGAAGAATCAATATTGTGGAAATGAGTATACTACGCAAAGCAATCTATAGATTCAATGCAATCTCTATCAAGCTACCAATGGTATTCTTCACGGAACTAGAACAAATAATTTCACAATTTGTATGGAAATACAAAAAACCTTGAATAGCCAAAGAAATCTTGAGAAAGAAGAATGGAACTGGAGGAATCAACCTGCCTGACTTCAGGCTCTACTACAAAGCCACAGTCATCAAGACAGTATGGTACTGGCACAAAGACAGAAATATAGATCAATGGAACAGAATAGAAAGCCCAGAGATAAATCCATGAACCTACAGACACCTTATCTTCGACAGAGGAGGCAATAATATACAATGGAAAAAAGACAACCTCTTTAACAAGTGGTGCTGGGAAAACTGGTCAACCACTTGCAAAAGAATGAAACTAGAACACTTTCTAACACCATACACAAAAATAAACTCAAAATGGATTAAAGATCTAAATGTAAGACCAGAAACTATAAAACTCCTAGAGGAGAACATAGGCAAAACACTCTCTGACATAAATCACAGCAAGATCCTCTGTGACCCTCCTCCCAGAATATTGGAAATAAAAGCAAAACTAAACAAATGGGACCTAATGAAACTTAAAAGCTTTTGCACAACAAAGGAAATTATAAGCAAGGTGAAAAGACAGCCTTCAGAACGGGAGAAAATAATAGCAAATGAAGAAACAGACAAAGGCTTAATCTCAAAAATATACAAGCAACTGCTGCAGCTCAATTCCAGAAAAATAAATGACCCAATCAAAAATTGGGCCAAAGATCTAAACAGACATTTCTCCGAAGAAGAGATACAGATGGCTAACAAACACATGAAAAGATGCTCAACATCACTCATTATCAGAGAAATGCAAATCAAAACCACAATGAGGTACCATTACACGCCAGTCAGGATGGCTGCTATCCAAAAGTCTACAAGCAATAAATGCTGGAGAGGGTGTGGAGAAAAGGAAACCCTCTTACATTGTTGGTGGGAATGCAAACTAGTACAGCCACTATGGAGAACAGTGTGGAGATTCCTTAAAAAACTAGAAATAGAACTGCCATGTGACCCAGCAATCCCACTTCTGGGCATACACACCGAGGAAACCAGATCTGAAAGAGACACGTGCACCCCAATGTTCATCACAGAGCTGTTTATAATAGCCAGGACATGGAAGCAACCTAGATGCCCATCAGCAGACGAATGGATAAGGAAGCTGTGGTACATATACACAATAGAATATTACTCAGCCATTAAAAAGAATTCATTTGAATCAGTTCTAATGAGATGAATGAAACTGGAGCCCATTATACAGAGTGAAGTAAGTCAGAAAGATAAAGAACATTACAGTATACTAACACATATATATGGATTTTAAAAAGATGGTAACGATAACCCTATATGCAAAACAGAAAAAAGAGACACAGATGTACAGAACAGACTTTTTGACTCTGGGGGAGAAGGCGAGTTTGGGATGTTCTGAGAGAACAGCATTGAAACAAGTATACTATCAAGGGTGAAACAGATCACCAGCCCAGGTTGGATGCATGAAACAAGTGCTCAGGGCTAGTACACTGAGAAGACCCAGAGGGTTGGGATGGGGACGGAGGCCCAAGGGGGGATCGGGATGGGGAACACATGTAAATCCATGGCTGATTCATGTCAATGTATGGCAAAAACCACTACAATATTGTAAAGTAATTAGCCTCCAACTAATAAAAATAAATGGAAAAACAACAACAACAACAAAAATAAAACAGTGTGGTATTTGAAATGAACAAATAAATGGAAGATAATAAATAACCTCAGATATGCAGACAACAGCACCCTTATGGCAGAAAGTGAGGAAGAACTATAGAGCCTCTTGATGAAAGTGAAAGAGAAGAGTGAAAAGGTTGACTTAAAGCTCAGCATTCAGAAAACTAAGATCATGGCATCTGGTCCCATCACTTCATGGCAAATAGATGGGGAAACAGTGGAAACTGTGACAGACTTTATTTAGGGGGGGGGGCCTCCAAAATCACTGCAGATGATGATAGCAGCCATGAAATTAAAAGACACTTGCTCCTTGGAAGAAAAGCTGTGACCAACCTAGACAGCATATTAAAAAGCAGAGACATCACTTTGCCTACAAAGGCCCATAGAGTCAAGGCTACGGTTTTTCCACTAGTCATGTATGGATGTGAGAGCTGGACTATAAAGAAAGCTGAGCACTGAAGAATTGATGCTTTTGAACTGTGGTGTTGGAGAAGACTCTTGAGAGTCCCTTGGACTGCAAGGAGATCCAACTTGTCCATCCTAAGGGAGACCAGTCCTGAATATTCAAAGGAAGGACTAATGCTGAAGCTGAAACTCCAAATCTTTGGTCACCTAATGCGAAGAACTAACTCTTTTGCAAAGACCCTGATGCTGGGAAAGATTGAAGGCAGGGGGCGAAGGGGACAACAAAATAGGAGATGGTTGGATGGAATCACTGACTCAATGGACATGAGTTTGAGTAAACTCCAGGAGTTGGCGATGGACCGGGCGGCCTGGCGTGCTGCAGTCCATGGGGTTGCAAAGAGTCAGACTGAACTGAGCAACTGAACTGAACTGACTGAATAGCTATTTGAGAATTAAGTATATAATAAAGGCAATGTTTTAAATAGAAAGAAAAAGACAAACCAGTAAATAAATACTTGGAAAAAACAGAGTAACCACTTGTGGAAAAAAATAAGTTTATTTTAATATGACAGTTTATAGCACAAATTCCAGAGGGATCAAAAATTTAAATATAAATAATAGAATAAACATACTGGAAGAAAATGAGTAAATATTTTAATCATCTTAGGGTATGGATAGTCTTTCCTAGCATGGCAGGGAAGTAATTAAAGACTGACATCAATTTGACTACATAAAAAGCAAATTATTTATGCCAAAATAAATTTGATAAGAATAAAAGACAATGAACTGAAGGAAAATTCAATAAATGAGCATATCAACAGTCATATAAAGTATTACTATAAGTAAAAAAATAAATGGATTAATAATGTAATATAAAAAGGGGCAAAAACACAACAGATACATTACAGGAAATGAAGAAATTTGATCAACATACATTAAGCATAGAAATGCAAATTAAAGCAGAAAAATTAATTTAAATTGGAAAGATTAATGATTTATTTCATAGAGAGTATAAGGGAAAAAACAATGTAATACTTGGTTGATAACAGTGTTATTGGAATAACCTCTTTTGGTGGCATTTGGCAATACTAAGGTGAAAATTGTGTGCAAAATTCCAATACTAAGATTTATCCCATAAAAATACTTACAAAAAAGTGAAAGAATATTGATTTCAACATAATGGTAACAGTAGAAAACTGAAAGGAAATTAAGCTTCATCAGTAGGTATTAACTAATTACAGTACCCTTCGATTCAGTCACTCAGTCGTTTCTGACTCTTTGCAACTCCATGGACTTCAACTCTCCAGGCTTCCCTGTCCTACACTATCTCCCAGAACTTGCTCAAACTCATGTTCATTGAACCAGTGGGCTACAGACATCTAGTAGGTAGAAGATAGAGATGCAGATAAACATCCTATGATCACCAAATAGCCTCCTGCAACAAAGAATTATCAAGCCCCAAATGTTCATATTGCCAAGTTTAAGAAATCATGCTCTACATGGACTATCAAAGAAAGATTCCCTTGCTATAGTAAGAGAGGGAAGGGAAGCCAAGTTGCACAACAGTATGATATATATTATAGTGCAAAAATTTTTTACAAATTTTCATAAATCAGAGGTGATAATAATTTATTGAGTATTAAGTTTAAAAGAAGTCTCATAGAATATTTAACTCAACTGGCAAAAGCAATATAATCAAATTCTAAGTCAGGCTTATCATTTTTACTCACTACAATATTGTAAAGTAATTAGTGTCCAACTAACAAAAATAAATGAAAAAATAAAATAAAAATTCCCTCTTCTCTATCTCCAGCCAAATGCAGAATACAAATTTGAAATTTTTCATTGAAGAGAATAATTTTCTAGAAAAACAGAAAGTACCAAAATTGCTTCAAGAAGATGTACCAGTAATAATATTATTGTTGTTCATTTGCTAATTTGTGTCCAATTCATTGCAACCCCATGGACTGCAGCATGCCAGGTTCTTCTGTCCTTCACTGTCTCCCAGAGTTTGCTCAAATTCATGTCCACTGAGTCGGTGACAATATCTAACCATCTCATCCTCTGTTGCCCCCTTCTCCTTTCACCTTCAATCTTTCCCAGCATCAGGGTCTTTTCCAATGAGTTGGCTATTGACTTCAAGTGGCCGAAGTATGGGAGCTTCAGCGTCAGTCCTTCCAATGAATATTCAGGGTTGATTTCCTTTAGGATTACTGGTTTGATTTCCTTGCTGTTCAAGGGACGCATAAGAATCTTCTCCAGCAGCACAACTTGAAAGGATCGATTCTTTGGCACTCAACCTTCTTTATGGTCCAACTCTCACATCTGTACATGACTAATGGGAAAACTGTCTTTGACTAGATAGACATTTGTCAGCAAAGTGATGTCTCTGCTTTTTAACACATTGTCTAGGTCTGTCTTAGCTTTTCTTCCAAGGAGCAAGCATCGTTTAATTTCAAGTCTGCAGTCACCATCCTCAGTGACTTTGGAGCCCAAAAATAGAAAATCTGTTACTGCTTCCACTATTTCCCCTTCTATTTGCCATGAGGTGATGGGACCAGATGCCATGATCTTAGTTTTTTACATACTGAATTTCAAGCCACTTTTTCACTCCCCTCTTTCTCCCTCCTCAAGAGGCTCTTTAGTTCCTCTTTGCTTTCTGCCATTAGAGTGGTATCATCTTCACATCTGAAGTTGTTTATACTTCCCCGGACAATCTTGATTCTTGCATGTGCTTCATCCAGCCCAGCAGTTTGTATGATGTACTCTGCATGTTAAGTTAAATAAGCAGGGTGACAATATACAGCCTTGACATACTTCTTCCCCAATTATGAATCAGTCAGTTCTTCTATGCCTGGTTTTAACTGTTGCTCCTTGACCTGCATACAGGTTTCTCAGGAGACAGGTAAGGTGATCTAGTACTCCCATCTCTTTAAGAAATTTTTACAGTTTGTTGTGATCCCTTTGGTCAAAGGCTTTAGTGTAGTCAGTGAAGCAGAAGAAGAACTCCCTTGCTTTCTCCAGAGTCACTCTCCTCTTTCACTTTCACCTTTCTCTTTCACTTTCCTCTCCTCTCCTCTTTCACTTTCATCAAGAGGTTCTTTAGTTCTTCTTTGTTTTCTCCCATAAGGGTGGTGTCATCTGCATATTTGAGGTTATTAATATTTCTCCCGGCAATCTTGATTCCAGCTTGTGCTTCTTCCAGCCCAGCGTTTCTCATGATGTACTCTACACATAAGTTAAATAAGCAGGGCAACAATATACAGCCTTGACGTACTCCTTTCCCTATTTGGAACCAGTCTGTTGTTAAAGTGTTTAATATGAGATATATTTGGTACTTTTTATAATTAACACACACTATTATATTAGTTTCAGATGTATAACACAGTGATTCAGTAATTATACATTATGAAATAAGGATAAGGATAAATGATCACCATGAAGAGACTGCTATAAGACTAGTTATCACTCATCACTATACAAAGCTGTGATAGTGTTATTAGCTATATTTGCTGTGTGGGAACTGTACATTAGTCATGTATATTTGCATCTATATACATCACTTTTAATTACTTCTAATATGAGATGCATTCATGTAAGTTATCACATACTGGAACTTGAAATAAAGCTTTAAGTCTTTTGAAACAAGTAAGGATACTTAATAAAACAGCATTCATTGATGGTATTAAAAATATGTACATTAAAAACTGTTAGTAAACTAAACCCCAAAGGATATTTCAAGCACCTAGCAGAGTGCCTACAATATAAGCATCCAATAAGTTATAAATATTTGCATAAACAATGATTCAGTCATTTGATACAGAATATTTACCTTAAAGCAACAGCAATTTTTTCTTCACTTTATGGTGAAAACTCAGAGGCATTTCCCAATCTGGGATTAGAGGAAAATGCTCACTCTACTGTTATTTACCTCTGAAATAAGTTTAAAAATGCAATATATAAATGATAATTTTAAAAAGAGAAGATAAAATTATTATTGACAAATGATCTGATTGTCTCCTTGGAAATTCCTCATCTTCTCCTCATCTCTTCTTCCATCTTCCTCTTCTCAATGCCTCCTCCTTCTTCCCCAAACCCACACACAGAAATAAATCAGCACAGGATAGAAGGGAAACCATTCCCAGCCATCAGTGTTTGAAGACCATTTAATAATGCACTCACTTGCAGTCTTATATCCTGGGCTTTCCAGTCATGTTCCCCAAACCACCACAGTCCTTTTGGAACAGAAACATGCCTCCCCATCTCAGTTCTGTCATTCTTTTTTTCAGTACTGAGCAAGTCTGAAACTGGAATTATTTCTTTTCCTTTAAATTAGTGACTTGAAAAATCACAGCCTACAACCTGCTAGGACGAGATGAGGGTCTTCCTTTTGAACTGAAAACTAATCTAAAAATGAAAGCCTTTTCCCTGTCACTACAAGGGAATAATCTATAATTCCAAACACTTTGATTTTATTACCACAAGTCCTACCAAAGGAAAAACCCTTTAATAAACCCATTAGGTATGAACTTTTGTACCATTTTGTTCATCACTGATTCCCTCTTATCAGTGAGTTCAATTTCCATTGGAAGGTGCCAACAATTTTTTTTTAAAGTTTGAGAATTCATACTTTAAGAAATTCATATATTTTATGTCTCACAGTAGCCAAGAATAAAATCATAAGCATGATAGCAGTGGAAGTGAACCAATAATAATTTTAAAAGCAAATTCTATTGAAAATATTGAAAAGGGTTAAGGGTACTGTTTCCAGTCTGTCATAATACAAGTGATTTAAGAATCTACTAATCTATCATTTAAAATATTTTAATGTATTTTGTTATTAGATTGAGTTCACAACCATTTTATTAGTTTTCCAAATATTTTATGTTCACTATACAAAAAAGCAAAAATATTTGGTAGTTTAATAACCATTTTAAAGCTTCAGTCTATCTTAAATATAGTTTTCTTTTGAAAAACAATAAAGCTAATCCATGGCATCAGAAATTCAATTAGACTGTTTCACAGGCAATGGTTTCTTATTTAGTGGTGCAATCATCCATAAAATGGAATTCTTTCAGTGTTTACTGAGCCATTTTTAATTGTTTTTCCTTAAAGTCAGACTGAAGGCTGCTATAAGAAGGAATGATATATATCTCCTAGGGCATGTTTAAGTGCTTTAGACCAATATATAACACTTTAAGCTAAAGGAGTCTTTTTAAGTTTCCATTCAATTAAAATGTGAATCTACAGTTCTAAATGTTCTGCAGTTAAACATATATATATATATATATATACACACACGCACCTATGGGCTTCCCAGGCAGTGCTAGTGGTAAAGAACCTGTCTGTCAATGCAGGAAACATAAGAGACAGGGGTTCAATCCCTGGGTCGAGAAGATTGGAGGAGGGAATGACTACCCACTCAGTATTCTTTCCTGGAGAATTCCATGCTCAGAGGAGGCTGGCGGGCTATAGGCCATAGGGTTGCAAAAAGTCAGACACAACTGAGGCAACTTAGCCCACAGCACACACACACATACACAATTCAGTTCACTTGCTCAGTCATGTCCGAATCTTTCCGACCCCATGGACTGCAGCACGCCAGGCTTTCTCAGAGTTTGCTCAAACTCATGCGCATAGAGTCAGTGATGTCATCTAACCATCTCATCCTCTGTTGTCCCCTTCTCCTCCCGTCTTCAATCTTTCCCAGCATCAGGGTCTTTTCCAATGAGTCAGTTCTTTGCATCAGGTGACAAAGTATTGGAGCTTCAGCTTCAGCATCAGTTCCTCCAATGATTATTCAGGACCGATTTCCTTTAGGATGCACTGGTTTTTTATATCCTTGCAGTCCAAGGGGCTCTCAAGAGTCTTCTCCAACACCACAGTTCAAAAGCGTCAATTCTTCAGTGCTCAGCTTTCTTTATAGTCCAACTCTCGCATCCATACATAACTAATGGAAAAACCATAGCCTTGACCAGACAAATCTTTGTTGGCAAAGTAAGGTCTCTGCTTCTTAATAAGCTGTCTATGATTGTCATAGCTTTTCTTACAAGGAGCAAGTGTCTTTTAATTTCATGGCTGCAGTCACCATCTGCAGTGACTTGGGACCCCAAGAAAATAAAGTCTCTCATTGTTTCCACTCTTTACCCATTTAGCCATGAAGTGATGGGACCAGATGCAATGATTTCAATTTTTTGAATGTTGAGTTTTAAGGCAACTTTTTCACTCTCCTTTTTCACTTTCATCAAGAGGCTCTTTAGTTCTTCTTCACTTTCTGCCATAAGGGTGGTGTCATCTGCATGTCTGAGGTTATTGATATTTCTCCCGGCAATCTTGATTCCAGCTTGTGCTGCATCCAGCCCGGCATTTCACATGATGGACTCTGCATATAAGTTAAATAAGCAGGGTGACAATATACAGCCTTGATATACTCAGTTCCCAATTTGAAACCAGTCCGTTATTCCATATCCAGTTCTAACTATTGCTTCTTAACCAGCATACAGGTTTCTCAGGACATAGGTAAGGTGGTCTGGCATTCCCATCTCTTGAAGAATTTTCCAGTTTGTTGTGGTCCACACAGCCAAAGCCTTTAGTGTAGTCAATGAAGCAGAAATTATGTATTTCAGGAATTCTCTTGCTTTTTATATGATCCAACAGATGTTGGCAATTTGATCTCTGGTTCCTCTGCCTTTTCTAAATCCAGCTTGAACATCTGGAAGTTCTCAGCTCATGTATGGTTGAAACCTAGCTTGGAGAATTTTAAGCATTAGTTTGTTGGCATGTGAGATGAGTGCAATTGTGCAGTAGTTTGAATGTTCTTTGGCATTGCCTTTCTTTAGGATTGGAATGAAAGCTTACTTTTTCCAGTCCTTGGCCACCGCTGAGTTTTCTAAATTTGCTGGCATACTGAGTGCAGCACTTTCAAGCATCATCCTTTAGGATTTGAAATAGCTCAACTAAAATTACATCACCTCCACTAGCTTTGTTCATAGTGATGCTTTCTAAGGCCCACTTGACTTTACACTCCAGGATGTCTGGCTCTAGGTGAGTGATCACACCATCATCATTATCTGGTTCATGAAGATCTTTTTTGTGTAGTTCCTCTGTGTATTCTTGCCACCTCTTCTTAATATCTTCAGCTTCTGATAAGTCCATACCATTTGTGTCCATTATTGTGCCCATCTTTGCATGAAATGTTCCCTTGGTATCTCTAATTTTCTTTAGAGATCTCCAGTCTTCCCAATTCTATTTTTTCCCCTCTATTTCTTTGCATTAATCATGTAGGAAGGCTTTCTTATCTCTCCTTGCTGTTCTTTGGAACTCTGCATTCAGATGGGTATATCTTTCCTGTTCTCCTTTGCCTTTAGCTTCTCTTCTTTTCTCAGCTATTTGTAAGGCCTCCTCAGACAACCATTTTGCCTTTTTGCATTTCTTTTTCTTGGGGATGGTCTTTATCACTGCCTCCTGTACAATGTCATGAACCTCCATCCATAGTTCTTCAGGCACTCTGTCTATCAGATCTAATCCCTTGAATCTATTTGTCACTTCCACTTAAAAGAGACTTGATTTAGGTGACACCTGAATGGTCTAGTGGTTTTCCCTACTTTCTTCAATTTAAGTCTGAATTTGGCAATAAGGAGTTCATGATCTGAGCCACAGTCAGCTCCCAGTCTTGTTTTTGCTGACTGTATAGAGCTTCTCCATCTTTGGCTGCAAAGAATATAATTAATCTGATCTCAGTATTGACTATCTGGTAATGTCCATGTGTAGAGTCATCTCTCGTGTTGTCGAAAGAAGGTGTTTGCTATGACCAGTGTGTTCTCTTGGTAAAACTGTTAGCCTTTGCTCTGCTTCATTTGTACTCCAAGTTAAAATTTGCCTGTTACTCCAGGTATCTCTTGACTTCCTACTTTTGCATTCCAGTCCCCTATGATGAAAAAGTGACATCTTTTGGGGGTGTTAGTTCTAGAAGGTCTTGTAGGTCTTCATAGAACCTTTCATTCAACTTCAGCTTCTTCAGCATTACTGGTTAGGGCACAGACTTGGATTACTGTGCTATTGAATGGCTTGCCCTGGAAATGAACAGAGATCATTCTGTCATTTTTGAGATTGCATCCAAGTACTGCATTTTGGACTCTTTCATTGACTATGAGGGCTACTCCATTTCTTCTCTAGGATTCTTGCCCACAGTAGCAGATGCAATGGCCATCTGAATGAAATTCACCCTTTCCAGTCCATTTTAGTTCACTGCTTCCTAAAATGTTGATATTCACAAACAGGGGATATGGCCATCTCCTATTTGACCACTTTCTATTTACCTTGCTTCATGGACCTAACATTCCAGGTTCCTATGCAATATTGATCTTTACAGCATCAAACTTTACTTCTATCACCAATCACATCCACAACTAAGTGTTGTTTTTGCTTGGCTCATCCTCTTCATTCTTTCTGGAGCTAGTTCTCCACTTTTTTCCAGTAACAAATTTGGTAACTACTGACTTGGGGAGTTCATCTTTCAGTGTATACATATATATATATATATATATATATATGTATATACACACACACACATGTATATATAAAAACATGAGTATTTCAGTAGATATTCTGATATTACAGTGACAATAGTATTTCACATCCTTTTTTTTTTTTAATTTATTTATTTATTTTTTTTTTATTAGTTGGAGGCTAATTACTTCACAACATTTCAGTGGGTTTTGTCATACATTGATATGAATCAGCCATAGATTTACACGTATTCCCCATCCCGATCCCCCCTCCCACCTCCCTCTCCACCCGATTCCTCTGGGTCTTCCCAGTGCACCAGGCCCAAGCACTTGTCTCATGCATCCCACCTGGGCTGGTGATCTGTTTCACCATAGATAGTATACATGCTGTTCTTTTGAAATATCCCACCCTCACATTCTCCAACAGAGTTCAAATGTCTGTTCTGTATTTCTGTGTCTCTTTTTCTGTTTTGCGTATAGGGTTATCGTTACCATCTTTCTAAATTCCATATATATGTGTTAGTATGCTGTAATGTTCTTTATCTTTCTGGCTTACTTCACTCTGTATAATGGGCTCCAGTTTCATCCATCTCATTAGGACTGGTTCAAATGAATTCTTTTTAATGGCTGAGTAATATTCCATGGTGTATATGTACCACAGCTTCCTTATCCATTCATCTGCTGATGGGCATCTAGGTTGCTTCCATGTCCTGGCTATTATAAACAGTGCTGTGATGAACATTGGGGTGCACGTGTCTCTTTCAGATCTGGTTTCCTCAGTGTGTATGCCCAGAAGTGGGATTGCTGGGTCATATGGCAGTTCTATTTCCAGTTTTTTAAGAAATCTCCACACTGTTTTCCATAGCGGCTGTACTAGTTTGCATTCTATTACAGTGACAATAGTATTTCACATCCTTATAAGCAATTTCTTTTAGAATGTTCCCTACTTGTAATGATTATATACACTATGATGTCTCAACACAATTAGTTGAATTTAGTCACTAAGAATGATAACAACAATCATACACCACTACCAAGTGGGATTCATCCGATATTCACAAGGACAGTTCGACATGACAAAACCACATGATCATCTCAATAGATGCAGAAAAAGCATTTGACAAAATTAAACATTCATTTACAATTAAGACTCTTAAACCAAAGTGGGTATAAATGGAATATATCTCAACATAACAAAAGCTATTTACAACAAACCCACAGCCAATATAATACTCAACAGTGAAAAGCTGAAAGCCTTCCTGCTAAAATCTCAAAGAAGACAAGGATACCCACCCTCACCACTTCCATTAAACATACTGTTGGAAGTCCTAGCCACAGCAATAAGACAAGAAAAATAAATGAAAAGGACCCAGACTGGAACAGAAGAGGTAAAATTGTCATTATATGCCAATGACATGATACTCCATATAGAAAACCCTAAAGACTCCCTGCCCTTTCATGCCTGTGGACAAGCTTGGTATGGCCCTACCTGTGCTCCACTTGACAACCCAAGAATATTCAAGGGAAAAGCATAGCCAGAAGCTACGTCAGTTAAAATTCAAGACTATGAAAACTCCTTCTCCCACCTTCTGTCAATTTCCCTTTTGAGAGCTTCACCATCAGATCACCAAACAACTTTACCCCATGTCCGTCCTCGACCTCTAACAAAGAGAGTAATCCCCTCACTCCCTTACATTTCACTTTCCATGGTTTCAGTCACCCATGGTCAACTATGATCTGAAATATTAATGGAAAATTCCAGAAATAACAATTGGTACGTTTTAAATTGCACGCCATTCTCAGCAGCACGATGAAAACTCCACTCTCCTAGTCTATCCCACCTCAGAAGTGAGTCACCCCCTTATGCACTGTATCCACACTATGTATGCTACCTGCCATTAACATAGATGATAAAAGGATGCCGAGCGTTTAGTACTATCCACAACTTCAGGCATCCACTGTGGGCCCTGAATTGTATCCCCCACAGATAATGGGGGACCACTATAGGCTATACCCTTTAGCTCATCCTCTAAGCCAGAAAGGCCAAATCCAGGCACTGCCTGATTCTGTAAATAAAGAGTTATTGGAACAGAGTCACACAACATTTGTTTGTGTGCTTTCTGTTTGGGCTGTTTTCATGCTGCAACATCAGAGATAAATAAATGGCTGTGACAGAAACATGTTTAAGATTCAAAAAGCCTAAATATTTGCTATCTAACCCTGTACAGAAAAACTTTGCTGACCCCTGTTACTGAAATGCAAGTCCATGTGCCCAACACACAGTGAGGCCAAACAATACCAAAATTTAGGAGTTTGAAACAGAGACAGGCTTACTGAGGGCCATGCTAGGAGATGGGTAGTTCATCTCTTAAAAATCCCAAACTCCTCATAAGTTTTCAGCAAAGCCCTTTTCTAGGAAAGGTGAGGGAGGGTCGTGGTTAGTTGTTGCAAATGTTTTGGTGCCAGATCCTTTGTTCTAGAGATCCGGTCATGGTCAGGTAATGATATTCCTATAAATCTCTACCAAACTGACATGATTCTCTGTTCTGACAAGAAAGGACAAGGTCCTGAGGCATGACTTTCCCCTCCGAGGTCCTGGTCTTGGCTAGGAGGAGGCAGGTCTCAGCTGGTGGCTCCCTCAGGGCCAGTCCCCAGACCCTGCCCAGCTGTCATTGCTGAGGGAGCCAGATGCCCAGGACCCAGTTGGCCCTCAGGCTCCTCAAACCGCCCCTGGGGACCAGGTTCGCAGGCTGCGTCCCACGCAGAGGGCCCTGCCATTAGGTTGCAGAGACAGGGATGAGGGGGAGGCTCACTGCTGCCTCAGGGTCTGAGCCCAGCCACTGGGCAGCCTTGGGGAATGCTCTGCAGCCCTGCAGGACACAGCCTTCCCCCTGCCCCCAGCTCACCTGCTGGCCCAAGGTAGGGTGAGCTGAGGGGCCCCAGGGGAGACAGGGTCTGCCTCTGACCTTACTCTCTGCCTGATGATGACCGAACGCTACTCTCTGACCTGTTGGCTAAAAATGTCCCCACTACTGGTTGCTCCTTGACAGCTGGTCGCTTGGGGGCAGGGCCCACTGGGGCACCAACCAATGGCTGAGCAGGACAACCAACGGTTCCTAGTAACTCAACATATTGCGGGCAGGGGTTTTGTAAGGGTGCACAGTGCTGCTAAGGGCTGTGCTCAGGGGCCCTTTGTTACATTCAGATTCCTTCAAAGCCCATCTTGAAGGTCATGGTCTTGTACGTTCTTCAATATACCACCCTCTGAAGGGCTGAATTAATGGCTTTGTCACTAATATGTCCACAGCCCTTTATGCATCCTCTATAAAATCAAGAAATACTTTATACGATAGCTGTTGATTACAGGTCTGTCTGTTTCTGATGGGAGCACTTATTGTAGTGGTGGTCCCAGATGGGACCCAAGGCATAAAGGGCCTTTCCCTCTCTGGCTCTGGCCTGCATGCTGCACTGATTCAGACACCAGCTGTAACAGTCCTACTCAGCCATCAGTCAGGCCCTAGCAGGCCCCTCCTCCCCACAAAGTGGGCAATGGCCAACCAGCAACCTTGACAGCCCTGCTCTGCCACTGATCAATGCCAATGAAAGCCCCTCCCCACTCTCTATCATATATAAAAGGACCCTGAATCTTGACTGAGAGGAGATGGTTCTTAGAAATGCTAGTCTGCCATCTCCTCAGTTTGCTGGCTTTTCTATTAAAGTCATCAATTTCTTGCTCCAACAACTAATCTCCCAATTTACTGGCCTGTCGTGCAGTGAGCAGAATGAGCTTGGGCTCGATAACATTATCTTAAGGTGTAGGATCACATCATCCCTAAATGCCCAGGACCTGCCTAGTATAGCATCTAACCTACAATGACTAATTGTAGTTTGTGACTTATTTTGTATTAGTGAACAACTGTGTCCAAGGCACTGTAATGAACATTTATAGACATTTTTTTCCATAACCTTCACAATAACCCTTGTAAGAGGACTGAGGCCCTGAGAGGTGAAGTAAATACTCAAGATGACAGAGTTCATAAGTGGTAGACAAACAGTGTAACTCTGATTTCTCTGACTCCAGTGCCTGGGTGTCTGACCCCTATCCTAGAAAATTAATGCTCCACTTAATAAAACCTTCTGGTAAAGACTATTAGCTCCTTATTCTGAAATAGTTGGAAATTCAAAAGTATGAGCTAGAGGCTTTGTGCTTACCTTGTTCATCTGTTTACTAAAGTGAGATTCTAGAACTCTTTGGGAAGCTGCAATATTTGTGACGGTGTCCTGCAAATGAGGCTGTCTGCCATCAGCTCTGCCCTGTTCTGCAGCCAAGACAGCATCCTCGTCCCTTCTAACTGTGTAGGTGGTAACCCAACTGGAAAGGCCAGGGAGGTGTAAAGAAAGTGTACAGGGGTGGATCCCCTCTTCAGGTCACAGAAAGGATCTGTAGTCATGGAAATAAGCTGAATCAATAGTTCATTTGAAACAATGTGTCAGGATATTTATCTGAAAGTTAGAAAGAAGGATGCATGTCACATGCCTCCAGAATCATATAGGGGCTAGGACTACCCAAGCATTATACATAGGAATACACTATTTACTACAGGTTAAAGGTTCTAGATGAAGTGAATTTTCTTATTAGTGTGTAGACTTCTATTCAGTGGAACAGACAACCCCCAAAGATTTATGGCCTGTTATATAGTGTGCTGGCCAAAAAGTTCATTTGGTTTTTACTGGTGGATATTTTTAAAAAACCAAACAAACTTTATGGCCAAAGCAATATATTAAATAGTTTTATAACTAATTCAGCTACCTTAGGGTAATATTTCTTTATCAAGTTGCCTATAAATGTCCTAGATTCTTAAATGTTCTTTCAACCAGTGTGTGCTTAGTAATGAAGTCGTGTCTGACTCTTTGCAGCCCTGTAGACTGCAGCCCGCCAGGCTCCCCTGCCCATGGGGTTTTCCCAGAAAGAATATTGGAGTATATCAATTTACAGTCCCACCAATACAGCCACTATGGAGAACAGTATGGAAGTTCTTTTAAAAAGTAGAAATAAAACTATCACATGACCCAACAATCCCACTACTGGGCATATACCCTGAGAAAACCATAATTCAAAAAGACACATGTACCCCAATGTTCATTGTAGCACTATTTACAATAGCTGGGACATGGAAGCAACCTAGCAATCGAAAGATAAATGGATTAAAAAGTTGTGGTACATATATACAATGGAATATTACTCAGTCATTAAAAAGGAACAAATGTGAGTCAGTTCTAATGAGGTGGATGAACCTAGAGCCTATCATACAAAGAGAAAAACAAACATCGTATATTAATGCATATATATGGAATGCAGAAAGATAGCACTGAGGAGCCTATTTGTAGGGCACCAGTGGAGATGCACACACAGAGAACAGCCTTGTAGACACAGTGGGGGAGGAAAGGATGGACAAACCAAGAGAACAGCACTGAAACATGTACATCAGCAAATGTAGAACAGATAACCGAGGAAGTGTGCTGTATGACACAGGAAGCCCAAGCCTGGTGTTCTGACAGCCCAGAGAGGTGCCCCGGGGCGGGAGACGGGAGGAAGACTCAGGAGGGAAGGGACGTGTGTCTCCTACGGCTATTCACGCTGATGCATAGCGGAAACCAACACAATATTACAAAGCAATTATTCTCCAATTAAAAATAAATTAGTTAAATTTAAAAGAATACTGGAGTGGGTTGCCATTTCTTCCTCCCGGTGATCTTCCCAGCCTAGAGAATGAACCCATGTCTCTTGCATCTCCTGCATTGGCAAGTGAGTTCTTCACCACTAGCACCACCTGGGAAGTCTCCTTTCAACTGGTATGAACATCTAACTGATTCCTTCACTAATAATTAAATAAAATGAATGATACGTGTTCATTTGATTTTTACCTGGAAATCATCATTGTACCTCTATGAAAACTATACTTTACAAATATATGAAAGATTTCACATTCACATGAAGAGGTTCAACTGATAAAACACAAAGAACTCAAGGTCATCTTTTAAAAGAAAAATTCATCTATTATTTAAACCTCTCTGGTGGAAAAAGTCTTTTTTTTTAACCTAAACTGAAGAATGCTTAACTGTCCTCTAGACATCATTTAAAAAGGTACAGTTATCATTTATCTAAGATAATTCAGCACCAGGAAATTACACTGGATGCATTCTGTCTGATGAAAATTACACGTGGACTAGATAAAGCTAAATAAAAATAAGATTTCACAGTTGTTCATATCACATTCTGTTGTGTTACAGGTAAACTCAAAGGTTGTATTTTCTCACTTTATTTATAACAGGAAGTACTTTCAACTAAATTTAGTAACTTTTGACTTTGAGAAAACAGTGTTACTTCCAGCAATAATGCCAGAGCCTAAAACATACAGCTGCAACACCAAAGGTGAGGTCTGTCAGAGTCCTTCCTCAGGATGGCTTCACAAGTTGTCCTTTCTCATCATATAAGATCACTCAGTAGCGCCAGTTGGCCAAATTTTATATGGAGACTGAGACTCTCACTGGGGTCAACCAGCAAGACGGCAAGTAACCAAGGCCCACTGCAACAAGGGCAAGTTGCTCCTGGTCACTCAAGATGCCAGTAATATCGCATCTCTATTGTAAATGTGCAGATACAACTCAACTGTGTCTGCTTCAGCTCCAACCTACCATGAGAGGTTGGAAGACAAATATACCAGTAAATTTTCAAGCCTCTCCCCATGCACTTTGTACCTTTCAACAACTCAGGTTTATGGGATGTTGGGCCACAGTGAAGGGTCGGTTCCTCAGTCTGTGTGGTCACCAGTGATCTGCTGCTGGCCCAAGCCAGGGTCTACTTCCATCTGGGGACTTGGCCTTGGGGACCTTTGCCTTCACTCTCGGGGACTGCACCATGCAGCTGATTGCTCCCACCATGGTGGCACTGAACCCTCAAAGATTCCCCCCTGTCTCCATCCCCACCCGGGGCATCCTCACAGCTCTCCTGCCTTCAACCCTTGATGGGCCAGGTCTTCAAACCCCTCTCTATCCAATCAATCCATGCTAATCTTCTAAATGGGCAAACACTTCTCAAGAACAAATCCACACTTAGCCCACCTTATTGACGTGCCTCAGGGTGAGAGCATTCTACTTTCACCCTGGAACACACAGATGTGAACTACAAGATGTGGGGTATTGAGGGGATAGGTGGGACAGATATGGGAGCTTACAAAACAAAGAGAGACTGGCCTAGCATGGGATGGGGCGGGAGGTAGGAGGTGACGTATGACAAAAAGTCTGGGAAATCCCTCATTGCTTTACGCTGTAAACCTACACTCAGGAAAATAAGTTTTTCTCAAAGTTTTCAAATCCAGGATCCTCTAGCCATATGTTTCTAAGCAAGTTACTTAACCTCAATCTCCTCATCCGAAAATGGGGTTAACAACAGTGTGTATTGTATATGATTGGATAAGAATTACATAGTAATCATTCAATAAATCTTGGATATTACTGACATCTAAGATTATGATTAATACCTTCTGCCATAGTGAACTTTCAGTAAATTGCCACCTTACATTGAATATACCACTGTATTCCATTAGGATGGAATTATATGTATTACTGAAGCTGAGACACCTTGAGATAATGTCTCTAATCTCTGAGAACAACAACTAAATCTAGAGAAAAAAAAATCCTTAAAGGGAAAATATATGTAGTGGAATTATGTCTAAGAATGAATGTTTTCTCAAAGCCTCATTTAGAAAGGTGTCTAGAGCTAGGGACTCATTTCCTCAGCAATGTGAGGGGCACACGGATCTGGAAGTTCTCTATGCTGTTCTTCCTTCTGAATGCAAAACACGTTATATGTCTAAGTGAAAGCTTATTGCCTGCTAGGAAATTCTGCACCTAACGTTGGTTTGCACAGTGCACCCGTGGGAATTCCCTACTGGGGGCCATAGTAATATGAGTGTTCAAATGGATTACCTACAGTGTCGTGATACTAGATTACAAGCAACATATGTTTAAAACACTTGGCTGAAAAACACATGAAAGAAAATCTAATATGGCAGGAAAATAGGAAGCAAGGGAATAAGCAATAGAAAAGGCTAGAGGCTTGGGATGGAGCCAGGTATGCAGGACCTGCAGATCATAATAAGGACTTTGGACATTATCCTAAGGAAGTGAAATATGACCCTGTTTTCATTTTAAACAGATTACTCCAGCCACAGTGAAGACAACAGATTTTAGTGTGCCAAAACCAGACATAAGGAAATTCAACAGAAAACTACTGCCGAACAGGTGACAAATGATGCTGACTTAGATTAGAATGGTGACAGTGAGAAAGGAAAGAAATGGATGGATTCCGAAGATCTTTAGGAGGTGCTAATAATGATAGGTTGAGGAGGTCAAGAAAGAGGGCAAAGCAAGCCAACTTCCAGGTCTCTGGCATGAATGGCCGAGTGGGAGGTGCCAGTCATTTACCATTAAAGAGAGCACTGTGGGAGAAGCAGTCTTGAGCTGATGAGCTCATTTGGAGGAATAATCCATTTGAACTGATGACGTCTAATATTAAATTTGATACATCTAAGTAGAAATCTCAAGCAGGCAAACCAACACAGAAGAAAGCCTGGTCAAACACTTTGGAAGTTCTTGGTATAAAAATAACAGTTGAAGCCATGGAAACAGGTGACATTGCCTGGGAAGAGAAGACACAGTAAGAAAGGAAGTAAATAAGCTGGAGGGAAGAGAGGAAAAGGATAAAGTGAAGAAGATGGTGAGACAGAAGAAAGCCAGGAGTTCTCACCCTGTCAGCCTGTGCTCCAGAGACACAAAGGAACCATTTTCTGTGTCTGCAGGGATGTAATGAGGGGAGGGGTGGGGAGGAGAGGATGCCTTGTGAAGTAGGCAGGGGTGTGTGTCAGAGTAGCTCCCTCACGCCTACTCCACCCTGCCCAGGCCTCTCAGCGAGCTGGGCTGCCAGAGGGCATGGGGCTGGCTGCCTTTCTCTGCATGTGGCTGCACACAGCCTATATCTGTCTGGCTGACCCACATTCCTCTGGGCCAGGGGGACCAATACGGGAACAGAAAAGAGAAGGGGAAGGCCGACAGTATCAGAAGAGAAGGTGGTGAAGGCTGTAACTCTTTCCCAGACCTCTCACTAACCACTTATCAGAACACCACTTATCAGACTATTAAAATCCACATTTTAATAAGATCCCTGGGTGACTGGTATTACACTACAGTTTTAGACTTACTGACTACAGTAAGGGTCAGTAAAATTTATAAAAACTGAGAATAAACATTTTAGGATTTGTGGGCCACCTGATCTCTGAGAAGACTACCCAAATTCTTTGCTATCACAGAGCAAAGCAGACCAAGATGACCTTTAACAAATGAGGTGGCTGTGTTCTAATAAAAGCTTATTTATGACACTGAAATTTGAATTTTATATAATTTTTACATGTCACACACACACACAAAAGAAGAGTCCTATTCTAGGAGGACTCTAGAAAATTTGTAGGTAAGAGAATTAGATGATTTCATAAAACCTAGGGAATAAAAGAGACATACAATTTTATTTATTTATTTTTTACATGTATTCCCCATCCTGGTCCCCTCTCCCACCTCCTTCGAGACATACAATTTTAAAAATAAGCTCCTTTGTGAAGATTTTGTTTATTCTATATCTAAATAAAACCTCAATGTTCAACTTTACATAGCCATCACCTAGATAGAGTCTTAGATAGATGTAATTTGGCCTCATGCATAAAAACTGAAGAGCGAGAGCTTCTGTGAGTATTTTGAATGAAAATTTGTTATTTGCAGAAAAGAAAAAAACTGCCTTACTGTGCAATGGTCCCTCAGACATCCACAGGTTCTTGTAGGCAATTAAACCAAGTATTTACTTCTTAGGATTAATTTCTGAGTTTTTTGTTTGTTGGTTTACCATTCTTCCTGTAGACGTCTAAAGCTTCACAAATGGGTAGGAGGTTCATGTGAAATGCCTGCTTTATCTGTTAAGCAGGGCTGTACTCCCAGATGGAATGCAGATTTTTAAAGTTAACCTATTATTTACCAACAAAGGTCCATCTAGTTAGTCAAGGCTATGGTTTTTCCAATAGTCATGTATGGATGTGAGAGTTGGACTATAAAGAAAGCTGAGCACCGAAGAATTGATGCTTTTGAACTGTGGTGTTGGAGAAGACTCTTGAGAGTCCCTTGGACTGCAAGGAGATCCAACCAGTCCATCCTAAAGGAAATCAGTCCTGGGTGTTCACTGGAAGGACTGATGCTGAAGCTGAAACCCCAATACTTTGGCCACCTGATGCAAAGAACTAACTCATTGGAAAAGACCCTGATGCTGGGAAAGACTGAAGTTGGGAGGAGAAGGGGATAACAGAGGATGAGATGGCTGGCTAGCATCACCAACTCGATGGACATGAGTTTGAGCAGCCTCCAGGAGTTTGTGATGGATAGGGAGGCCTGGTGTGCTGCAGTCCATGTGGTCTCAAAGAGTGGGACACAGCTGAGTGACTGAACTGAACTGAACTGACTGATTCTTTACTAAGAAAAATAAAATCACCAGAATGTCCCCCTCATCAAATTGAGTGAGATATATTTATCAATATTTGAACTGCTCTGCCTCAAAACAGTTTCCTATTTTTTTCCATTCTTCTTAAGTCATTAGCGTTCTTGGCACCTCACAGTCTATCATCCCACTCAATGCACTTCTCTTGGATTTCTTTTAATCATATCTTGCCAAAAGAATTGAAAAGTGGAAAACTGAAACTTTTCATTTTAAAAGTTATTTGATATTAAGATCAAATAAAATTTCATCTACTGGCCAAAGTATCTTCCAAATGCTGTTTCATCCACTCTTTTCCAAATGTTTATGGTGCGTAGGTCTAAGTCATACAGAAAGTTCTAACATTTTAAAACATATATTCTGTATAATACAAGACTGTAAAATGTAAGCAACTTATTAAGAATCTAAAATTATTCAAAGCAAGAGCCAGTCAAAATTTGCAACCAAGTCCCACATTTTTTCATAACTTCCTTTTTAAAAGCAATTAACTGTTTAGTATTGAAACATTAAAATTTTAAACTTGAGAATATGAACCTTAGAATGTTTAGTTCTTTACTCAACTCTTAAGAAGAAGAGATGAAGTATCTTGATGGCTTCAGTTTCTTTTTGGGTGCATGGAATACTAATGATACCTTTTCGCAAAAAGTGTGAGGAGTTGCTACCTTTTGTGGAACAGAAGAGCCAAGAAGAAAGTCAGAAATGGTAAAGACTAATTAAAGAGGAATCCTGTGTCTCTTCCCTTTAGACCTACAAAGCAACAACAAAAATGTGACTCCCACCCACCTTGGAAGCAAGAAAAAGTGGAATAATTCATAAAATCATGATTTGCCTTAAGCTCATGGAGAGCCAAGGCAGCAAGGCAGAGAGGTGAACTAATTTTCATGAGATAGATCCCTCTGATGAGAGGTCAAACACATGAACTGCTTCACCTTGGCAAAGAACAGCATGACAAAGGTGATCATCTTAAAAGAGGATAATCAGGAAACGGATAAAATTTAAGGAATTCTTCATTCCTTAAAGTGTGGGCTAGAGTGACGCAGAGGTCTCTGGTTGTTCCCAACACAAGGAAGCCCCATTCTCTCAAAGGTCTTCCTACCCCAGCCCACCCCGGTCCCCAGTGCTGCACACAAAGCCGCCCCCCAACCCCCAACATTTTCGCTTCCGGAAGAAGACCCTTCTGAAAGTGAGAGCCAAGAGCTGCAGGTCCCTGGGGTTGGGGCAGGAAGTGCTACCACCTCAAGCCCAGGCAAGAGTCTTTGCCTCTGGGCTGCGGTGGAAGCCATCACTTGCCTTCCCCCCAGGCAGAGGGAAGCTGTGAGTGCAGAATCAGGGAGCGCCCCCTCAACCTCACCACCAAGACCAGCACCGGGCAACACGAGGACCACCAATGCACCGCCAGGGCTGGGACCCGGAGGTCCCGGGCAACCGCCCGCGTGCTCTCCAGTCCAGGGCCACGGGGGAGGGGGCAGGAAATCCCCCCGGGCCGGGCTTCTGTGCTGGCGCAAAGCAGAGCTTCAGAGGTCAGCTACCACTGCGGAGGACCAGGGAGCTACTCCGGCCCTCAGCATTCCACAGATTCTAGGCGGAGCTTCAGGAGCCATATGGCAGACAAGACTGACGAAAAATCCCCATTCCTCAGACCCCTGTACCAGGATCTGGCTAGATGAGGCTGAACCAAGAGAACTGGGCAGCGCCCATCCTCACTTCTAGCCTCCCACCAAATAACCAAAAACGGCAATACACAGTGTGGAGACAATAGGAGCACAGAAACAGACCCTCCTGAGACACAGGCATTCATAGGTGAATTAGGAACACTAAGGAAAAAACCCGCCTGCACCCTCGAGTTCATATTAAGCATTAGGCCGCAGCAGTTCACCCACCACTGCAGAGATCTGCAAACTGATACCTTAATGGTAAATACATCAACAAGACCTGAAATTAGCTTAAGTAAAAGCTAGACTGGCGAGATCCCCTCCTGTGAATCACTAAGAAAAACAGGCGTACCCATCTCCAGGTGGAAACCCTACTCACCACAGGCTCTACTATTCCTTTATACAAAATGTCCAGTACTCAGCCAAAATGATGACACACACACAGCAAGATACATATCCTTGTTGCTGCTGTGGGTGTGTTCTATGTATGTCAGGTAAGGCAAGCTGCTTCACAGTGATTTTCTTCTATAGTCTTACTGATTGTCTGTCTAGAAGCTCCATTAAATACTTTCAGAGAACTATTAGAATCTCCAGCTACAATTGCTAAATTGTCAATATCTTTCAATTCTGTCTCTTGCTTCATGTATTTTGAGACTCTGTTCCTATAACAATTGTTGTTATAAACTGTTCCTGTAACGATTTATAAATGTTATATATCCCTGATATATTGGCTCTTTATTATTAAAAAAATGACTTCCCTGGTGGTTCAGACAGTAAGGAGTCTGCCTGCAGTGCGGAAAACCTGGGTTCGATCCCTGGATTGGGAAGATCCCCTGGAGAAGGAAATAGCAACCCACTCCAATATTATTATTAAAAACAATCCTGGTTGACTCTAATAACACTCTTTGCTATGAAGTCTGTTTTGCCTGACATTAATACAGCCACTCCAGGTCTCTTATGGCTCCTGTTTACAAAGTAAACCTTTTCCATCTCTTTTCTTTCAGCCAATTTTGTGTCTCCTATAGATAGCACATAGTAGGATATCGCCTTTTTATGCAGTCTGACCATCTCTACTTTCTAATGTAATTATTGATGTAGTTGAACTTAGTCTGCCATTTGTTTTCTATGTTTAATGTCCTACTTACTCTGTTCCTTTTTAATGCCTTCCTTTGTGTTAAATATATTTTTCTAGTGTACCATTTTAATTCTTCTATTGATTTTAAGCTTTTTTCTTAAAGTACTTGTTCATTTAGGAATTATTATTCATCATTAACTAATCATAACCTAGTTCAAGTTAACATTGACTTAATTTTGATAAAATATAGCAAATGTGATCCAATATAGTTCCATTTCTTCCTCCATCTTTTAGGCTATTATCATCATATATGTTAAATCTATTTATGTTATAAATCTAACAGTCTTACATTTATTGCTTTAAAGAGTAGTATACTTTTACATAAATTAGAAGACAAGAAGTGTATATAGATATACAGTCTTTTATACTGACTCATGTCTTAATCATCTCTTGTGCTCCTCATTCCTTCTGTGGATCTGAATTACTATCATTTCCTCTCCTGAGAAACTTCACTCTCAATTTCTGTTAATCTGGGAATGCCTTATTTCACTGTCGTTTTCTGGAGAATAGTTTTGTTGGATGCATGATTGTTGAATGAAGCTTTTTTCCGTCTGCACTGTGGAGTGCCATTCCACTGCCCCCCGGAATCCACTGCATTCTGAGAAACGACTCATCGTTGTTTCTCTGTAAATGTGCATCACTCTTCTGTGGCTGCTTTCAAAACTTGCTTTGTGTCTTTGCGTTTCAGTAGTTACATTATGACATTACTAGGTGCATTTTTCTTTGCGTTTATTGAGCTTCTTTAATATGTAGAATACAGGTTTTCAACAAATTTGACAAGTTTCGGATGACTACTTCTTCATGTATTTTTTCCCTTTCTCCTTCCTTTCCCTCAGTGACTCTCATTACAGAAATGCTGGGACACTTGACATTGTCCCACAAGTTCCTGAGGTTCTGTTCTTCATCCTCATGTCTTCTAGTTTTTGAATTGGATAATTCCTTTCCTCAGGATGACTCATTTTTCTGCCATCTCAAATCTGCTGTGGAGCCCATTTACTGAGTTTCTCACTTTGTTATCTTATTTTTTACTGTTAGACAGCCTGTTCAATTTTTTTTATAGTTTATATTTCTCTATTGAGATTTATTATTTGCTATCAGTGCCAGATTTTTAATAACATTTTGTTTTTTTAATATATTTACAGTAGCTGTTTTGAGACCTTTGGGCCCAAGGAAAATCAGTTTCTATTGACTGCTGTTTGCCCTGAATATTAAATATTGAATATTAAAGTGTGCCCTGATTACACTTTCCTGTTTCCTTGTATCTGTCACATTTTTTGGCTGAAAACTGGACATTTTAGATAATACATTATAACAACATTGTTTCATTTTTCTGAGAATTTTTTATCTTTCCTTCATAACTTGCACAGACTTAACCTGTAAAGTCTGTTTCCCTTGCTGTGTGCTATCACTGATGTCTCTGGATAGAGATTGTCATTTTAATTTTTATCTTTTACTCTGACTTCTTAGTGATTTCCCCTGTATTAATATCACTTAGCAGTCAGTCAATGTTTTGAGTGGAGGTTAGACTCAAACATCTCAAGCCCACGAAGTTTTCACCCTCTGCTGACTGATGTATGCAGCCTGGGAATGCATTCAAATTTCCCATCAGTCAGGTCTTCTGTGAGATTCATTTGCCCCTCAGCTCTCTCAAGTCTCTTCCATGCATCTGTGTACTTTTCCATTAAGCCAGGAATGTTTGAAGAGCTGATCTCATTTCCAGGATCTCTCCATTAAGTTTCTGGCTGGTCTAACACTTACCCCAGTAAGAACTCCAACCTCAGGTCAATAAAGTAGATGATTTTTCTTGTTCCCAATCAAGTTCTTCACTTTAGCTGACAAAGCCACAGGTTTTAACTCCCACCTCCTACCCTAAATCAAATCTACTCACTTTGGCAGCAAAATACCAGTTTTCCCATCCAGCCCCACATTGTTGCTGCTTCAGGTGTTGGGGTGAGGGGGTGGGGTTGGAGAGAGATGGAAAGCTGTGTGATTTAGCAAAAATAATAATAATAATAATATAGGCTGCTTAGTTAAATTTGAAATTCAAATAAGTAATGAGTAATTTTTTTAATATAAGTATGCCCCATGCAATATTTTAGACATACTTACTAATATAATTATTTATTGCTTATCTGAAATTCAAATTTCTGGGCATAATATATTTTATCTAGCAACCCTAGGGTTACAGAAGGAACCTCACACAAGAAGGCCATATATGCCTGCTGTCCCTATGTTAAATTCTCTCATTTTCAAAGATTAGACTCTTCTCAATTTGTTGTCTGCCTTTGGTCAATTTCTAATGCCCTTAAACACATATCTGGGGCAAATTTTTCCAGTTATGTACTTATTTTTGCAGAGACAAATCACCATGATCTTCCTCCTGCCATCACTGGAAGCTGATCTCACTTGATTCCTTAGTATTAATACTTTTGGAAAAATTTTAGTTGGTCTCAGCTATGCTACAGAGCAACAAAAACGTTCGTTCTCCCTATAGTTGTACCCTGTCTTAAGGGTAGCATTTTCCAATCATTAAAATGGATCTGCAGAGAAAGCTTCAAAGGGAAAGCTAACTGTGGAGAGGGTTGGGTTTCTTGTTCAGCTGATTCCACTTTCCCACAGTAAGGTGGTCCTTCCAGACTCTGCCAGTGGTGAAAGTCATCATTTTGTTGTTGTGAATTCTCCCCCCGCCTGCATCGTGAAGAGTGCTGGGAAGGTCTAGGTTCAGTAACAGTGGAGTACGAGGCCCTAAGTTAGGAAACAGGCCTGCCCAAAGATGGCTCAGGGGCCAAGGACTGGTGTGGACAAGGACTGGATCTGAGCTTCATTCCTTACACTCTTTTATCACTGAACAAGTAAACAGTGATGCAACAGCACACACAAGATCAAGAATTTATGATAACTGTGTATCCGGATGCAATTCCCCTGCCGCTCTCTTGTTCCCCAGGAAGGAGCATCTGAGGTTTAGTGTTTTCAGCAGCCTGCTTCTCAGGTGGGGCAGTGGTAAAGACTCCGCCTGCCAATGCAGAAGACGCAAAAGATGTGGGCTCAATACCTGAATCGGGAAGATCCCCTGGAGGCGGAAGTGGCAACCCACTCCAGCACGCTTGCCTGGAGAATCTGGCGGATAGAGAAGCCTGGCGGAATAGTCTGTGGGATCTCACAGCAGCCTGAATAGTTGCTCTCTGGAGCTCCAGGAAAGCCAAGAACCACAGATTCACCATCTTTGTCTTATTTTAGACCAGGGAGCTTGCATTGGAGGTAAACAGGACACATTGGCACCAACACTCAAGGGTATATACCTTATTACCACGCATCAAGTGAGCTAATATCCAGATTCAGGTTCAATGTGTATCTCTGCATGGCAGGACCATAACACAGCTACTAGCCCTGACAAAGCTCTTTACACAGCACAGCCACTGCTGTGTTTTACTCACTGCTATACCACTGGGCTGTCAGATGTTTCCACAGAGCAGGCCTGGCAATGGCCTTCCACAGTGGAAGACAGATTTCTGAGGTCAAAACCAGGCTTCCCCATGCACCATTTGTGGAACTCTGGTCTCCTTCATTGTAAAATGAAATGCAAAGTGTGACACATTCCTTGAAGGCTTGTTGAGAAGGTTTTCTGAAAAGTAAGCAACAGCTTCATTCCTTAAACATTTCCCCACTTTGCCTCTATGCTCCTTGAATTCTCCGCCCCACCCCCACCACATCACTCAGAGCAGAATATTCTTTCAATATCCCAGATCTGCTCACTTTTCTTTTTTAACACATGGATCAGCTCTCTTAGATCCTTAGCACCATGCTTAGCACAGTGTTGGCAAAAAGTAATAATATCTAATATGCAGTGAGCCCTTACTATCTGCCAAGCACTGCTCTAAATACTTGACATGCACTGATGCATTCAATTCTTAAAACTCGTTATAAAAAAATAGTATGCACTATAATTATCTCAATTTTATGGATGAAGTAGGTGAGAAGCAGAGAAAGTAAGAAACCTCTCCAACATGACAAAGCTGGTAAATGTCAAAGATGAAATTCAAACCAAGAAATCTAAATCTAAACTCTGTGCTCCGATGATGATGTCAGAGTGAAGAATGACTTTTTAAAACAAACAAGTGAAATTCATTTCACTATCACATTCCTCAGATCAAAGCAGTACTATATTTTATACAAGTACACTTTTAAAAGGAACACTTCATTGAAACACCCCCAATGAAAGGCAGGTTTAATTTATTCTCCTAGATAATTGTAAAAAGATTGAAAGTGGAGGCACTAACTTGAAATAAAGCTCCCAGGAATAATAAAATTAAACAAATAAAGTAACATTTAGTTTCCTATTAAATGTTATATGGGTTTGCTAGCTAACACATTGAGTGTTTCAGTTATATTCCCCCATTTCCTGCATTTCCAATAATAAATCACAGCAACTGGCACTAATTTGTTATCTGCATCAAGGCTTCTATTCTCCAACCTTAGTATCTCCAAGATACTAATAGCTTTAGTTTTTACAATGCTTCAACATATAAATTACCTTCTTATACACTATCTCACTTCATCTTCAAAACAACCCCTATGAGATGGGCACTATAATTTTCATTTTAGGGTGAATCAAATGACAGAGAGTTCGAGCAATGCTTTCAAACTTACCCAGCTTGTAAGTGCCAGAATACACATTCAACCCTCAATCCAGACTCCAAGCACAATCCCTGTCCTATTGCACCCAAGCTATACAAAAGGAGAAATAGCTTTCATTCTATCCAATTCTCCCCGTGAGGGACCCGCTGACTTGAAGGATAATAGTCACAGTTAAGTGAGAATGTGTTTGTTTCAGGGCCCAGTAGTAAAATTAGGTAAGGACCATGGGACTGGAGATATATGACACAGAGCTCATATTCAATTCACAAAGCACTTGGTTTACTGCATACAATAGCTTAATCAAACTAATCAGACAACATAGTTTAATCAAAGTAGGGAAAATAGAACACGGGTAATGAACTACTCCAGAGAAAGGTGTGGGAAGAAGGCATCTTGAGATGAGAAGGGGTCCCTTGTGCAGCTCTGGGTCTCCCCACAAGCAAGAGCAGGAAGTGGCCCTCTGTTCTGACAAGGCTTCCAGCAGCATCCACCAGGAACAGCCAGCAGTCTGTAGTCAGTCCTACAGCCAAGAGCCTTCAAGTCACAGGGCTCAGTGGTCTCCTTTTAAGGGGTCTTCCAGGAGGGTCTAAGTGCTACACAACTGGGGGGTCTGGTTTCTGTCCATTGCCCCTTCCGTCTTCCATCTTCTGGATGATGTTGCCAAACAAGTTCCTTATCTAAAGCAATACTCTTAATTTATCACTCACAGACTATAGAGAGACTGTATTTTGGGGGGCTCCAAAATCACTGCAGATGGTGACTGCAGCCATGAAATTAAAAGACACTTGCTCCTTGGAAGAAAAGCTATCACCAACCTAGAGAGCATATTAAAAAGCAGAGACATTACTTTGCCAACAAAGGTCCATCTAGTCAAAGCTATGGTTCTTCCAGTAATCATGTATGGATGTGAGAGTTGAACTATAAGGAAAGCTGAGCACCTAAGAATCGATGCTTTTGAACTGTGGTGTTGGAGAAAACTCTTGAGAGTCCCTTGGACTGCAAGGAGATCCAATCCAGTCCATCCTAAAGGAAGTCAGTCCTGAATATTCATTGGAAGGACTGATGTTGAAGCTGAAACTCCAGTACTTTGGCCACCTGATGCAAAGAACTAACTCACTGGAAAAGATCCTAATGCTGGGAAAGATTGAAGGTGGGAGAAGGGGACGACAGAGGATGAGATGGTTGAATGGCATCACCAACTTGATGGACATAAGTTTGAGTAAGCTCCAGGAGTTGGTGATGGACAGGAAGGCCTGGCGTGCTGCAGGCCATGGAGTCACAAAGAGTCAGAGGAAATGGAGTGACTGAACTGAACTGACTATAGCAAATGTTTCAAAACTAGTATGGGAGTTCACACTGGCCTCTGCAACTCTATCTTTAATTATTTAGCACACTTAAATCCTATGAGTTTCATTCAAGATGAACAGGAATCACAAAACAAAAGGAGTTACATTGTAACAAAGAACCTTGTCTCAGCAGAGCTCAAATGCTTTATGCTCCATTAATCTTATCAAATATTTCTATAGCTGACAAAAGGAAAGACTGAAATGTGGAAGGTAATCCTGCTCTCAGTCCTAATGCCACCAACCCAACCAGCCCTGAGCTCTCAGATCCCCAAGTAGTTCCATAGTTGGGCAACTTGGCCTGGGCTTTATTTCCCTTCAAGTCACACAACAAAAAATAAAAAGCTGAAAGTAACTTTCTTGTTTCCAAGACTCTGGGAGAACTTAGCTATGTTTAGGAAATTCTTTAACACTGCAAAAAGAGTGAAGCAGAGGAAAGATCACAGATGAGTAAGCAGATGAGGAGATCACCTGAGTTCTTCTGCTCCCAGTGGACAGCTTTGGGCAAATCTCGTGACCTCATCTATGGCTCAGTCTTCACCTATCACAAAAGGGAGAAAGTCAGGCAGCCACAAACCAGCGCCTGAGAGTCACATCCTGTCTAACTCCTGTTTGTGAATCATACTGGTTGGAGCATGGCCAAATCCATCCATGACTTATCATCTATAGCTACTTCTGCATGACAAAGGCAGAAAAGAGTACTTGTGAGAGATACCATTTGTTCTGAAAGCCTCAAACACTTACTACCTGGCTTTTCACAGCAAAAGTCTGGCAATACGTAAGACAGTTCATGCTCCAGTCTTCTCCTTCCAATCACAAATGTAATATGAAAAATATATTTGAATTCTGTAATGGGCTTCCCTGGTGGCTCAGATGGTAAAGAATTTGCCTGCAATGCAGGAGATCTGGGTTCTTCCCTGGGTAGGGAAGATCCCCTGGAGAAGGGAATGGAATAGTCCTGAAAAAGAAGCAGGAGTACTCTTGGGCACATAACTTTCTGAGGACTCCCTGAAGGACAGAGGGCAAATGGGAGTAGAAGGAAATGGAACATAGAAAAAAGGGACAGCTGCAGGATGGCCAACACCAAAATGTCTACAACTAATAAATGCTGGAGAGGGTGTGGAGGAAAGAGAACCCTCCTACACTGTTGGCAGGAAAGTAAATTGGTGTAGCCACTGTGGAGAAAAGTACAGAGATTCCCAAAAAAAACTATAAATAAAATTACCACATGATCCAGCAATATCACTACTGGACATATACTCAGATGAAATTATAATTCAATAAAATTTGTTCACCATTATGTTCACAGCAGCACCATTCACAACAGCCAAGAAATGGAAACAATCTAGATGTTCACTGACAAATAGAGAAGATGAAGATATACATAATGGAATACTACTCAGCCATAAAAAGAACAAAATAATGCCACTCGCAGCAACATGGAGGGACCTAAAAATTGTCATACTGAGTGACGTCAGACACAGAAAGACAACTATCACATGCTATCACTTCTATGTGGAATCCAAAACAAAAGTACAAAAGAACTTATTTACAAAACGTAAGTAGAGTCATGGATGTAGAAAAAATTATGGCTACCAGAAGGGTTAAATTGGGAGACTGGGATTAATACTCACACACTGGTCTCTATAAGGGAAATAACTGATAAGAACGTGCTGTACAGCGCAGGAAACTCTATTCAATACTATGTGATCGCCTGTATGGATCTAAAAAGCAGAGTGGACACACATATGTGTGATTACACACATATGTGTGATATAGCTGATTCACTTTGTGGTACGCCTGAAACTAACACAACATCCTAAGTCAACTATGCTGTTGTTTAGTTGCTGAGTCACGTCTGACCCTTTGAGACCCAATAGACTACAGCCCACCAGGCTCTTCCTGTCCACAGAATCTTCCAGGCAAGAATACTAGAGCAGGTTTTCCTTTTCTACTCAAATAAATATATAACTAACAAGTACCTACTGTATATCATAGGGAACTACACCCAACATCTTGTAGCAATCTACAATGGGAAATAACGATTTATAAAACAATATACTTATGTATGTATAACTGAATCACTTTACTGCATACCTGAAACTAATACAACACTGTAAATCAACTATATTTCCGTAAAAATTTTTAAAAAGGTAGAGAGACAGTAAAAATATCAATGGTCACCACAACTTAGGGGAGGCAGAATAAACAGGGGGGTACAGGGGGTTTTTAGTGGAGTGAAACTATTCTGTATGAATAGTTTTTTGCATTTGGCAAAACCAACAGAACATGTACAATGTGAAGAATGAACCCTAATGTAAACCAAGGATTCTAGTTAATAACAATAATGTACCAATATTGGCTCATCATTTTGTAGTCAATGTACTATTCGAATGCAAGATCTTAATAACAGAGGAAAATGTGTGGAGAGAGAAAGGATGGGGGAGATGTATATGTAAATTTTGTAATTTCTAGTCTGTTCTTCCATAAGCTTATAACTATTCTAAAAAAGAAAGTCCATTACTTAAAAAAATAAATAGAAATTTAAAAAGGAAAGAGACAGCATGGGAAATGGGAGTTACTTCAAGGAAAGCCCAGCTCACAGGAGCAGGACAGAGGACAGAGAACAGTGGGCAGGATGGCTCATTAAGGAGCCTGAGGCAGGAGCAGACGACTGGCTGCTCCCCACTGACCTCTCCATGGACGGCTGCAGCAGCAGACATCCACGCCAGGAGCAGGGAGACGGGCACCAGAGTCAGGCAGGCGCAGCGCCCCAGGGAACACAGTGGGACTACATTCCCAGGAGAGCAGCTGCTGGCAGAGGCCACCCACAGCACAGACCTCCAGTCACTGGGGATAAGGTGTCATACAGAGACAAAGCATTCAAGGGGGAACCAAGAGGGACTCTTAATTACAAGATGAACTCAGCCAAACACTGCCTTATATTTGAGGAAAATCAGCACAATGACGGAGGGACCACTTCATATAAGTAGCATCTAAGGCTTGACTAAACAGTATTACTAAAGCAAACAGAACAAGACTTTGAGAACAACTTGAAATATACCAAAAATTCTTTGAAATAATTAAGACAATGAATCTAAAAAAATTAGCCAAAGGATACAAATAAGAGAATTCACAAAATAGGAAACACAAACAGCCATAAACATATTAAAAGCTCCTAATTCTTACTAGTAGTCAGCAAAACTGAAACTCAAGCAATCATTGACTATAACTGTTCCCAGTCTGCCCTGCATCAGATTGGTAAACTTTGAGAGAATGATAATAACTATCACTGTGAGAGGAGAAATAAAGATCATAATCTCTTCGTAAAGTATAATTTAGATCAGCTTATTTAATACTAAATCCTGGTGGCTCAGACAGTAAAGAGTCTGCCTGCAATGCAGGAGACCCAGGTTCAATCCCTGGGTTGGGAAGATCCCCTGGAGAAGGGAATGGCTTACCCATTCCAGTATTCTTGCCTGCAGAATTCCATAGGCAGAGGCTACAGAAGGGGTTGCACAGAGTCAGACTTGATTGAGTGACTAACACTTTCATGCCTATATCCTTTAATCCAGCAATTCTACTTCTTAGACTCTACCAGAGAGAAATATTATTATATGTACAGAAAGATGCATAAACATAAATATTCATGAAGCACTGTTTAAATAAGGAAAAGTTAAAGTGACATAAATTCCCATCAGTAACAAATCATTAACAAACTCACACAAGGAAGTTAAGAAACACTCTGAAGTCTATGGAACACTAGTTCCAATACAATGGCGTGAGCTGCTGAATGACAGTAGCTTTTTTTACCTTATTGCCTTGCCTCCAGAACAAAGCCTGTCATCTAGAGGCACTGGAAACTTACGAACAAATTAAATCTGCATGCACATGCCTGCTGAGCCTAGGGAGGCTGCCATGGGCTGCAGCAACAACTCTCTAGCTCTCCAGGCTCCCACTGGATTCAGCCCACAAGGGATCCCCTCCAAGATCAGAGGGGCTACATAATAAAAAGCCAAAGACTGAGTGACTTAAACAACAGAATTTTCTATCTGCACAGTTCTGGAAGCTGTCAAGTCCATGACCAAGGTCGAGCAGGGTCTGGTTTTGGTGAGAGCGCTGTTCCTGGCTTGCAGAGGGCTGCCTTCTCACTATGTGCCAGCAGGACCTTTTCTCAGCGCCTGGGTGTGGAGCGAGAATGAGCGAGCTCTTTCATCTTCTATCATGAGGGCACTAATCCCGCCATGAGGACCCCACCCTATGACTTCATCTAACCCTAACTACCTCCCAAAGGCGCCATGTTCAAACTCTGCTATGGTGGGGGCAGGGCTTCAACATTTGATCCCCCTTGCTGAATCTTGGTCCTGCCAAGCAGCTCATTCCACACGTCCCACTCCCATTCTTTCCCTCCTTCCATCCCCACACCCCATCTCACTCACCCCCTATATCTCCTCTGCCCCAGTCTGCATGTGAAAACAATGCCCTCATTATTACTAACTTCAGAGTACTGCACTGCCCTCTATGGTCTCCCTACACCCTGGCCATGAAGTTCAGGTTATCACCAAATTGTCTTGAAATTATTTAACTTTATTTGAGCTACTTATTTTTTGTCAGGATCCAGAATGAAATGATAGACTGACATAGATAGATGTCTAAAGCATATTACTAAGTGAGGAAGTAAGTTTCAGACCAATGCAGATAATGACACAATTAATATAAATATATATGCAAGAAAAACTAAATATTTCTATATGTGTATGTGTGTATGAAACAGATTTTAAAAGGCATACACTAAATTGATTAATAGCAATTAAGTTCAAGGAGCAAACAGACGGGGGAAGTGAACGGGGAAGAGAGAACAAGTGGAAATCTCAACTCATCTATATTGTGAGAACTTTAACAATGAGGGTGCACTCATTAAATCATGCATAATTAAGATATCTTAAAAACAGATATGAAGCACATAAAATATTCATCCTTAAATTTTTTATAAGACAAGCATAAAAGCTATTTCTTTTAAATATAAACATTAAAATATCAGTAACAGTTATCATTGGACAGTAATACTACATGTGATCCTTGTTTTTTGTTTTCTTTTGTCTTCAGAGTTTCCTGAACCAAAAATTATGAAATTATGAAATGCTTTACGTCATAAATTGTACAAATTAAATTGAGAAGGTTAGATTAGAGGGCCCCAAAAGTTGTTCTTAGTTCTAAGCTCTAAACTCTGCTATCTCACAAATAAACAAAGTTATCAAAATAGAATAAAATTTACCAGGAAGTCAGAGGTTTCACCAAGTGATGGAAAGTTTGAGGAGAAAGAATAATAATACCTGAATATTCACAACAGGAAAATAAAAGGGCCATTGAAGGATATGGAAGACCCTCAGGCCAGTGTCTGAGTGGGGCTGGGAGGAGTGTGCACAGTCAGCTGAGGACCTGATGGATAAAGACCGTGGCCTCCTCTCTGCTGCTAAGGATTCAGGTACCAGGGTCTGGGGGACATCTCATGGAAAAGGCACACATGACCAGAGTCAGGAGAGAAAGAATTTAGATGTCCTAGGCCCATGTCTGGCTTGTGCATTGCTTAAAAGCAAATTGGTTTATCCTCCTAAGACAGAAGTGTGTGCCAAATCCAATGGACAATGACAGGAATAGGCAAAAGGAGAACTTTCCTCCAACTAATGGAAAGTCTCTAAGACCATAATAAAAAACGTTTTTAATTTTATGGAAAGAGGGATTGGGAAATGATAGTTGTGTTCTGGAGATGCCATAGCACTCTGAAAAGGTGATGCTGGTCTTCCCATGCAAAAGGGAAGGTGGCAGCAGTGCACTGAAGCCTGACGTAGATCCTTGGCTATAAGAACGGGGAAAACGGGCCAATGGTAAATTTAACCAAGAAGACTGACAAGCTTGCGAGAAGACAGCAGAAGCAGAATCATCATAATGTATGAGAGTACAGGTTTCCCTCAAATGACACAGCTTATGTTCCCTCACTTCTGTTCAGGTTTAAATTCCTGCCTGGTTGTTCATTAATTGTGTGACCTTGGGGCAAGTTCCTTAACCTGCCATTCTTCAGGTCACATATAGTGTCTGGTATATAGTAGATTCCCAATAAATATTAGCAACCTTCGCCCACTTCTCATTTTTCTTCTTTCCTCTTCTATTTACAGATTTATGCAGATACCAGATAAATTTTTAGTGCTGCTTCCAATGCACTGAAATAAACTGGTATAGGAAGTAATTTGTTTACAAAGCAGATTCATGGATCTGAATGCTAAAGAGGAATTCCCTTCCCAAGTATAAAAATAAATGAAGTCTCTCATTTATTTAACTAAAGTCTCAGGTAACCTACTAATAGACATATGTGGAGGCTTACTTAAACACAATATGAATCTTTAACAATGCATACCTATCCTAAAAACCTACAGAAGACCAGTGGGCAATTTCTGTAGGAAAAGGAAGCAGGAATGATGGTAAGAGGAAAGTCAGTAATGGAATGAATGGAAATAGAATGGAAACATTAGGAATTACAATACAATAGTCTGCCACTCCATGCCACTCTAACTGCATAGAGCAAGTGCTCAGGCTGGCTTCCCCATGAGGGGACCCCAAGATGTGGATTCACGTGAAACTGATTTATTAGGAAGTATTCTGAAATAAACAATCTGCACAGGGGGAAAGGAGATAGGACAGGGAAAGGAGCTGTGCAAGGCTGAGATTTCAAGCCAAGTCTTGGAGAATGTAGCTTCAGCTCAATCCCACTGGGACTCAAGGGCAGGCCACTGTCCCCTCAAAGGCAAGAGAGATTGAGATGTACTACCTCACACACGTCCATCACTGGTTACCGGCTGGATCTGGGGACTAAATGCCCAGACACTCCCTGCTCTCCTTGCACAGAAGCAAGGCTAGCTGCAGCAGCCTGAGGGCATGCCTTCCAAAAAGGAAGCACAAAGGAGACAGGACAGAGGGAACAGAGCGAACTCTGAGGGGACGCAGGCAGAGCAATGACAGGACCCCTGCAGGTGTTTGTACGTTTACTGATCTCTACTCTTACACTCATCCTGGGGCTCATCCCCCGGGACCTTTCCAGCTAATTCATTTTAAGACAAATAGAATATATACCCTGGCATTTCTCAATACTGTAGATTTTGTTTCCATACGTAAACACAAACTAATTAATATACTGATATAACTAGATGCAGCTGTAAAATGGAAGCTAATCTTCACTCTGAGTGTTAAAAGAAATTCTACAGTAGTCTCTGTTACTGCCACATTTGCAAATCTTCACAAAGGAACCTATTCAGGTGTTGTTTTGCAATGGTTCTTACTGTATTCAGCAATATGAACCCCTTGAGAAGTAGACTTATTAGATTGTTAGGATGTTAGACCTCTTTTTAAAAGTATGTATCGAACAGCGTAATACTCAAATAGAAAGATCTCCACCAAACGGTGGTCTCTGTGGCTGTCTAATTGTACATCTGCACCTTACCCTCTATCTTGACCCCCGTCTGCACTAGCCGACTTGGAAATTGTTACAAGCAGTAGCAAAGAAACCATAATCAAATTGGCTCTACTCAAAATCATCTGCTGCTAATTATAGCACAGAATTAATAGCTGTTTGAAACAGTATACCTCTCAGGAAGTTCAGGCTACTTCCCTGAATGATTCATCTTTAATTCCTCAAGAAATCTGCAACTTTGGTGTCTTTCATCTACTATAGTACAGAAGGTTCATACAAGGGTGCTTCCCTATAGCCCACAGCATCATTGGCTTCCACATTTACCTATGTTCTCCTCCAGTAAAACAAAGAGAATTAGCTATTTACACTACACAATCTGCTTTGTTACAACTCGGGAAATTCTCAGCTATAAACTGTGATTGGGCAGGTCTGTCATTCCTTGTTGGTTTACCCTTTGTTGCAAGGCAAGAACTGTTTCTCTCTGCCCCTTGGATGCAGAGGAAGCTGGGACTTTTTCATATGGGTTTCCTGCTAGGTTTCAGATGTCTTTTGCTCTGAAAGTCCCTATCTTTATCATTCCCTTTCTGTCCTCAGAGTGTCCTAAGCACCACATTTTTTCACAACTCAGTACCCCCATTTCTTATCTGGAATCATCGACCCAACCCCTGTCCTGTATCCTTTCTCAGAATAACAACATTAGGGCACTGTAGGTGTTGACAATTTAATTTCAATTTCATGACTCCACACCTAATCCAAGTGGGAATTTTTAGCTGATCTAAAAATCTGAATAAAAGACATCCTTTAGACCAAAGAAAGAAAAGAAAGTGGAAAAAAGAAAACAAGCCAAGAAAAAAAAATGCAAAGAGATTAATATTAGAGAGAACATAAAACAAGTGGGCCACTGGAAACCAGGAGAAAATTCTGGAAAGTAGTAACATTAAAGATCACTGGCTCAGCTTGGTGCTCTTTAATGACCTACAGAAGCGGGGCAAGGGCGGAAGTTTGGGAGGAAGGTTGAAGAGGGAAGAGATACATGTATACAGAGAGCTGATTCACCTTGTAGTACAGCGGAAACTAATACAACATTATATACCAATTATATTCAAATAAAATAAATAAATATCAATACAATAAAAAAAAGTCACTTGCTTGAAGCTATTGGTAGAGGCCTGGCAAAGTTCTCCAGCAAGCAGAGTGACAATATGGATCATAGAAGCCAACCTTGGCCCTAAACTCCCCCAGCATCTTCCCACAGTGCTCCTTACCTAGATGGCTACCTGGCTCTGCCTTTCTCCCATCTAAAAATATGCATAAGAATTTCTGGGACGTAATGCCTTTGTCACTCTGTTGTGAGAACTTTAAGCACGGAAAATGCTTTGAACTTGTAGAAAATGTACAGACATACACCACAGAGGTATGGTGGAGTTCCAGATCAATGTGGTAAAGTGAGTATGGCAATACAGTCATACCAATTTTCTGGTTTCCCGGTGCAAATAGAAGTTATCTTGGTGTGTGTGTGTGCAAGTTCAGCTGCTAAGTCATGTCCTGCTCTTTGCAACCCTTTGGACTATATCCCGTCAGGTTCCTCTGCCCATGGGATTTTCCAGGCAAGAATACTGGAGCTACACTCAGTTCAGTTCAGTTGCTAAGTCATGTCCAACACTTTGTGACCCCATGGACTGCAGCTCACCAGGCTTCCCTGTCCATCACCAACTCCCGGAGTTGCTCAAATTCATGTCCATCGAGTTGGTGATGACATCCAACCATCCCATTCTCTGTCGTCACCTTCTCCTCCTGCCTTCAATCCTTCCCAGCATCAGGGTCTTTCCCAATGAGCTAGTTCTTCACATCAGGTGGCCAAAGTATTGGAGTTTCAGCTTCAGCATCAGTCCTTCCAATGAACACCCAGGACTGATCTCCTTTAGGATGGACTGGTTGGATTTCCTTGCAGTCCAAGGGACTCTCAAGAGTCTTCTCCAACACCACAGTTCAAAAGCATCAGTTCTTTTGTGGTCCAACTCTCACATCCACACATGACTACTGGAGAAACATAGTTTTGACTATAAGGACCTTTGTTGGCAAAGTAGCATTTCTGCTTTTTAACATGCTGGCTAGGTTTGTCACAGCTTTTCTTCCGAGGAGCAAGCGTCTTTTAATTTCATGGCTGCAGTCACCATCTGCAGTGATTTTGGAGCCCCCCAAAAATGAAGTCTCTCACTGTTTCATTGTTTCCCCATCTATTTGTCATGAAGTGATGGGACCAGATGCCATGATCTTAGTTTCTGAATGTTGAGTTTTAAGCCAGCCTTTGCACTCTCCTCTTTCACTTTCATCAAGAGGCTCTTTAGTTTCTCTTTGCTTTCTACCTCTAGTACAGCCTCTACTTCTAGTTCTCTTGCTGTTTCCATCAGATCTGCAGTTACTTCATCCACTTAAGTCTTGAATCCCTCAAAGTTACCCATGAGGGTTAGAATCAATTTATTTCAAAAAGCCATAAGGGTGGTGTCATCTGCATATGTGAGATTATTCACATTTCTCCTGGCAATCTTGATTCCAGCTTGTGCTTCATCCAGTCCGGCGTTTCACATGATGTACTCTGCATATAAGTTGAATAAGCAGGGTGACAATATACAGTCTTGACGTACTCCTTTCCCAATTTTGAACCAGTCTGTTGTTTCATGTCTGGTTCTGTTGCTTTTTGACCTGCATACAGGTTTCCCAGGAGGCAGGTAAAGTGGTGTGGTATTCCCATCTCTTTAAGAATTTTCCACAATTTGCTATGATCCACACAGTCAAAGGCTTTAGTGTAGTCAATGAAGCAGAAGTAAATGTTTTTCTGGAATTCTCTTGCTTTTTTGATGGTCCAACAGATGTTGATAATTTGATACCTGGTTCCTCTGCCTTTTCTGAATCCAACTTGAAATATGGAAGTTCTCGGTTAACGTACTGGAGAATTTTCAGCTTTACTTCGCTAGCATGTGAAATGAGTGCAATTGTATTGTAGTTTGAGCATTCTTTGGCATTGCCTTTCTTTGGGATTCGAATGGAAACTGACCTTTTCCAGTCCTTGGCCACTGCTGAGTTTTCCAAATTTGTTGGCATTCTGAGTTACACTATAGTTCATTAAATATGCAATAGATTTATGTCTAAAAACAATGTACACAGCTTAATTTTGAAAATATTTTATTGCTAAAAAATGCTAACCATGGTTCAAGCCTTCAGTGAGTTGAAATCTTTATGCTGACGGAGGTTCTTGCCTTGATGTTGATGGTTGCTGACTGATTAGGGTGGTGGTTGCTGAAGGCTGAGGTGGCTGTGGCAATTTCTTAGAATAAAACAACAATGGAATATTACTCAGCTGTTAAAAAGAATTCATTTGAACCAGTCCTAATGAGATGGATGAAACTGGAGCCCCTTATACAGAGTGAAGTAAGCCAGAAAGATAAAGAACATTACAGCATATTAACACATATATATGGAATTTAGAAAGATGGTAACGATAACCCTATATGCAAAACAGAAAAAGAGACACAGAAATACAGAACAGACTTTTGGACTCTGTGGGAGAATGTGAGGGTGGGATATTTCAAAAGAACAGCATGTATACTATCTATGATGAAACAGATCACCAGCCCAGGTGGGATGCATGAGACAAGTGCTCGGGCCTGGTGCACTGGGAAGACCCAGAGGAATCGGGTGGAGAGGGAGGTGGGAGGGGGGATCGGGATGGGGAATACGTGTAAATCCATGGCTGATTCATATCAATGTATGACAAAACCCACTGAAATGTTGTGAAGTAATTAGCCTCCAACTAATAAAAAAAAAAAAAAACAATGAAGTCTGCTGCATCAATTGGCTCTTCCTTTCACAAATGATTTCTCTATAGAAGGCAATGCTGTTTGATAGCACTTTACCCAAGTAAAACTTCTTCCAAAATGGGCATCAATCTTCTCAAACCCTGCTGCTGCTTCGCCCACTAAGTTTATGTCATATTCTAAATCCTTTGTTGTCACTCAACAACCTTCATGGCATCTCACCAGGAGTAGATTCCATCTCAAGAAACCAATTCTTTGCTCACCTGTAAGAAGGAACTCCTTATCCATGAAAGATTTATCATGTGATTGCAGCAATTCAGTCATATTTTCAGCCTCTACTTCTAGTTCTCTTGCTATTTCCATCCCATCTGCAGTTACTTCATGCACTGAAGTCTTGAACCCCTCAAAGTTAGCCATGAGGGTTAGAATCAACTTATTTCAAAAAGTTCTATTAATGTTGATAGTTGGCCTCTTCTCATGAATTAAAAATGACCCTAAAGGAATCTAGAATGGTGAATCCTTTCCAGAAGGTTTTCAATTTACTCTGCCCATATCCATTAGAGGAATCACTATGACAGCTATAGCTTTACAAAATGTACTTCTTAAAGAATAAGACTTGAAAGTCCAAATGACTCCTTGCTCTGCGGGCTGGAGATGAATGAAAGCTGTGTCAGCAGGCATGGACACCACATTAACCTCACTGCATATATCCATTACAGTTCTTGGGCGATGAGGTGCATCATCAATGTGCAGCAATATTCCTGGAATCTTTCTTCTGAGCAGTAGATCTCAAGAGTGGGTTTTAAATGGTCCGTAAACCATGTTGTAACAGATGTACTGCCATTCTGGCTTTGTTGTTCCATTTTTATAGTACAACCAGAAAAGATTTAGCATAATTCTTAAGGGCCCTTGGATTTCCAAGGTGGTCAATGAGTACAGGCACTGGCTTCAACTTCAAGTCACCACCTACAAAGGAGTCAGATTGTCCTCTGAAGCACTAAAGTCAGGCATTGGTTCCTTCTCTCTAGCTATGAAAGTCTTAGATGGCATCTTCTTCTAACAGAAAACTGTTTCTTCTACACTGAAAATCTCTTATTTGGTGTAGCCACTCACTATCTTAGGTAGATCTTCTGAAACTGGAGCTTCTTCATCAGCACTTGCTGCTTCACCTTGACTTTTATGTTATGAGATGACTTCTTTTCCTTAAACCTCATGAACCAACCTCTGCTAGCTTCAAACTTATGCTGCAGCTTCCTCATTTCTGTCAGCCTTCGGTGAGCTGAAGAGAGGTAGGGCCTTGCTCTGAATTAGGCTTTGACTTGAGGGGATGTTGTGGTTCATTGGATCTTCTATCCAGGCCTCTAAAACTTTAACCATAAAGGCAACAAGGCTGTTTTGCTTTCTTATCGTTCATGTTTTCACTGGGATAGCATTTTCCTTCCATTCAAGAGCCCTGCATTTGCATTCACAACCTTGCTAACTGTTTGGTGCAAGAGGCCTAGCTTTCTACCTGGCTTTCAACATGCTGTGATCACTAAGCTTAATCATTTTTAGTTCTTGATTTAAATGGAGGGACTTGCAACTCTCCCACTTAGAGGCCACTGTAGGGTTGTTAACTGGTCAAACTCCAGCAGTGCTGTGACCCAGGGGACAGGGAGGCCCAGGGAGAGAGGCATAGAATGGCTGGCTGGTGTCAGAACACACACAACATTTATCAAGTTTACCATCTTACATGGACATGCTTTGTGGTGCCCCATAACAATTACAATAGTAACATCAAAGATCACTGATCACAGATCACCCTAAAAATATAACAATAATGAGAAAGCTTGAAATACTTCAAGAATTAACAAAATGTGACAGAGACATGAAGTGAGCAAATGTTGTTAGAAAAAAGGCACCCATAAATTTGTTCAATGCAGGGTTGTCACAAGATTTTAATTTGTAAAACACACAGTACATGTGAAGTACAATTTTTAAAATGAGGGGCAATCAAACAAGGTATGCCTATAATTTAAAAGCTGGATCACTGCATTGACTGCAAGCAAGCAACTCATACAACAGATGCTTTTAAAAATAAGTGTTTATATTGAACCATGTATCTACTGTACTCTTTGTTGAAAAGATCTCCTTTTCCATTGCTGTCATATAAATGTATTTTATTACAGTTCCTCTGTCCAAGGAACTCTCCAGGCAAGAATACTGGGGTGGTTGCCATTCCCTTCTCCAGAGGATCTTCCTGACTGAAGGACCAAACCCAGGTCTCTTGCATTGCAGGTGGATTCTTTTACCATCTGAGCCACCAGGGAAGCCCCATTAATGAAATATGTTATATTATTATAATAAATTGGGTTTCCCTGGTGGCTCAGTGGTAAATAATCCACCTGCAACACAGGAGACACAGGAGATCTAGGTTTGATCCCTGCGTCAGGAAGATCCCCTGGAGGAGAAAATGGCAACCCATTCCAGTATTCTTGCCTGAAGAATCCCCTGGCAGACCACAGTCCACAGGTCGCAAAGAGTCAGACACGACTGAAGTGACTTAGCACACACGCATTATAATATATATATGATGATAACTAAATTAATTTTTAAAGAGTCAAATTGATACTGAAAGAACAAATAAAAGCTCAAGGTACAGTTTACTCCTCATGTGTGTGTGCACATGCGTGTGTTCACACTCAGTCATGCCTGACCCTTTGTGACCCCATGGACCATAGCTCAACTACCTACAAGGATAGACTCCTCTATCCATGGGATCTTCCAGGCAAGAATACTGGAGGCAGGCTACCATTTCCTCCTACAGGGGATCTCCCCAACCAAGGAATCAAACTCACATCTCCTACACTGGCAGCAGATTCTTTACCACTGTGCCACCTGGTAGCACTTATCAAATAATTCAAGCCCAAACAACAAATATCTACTGATGCTTAACCATATTCCAAGGCACCAAGGGGGCTATCTTCAATTGTTGTTTCTTCAGGTCTTCTAAGTGGCAGGCTCCATTCTAAGCATTTGGAATATCTGTGAAAAGACAGAGTTCCCAGGCCCCTTGGCAATGATATTCCAGTAGGAGACAATAACTATGACAAATCAATAAATTGAGAAGTTAGTACATGGTTTTTTCTTTAAAATCTATTTTCTTAGTTTTCTATGTACTATGCTTAACTTTTCTCCATGTGCCCCATCATATCTGCCAAATGCCTACAATTACTATTTTTCAGGTGTTCAAACAGTTCAGATAATTTGATTTTAAAAGAGATCACTCCATTAACAGAGAACTAGACATTCACTAAGGTGTTATTCAATGCATTTGATATGGGCAAAACTTCCGATCTCCTCTCTGGCTACATGTGTCTGAGAATCAGTCCACCTTGAGAGGAGAAACTGGGTACCCCTTTCTCAGTATACAGTATTCTTTAAGCCTATTGAATTCAATAATGGGCTTCACCCCAGCCCTTCACTGTGTATCACTTGGGTTAGAAAGCCAGCTCAGAGGCAATACTCTGCGAGCATGGGTGTGCCATCCTTTAGGATGTAGACACATTGAATCAGAGACTTCCGTTCCTCACTAAAAAGCCTACATGGATCCAGGACTAAAGCACAGAAGCAGAAAGAGCCCCCACTGATCATCATTCCCAGTGTCTCACTGGGGCATTTTGTGTTCCTGTTCCCACAGCTCTGGGCCCTGCAGGGTTCAAGTCTTGGTCCAAACATGGGGGGACTCTCTTGTCAGGGAACACAACAAAGAGCTCACTGAATTACAAGCTAAGGCTGTAACTTGGGTACTTTGAACTCGCGTGTCCAGGGGCCAACACACAAAAAGAATGGTCATTATCATGGCAGGGTAACTGATCCTAATTAGCAGGTGGAGGTGTAGACAAGGAGGAATATATCTGGAATTCAAACAACTCTGGTACTCCTTTCTCCAATTTCAACTGTAAATGGACAAGTGTAACAGCCATTATCAGGGACTCAAACCCCTCAGGAATGAGAGTTTGGGTCACACCACCAGGTAAGGCACCAAAACCAGCAGAAATGCTAACTGAAAGCAAGGAAATTTAGAACGGATAGTGTAGGAGAAAAACCAGGAGCACAAGATGCTGATCCAGGCTGTAGATCATACCTCACTTACCTCTTCTAAGTTCTGGTCGCGAACACAGAGAGGCCACTGGAACCCTGAGTGGGCAGCTTTGCTCTTGAGAAACTGAAAACTTGTGGCCAACCATAAAAAGAAATATATCATTTTCACTTCACAGACTTAGAATGAGAAGCCCAGATGGTGCTACAAACTCAAAAAAGTTTAGCTCTCATGGATCATCAACACGGAATCAAGTCTAAAAATGTTAAGAATTGATAATCTAGGAGAAAGTATGGGGATTCAGGTTTATGAGATCCCATTCCAATCAGCCTATCAATTTTGTAGCAGAATGCAATGATTAAAATAAATACATTTAAAAATTAGAAAATCAAAATAAAGCATGTCTTCTATTAACTTTACACAAGGCTAAGCCTAAAACATCTCATAATTGCTTATATCAGAAAATTAATGTACTCTGTAAATTCTAAAGAGAAAATGTGCAAAGCAGTACTTTACAGACATTTTTAGCTCAAATTTCTCTGTTTGAATTCATAAAGCTCCCTTCTGGTTTCCAATCTGTCACAAGAAAAAGTACCTAATTGACTGCAATTTCAGAATTGGTGGAAAGCAGAAACAAGCTGAAAGCTGATAATAGAGTTGAAATGCCTTTCTTCTTTACCCAAACCTAGGGTTTATCCAAAGATACAGGCTTTGAGAAATGCATTATTTATTTAGCTCTGAGAAGAACGAAGCCAGGCTCTGTTCAGGAGTTTTCCTGCTTTCTGTTCTCAAAATGACATTCTTCTCTATGACCACACTTCCCACATAATAGCTTTGCTACTTCTATTTTAAATGTTTAGACCTTTTTCTTAGAGGGCAAAAGAGGAGTCAGTAGAGCATTCTGAGCCTTTCAATATGGAAATTGTCCAAATAAGGTATAAATTCAACACAGCTATTTGGGAAAAAGAGATCTTGAACAAATATTGATATTTCTGCATTTCAGTATCCTTTTGAAGATCAGAAATTTCCTGCATTAACAGGAGTAAAAGAGTAAAGCCTGCACAACTCCAACATACTCCAGGGGCCCCATGATTATTAACATTTTGTCTGGTCGTATAGTAAAAACAAACACAGCAGGTGAGCTAAAAAGAGAACAAAGATGGATGTGAGGCAAAGTTTAGAATCTCAAAATGCTAACAACAGGCACCATCTTTGATGTTGACAAATATTTTTCCAGAAAAAGAAATACTTAGAAACAGCTGAATTTCTATACTCTAATCTATAAGGCAAAAAAAAAAAAAAAGTAGGATGGAAACACAGAATATCTTAAATATCAATATATATGGGTAGAGTTCATTGAAAAATATATGAGAAAAGTTTTTTAATAGCCCAACCCTAGAATCATAAGATTTACAGCTAAAGGGGCTAGAAAAATATTTTATAGATAGGAGTGAAGTTGCTCAGTCATGTCCAACTCTTTGTGACCCCATCATGGACTGTATAGCCTGCTAGGCTCCTCCATCCATGGAATTTTGCAGGCAAGAATACTGGAGTGGGTTATCATTGCCTTCTCCAGGGGATCTTCCTGACCCAGGGATTGAACCTAGGTCTCCTGCACTGCAGGCAGACTCTTTTACCATATGGGCCAAATGTTTTACAGATAAAGAGGTAGTTAATAGGTATTTAACTTGGACATTTTTTATGATGCTCACAAGAATGTTGCTCACAAATAAATTTCTTTGAATAGTAGATGCTAGCATAAAATTAAATTTCCCTGGAGAGCAAAGGATTTTCAACCAAATATAAACTTTGGCCACTATCCACAAGACTTGCTGGCCATCATGTGAAATCCAAATCTGGGTTAATGCACTCACCAATCCCTTCCCAAGAAATGCCAGTACAAGCAGTTGAGGGAGGAGCTAAGATGGTGGAGGAATAGAATGGGGAGATCAGTTTCTCTGCTACAAATTCATCGAAAGAACATTTGAACGCTGAGCAAACTTCACAAAACAACTTCTAATCACTAGCAGAGGACATCAGGTGCCCAGAAAAGCAGCCCATCGTCTTCAAAAGGAGGTAGGACAAAATATAAAAGATAAAAAGAGACAAAAGAGCTAGGGATGGAGACCCGTCCCGGGAAGGGAGTCTTAATAGAGGAAGTTTCCAAATACCAGGAAACCCTCTCACTGGCGGGTCTGGGGGAAGTTTTCGAATCTCGAAGGGCAACCTAACTGGGAGGAAAAATAAATAAAACCCACAGATTGCATGCCTAAAAATAACTCCCAGCAGAAAAGTACCCCAGATGCCCGCATCTGCCACCAGCAAGTGGGGGTGGAAGGGAGAGGAGCGGGTGGCATTGCTTAGACCAGGCCCAAATGCCCTGAGGGCAATTGGAGGGAGCTAACGTGAGATAGCAACTTACACTGTGGGATAGCAAGAAAGAGAGAAAAAATTAACTGGCCGGAACACACTGCGGGCCTGTTCACACAACAAAGGAAGAACTGAGCGATCCCAGAGAAGAGCTAGTTGGCAGGCAGACTGGCCCATACCCCACCCGAGGCAGGAGGCAGGAGGGAGGGGAAAGGGGCAAACTCAGCCCCAGAGACGGCACCCCCTACCAAACTGCAAACAGCCTCCCAGTTTCTAACCAAAGACTTCCTGAGATTCTGAATGGTTGACATCTGCTAGGAGGGTCATGGCTAGAGACCAGCCCCCCAGAACAGACACAAGGTGCACCAGACCAGCACGCCTGGAAGCTGAGGCTGGGCCCGCGGAGGGGATAAGGCGCACCGCACCCGGGGAGAGTGCGCCCGTCAAGCTCCTGGCTGTCTGAGCTGCTCAGGCCGGGGAAGGCACAAAACGCAGGCCCAACCGAGTCAGCGCTTTTGTGGAATACCTGAAAACTGGAACTGCACGCAACGCAGGGCCCGCTCCCTATAAAGCAGCCTGGAGCCTGAGCAGTGTAGACGGGAAAAGCACACACCCGTGAGCGAGGCAAACCCAGTGTGGCCGGAACACTGCGCGTGCTCCCCACACCCACCACTGACATTTGTCTGCAGAGCCCCTCCCTCCCCACAGCGCGACTTGAACCAGCAAACCGAAACAAGAGACCACCTCCGCCCGCCTGTGTCAGGGTGGAAATTAGACACTGAAGAGACCAGCAAACAGAAGCCAAATAAACAAAGAGAACCGTTTCAGAAGTGACTGGTGCAATAGATTAAAATCCCTGCAGGTTAACACCGACTACACCGGAAGGGGCCTATGGATATCGAGAAGTGTAAGCTGGAACAAGAAGCTATCTGAAACTGAACCGAACTCACACTGACCGCAACAGCTCCAGAGAAATTCCTAGGTATATTTTTACTTTTTTTTTTAATTAAAAAATTTTTTTTCTTTTCTTTTTTTTAATTTTTTTCTTTTATTTCTTTTAAAATTCCCTATTACTCCTCTATGACTCCTTAACTTTCATTTTCATATATTTTTCTATTTTTTTAATTAAAAAAAATTTTTTTCTCTTATTTTTTTCTCTTATTTTCTTTTAAAGTCCTCTACTTCTCCTCTATTACTCCTTAATTTTCATTTTCATTTCACTATAACCCCACCAAAAAAAAAGAGGCCCAATTTTTAAAACAAACTTCATATATATTTCTTAAATTTTTTATTTTTGTTTTTGTTTTTAATATTGTATTTTTAAGAGTCTAACCTCTATTCTAGATTTTTAATCTTTGTTTTTCAGTATTTGATATCAATTTTGGACATTTAAGAATCCAATATTCAGTACCCATTTTTACTCAGGAGTGTGTTGATTACTCTCTCTCACTTTTGACTCTCCGTTTTCTCCCTCAGAACACCTCTATTTCCTCCCTCTCCCTTCTCTTCCCAATCCAATTCTGTGAATCTCTGTGGGTGTCTGGGCGACAGAGAACACTTAGGGAACAGAGAACTGTGTAGATCTGTCTCTCTCCTCTTGAGTCCCCCTTTTTCTCCTCCTGCTCTTCTCTATCTCCCTCCTCCCTCTCCTCTTCTTCATGTAACTCTGTGAACCTCTCTGGGTGTCCCTCACAGTGGAGAATCTTTTCACCATTAACCCAGAAGTTTTATTATCAGTGCAGTATAGATGAAGAAGTCTTGAGGATACTGGAAGAATAAGAGTGAAATGCAGAGGCAGGAGACTTAAGCCCAAAACCTGAGAACACCAGAGAACTCCTGACTACAGGGAACATTAAGTAATAAGAGATCATCCAAAAACCTCCATACCTACACTGAAGCCAACCACCACCCAAGAGCCAATAAGTTCCACAGCAAGACATAACACGCAAATTCTCCAGCAACGCTGGAACATAGCCCTGAGCGTCAACATACAGGCTGCCCAAAGTCACACCTAACACATAGACCCATCTCAAAACTCACTACTGGACACTCCATTGCACTCCAGAGAGAAGAAATCCAGTTCCATGCCCCAGAACACCGACACAAGCTTCCCTAACAGGAAACCTTGACAAGTCAATTGTCCAACCCCACCCACTGGGAGAAACCTCCAAAATAAAAAGGAACCACAGACCACCAGAATACAGAAAGCCCACTCCAGACACAGCAATCTAAACAAGATGAAAAAGCAGAGAAATATCCAGCAGGTAAAGGAACATGAAAAATGCCCAACAAACCAAACAAAAGAGGAGGAGACAGGGAATCTACCTGAAAAAGAATTTAGAATAATGATAATAAAAATGATCCAAAATCTTGAAAACAAAATGGAGTTACAGATAAATAGCCTGGAGACAAGGATTGAGAAGATGTAAGAAATGTTTACCAAGGACCTGGAAGAAATAAAAAAGAGTCAATTAAAAATGAATAATGCAATAAATGAGATCAAAAACACTCTGGAGGGAACCAACTGTAGAATAATGGAGACAGAAGATAGGATAAGTGAGGTAGAAGATAAAATGGTGGAAACAAACGAAGCAGAGAGGAAAAAAGAGAAAAGAATCAAAAGAAATGAGGACAACCTCAGGGACCTCTGGGACAATGTGAAACGCACCAACATTCGAATCATAGGAGTCCCAGAAGAAGAAGACAAGAGGAAAGACCATGAGAAAATACTCGAGGAGATAATAGCTGGAAACTTCCCTAAAATGGGGAAGGAAATAGTCACACAGGTCCAAGAAACCCAGAGAGTCCCAAACAGGATAAACCCAAGGCAAAACACCCCAAGACACATAATAATCAAATTAACAAAGATCAAACACAAAGAACAAACATTAAAAGCAGCAAGGGAGAAACAACAAGTAACACACAAAGGCGTTCCCATAAGAATAACAGCTGATCTTTCAATAGAAACTCTCCAGGCCAGAAGGGAATGGCAGGACATACTTAAAGTAATGAAAGAGAATAACCTACAACCCAGATTACTGTACCCAGCAAGGATCTCATTCAGATATGAAGGAGAATTCAAAAGCTTTACAGACAAGCAAAAACTGAGAGAATTCAGCACCACCAAACCAGCTCTTCAACAAATGCTAAAGGATCTTCTCTAAACAGGAAACACAGAAAGGTTGTATAAACACGAACCCAAAACAACAAAGTAAATGGCAACGGGACCATTCTTATCAATAATTACCTTAAAGGTAAATGGGTTGAATGCCCCAACAAAAAGACAGAGACTGGCTGAATGGATACAAAAACAAGACCCCTATATATGCTGTCTACAAGAGACCCATCTCAAAACAAGGGACACATACAGACTAAAAGTGAAGGGCTGGGAAAAAAAAATATTTCATGCAAACGGAGACCAAAAGAAAGCAGGAGTCACAATACTCATATCAGATAAAATAGACTTTAAAATAAAGGCTGTGAACAGAGACAAAGAAGGACACTACATAATGATCAAAGGATCAATCCAAGAAGAAGATATAACAATTATAAATATAAATGCACCCAACATAGGAGCACCGCAGTATGTAAGGCAAATGCCAATGAGTACAAAAGGGGAAATTAACAGTAACATAATAATAGTGGGAGACTTTAATACCCCACTCACAACTATGGATAGATCAACTAAAAAGAAAATTAACAAGGAAACACAAACTTTAAATGACACAATGGACCAGCTAGACCTAATTGATATCTATAGGACATTTCACCCCAAAACAATCAATTTCACCTCTTTCTCAAGTGTACACAGAACCTTCTCCAGAATAGATCACATCCTGGGCCATCAATTTAGCCTTGGGAAATTCAAAAAAATTGAAATCATTCCAGTCATCTTTTCTGACCACAGTGCAGTAAGATTAGATCTCAATTACAGGAAAAAATTTATTAAAAATTCAAACATATGGAGGCTAAATAACACACTTCTGAATAACCAAAAAATCATAGAAGAAATCAAAAAAGAAATCAAAATATGCATAGAAATGAATGAAAATGAAAACACAACAACCCAAAACCTATGGGACACTATAAAAGCAGTGCTAAGGGGAAGGTTCATAGCATTACAGGCTTACATCAAGAAACAAGAAAAAAGTCAAATAAATAACCTAACTCTACACCTAAAGCAACTAGAGAAGGAAGAAATGAAGAACCCCAGGGTCAGTAGAAGGAAAGAAATCTTAAAAATTAGGGCAGAAATAAATGCAAAAGAAACTAGAGAGACCATAGCAAAAATCAACAAAGCAAAAACCTAGTTTTTTTGAAAAAATAAACAAAATGGACAAACCGTTAGCAAGACTCATTAGGAAAAAAAGGGAGAAGAACCAAATTAACAAAATTAGAAATGAAATGGAGAGACCACAACAGACAACACTGAAATACAAAGGATCATAAGAGACTACTACCAGCAGCTCTATGCAAATAAAATGGACAAATTGGAAGAAATGGACAAACTCTTAGAAAAGTATAACTTTTCAAAACTGAACCAGGAAGAAAGAGAAGATCTTAACAGACCCATCACAAGCAAGGAAATCAAAACTGTAATCAGAAATCCAGCAAACAAAAGCCCAGGACAAGATGGCTTCACAGCTGAATTCTACCAAAAATTTAAAGAGCTAACACCTATTTTACTCAAACTCTTCCAGGAAATTGCAGAAGAAGGTAAACTTCCAAACTCATTCTAGGAGGCCACCATCACCCTAATTCCAAAACCAGAAAAAGATGCCACAAAAAAAGAAAACTAAAGGCCAATATCACTGATGAACATAGATGCAAAAATCCTTAACAAAATTCTAGCAAACAGAATCCAACAACATATTAAAAAAAAATCATACATCATGACCAAGTGGGCTTTATCCCAGGAATGCAAGTATTCCTTATTATCTGCAAATCAATCAATGTAATACACCACATTAACAAATTGAAAGATAAAAACCATATGATTATCTCAATAGATGCAGAAAAAGCCTTTGACAAAATTCAACATCCATTTATGATTAAAACTCTCCAGAAAGCAGGAATAGAAGGTACATACCTCAACATAATAAAAGCTATATATGACAAACCCACAGCAAACATTACCCTCAATGGTGAAAAATTGAAAGCATTTCCCCTAAAATCAGGAACAAGACAAGGGTGCCCACTCTCACCACTTGAAAAAGAAATAAAAGGAATCCAGATAGGAAAAGAAGAAGTGAAACTCCCACTGTTTGCAGATGACATGATCCTCTACATAGAAAACCCTAAAGGCTCTACCAGAAAATTACTAGAGCTAATCAATGAATATAGTAAAGTTGCAGGATATAAAATTAACACACAGAAATCCCTTGCATTCCTATACACTAACAATGAGAAAACAGAAAAAGAAATTAAGGAAACAATACCATTCACCATTGCAACAAAAAGAAAAAATACTTAGGAGTATATCCACCTAAAGAAACAAAAGACCTATACATAGAAAACTATAAAACACTGATGAAAGAAATCAAAGAGGACACAAATAGATGGAGAAATATACCGCGTTCATGGATTGGAAGAACCAATACTGTCAAAATGACTATACTACCCAAAGTAATCTATAGATTTAATGCAACCCCTATAAAGCTACCAATGGTATTCTTCACAGAACTAGAACAAATAATTTCACAATTTGTATGGAAATACAAAAAACCTCGAATAGCCAAAGCAATCTTGAGAAAGAAGAATGGAACTGGGGGAATCAACCTGCCTGGTTTCAGGCTCTACTACAAAGCCACAGTCATCAAGACAGTATGGTACTGGCACAAAGACAGAAATATAGATCAGTGGGACAAAATAGAAGGCCCAGAGATAAATCCACATACCTATGGACACTGTATCTTTGACAAAGGAGGCAAGAATATGCAATGGAAAAAAGACAACCTCCTTAACAAGTGGTGCTGGGAAAACTGGTCAACCACTAGTAAAAGAATGAAACTAGAACACTTTCTAACACCATACACAAAAATAAACTCAAAATGGATTAAAGATCTAAATGGAAGACCAGAAACTATGAAACTCCTAGAGGAGAACATAGGCAAAACACTCTCCGACATGAATCACAGCAGGATCCTCTATGACCCACCTCCCAGAATATTGGAAATAAAAGCAAAAATAAACAAATGGAACCTAATGAAACTTAAAAGCTTTTGCACAACAAAGGAAATTATAAGCAAGGTGAAAAGACAGCCTTCAGAATGGGAGAAAATAATAGCAAATGAAGAAACAGACAAAGGCTTAATCTCAAAAATATACAAGCAACTGCTGCAGCTCAATTCCAGAAAAATAAATGACCCAATCAAAAAATGGGCCAAAGATCTAAACAGACATTTCTCCAAAGAAGACATACAAATAGCTAACAAACACATGAAAAGATGCTCAACATCACTCATTATCAGAGAAATGCAAATCAAAACCTCAATGAGGTACCATTACACGCCAGTCAGGATGGCTGCTATCCAAAAGTCTACAAGCAATAAATGCTGGAGAGGGTGTGGAGAAAAGGGAACCCTCTTACACTGTTGGTGGGAATGCAAACTAGTACAACCGCTATGGAGAACAGTGTGGAGATTTCTTTAAAAAATTGAAATAGAACTGCCATATGACCCAGCAATCCCACTGCTGGACATACACACTGAGGAAACTAGATCTGAAAGAGACACATGCACCCCAATGTTCATCGCAGCACTGTTTATAATAGCCAGGACATGGAAGCAACCTAGATGCCCATCAGCAGATGAATGGATAAGGAAGCTGTGGTACATATACACCATGGAATATTACTCAGCCATTAAAAAGAATTCATTTGAATCAGTTCTAATGAGATGGATGAAACTGGAGCCCATTATACAGAGTGAAGTAAGCCAGAAAGATAAAGACCAATACAGTATACTAATGCATATATATGGAATTTAGAAAGATGGTAACGATAACCCTATATGCAAAACAGAAAAAGAGACACAGATGTATAGAACAGACTTTTGGACTCTGTGGGAGAAGTCGAGGGTGGGATGCTTTGAGAGAACAGCATTGAAACAAGTATATTATCTATAGTGAAACAGATCACCAGCTCAGGTTGGATGCATGAGACAAGTGCTCGGGGCTGGTGCACTTGGAAGACCCAGAGGGATGGGGTGGGGAGGGAGGTGGGAGGGGGGATCGGGATGGGGAACACATGTAAATCCATGGCTGATTCATGTTAATGTATGGCAAAACCCACTACAATATTGTAAAGTAATTAACCTCAAAGTAATAAAAATAAATGGAAAAAAAAAACAAGTAGTTGAGGTGTCTGCTCTTGGCATTTCAAATTAGTGGAGAAAATTGATGCCTGTTAAATAAATGGTACTGGAACAACTGGTTAAATTTTGGGAGAAAAATTAAGTTAAAGTTCTACTTCATAACAGTTATAAAAAACAAAATACAGATCAATAAAATAGCCAATTTTAATTAAGAATTCTAAATAAATATAGACAATTCTGTTGATACTCAATACTATATTTTAGTTGATACTTGCTTAATAAGAAGGCAACATCCATGAAAATATCTGGGGAAAGGATATTACTACTGAAGGAAACATTAGTGCAAAGGCACTGATGAGGTCTTAGCATGCTCAAGGTCAAAGAAATCCAATGTATTTATAGTGAAGGGATAGAGGAAGAAACCAGAAGATGAGATCCCAGAGACAGAAAAGAACAAGCTCAGGAGAGATCTTCTAGGCCATGTCAAAGAGACTGACTTTCATTCTAAGCATAATGCAAGTTTTAGAGTGCTTCTGGGAAGGGTGACCTAATCGGATTTATACTTTGGAAAGTCAGGAAGACTAAAGTAGGGATGAAAAGTAGAGTCAGGGACTGTAGAAGTATTACAAAGAGAGACTGTGGGGACTTTCAATAATAGAGAAGAAAACTAAGGAAGCGATCCAGGCTGACTCCTAGGCTGCAACCTAGTATAGATGGTGTGCCAGTTACTTGTGGTAGGGTTGGCGGGAAGGACAACTTTGGAGAAGAAGAGTTAGTAATTCTACTTTGGGCATGTCGCATCTACTTTGCATCCCAGTTGTGTATTAGACATCCCTGTAGTAGTGCCCAATAACCAGTTCAGTATCTGAGTGAGGATCCCAGGGAAGCGATTAGGGCTAGATATATAAAGTTGAGGATTCATCAACATATAGATATTATCTGAAGCTATGGATCACAGAAAACTAAGATCATGATATCTGGTCCTATCACTTCATGGCAAATAGATGGGGAAACAATGGAAACTGTGACAGAATTTATTGGGGGGGGGGGGGCTCCAAAATCACTGCAGATGGTGATTGCAGCCATGAAATTAAAAGACACTTACTCCTTGGAAGACAAGTTATGACCACTCTAGACAGCATATTAAAAAGTAGAGACATTACTTTGCCAACAAAGGTCTGTCTAGTCAAAGCTATGGTTTTTCCAGTAGTCTTGTATGGATGTGAGAGTTGGACTCTAAAGAAAGCTGAGCACTGAAGAATTGATGCTTTTGAACTATGGTGTTGGAGAAGACTCTTGAGAGTCTGTTGGACTGCAAGGAGATCCAATGAGTCCATCCTAAAGGAAAACAGTCCCAAATATTCATTGGAAGGACTGATGTTGAAGCTGAAACTCCAATACTTTGGCCACCTGATGCGAAGAACTGACTAATTTGAAAAGATCCTGATGCTGGGAAAGATTGAAGGCAGGAGGAGAAGGGGACGACAGAGGATGAGATGGTTGGATGGCATCACTGATGCGATGGACATGAGTTTGAGTAAAGTCCAGGAGTTGATGATGGACAGGGAGGCCGGGTGTGTTGCAGTCCATGGGGTCACAAAGAGTCAAACACGACTGAGCAACTGAACTGAACTGAAGCTATGGAACCAGGTCAGATCAGGTCAAAAGAGAATAAAGATCAAAGAACAGGACCAAAGACTGAACCCTGCAGGGGGGTTATTTTCAGGGAACTTGTAGAGGAGAGAATAGGAGGGGGGCCAGCAACAAAAAGAGGGGCCCCAAAAGTGGGGGGAATCAGGCTTACCATGTTCCTGAAGTTTACAGAAGAAACTTTTTCAAGGAGGGAATCATCAGCCATGTCAACTGCTCTTAAGAAGCCAATTGGGAGAAAGAGAGAGAACTAACAATTGACGGACATGGTGTCAATCACTGGGGACCTCAATTCATGTTATAAGATCTGCTTCACTGGCATGGTTTGGATAAAAGCCCCATTTCGATGAGTTAAGAAGGAAAATGAGAGCAAGACAGCAAATATAGGAAACTCTTATAGTAATTTTGTTAGGAAGCACAGATGAAAATGGGCCAGTAGCTGGATTGGGACAACAGCCCACGGTATATTTAGGAATACTTGATGATAAGGCATTTTATATGCTGCTGCAAATAAGTTTTAATAATCTGATAATTAACATTTGTTCAGCATTTATATTATATCAGGGACTGTTCCACATACTTTCTTGTATTGCTCTTTTTTGTTGTTAATTTTTTATTGCAAGATAACTGCTTTACAATATTGTGCTGGTCTCTGCCATAGCCACATACCAACATGAATCAGCCACAGGTATACACATGCCCCTTCCCTCTTGAGCCTCCCTCCCATCTCCCACTGCATCCTGTCCTCTAGGCTGTCACAGAGCACTGGGTTAGCTCCCTGTGTCACTCAGCAAATTTCCACTGGCTATCTATTTTACATGTGGTAACATACATGTTTCCATGCTACTCTCTCAATTTGCTTCACCCTCTCCCTCCGTCAAAGGAAACGGCAACCCACTCCGGTGTGGACTTGTTTTTTTCCAGAGACTGTCCTCAAGCAGGATACATTATTGCTGTATAATCCTAAGGAATGTAGAGGGAAAAAAGTTTGTCCTTTCTTCCTACTTGAGAATTCCAGACCCCTCTCTCCATGGGGACCCCTGGACTTCTTATCAATCTGCCTAGGAATTGACTCTCTCATTCCCCCTTTTCTTTTAGGAGAATTATGTTGCCAAGGGAAAGGGGCATCGTTTTCATTCCATAACTACTTCCTGCTGTTTAGGGGCATGGTCCCTAAATTGTTAAGCAACATATTCTCCTAACCCTCATATTGAGAGTCTCTGATCCAGGGGCCCCAAGTAATAGTTGGAGAAGGAAAGTGAAACACCTGATCAGGATTGTTTCCAATTCCTAACTTTAAACTATGCAGCTCAGGAAGATCTAATGGATACCCCATTAGACAACCCTGACATGGAAATATTTACAGATGGCAGTTCTTTTGTTTGGGATGAAAAGCGTAAAGCAGGTTATGCAGTGGTGACTGCTGAACAGGTTTTAGAAGCAAAATCTCTCCTCCAGGGAACCAGTACCCAGTTAGTGGAGCTTGTGGCTCTGACCCAAGCTCTGCTGCTGCTGCTGCTAAGTCACTTCAGTCGTGTCCGACTCTGCGCGACCCCATAGACGGCAGCCCACCAGGCTCCCCCATCCCTGGGACTCTCCAGGCAAGAACACTGGAGTGGGTTGCCATTTCCTTGAAAGTGAAAGTGAAGTCGCTTGGTTGTGTCCAACTCTTAGCAACCCCATGGACTGCAGCCTACCAGGCTCCTCCGTCCATGAGATTTTCCAGGCAAGAGTACTGGAGTGGGGTGCCATTGCCTTCTCCGTGACCCAAGCTCTAGAGTTAAGCAAACAGCAGAGAGTAAATATCTACACTGATTCTAAGTATGCTTATTTGACTTTACATGCTCATGCTGCAATATGGAAAGAAAGACAGTTTAAAACAGCAACAGGAGACCCTATTAAACATTTCAGAGAGATTGAGAGGCTTTTAACTGCTATATATTGTCCTAAAGAAGTAGCTGTTATGCAATTGCAAAGGATACAACAGGGATGGGAGTAAAATAGCTGAAGGTAATCAACTGGCTGACTGTCAAGCCAGAAAAGCAGGCACTTTATGAAACCCCCTCACTACAGATGTCTTTGATCTGGACAGGTCCTGTGGAACAGGAAAACCCACAATATACTGAGGAAGAATTAGGGAGAGAAGAGAAAGGAGGAGCAAAGATTACTGATAAAGGATGGTTACAGTCTGAGGATGGACGATTAATAATTCCTGAAAGTGCTCAATGGAAAATTCTTAAGGGTTTACACCAGAGTTTTCATTTGGGTGCAGAGAGTACTTACCAGATGGCTTTTCGTTTGTTTGAAGGTAAAAATGTAATGAAAACTTTAAAGAACATTATCAAAAGGTGTGAGGTTTGTCAGAAAAATAACCCAAAGACTGAAAAGCTAGCAAAATCTGGATTACAACGAAGTGGAAAGTATCCGGGAGAGGACTGGGAAATTGATTTTACTCATATGCCGAAAGCTAATGCGTATTCTTGCTTACAAGTTTGGGTGCATACTTTTACTGGATGAATTGAGGCTTTTCCCTGTCGTAGTGAACAAGCTAAAGAGGTTATAAAGATTTTAATCCATGAAATTATCTCCAGGTTTGGGCTGCCACGGAGCCTTCAGAGTGACAATGGCTCCGCCTTTAAAGCTGCTGTAACTCAGGGGGTGTCTAAAGCTCTAGGAATAGAGTATCACTTACACTGTTCCTGGAGACCCCAATCCTCAGGAAAGGTTGAAAAAGCTAATGACATTATCAAAAGACATCTGCGCAAATTAACTCAAGAAACGCAGGACAACTGGATTAAAGTCCTACCCATAGCTTTAATGAGGGCTCGAACTGCCCCAAAAAAGGAGGGGCTGTCCCCCTTTGAATGTATTTATGGAAGGCCTTTCTTACGCACAGACATTGTTATAGACCCTGAAGCCTTGGAATTAACTAATTATGTAACTCAGCTCTCAGCTTTTCAACAGGCATTAACAGAACTCTGGGAGTTGACTCCTGACCCAGCTTGAGTCAAGCAAGCCTTTATTTGAGCCAGGAACCGAGGTCCTCATAAAAACATTGGGTCTGGGGGCCCATCCCTTGAGCCCCTCTGGGAAGGCCCTTACCAGGTTATTCTTTCTTCTCCCACAGCTGTCAAAGTGCCGGGAATTGATTTGTGGGTACATCACACTCGAGTTAAGAAGTGGCACCCTGACCAGAACTAAGTGACTTCATTTTATGTCTTTACTTTCTATGCTCCGGCTTTGTACTTTTCAGATGGGCGTGATAATCTATGTAAGTCTACTTATGCTGACTCCAAAAATTCTGAGTCTGCTGCTTGATCCTCAAGACAATGCCTTCCTGTCCTGGGCTCACTCCTACGCATCATTTCACAATTGGTCTAACTGCTGGGTCTGCAGAACACTCCCCTCTTCATCAGTGGAAGGCTTCCTGTGGTGGACATCTCCACTTCAAGGAAAAGACTTTCTCCAGGTCTGTGAATACCTTCAACAACAATCATATGCGATGCCTCTTCTTCATCTGATGACATCTAACAACCCTAAAATGGACTGGTGCAACACGTTGTACTTTAACTATGGACATAATGTGACTTTTAATTTTGATTATACATTATCTCAGTTCAATGACTATTTTGCTACACATAAGACAAATAGGTCTAGATCTAATGGGTTTTTACCTGATGTTTATCAAATATGGGATGAGGTTATATGGTTAACTCCTGAAAAAGGACATCTAATATCTACTGCCCCTATATGCTGGGAACAAATAGAGCCATCCCAAGAAGTTAGCCAACAACTTAATTATAGTAATTGGAAACACTTGGGATGTTTGCCTCAGGACATATGCAATGTAATCATTCCCGTGTTTTCCAACCCCAATTCAGGTCCTCCCTTTGTCTGGCCAGGCACTGATTGGGACTGGATATCTCAGTCATGCTGGCTTGCTCCAAATGGGACTTACTGGATATGTGACTCTTTACCCATGGGTATGGCTTCCCCCTGGTTGGATAGGGAGATGCACCCTAGGTCTAGCCTTTACTCATGGCTTTACATTTTTAGAGCTTCCAGAGAAGCCTGATAATTTACCCCACCTTAAAACTCGGTGGGCAAGGTCTGTATTTCACTGGTATGATTATTTGGCTGCAGTGTTTGTTCCCTCTTTGGGAACTACAGATGTGATGCTATGAACGGATGCTTTGACTAATTTTACTCAACAGGCATTACAGGATTCTCAAAAAGCTATTTCAGCTCTTAATGCTGAACAAGCACAAATTAGAAAGGTGGTTTTACAAAACAGATTGGCTTTAGATATTCTGACAGCTGCACAAGGAGGAACTTGTGCCATTATTTATACCCAATGCTGTACTTATACCTGCTATGAGCAATAATGTTTCTCATTTTACTAAACACATGACCAAGATGATTGGGGCTATGGATACTCCTGAAGCCTCAATTGCCTCACTTTGGGAGACATTAACTAGTGTCCCATGGTGGAAAACTATCTTAATTACAATAATTCTGATTGTTCTATTTTTGCTGTTTTCTCCCTGCATCTGTAACTGTGTAATTGGATTTGTTTCTAGTCACATGAAGGCTTTTAAGTTACAAATGTTTGTCCAAGCTCCTATGAGTGTCACAACCTCCTCCAACTATTACTTGGGGCCCCTGGATCAGAGACCCTCAATATGAGGGTTAAGAGAATATGTTGCCTTAACAATTTAGGGACCATGCCCCTAAACAGCAGGAAGTAGTTATGGAATTAAAACAATGCCCCTTTCCCTTGGCAACATAATTCTCCTAAAAGAAAAGGGGGGAATGAGAGAGTCAATTCCTAGGCAGATTGATAAGAAGTCTAGGGGTCCCCATGGAGAGAGGGGTCAGGAATTCTCAAGTAGGAATAAAGGACAATCTTTTTTTCCCTCTATATTCCTTAGGATTATACAACAATAATATATCCTGCTTGAGGACATCTCTGGAAAAAACCTTCTGGCTAATTCTGTTATCTCAAAATGTAAATTATGGGAGTAGGTCTGGTGAGGTCTTTACAACCTCCAGACATTCTTTTGATTCACTGTGATAACTAATTTGAGAGTATATAATTCCAGTGCTAAGGCTAGCAAGGGGGTACTCTTTCTACCCCCTTCTGATGTCTATGTCAGAAGCTTTCTCTATCTCCTTTATACTTTAATAAAACCTTATTACACAAAAGCTCTGAGCAATCCAGCCTCATCTCTGGCCCCGGATTGAAGTCTTCTCCTCCAGAGGCCAAGAATCCCGGTGTCTTTGTGTGATTCAGCAATAACCTTTCACCACTTTGGGTCCACAGGTCTGCTCCTTTTATCTACATCTCCACACTCTGAGAAAACCATAACTGAAAGAGCAGCAACGTACACCAATGTTCCTTGCAGCGCTTGTTACAATAGCTAGGATGTGGAAGCAGCCTAGATGTCTGTCAGCAGATGAATGGATACAGAAGTTGTGGTACGTATATACAATGGAATGTTACTCAGCCTTAAAAAAGAATGCATTTGAGTCAGTCCTAAGGAGGTGGATGAACCGAGAGTCTATTGTAGAGAATAAGGTAAGTCAGAAAGAGAAAGACAAATATTTAACACACATGTATGAAATCTAGCAAGATGGTACTGATGAACCTATTTGCAGGGAAACAATGGAGAGGAATTGCTCTTTTAATTATCAAAATATCAATGTTTTTGAAATAAAGTTACTAAAGTACAGAGAAGTCAATTAATTTGCCCAAAGACAGTTAGTCACTTGCAAACCTATGATTTGAAATCTGGCAATAAAAACTCTTTACTGCTACTGAAGTAGACAATGCACAAAAGAAAGCAAATAATTATTAAAAAGGAAAAATAGTAGTCCCTGAGAAGGTGAGAGAGGGTGAGCTCCAGAGGGATGGGTCTCAGAAACATAAGCAGATGGTATACAGAGTATACAAGTAGTTAGAATTTGTGGTGGGACCTGACATTTCTCCTCTGATTGCATCTTTTATTCATATTATTGAAAGCTAATAACTTTAAAATATTATTAAGACATTCCCTGTCCACATAAAGAGACAGATAAGTTACCAGGTAAGCAGTTTGTGGAAATTGCTCCGAATGGAGCCTGGGACATAGTAAGGATCATGAAGAGATTCTATTAAGATTCCATTAAGCTCAATGCTGCTCCTGGACACTCTTGAGAAGAAGGCAGAGTGGAGACTTTAAGGGGAAGTGGTCAATTCTACTGTGGGAGAAGCAAAAGCAGGAAAGTCTTTAAGACAAGGATGCTTGAGCTCATACTTGAGATAACTTATGAAAACTAAGTAGGTGTATTTAAGGCAAACGGATGGAGTAGAGAACAGCCAAGAGCTTTACAGAGACAGGGAAAGCCTGAGCACCAGGGACTCCAGAAAGATCAAACCAGCTATTAAACTAAAGGATCCACAAATAATTCTTCACGGCCAAAACGTCAGTTTCAAAGGAGGCCAATGCAAGAAAGAATGCTGGTGAAAGATTCAGGAGGGCCCAGGGATAAAGGCACTGGTATACCACACAAAGAGCCTCTGAAGAAGACCCGCAATTCAGAAAGATGACTTTTGCTATAAAATGGGGAAGGATGCAAAATTCAAGCCAGGAAGACAAATTACTAACAGCACAGGAAGAAGAGGATCTGAAGTGATGAGGTAATCATAATAGAAGATAAAAGTGGAGGCCAATTAAACAGAAAATTATGGACTACACATTATTTAACAGAAGAAACTAAGAGAATGATGGACATTAAAGTGAAGCACAAAAGAAGAAAAAACTAAAAGCATCTCAGAAATGAGTAAACACAAACTCCCTCAAAAAGGGCCTCTACCAAAAACATAGAACAAAAGTATATGGAGTATAAGTGAGGAGGAGAGGGCAGGCAGAGAGGAGGAGGGGATGGTGAAGAGGTAACAGTATCAACAGAAGGAGGAGGGGGAGGAAGGGAGATGAAGGGAGTGGAGGAAAGGAAGGAGGAGGAAGGGAGGTGGGAAGAGGAAGAGAAAGAGGATGAAAGAGAAGACAAAAGAGGCTGGTCAACTGCAACCAACATTAGAGAAATGTAGTAAGGAGGGAGCACCTACTTCTTACCCTTCGGTCACAGAAGCAAACCATTTGGAAGAACCTTACCTGGCCCTGCGGATTATCAAAAGTTACTCCAAGGAACAGTTGTATCAGTGCTAAAGAAGGAAAAAGCCACAGCCTTTATGAAATATGAAACACAACTTTTGCAGGTAGAACCTCTTAGGCAAGCAGGTAACTCTGCTGAACCACCCAGAGGAAAACCCCAGATGGGAACCGCCAATGTGTGAGACAAGTCCCAGGGCCCCGGAGCTCTGTCGCCTCTCCAGAGGATTCCAAGCCAGTTCACAGACAGTAAACCACATCCACAAGGCCAGGCTGTGTGTACTAGTTGCTTTCACTGTATGGAGGAAGGCAAAGAAAGGGGCCAGAGGAACAGTTGTGCTCCAGGGGCCTTACTGGTTGGCCAGGGGTCATAGCCTTCCAAGCAACTTGGATCATAAGGAGAACAAGGGATGGACAGTTAGCATTGGCAGAACTGAAGAGGGAGAACGTGCTTGAAAGAGATGTGGATTCAAAATCTACAGGAGGCGACGACTGTATGGGTCTGTTGGATGTAGAAGACAGAGAAACCAAAGTTGATACATTTATTTCTACTGAAATGAGAGCAGATCTGAAGGTAGGGGAATATGAAGTTAAGCTGGGAACACTGAGTCTGAGAGGTGGATGAGGGATCAGTCATATTCATGGATCAGGAGGTCAGGAGGAAGGTCTGGGCTGGGAAAGTGATTTCAAGCCATCAGGATGTAAGTGGTGTTAAACCATGCAGAGGGCATGCAGACCCAGCCACACAGCCCAGCAAAGGGCACCAGGAGACATCAGTCCAAGAAGCAGAAAGAGCACTGGCCAGGGCTGAACACCAAGGGAACTAAGTCACCAGTGATGTCAGGGTCAAAGCTGGTTTAGTATTCTAGCTTTAATTTAGTCAATGAGCGAAAATTATTTTAGTACATTGCCAGTCACGTAACACAGCTGATAGAGAGCAGGCATAATGAGCATGCCTAACAAGAACACAGATACATCTTGCTCCAACAACAGCACGACCTTCATGGAAGAGCAGCTTTTAGAGACAAATCTTCTCCCTGAACCCTCCCTTCTCTAGCAATTTTCTCTCCTGAACAATTTTGCATCATTAAGAGGAGCAGTTTCTAATTAACCTAGTAATACCTCCTAATCACTACATGTACTCCAGTCAAGACTTTGAAAAAATCTCTAGATAGCACAGTCATGAGACTGCAAAATTTTGCGATTAAATACATGATTTTTATTTAAAAATTGACATCTTCCTTCTCTAAGCTTAAAGTATAAAAATAAAAAAGATGTCTCTCATATGTTCTCCTCCAACACCCAGTGTCATTGCTTTTGAAGGTAGTAGAAGAAAGATTAAGGATCCATGTGAAAAGCTAATTAAAGAGGTAACCACTGACCAACTGCTCTTGCAAAATCAACTCTGTACCTTTAACTACAAAGAGATGCACCATATTTCTTTCTACTTTTAATAACCTGGAAAGCCTCATTCAGCTGCTGAAGACCCTAAAGCATGTGCTCTCATTTCCTAAACTTAAGCTAAATTTATAAGAAAATGGAATTTTTTTACTCCATTTGACATGATATTTAGACTGCCTATATTTGTTTCCACAGTTTCAAATGAAGCTCAAAATACTCTTCTCTACCTTATAAACAGTTTTCAAGATGATAATTTCTGACACAGATTTTGTGATTTCTGAGAAATACTATGCTCCCTAGAACATAGTTCTCACGCTCTTCCCCAGACGCCCCCTTCCTGGTCATCCCTGAGGGATCTGACCCACTTGCACCTGTGAAAAAGCACATGTGGAACCCACCCCCCAAGGGCTCCCCGCGCGCGCATGGTGAGAGGGGACCCGCGCTTCACTTGCCTCACCACTTCTTCCCTACTTTTATGCACACTTGGGACTTAGTTTCTTAGGAAATATACAGCATGGTTTAAAGGGCTTCTGAAAGCTTTCGGGTTGAGAAATCTTTTTTCCTATGAGGAAAGAGCTCTCTGACATCATCCAAGTCACTGGGCCTTCAATTAGCACTTTTCTTCAGCATCCATCTCTACCCCAGGCATACACGCTGAGCCAAGAGCTTGCTGAGGAAACCAGACACGAAGGCGAGCCAAACAAAAATACTGTAAATATCTTTGCTTCCTCCTGGTGATTTTATTCTTAAATAATAAGTCTCACATGAAATCAAAACTAGAGACTGCTTTTAAAAGGGGGCAAGAAATTATAAATCACTGCAGAGTAAATACCATTTTTGCAACTTAGCAGCATAAACAACATAATACATATAAATAAGTTAAAAAAAATTTCTGTGATATAAATCCTACCACTGGCAGAAGAGACAGGTACAACCTTGAAAGCATCCCCGAGAGCACAGCATAACCGGATCTGACAGTCTGATACAACATCTACATGCTGTGAAACTGTACATTCAGTTTCTCGGGAATTATGAATAAGCTCTAAATAAAACCATTTCTCTGCTGATTTGAGCCCCAGAGGGGGAGGGGACACTTTGAATTGAGCTGACAAGGTACCCACCCTAGGATGAATGTTATTCACCCTTTCTTTTTCTTTTAGGAAGAAGAGTGTCAGGCAGTACAGCAAGTGTAGCATGGCCATCAAGATGACTGTGAGATGCTGGAGGAATAGAAGAGGAAAATCTCTTCCTTTTTCTAAAAAGCCTTTCCTGTGTGTCCAGCAGGGGAGTTCTGAAAACCAGAGTGGGCCAGTGGAGTCAGTCTGCGTAGGAGCCATGTTTTAGCCTCTGGGTCTGCACACTGTGATTCTGGCATTTCAACTCCTAGAAGGTGGCCTGTCCACTTCCAGTCAGAAGAAGCCATCCTTTGACTCCCGTGAGGCTCTCCTCCCTACCCCCACCTCGTCTCTCACATCCCAATAAATCACGCTGAGGACACACTAGATGCTTAGAAGTATATATGCTGGCTGACCTGGCCGCTCCACAACATAGACATGACCACAGCAGGACCAACCTGGGGGACTCCAGTTCGCTGGTTTTAATGGAATCCAAGCCTCGAAAAAGAGTAGAGGAGAATGTGGTGGGGTCCACTCACACTAAAAATGAGGTTTGTACATGTGATTACAAATTCGTATTTGTGCCCACAAGTATAAATACATACATACAGATATATATAAACAAATAGAAGTAAGCACAATTGTCACTCATCACTCCCTTTACCTAGAGGACCAGGTGATGTAGCCAGCCTGGAGCACCATTCAGGACGTGTTTTACTTTTCTGTGATGTTTTTTTCCATCTACACAACTCTTGATGCTCATCTTGGTCAGACTTCATCTCTATAGAAATGCTGAGGGAGCAATAACATTTTGTAATATACTGTTATTTGTCCCATATTAAAATCATGAAATTGCAGCCCCCCATTTGTAATTTATAACTAACCCAAGAAGCATCCCGAACATTAAAGGACCAAGGGCTGGTGTTTCCCCAGCCAGTGGTATCACTTATTGTCTGTTAGCAGGCTTTGCTAATTCAACCAAGATGAATTTTACAGATGGTTATTAGAGACTTGAAGAATTCCACTAAACACTAACATATTGTGCTCTGCTTATTTTAGTCAGATCTTCTAAATGTTGGGTTTTTTCCTAACAGGAAATGATCTCACTGATCCATCAACGGTTAATTATCCAAAGTGCTAAAGGCAGCTAGTCAGAACAAGGCTCATTTTGCTTTGGCCTTCATCCCATCATAGCTTGGAAAAATGACTGAGATTTTAAAGGACAAACTTCCCAGGCAGTAAGCATTAAAAGACAGTAGACTGAAGATCTGTCTTCCCAGCTCTACTTACTCTCAACAAGTAGAGCTGTGGAAACTTCTCTCTGGAATGTTTCCTGGAGCAGGGGTCCGCAGCCTCTAGGATCTAAAGCCTGATGATCTGAGGTGGAGCTGATGTAATAATAATAAAGAACACAATAAATGTAATGAACTTGGAATCATCCCAAAGCCAGGCCCCCAGCCCAAGTCTTAAATCACCCCAAAGCCAGGCCCCCAGCCCCAGCCGTGGAAAAATTGTCTTCCACGAAACCAGTCCCTGGTGCCAAAAGGTTTGGGGACCGCTGTCCTAGAGTACTGTCTACCTTACAGGGGAAAGACTAGTGTCAGCTTCCCCAGCTGGGCCCAGTGTGGAGCGCCATGCTCAAGCAGGGTGACACTAAGCCTCCTGTCAGGAGTTCTCAGAGAGGGATTAGACCACTTCACACACACCGGAACCTCAACTGTGCATACCACCCTCACACACACTCCCCCACACACCCAGCCATGTGCAACCCAAAGGCATAAGATCTATCCAAAGAACTCATTTTTAATCACACGTTGGGCTGCAAGCTTATTTAGCCTTTGCTCCATAAAATTTCAAAAACCATTCAGTTTGGCTGCCGCTGCTGCTGCTAAGTCGCTTCTGCCGTGTCCGACTCTGTGCGATCCCACAGACGGCAGCCCACCAGGCTCCCCTGTCCCTGGGATTCTCCAGGCAAGAACACTGGAGTGGGTTGCCATTTCCTTCTCAGTTTGGCTACTCCTCCACAAAATGGAAAGAAAGCTGCTCAACGTAAGACTTTAAGCTTTTAATCCCCATATTCCTTCTCTATAAAAGAGTGAGAACACAGTCTTTTTTGGTTTTACCGTACTGCTAAATTACCCATTAATGCTGGTTCTTCTTTTAGAAAAGGATGGCTAAAGAATAGATTTTTAAAGGAAATAAAACCAAGCAATTGGGGAGAATTTCCCTAGTAAGTTTTGGATGTTTTCGAGGAAAATTCACAGCAAGCGGGCAGAAGAGCTTGAATTGCTGAAAATGCAGGATTAATCCACCACGGCTCGGATTAATCCCCGTCCCTCTCCTCCCCTACTCCTCCTTTCCCCCTCCAGAAAGCGTGGGGTTTCCCTCTGACTGCCTGAATACCAAGCAGGAACTCTGTCACCTCAGACATTACCAAACTCTGATTTTCATACAGCTTAGATTTTAACAACAATTGTGTCCCTTGAAACATATTAGCCACCAAGAGGTGAATGTGATTGGTTCGACCTTAAGGAGGAGGAGGGTGTCTGTGTGTGTGTTTGGAGGGTGGGGGCGGTTCTTTAACCTTCTGCATAAAGAACCACAGCTTTCCTGAATCAGAAATAAAGTAAAAATGGAAATCTGTGGATACTCTGGTTACCTGGCAACCCAAACCCATGGGCGGCCTCCGCCTGCATTCTAATGTCCTGCAGCATGAAAGATGCAGTCAGAAGGGATTCCCTTTATATGCAGCTTCTTGTCCATTCATTCATCCTCAATTATTTGGTTTCCAAGTCAGTAACCCAGATTTCTGCAGGCTATAGTACTTGTCTCTGCCAGAAAGGAAGCTTCCACTAGGGAATTTACCATAACACCTTTTAAAATGAATAAATGTTTTGCAAACCCCTCTGGGAAAATGGTATCAAAAGGGAAAACCAGGAGGGGGTGGGGGTAATACTGCATAGATGCCCTGCAGTTCCTTCCCATGGCTCGAGGAAATCTGCAGTGTCATGCCTATTTCATCCCAACCTCACTGCCTGAGGCTCCACTCAGGAACTGGTTATCACACTGCGATTTATCTATAAATAATCAGCTAAACAGCCACCGGCCTGGAGTAACAGTGAAACAGAAAGAGCTGCAGCCTTCCACACCTTTGCTTCAGCTTCTGAGGTTCCAGTTTCACCCCCACTCCAGGCCAAGCTCCTGTTCATTATTTTTTGTTCCTTCTATTACCTAAACTAGAAATAATATTCTAGTGTTGTTTCTGTTGCTGCTGCTTTGAGTTTGTGAGTTAAATAAATGATCCGGAGACTACTTGAGAACCAGGTACTGAACTCTAAACTAGAAAACAATATTAATAAATATTTCACTCTTGACAGAAGAAAAAGGCTGTGTTATCTCCCTCGGTTTTTAGACTAAATATCAATGGTTCTTACAGTGATTTTGTTCATCCCCACTCAACCAATCAAAACAAGTTTAGCTGCTCAATGTCTTTTAAAAATCTAGTTTTCCCAGAGCCTGGTCCATTGTTCTTCATTTACATTTCTACCAGTGACTTAAACATTTCAGTGAAAATCAAGTCTTAATGCTTTTTCAACTTCTCAACATTTTTGTCAAAAATTTCTATGAAGGATGGGGAATGTATAGGTATTACAACATAGAAAGAAAAGTTAATCCCCTGTAAATTTTATTCATTTACCAACAACAACAACAAAAGATTGAGACACTAACATACATGACACTATGCTAAAGTGTGTGTGTGTGTGTCTGAGGTACAAAGGCAAACACAACACAGTCCATTCTCAGAGAACTTAAGTTCTAAAACGGAAGGTCTGTATGCATTTTACTATTACACAAGGAAAGTGCTGAGGACAAAAGAAACAAGCAAATGTACTATGACAACCATTTGAGGTAGTTACTAATACTTTCATCTGGAGTAATAGAAAAAGCCAAGAAAGCCATAGGGAAACAACAGCATTTAATGCAGGCTGACGGATGGGTAGAATTTTGGTAGAGATGGAAAGGGCAATCAAGATGGAGGAAATGGAGTGACCAAAGGCACAGCAGACAAGAAGGTTCAGGCAACATCCAGAAACTGGTCAAGGGTCCAGGATAGACAATGCACAGGATACAGAAGAGGCAATTTCAAATATAGAACATCAATTAACATACAATGATGCCTTCCACAATTCATTCCCTCATTAGTTCAGCAAACATTTACCAGGGGCCCACTTGACTTGGCATGGACTTAAAAATATTTTTTTAAATACCTTAAACCTAAAATTCTGCTATAAGTTTTAGTAAGGCCCTTCCCCAGAGTTGTTGATCAGAAATCATCATGTCTACCTTGAGATTACAATATCATAGTTGATGTTGCTAAAACATTCTATGTTTAATATACCATTTATGAAGAAGTTTCATCATCCCAAGGGGGCAACAGAACAGTTTGTTGTTGAAGGAAACTGGTTCAAAGCAAAAAGCTTTCACACCATTACAACCATCCTGACTACAGGCAGTCATGCAAAAGTTATTTCTTGGGTTTCAGAAGAATGTCTTCAATAAGTCCAGGTGGGAGAAGGCAAGGGTGGAATGATTTGAGATGATTTGAGAGAATTGCAATGAAACATGTATATTACCATATGTGAAATAGATGGCCAGTCCAAGTTCGATGCATGAAACAGCCGGTGCACTGGGAAAAACCTGAGGGATGGGATGCGGAGGGAGAAGGGAAGGGGGCTCAGGATGGGGAACACTGGTTCCCTATGGCTGATTCACATGAATGTATGGCAAAAACCACTACATTGTAAAATAATTAGCCTCCAATTAAAATAAATTAATTAATTAGAAAAAAAATCCAGGCAAACAGTAGCAACTGCAGCAGCAGTGAAACTAAGAAAAGAGCTTTGAGAAGCGGCAAACATTTGAAAACTGGTAGGAAGCTTTGTCAAGATGCATCCTTACCTCTGATATTGAGATCATGTGATGTGGCCTGTATTATGAAAGTTAATCCAAGTTAAGGTACAGCTATAAAAGTCACTTCCATCCAAGCACCTTGACAACAGTCTTGTCATTGGAGGTATTAGCCTTGGTTTAGAGAGTTCTCACATTTATATTTTGGCTATACTATCTGAGCCACCAAATAAAGCAAGGACATTAGGTCAGCACAAGTCATTATAACATCATAATGTCTAAAACTGAGTTACCTAATATTTTTCTAAACCATCTTTGCAGGTCAAAGTTTATTAGTTAAAGACAGACAGATAAAAACCAACAGTTATTAACTGCTTGTTCTGTGCCAAACACATTAATTATCACATCCAAGAGACAGAGGCATGCCAAAGGGAATGTAATTAAATGTAATGCTTTCATTTAAGCTATGATAAACATAAGTCTCTGGCTGAGACTAGCCTAACATCTCTTGACCTCTTTCCCCCAGCATTTTCCAGGATGTTTAGGGGTTATCTAAACAACCCCTAAACATCTAGCATTGAGACACTAGAGCAGACTGAGGCTGAGGCAGAGTTGCAGAATCTGAGACTGCTCCTCAAGAAGGAGACTCAGGAAGGAGGATCAGCAAAAATGATTACCTCAATTAAACAGACAGGATTCAAAGCAAACCGATCCATGTGACATCGTGGATTCTTCCAGGGTGAGGAGAACAAAGGACACGGTACCAGGATCCTCATGCCTTCCTCTTTGCAAGAAGAGAAAGCGAGCTGCACAATCACCATGTACATGTTACATAGCATTCAGCTTCAAAGGGCTCTGCCCACAAGGGCACATTCTTCACATTCACATACATGGACACAAAGTTTTCATTCACATTATGAATGCGCTTGCTTTTCTTTGAAAAATCCATGTCAATGGAATTTCATGGGTTAGCACCACAAGAATAATGAGGGAGATCTCCTTATTTGTAGATACTGAAAAATAAGTCTGAGGATTTTTAATTATTATTAACTAATTTCTCTCATTTATTGTTACCCACAGAAGATTCTTTTTTTCTTCAAATCAACACCAATATTTCAACTCCATTTTGATGACCTACATCAAAAGTCATAAAAACTGTATATGATAATATCCCTGAAACCAAAGTATGTAATGCTACTATCATAACAAGTTATTTCCTTATTATTTGAACATTTTAAGTATTTAGCCTAATTAGAGAATCAGTTCAGTTGCTCAGTCACGTCCAACTCTGCAACCCGATGGACTGCAGCACACCAGGCGTCCTGCTCCATCACCAGCTCCTGGAGTTTGCTCACACTCACGTCCATCGAGTCAGTGATGCCATGAGAGAACAGACTTGAGCAAATGAGATCACACACGTGAAAACACTCTGCACCTGCAGAACATGATATGAACCTAAGGGATTTGCTCCCTTTCTAGTCCCTGTCTCTTCTAATACTACTGACTCACAGTAAACAGGGACAAAATCTGAGTCTGCCTCTCCTGTAGGTAACATAATGTCTCAACGGCTGTCACAGTCACTACGGCTATATGATAAGCCTATAGCTGCATTCAGACTGGGTATAAAGTTTACTACCATAATTAGACTGAATTACACAAAGTGCTCATGTTAAATCATTTTTAACCTACAAGAATGGCCATTCCATGTTTCAACCAAATATAAAGCGTTAGCTTTTACTTTTTACATCCCCATACTTTACATATATACATTACACATATCACAAATCATTTGCTAGGATTCTGATAAGATTTACATTTACAGAAGTTGAGTAGGAACTATACTGAGCCAAAGAATGAGAGTACTCCAGAAGACTTCAGAAGAAGGAGATAGGACAGGGGCAGCTTTTCTGACTGAGACTGACTGGAACACACACACCAGGAGGGGACCAGCCATATAAAAGAAATACCAGATAAAACACATCTTACACTGCGATCTGGAGACATGCTGCTAGCTGCCTGTAAAATGATATTAAAAGGCTGTCTCTTCTCTCAGAATGTCAACTAAAGCCCACAGCTGAGGATAATAGGTTCTAAGAACCCCCACATTCTAAAGCAAACTGCCAGGTGTGCTTCTACAGAACAGCAGAGCAGCCATCACCCACCACTCCCACCAGCCCGTACAAGTAACAGATTAGAAACTCTAGAATTCCTAGGGGTTGCTGAGCTGTTGGCCTAGCAGTGGTTCTCCAACCAAGCAGAGGCTGAAAATGTGAGGAGGCGTTTTGGGGAGTGTTACTGGCATTTAATGCGCAGGATCCAAGAATGTTAAAGATCAATGCGATGGAAGGGAGAGCCCTGCACAGCAAAGAATCTTCCCATCCAAATTAGCAACAGTGCTCATGTTAAGTAATACTAGCATCAGGAATCCCTCGGCAGGCCAGTGGTTAGGACTCCACACTTCCCCTATCAGGGGTCCAGCTTCAATCAGAGAACCAAGACCCTGCAAGATGAATAGCAAGGCCTAAAAAAAAAAAAAAAAAAAATAGGCATAAGTTTAAAAAGATGAAAGCTTCCCATTTGTGGCCCTTGGGGGGTATGATGCTAAGTGAAATAAGCCAGATGGAAAAGACAAATGATTTCACTCATTTATGGAATATAAAAAATAATAATAAATGGAATAAACACATAGATACAGAGAACAGTGTAGTGGTTACCCGATAAGAAGTGGGTAGATGGAGGAAGAGAGAGTAAAGGGGGTCAGCTCTATGGTGCTGGATGAAAACTAAACTTTTGGTCATGAGCACACTGTGGTGTATAAGAGCCCAAAATACAATGTGGTTCAACTGAAATTTGTATGATATTATAAACCAATGTCACCTCAATAAAAATCCACATACACACAAATACATAGCCAAACAAAGGGCTTTAAAACATGAAAAAAGAAATCCTGGCATAAGGTGAAAGTCCCATGCTGCTCTACTCTGCTCTGAGGACAAGGCTATTCTCCTGCCCCAGAGCCGAGTGGTATGGGGTTTGAGAAATTAGCATTGGCTACAAAGAACACCGGACGTGCATCCCGAAGCTGGATGCTACATATCTGTGGCCTTCTTGATCTGCCTCTGTGACCTTTTCAGCAAAGAATACAAGGAATTAGCTGTGGGAAGATGATGGCCGAAGAAAGCAGTGGCGATGTCGTGGTCTGCCCTCCCACCTTAGGTGTACCCCTCTGAGTCAAATGGACACCGTGGGAGCCAGGGGGACTTGAGCCGTGTGGCCAAAGGGCAGCCTGCCGGGCAATGAAAGCACTGTCATTTGATAACAGCCATACAGAGGGCATGGCCAGCCAAGGACGAAGCAGCATTCTCAAACAGGAGACACAGGCCTCTTCCTCCAATATTCCTCCCAAACCTAGAAGAAGAGGAGCCTCAGGAGAGGGAAGGAAGGGGGCCCAGAAGGAAACACAGAGCGAGCCAGGCCCCCTCCAGTGCAGTCCCCTCACCAACACAGGTCTTGGGGGACCCAAACCAGACCTGGCAGAGGAGCGTTCTCTACTGGGGATGAGGCTGAGGTTTTAGCCTGATTAAATTAAGCTGGCCTGGAATTTTATGCCCAAACATGTCCAGGAAGCAGTGAAATCTGCCCAAGACACTGTTGAGATGGAAAAGCCTTGGCAGCACATGTTTGATGGTAAAAAGGAAAAAAGGAGATAAGAAACGAAGGCTATTTCACATTTGCATCTCACCAAATCCTGGTTAATGACAAACATTCTTGGCTGACACTTTTTCTACATGAAAGTAGAATGGAAAGATTTTTAAAGTAACTAAAAACTACCAAAAATTTCATAATAACGGCTGTCTGTAGTCAGGGTCAATAGTTACAAGCAACAAATAAATTTTAGCTCTCTTAGGCAAAGTGAATTTGCTGGAGAATATCACAGGCTTACAGTGTTCACTCATTCAATAAATACTTATCAAGCACTACTGTGTGTCAGATATTATTCTGGGCATTGGGATACAACAGTGAAGAAGAGCCAAATTTTCTTCCTTCATGAAACTCACCCTCTAACAGGAGAAGCAGACAAAAAAAGATGGTAGATGATGCTAAAATAAAAACTAAAGCTGGGATGGGGAGAGGGAGTTCTGGGATGGGCAGGCTGCTCCTTTATATAAGAATAGTTTAGGGAAGATGTCACCTGAAGTTGACATGTGGGCAAAGTCCTGGCAGAGGGGAAGTCACTGAGCAATTCTGGCAGCAGATACGGTGCCTTCACCCCCGGATGCTGCCACCACTGCAGATGGGGCAGCACCGATGGGGCTGTGACCACCAACAAATTCTAGCCATGCCTTCATTTTTGTCTCCCCCACTGGTTCTCACCCCTCACTCTTAGCAGAACATCTGTATGGCTGAAGGAAACCAGGATATGTCACCCCAAAATATACCTCTTTGATATAAAAAATAATTTCAAGCTGAAGGCAATTGGACAATAGCAAATGCAAGAAACGCTTGCTCTCTCCTCCCCGCTTTTCTGCCTAAAAGCAGGATATAAATTCTGCTTTAACTTACCCGCCCAGAGACCCCACCAGAGGAACCTGTGTGCCAACCTTACTCATTAGTTCCCTCCCAGATATTTACCTTCCCAGTTTGCAGTCTTTGGAAGCCTAAAATCACTTTCCTCTGTCTTGTCACTTCTCCACAAATTTACTGTTCTTCGCTGAAGACGCTATATAAGCCAGAATTCTAAGCCATCATCTGAGTTACTCTTTATAATGGACATGCACTGCACATTAGTCAATTGTCTCTTGTTAATCTGTTTCTCTTTAAAGAGCCCCAGCTGAAAAGTTTTCCACGTGTGAGTGTGCATTTCAGTAGTGTCTGACTGTTTGCGATCCCCTAGACTGTAGCCTGCCAGGCTCCTCTGTCCATGGAATTTTCCAAGCAAGAATACTGGAGTGGGTTGCCATTTTCTGTTCCAGGGGATCTTTCCCTCCCAGGGATCGAACTGGAGGCTCCTGCATCATGGGCACTGGCAGGCAAATTCTTTACCAGGGTGGCTTCCCAAGTGGTAAAGAATCCACTTGCCAGTGCAGGAGATACAGGTGTGATCCCTAATCCAGGAAGATCCCCTGAAGGATGAAATGGCAACCCACTCCAGTATTCTTGCCTGGGAAATCCCACGGACATAGAAGCCTGGCAGGCTGCAGTCAGCGGTATCACAAAAGAGTTGGACAACACTGAGCGACTAAACAACAGCAATGAAGCTGAAAACGTAAGGTGGTTGGAGGTAGAGTCTTGCCCTGCAGTGGGGCCAAGCCAGGTTATGTGAACCCTGCCCTGGTTCCAGGGCTGGGCAGAGGGAGGACAAGCAGAAGTTACATTCGTTGGGGTTCCTTCTCCTTTGCAAGGATGGATGACTACCACACTGTTGCTCTTGAGAACCTACCCTGTCTTTAAAGAGGTTAAATGGCTTACTCTGGCGCTATGCGATGGAGCAGGAATTCAGACTCGGTTCTCAGCTGACCCCAAATCCCGTGGCCCTAACCACAATGAGAACTGCCTCCCTACATAAGCAATTCCTTGTTTCTTGCCAGCAGGTAAGGGGAGGGAGTGACTGCTCTCAAGATCACTGTCAGCCATGGACTCCCTAAGAAAGTATTTCATATCAAGTCTCAGGGTCCTCACTCTAATTTCAGGTCTTCCTTACAGCTTGCCTCTCCTCATGTTCTCCCTGCAAGCAGCCAGCTCCTAATCAAACAAGCTAACGGTCTGACCCTCCACGCCAGGCAGTCAGTTAAGTTCAGTTGCTCAGTCGTGTCCGACTCTTTGCGACCCCATGAATCACAGCATGCCAGGCCTCCCTGTCTATCACCATCTCCCGGAGTTTGCTCAAACTCATGTCCATCGAGTTGGTGATGCCATCCAACCATCTCATCCTCTGTCGTCCCTTTCTCCTCCTGCCTTCAATCTTTCCCAGCATCAGGGTCTTTTCCAATGAGTCAGTTCTTCCCATCAGGTGCCAAAGTATTGGCATTTCAGCTTCAGCATCAGTCCTTCCAGTGAACACCCAGGACTGATCTCCTTTAGGACGGACTGGTTCCTTTAGGATGACCCTGCAGGTCACGGTTTCTCAAAATGCTGTTCTCAGAACAGCTGCACATCATCTAAGACATTATTAGAAATGCCGAATCTCATACCCCACAGCCGGATCTACTTAATCAGAACCTGGGGGTGGGGAAGCAATCTTTGTTTTAGCAAGGCCTGCAAGTGATTCTGAGAGAAGCTTCAATTGGAGAACCACTGCTATAAGTCTGCTGTTGCGGACATGGTGCCTTCTCAATGTGGGTCCCCATTCGGAGCAGCCATGGACCTGCTTGTCATAAACTCCTCTCTCATGGACAGACACTGACTGGCTTCACGAAGCACCCCAGCATGTGCACGGGGAATCTCGACCTTAAAAGCCTGTAAGAATTTGTTCTTACCTATAAAGTCTACATCAAGCCTACAAAACCTTCACAAGTTAAAGTCAACATTCCTCTAAAGAGAATGTGCAGATACATACAACCCTGCATTCTGACGACCAGTGGTGGGATAGATGCCACGAACCTTGAATTATGAGGCCATGGGGGAAGACCAAGTGTGTTCTATATGGCCTCCAAGATAGTAACAGTGCTTGACAAATATTTTAAAAATACTTACCAATTTGTTAGAATAGCTGAATCCTGACTATCTTGTTGGGTAACTATGTATCATAGGCTTTCCACGGTACAGAGTTCACTCACAGTGAAATCCACAGAAAGGTGAGATGATTAAAAACAGCGAGATTTTTATGGCTTTTATAAACGTGAATTCACAGCCTGGGCAAAGCTTCCCACAGTTCTTTTCCACCAAAGCAAATAGACTCCTCAGTTTCCATGGATTTATGATTCTCATGAGCTTTGAGAAAAACATTCCAGTATTCATCCCCAGTGAAATTTTACTTCATAGTACCTCAAAAAATGACTTTTTTCTGACTTCTAAATAGCTTGCACATGTCTTTTGATAGGTTAATTTATTTATTAATAACATTTAATTGTTCTTATTACTGAAACTATATATATTCATTGTAAAAATGATAGATTAATTTTGTTAAATCACTACTTTGTGTTTTTCTTTTCTTTCTAAAATTCAGTTTTACAATTAGTAGAATTTATCAGGTGATGAAACCATATTTTAGAGCTTAATGCAAGAAAGCAGTATTAGAGTCTCTTTCTCTAATGCCAAATGGCAACTCTATCCTTATGTTTTTCTAAAGATGCTGGTTAATAATATTTAATAAAATGCACACTGTATTTCAGTGAAAGTGTGTGGTCAAATTAAGTAAAATATAGTTTTCAAAATGCATTTAATATCTTCCTGCATTCCTGAGTCACGTTTTTGCCCAAACATTTCTTAAGCCAGTGAGAACAAAACAACCTGCCCCTCCTGTACCCTTCCAAGGACTGAAGGCTGTTTTATGGATGAGACTATTAAGAAACTCTAAGAGCGAGGAAAGAAGGGTGCAGAAGATTCAGTGTCTATCCAGGGTGATCCAGCATAGCTGCAAGGCTGCTCCACTGGGCTGCTCACCACTATTACTGCGGTCTGTCTTGATAGAAAGAGAGTACCTCTTGTTAGCAATAAAATAGATGAGATGTTCAAATTAGATAAGAATAGGGGTAAGCTATAGAGTTTTTAGGTAATGTTTTTATATTTGTGATAAGAAAACGTATGAGATGTGTTAGGTCCCATCATCTAAATATATCTAAACACGCTTTGCCAGACACAACATGTTATCATTGATTCCAAGGTAGTACTTCATTAGATCACAAATGTAACAACTAACCTTCAAAAAAAATAAACATAAAATAATGAAGCCTAAAACTCACGGAAGGGAATGTATTTTCAAACCTTTATTTTTTAGCAAACACAGAGTTCCTGCAGCAAAGAGCCTAAAGCTGAACCACCTCTGTCAGATAAGGGGGCTAGCAATCTCAGCAGAGGTGGTCAGGGGGCCTCGGGGGGCACAGAGAGCAGCCTGGGCTGAAGGGCTTCCTCACTATGAACTCACACCAGGAGCACAGTTAGTGGCCTTTCCATAGCTCTTGCTGGAGAATACAGGCAAGGAAAAGGGCATTAGTCTACTATAGAGCTGACATGGTAAACAGGAGTCAGAGTTCTTACAGAAAATAAAGAAGTGCTCCATTTCTGCCACCTGATATAGCAGGGAGACCTTAATAATCCCCACTTCTTGATGCCAATGGCTTTGTAAAATCCCTTCCTCTTGAGTGTAAGATGCATGACTTGCTTCTAACCAATAAAATATAGTAAACGTGATGGGCTGTCACTCCCACAATCATGTTACATGATTCTGTCTTAGCGAGAGTCCCTGGCTGGCCTTAAAGAAGCAACCAGCCATGTTAGAAACCAGCTATGGAGGGGACTTCCCTGGTGGTCCAGTGGTTAAGACTCTGCTCAAGGGGCACAGGTTGGATTCCTAGTCAGGGAATTACAATCCCGCATGCCATGCAGCCTGACCCAAGAGGGGAAAAAAAAGTGCAGGTCAGAAAGCAGACATGGAGAAAGTCACATGACCGACAACTGCACGGCCTCTAGAATCCAAGAGGGCCTCCAGCCAAGAGCCACTGGGAAGCAGGGGTCCGCAGTCACTCAGCCACAGGAATGAATTCTGTCAACAACTTAAGCAGGCTTGGAGCCATTCTTTCCCGTCAAGCCTTCACCTGAGAGGATGAGCCAGCTAGCACTCTGACTGCAGCCTTAGGAGGGCCTGGGCAGAGCGCCCAGCTAGCCGTACACAGCCTCTCACCCCACAGCAACTGTGAGGTCATACATGTGTGTTATTTGAAGCCACTGAGCTTATGGTAACATGTTATGCAGTGTAGAAAACGGATACACTGAGTCAACATGGAGTCTTTCTACCTTGAATCAACCAAGTTTAGCTGACCTTCTTCCCTCATTTCTTTGTAATGATTCCAATCCTCACTATAGCAGGCCTGAGGTTTTCTTAACTTCAGAGAGGTCTCAAGTTTTAAGTGAACCATCACAGATATTTCTTAATTCTTTCACAGAACTAAAGATCACATCTACTGGAGATAACGAAAGGAATTGTATAAGTATAGCTTTGGTATATATTAAGCTAATCTTAAAGAATGAAGAACTATGGAAAGCAAAAATAGAACTTTTGGATTCATTTACTTTCTCATTCTATAAAGTAAAAACACAGGAATTTATTTAAGTGGCAACAACAACGTGACTCAGTTAACTTTCCTTCCAGTACGTGAACCACAAAATATCTCTGAGCAAGGAAGAGCTCGTTCTTAAGGTATTTTTATCTGTATAATTTTTTAAACTTTTTGTATAAAAACATATATGGGAAACTTGGTTTTACCAGGCTTGAGATACCACCAACAATTTTTCACTATTTCAATAAATATTTACGAAGAACTCTGTGTCCAGGCACTCTTTCAAACACTTTTTTTTTTAATTTACAAGTCAGTAAATAAAGAACTTTTCCCATATGACACAGTTTAGTGAGAGAGTAGACAATAATAAAAATAACAAACAACTAAATAATTTAGTGCCTTAAAAAGTGATATGCATGGTGGAAAAATAGAATAAGAAGGAGCAGGTGAGAACTGGAGAGGTGAGCAATATGAGTGGAGGCCTCGGTGAATACATGAGATCTGAGTAGACTTCCTGCAAGTGATGGACTCAATCAATCAGGTATCTGAGGGAAGTACAAGCCACATGGAGATACAGTGAATGCAAAGGCTTGGAGATGGAGCATGTCCGCCACTACTTAAGGAAGATGGAGGAGCCACTTAAAAGTTAACCCAGAAGTGCTCAAATTTTCTCAAAGGTCATGATACCCTAAAGGTTCTCAGTAATTCTTTTCATGGACCTCCATGCCAAAATAAATACCTAATAGTTCCTTTCATTGAGTAGTTAGATCCAAAACACCAAATAAGTATTTACATCCTAACAATTTTAGTAGCCAGTTGAAAAAATAATACACATAAACTGAAGGGGAAAAAAAATGGTTTCACTTACTTGTAAACTACAGTCACTTACAAACAAGGTATCTATGAGCCTTTTTGGACACTGCACGACTCCTCAGGTGTTGGAATCAGATCAGACACTGTCACCCTCACTATTACATGTTGATTTTTAAATTTTTGTTGCTCAGTCGCCCAGTCGTATCTGACTCTTTGCAACCCCATGGACTGCAGCACTCCAGGCACTCCTGTCCTTCACCATCTCCCAAAGTTTGTCCAATTTCATGTCCATTGCTTCGGTGGTGTTAAAATAGTGCTTGCTTTTTATGCCCTTAACTGCAATAAAACCAGCCTTGCAGAAATATGTCATTTAAAGGAATATGAGCGCAATCCAGTACTGAAACTCTGAAGTGGTTTGCTTGGGTTCTGACAGGTGATGCTCTGTTTCTCTCAAAAATCAGTCACGGGGCATCCCTGCGAGTTTGCTGCAGTTCCCTGGGGTGTCCCAGCACACAGGTTAAGATCTGTGGTGTTAACACACACCTGAACTTCTTCCCTTCTCTTAGGTCAAGCTACTTCTAGCCTCTTCAGTAGCTCCTCTGGTTTTTCTTTCAAGAATTTCTCCTCCCCGATTTCCTTTCTGAGTATCTGCTCTAAGGAATCTCACTGCGGGTTCTTTACCACTAGGGCCCCCTGGGATTGCCTCTGTGCTTAGTCACTCAGTCATGTCTGACTCTTCTCGACTCCGTGGCCTGTAGCCCGCCAGTCCCTGGGGATTCTCCAGGCAAGAATACTGGAGTGGGTTGCCACGCTCTTATCTAGGGGGTCTTCCCGACCCAAAGATTGAACCCAGGTCTCCTGCATTGCAGATGGATTCTTTACCATCTGAGCCACTAGGGAAGCCCCACGATTGCCTCAATAAGGGACAAATGTATAAATAACCAGGCAATCATTCAGAGGCCTTTATTCTGGTGAAGAACTCATTTCCTTTGTCCTCTAAGTTCTTTAAAGGATTTAACTCCTTCTGAATGTTGTGGTTCCAAATAGGAAAAGGAGTACATCAAGGCTGTATATTGTCACCCTGCTTATTTAACTTATATGCAGAGTACATCATGAGAAACGCTGGGCTAGATGAAGCACAAGCTGGAATCAAGATTGCCGGAAGAAATATCAATAACCTCAGATATGCATATGACACCACCCTTATGGCAGAAAGTGAAGAGGAACTGAAAAGCCTCTTGATGAAAGTGAAAGAGGAGAGTGAAAAAGTTGGCTTAAAGCTTAACATTCAGAAAACTAAAATCATGGCATCTGGTCCCATCACCTCATGGGAAATAGATGGGGAGACAGTGGAAACAGTGTCAGACTTTACTTTTTTGGGCTCCAAAATCACTGCGGATGGTGATTGCAGCCATGAAATTAAAAGACACTTACTCCTTGGAAGGAAAGGTATGACCAACCTAGATAGCATATTAAAAAGCAGAGACATTACTTTGCCCACAAACGTCCGTCTGGTCAAGGCTATGGTTTTTCCAGTGGTCATGTATGGATATGAGAGTTGGACTGTGAAGAAAGGTGAGCCCCAAAGAATTGATGCTTTTGAACTGTGGCATTGGAGAAGACTCTTGAGAGTCCCTTGGGCTGCAAGGAGATCCAACCAGTCCATCCTAAAGGCGATCAGTCCTGGGTGTTCATTGGAAGGACTGATGTTGAAGCTGAAACTCCAATACTTTGGCCACCTCATGCGAAGAGTTGACTCATTGGAAAAGACCCTGATGCTGGGAGGGATTGGGGGCAGGAGGAGAAGGAGACGACAGAGGATGAGATGGCTGGATGGCATCACCGACTCGGTGGGCATGAGTTTGAGTAAACTCCAGGAGTTGGTGATGGACAGGGAGGCCTGGCGTGCTGCGATTCATGGGGTCACAAAGAGTCGGACATGACTGAGCGACTGAACTGAACTGAACTGAACTGAATGTTTTAAACACCAAACTGATCATAACACAATGAACGAATTAAAACACATCTCACAGCACCTGTAGACAATGGGAAGCTGCAGGGAATAGTCCCTGTGCCCACAAAAATAATTCTATTTATTGTGAAAGCCAGTAATCTCTTCTGCTAAGCATTCGCTCTTAGACATTACCTTAAGGTTTAACTGTTCAGTTATCTTAAAAATCATATTAATAGTCTGAATCATTGAAAACTGTTTTTTAATGGGCAAAAGAACATTTCAGTCCATTATGGGAATTTCCAAGGACTATAAGAAAACCAATACTTTCATTCTGATGAAAATTAAAGTCAGTAGCTTTCAGAGAAGGAAAGACTAGTAAACATACTCTCATCGTGAGAATCGATCACACAGAATCGATCACACACCTCCGTCTCTCCAGTCACCTTCCGAATGCTCACGTGAAATAGAGTCAGTGGCAGGGGGCATGCCATCATAGCCCATTAACCGATACCACACACTGTGAGACAGAGCTGCCAGCAGCCTGGCACTCTGTCCCTCAAAGTGAGAATTAAATCAAATTGCATTTGCTTTATGCAGAGGTAAAGTCAGACAGTAGGTCCCTGGCTACCCCGTCTCCTCCAGAATAAAAAGGTCAGGATTTCTTATCAAGGAAAACGAGAAGAAAATGGCTTAAAATAAACCTCTGCTTATCTGCATCCTTGGCTAATTACAAAGTGAGATTCCCATTCCTGCCAGCACTGCCGGTGGGGCCAGTCTTCTGCAGTGATGGAGCGCCATCTAGTGCTGACATCCTGGAGACACTGAGAAGCACCCGAATAAAGGGCTCCCGCAAACCATGGTCAGAGAAGGCAATGGCACCCCTCTCCAGTACTCTCACCTGGAAAATCCCATGGACGGAGGCACCTGGTGGGCTGCAGTCCATGGGGTCGCTAAGAGTCGGACACGACTGAGCAACTTCACTTTCACCCTTCACTTTCATGCATTGGAGAAGGAAATGGCAACCCACTCCAGTGTTCTTGCCTGGAGAATCCCAGGGACGGGGGAGCCTGGTGGGCTGCCGTCTATGGGGTCGCACAGAGTTGGACATGACTGAAGCGACTTAGCAGCAGCAGCAGCAAACAATGGTTAAACAAAACTAAATCAACAGAGCACCTACTATGTAAGTATCTTGTGCTGGTTTTTTCTTCACAATCATGCAAAAGCTTTCAGAGACTTGAGCTGCCCGAAGTTTTGTGGAAAAGGCTTACATTGTGGTAGCAGGGGAGAAGATGCTCTGTTGGACGTTTTGCAGGTGATTCTCTCAACATGAAGTATGAGTGTGGAGGTGGCCATCAGGCAGCTCAGCTTGAGCGGAACCCTGGTTACAATTGCTGCACCTCTTCCCAGAAAAAACATGTGGCTACTTAGCATTTATATTGCACTTTTCATCTCTAAACCACTTTACAGAACCTCTCTGGTGAATTCCCCCAACGCCCTGGCAAAATAGTTATTACTCTATACTATTAGCTTCTTTATGAAAGCTTCTGATGGCCTTTCCCACTGCATGGCAGTGAACTGCATTTACCAAAGGGAATTTCTCCAAAGACTCATGTCCAGAGTCAAAGAGCAATTATCATCTGAAACTTTAATGTTTCTCCTTTTCTTTTCTAGGGGAAAAAAGGCTCATCATTAATTTCTGTAGTGAACATACTGACCCTTTCGCATTCAAAGACAAGACTGTCAGAATAAAGGAAAGATTGCATCGTCAATGTGAGACTTCTCCCTAATCTTCCATTACTGCTATTACAGCAGAGGACCCTGCCCTAAACCAACAGCATCGTCGTGTCCTTAAAATAAAGAAAATCCGGGAGACAAAGGAGATGGGCAGGCTGATAAAACAGGACCTTTTCAACTAGGATTCTGTGATACATTAAGGACCTGACCTTTTTTATTTAAAATCGAAGCATCTGTCACTCTTAATCATATTTCATGGACCAGCTATTCCTTATAACATTTCAATCAGTGGTGTAGTTTAAGAGAGAATGGCTAAGAAGCTGTAGTCACATTTTCTGTATATAATTGAAGTCTGAGCATCTTAACTGGACTCTTCACTTTTTAAAAAAAAAAAAAAAATTTTAGCAATCACATTTTCTAGATCACAAAGATATTTAGTACATGACTCCCATACAGTATGTGATAAAATATGAGTGTTCCAAGAGAAAGGGCACGCAGTAAGATGCATCTCAAGGAGGACAGCAGAGCAAGCAGGACAGTTAAGAGGCAGAATCCTCAGCAAAAAACTCGTGTCACTGGTGGGAGCGGCCTAGACACACCAGGAACCTCAGGGACAGGCCTGGCTCCCTTACAACATTCATTTTTCTGCTTTCATATTTATTTGTCTTTATCCTAGAGATTACCAACCCAACAGATATATATATGACAGGCATTTCACAATGCATATTTTATGATGTTAAAAGTTTCACATTAGAAATAATCATCCAATATTTTCAGCATTTAAAAAAGTGAATATTCCATTCCATGGTATGTGGGAAGCAGTAAGTTAGAATTAATGTATCACATATCATTTCCAAAATCCTTCCTGCAGACCTGAGAGGATGCTTTTGGTGATGTCTCAATGCCAACTTTTTACAAACAGTCTCTACTTATAGCCACTTTACATAAGGGGATTCATCACTTTCCTGCCACCTAATGTATTTTAGTATATTTTAGCATTTAGGAAGAAAAGATAGGGTGAACTGAAATAAAAGCTCTAATGAGCATATTTATTAGGCCAGACTATTTCCTAACAGGAAAATGCATCATTTGAATTAAAAAGAGGTTTTCCTTTGGTTTGCTGGGAGGAGTGAGGATGCCCTTGTTCCAGTAGCATGTGTCCATCTTGGAAGAGTCTGGAGGTTCAGGAGAATGGAAGGGGAAAGAAGGTGTCTTTCCAGTCTATAGCTCAGAGAGAGCCACTAAGGCCAACAAACACTTAAAGTCACCTCTCCCTCACAAATGAGGCTGAAAGTCCTCGGCTGGAGAGAGTGGATACTCATCTACTCACACTGCAATCCAATGTGACCGAAGAGCTTAGTGTTTTCTTTCTGTAAGACTGACCTGATCTTCCTCATCAAACTCCCAGCAAGCTCAGGAGCATGGGTAGTTTAGATGCGCCATTAGTAATATTTCACTGTCTTTGATCTTAAACAGTCAGTTTAAATGATCACATTTAAATAGTCTACGCAAAGCTAGCCTCAGAGCAACAGCTAGTTTCCCTGATCTCTTTTGGATGGCACAGACCTTACAATCAAATTTTCAGTCCTTTAGCCTTCGCTCCCTTACTTCCGACTTCCCTGAGATGGCCACTGTATAGATAAAAGACACTTACCCTGCCTTCCTGGTAGTGGCAAGGAGGGACTGTCAGACCACAACAGCATCCTCTGAGTCCAGTGGCCCCTGCTGCTGAGTGGCTGGATTGCCTGACCCCACGGGTCCAACTGTAACCATCACAGACCAGTTCACACTGCTCTGGTCTGGTCTGGCCCTATCATGTCAATAACAGGATGTCAAAGTCATCTCACAGGGGCACTGAGTCTAAACTATGAGTCATGTAACTGGAGCACGTGCAGAAAGGGATATTTTGACCTGAGATACCTCCAGGCACCCAAGTTTCTCCTCACCAGGGAATCAAAGGCCTGGGACACAACCAGGCCTTGAAAGCCAGCTCTTCTTCAGGAGGAGGAAGGGGTCCATTGTTCCGGAAGATCCGTAGGTAAAGCCCTTTTTCCGACTTTATCATAAATGGTCTCGCTTAAAATCCTCCCAATCAAAATCTGACCTGCCAGTGCTTCCTCATACCAACCCGTCCTTCACTAATTCATAAAGTTTGACCAAACCCATATCAGGGAGATGGATTTGCCCCTGCCTCCTGTCCCCTTGCTGGTGGACCTTGTGATAAAGCGCATCCTCTTCTCAAAAGCCAGGGCCACGGTATCGGCTTCTACGTGTTATCAGGCAGCAAGCCCTTGCTCCGTGATACAGTCGGTCAAGTCTGACTGCTTGGAGGTGACGTGAGAGGACCCATCTCTAGGTCTCCTGTCCCAGCAGCTTGTCCTCCATCTAGACGGCCCCACAGATGGTAACCTCAATGTTCTCACTCCAGGCCTCCGTCAGGTCTTATCACAGATGGCACCTCCACGTCCCCTCCCTGGGGCAGAGAGGGGTTCCTGTATCCCTTGCTCATGACTCCAAGTCCATGAAACCAGAAGGGCTGCCACGGGCCTGTTCATTTCCACCATTGCTGCTGGGTACCATCTGCACTTTCCATGTTCGTAGTGGCCAGCTGCAAGGCTGTTTTTAAATCCTGCAGCATCTCATAGCATAACTGAGACCATTCACTACTAGAACTAGTATCTTAGGCCTCACATGCCTATCTGGCTAGTTCTGTAATCCTTGATGCCTGACCTCATTGGTTTCCCTTCTTTCTAAGCCTTAGAGAGGGGACAGAGGGATCACAGACTTTTCTTTCTCTCTGCCAATGCTTCTTGTCTTTTTTCATAACAATCATAAAAGTTCACCATCTTTGTTCTGCACACTGGAGGAGACGGGGACATCTATACATGGCCTGCTTAAAAATATATATTATATTATAGTTTAATCATATAGACAAAAAATACATTATAATTATAATTTTGATAAATAGACAGGAATCAAGAAAGCTGTTGAATTTGAATTTGTATAAAATACATAACTATTTTTCAATCTTTTAAGAGAAACTTGGGTGTGACTCTTTATGCACAAATTGTGTATCAGTTTTTATCCCTCAAATAAGTACAAATAATTTCTGACCAAGTTTTTAATGATGAGCTCTTCAAATTCAGAAAGTTGACCCTGATGAGAAAGTTTTTTTCCCACAAAGATGTGATACATTTAGAACCATTTTTTTTACATCAAATATTCTACAACTATTCAAAATCTGGGATTGTATAAAACTTCAAAAATTTATAACAGTTCAAATAGTGACATTTAAAGAATCTGTGAGCTCTTTCTTTTCTTTTATAGACAAATGAGATATTGAAATCGTAAGTGATTATGTAAAAGCACCTCAAATGCAAATATGTGTGCTAATTAACGGTAAAGCTAACTTGAACAGGACGCATGCACTGTTAGAGCAGCCTCTCCACCCATAGCTTGGGCACCATGAAAGAGTGCATCTGCTGCAGCTGAGCAAAAATATATCATCTGTGGGAAAACAGCCATAACTGGGTCTAGTGGGAGTCTGTGCCAGGCCTCTCTGCCTCTGAACTATGACCCTCAGGTCACACCCCACACTCCCATGCACCTGGAAGATGAGCTTCCCACAGCCCTATGCAATCCCCTGCAGCATCGGAAGCCACGTGGCCACAATGGGTAGCAACATACCTGCCCAGCAGCTGGCTGGTGGAGTCCAAACTGCAGAGCATCTCCTAAGCCAAGCATAGGCAGCGTGCCTGATTCCGTTTTGCTCAAGCCACATACAAAACCGTCCATGTGAGAAACTGCCAGTCAGGTGCCACAGCTACTAGCCAAGGACATGGCCACCTCAGGTCATGCCAAGCTTTCTTGAAAACTAGGAGAGAGGAGACAGGCTCTCACCCACTGGACTGGGAAGCCCTGTTCTGCCTTATTCCTGATTCAAGCCTCCAGGCATAGACAACAAAAGACACAGGGGAATCTTTAAACACTGTAGCAGAGATCCACCCTCAGAAGCCCTGGGCTCTGCTCTAAGCCTGATAAAGGAATTCAGAAAGCAATCCTCCTTTTAAGAAAAACCTTAGCTCCCAAGCTTATTGTCTTGCCGCTAAATCCTATTTTGAATATCGTAAGCTAAATATTAACACTTGGTTTTCATTTCAACGGAAACCCTTAAAGAATTCTAATGTCTGTGCTCTAAAGGAAGTTGTATGCTTTGGCTGATGGAGAAACTCCAGTACATAGAATTTAAAAAGATAACGTGTTACCATTTTTCAATACATTGACCCTAACACCTGGACATTCCACGCCCCTTAGAAGTAGCCTCAGCCTAACTCTCCAGCTTCACCTCTCCCTACTCCTCTTCAGGCAGAAACGTCACCAATCTAGACAATACAGCATTCCTTCAACAGATACCATGTATTCCCCTTTGCTCATGCTATTCACTCTGCTTCGAAAGCCTTCCCTTCCTGCCTCCCGCATTTTCACAAAATCTATTCTTTTCCTTCACGATCCATCTTCTGCTGAGTCTCACCACATGTGCCCCGTGACTAACCTGACGCCTCTTTCTCCTCTGAACCCCCACAGCATTCTGCGCTCTCGCCTGCACCTCTTCCACTCTACCTTGTGCCAGAGTGAGTTGTGCAGGTTTCTGCCCTTCACGCCAGCTCATGAGCGCCCTGAAAACAGGGATGATCTCCTGCTACCTTTGTGTGTGCTCAACACGCAAAGATGCAAGTTTGACATGCCTGGGGTAGCAGTGCGGATTAGAAGTAGGTTTAGCTACATATAAAGAAACACATTATAGTAGCTCAAACACAAAGGGTCTATTCTCTCACACAGCCTCTCTCCACAGCCAGCATTGGAGGCTGAACAACAGAGGCTGGCCCATCAAATGCCTGAGGCACTGAACGATAGGCCAGGACCCGCCCAGGGGGGCCCTTTAAGGCCCTGAGGCGGAGAACTACAGAGAAGGCCCCCAGGCAAGGGAGCCGCTAAGTGCCTGAAGGGCGGAGCTTCGGAGAAAGACTGGCCAAAGAGGCCTTCTGAGCACCAGCTACCAGAGGCCGAGAAAAGACTCTGATCGGGCCCTAACTCCTGCCTCGGAGGCCGTCAGTGTCCCTGCACACTTGGCGCCGCCAGGGTCCCCGCAAGCCAAGCAAAAAAAGCCGTGTGTTCACGCGTGCAGGGCCTCCTCAGTCCTGTCCGACTCTGCGCCCCTGTAGACTGTGGCCTGCCAGGCTCCTCCGTCAGAGGAGGGCTCTCCAGGCAGGAGCACTGGAGCGTAATGGCCAACACTGGCTGCCATGCCCTTCTGGAGCGCTCTATTTCCTGCCGCCCTAGCCGCCACCCCCCGAGTCCCTGGTGCTGCCAGAACCCCTGCGACCCAGGCAGCTGCACCACCTCCGCGCCTGGCCCTCAGAGGGGCAGACCCAAGCCCTCCAGGGCAGCCTCAGGAGCAAAGCCCAGTGGGCGACCCACAGGCAGAGGTGGGGACGAAACCACTACTGCAACCCAGCGGCAGTGGGGCTAAGGAAGGCGACCCAAACCTGCCCACCAGCTGGGCAAGGTGCAGACTAAATCCACACGATCAGCTAAGCAGACTGCGTCTGTGTCTAAGGCCACTGAGATTCTCAAAAAAATAAATAAATAAATAAATATATATATATATATATATATATATATATATATATAAGGCCACTGAGAGCTCCCGCAGAAGAAAACGCACTAGCTCTGATAGCTGCGGACATTGGAGGCAAGAACACACAGGAGTCGGACCAGACTAGAACTTGAGCTGCCCCCGCAGCAGGTCCAGAGACCAGCACGGTGTTGGAGGGCATCCTAGGGAGGTGAGGCGGACTGGGCTTCCCAGCGACGGAAAGGACGCTGACAGCAGTGACTCAAGAAAAACATCTATTATTTTCCATTTTTGACTTGTTCTGTAGATTCTTTTGGATTTTTTTTTCTTTCTTTCTTTCTTTTTTTTTTTTACCTTTTTTGCCCCCTCTTTTGCAGTTGTCAATGTTATTGGCACTAAGAAATCCATTTAAGCTTTTGAGCTTTTTTCCCCGCCTCAGTCACATTTTTAATTTTTGTCATAAACCTCTGCCTCTATGTTGGGCTTTTGCAGTTCTGTGGAATTTCCTTCTTTTTTTTCTTTTTCTTTTCTCTTTTTTTGATTTTAATTTAAAATTTTTTTAAACCTATTATTTTTTTTTCTACATTTATTCCTTCATTTGCCTTTCCTACTGTTCTTTTCCTCTTGCAGTTAATCTTTAACGTATATAAATCTTTATCTACCTCTATTTAACTTTGCGTATGTATTCTTTCTTTTCTTTCTCGCCTCTCCTCTCAACATGTTTGTTAGTTTTATTTTCATTGTTTTATTCCCCAATTGGAACTTTGCTTCAGCTTTGTTTTCCAGTTTGCTTTAATTTGTTTTGTTCTGGTAGATATAATTTTTGGTTTCCTTTGTTCACTGGGTCAATCTGTTGTACTTAATTTTTGCTGGACTGTTTTGATTTTTCTTATGGGTATATATGTATATTGTTTATCCAGTCACACTTTCTATTGTTGTTATAAACCTCTGCCTCTACATTAGGCTTTTGCAGTTCTGTGGACTTTTCCTTTTTTTCCCCTTTTTTCTTTCTTCTTCCATTTTTTCTCTTTTCTCTCTTTTATAATTTTAATTTTTTTAAACCTATTATATTTTTCTACATTTATTCCTTCATTTGCCTTTCCTACTGTTCTTTTCTCCTTGCAGTTAATCTTTAATGTATATAAATCTTCTTTATGTACCTCTATTTAACTTTGAATATCTATTCTTTCTTTCCTTTTCTCTCAACATATTTGTTAGTTTTGTTTTCATTGCTTTATTCCCCACTTGGTACCTTGCTTTAGCTTTGTTTTCCAGTTTGTGCTTTAGTTAGTTTTGTTCTTAACTGGTAAATATAATTTTTTATTTCCTTTGTTCACTGGATCAATCTACTGTACTTTATTTTTGTTGGACTGTTTTCACTTCACTCATAGGTGTATATGTATATGTGTATATTCCATTATTTTAATTATTATCTGCCTGATTTTGTAACTGCCATTTGTATGGGGTTCATCTTTGGTTTCTCATTTTTGAATATTTGTTTTACTCTCCCTTAATGCCATAAAAAAACACTTCTGGAATCTTTGTTCCTGACCAGAGATCAAACCCTGAGCCTTTGGAGTGGGAGCACTGACTCCAAGACCCTAGAGACCAGAGAACTCAGCCTAGGGAGTATCAAATACTGAGAACTCACATAAAGGAAACCACTTTATTACAAGACCCGGCATCACCCAACCACCAGTAGCACCCCGTGCAGTTCGCCTCATCTAAACAACAAACAAAACAAAAATACAAACCCAATCATCGGCAGACAGGAGTACCACCTCACTCAGCCTTGTCCATCAGAGGAAAAAACCTCAGTAAATTTAAGAAAATTGAAATTGTATCAAGCATCTTCTCCAACCACAACACTATGAGACTAGATATCAATTACAAGAAAAAAAGTGTAAGAAACACAAACACAGGGAGATTACACAGCATGTTTCTAAATAACCAACAGGTTACCGAAGAAATCAAAAGGGAAATAAAAAAATTTCCAGAAACAAATGACAACAAGAACATGACAACTCAAAACCTATGGGATGCAGCAAAAGCAGTTCTAAGAGGGAAGTCGATAGCAGTACAATCCTACCTCAAGAAACAAGAAAAACATCATATAGACAACCTATCTTTACACCTAAAGTAACTGGGAAAAGAAGAAGAAAAAAAAACCCAATGCTAGTAGAAGGGAAGAAATCATAAAGATCTGAGCAGAAATAAATGAAAAAGAAATGAAAGAAACAATAGTAAAGATTAATAAAATACAAGTATTCTACTTATAAGAATAAATTACTGTAAATAAGATCCCCTAATCATTAAAATTTAGCCTTGAGATAGAATCACATATTCAGGAATATCAGCATATGTCTAGACACGTGTACTCTTCACACTAGCTTACGCCCATGGGGACTAGCCTCTGACCACTACCTGCAGTGATGTACTGGGAGAGGTCTTCTGACACTTCTGAGGCAGAGGCAGCTACTACCGTGAGGACACAGGTCTGCAGTTATTCCTCTCTGCCCTCAAAGGACCGAGCTTGTCTGAGAATGCAGCCCACGTGGAGCGGACAGAGCTGCCGTATGTAAAGAATTCTGTCCCGTTTCCACTATTTAATCCTTGACGTAAGCTATTGAGCATTCCACTAGGACATCTCAGTCAATCATCTATCTGCCAGTTTGGAGGAGGTCAGTTGAACACTCTGTCTCAACTGTAAAATTCCTAAATGATACAAATGTAAAAGATATTTGAGGCTGAGGAGGTTTTGCTTTAGCAAACAATGGCCTGCCAAGCTGTAACTCCAGCCGAGCTCCCCACAATGGGAACGTGTGAACCTGAATTACAAAGCTGCCCTGTGGCCATAATTCATGTGTAGCAATAAGCTAGCATCCATCAACTGCATCCCTCATCTTAGCATCTACTCTGCTACTACAGCAGCATTAGATAATGTATTTGTTTTCTAGAGTTGTCATAACAAGTCACCAAAAACAATGGAAATTTGCTCTCTCACAGTTCTAGAAGCCCAAAGTCCAAAATCAAGATGTTGGCAGGCCACACTCCCTCCAGAGGGTTTAGGGTCCACTCCTTGCCTCTCCCAGATTCTGGGCATTCCTGGGCTTATGGGTGCATCACTCCTATCTCTGCCTCCATGGTCACAAGCCCTTTTTTCCCTTCTTTGTCTAATCTGCCTACCTCTCAAAAGGTCACTTGTCATTGGATTTAGGGCCCACCCAGATAAGCCAAGATGATCTCCTTACTTGTCATCTTTAATTTCACCTGTAAAGACCCTTTTTCCAACGGCTGAGTAATATTCCATGGTGTATATGTACCACAGCTTCCTTATCCATTCATCTGCTGCTGGGCATCTAGGTTGCTTCCATGTCCTGGCTATTATAAACAGTGCTGCGATGAACATTGGGGTGCACGTGTCTCTTTCAGATCTGGTTTCCTCAGTGTGTATGCCCAGAAGTGGGATTGCTGGGTCATATGGCAGTTCTATTTCCAGTTTTTTAAGAAATCTCCACACTGTTTTCCATAGTGGCTGTACTAGTTTGCATTCCCACCAACAGTGTAAGAGGGTTCCCTTTTCTCCACACCCTCTCCAGCATTTATTGCTTGTAGACTTTTGGATAGCAGCCATCCTGACTGGCGTGTAATGGTACCTCATTGTGGTTTTGATTTGCATTTCTCTGATAATGAGTGATATTGAACATCTTTTCATGTGTTTGTTAGCCATCTGTATGTCTTCTTTGGAGAAATGTCTGTTTAATTCTTTGGCCCATTTTTTGATTGGGTCATTTATTTTTCTGGAATTGAGCTTCAGGAGTTGCTTGTATATTTTTGAGATTAATCCTTTGTCTGTTTCTTCATTTGCTATTATTTTCTCCCAATCTGAGGGCTGTCTTTTCACCTTACTTATAGTTTCCTTTGTTGTGCAAAAGCTTTTAAGTTTCATTAGGTCCCATTTGTTTAGTTTTGCTTTTATTTCCAATATTCTGGGAGGTGGGTCATAGAGGATCTTGCTGTGATTTATGTCGGAGAGTGTTTTGCCTATGTTCTCCTCTAGGAGTTTTATAGTTTCTGGTCTTACATTTAGATCTTTAATCCATTTTGAGTTTATTTTTGTGTATGGTGTTAGAAAGTGTTCTAGTTTCATTCTTTTACAAGTGGTTGACCAGTTTTCCCAGCACCACTTGTTAAAGAGGTTGTCTTTTTTCCATTGTATATCCTTGCCTCCTTTGTCAAAGATAAGGTGTCCATAGGTTCGTGGATTAAAGTACCATAGGAAATGGACATATGTTTTGGGGGGCCACTACTGAGCCCACCACCGGTCACTAATGTCCTTTAAAACCTGTCACAGATCGTAAGAGACCTTCTTGAGGAAACACTCTTTGACATGGTGGTTCCCAAACTCTGCTTACACACTAGAGTCACGTGGAAAAGTCCTAACACCCTGCTGGCACCCCCAGGCCAAAAGAGCTGCAATATTGGAGAAGCAGAACCAGGCACCAGCAGTTTCTAAAGATGCCCCCAGGTCATCCTAATGTGCCACAAGATTTGGAAACCACTGCTTTCATAGCAGTTCTGTTTCTATATGTTTTCACTATCTTCAAGCTCAAAATGCTCCAGTTTTACTTTTTCTGCATGCTTATTAAAACTCCTAAACTTTTCCCTTGTGGTTATCTGTATTAAAATGAAGGCTTTTATAAAAACAAAACAATATCTTATTGAATATATGGTTATGTTTTCCTGTTGATTGTGCTCTGAGATCTTAGGACCTGCTCTTACTCCAGAGAGCCACAAATCTGCCAGTCTTTGCCTCAGAATACATATTTCTGCCAAAGGCAAAAACAAGCTGCTTCGGATCTGATTCCTTTGAGTAGATCATTGTACCCACTGGAAATCCACATCATTTTAAATAATTGCTCTAAAAAGAATGATTAAACATTTAGAGCTTTAAGGTCTATAAAGTATTAACCTCAGAGAATAAAGGAAGAGATGGGGTTTTAATGGAATCTTGATATGAGTATGGAAAAGAGGTACTCATGGTTTGGAGTACTTTCAAGTGGGGTCCATGATCTTAGAGAGGATCATAAAAGCATTTGTCCTGAGACATGCCAAGTTGATCTTTACAAAGAGAAGTTTACCTTGAGCCACATATGTGGTCAAATTAGCTCTTAGATATTGAAACCAAAGACCACCTTTCCATTTTTATTCATCTTTTCATTTTTATTATTAATTTCTTAGCAAACTTGCCAAAATTCCAGTGAAATATTTTAAGTAAAAATATTTCCCTGTATATATCTCTCTTCACACTAAATCTTTTTTGATTTCTTCTATGATTTGTTGGTTATTCAGAAGCGTGTTATTTAGCCTCCATATGTTTGAATTTTTAATAATTTTTTCCTGTAATTGAGATCTAATCTTACTGCACTGTGGTCAGAAAAAGATGACTGGAATGATTTCAATTTTTTTGAATTTACCAAGGCTAGATTTATGGCCATAGCTCTTAGATATTGAAACCAAAGACCACCTTTCCATTTTTATTCATTTTTTCATTTTTATTGTTAATTTCTTAGCAAACTTGTCAAAATTCCATTGAAATATTTTAAGTAAAAATATTTTCCTGTATATATCCCTTCACACACCAAATCTTAAAGTTCTCCACAAGGATACAGCCAAAAGTTGCATGACCCAAAAGTTCAGAACAGAGAAGAACACAGCTTGTACTTTACCAAAGGAAGACTTTACACTTTATTTTATATTACTGCAAGTGATTTTTTCCTGTGGTATAAGTTTGAACCCCAGAATAAGCTATTTATCAACATAGTTAATTTTAACACATATTTATAGACTAATAAAATTCTTTTCACTTGGTATACCCACATTTGCTAAAGAGTTTAATAAATCCCAGATACTATACTCTCTGTCCTCCAAGATCTTATAGCCAAAAGACATAGAAGAGCACAAATCAAAGTGATTAAACAAATATCTACTGAATGCCTACTTTATGGAATGCACTTTTCTAGGAATAAGATACCAGAGTTCTGATGCCATTCCTAGGCTGCAGAGATTTTGCTTGGCCTTGGTTGAAGACTAGGACTTGGACAAGGAGAGCTGCTAAGCAAGAAAGTCAACAGGAGGAAAGGAGCACTGATACCAAAGTACCTGTCAGGGTAGCAGATATCTGGTCATTGTTTGTGCAGTATCCTTTTTCCTTTTTAGGTAATTAATTGCACCCCAGCTTTCTTTTGGAGATTCACTCCTTTTTCACTCTCAGTCTGCCACAGTTTACAGATCCTGCCAGAAGACACAAAACTCTTGGGTCAGAGTAAAAACACTTGGCTACTAACAGCAACAGCAGTCACCAGAGTACTTTTCTTGTATCAGCTCCCCGAGCCCTGGTTCCTAGAAGGCAATGCAAAGAGAGTCAGGGGACACCTGTACACAGCAGGGTGTGTTGCAGGAACCTTAGCTTTTTTACAAGGATAGTAAGCTTGCCTCTCGTTTGTTTCAGAGGGACACACTGTCTCTGTCTTCCAAGGCTGTTTGCTATACAAATGTGAACAAAGAACAAGGTGTGTTGTTCACCACCCTAGTTCCATTAGCATTAAGTGGTAACCCACTGCTGACCCACAGTGAACTCTGAGAGGAAACTGAGATAACAAGATGAGGCATTCTGTGCTTTGGACAAGGAGGTCCTTTATATAGTTAGATGTGTATCTGACCCCAGGTTCTTGCATCTTCTCATACATAGAAAAGCACTAAAGTCATTCACTTGAGATATCTGTTTTTGGTGATTAGCAATAATCTTTTGTAAAGATGTATGCTTGACTGTACATAGCCCCTAGCCAAAAGTCGGGTATAAACTGGTTTCTCCCCTACCTGTTCAGAGCAGTTTTCTCAGAGCTAAGTGATTGCCTCTTGGGCTACAGTTTTCAGGAAGACCCTGAATAAAATTTAAAATTCACAACTCTTAAGCTGTGTATTTTCCTTTAAGTCAAGACAAACACTGAAAACAAAACGAAGTCACTCAGTGCCTCTGCTCACAAGAAATACAGAAATGCATGAGGCACAAGGAGAACTGTCTGCTAACATATACAGGTTTTGTTTTTCAGTTCATTCTTCTCAAGAAGTATACTGAGTATCACTTCAGTCAGTTCAGTCACTCAGTCGTGTCTGACTCTTTGTGACCCCATGAACTGTAGCACTCCAGGCCTCCCTGTCCATCACCAACTCCCGGAGTCCACTCAAACCCATGTCCATCAAGTTGGTGATGCCATCCAACCATCTCATCCTCTTTCGTCCCCTTCTCCTCCTGCCCTCAATCCCTCCCGGCATCAGGGTCTTTTCCAGTGAGTCAGTTCACATGCAACCACTCAATTCAAAACTGCTAGTCATCTGGAGCTTCTTTCCTTAATTTCCCAGTGAAAAGTAAAGACAAGAATATCCACATTATATGCTGTACTTAACAAGGACTCAGAAATGCATAGAAGCCTCACTGAGATATTTGGTCCAAGACAACAGTCCCCAGATTCTAACCCCTGGGAGAGGGCTTTGGATTTCATAGTAATAGGCAGTACACAGTCATTTTAAGAAATCATCTGTTTTTCACTCATGTGTAAAGAACAATGTCTTCTGAACTTTGGTAAATAATCTAGCTCAGTTGCCAGGCTACTTTCAAACTATCTCATTTCAAAGATTAGTATGCATCATGAAAGCAAAAACAGCATTTTCCTCATTCCTTTTGTCTGAAAACAAAGTGAAACATTTTTGTTTGAGAGAGGTGGTTTAATTACAAATAAAAGGAATTTCTACACAGTGTGGGGGAAAACTGAGGGAGCTCATCCCCTTTAAGAAATTATGTCAGTGAATTTCTTCACATTAGAAAAACCCATGAGTAAGAAATGCAAAATAAGTTATGCGTGCTAATTCTCTTCAGTCGTGTCCGACTCTTTGTGACCCATGGACTGTAGCCTGCCAAACTCCTCTGTCCATGGGATTCTCCAGGCAAGAACACTGCAGAGGGTTGCTATTCCCTTCTCCAGGGTATCTCCCTGACCCAGGTATTGAACCTGGGTCTCTTATGTCTCCTGCATTGGCAGATGAGTTCTTTACCACTGTGCCACCTGGGAAGCCCAAAATAAGTTATACAGAACACTTAAATACTAAGGGAAGTTATGCCAAACCATGAAATGAGCTCTAATATGACATTAAATATATACATACTAAGCTAATTTGTAACTGGTTTCTTAAGTCTTATGATCATATTCTGATCTCTGAAAGTGGAATTTAATATGATGAAACACAATGGAATTCTTCTTAATGAACTACTCATATTATAGTATTTTTTTCTGCTCTTTTATAACCTGGTAAAAGAATGACTATCAACTAAAGAATCTAAAGATTTAGAATAAAGTTGCTGCCAAATATACAGACTCAGGATGCTCAAAAGGTATGCCCCACAGAGAAGCTCCCCTAGCAAGACCTCTATGATTTATTTACTCCTAGACAGTTCTCAACTTTGTTTTCACATGAGGCAATAGAGAGTCTACATTTTTAGTGAAAGTGAATATTTGAGCACTTATTGTGCATGCAAGAATGCTCAGTCACGTCCGACTCTTTGTGACCCCATGGACTATAGCCCACCAGGCTCTTCTATCCATGAAATTTCCCAGGCAAGAATACTGGAGTGGGCTGTCATTTCCTACTCCAGGGGATCTTCCTGACTCAAGGATTGAACTCACGCCTCTTGCGTCTCCAGCATTGGCAGGTGGATTCTTTACCACTGTGTCACTTATTAAAGTGCAGCACTTATTAAATATTACACATATCAACCCATGTGTCTGAAAGCCACCCTATGAAGATGGTTGGTCCTTCCCATGTTCAGACAGGGACACAGATGCAACCTGGCCACGTTCCAGTGCAGGGAACGGTGCAGTTTGGATTGGAGCCCAAAGCCTGCACTCTCAGCTCTATACCACTGCCCTCAGGAGCAGTGGCCCATATTCCCTACCTAGTGGACAACAGTCAGAATCAACCCCCAAGGTGTTCAGCATTTTCACAATACATTTCCAGAATTTAAAAATGTCAAGGGTTTTCTCACTCCAATTTGTTGTGGCTGTCATTTGTCATACTATATAGCTAAAGAGTGTTTATTGATTTATTAAGGCTGTCAATTTCCCACCCTTGGTTGACATGGGCAGAAAAAATGTAGTTTTAAAATCCTGCCTATAACTCTTCTAAAGTGCTGAAGCACCCACTAGCTAGTAGCAGAAGGAAGACATCCCCATTTCAGTCCAATCTAGTCATTTGTCTGTCTGAGATCATACTCTGAAGTATCTCTTGAAGAAACTCATTGATCCCTCCTGGGATCATACTGGAGATACAGCCAAACATCTACTGGGGACTCTCAGGCTCAGACCAAGGCCAGGCTTTCAGAACTCCTCCTCCACCCTTGTCCTCAGATGGGGCGCTGCTCATGGCAATGGGCAAAAGGATCTAATAATCTGAGTGGTGTCCTCTTGCTTCTCTAGATCAACTGCACTACTCAGGCTGGCCACTTCTCCCTCTGCCACCACTTACAACACAAACACACCCCTGGTATAGTCTTTAGCTTGGTCTCTTTGGCTTGTTCTGGGCCTAGCATTACTTGTTGGCTTACTTGGCCCCTGGAAGTGTGTGTCTCTTGTATGATCCTGGCCCATGGGTTCTGCCTTGCAACCTTCAGCTACATGGTAACTTCCCCCCCTCTCTCCCCTATTCAAATCTAGAGCAAATGGCAAAATTTTCTGTCATTCCAAAAGAATATTGGAAGCATCTGGTTCTTGTTTAGGCCATGAACCAAAGATGAATGAGAAAACCAAGCTTAGCCCCTCTTTTACAACTAAACCCACTAAGTCACCAAGTTTAATTTGAAGTTGTCTCTCTCACAAATTGGGGCTTCCCAGGTGGCACAGTGGAAAAGAATACACCTGCCAATGCAGGAGATGTGGGTTCGATCCCTGGGTCAGGAATATCCCCTGGAGAAGGAAATGGCCACCCACTCCAGTCTTCTTGCCTGGAGAATCCCATAACAGAGGAGTCTGGGGGGCTACAGTCCATGGGGTCACAAAGAGTCAGACACAACTTAGAGACTAAACAACAACAACTTCCACAAATTAGGTTGTAATTTAGAAAAATTAATCCCCTACTCCCACACCAAAATGCCAATCAGGGATCTTGTCATTTCCTTTAGATTATTTAACATATTTTAGCCCAGAGAGGAGAGACTGGGATGTCTCTCATTCTCTACTGTCAACTTAAAAAATATTCACAACATAAAAGTTGAGGGTTATCTTTCATTTGGCAGGAATTTTTAGGACTTCAAGCCTGGAAGGTAGCATCTCAAGTAACACTGAGAGAACTGCTCTGAGGAGTTGAAGGGGGAGCTAGGATATATATGAGTTTTGCAACAAAGGGCAGGTAATCAGAACATCAATAGATTACTGTTAAAGAAAACCAGAAATTGCAAGTTAAAGAATTTAGTGCTTTCCTGTGTATGGAAAGATGCAAGAGTCTGGGTTTACTGAAATCATCCCTCTGATATGCACCTCAGCTATTTGTGACCAGTATCCTATGTTTTCGTATCCTGAGGTTCCTCAGGGTTCAGCCACTGGGAGTGGTTGCAGTCTGATGTCTGCTAGATGGCAAGTATTCCTTCTTTGCTGAGTTCTCTCAGGCTCACCAGCTCACCACAGGCTGTGGCTGTAGCTGCTAATGACTGTGATATCTTCTGTTTACTGACATGGCAGGAAAAGCTCCATTCCTCACCATTTACTCTGCCTCTCTCCTCCGTCTTTATTCCATAATCCCTCATGACAAGAGGATTTCATTTCATCCTTGAGGTCATATGCCTCAAGGAATAGCCACAGATGGGCATTTATCTTTGTTTACCTTTATTGAAGAAACTCTGATACTCTAACCCAAGCTCCCCCTGTTTTGCTCTTGATGTGCTAAATTTGAGAAAATTGTCTCTTCCTCAACAAAGTTTGTCTTACAAGCCTGTTGCCATAATGCAAAATCCTGTTTCATATGGCAGAAATTGAATGTGAATTCCTTCTTTCTCTTTATATTCCTACTGTAACAATCCTATAAGTTCATCCCCACCATCAGCCATATGAGTCCTTCAGGCTGTAGAAGAAAAATACATGCAAGGAGACAAAAAAGAAAAATACAACATATTTTTAAGAATATTACCCCCCCCAAAAAAGAATATTACCCCAGTTGCACTCATATTTAACATCTATAAGTATGTGCATATTTTCCATTATTCTTACATGCAAATATTGCGTCTACTTTTTTAAAAACATATTTTCCACACAGCAGAAACTAACACAACATTGTAAAGCAACTATACTCCAATAACTATGTAAAACTGTCTGATACATAAATTAAGTTCATTAAAGCCCCTGAGGTGTAAAAAAAAAAAGTTTTCTTATTCAGTCTTGAAGACATCCTTTTATAACATATGCCACTTATGAGCTATTAAATTGACCTTTTTCTTGATTAATAATGGATCTGGGTGAGAAAAATACCCTGGTGGAGGGCATGGCAACCCACTCCAGTATTCTTGCCCAGAGAATACCTTGACCAGAGGAGCCTGGCGGGGTACAGTCTATAGAGTCGCAAAGAATCAGACACAGCTGGAGTGACTGAGCACACACTGCACATGTATGCGTCTTTACTACTGAGATAAAACTACAAGAAATAGTTACCGTAATGTCAGAAAGTGCTCTTCATTTTATTTTAATCATTTAGCAACAGTTTGCTTTAGGTATCACTTCATTTCTGAGAAACGTTTACCATGGCCACTGTCATTTTATAGTGTTTAGTTGGTGTGGATATTCAGGGGTAAGAAAGTATCTTCCCATTTTCTCCCGGTATCAGCAACAACAACAGCAAGCCAGAAGCAAATGCCTAAGATATTAGCTCTCCTGAAGACAGAAAAATGAATACAACACACCAAACAGAAGTAGTGTGATCCATGTAACTAACCATCAGTTCAGTTCAGTTCAGTCGCTCAGTCGTGTCCGACTCTTTGAGACCCCATGAACCACAGCACACTAAGCCTCCCTGTCCATCACCAACTCCCAGAGTCCACCCAAACCCATGTCCATTGAGTTGGTGATGCCATCCAACCATCTCATCCTCTGTTGTCCCCTTCTCCTCCTGCCCTCAATCTTTCCCAGCATCAGGGTCTTTTCAAATGAGTCAGCTCTTCGCATCAGGTGGCCAAAGTATTGGAGTTTTAGCTTCAGCATCAGTCCTTCCAATGAACACCCAGGACTTATCTCCTTCAGGATGGACTGGTTGGATCTCCTTGCAGTCCAAGGGACTCTGAAGAGTTTTCTCCAACACCACAGTTCAAAAGCATCAGTTCTTCTGCGCTCAGCTTTCTTTATAGCCCAACTCTCACATCTATACATCACTGGAAAAACCATAGCCTTGACTAGACAGACCTTTGTTGGCAAAGTAATGTCTCTGCTGTTTAACATATGCAGTTAATATGTTGTCTAACCATCAGGGAAGTGCAAATCAAAACAACAGTGAGATCACTGCATGCTGTCAGAATGGCTAGTGGCAAAAAGACAACAAACCATAAATGTTGGCAAAAATGCAGAGAAAAGGGGAGCCCAGGTATACTGCTGATGGTCATGTAAACTGGCACAACCACTATGGAGAAGAGAATGGAGATTCCTCTAAAATTTAAAAATAGAACTAGCTTATGATCTAGCAGTTTCACTTCTGAGTATTTATCCAGAGAAAAAGGAAAACACCAATTCAAAAAGATACACACCACCCCTATATTGCCTGCAGCATTATTCACAGAAACAAAGGCATACAACTTAAGTGCCCAGCAGTAGATGACTAGATAAAGATGGTGTGCTCCTGGAACCAGAGACAGAAAATGTACAAAAATCCTTACATTTATGTAAGGTCTCTATCACACGTTAGCCCATTGCCCAAGGAAAATAGACTCACACCATGCTTTGCTAGGAGCCTGCCTCTGCGAGGTCTTTCGAGCCAGCGCCGGTGATGCTCCCGCCCGGGAGGCTCACCAGCGAGACAGCCACTGCGCTCGGCCAGGACTGCAACCAGATGCCAGACCTTCGCCGCGTTGTGTCCACTGGAGCTGCGCCACCAGAATCGACTACTACTGCTCCTGCTGCTTCCTGGTGCGGGCTCGCTGCATCGTGCGGGCGGATATCTGCACCCCAAGCTGCCCAGCCACGGCCAGGGCCCTGGTCTAGGGTATCCTGCATCTTCAGAAGAACACCACGCTGAAAAGAAGCTCCAAACCCGGTCCTCCAAACCCAGGTCCGGCTGCCCTGCGGCATCCGCCTCGTCTTCCCCAGAAGCAGGTAATTTATCTTGATTAAACTACCCTCCGGCCAACAAACATCAAGAACATCAGTTAAGATTTGAAAAGTCAGACCAACCAACACGTTCGAAAGCTGACTGGCAGCATACCACTCAGAAAGATTTTGTCATCAGAGAAACCTTTGAAAGTAGCATTAATTCATGAATTCTGTGCTTCAGAGTACCAGGCCGGGCCCAGTTTTTCTAGTCAAACACTTAGGAATATCCTCCTTTCTCTCGTGCTGGGACACTCTTCAAGGATGAAAATGCTAACCCGAATAAGAATATATAATGCTCCAACCCCAAATTGTAGATATGTAGTTTTTCATGGTAACAACACTAAGCTCTCAAACAGACGTTTGTGCTCTCATATTCATAGCCGCCGTATTCACAATAGCCAAAAGACCAAAGCAAACCAAGTATCTATTGACAGACGTATTAACAAATTATGGTGACGCATACATATGTGTTTATATATGTATACAGACACACATACACAAACTGGAATATTATTTACCCTTAAAAAACAAAAGAAATTGTGACACACGCTACAACATGGATACACCTTAAAAACATGAAACAGGCCAGCCACAAAAGGACAAATATTGTATGACTCCACTTCTGTGAAGTATCTAGAAGAGTCAAATTCATATAGACAGAAAGGAGGACACTGGTTGCCAGGGACTGAGGAAAGGGAAGACCAGGAAGTCAATGCTTAATGGGTTCAGAGTTTCAATCTGGGATGAGGAAAAGCTGAGGTAAGGGTTGCACAGTACTGTGAATGTATCCAGTGCCACTGAACTGTACACTGAAAAACTGTTAAAATGGAAAAGCTTATGTTATATGCTATTTTACCACAACATAAACACACATGCACGTGCGCGCACAGGCAGAGCTGTCCTTGCTCTGAATAGAAAACGTTCCTTATCCACGCTGCTGTACTAGATTCCGTGCTACTAAAGAACTGACTTTCCTTTTAGGAAAAGCGCGGCACACCTTCACCAGCTGTGACCCCTTCTGTGCCTCGAGGTTGTGCTCTGTGGCTGCGCACACTGGGCAGCCAGGCCCTCATCCGGACTGGAGGAGGCAGAGGGGACCCGAGGGCCTGAGCGTGTCCGACGGGAACACCCACCCCGCTGGGGCTCTCCCCCTGTTCTCCCCAGGGGGTAACTTCCATTCTTGGTGCCAGCTGAACGTGGTGAACTCCTTGCCCCCTTGGAAAGCATCCTGACAGTGAAATGGCATCACAGGGGCTTGTATTAGACATTCAGAAGAAGCTAAAGCTTTATGCTGTGAGGCAGGGAGAGACAAGAACCAAGCTCTTCTGGCGCCCACCCCAACTCCTTACCGAGGAAGGGGAGTGAAGGGACCTGGTGGTTATGTTAGAGACTCCTCAGTTATACTTTCATCTCCTGTCCTTATACCAGATCATATGCGTGCCTTCAGGCTTGACCTCTGACCTGTCTTCGCAGTATTATATCGTCTCTGGGCTCAAATGCCTTTTCAAGTGAATTGGAGTAAGGGTTAAAAACTGAGGTAGTAAGTCCTCTGACCCGCAGCCTTAAAAGGGGTTTTTTTAAAATATGGAATTGAAATATGACTAGAGATATATATTGAGGTCCAGTCATCCAGAAAGCCCCACATACCTGATCTTCCTTCTGGCTCCTCTGTCAACATCTCATCTAAATGGAGGACTAAGAGTTATGCTTCAGAGATGCACTTCTCCAGTGTCATAAAATATTATTGCGTGCCTCTCATCTCTGGCTATTCTTTCTTAAGGGTTTTATAAGCAGTTGGTAAATTTCAAGTCTTGGGATGCAAACTTCTTAGCTGAATCAATGTAACAAATGGACTTTTTGACACCTGTAGGTCGGTCCTGGTGTCTTTGCAGAGTTTGTAGATTTCAAATATGTCTTCATTGTTCTAGTGCTCAGAGTGACAAGGTCTCAGACTTGAGACCTTTTGTGGAAGATTCAAGGAATGAGGCAAAAACAACACAAGTTGAACTGGAATGAAAAAGCATTTGAGGTAGGTTCACTTAAGTCTTAAATTAAACCTCTGAATCTCCTTTAAGCATTTGGCAGCAATTTCACCCACAAATGGCTTATAGTATCGTTTAATTTCCCACTGGAACTTTGGGGAAACGATGATACTAACAATGAAGTGAAATAATATGTGCGTCAGCACCTACCTCAGTGCCTTGTGCGATGTCAGCACGTGATTGAACTTGGAAAGCAGTGATAACTTCTTTTATTAGATCAGTTGTGAAGCATTTTCTATACTTTATAGCAGTGTTGAATGGGGATGATCATTTGTCTGTCAGTTGCTTCGTCTGCTTCAGAGCATTCAGCCTCTAAGAGTGGATTAGTCTCAAACAGATACGACCTCCTGGATGTGGGAGGGAGGGCATGCACAAGGCTTCTACACCCAACCAGCAGAAAGTAAACTTAGATGACTCGATTCAGCTCTCCTTCCTCAATTCCAAAAATGATAATGCTTCAGAAATGGGACATGTCTAAGTTTAGACAACAGGGTGGAAAAAAAAAAAAAGAATCTACCTTTCCTCCTCCCCAGTCTGATCCATGATAGAATTAAAAATGCTAAAGAGCACACTAGTGACCCCATGGAAACACAACCAACTTTGGCATTATTTATTATCTTCAACTAGCTTAAGGAGAGAACTGCAGCCTCTTTACACATCATTTGCACCCTGAGTGCCATCCCAAGTGAAAGGAAATTGATAGAGCAAGGCACCTTTATTGTTAAAGGCTTGCTTTTTCAAAGGATTGAAACTTAAATGACAGGACTTGGTTTTATGAGACCTAAATAGAAAAAAAGTTCCCAAACAGATGTTGAGTTGAATTCCCCACTACTCACAAGTTGCTCAACAAGATGATATGCTTCTTAAATTCCCTGAACTGCCTGAAAGTTTTTAATTTAACCTTTTTGCTTTGAAAAGGGCTTCATTTACTGTGTGTCTTTGGCATTATTTATTATCTTCAATTTTATTTTCTAAAACACTGTTGTCCTAGATTTTACTCTACCCTGGAGTCTATTTTTATCCTTTAAAATTGATTAAGTGGTTCATTCATTTGTTTCCTTCTATTTCCTAATTTTAGGTCTAGCACAAATAAAGCATTGTGTTAGGGTATGCCTGATAAGATAATGGTGTCCTCTTATTGTTCACATTCTTACTTCAGAAGCCCCTAGAACTGTCTTAGAAATGTGTAAGCAGAGAGGAGAGAAACTGTGCAAACACTGAGAAAAGATTACGCAGGGTATATGTCTCATAAATGTCCAAGGGAAAATAGCTGATGCAATAAAAGCACATAATGGGGATTTGACCAAGCCTGAGCTATCTGAGGAGGCTCCAGGAGGAACTTTGCTCTGAGATCTGAAGATGTGGACTGAAGTGAGCCCTGCTGTGGGGAGGAACACCTCTCAGCTGATGGACTTTAAGACAGGGTGCAGCCAGTGAAAAGGAGATGTCAGGCAAACCTGGACAGACAAGCAGGGGCCAGATCAGACAGACTTTGTGCCCACTGCAAAGATCTGAAATAGATCAGGATGTAATCCAACATGATTTTAAAGGATCGCTTGAGTGGCAGAAAATGGATTGGAATGGAAAAGTGGAAATGGAGAGACCAAGTAGATGGCTCAGAAGTATGGGTAAAATGTGAGGATGGTTTATCAAGGGCATTGATGATGGAGAGAAACATTCAAAAGATATGAAGTAAATTGGTCAGTTGTGGTTGTGGAAGGTGAAGCAGAAGGATGTCTCCAGATTAAAAATCACCCCCAGCTCCTGGCATATGCCTCTAAATAAACTGGGGTATCATTTGCTAAGCCAGGAAATCAAAAGTGGAAGGGGGTGAGGAATGGGGGAAGGGGGAACCCAAATGGTGACCTTGGCAATTTGTTTCCTTGGAGACATCCAGTGGAAATAGTGGGTAGGAGGCAGTGTGGACCTTAAGCCTTTCACATGGCCTCTGATCACAGTTAGAAGTTTATCACAGAAAAAAAAAAGAAAGAAAGGAAAGGTATCAAAACAACATTCTTTTCATGTACCTCTCTCACTACTTTCTCCATTTTTCAAAAGAAATTAATGATTCATGTCAATGTATGGCAAAAACCACTACAATATTGTAAAGTATTTAGCCTCCAACTAATAAAAATAAATGAAAAAAAAAAAAGAAATTAATGAAGCCAGAGGTACTATTCTTACTAGGACAGACTTACTCTCAAGCCATGACTCTTTCTGAAGGGCACTACAATCTATAATCTCTGATAAACAAAGATTCCTGGTCCCTGAACTTTAAAAATAATTATTGTAAAAAAATATTTAATGCAAAACAACTTGGAGAAGACCTTTAAAAGTCACTATATGCATTGAACTCACCATTGGGTGCATACAATTGTGTTGAACATGGGATAACTTATTGAGAATGATTATGAAACTATATACAGAGATCTTCCTTACTAAAGGAGAGGGATTATATAGAGGAATAAGACTTTGCACAGCAACAATTTTTCAAAGAAAAGGTGAACATCACTTTTCCTTAAAAGGCTGCAGATGTATTCTGTATGAATTTAATACTTAAGCACTAATCATTAATAATTCAGGAGCTCCCATAATACCACTAGCTTAATAAACCAAGATAACTTCCATAGCATCAGTGATCAGTGCTTAAATGAAGGTGACTCATGTTATCATCACAAGGGAGTGGAAAATAATCAATCTAACATGCTAGTATCTTAGCCAAGGTCGAATCACCCTTCAAACTTTCCTTTTGTTCTAATAGCATGTCCCTTATAGACACATGAATTTCTGATTTGCTGCTTCTGCTTCTCCTTGCATGCTACATTACATTCCCTTAGTTCCAATTATTAATTTATTAATTATCACCAAGTAAAAGTTTGTTTTAAATGCCCAGAGGATGTGTACTGTAGGTTCACAGATGTAGATCCAGCAGAGTTTATGAACTCATTGCCAGTGAATTAGGAGGCTTCCATATGCTCAGAGACCATTATATGAACCAAAAATAAAATTTCTAATTATTCCCATCCATAAAATGTCCAGTAGAATGCTATGCTAGCTAATTTTAAGAATGTAGGATAATGTAACAGATGCGAGTGGGCTACCACCTAGGAGGGACAAAATCCTTCAGTGAAAGAAGCATTCTTTGTGGCATGATCATGTTACTTACGAGTTCTCATCATTGCCTTAGCAACAACAATGTATTATTAGGACAGTCTCTCTGTCCCAGACTCTAAATCAGGTGTTTTCTGTGAAATATTATTTAATCCTTACAACTACCGTATGAGGTATACATTATCTGCATTTTATAAGGGCAAAACCTGAAAACATTGGGAAACTTGCCCCAAGTCACACAGATAAGAAAAGGCAGAGGTTAATACTTTGTCTTTGGACAACAGACTCTCTATAGGAAATAATGATAAGACATTATATAACTTGTGTATATTGGAAATCACAGAAGTACGAAAAGAACTCACCCAATGACAAAGATTTTCAACATGATTTTCACCTCCGGTCAACTCTTGATCATCTCAGGATACAGAAAACAGAAATTACCTAAACCATGAAAATCATGGGAAATCTCCAGGTTTGCTTCACCAGTTCCTTTTCTTATTTAGTATAAAAAAAAGTGTTTAGGTTAGTGACATGAAGATCTAACATTAATAGGGAAAAATAATCAAACAGAATTAGAGTAAACTATGCATGTAAGAAAATAACTTCAGAAATTTTTCATTATTCCTCTTTCTCTAAGTTCAAACCAGAAATCAGACATTTCCTCAAGATATTATAGCAGTGACCAGTACCCTATTTCACTTCTTAATCATTTCATTGTCAAAACTATCTGCTTTAGAGTATCTTTGACACAAACTTCACTTTCCTTTCTTGGAGATTTTGGTTTTCTAATTTTTTTTTCTTTTGGCCTTTACATAGAAACCTAGGCTTACTATAAATTCTTTTCCTACAAAACTCACTAACTCTCTGTTATATAAACATGCTAGTATTCTCTTAGGATCCTGGCCATTTTGAAAGTTATCCCAGCAGATCTTCAACAATAAAGTTTGTAGGCACTCAGTACCTTTCAACATCATCTCTTTTGTTGTTTTTGGAATACGTCATGTTTTGAAATGTGGTGCAGTCAACTACTTCTCCTTGATCGACTCATATGATTACTCCTTATAGCATCAAGGTAAAGTTACTAGTGAGGTTCTTTCTAATCCACTATTTTAGATTTTGAAATCTGTCCCTTTCCCAATATCAAAGGACATAAGATTCAGCACTGAGCATCCCTCTCTAATTTGGTTCAAATGATGTTGTCTCTCAAAGATATTATTTAACCTTAAATAATGTTTAAGGTTAAAGATTAATGTTTAAGGTTAATAAATGTTTTCAAACTCAGTCTAATAAAACTTGACCATTAACATTCCAACTTGAAAATTCACACAGAAATCCAACATCACAAACAGACCTTTGAAAGGAATCTCATACTATAGAAATTGAATAGTTTCATTGAACAGGTCAGGGTTTTTGAGTAAGAACAGATGAAAAGATTGAAGAGATTGAATTGAAGGGTCTGTTTACAGAGGAGAAAGCAGGGTTAGAAAAAAACAAGGGAGAATGAAGTACCTGATGACTTGCAAGAGCAGGAGGCTACTGCCACCTCTAGACCCAAAGGAACAAGAAGTTGCTGGAAACCACAAAGTCCCAGTGACAGGAGAGACTTACGTGACAGGAGCTAACCAACTGCAGGAGAGAGTTATCTGACAGAAAGTACGACTTCTAGCAAAGGATCAAGGACACAGGGAAGCTACCAGTGACCCAGGCACTTAGTTGTGCCCGACCCTCTGTGACCTCATGTACTGGGCCCGCCAGGCTTCTCTATCCGTGGAATTTTCCAGGCAGGAATATTGGAATGGGTTGTCATTTCTTCCTCCAGGGGCTCTTCCTGACCCAGGGATCCAGCCTGTGTCTCTTGCGTCTCCTGCACAGAAAGGCAGATTTGTTACCACTGCGCCACCTGGAAGAAGACAGACATAGGGAAGTAAATTCTCAGCTCTCTATCCTCTCACCTTCCTACTTCCTGCTGTTGCCTCCCACTGGCCAAACCCAGCACGAAGTCAGAGGACAGAAAAGCCAGCATCCTGGGCAGAAAGGAAAGTGAACTGTGAGTCAAGAACTATCCATCATAGTGACCTTCACAGTAGCTTACTGAAATTTAAGACACAACATTGAATTTTAGATATAGTTATATACATTTATCAGTGCAAATGAAAAGGTTGCTCTTTTAAAAGATATGTTATTGACTCAATATTATTAGCTTTAGTGGAAAGAAGTGTAAATGGTGAGCACTTTAGTTCCAGTCTTGGCTACAGTGTGGCTGAGAATATTACCAAAATTAGAAAGGATCAGAGAAAAAAGAAAATAAGGAAGTGGAGGGAAAAATAGCACATCTTTTGGAGACTTAGGCACTTCAAGAATTCTGGGAGGAAAGGAAAATTCCCAGGCAAATCAGTGGTTAGGACTCAGGGCTTTCATTGCCATGGGCCTGGGTTTGAGCCCTGATAGGGAAATTATTAATATCCTGTAATCCTCACAACATGGTCAGGAAAAAAAAGAATTTGGGGTTCTCAGATGTGGGTCCTGAGCACATGCCATGGCTCTTCCGCATAATTTGTTTAGTGGTCTGTATATAGGGATTTCCAGTGGTCAAGTATGGATGTGAGAGTTGGACTATAAAGAAAGCTGAGTGCCAAAGAAATGATGATTTTGAACTCTGGTTTTGGAGAAGACTCTTGAGAGTCCCTTGGACAGCAAGGAAATCCAACCAGTCCATCCTAAAGGAAATCAGTCCTGAATATTCATTGGAAGGACTGATGCTGAAGCTGAAACTCCACTACTTTGGCCAGTTGATGCAAAGAACTGACTCATTGGAAAACGACCCTGATGCTGGGAAAGACTCAAAGCAAGAGGAACAGGGACGACAGAGGATGAGATGGTTGGATGGCATCAACTCAGTGGACATGAGTTTGGGTAAACTCCAGGAGTTGGTGATGGACAGGGAAGCGTGGCATGCTACAGTCCATGGGGCTGCAAAGAGTCGGACACGACTGAGCGACTGAACTGAACTGAACAGAAGGGATATTACAGAGAATCTATACAGCCACCTTGCCCAAGTGGTCTCCCCATTTGACTTGAGTTTCCTCTCTCTTCATGTCTGAGGAGGAATCCAAACATCAGTATATAGTATGTTCCTTATGTGTCATCAATATTCCATATACACACATTTATTGGGTTACCTTTGACTGTGGAAAGAACATAAAGCACATAACTGCAAGGTATGTGAAGGCAGTAAGGAAGCTTAGTCGAAGGAAGGCTCTGGGCAAGCTCCCTCCTCAACCAAAGCCTCTGGGCATTACTAGGATCCCTTCTGCCTCAGGGGAGAAAGACAGGCTTTCTTCACAAATGTAACCAAAATATACAAATGTTTCAGTGCCAAAGAGTCAAAGTCCACAACTAGTATCACTCCAGTCCCTCAACGGCCAGAGGCACATCTGTACAGTATGTTATGACTGAAGAGCCCAAGCTTCAACTGTTCCTTCCCATCAGGGTATTCTTTAGATTTTTCCAAAGACCTGTTTTCAGTCAGACCTCTCCCTTAACCTGGGGGCAACAGGTTCTTCACCTGTTTAAAAAAAAAAAAAAAAAAAAAACCATGAACTTTGTGATTTCTTAAATTCTTTCCAACCCTAAAATCATCTTGAGAACGTGCCACTTAAACGTGCCATTTAAATGCACTTTTTCTTTCATGTCTGTAATACTTACGATTGGTTTGAAAACGCCGTGCAACACCGCCATCTAGTGGAAGAAATGAAGTGACAATTGTGACAATTAATACAAACAAAAGGAAATTTCCTCTTCATTAGGAGAAAGTAATTTTATAGAACGTTCCACGTAGTATTTTTTTTTAATACATTGTGGGCCCCTTCGAGATTCCTCCCCCCGCCCCAGTGAGAAAGCTACACGTACCAAAATTCTACATACAATTTCAGGGAATATAATGGTCTTCTCCAGACTTCTCCAATCATGCAAGGGCCGCAGTTTAATAAGAGCCCCTACTGTTTGCATTATTTCAACCACTGGGAAAACGAGAAACTATCCTGTAATCATCAGGAATCAGAAGGTGCTATAACAGATCTATGTCTCCCTTAAAAAACAAAACAAAAACACCATAATTCAAAACTTGTTATTGGGAGGAATACTTCATTGTATTAGGGCTGGTAGGAGGCAGGGTCCCATTTTCTGTGGCAGAAGAGGCCAGAACCTCCTGCTTCCTACTCTTTGACAGGAAGGGTACCCACTTGGCTAGTCATTTGATCCCAGCAACTTTGATTCTTGAGAGGGTGTGGCAAAGATACAGGGAAGACTGGAAAAATCACCCAAGAAAGAAGTGGGATCTGGTATTGTCAGTGTCCAGTAGCAGAAAAGCCAGGGGTAAAATCCTGGACTGACCTTTCTTTAGCTGAACTCCCATCTACCCACTCCCCCGGCCATTTCCATATCTGGTTATTCAATCTCATCAGTTCTCTAAATCCTTTGTTTTGACGTGGGTGTGTACGAAGTCGCTTCAGTCGTGTCTGACTCTTTGCAACTCTGTGGACTGTAGCCCGCCAGGCTCCTCTGTCCATGGGATTCTCCAGGCAAGAATGCTGGAGTGGGCTGCCATGCCCTCCTCCAGGAGGTCTTCCCTACTCAGGGGTCAAACCCACATCTCTTGTCTCCTGCATTGGCAGGCATGTTCTTTACCACTGGTGCCACCTGCGAAGTCCCTGTGTTCTGACATCCTGTAAATCCTCTTACAGTATAAGCAGAACGTGTTACTTGCAACTAAGTTACACAGTTTTTGATGGATACACACAGCAGATTCTTAGAGGTGACCCCAAAGGTAACTTTCATCCGATGCGACACATTTTATCACTTACTTACCAGCACCTCTACTTTGTACTTTTAAGTGTGTAAGTTTCTCCACATCTCTTGCAAGTTATTCTTAGGTATTTTATATTTTTAGTGTTATTGGTATGGCATTTCTTTTAATTTACAATAGTTTCTTGTTAATAGAAGTACATTTTTAATACTGACCTTGTACCCTGCAACCTCACTAAACTCACTAATTAATTCTAGTAGCTTTTGGTAGTGAATAGCTAATAATTTTGCCTTCCCCAGAATCCTTATTCTGGTAATATTACTTTGATATTCCTTTAGAGAGCCATTTCTCTTCTATTCTTGGCCCATGTGTTTGGGGTGAATATTTGACACAGATTTGGCCAGTTAGCATAGTAACTGGTGGAACAAGAAGCACATGACCAGTTGATCCAATGAGAATCAATCCTGGAGCTTAGAGGAAACTAGTGAGAAAACATTTTTTTTTCTAGCTGGTTTAAAGTAGGATGTTACTCACTTCTAATTTAAGTCTATTTTAAGAAAACATTGCATGATTTGAATCATTTTTAAATTTATTGAGATTTTTAAAGATAAAACTATCTTATGATCCAGCAATCCCACTTCTGATATATTCAGAAAACTGAAATCAGGATCTCAAAGAGATATGTGCAGTCTATTTACTGTATCATTATTTACAATAGCCAAGATACAGAAACAACCTATCCACAGATTTCTATCCACAGATGAATGGATAAAGAAAATGCTGTCCATCCTAGAGTGAAATATTATTCAGCCTTGAAAAAAGGGGGGAACTCTGCCAAACATATCATGAATGAATTTGGAGAACATTATGCTAAATAAAATAAACTAGTAACAGGAGGACAAATACCACATCATTCCACTTTATATCTACAGTAGACAAAATCATAGAGAATACAGTGATTGCCAGGGACTAGGTGGGGAATGGGAATTGCAGATAAGTTCTACAAATACGCTATACACCGTGCCTGTAGTTAACATTATTGTATTGTGCATTTAAGAATTTGTTAAGGGTAGACCCAAAGTTAAATGCTCTTACCATGCTTATAAAACCAATTAATAAAATAAATGTATTGAGATTTGTGTCATGGCCCATAAAGTGGTCTATCATGATAAATATTCTACGTGCATTGAAGAATGTATATTCTGCTGCTGTTGGGTGACAAGTTCTGTAAATACTAATTAGGTCAAGTTGTTCGATATGGCTCTTTAAGTCTACAATATATTTGCTGATTTTGTCTACTCTATCAGTTACTGATCAGTATTGAAATCTGACAATACTATGAACTTACCCTTTCAGTTTTATCACCTTTCACTTAAGTGAAAGTGATTTTGAAGCTCTTTCAATTAAGTGACTAAATATTTAGCATTATTATGTCAATTGATTCTATTATTACTGTCTTTATCCCTTGTTTATAGTCTTTGTTCTGAATATTACTGCCCTTCTAGTTTGTCTGTTGTTTTTTTTTTTAACTAATAGTAACATGGTATAACTTCTTTCATTTTTAAAACTTTTAACCTATTTGTGTCTTCATTTTTAAAGTACAGTTCTTATAGGCATCATGTAATTGAGTCTTTTTCTTTATCCAGTCTGAAAAGCTTTCCCTTTTAACTGGGATTGTGAGGCAATATGGTTACTGATTTTTTTAGGTCTGAGTCTATCATCTCATTATTTGTTTTCTATTTGCTATTTTTGTGTGTTCTTTTCCCTCTTTTCTGCCTTCTTTTGTATTTTTACAAGTCTGGCTAGTGGGAAGAGATACTATTCCTGGCCCGTTACAAGCACCGAGCGCCACTTCCTTTAGCCCTTTCAGGTGGCTCCTCACCTCAGGTAACCTCTGTGTGCATGCGCTGAGAAGCGCTCTGAGGAGTACTGCAGAGAGACTACTGCAGGGTTTGGGCCTCGCCTGCTGTGCAGTTCTACCCTCTCTGCTACTCTGCTCTAGGAACTCTAGCTGCTTTGGTTTCCCCACTGTAACCTCTGTCTCCTCAACTCAGAAACTCTCAACTTCTGCTTCAGTTGCCCTCCCTAGGCCACAACTTGGAAACTCTCTGAGGCAGTTAAACTTGGGCAGTTGTAGAACTCACCTTGTTTCCTACGTCTCAGGGATTACTGTCCTTCACCTGATGTTCAGTGTCTTGAAAACTGCAACTTCATGTATTTTGTCTTTTTGTTTGTTTGTTTGTTTCAGGAAAAAAAGTAAAGGTTCATGTTACTCCCAATCTTAGAGGTGAAACTCCTCACTATCCAATTTCAAAAAATTATCCTAATATACCAATAATCAAGACTTCAGTATTGGTGATGGGACAGATACATAAACCAATGGGACATAATAGAGAGTTCTGAAACAGAGCCAAAGAAATAGGCAAACTGATTTTTGTTAAAAGTGCAAAGACAATAAAGGTTAAAGTCTTTAACAATAGTGTTGGAACCACTGGACATTCATATGCATTAAAAATGAACCTCAACCTAAATATCACAACTTGCACAAAAATTAACCCAAAATGGGTCATGAATCTAAATATAAAGCTAAAGAAATTTTAGAAGGAAACAGGAGAAAATCTTCATGACTACGGATTAGGTAAAGGAATTCTGAGAAATGACACCTAAATCATGATTCATAAAAGAAGAAAAACTGGTAAGTTATAGTTCATCACAATTTAAAAATACAAAAAAAGTTACTGTTAAGAGAATTAAAAGACAAGCTACAAATACAGAAAAGAATGTAATCACATATCTGACAAAGAACTTGTATTCTAAAAACATAATGAAAGCCTCAGACTCAAGAGTAAGAAAACAAGCCTTTTTAATTTTTAAATAGTCAACACACTTGGACACTCACTTCACCAAAGAGGATGTATGGGTGATGGCTAGAGGCTGGATGTTTGTGTGCCCCCAAAATTCTTCTTTTGAAATTCTAATGTCCAATGTGATGATACTAGAAATATTTCTGGGGCTTTTGGCAGGTGGTTAGGTGATGACGGCTGAGCCCTCATGAACAGGATTAGTGCTTTAATAAAAGAGGCCCCAGAGAGCTTGCTCATCCCCTTCTAACATGTGAGGACACAGCAAGAAGTGAGCAGCCTGCAACCAGGAAGAGGGCTTGCACACTTGGCACTTTGATCTTAGCCTTCCAGCCTCCAGAACTGTGAGAAATAAATTTTGGTTGTTTACAAGCCACACAGTTTGTAATATTTTATTTTACCAACCTGAACAGACTAAGGGAGCACATGAAAAGATGGCAAACAATAACAGTCATTAGAGAGCTACAACTGAAAAATGATGAAGAGATACTATTGCAGATAGCATGGTGGAAATAAATGTATTAGCAATAGTAAGTGCTGTTAAGTATGTGGAGCAACCAGGAGCTCTTAAGACAGCACTGATAGGAATGCAAAATGGCATAGTCACAGTGGAAAACACTTTGGCAGCTTCTTATAAAATAAAACATAAACTTACCATATGATCCAGCAATTCCAGTCCTGGGTATTTACTCAAGAAATGGAAACATGTTCCACATAAAATACTGTACACAAATATTTAAATGTTCTACTTATAAAAATGGAAATAAAATATGGAAAACAACCTACATACTCTTTGACAAATAAATGGTTAAATATAAAATGTGGCACATTCTCTGCAATGGAATACTATTCACAATAAAAAGAAGTAAACTTTGATATACATGACTTGGATCATGCTTAAAGGCATTAAGATGACTGTGACTTTGTAGTAGAGCCTGAAGTCAGGCAGGCTGATTCCTCCAGTTCCATTCTTCTTTCTCAAGATTGCTTTGGCTATTCGAGGTTTTTTGTATTTCCATACAAATTGTGAAATTATTTGTTCTAGTTCTGTGAAGAATACCGTTGGTAGCTTGATAGGGATTGCATTCAATCTATAGATTGCTTTGGGTAGTATAGTCATTTTGACAATATTGATTCTTCCAATCCATGAACACAGTATATTTCTCGATCTATTTGTGTCTGCTTTGATTTCTTTCCTCAGTGTTTTATAGTTTTCTATGTATAGGTCTTTTGTTTCTTTAGGGAGATATACTCCTAAGTATTTTATTCTTTTTGTTGCAATGGTGAATGGTATTGTTTCCTTAATTTCTCTGTTTTCTCATTGTTAGTGTATAGGAATGCAAGGGATTTTTGTGTGTTAATTTTATATCCTACAACTTTACTATATTCATTGATTAGCTCTAGTAATTTTCTGGTAGAGCCTTTAGGGTTTTCTACGTAGAGGATCACGTCATCTGCAAACAGTGAGAGTTTCACTTCTTCTTTTCCTATCTGGATTCCTTTTCTTTCTTTTTCTGCTCTGATTGCTGTGGCTAAAACTTCCAAAACTATGTTGAATAGTAGTGGTGAGAGTGGACACCCTTGTCTTGTTCCTGATTTTAGGGGAAATGCTTTCAATTTTTCACCATTGAGGATAATGTTTGCTGTGGGTTTGTCATATATAGCTTTTATTATGTTGAGGTATGTTCCTTCTATTCCCGCTTTCTGGAGAGTTTTTATCATGAATGGATGTTGAATTTTGTCAAAGGCTTTTTCTGCATCTATTGAGATAATCATATGGTTTTTATCTTTCAATTTGTTAATGTGGTGTATAGTCATCAAGACAGTATGGTCCTGGCACAAAGACAGAAATATAGATCAACGGAACAGAATAGAAAGCCCAGAGATAAATCCACGTACCTACGGACACCGTATCTTTGACAGAGGAGGCAAGAATATACAATGGAAAAAAGACAACCTCTTTAACAAGTGGTGCTGGGAATACTGATCAACCACTTAGAAAAGAATGAAACTAGAACACTTTCTAACACCATACACAAAAATAAACTCAAAATGGATTAAAGATCTAAATGTAAGACCAGAAACTATAAAACTCTTAGAGGAGAACATAGGCAAAACACTCTCCAACATATAGAACAGCAGGATCCTCTATGACCCACCTCCCAGAATATTGGAAATAAAAGCAAAAATAAACAAATGGGACCGAATGAAACTTAAAAGTTTTTGCACAACAAAGGAAACTATAAGCAAGGTGAAAAGACAGCCTTCAGAATGGGAGAAAATAATAGCAAATGAACAGACAAAGGATTAATCTCAAAAATATACAAGCAACTCCTGCAGCTCAATTCCAGAAAAATAAATGACCCAATCAAAAAATGGGCCAAAGATCTAAACAGACATTTCTCCGAAGAAGACATACAGATGGCTAACAAACACATGAAAAGATGTTCAATATCACTCATTATCAGAGAAATGCAAATCAAAACCACAATGAGGTACCATTACACGCCAGTCAGAATGGCTGCTATCCAAAAGTCTACAAGCAATAAATGCTGGAGAGGATGTGGAGAAAAGGGAACCCTCTTACACTGTTGGTGGGAATGCAAACTAGTACAGCCACTATGGAGAACAGTGTGGAGATTCCTTAAAAAACTGGAAATAGAACTGCCATATGACCCAGCAATCCCACTGCTGGGCATACACACCGAGGAAACCAGATCTGAAAGAGACACATGCACCCCAATGTTCATCGCAGCACTGTTTATAATAGCCAGGACATGGAAGCAAGACCTAGATGCCCATCAGCAGACAAATGGATAAGGAAGCTATGGTACATATTCACAATGGAATATTACTCAGCCATTAAAAAGAATTCATTTGAATCAGTTCTAATGAGATGGATGAAACTGGAGCCCATTATACAGAGTGAATTAAGCCAGAAAGATAAACACCAATACAGTATACTAACGCATATGTATGGAATTTAGAAAGATGGTAACGATAACCCTATATGCAAAACAGAAAAAGAGACACAGATGTACAGAACAGACTTTTAGACTCTATGGGAGAAGGTGAGGGTGGGATATTCTGAGAGAACAGCATTGAAACAAGTATTCTATCAAGGGTGAAACAGATCACCAGTCCAGGTCGGACGCATGAGACAAGTGCTAGGGGCTGGTGCACTGGGAAGACCTAGAGAGGGGCGGGAGGGGGGATCGGGATGGGGAAAACATGCAAATCCATGGCTGATTCACGTCAATGTATGGCAAAAACTACTACAATATTGTAAAGTAATTAGCCTCCAACTAATAAAAATAAATGGAAAAAAAAGTAAAAAAATAAATAAATAAAGGCATTAAGATGAGTGAAAAAAAAAAAAAAAACAGACCCTAAAGGTTATATGTATAATTTTTTAATATATTTTCAAAAGGAAAAAACTAGAATGTCAGAGAATAGACCAGCTGGCAGGGGTTAAATGTGGGAGGAGTATGTAACTACGAAGGATAGCATGAGGGAGTTTTGGAGGTGATGGAACTGTATCCTCATTGTGGTATAAATTACATATGTCTGTACATGTATGAAAAGTCATAGAGCTGTATATCTAAGAAACATTTGATTTTACTGTTTGTTAATTTTTAAAGTTAAACTGTTGTTATTAAGACACTTTGCAACTCCATGGACTGCAGCATGCCAGGTTTCCCTGTCCTTCACTATCTCCTGGAGCTTGCTCGAACTCATATCCCTCGAGTCGGTGATGCCATCCAATTATCTTATCCTTTGTCATCCCCTTCTCCTTCTGCCCTCAATCTTTCATCAGGATCTTTTCGGGTGAGTTGTCTCCGCAACAGCTGGCCAAAGTATTGGGGCTTCAGTTTCAGCATCAGTCCTTCCAATGAATGTTCAGGGTTGATTCCCTTGTTGTCTAAGAGACTCTCAAGAGTCTTCTCCAACCCCACAATTCGAAAGCATCAATTCTCCAGCACTCAGCCTTCTTTATGGTCCAACTCTCACATCCATACAGGACTACTGGAAAAACCATAGCTTTGACTCTATGGACCTTTGTTAGCAAAGTGATATTTCTGCTTTTCTGATACACTGTCTGGGTTTGTCACAACTTTTTTTCCCAAGGAGCAAGTGTCTTTTAATTTCATGGCTGCGGTCACCATCCACAGTGATTTTGGAGCCCAAGAAAATAAAGTCTGTCACTGTTTCCATTTTTCCCCCATCAATTTGCCATGAAGTGATGGGACCGGATGCTATGATCTTAGTTTCTTGGACGTTAAGTTTTAAGTCAGCTTTTTCACTCTCCTCTTTCACCTTAATCTTTATTTAGTTCCTCTTCGCTTTCTGCCTTAAGGGTGGTATCATCTGCATATCTGAAGTTATTGATATGGTTTCTTTAAAAAAAACTTTACAGTAAAGCTAACACTAAATGATGACATAACTAATTGGCCAAACAGGTATTCTGAGAAAGGCATTCCAGGTAGAGTGAAGAAAGAAAACTAGTCTCTGATGCTGGAAGGTACTTGATATTGAAGGAACAATGAAGAGGTCAACGTGGCTAAAGTGGAATGCGTAGAGGAGGAGAGCAGAGGAGAGATGGTCAGAGAATAGGGAACCAGCTCATAAAAGGGGACCAGATCATCATGCCATTATAAGGACTTTGGCTTTGAGTGAATTGGGGAGCCACTGCAGGGTTTTAAGCAAACAGAATAATATAAATTGATTCAATGTTTTTAAAGACTGATTCTGTGTTGAAAATAGACTGGTAGCATGAGGAAGGGGTAAAGAAGGGAAGACATCTTAGGAATGAAGGTGGCTCAGTCCAGAGCAGTTGTGACACATGTGGTGAGAACCAGCTGGAGTCTAGATATATTTTGAAGCTGAACCCAAGAAAATTTTCTGATGGATTAAATTGACAGAAATAAAGGAATCACATATAACTCCAAGTTTTCTGGTTTGAACAACTAAAAGAATGAAAGTGGCACTAATCAAAAACAGGACAACTTTAAGTGGAACAGACTGTGGTGAAAGAATTGCGGCTAAATTTTGAATATACTGAATTTGAGATTCTATTAGACAGCCAAGTAGAAATTCATATTTGGCTAGAAAAACCATGATGCACCCAGTGGCCTTGGCCACACTTGGCACTGTGTGGGCCTCTGGGTAGACAGCAATCATGGAGATCTCAGCAGCACAGCGAGGATCTGTGTATGAGAAGCTTGCTCAGACCAAGACGTGTGGTCACCTGTGAATTATGTGTCCAGCTTTTCACCCTGGTATTGATTCAGGTGTAAAGTTCATTTGACTTATTTCTCAACATTTTCTCTGTCTCAGGATATAAGATTTTAAATGGTGAAGAATGAGTCTCTGAGAACAAATTCTTAAATGAACATGTCTTTCCTTGAAGTACTCAACTGAGATTATTCTTTCCTTATTGTTTATCTTTGCTGTAATTGGTAGAGTGAGGCTGGATACAATGGCATAATGCACCGTCTTGAGAACAGAAGGTGGACAGCTACATAGCCTATTAATAATCAGATTTTATGTTAAAACAAGCCTTGGGATTTTTCTCATGCCCCTATCATAATAAGGTAATTTTTTTTCTAGGGAAAGGTACTGGTGTGAGGCCATCACCTTCTACTGCAATTTAGTATTTTTCAAAGTGTATGAAATTCATTAATATCTCAAGGGATAATTGTTGATCATTGATAATGTCAGAAATAACAAAATCTAAATGATTTAATAGAATTTCATTTAATAAGTATATTTAGAGTTCATCTCTCTCAAAAAAAAAAACAGCATTTTAATTACATTCAAATTGTGTTCATCTTAAATATCAACAAACTCATTATTTACATACAGGGATAGAGATTAGAAAACAGGTGGAAATTGAAACAAGTTCTATTTTTCAGAAGCTCTTACTTCCAGATTAGAATACTGTGAACTGCTAAATATATACCTAAATAAATGTATACATTATCAGAAAACCACAACTTGCTCTAATAGGAAAAGAACTGTAATATACATATAGTGGAACATAAGTCACACAGGCTCAATTTACAGGTATGTTTCAAAGTATAAAACAAACAAAATCCCAGTAACTACAAGTACAGGCAAAAGTTACAGCCAGCATTTTAAACTAATGCACCAACATACAATGCTTTCCCAGAGAAAGTAGAGAAGAGTGCCCAAGATTTTATGTTGATGAATGACTTTTCACTTCTTTACTCTTAAATAAAGAAGCAGAACACTTACTCTTTTTGTGTTTAAATTAGATTCATGTTGGTTTTTTGTTACATAGCAATGACCCAAATGCATCATGAGAAGTGCTATCAAACCTGTTTCACTTAGAACTCAGCAACCAATACAATTCTTTCATTTCTCCTTGAACTTCCATTTCCCTTCAGAAAGCCTCTAAGGAAATTTTATAGACAACTGTGGTAAAGAGATCAAACCAAATAATTCTGAGATGGCAAAGAAAGGTAAGAGTTGGCACTAACATGGGTTTACAAAAAGTTACTCTCCATTTATTAAACCACAAATGCAAAAAAAAAAAAAAAAAAGGAGCAAGAGAGAAATCTTACCTGGAAACATAAGTAGGATAAAAAGTACTAGAAAACATTGTATGTTGTTTGGGAGCTTCAGTTTGGAAAAATACAGAAACCAAGTTACCATTAACTGTTACAAGCATTTTTTTTCCAACTTGTATAACTTGCTTAAATCTTTAACTTGTCTAAATCAAGTTTCTCTAGCCAAAATGAAGAGTTCATAATCACTGTTTTTATATCAGAGATAATATGTGAAGATTGTCATGTAGGAGAAAGGATGGTTTGGACACATCAGATTAATAGAGGTAGCACCTCTATTAAGCACTTAATCTGATGTGATTCAAGTCAGGAAGGAATTCTGCCTTTCTTCAGTTTTTACTGTGTTTCACATAGTTGCAGAACAAGAAGATTCTTTCTTATTTTTTTTTTTTTCCTTAAGGTACCTCAGGTTAAAAATGGCAGAATGAATAGTCCTTAAATAGCATGTACTTTTTTAAAGGGACATTTTTACATTTTGGTCATTTGCTTTTCTTTGTTTTTAATGATAAATCTTTAGAGTTGACTCTTCTATAATAGTGCTCAGGTGGACAGATAAAATCAGACTTTTCTTAAAAGTAAACAATTTATCTTGCATTAAAACAAATCACCAATTAGAGATCTAAGTCAGTGTTTCAAACAACTGTTTAACTTCAAATTAAATATGTTAACTGCTGCTGTGTTAAATAAAGAAACAACTACTTCATTCAATTATAAACATATTAACAAACACATAATCATTCCCTATGATCACTATAAAAATTAAATTATCCTTTTCTCTTTTATATGAAGATGGTGGTCCTCAAGAAACACTTTCAACCAGAAAAGCTCATTCATAACACAACCCCATCTCAGTTTTTGGACGTCAGTGCATTCAATGGTTATAAGGAAGCATGATGTTCTTCTGAAAGCTAAGAGTTCTGAAAGAGTTAAAAACAAAAAAAGGAGAAGGAAAAAAGAAAATATAAATAATCTGAAAGATTTCCTTAATGATAACAAATAATGCCTGTACTCAAAGTTAAGTATGGTATAACCTGAATATTAATCAGTTGTGGTTTTTTCTCCCAGCGGAAGGCGTTCCCATAACTGGAGCAACTGTTCACCAACCTGAGGTTCTAGTTCCTAGTATAAACCAAAAGTCACAATAAACATAAAAACAACTAGATTGAAACCTATACTGATAAAAATGTAAGAAAATCAAATTTCATATTTCTACTAAAATCATGTGTTATGCCTTCACTGCTCTAATGCTTTTCATGAAGATTTAGAGTTGACTTCCCAACGTCCAAGGTTGCAGTTAACCTGCAAATATTACAACTGCCCATGACAAAATGGTGAAAAATTTCTGGGGAGTTCTTCTGGAATTTTTTCTCCCAGGAAATAGTGAATTTTGTTTTCATGAAGATTTAGCAAAAGTACTCAGCTTTTGTACTTCCAAACGTTTATGTTAATACTTAGCATTTTAGATGTTTGCATTTTTTCCCTCAAGAAAGATTCTTAGATACTATGTAATATTCTTAAGGAATGAAATTGATTTCAAAATTATTATCGAATAAAAATTAAAATATTCTCACATAATTGAAAAGAATGTCATTTATTGTCCTCTTGTGACACCATGTGCACTTAAAAAGAACCTTAAGAGTTTTCATGCGGTTATTTGAAGAGTCACACTCGTTCAGATGAAGTATTAGATGTAGCCTTAGATAACTCTCTAAATGAATAACTAGATAGCTCTCTAAATAGATTCTCTGAATCTATTTTCTCCTACAAAAATCTTGGTCAATAACTTATTTTAGGCTTAAGAATTGAACTACCTCATATAAAGAAACTAGCACAGTCATCAATATATATATGTTAATTCCTATCACCTTAACTAGTTTAAAATGCCTATCAGCAGTATCATGAAGGCAAAGCATAACACAAATAAAACAAGCCACAAAAATATAAAATTGCTGCTATTTATATCATTAGTTAAATCCATAAAGAACTTAGATACTGTTCTTATCCTTAGACTTTAGTGAAATTACTTCAGATTACACTAGGTTTTTTATTATATCACGTTAGTTAGACAATAGGAACCTCCAAGAACTGACATGAAAGATTATATATACAATGACAGAGCAAAGTCAGGTTTACAAAATGTTTAAAAAAAAAAAAAAAGAGCTCTGTCAGGCACCTTTGCAGGTAGGTTTTTAACTAACTCTTCTACAAATTGAACCATTATCTTCCCATGTGCACAGGGAATATACAATTTGTATTCTTGCATTTGTTTCTCAAACAAGTCACTCAGTAACAGCCAAACAAAACAAAGAGTGGAAGAAAAACATTAAATGCCATTGTATACCTGCCCATCTCTGCTTATCTGGACTTTCTTGTTGTCATTCCAAGGATTGAGTAAATGGTGTGCAAACTGAAACGGAAGACTTTCTTTCCGTATCCACTCCACCTTAAACACTCCTCCTAGTCCAGCTGAGCCCCAATCCTGACTCTTCTCCCTTCCTATCTCAGAAGACATTCTAGAAAATCCCTGTGAGTAAAATGAGGGAAAAGGGGAGGATGATATTAAGACCTCTAAATTCAATTTATCTGAGAAAGCCCTGAGGTTTTTGTACTTTTAAGGTAACAATGTAATATAAAAATAATAGATATCTAACAAAATTCCAGAAAGACACTCATTAAGTATTTCTTATAAGAAGATGAATTAGAAAATTTTAGAGGAAAGACCGATTTCAGCTTTCTAAAATAATTTTAAATACAAACACATATTTTCTAAATAATGTATCATAGTTCTAAACCCACATTTATTCCTTTACCATATGAATACAATCTAACTTCCAGGTTTTTAGTTCAAAAAATGATAATTATATCAAATAATAAATCCATTATTTTATAAATTCAGATATACATCAAGTCAAGCTGAGTTAAGAAACACACTTAGTTTCTTGATGGTCGGACTAATCTCTTTGGCACTATTTAAATAAACATTTTATCACAAAGTCACACTACTCATTACTTTTAATCCACCTGAAATCTTAAGTTGTCCTTAGAAGGAAAAATTGTTTATCTGGAGAGACTGTGGGAAAACAAGGCAAAAACAAAGGGATCCCTCTATACCATTCCTTTGAAGAGGTGCAATATATTCCTCATCCTCAGTCAAGCACAATGCATTCTTATGTTCCAATGCAATAAAAACCCAGCTTCTTCTTAACCTCTATGATTTAACTGATCTAATCTACAGCCAGAAAAATGTCCTTTTACTGTTTCAGGATGGCTCACCTGGAAATGTCCAGATCCTTGAACAGAAAATACCAAGTAAACCACGCTGCTTTCCCAAAAGGCTCGATTTAGCTTCCGCTCATTACTAGGAGTTGTGGACCAGATACCCTTCTGTTGAGAAATTTCAAGGTTTCTCAGATTGCTACTCTTCATTATGAAGTATCGAATAGGCATGTTTGGTTTTGGTGAAGGAGATTTTGAGCCCTAAAAAAAAATGCATAAATTCTTGAAATGAAACTTGACCTTTCAAAATCAATAGGCTCAATTAAATAACATCTTATAAATATATAAACCAAAATATTTCACCAAATATTCAACAAATTTAAGTAGCTCTATCATGGCTGAAAACTTACACAAGACTCAATCAAAGTGAGGTGAAAGAACCAAAACCAAGTCCTGATTTTCAGAGCATTCAGAATAGTAAACTCTGATTTATACTCCAAATGTACTTTCAGAAAATATCTTAATAAACTTGCAAAGACTGAAAACAAAACAAAAACTGCTTCAGCTTACTGCCTGGATACAGTTTCCAGGTGACAATGCAGGAAGGGAAACACAAACGGAATCCAATGGCCTCACTGAACTTACATTTTAGAGGCCAAGTTAACTAGATTTTGCATGGCAGTGTACCAGATGGAAGGGAGCTGCATGGGAAGAAAACAGGGAACTACAGAAGGGGTCCTCACAAGTGTTTGGCTAAGTAAAGACCTGAACATAGTAAGAAACAATGACCTGAAGCAAGGAAAAATTCAAAGAAAAAGAGTTCTTAGAGCTCATACATGTTTGGGAATATTTCATCTTTTTCCCAGACAGAATGGAAAGAATGTGTAATACCTAGCACATCAGCCCATGGAAGGATCCCTAGTGCTGTAAATAAATTCGTACCAGAATAAAAACCACCCTCTGCCCTAGTAAATATAAAAGACACTTTCTTGACTTTTGATATAAAGGTAATTGTGTAAAATAAAAACTAATATATTCTGACATTTGTAACATGTAGAAATAAAATGCAAGAAACCAATATCAACAAAGGACTGAAGGGTAATAATATAAATATACTGTTGCAAGGTTCTCAAACTATAACTGAAAGGGCATAATGCTGATTCAAGATACATTAGGACAAGGTAAAAATGACTTAAGTAGTGAATTCCATCAAGCACTTAAGGAAGGAATAATATTAAGCCTATACATCTCTTTCAAAAATCGAAGTCAAAGGACCACTTCCCCACTAACCATAACATAACCACACAACCCTGATACCAAAATCATACAAAGATAACACAAGGAAAGATAACTAGAGAATAGCATCCCTCATAAACAAAGATCCCTCATTTAATAAAATTTTTGATGGAGCAAAATCAAATCCAGCAATATTTTAAAAGGGTAATACATAATGACCAAGTGAGGTACAGCATGCAAAGAGTTCCAACTATAAAATCGCTAGAAGAAAGCACAGTAGAAAATCTCTGAAATCTTTGATTAGGCAAGGACTTCTTAGACACAAAAAATATGAACTGTAATAGAAAATACAGATGAAATATTAAAAATAAATTAAATGGACTTCCATCAAAATTAAAAGCATTTGTTCTTTAAAAGATAACTGAATCACCTTGATGTACACCTGAAACTAACACAATATTGTAAACCAACTATACTCTAATATAAAATAAAAATAAAATTAAAAATAAATAACAAGGACACATTGTATAGAACAGGAAAATATAACCATTATTTTGTAACAAATTTTAAATGGAGTATGATCCATAAAAATATTGAATCATTATGTTGTACACCTAAAACTAATATGATATTGTAAATTAAGTATACCTCAATAAAAAGTTAAAAACTAAAAAAAGTTAAAAACACTCTTAAATAAATAAATAAAATGGTGGGTTACATGAAGACAAAAAAAGAAACCATTAATAAAATGTAAATGCAAGCACAGACTATTGAAAAAAGTGTTTACAACACAGATAATTAAAACTTGTATAGAGAACTCTTACAACTAAATAAAAAAAGACAACCAATAAACAACCTAAAAAACTTTAACAAAAACTTGAACAGATATTTCACCAAAGAAGATTCAGAAATGGAAAAAAGCATGTGAAATGATGGTCAATATAATACTTAATCATTGGGAAAACACAAGTTAAAACTACAATGGCGCTTCACTATACATCTAAATAGCTAAAATTAAGAGTCTAGTAATGTCAAGCACTGTTAAGAATATTGAGCAAATGGAATCCTCATAGATTACTGAAGGGGACAGAAAATAGTGCAGCTGTTTTGGAAAACAGTTGAGTAGTTTCTTGTAAAGTTACACTCACCACACAACCCAACAAACACACTCATGGGTATGGACCCAAGATCAGAGAACACATCTGTACATAAAGATGTGTACCTGAATATTATTAATAATAGCCAAAAAGTAGAAACAATCCAAAAGTCCATGCATGGTGAATAGATGAACATACTGTTTATAAACAAATCTGGAATCAAGACTGCCAGAAGAAATATCAATAACCTCAGATATGTAGATGACACCACCCTTTTGGCAGAAAGCGAAGAACTTAAGAGCCTCTTGATGAAAGCAAAAGAGGAGAGTGAAAAGTTGGCTGAAAACTCAACATTCATAAAACTAGGATCATGGCATCTGGTCCCATCACTTCATGGTAAATAGATGGGGAAAGAGTGGAAACAGTGGCTGACTTTATTTTGGGGGACTCCAAAATCACTGCAGATGGTGACTGCAGGCATGAAATTAAAAGATGCTTGTTCCTAGGAAGAAAATTTATGACAAACCTAGACAGCATATTAAAAAGCAGAAACATTACTTTGCCAACAAAGGTCTGTCTAGTCAAGGCTATGGTTTTTCCAGTGGTCATGTATGGATGTGAGAGTTGGACTGTGAGGAAAGCTGAGTGCCGAAGAATTGATGCTTCTGAACTGTGATGTTGGAGAAGACTTTTGAGAGTCCCTTGGACTGCAAGGAGACCCAACCAGTCCATCCTAAAGGAGTGTTCATTGGAACGACTGATGCTGAAGCTGAAACTCCAGTACTTTGGCCACCTGATGTGAAGAACTGACTCATTTGAAAAGACCCTGATGCTGGGAAAGATTGAAGGTGGGAAGAGAAGGGAACGACAGAAGATGAGATGGTTGGATGGCATCGACTCAGTGGACATGAGTTTGGGTAAGCTCCGGGAATTGGTGATGGACAGGGAGGCCTGGTGTGCTGTAGTCCATGGGGTCACAAAGAGTCAGACACAGCAGAGTGACTGAACTGAACTGAACAGGATATATCCACACAATGGAATACATACTATTCAGCAATAACAAGTAATAAACTAATAATATAATAATTATAACAATAATATATGTAACTAATATATAATTATATTAATATTCCACTTATATTAATTATCTTCTACTTGCATAATATATTATTAATATATATTATATATAATAATTAGTATATTATATTATACATAATATTAATATATAATATTAAATTATTATGTTATATTGTAGTATATTATATATAACATATAATATATAATATAAAATATAATTTATATTATATTATACATAATACTAATATAAATAACATATACTATTATATGATATATTATATGTAATATATAATATTAATATAATATATTAATGTTAATAGTTATAATATTCATAATATATAATAATTCAAATATTATAAATATAATTTAATATAATTAAATATAATATAATTATCAATTATATAAAATTATAATTATATATTGTTTATATATAATTTATATGTAAATAATTTATAATCTATATATTTATATATAATTTTTATATAAATAGAATTTAATATAAATCAAATATAATTAAATATATTTATATTAATATAATATAAAATATATAACATTGTATATTATATATAATATAACTAATATAATAATAATAATAAACTCAATAATTTACAAATGAATTTCAAAAGTGAAGTAAGCCAGTCACAAAAAGTTATACACATTTCCTTTACAGGAAGTTCCAAAAAGAAGCAAAGCTTTAAGAACAAAGAGCAGCTTAGTGGTTGCCAGAATCCGAGGGTAATGGGAATGCTATCCATGAGGCTATAGTACAGTTCATGATTGCATACACTTGTCAAAATTCACTGAATTGAACAGTTTGAATTGGTGAATTTTATCATGTAAATTATGCCTTAATAAAGGCACTTAAAATTAAAACCAAAAATACTCTTAAAACCTAAGAATATAAATCTGCAAAAACATTTCTTTTCCTCTTATTTAACAATAGTATTTTAGCAGACATTTTCACCAGAACTACATCACATAGCTAAAAAACACTAACCAAATACTTATTCAGGTGTTAAATTAAAATTATTCTAAATAGTTGAAATCATTCATATCATAAACTTTATAAAAGATACATAGTTCTCAATTCTTTATCAACATTTCCTTATCTTCCTAACCCCATCTAGTGTTGTATTTTTAATATAACCACTGAATTGAAGAAATCAGTTAAGAATGAAAGATTGTTTTCAATTCTGAAAGTACAAATCAAAATTAATTTAAGAAATTCCTCTTGTCATTTGTATTTAACAAAAAAAAGGTTCTAAAGGTACAGAAAGGGAATCATGAACTGCTTAGCCACATGCCATCAGGGAATGGTCTACTAGTATGAAAACTTCCTTGGATGATACCGACCAAAAATACCTGGCAAGCAGGAAAAACTAAAAAATTTACTGTTTGCAAACTTCTATTTGTATCTAGAACAGAGGCCATGATCAGTGATTTAAAAGTAGAATTATTTATAATTTTGTTTAAATAAGTAACACCAGATGTGCTACAAATCCCTGATACTCTACCTTTCCTGAGGATGGAGGAGAAGGACTAGCACAAGGGCTTGGATAATTACTGCTGTCTGTAGATTTCACAGAAGATTGATCTGACCGGTCCTCAGTGCTTCGTTTAGGATGCAAAATTCCTCTATCTTTATACTTCTGAGGTTGGTGTAGTGCTGGAGCTGGAGATTTCATCAGTACTCTTGAGTAAAAAGAAGGAAGCAAAGATCAGTTACACATAAGATCATAATACAAAGCAGACTCCATTTCAAACCAAAGTTCAATGATTCTGTGATATATGGAATAGCATTTAAAAAGGTAGTTTCATTCTTCTATTACACTTAGAAGAAAGGATTGTACTATTAGGGTACACTTAAAAAGATTACATTTTTTTAAAACAATACAAAAATACATTAAAAACAACCTATAAAAATTTTAATTTAGATACCCATGTATTATTTCCCTTACAAAACTCCTAACATCTTTTATGACAGTCTAGAAGAAATCCTAAACAATTATAATGTCATATATCGATGCCTAATGTCTTTACCATTTTAAAATTATTTAAACACATCTATGCTAATGGCCGTTACTAAAAAATCACCTACTCCTCTTCCACTTGTGTATATCTTAAAACCAAACAGATTTCAAAAGCATACTAAAAATTAAAGCATGGCAAAATGGAAATAATACTGGACTAGAGTCAGAAGAGAAGATTTTCAGACAGAACTAAATTTACAACTAATGAGGTAGGTGATCCTAGGCAAGTCTTTTAATTTCTCTTTTAATTTAATTTAGCTAATATCCTTAGCTGTTAAATAAAGGGATTAAACTGGCTAAATGCTAAGATTCTTCTGTTTTAAAGTTCTATGAATAAATGCAGCAAAAATGACAGTCAAGAATTTTATAATTTTTTTTAAAGTATACATCTCAGTGGAAAACCAGACATTAAAAACAAAGAAGACATTAAGTACTTCCTAAAGCAGTATAATATAAAGTTCACAGCATTACCTATAAAATATTCCTGCCAAAAGAAAAAAAATGTTCTTGCCAAAATACTGGATCTAATCAAGCCTTGATAGCTAACCACATCCATGAAATATGCAGGGTATAGCAATAAAAAGAGACATATCCAGAATGTGGTACATCTCATACCACTGACCTAGTTTCCTAAGAAAAGTCAACAAAGGAACAAACTGCTCTAGATCACAAGAGATTCAAGAAACAAGACACCCTAACACAGTGCATGAGTTGAGTCCGCCCTAAATGCTGTTTCAAATAAACATAGTTTGAGAACTGGGAAAATGATTATTTTATTGGGACTGATTACTGGATTTTGATTGTAAAGGAAAAGTGCCTCTGTTTTTTAAGAAATACAATTCTAAATACAGAGGAGTAAAATGACATGATATGAGAGACTGATTTTGAAATACGTGAACAAGAAAGAAAGCAAGCAAGGAAAAAATAATTGGGTAGATACAGCAAATAGGTGAAAATCGTCTGAGGATGAGATGGCTGGATGGCATCACTGATGCAATGGACATGAACTTGGGCAAACTTCAGGAGATGGTGGGGGACAGAGAGGCATGGAGTGCTGCAGTCCATGGGGTCACAAAGAGTTAGACACAACTGGGAGACTGAACAACAACAATCATTTACTTTGCTGTGTTTATATATAATAATTAAACAGAGCATAAAAAGAATAAGTCATAAACAGTTCATAAACTTCCACTGAGTCTTGCAATTATAATTACTCTGCCTTCAAAATAAGTTTAAATAGCTTATCCCCACAATTTGCTTCTCTTTCAATAAATATCTTGAATTCAATATTTCTTTCACAAATGAAATAAAATAGCTAAAGCCTAAAAATGCTAACAAAAATATATAATAAATAAACATGTGAATAATTATTAAGAACTTGATAAATATAAAAAACCAACTTTTAAGGGCTTTTGTCTTCAAGAATTGAAGTTCAGTGAATTATCAAGTTATACCTCTAAAATTCCATCATTCTTACCTTGGCAGATTATCTACCTGAAAACTAGGTAACAGAACTTATTTGAGAGTAATACCTTATTAAAAAAAAATGATGCTTCCAATAGAACCAAATGCCTACTTTTGCAGTTTCCAATTTGATCTTTGATTCTGTGCTCTATTCTCGCTTTCCTCTCTCTTCCTCCCCAAATTTTGGCTCCCCCTCAAATTTCATACATGTAGAAACAAAGCATTTGTATAAAACCTTCCACCTACATTTTCATTTAAGAGGAACAAAGAATTCTGATAACTCAGTTATATCTCATTTTTCTTATAGAAAAGATGTTTATTCTTTGTAAGCAAATTATTATGTAAAAAATGACAATTTAAACACTGGTTTAATTTTATAATGGGATATGGGCAATTTCCATGTTTTAATAGTTTCTTAAGCTTTTAAAAATAACTTTAATAAAATGTTTTTACTAAAAGAAATTATCTGATCTATATTTTGCCATCCTACTGTAAAAACTCTAACTATAAATACCTTTTCTTCAAGAAGCAATTCCAGAAAGATTATAAAGAAAGATTATTCTCCATTCAAAAATACATCTTCAGAAGAGTCCTTAATCTATTCCTCAATAAGCTACATCAGTTTCAGGCCTTGTCTAATAAAACTACAAAGTCTAAAAGTACATGAAATTCTTTATCTCACTGTTCAACAGATAAGAGAATAAAGAAAGCAAGGTTACAACCTATAAAGAAAGGAAAATGGCAGATACTCTTATCACAGGAGAAAAAATGAATTTATAAGATAATCAGTTTCTAAAGCATAACTAATATTACACTTAAATTATGATTTTCTCTTGCATTTCTAATTTTTATTAAATGAGTATATATTACTTTTATAAAGAAAATAGGAAAAATTTTCTCATAAATGTATGTGTATAGTATGTATGTATATAAACACATGTGTATAAATAGTCTCTTTGAATATATATATATCTGAATATATATATATTCTCTAAATAATATATATATATCTGAATAGATATATTCTCTGAATATATATATATTTTACAGAGGAGTCTATAAATAAGTATACCACACAATTTCTACACAAATGTATTCACGTATTTGAAATAACCCCTGTTCAAGGAAATTTTTAGAAAAATTTTTTTAAAAAGTGAGGAGTATCTAAGTAGAAAATGTATTTTTTACTGTTTTCTTTTTTCTTGGCAGTATCTACATCACAGAAAAAGGTTTAGGGACACACATTATTATAAGCAATTGGTTGAATTATTCCTAAAATGTTATATATGAAAAATTTGGAAACCATCATGTATTATTACTTTTTACTGAAGTCTTAACTGATAACATGACTTTATGCTTCATTCAAATAAGTAAAATCTGATTAAAAGACAGTAGGTACTAAATATTCCATCTGATCCTTGAAAAACAATAAGCATCACATATCTTTTATGCTTCCATTATTTTTATTTTCAATTTTTAACAATGAAATAATATTCTTAGCATAGAGATAATATCTACTATATTGTTCAAACTAGCATTCTAGGCAAGAATGTTGTCTCTGTTATCCATTCTATCAGGGTAAAAAAAAAAAAATTTAACTGATATAAAGAAAAACAAATTGGGTTCTAACAAACATTTTTACAACCAGAAATATTTCTAAATCATGGCCAACCATTCACTATAAATACTATCATATTACCAAATACATTTTGGAAAAATGATTCAATATAAGAGCTCTCAATAATCATAGAATAAAAAATTCACATCTAACTGCCAAATGATAGAAAGGATAAAAGAATTTAGCTAAATTCTAAGAAATTTTGCCAAGACAGTAAATTTCCTTTTTTAATATATGTATTCCTTTCTTCAACAAAAGGTAACCTTTCTGAAAAGATTTGTTTTTTATTTGTTATACACTGCTATATGCCTCACACCAAGAACACTAAGCATTTAATATGTCCCTGTATGAACAAATGAATAAAGTACTTTTCTGTACAAAAACCAATCAGTTTTATTAATACCTAGGTAAGACTTGAGAGGAGACAGTTCTTCTAAATGGCCATAGCCAACACTTTTTGCTGTGAGGTATCTAGGAAAGATATGACTTGACATATATGAACTAAAATGCATAATAAAAAATGCTGTTATCTTTTTCATAGACCCTAAATTTGTAAATTCTGAAAATTAAACATTTTGAGCTTTTCCTGACAAAAAAAAAAAAAATCCTTTTTAAATAATTCAAGACCCCAGGAGCTTGAAATTCTTCGTATTATCTAACACTTAAAAGAATTATGTTTTAAAAGTAATAAATTATTCCCATTTTATTGCAACCTTTTTGCCTATCTCAGATTATAAGTAATTTTTAAATATTGTAAAAGCATGTGATTCTATGATAAATAACTATTTCCTAGAGAAAATATCTCATTTTAGTAAAATGCTATAAATTTACCTTTCTGCAGTAGTAGACTCATCAGAAAATTCAGTATCTGCTGAACTTTTCCTACTATTATTTGACCTCCAAGATGATGCCAAAGGAAGTTCTTCTGAAGACATAGGTCTTGGCCTTTGGCCAATCCCAGATGGCTGTTGTAAGCCTGCAGACTGTTCTTCAGTGCTTAAAACAGCTATAATTGCTCTTATAGTAGCTTCATCAACTTGAGACCAAGGTTTGGATGGAGCTCTCATTCGACGTAAAAATAAGCTGTGCCACTTCTGTCTAAGTTGCAGCAATAAACTGGCTGCCTGTAATAAAATAGCTTTTTTTCAGTTCAAATGAAAGTGAAAATCACTCAGTTGGGTCCAACTCTTTGCGATCCCATAGACTATACAGCCATGGAATTCTCTGGGCCAGAATACCGGAGTGGGTAGCCTTTCCCTTTTCCAGGGGATCTTTCCAACCCAGGGACTGAACCCAGGTCTCCCACATTGCAGGCAGATTCTTTACCAGCTGAGCCACAATGGAAACCCAAGAATACTGGAGTGGGTAGCCTGTCCCTTCTCCAGTGGATCTTCCTGACCCAGGAATCGAACCAGGGTCTCCTGCATTGCAGGTGGATTCTTTACCAACTGAGCTATCAGGGAAGCCCCCAGTTCAAATAGGTAACAGCAAAATATGTACCACACTTGCAAGACAATTATTTATTAGTCTGAAATTGTTTCCAAAGAACACATTTCACATTTAATATATTTCATTATCAGTTTCATTCATCTTGTTGCATGAAAGAAATAAAATTTCTTCTTTACCATTTTGAGGCACTAGAGACACAAAATCAAGTTACACAGTCCAATGATGAGAGTAAGAAAAACAATGTGTGGTAAAGTGTGATTAATACTGGAAAAGTAACAGCAGAGTAAATAAAGAAAAAAACACATTTAATTTCACTCATACTTTATTTTACTGCCAAATGATGGTGTCCAGAAAGCAGCTGAATTCATACAGAGAAAATCCTAAGCTAGAGATACAGATAAGATGTACCTGGAAGTTATCAATGTATAAATGATTACCAAATCTACACACAGAGGTAAGGTCCCCAGAAACTGTGCAGAGACAGAGTAAAGAACATACTACTGGTGAACATCTAACATTTAAGGTACAAGCACATACAAAAAAGTACATGAAAGAACCTAAGAAGGAACAGCCTCTCTAGATAGAAGGATCAGGAAAGAGTAGTAGTATAAAAACTAGTGACAAAGAAGTTGGACAGGGGTGAGGAAGGAAATGGGGAAGGGTATGGGCAATAGCGTTAACTACGAGGGAAAGGCCAAATTTATCAAGAACAGCAGTCTGGCTTTGACAACATGGAGGAGACAGCATCGACCTCGGCAAGGACAGTTTCAGTGAAGTGAAAAATCGATAGGAATGGAAAGGAGACTGCAGTAGCTTGAAGTGATGAAGTAATGCATGTAAAAAAGTAAGCACTAGCCAGTATCAACTTTTGACAGTTCATATTGTTCCCCAAAAGGATATAAAATGATCTTTAAAAGTAAAGATAGAATTAAGGGAAGGCTTTGTCAATAATTTTAATTTGATAACAAACATTCATCTTTCCTACTTGAGAGATACATGTAAAGAGAAAACAGAATGACCTAATATCTTTCCCTTTAAACAGAGTTATATAAAAGAATTTCTTGTGTACCCAAATACTCAGTATTTTCTAACATGCTCAAACATATTCAAATATCACCATGTTCAAATACTGAGTGACACCTAGGTTTTTCAAATCCTCTATAGGAATAAACCGCAACATGTCAGAGAATGTTAACAGGGCCCTATGAAAACTGAAAAACAAGATGTATTCTATTCTCTCACGCTAAGGGCTCAATTTTAAAGAGACAATTTTCATCACACCGTGTATAATTCATACAACTGAATGAAAGGAATCTATCACACTACTAGAAAGCAACTTACCTCTGGCTCTAGTTTGAAACTGAGCCACTCATCAAGTTTTAAAGTTGCCAAATTAGCAGTAGTCCTGTCTTCCATCTCACTATCGCTACTGTCATTAGGAATACCATCAGCTGTTCAAACACGTATGGAAAGGGAAAAAAATTCACTTTTACTATCTAACATCACAGCAAAAAAAGTAAGCCAATACAGATACTCTGCATTTAAACAAATCCTCCTTATATACTAACAATTTGTGTGGACAGTTCTCTAAACACTGCTGCTGCTGCTAAGTCGCTTCAGTCATATCCGACTCTGTGCGACTCCATAGACGGCAGCCCACCAGGCTTCCCCGTCCCTGGGATTCTCCAGGCGAGAACACTGGAGTGGGTTGCCATTTCCTTCTCCAATGCGTGAAAGTGAAAAGTGAAAGGGAAGTTGCTCAGTCGAGTCCGACTCTTAGCGACCCCATGGACTACAACCTACCAGGCTCCTCCATCCATGGGATTTTCCAGGCAAGAGTACTGGAGTGGGGTGCCATTGCCTTCTCCATCTCTAGTAGGTCACAAATTAAAAGTCAACATCTGGCCATTCTTTATTTCTCTACTCAAATTCTAAATATCAGAATTTCTCAAATCTTTTTCTCAAATTTTTACATCCTCAATGCCCAGCACAATAATTGACATAAATAAATATTTGCTGAAACACCAAATAACAAAAAATTGAAAACAATCAAGATATCCAACTATAAAGAAATATTTTAAATGCATTCTGTCACTTTAATGTGACAGAATATTTTCCAACCATTAATATAAAATATTAAAAATGTTTTCTATATTTTGTATTTTGTGAAATGAAAATAGAATATAAAATAACAGTATGGGTGAAATACCTAAAATATTTAAACACACAGAAAAAAATATGTAATATTAAAAAGTGTCTGCATAAAGTTAGTAGGATTATGGGTAACATTTCTTTTAAACAATTACCTTTATTTATGTTAAACTATCATTTAAATTCAAGTGGAAAAAAAACTAAACTTCCTATCAGCAAGATTAATCAAAAATGTACAAATCAATATCAAGCTACCTTAGAAATCAATTTCAAGAATAGTGGTGTAGTTTAATATTTTTTAATTAGTCTTAATACATCAAAAGGGAGCTACTACCACATAAATTTCTATAATTTCAAATTCTGTTTGGTTCAATAAGAAGAAAAACACAGACTTTTCTCTCAAACAGATTTGTGCTTCCGTCGCAATGCACTTACCACGGAAAGATGAAGGTTCCTGAAGAGCGCTGCTCGCCAGCCTCGCCGGCCCACAGAACACCAGCACAGTGACGGGCGTCACTGCTGAGCAGCATCTGACGTTGGCTGTTCTGTGGGCTCTGGTCATCTCATCGTAAATGAGCCAATCTGTGGGCAGTGCCTGGACTGCCGCAGTTTGACCATTAGCTGGAGGAATCTATTCGGAAGATAAATTTTAAAACTATTAACTGAATTTATCACTTAACTTACTGGTAATTCTTTTAAAATGTATAAAGTCCCTCAGCAAAATAGAGGATGCATATATTACTACTCAAACAAGAATTAAAGCAAATCATTGCTCACGTAGTTCGTACAAAAGTCCCTTAATACTTAACACATTACTTCTTTCAATTCTATCAAAGTTTTGTTTCAGTATTGAATTGTACATTTATAACTAATTAATTTTGCAAAGCATGTTGGTATTGGGAACATTTTTCATTGATTTTCAACTATTTAAATTAGACAAGTTTTACCTCAAGGCCAAAAAGCATTCAAAAAGTTTTACCTTTTTATATTGAGGCTGACTGAGAACTGAAGTGGGATGAAACCGTACTTTTTTCTCCTTTGGCCCTGCCAATACTATATTCTCTCTGTCCACATGAACTAAGTGAGGATACATGCCTGCAACCAGTGCAGCTTTAACAACAGCCCAATTCTCAGAATTTGTGTTAACATCTCGAATGTCACCACCACCTCTTGCTCTCACAAAACCTAGAAAGACAAAAGAAACCACACCAACTTTTTTTACTTCACAAGATATACTTTTAAATTTGTGGTTTTCACACAAAAAAATAATTTGTAACCGATGCAAGTTTAATGATTCAAATTTCACAATAATTCATAATATATCTTCTGAAAAGTTTAACATACAGAAGCAATGTTCTAAGGAAGTTTAGGTTTACTTAGACTAAAGTCAGCAGTAGATACACTGGGAAGCTGTGGACTTAAAAAGAAAATACACACTCTTGCAATAAAGTTCTCCATAAACAGTTATCAGAAGCATCCTAAAATCACACCTAGAAACCTAAAATACTCTGCTGAATGGTATTAATATCATGTTGGTTGTGATAGACACTAATCCTGGAAGTGAAGTCAAATAAATATAAAGTATTCTTGCTTGAATTTCAATAGTCCTTCATATCTCCCCATATTTGAAACAACTCTAAATCCTCTGGTTCATGCCTTATATCACTTTGGCACTTGAGCTATTCTAGGAATCCAGGCTCAGGTACTTTTCTTCTATTTCCTCAAGATAAAATGCCACTCAAACAGAAATTCAAAGAAACAATTCTAAAATGACATAGCAAAACTGACATTCTCTTAAAAAAAAAAAATCAAGTGTCTTCACGTGCTTACTAGTTGTTTTATGTTCCAAAAATATAAAGGACAGCATTCATATCAATCTACTTAATTTTTAGCAATTTCTCTTCCAAAAAACTATTAATAGTGATAAAATGTAACAAGTACCATACCTAAATCTATTTTCCCAAAAAATATAAATTGTTTATTGCCAACATTGTATCATTCATTTATATCACCCACAGCTTCTACAAAATATCATTTTTTTAATCAACAAATAAAGTTGACATCATGCAGAAGTCTACAAAGTTAATACAAAGCAGTTTATGAACAAAAGACAGACAACATGATAATGTTTTAAAGACAATGCAAGATGGCGTTAGTTAACAGAAGAAGTGCTATAAGGTACAGGCAGGGCACTCCCAGTAGCTGAAACAGGTTCTCTGGAGGAAAACTTTACCTGACGCTCTAAGCTGACCAAGCAACTGAGTTCTCATGCCAATGATTATTTCCATGGTAGCCTGTGAAAGAAAATTCTTCTCACAAAAGGCTCGTTCCCACCCATCACTTCGAGCTTTCTGCCATGCCTATAAAAACAAAATTACACAAAAGACACATCACTCTCAGTTAGGCAGCAAAGTCACTGAAAATCATTATATTAACCACTCAAAAGTCAATTCTTCTTTTTATAATTCTCTTACAAATAAAGAAAACAGGCAAACAAAAACATACTCATAGATATAGAGAACAGATTGATGACTGCAAGAGGGGGGAGGTTAGGGGAGTGGAGAGTGGGTGAAACAAGTGAAGGGGATTAAAAGGTACAGACTTCAAGTTATAAAATAAATAAGTCCTGGGGATGTAATGTACAGCATGGTCTATAGTTAATAACACTATATTGTATACTATAAAGTTTCTAAGAGAGTAATTTTCTTCATTTTTGACAAGAACATTTATTTTTTAAGTAATTTTTACTGGAATATAGTTGATTTACAATGTGTTAGTTTCTCTGCACAGCAAAGTGAACCAGTTATACGCATACATATATCCACTCTTCTTTATTCTTTTCCCCATAGGTCATTACAGAGGACTGAGCAGAGTTCCCTGTGCGATACAGCAAGCTTTCAACAGCTATCTATTTTATATATAGTAGTGTATACATGTCGATCTCCATCTCTCAATCTATCCCTCCCTCCTCCTTTTCCCTTTAGTAACCATAAGCTTGTTTTCAACATCTGTGACTCTATTTCTGTTTTGTAAATAAGTTCATCTGAGAGTAATTTTGGTTTTTTGGCTGCACCACACAGCATGTAGGATCTTAGATCCCTGATGAGGGGTCAAACCTGCACCCCCTGCACTAGAAGCACAGAGTCTTAACCACTGGACCACCAGGAAGTCCCCAAGAGTAACTTTTTCTATTGAGACATAATTGACTTATAACATTAGCTTTAGGTGCATAATATAATGATTCAATACGTGTATGTATTGTGAAATGATCACAATTTTAGTTAACAGACTAGAGAATAGGCCTTAAAAGCTCTTATCACAAGAAAAACATTTTCAGCAAGGAAAGATAAGAAAGCCTTCTTAAGGGAACAATGCAAAGAAGTAAAGGAAAACAACAGAATGGGAAAGACTAGAGATCTCTTTAAGAAAATTAGAGATACCAAGGGAACATTTTATGCAAAGATAGGCACAATAAAGGACAAAAACAGCAAGGACCTAACAGAAGCAGAAGATATTAAGAAAAGGTGACAAGAATACACAGAAGAACTGTACAATAAAGCTCTTAATGACCCAATAACCACAATGATGTGGTCACTCACCTAGAGCCAGACATCCTAGAGTCTGAAGCCAAGTGGGCCTTAGGAAGCATCACTATGAACAAAGCTAGGGGAGCTGACGGAATTCCAGCTGAGCTACTTAAAATCCTCAAAGATGATGCTGTGAAAGTGCTGCACTCATTATGTCAGCAAATTTGGATAACTCAGCAGTGGCCACAAGACTGGAAAAGGTCAGTTTTCATTCCAATCCCAAAGAAAGGCAATGCCAAAGAATGTTCAAATTCCTGTACAACTGCACTCATTTCACACACCAGCAAGGTAATGCTCAAAATCCTTCAAGCTAGGCTTCAGCAGTATGTGAAATAAGAACTTCCAGAGGTATAAAATGGATTTAGAAAAGGCAGATGAACCGGAGATCAAATTGCCAACATACACGGGATCATAGAAAAAGTAAGCGAATTCCCATAAGACATCTACTTCTGCTTCATTGACTATGGTAAAACCTTTGTGTGGATCACAACAAACTGTGGAATATTCTTACTGAGATAGAAATACAAGACCCCATTACCTGCCTCCTGAGAAACCTGTATGCAGGGCAAGAAGCAACAGTTAGAACTGGACAAGGAACAACTGACTGGTTCAAAACTGGGCAGAAGATGGTATACTGTCACCCTGCTTATTTAACTTATATGCAGAGTACATCATTTGAAATGCTGGGCAGGATGAAGCACAAGCTAGAATCAAGATTGCTGGGAGAAATACCAACAACCTCAGATATGCAGATGATACCACTTTAATGGCAGAAAGTAAAGAGGAACGAAAAGAGCCTCTTGATGAAGGTAGAAGGAAAAAGCTGGCTTAAAACTCAATATTCAAAAAACAAAGATAATGGCATCGGTCCTATCACTTCATGGCGAATAGATGGGGAAAGAGTGTCAGATTTCATTTTCTTGCGCTCCAAAATCACTGTGAATGGTGACTGCAGCCATGAAATTAAAAGATGCTTGCTCCTTGGAAGAACAGCTATGACAAACCTAGACAATGCATTAAAAAGAAGACACATAACTTTACCAACAAAGGTCCATCTAGTCAAAGCTATGGTTTTTCCAGTAGTCATGTATGGATGTGAGATTTGAACTATAAAGAAGGCTGAGTGCTGAAGAATTGATGCTTTTGAACTGTGGTGTTGGAGAAGACTCTTGAGAGTCCCTTGGACAGCAGTCCAACCAGTCAGTCCTAAAGGAAATCAACTGTAATTATTCATTGGAATGACTGGTGCTGAAGCTGAAGTGCCAATACTTTGGCCACTGGATGCAAAAAGCCAACTCCAGAAAAGACCCTGATGATGGGAAAGATTGAGGGCAAGAGGAGAAGGGGTAACAGAGGATGAGATGGTTGGATGGCATCACTGACTCAATCAACATGAGTCTGAGCAAACTCCAGGAGACAGTGGAGGACAGAAAGGCCGGGCATGCTGCAGTTCATGGGATCGCAAAGAGTCAGACATGACTTAGCAACTAAACAACAACATAGTGATGGATGTTAACTAGACTTATTGTGGTGATCATTTCACAATATATACAAATACTGTCATCAGGCTCTACACCTAAAACTAATATAATGTTATATGTCAATTATATCTCATTTTTTAAGAATAAACAATTCACTGGGAAGATCCAAAGGGATGGGATGGGGAAGGAGGTGGGAAGGGGGGATCAGGATGCGGAACACATGTAAATCCATGGCTGATTCATGTTAATGTATGGCAAAAACCACTACAATATTGTAAAGTAATTAGCCTCCAACTAATAAAAATAAATGATAATAAATAAATAAAACAAAATCTAAGACTTTGTAATCAAATAGAATTATCATTAGATAATTTATACTCAAAGCTATGATGCTATGAAAGTCACTGAGTTTATAAAGTTCTAACAATAATGAAGTATCAGTTAACCTAAATACCTAGCTATGTAAAAATATTCACCTTTATAGATGTGCCTGCTAGTTTTCCTCCACTAAGTATGAGAGATTTCCAACTAAGCCATCATAATACCATTATATCTAAGAATCCTGTAACTCCAGGCCTCTAAAAATAACCTTTATATCAACTTCCTACTCTGTGTAAGAATGGAAAGTGAGATTCCTAGAAATTACCTATATGTAGGATAGTAAAGCTTCTCTTTGAAAATGAGTTCTCTTGTTTCAGAATATAACTGAAAAGCTGGGGAAAAAACAGACTAGAAAGGAATTCCACTCCAAATCTTCCTCTGATTACAATATTATCAATTAATATTATGATATATAGTATCTGATATACCCAATTAATAGCAATGCATCAACCTCTGTTCAATAATGCCCACAAAAGAGCTTACAATTATTATTTTTTTAATTGCAATATCATTTCCTTTATTCAGGCTCACTATTCTTATCCTTTCTTTCCCATTTATCACTTTCCTCAATTTCTCACATTATCTTAAAATTTTTAAGTGATTTTTGGATTTTGCTTTATAAAATTAAATTCTTAGTATACTGTCTTGAGTACACAAGAAAGAGATATACTCTGAAAAATCAATAAATAGATATTAAATTCAAAATGATTTTCTTCTAAGTTTTGTTCTATACACTTTGAGTAATACACAGTTGCTTCTTAACTAAAATTTTACAGCATTCCTGAATAAGATATGATTAAAGATAAGGAATTTGAGCTTATAAAAAAATAAATATATATAAAAGTAAAAAATGTATATACACACATATTTCTACAAGGAGAAAATTGAGAAAATGAAAGAAACTAGAGAAAAACATGACAATTTTAACATAGTAGTAGTAGGAAGGTATTCTTTGGAGCTATTAATAAAACATGACTTTATAATGAAATAAAATTAATGGAATCATATCTACTTTTTTTAATTTGTTACGCTTACTCTAGAAATGTGTTTAGCAACATTTCAAAAATAAAATGACAATAATATTACCTGGAATGCTCTGAGAAGTGCCATGTGGTCACTGAAGGTTCCTGCAGTGAAACGTTTCCTACAAAGCATAGCTGCACGTTTCTGAGAGGCCTGAGTTGGCAGGACAAAAGGATCTCGATAAGCTAGTGTGCAGGCAATTGTAAGGATGGGATCCAGACACTTCAAAACAACAGCACACAGGACCATTTTACCAAGATGTGGCTCTACTGGCAAGTCAGCCAAATGATACCCAAGTTCAGTGAGATCTTCCCATGCATCCATTGCATCTATTGTCTAAATAAAAGGATATGAAATATAAATTGACATGATCAAAACTATTTAATCAAACCCTATACTTAAAAATCCATAAGCAAGATACAAGAACATAAATTTTCTTTTGCTATTACAAGCAATAGCTTGTAATGAGACATAAAAAAATTTTCTGCTTCAAATATATCATGTAAAAATGAACCATACCTACTGTTTTATAATATAATTACCATGAAAGCATTATTTAAAATACATGATTATTAAGATAATTTGGTAAGGTACAAAATTACTTAAGACATATTATCAATTGGTTTAAACTTCAAGTAAAATAGTCAGGTAAAATAAGTCTATAAAGATACCAACCTTAAGCATTTGTACAGCATTTCTTACAATTAAAGCTGGTGGAGGTTCAGGAGCTTTCATAAGGAAATCAGCAATAGCACAATTAACTGGGGCTAAAAGCTTTGTATGTAAACACAGTTCCTGTAAATAAAAAGAGCAAATAATTTTGAAATGTTGACATTTATAGCTGATTTTCATTTTTTAAAAAATCATAGAAATTACAGATCCCCAACAGAGACTAGTAGAGTCCCTGATTAAAATGACCAGCAAAGGAAACAATGTCACTCCATGAAAGATCTTTCTATGAAAGACGGGCCCATACTTCAGAGTGAGAATCTTAATAACCACCTCCCATTACTCCTGTCAAGATCACCACTGTCCCTGCTGGCAGTGTCTTCTCACATAGTCCTTATATGTAACAATAATAGTCACTGTCCAAAAATCTTTTTTTCCCCCTTTATACTGCATTCTACAACCTTTTCTCCATTCGACAAATATTTAAGTGCTTGATAGATGCTAGGCACTACACATCAAGTTGGAGAAAAAGAAGAGCATAGGCAGACACTGCCTTCATGGATGTTCATTGTGTGTGAAAAACAGAATAATTATATAATTAACTACTTAATTACAGTTGTGATAATGAAGGATAAAAGGAACTAAAGACGTAAACATGAGGTTCAAGATAATGGCAAGAGGAGGTGGTCATGGGAAGTCAAAGACAATTCCCTAAAGAAATGACGCAAATTAAGATGTAAAGATTGTGCGTGCTAAGTAGCTTCAGTTGTGCCTGATTCTCTGCGACCCTATGTACTCTAGCCCTCCAGCCTCCTCTGTCCAAGGGATTCTCCAGGCAAAGATACTGGAGTGGGTTTCCATGCCCTCCTCCACAGGATCTTCCTGATCTAGGGATCAAACCCACATCTCTTTAGTCTCCTGCATTAACTCCTATGTAAAGATTAGTTAATCAGAAAAGGAATAATGTGGTGGATTCTATGGAGAGGGGATGGCACATATGAAGGACCCGAGATACAAAGAAACAAAATGTGCTTGAAAAATTGAAGCTACTAGTATGAGTAGAGAGAAGAGGAAAGGTATGAATTAAAAATTAAAACCAGAGACACAAGCAGGAGAGATGATCTAGGCTCTTGTTAAGAATTCTGCATTCCATCATAAGAAGAACAGAAAATAATGGCACATAGGCATGGAGAAGTGGGAAGTCATCCAGGTATATGGATGCCAATAATATGATCCAGTGTCTCTTTAAGATTTGGAAGCCAGCATGTAGCTTGGTACACCAAAGAATCAAATTAATGTACTTCTGATAGTTTTCCCAACAAACTACACAGTGTTTGATTGTTCCATTAAATCAGAAAACTAAAAGGAAAATAATTGATATAGACCAGGAAATCTCAGTGAACTCAGTTACAAAACTAACAAGGTAAGCTCAGCAACTTGAACTGAGATTTTGGTATTATCTTTTGGACCTTAAATGATTTGTTTTCTACTTCTCATTGAGAGAAGCAGAAATGATTTGTTTTCTACTTCTCATTTCTAATTCTCATTGAGAATTTAAAAGGTGAACACTGATGTGGTTGCCAGAATCCTAAAATGGTACAGTAAAAAGAACAGTATATTTACATACTATACTATAACTGAAATGCACTCAAGCAGCTCTTTAAAATTTTGGAGATTTCTGAATTAAATTTTCTTATAGAAAAAAATATTCGTTTTATATAATGACCCTCCATAATATATATTTTAGAATTTTATTTTATAAATTGATTTGTTTTTAGGTCCAATCGGTGTAAGTTGAAATGATCCCTCTCCTCCCTCACCCACAAACAGAATTTAGTAAATTTAGTAAATTTCCACCTGTAATGGCATCCTCAAAAGCTCTGGAGTCTGAAATTCCAACATATTCTGGAATCGAAGTCTACTGAACAGCCGGAAACAAATTCCAGGTCTGCATCGCCCTGCCCTTAAAATTAAAACACAAAATTAAGGCTCAAACAAGGAATAAAAACCATAAGAGGGAAACTGGAAAAGCAATGTGATTTAGGAGACAGAACAATAAAGCAGTATCAGGACATCTGAGTTTCAATCTGTACTCTGATACTGATCCCCTAACCTTTGAAAAGATACTTCATAGGTGTGAAATTCAATTATTTCATTTACAAGTGAGATTCATGAATGATATCTACCTGACAAGTAATACTTCTAGAAAATGGTAAAAAAATTTAATACATATATACATATACACACACAAATAAAAGTGAATAAAAAATAAAGTATGAATAAATATATAGCAATTTAAATTTAATCAGTTTTATGAAGCTGATACCAAGCACTGTGTTTAGGTCCACTGATAAGAGTTGTGGAAGTTATGCATTTATACAACTTTAAAGGAGTGTCATTTACCTCATCATCAGAGACTTGCATAATGTTCTGTAAAGTACCAGAAATATACTTTGAAGAAAAGCAGTGACTTTTAATTTCATTTAATGTCCTTGTGTCAGCTAACAGCAAGGCTAATATCAAGTGACAGAGATACAGAAATATCCCTATTCCCACAAAGTTCACAATCCAGAGAGAAAAACAGAACTATAACACAGTGTGATACAAGTTAGAAAATCTGACATTGTTGGACCATTCTTTCCTTCACCATTTCCCTGACTACATACACATGAGTTTTCCCACCTAACTAGCCTCCTCTAAGAAATTCCTATCCTTCCACAGTCCTTAAATGCTGATGTTCTTCTGAGGTCAGACCTCAGATCTCTGCTCTCCTTACTCTACTCTCTCTCCCAAGTGAAATTAATAATCCTCATAACTTCAAATTTCACCCATCTAGGTTTCATTATCCTAATCTGGACCTGTATTTCAGAAGCCTCTTAGCTCCCCCTGGATTTTCCACAGTCAACTCAAACTCAACACAATCAAAAATTAACTGTCCTCATATCAACACTTTTCACATTTCACCTGACAATAGCACCACCATCCACAAAATTTTCTTAGAAACCTGTAAGACATCCTTCATTCCACTCTATTCCCTACCCCTCACCTCCTGAACATACAATCACCAATATTACTCTCCTGAGTACCTCTTGAATTATTTACAGGCATACCTTAGAGGTATTTCAGGTTCAGTTCCAGACTATGGCAATAAAGCACACATAATAAACATAATACAAACAACATAACAATAAACGATGTAACACACACAACAAAGCGAGTCACAAGAATGTTTTGGTTTCCAAGTACCCAGAGGAGTTGTTTTACACTATACTGTAGTACATTAAGCATGCAATAGCATTACCTCTAAATAAACAATTTGTATATCTTAATTTTAAAAATTATCACTAAAAAAAATGCTAGCCATCATTTGGGCTTTCAAAGTCATAATCTATTTGCTGGTGGAGGGTCATGCCTCAGTGTTGATGGCTGCTGATCAGCTGAAGGCTGGAAGTTATGGCAATTTGTTAAAATAACACAACAATGAAGTCTGCCACATTTATGGATTCTTCCTTTCATAAATGATTTCTCTGAAGCATGCCATGCTATTTGATAGCATTTTACCCACAAAACTTCTTTCAAAATTGGAGTCAATCTTCTCAAACTCTGCTGCTGCTTTATCAACTAAGTTTAGATAATATAATCTTTTGTTTTGTCCTTCTTCTCAGTCAAAAACCTGTTTTTTAATATTGTTCTCTGCTTTGACAATGTATGTCTAAATACATATGTAAACATATACAGATACTTTTTAGCACAAGAAAATACTAGATATATGCTTTATACCTTACTTTTTCAATTAATATGAGGTTTCTGAAAACTTATCCACATAAGACACATATATCTACATATTTCCTTTTAACAGTTACTTAGTAAGACATTATGTGGCAATAATATAATCTGCTTAACCACTTCACTATTTATGGATATTACAGTGTTCCCAGATTTTTCACTACTAATAATATACTGCCTAAAAGCATTTTTAAACATATATCTTTGCACACATGTGCAAGTATACTCAAGATAAATTATGAGAAGTGGAATCCAATGCAAAAAGGGAGGTCTGGATAAACAATTTCAAATCATCCTGTGAAGAAGTCACACCAATTTACACTTCCAGTAACAAACTATGAAAGCCTACTGACCTATGCTTTTTCCAACTTAAACATTTTCATTGATACCAATCTGATAAGCAAAAACTAGTACCTCATTAATTTGCGTTTCTTCACATATATGTGAGATACATGTGGTATACATGAGGTTAATGTAGTGATCTTTATTTAACTGATTTATTCCGAGTTTTTTTGTATAGTACAGAAATTAGTTTTATCTTACATTGCTTTTATTTTCATTTTTTAAATTGTTTACATGTTCTGAGTGTAGATTATACAGGCAAAAATTTTTACTTTTAATATAACCTAAATTTGACTTTAAAATAAGTATTAAAATGGTCTGCTTTGAAAAAATAATATAAAAATTAAGACAAACATGAAGATTTTAACATTTTATAGAAAGTAGAATATACATTAAATATGTTCCCATTTGAATGGGAATTGAATGAATGTTCATTAAATATACATTACCTGCCTTTTCGTTGTATGGCGCTAGCTTTGGAAATCCATACCATTTTTAACATTGTAACAAAATTCAGTGCATCAAAGGATTTCTGTAATATTTAAATCACCTTCATGTTAATACATAAAAGGTATTTAAGATGAGATAGAAAACATTATGAATATATTTTAACATGCCAAGTTTAATTCAGAGTCCCTTTTGACTAATTAGCACAGGGTACTGATTTTTTAAAAAAATCCAGATTTCTGGTTATAATCATTCTAAGAGAAAAGAAGAAAAACTAAACTCTGAAGAGCTGTAAAACTTCCTCATGCTGTGCCTTGCTAAGCTATTTGTTTTACTCTACTACACTTGGATAATGGCAGTCAGTTCTGAAAAAGCATCAAGATTGGAGAGAATTGATCTATTCTCTTAAGGTCATTTTCTATCAGATTTACATCATTGTGGGGAATAGGATTCATCAGGGAAAGACATTTTCTGAAATACTTTTCAGGAGCTGATCAGAGAGAACAGTAATAATCACTAAAGTAATCCTATTCCCAAATGAAGAATTTTCAACCCCATCCATTTTATCTCCTGCTGAACTACTAATGTATTAGCCTATCCAGAATGTTACAAAAGAGAAAGTGAAAAAGAACCACTACTAACCCCATATTTTCACTACTAAAGTGAAAATTTACTATAGAGAAATATTTTAAAAGAATTCATTGCCAACTAGAATATATACACTCTAGTGACTTTATACCTTCCTTTTCATAAAATAACTACATAAATAAACATAAATGGGTTCTCTTAATAGTTTATTATGACATTTTTAGAAAAGATGCTGCTTATTTTGTTTTTAATAAAATATTACATTTATCAATTTTGTGTATAAAATAACTTTTGACACTATCATCAGTTTTCTTAATAACACAAAGGTAACTTCTTTTCACATTAAAAATGATCATTTATATCCACTAGAGCAGACATGATTTGTTTTCCCAACATGGATAGCATTTATTTCCTTGAAAAACCAAAAATTTTCAATTCTTTCATGAAAGGGCTGACCAAAATTAGGGATACTGAGAATTGGTGGGCACTGCAATACTACAAGGAAATAAACACTGACTTTTATTTATATCAGGTGTTAGCAGAAATTTTTTAGCCTTTGCAGAGGGGTTCTGTTGCAACTACTCAAATCTGCCATTGCAGTATGAAAGCAGTCAGACAATGGGTAAAAGTGGACAAGAACGTGGCATTATTCCAATAAAACTCATTTTTACAAAAGCAGTTGATGGGCCCAATTCTTCTGGTAGCCATCATTTGCTGAAGCCTGGTTTTATGTTTGTTTTCTTGAAGTAAAGAGAGTTTCTTTGAACTAAATATTTTTTGAATACCCATTAATACTACATGCAGAGCACTGGACATGTAACAGTGAACAAGGACAGAGTCCATGCCCATAAGTAGAAAGAAAACATACAAAGTATGTAATCAAATTTCCACACTGACAACACTTTCAGTTACTAGCCAAATGCTTCATTTTCTTCCTAATAATAAGTGTGTGTGTGTGTTAGTCACTCAGTCATGTCCGACTCTTTGCAACCCCATGGACTCCTCTGTCCATAGGATTCTCAAGGCAAGAATACAGGAGTGGGTTGTCATTTCCTTCTCCAGGGGATCTTCCCAACCCAAGGATCAAACCTGGTTCTCCTGCATTGCAGGCGGTTTCTTTACCATCTGAGCCACAGGGAAGCTGGAGAAACTAAACTGTTAGAATAATAAGACAAACCCTACAAACTGAATTGTTTAAGGTAGAATATTCACTTCAGTGAAACCAACATTTACTATGTCAAATTCATCCTAGAACCAGAAGTTTCCCCATTAAGATGAATTCTGCTCATAAAAATATTTATTGTTATGGAACTTAACCTTCTTCATTTAAGTAAAAATGCAATTTATTCATACATACCTCTTTCACCTTACCAGAATCAATAACAAAGACAACATCATTGACTGTGATGCTGGTTTCAGCAATATTGGTAGAAAGGATCTGCAATAGAATTTTATATCATAGTTAATATGAATGTAAAACCAATGACTAACAAAATGGAAAAATGAAGATTTAATGAAGCTTACTATTTTTCGAACACCTGCAGGTGGGTTTTTTAATACCTTCTTTTGATCAGATGTTTGCATATTTGAATGAAGCATAAAGACTTGATATCTGTTGACAATTAAGAGAAAATACACTGTGATACCTAACTGTTATTAAAAGTAACAAATGCAAAGTGTTAGCTTTTACCTATGTGCATTATCAGCAAACCGCTTGTCATCAAACAGGATGCGATCCCTCAGACCAACAATTTCATCATATCCAGGTAGAAAAATCAGTATTGCACCTTGAAGAAGAATGATTTTTTTAACATTCAATCTCTTTGTGAAACAAGAATCAATAAAAACAACTAGATATAATGAACTATATATCTGTTTTCAAGTACTGATAAGCTCTAATTCCTATGACATTTAAAGAGAGAGTGCATTATTATCAATGGAATCATATAAAAATTTATATATACAAAATATTAATTTCTAAAACAAAGAATATATTTTTGTTCCAGTTCTTTTAGACAATACTCATTTACCAGCTTCACAACTATGGCAGATATTGTATAGAAGATGCATAATCAAATCCAAGTCTACTTTTTCATCATCAAAACTATGGTGATAAGCTTTCAGAAGCTCTCTGTCTTCTGCACTGAGATCACTCCCATTTGTTTGAACCAAAGAGCTTTCATCCAGATTTCCAAATTCCAAAGAAGCACTAGGGAAAAAAAAAAAAATAGACCAAGTCAAATTCCATTAAAAAGAGTAACCCTTGTCAATTATTCCCATATGTCCACCTTCAAATTTTCAATATACTCTAAGAAGGTCAAGTGACAATTAATGCTCTAGCTATAATGTAATTCATATTTTGGTTTCAAGTATATTATTCAAAGTAAAACTTGGCAACAGATGCTTTTTAAAAAGCTCAACCTGAAGACATTTCTTCAAAGCAAATACATAAACAGCCAACTAGCACATGACATCATTAGTCATCAGAAAAATGAAATTCAAAACCACAATGAGATACCACTTCACACCCACGAGAATGACTATTACCAAATGACAAATAATACGTGTGAGAAAGGATGTGAAGAAACTGGAACCTGAGTGGAAATGTAAAATGATGTAACCACTCTGGAAAACAATGTGGCCGTTTCTCAAAATGTTAAACAGTGTTACCATGTGCCCCAGCAGTTAGACTTCCAGGAATATACACAAGAAGAAATTAAAATATCTGTCCACAAAAAAATCTGTACACAAATATTTATACCAGTAATTATTCATAACACCCCAAAAGTGGAAATGAACTGTTCATCATTTAATGAGTGAATAAGCAAACAGTGGTCTACCCAGAAAACAGAATATTACTAAGTCATCAAAAGGATGTTATGACATGGATGACTTTTGAAAACATTATGCTAAGTGAAAGAAGCCAATTATAGAAGACCACAGATTATACGATTCCATTTATATGAATTGTCCAGAATATTAATCTATAGAAAATGGAAGTAGATTAGTGGTTGCCTAGGGCTGGGAAAGTTGAGGAAAAGAAGGACTTCAAATGAGCATAGGTTTCTTTTTGGGGTGATGCAAATGTTATCAAAACTGACTATAGTGATGATTGCATAACTCTTTGAACATACTAAAAACCACTGGAATACACAGTAAAGTAGGTGAATTATATGATATGTGAATTGAATATCAATAAAACTTAAAAAACACAAACTTTTGGTCATCACTTATATTTTAATAGGTTGTTTCTAACTACTCATTATTATAAACAATATTCTGAAAAATAGTTCTCATTAAAAATAAAAGAACTGTACAGGTGTCAGCTTAACATGACTGTTAATTTGGTTCTCCTATACTAAAAGTAGGCTTCCCTGATAGCTCAGTTGGTAAAGAATCTGCCTGCAATGCAGGAGACCCTGGTTCGATTCCTGGGTCGGGAAGATCTGCTGGAGAAGGGATAGGCTACCCACTCCAGTATTCTGGCCTGGAGAATTCCAAGGACTGTATAGTCCATGGGGTTGCAAAGAGTCGGACACAACTGAGCGACTTTCACTTCAAACTAAAAGTAGGTTGACTGTGCTACTTCCCAAAAGTCAGCATCAGCAGAAATTACTGGAATAACCCACTTGTTTCTTCATGCTGTATGTAAAAATATAGACTACTGCCATCACTAGCAATTATCAATATGATTTCTAGAAAGTTCAGTTCAGCTCAATGTCTCTTAAAGAGCTTAACAGAAAAATAAGACTGCTTTCAATAGGAAAAATATGAATCTTTTGCAACTTTATACCTGTAGTATTTAAAATTTTTAAGTCTTAAATTTTTAAGACTTTAAAGACTTAAAATTTTAAGTCTTTAAAACTTAAAACATTTCAAGTTTATTGTTTTACTTCTGTGTTGTTTAAAGCTATAAACTTTTTCAATCCAGCAAACATAATGAACTTAATTTAAATATTTTAAATTTATAATTGATAATATCACAATCTATGTAACAAAAAGAAATCTGACTTAGCTGGGATAATTAAAATATTATCCAGATAACTGCTTTTGTGATAATCTGTAGTAACCAGTAAGCTATACCTAACACCATAAGAATGGAATTTTCAAAGTGTTAGAATTAAAAGGACTGCAAGTTCTGGGTGCAATTAATGAAATGAGAACAAAACCCACCACACCAGCATTAGCATTTGGATCTGCCAAGAATTTTGAGATACTACATTATCATTTAATGAAATTAAAATGACAAAACTAATTTCATACATCAAATGTTTACTTCATCTAATAAATTTTCAAGACTAAATCTATAGATGTTCAGTTCAGTTCAGTTGCTCAATAGTGTCCGACTCTTTGCGACCCCATGAACCACAGCACGCCAGGCCTCCCTGTCCATCACCAACTCCCAGAGTCCACCCAAACCCATGTCCATTGAGTCGGTGATGCCATCCAACCATCTCATCCTCTGTCATCCCCTTCACCTCCTGCCCTCAATCATTCCCAGCATCAGGGTCTTTTCAAATGAGTCAGCTCTTTGCATCAGGTGGCCAAAGTATTGGAGTTTCAGCTTCAGCATCAGTCCTTCCAATGAACACCCAAGGCTGATCTCCTTGAGGATGGACTGGTTGGATCTCCTTGCAGTCCAAGAGACCCTCAAGAGTCTTCTCCAACACCACAGTTCAAAAGCATCAATTCTTCAGCACTCAGCTCTCTTTATAGTCCAACTCTCATATCCATAAATGACCACGGGAAAAACCATATGACTAGGCAGACCTTTGTTGGCAAAGTATTGTCTCACCTTTTTAACATGCTGTCTAGGTTGGTCGTAACTTTCCTTCCAAGGAGTAAGCGTCTTTTAATTTCATGGCTGCAGTCACCATCTGCAGTGATTTTGGAGCCCAAAAAAATAGTCTGACACTGTTTCCACTGTTTCCCTATTTGCCATGAAGTGATGGCACTGGATGCCATGATCTTAGTTTTCTGAAAGTTGAGCTTTAGGCCAACTTTTTCACTCTCCTCTTTCACTTTCATCAACAGGCTCTTTATTTCTTCACTTTCTGCCATAAGGGTGGTGTCATCTGCATATCTGAGGTTATTGATATTTCTCCTTGCAATCTTGATTCTAGCTTGTGCTTCCTCCAGCCCAGCATTTCTCATGATGTACTCTGCATACAAGTTAAATAAGCAGGGTGACAATATACAGCCTTGATGTACTCCTTTTCCTATTTGGAACTAGTCCTAACCCTAACCTAACCCTAACTCTAATTTTCCATGTCCATGTCCATGTTCCATGTCCAGTTCTAACTGTTTCCTGACCTGCCTATAGGTTTCTCAAGAGGCAGGTCAGGTGGTCTGATATTCCCAATAAATATTCAACACTAAATCTATAGATGTAATATAATAAAAACCTAAGTCAAATAAATATTTTGTGTTCCTGAATAATAGATGTTTTAATATATTTTAACTTCATGTTCTGGCATTCTCATCTCTTTAAGAATTTTCCACAGGTTGTGGTGATCCGCACAGTCAAAGTCTTTCGCACAGTCAATAAGGCAGAAATAGATGTTTTTCTGGAACTCTCTTGCTTTTCTGATGATCTAATGGATGTTTGCAATTTGATCTCTGGTTCCTCTGCCTCTTCTAAAACGAGCTTGAACATCTGGAAGTTCACGGTTCACATACTGTTGAAGCCTGGCTTGGAGAATTTTGAGCATTACTTTACCAGTGTGTGAGGTGAGTGCAACTGTGTGGTAGTTTGAGCATTCTTTGGCATTGCCTTTCTTAGGGACTGGAATGAAAATTGACCTTTTCAACCTGTGGCAGCTGTTGAGTTTTCCAAATGTGCTGGCATACTGAGTGCAGCACTTTCACAGCATCATCGTTTAGGATTTGAAATAGCTCAACTGGAATTCATCACCTCCACTAGCTTTGTTCGTAGGGATATTTCCTAAGGCCCACTTGACTTCACATTCCAGGATGTCTGGCTCTAAGTGAGTGCTCACACCATCGTGATTATCTGGGTCATGAAGATCTTTTTTGTACAGTTCTTCTGTGTATTCTTGCCACCTCTTAGTATCCTCTACTTCTGTTAGGTCCATACCATTTCTGTACTTCATTGAGCCCATCTTTGCATGAAATATTCTCTTGGTATCTCTAATTATCTTTAAGAGATCTCTAGTCTTTCCCATTTTATTGTTTTCCTCTATTTGATTGCATTGATCACCAAGGAAGGCTTTCTTATCTCTCCTTGCTATTCTTTGGAACTCTGCATTCAGATGCTTATATCTTTCCTTTTCTCCTTTGCTTTAGTTTCTCTTCTTTGCTTAGTTACTTAGAAGGCCTCCTCAGACAACCATTTTACCTTTTTGCATTTCTTTTCCTTGGGGATGGTCTTGTTACTGCCTCCTGTACAATGTCAGAAACATGGGTCTATAGTTCTTCAGGTAGTCTATCATCTAATCCCCTGAATTTATTTATCACTTCCACTGTATAATCATAAGGGATTTGACTTAGGTGATACCTGAATGGTCTAGTGGTTTTCCCTACTTTCTTCAATTTAAGAATGAATTTGGCAATAAGGAGTTCATGATCTGAACCACAGTCAGCTCCAGGTCTTGTTTTTGCTGACTGTATAGAGCTTCTCCACATTTGGCTGCAAAGAACATAATCAATCTGATTTTGGTGTTGACCATCTGGTAATGTCCACATGTAGAGTCTTCTCTTGTGTTGTTAGAAGAGGGTGTTTGCTATGACCAGTGCGTTCTCTTGGCAAAACTCTATTAGCCTCTGCCTTGCTTCATTCTGTACTCCAAGGCCAAATATGCCTGTTACTCCAGGTATCTCTTGGCTTCCTACTTTTGAATTCCAGCCCTCTATAATGAAAAGGACATCTTTTTTGGGTGTTAGTTCTAGAAGACCTTGTAGGTCTTCATAGAACCATTCAACTTCAGTTTCTTCAGCGTTAGTGGTTGGGGCATAGATTTGGATTACTGTGATATTGAATGGTTTGCCTTGGAAATCTTATTAGCAACCTACAAAGTAACTGAAAACTATTATTAGAAAATGTTCTCAGAACTACAAAAATATATATACAGGTGGATAAGATACTATAAATAGCTTTTATAGGTCACATTCTATGATTTATATGGCTAACCTTTTTCAAAAGGAGTTTGAATTAAAAATAGCAAAAAGTTTTACCTGTAAGATTCTAGAAGATCCACAATTTCAGTCTGACCAAAGTGTTTAGCCCAATCTAAAGCCATCCTGACAAAATTCAAAGGTATCAAATTAAAAAAGAGAAATAATGTTCTCAAAATTAGGAAACTAGTTACTCAAAGTTATTCATTCATCAATTAAAGTAGAGATGTATGAGCAATTTTACACAACAGCTTTCATTTATTTTTTAAGTTTTTCTTTTTTATTTTTTTAAGCAACTTTATTTATTTACTGGCTGTGTTGCATGGTCTGCGGGATCTTAGTTGCCAACCAGATATTAAACCCATGTCCCCTGCAGTGGAAGTTCAGAGTCTTCATTACTAGACCACCAGGGAAGTCCCCTCACAATAGCTTTTAATATAAAGGCAAATATAAGAAATCAAAACAGACATATGTAGCTATACAAAGGTATACAAAGGATGGATGCAATTAAAAATTACCAGCCATTTGATGCTTTACTGTGAACATTGGCTCCCATGCTAATTAACTGTTCTACTTGACTTGAGAAACCTCGTCCTGCAGCAACCATCAGAGCTGTTGCACTGGTTTCACTGTGTCTATAATCAACTAAAAGAAAGAAAAGGTATGTAAATGTTAAATGTTCAAATTACTTAAACACATTTTAATTTACTTGAATGTTAAGAGAATTAACCTAGGACATGGTCATTTACCTAAATATATAACAGCACTGTATAAGCCTTAACTCAGATCATCCAAGATCTGATACTGATGTGTCATTAGTATAAGCAGGATAAAGTAAGTACCACAAGTTGGAAGGCAGGAGGAGGAGAGACAGTGTTAATCAAAATAGAAAGGAAAGCTACTAACTTGTTGAACTATTAAGTAACCTTCTTAAATCTAGATTCTGACTTAATCAAATGACCAGATATAATTAAAAAGTTAATTGTCATCAGAATCTAGTAGTGAAAGCTTAAAAGGGCAAATGAAAAATTTAAAATGACTTTTTTACATCCTTTTATTTTGCTTTTATTCCCCCATCAATCCAGGGTCATCTTATAAGATGCTTAAAGAGAGTAACACTGGCAGAAAGTTTACTTCCCATAAAACCCTCCATGAGAAAAAAAATAAACTTTTATTGAATTTAAATTCCATCTTAAAATATATTTCAAGCAATGCGATATATTATAATTACTTAGAACTAATGTTCATTAAGTACAAAATTGCTAATTTCAGAAAGAAATCACTACTGATAAAAACCCTCTATAGTAAAACAGGTTAACAACCCTCTAAAACATGGTATCAAATATTAATATAAACCAATGGTTCTTAAGGTAGACAGGGGGACTTATAAGAGAATTACCTCAGGCTTTTTATTTCTGAAAGCACAGATAGCTATGCCTTAATTCTAGATTCAGATTCAGTAGTCTGGGGTGGGAAAGCACATGCATTATTAAAAAGATCTGCAAAGATTATGATTTACGTTCACTATATGAGAATTACTACTTCAATGTAGTAATTCAATTCAATTAGGGGTACAAATAAGCGTGGGAGTTTGAAAACCAAAAATTCACTAATACTTTTTCCTTCAAGGGGTGGAGCCTAATTCGCCTCTCCTTGAGTGTGAGCAGGACTAAGTGACTGATTCTAGCAAACAGAATAAAGTGGAAAAAAGGGTGTGCCACTTTGGAGACTAGGACATGAAAGGTACCTACAGTTTCCTGCTTGCTTTTCCTTTTTCCCTTTTGAATCACACACTCTGGGAGAAGCCAGCTGTCACTTTCTGAGAAGAACAAGGCAATCCTATGGACGGTCCAGATGGCAAAGAACAGAGGCCTTCTGCTAATAGCAGAGACAAACTGAGTTCTCTGACCAACAGCCACAAGAGTGAGCCATCTTAGAAGCAGATCCTCAGTCTCAGTAAACTTTCAGATGACTGCAACCCCTGCCAACAGCTTAACTATCAGTCTACAAGTGACTAGGAGCCAGAACCACTCAGTTAAAGCACTCCCAGATTCTTGACTCTCAATAACTATGTAAAATAATAAACGTCTTAGGTTGCTAAGTTTGGGAATCATTTCTTACACAGCAAAAGATGACTAGCATCCAGCATTCCACGGAATGCCTAGTCCTACTAAACCAGCTAATTACTACCTGGCTACACAAGATCACACAGGAAAATTGACATAGTTAAAAAGAAATCTATGAAGCCAAAGGTTTCCTGGATCACATGAAGTATTTTCAACTTCTGTTACCTTAAAATTAAGCATTGAGATTTTAGAAGAGAAATAAAAATATGGAAAGTAAATTACTGTTCATAGAGATATGCTAACATTTATTTTAGTTCACTACACGTGGCTTAAGACATTAGAATACTGGGCTCTGAAAAATGTCCAATAAAACTATAAAGGAGAGATGACCATTATCAAAGTAATAATCTAGTAGTCACAAAAGAAATATCTAAAAAGAGGGTCAAAGATAATACAAAAATACTTTAAAATGTTTCATAAATGTTTTAAAGCAATGTGTCTCAGAGTTCAAATTTCCTAACTTATGGATAGAAACCTAAATGAAGTAGGCATTGGACCATATTAGACCATATTAGACCATTTCAAGCATAAAAAAAAAATAAAAGCAAAGGCCCAAAGATGGGAATGAGACAGCATATATGAAGAGCAAGAAGATAAGAGTGGCTAAATTACAGTGAACAAGGCAAACAGTAGAAAATGAGATTTAAAAAGACTATCAGAGACTAAATCAGGGGAAAAGACTTTGATTTTTATTCAAAGTGTAATTGAAAGCCATTGGAGAGTTGAGAAGAGAAGTGGCATGATCCAATTTCCTTTTCGAAAGGATCAATCCGATTGTTCTCTGGAGAACAGACTATAAGTAACGTAAGAATAGAAGCTGTTAACAGGTCAGTGTAACAGTCCAGGAGAAAAACGCTGGCTTGGGCTAGATGGCAGCAGTATAGGCAGTAAAATATGGTGAGATTCAGGATTTATTTATAAGGTAAAACTAACAAGATTTGCTAATGGATTACACGTGAGGTATGAGAGCAAAGTCAAGGATGATTTTATATTTTGTTACCTTAGCAACTAGGTGAATGGTAGTACAGTAAGGTTAGATTCAGTGTGCTTGGGATGGCCAGGCACTTGCATTTTTAATGGGGTCTGAAACTGATAATGATCACTAGAGGAACATTCACAAAATAGCAGGTTGAGAGAGAGATTAGGAGATAGAAAATCAAGTTGTTTGGTGTAAATCTAGCTTTATTCCCCTTACAGACTTCCAACTGGAAATGTCAAGTAGTGAGGTATATTGAAGTGAAGCGGGAGGTCAGGATTAGAGACGACATAAAGTCAGGAGTCATTTTAAATAAATATTTAAAGCTATGACTAGATGAGATTCAACTTAGGTGTAAGTGTAAAGAGAAGTAAAGTTTAAGGACTGAGGGCCAGGACATTCCATATTTGGAGGTCAAGAAAAAGAAAAAAATCCTGCCAAGGAAACCAAGACCTACCAGTCAGGGAGACGAGAAGAAAATAAATCAAGTATGGAATATCAGAAGTAAACTGAAGAACATGTTTCAAGAAGGGAGTGGTCAATTATAATAATGCTGAGAAGTTCAAGTGAGGGGATAAACTATTTGACACCTAAGTCCCTTTCAGTACTGACGTTCCATTACCATCATTCTACCTTTTGTCTAAAAGCCTTCAGGGTTCTAAAACTCACCTCTGATTATTAATATCCATTATATTCAACTAATGAAATCAGAATAAATCATTAGTGAAAATACGTCACATGATATAATGCAGGTACATGTGAATCAGAACTTGAGCCTAAATAACTAAAGGTATACTAAAATTTTTCACTTATTGAAGGAATAATCTAGAGCAAAAGATAGTAATATTTTTCCATGTTTTGAAATCATAAATCTCTTTGAAAATCCAAGACATTTGGATTTTCAAGGGGGAAGAGGGGTGATTTTGGAGTGAGTATATTTATATCACAAATCTTATACACATAAAAATACTTTTGCATATAATTATCATATATTTACAGACCCCATAAAACTGTTCTGGAGACATTAGGCTAAGAATCCTTGATTTAATACAATACTATTCTATTGTACAATATCTATTCTACTATGCTAATAAAAAAAATCCTCACTTGTATATTTGAAATAAGTACTCCAAAAGAACAAATTATTGGTCATGAACAAAAACTGAATTTTGAATTTTATGAATTAAACTATATCTCTATCATAATAAATAACTGCAAGAGTAATTTAAAAAACTGAAATAATTTATACTTACCACTAACATTTTCAGTTAAAATAAGGTGAAAGACCTGAGCAAAGGCATCAACATCTTTATGCAGCCATATGTCAGAAAGACAAGCATCCATTTCCTTTATTAACCATGGTTCAAGGCAATTCACATCTTTTTCTGTCTTCAAAAAGAAGCAAAAATTATAAATTACTTAACCTTTGCTGGCAAAGAACACAAGATGGCCATAATGACCATAAGAACTGTTAGTCATACAGTGTTATATCAAAGGATTTGACATAAAAGTTTGTCTTTTCATCATAAACATTACCATTCCCAATACTGTATCTTGTTTTCACATTCATCTTTTATCTGAGAATGAGCTTGTCAACAAAGCAGTATGATCCAGTCACAATATTAACTGTGCTTCTGACACAACGTGCTAAATATACCTGCAGATCAGTGGTCTTCCCTTCCAACTGTACCACAGAGGAAGTATCACCTGGAGCTTGTCAACACTGAAGCCAAGTCCCACCCCAGAGCAAGTACATCAGAATTTCAGATGGAGGCCAGATTCCACAGGACTTTAAATGTTCCTTGGGAGATGCTAATATGTAGCCAGACTTAAGAATCACTAACTTACAGGATCAAAATGCTATTCACCGAACCAAATGGATGTTCCCAACACTAAATAACAATTTTTAAACATTCTTTAAAAGTATACATTCTTTACAAGAATAGTTCATTTGGATGCATCAGAACTTTAAACAATGGGAGAAAACTGCCAAGCATATTTGCATTCTCATGCTCAATACAGTTTAATTCCTTTTCTAAAAAATATACAGTCCCAGCCATTAATCTAATTGCCAATGCCTTTTTAAGAACTCTGAGTGAAAGTCGCTCAGTTGTGTCCAACTCTTGCAACCTGTGAGGCTCCTCTGTCCATGGGGATTCTCCAGGCGAGAATACTAGAGTGGGTTGTCATGTCCTTCTCCAGGGGATCTTCCTAACCCAGAGATTGAACCCAGGTCTCCCACACTGCCTGCAGATTCTTTACCATCTGAGCCACCAGGGAAGCCCTTAAGAATTCTAAACCACAATCAAAGACCAGAAGGAACCTAGGAAATTCATTAGGTTGTTTTCAAATAGACTTCATGGAACCCAAAGTAGCAGAAGCCCCGCCTAGGGAGTAGAGGTGGAGAGTGAGGGATGAGTTGGCAGGATGTCTACAAAAAAGATTTTGTAGAAAGATTTTGTGGCAAAATAAAAGGGAGAAAAGAAGAAGAAACTGAGATCTATGATGTGTAACTGACTTTACAGTCACATAGCTTTGTGGTGGGGAGAAGGCAATGGCAGCCCACTCCAGTCCTCTTGCCTGGGAAATCCCATGGAGGGAGGAGCCTGGTGGGCTGCAGTCCATGGGGTCGAAAAGAGTCAGACATGACTGAGCAACTTCACTTTCACTTTTCACTTTCATGCACTGGAGTAGCAAATGGCAACCCACTCCAGTGTTCTTGCCCGGAGAATCCCATGGATGGGGGGGCCTGGTGGGCTGCCATCTATGGGGTCGCACAGAGTCGGACATGACTGAAGCAACTTGGCAGGAGCAGCAGCAGCAGCTTTGTGGTGGAAACACTGGTCTTGATTATACTTGCCTTAATACCAACAGTCTTTTCTCAGTGTTTTCCTAACTTAGCTAATCTTACATTGCTTAGCTCATAGGTCCTTAAATTTTTGACATGATAAAATATCAAGCAATAATAATGTATATACATAATAACTATAACTATTTTCTTGAAACAATTTATAGAAAATATTGAAATAATTTAACTCAGAATGAAACAATAAAAGATGTCTCATTATTTGAAAAAAAAGTTTATAGAAAGTTATTCTGAAAAATGTGTTGTAGTCTAAGATAAAGTAAGGGAATTATGCTTTAATAATGCAATAAAAATTATAATCTCATAAAATACTGTTTACACAATTTTCTCTCAAACTATCAGTGTAAAACCACAGAGGTCTTACCAGCTGACTGAAGACAGCGTCACCACCATCATCCAATAAATCATACTCTTCAGTCACATTTGGGATAGCTCTCTGTCTCTGAGATTCAGGCTTGAAAGTATTCTCTTGAGCTGAGTACCATTCTGTAAGTGTGGTTTGTTGTTTTTCCTCTAAATTAATTACCAAAGAAAATAAGTAGACACATTCTTTGTTTTATGAAACACATTTCTTTAAAAAAATAAGTGAATTTGAAAATACCTAAAAGTTGGCCTCATTTTAAAGTTACTTTAAAAAATTAATTAATTAGAAACATTCAATAAAACATGTTATGCTGAACCAAAAGGAGACATGAAACTGCTTTAAAAAACTTCATCTGTTCATCTACTGGTAAGAAGTTTACTTCTATATAAGTACATAATTTAATGAACAGTATTTTATCCATGTGACAAATATTGTTTAAACCAATGACTAATATCCATATGGCACTTTGAAGGAAATCATTTACTGAACTTCTACCACTATGCTAGTTGTTTGAGATACAAGTTATGATCAGAGCAAGAAATTTTATAATGTACATATTAGTGATTCAACATTGCACTGTGAAACAGGCATTGCTAATTGCTTTTTTCAAGCAAAGAATCCAAAGAAGTTAAGATTATTTGTCCAAAGTTATACTAACTAAACAAAGGAATCAAAACTTGAAGTCTTCCATCATGAATAATGTAGTTAAAAGTAACCAGAAGGAACTTAACCTTAATTCAAAAGTGGACATATAGCATAAATCATAAGAGATGTATTAATAGGCAGGTCATGCTACATTCAAAATTCAGATGCAATTCATAACAATATCAAGATTTGAAGAACTTGACAATTATAACAAAGATGAGCCTTTCATCACTCACAACTCTTTGCACTTCCTCACCCGCCTCTCGCTCCCACTCTGTAACATATGCTGGGGGACAGCCAGCATATCATCTCTCCCTACTTAAAACAGTGGCTGAATCTTTGGATGCAGACACTCAGCCTACCCAGCTCTGGCATTCCCTTTCAATTCCTCTCCATAGATTATAACTCGTGGACATAAACCACAATATAAAAGGTCCATTTGGGACAGTAGTCTAATATAATATTCTACAACTATACACAGAGAGAAATACTTTCAAGTATCCTTGTATCTGCACACTATAAGACTGGAGTACTCTAAAATGTCAGTATCAATAGTAATTTTCTTTTATATTTGTTTGATAAAGAGCTTACCTCGCTGTTTTTCCTTTTTGTATTTTAACATTTCTTTGTTTGTATATCCAGTAGTTCTTAAAATGTCTTCCAAAAACATTTCTTTTACTTCAAATGGTCTTCCCTGTACTAAATAATAGGAGTATTTTAAACAGTCAACTTGCATCTCAGAGATAATTTGCATAAAAACATGAGATTCTCAAATTAATAAATCTGAGTATTAATCCAAAGGCAATTCCATAGATCAAGTAATCCTCATATTGCCCTTTAAATATAACTTTGATAGACACCTGTTTATTTGCATGTTTTTTCAAGTGTTTGCTATTCACCTGTATGTCTGGCATTACACTAGGTACTAGGAATATAAATGGCAAGTAGAAACAGAGTTCCTCCTGTTCTCCTGAAGCTTAAAGATTGCAGTCTAGCAGGAGAGTCAGACCTTAATCCAGTAATTCAGAACAACAATGTAAAAATAAAGTTGTGAAAAGTCCTATGAGAGAGAAGTACAAGATACCATGACAGTACATAATAAGAGAACCTGGGTAAGACAAGAAAAACATCTTCACCGAGAAAAATGAGAACCAAGAGAAGGAGGTAAACAAAATAACTAAGCTACACAAAGAGGAAAGAGTATAATATGAAGAAGAAGAAAAAAAAAAAACAGTATGCACAAAGGTCCTATGGTGGGAAAGAGTATGGTGTTCTCAAGGAACTAAAAAGCCAAGCTATTTGGAACATGATGTGAGAAGTGATGTGGAGAGGGGGCTATAGTTCAAGATGAGGCTGAAGAAACAAGTCTTATTAAGGGTTTAGGTCTTTATTCTGAGGTAAAGGTCATTCAAAGTTTTAAGCTCATGAGAGTGTTTAAATCATCAAAATTCCACTTCAGAAAAGAACACTCTGGCTGAAACCTGGGGAATGGATTTAAAACAGAGCAGAGTAGATGGAACAGACTAGGCAGGGGCAATTAAAATTCTTCAGGCTGAAGAGGACAATGACCTGAATAAGACTGGTGACAGTAAAAATGGAAGCAGACAGACTCTAGATAGACAGGAAGTAAAATCCACAGAACTCAGTATTAGATTAAATATGGAGGAATGATAAGGAAGTATCAACCACAGCTCTTAAAAGTCTAGCTTAAAAACCTGGATAGAGGAAGATGTCATTCTCTGAGGTTGACAAGGAAAGCTAAAGACAAACAAGTTGGCTTCTGGGAGTTGGGGTCTGGTATTATACATGTCAAATGTTAGTTGCCAAAATGAGCTTCCATTAGCAGATGCATAAATTTTATGTGCCTTCAGTTCAGTTCAGTCGCTCGGTCATGTCTAACTCTTTGCGACCCCATTAATCACAGTATGCCAGGCTTTCCTGTCCATTACCAACTCCCGGAGCTTGCTCAAACTCATGTCCATCAAATCAGTGATGCCATCCAACCATCTGATCCTCTGTTGTTCCCTTCTCCTCCTGCCTCTAATCTTTCCCAGCATCAGGGTCTTTTCCAAACAGTCAGTTCTTCACATCAGGTGGCAAAAGTATGGGAGCTGCAGCTTCCAATGAACATTCAGGACCAATTTCCTTTAGGACTGACTGGTTGGATCTCCTTGCGGTCCAAGGGACTCTCAAGAGTCTTCTCCAACTCCACAGTTCAAAAGCATCAATTCTTTAGCACTCAGCTTTCTTTATGGTCCAACTCTCACATCCATACATGACTACTAGAAAAACCATAGCCTTGACTAGGCAGACCTTTGTTGGCAAAGTAATGTCTCTGCTTTTTAATATGCTGTCTAGGTTGGTCTTATGAACAAAAAGTCCTATAGGTTGTGACTTAGGTGATTTGGTCAATGGTATGATTAACTAAAACAGGCAACACAAAAGAAGCAGATTTTTTATTTTATATATTCCTCTTCTTTTATTTTTTTTAAATTTATTTATTTTAGTTGGAGGTTAATTACTTTACAATACTGTAGTGGTTTTTGCCATACATTGATATGAATCAGCCATGGGTTTACATGTGTTCCCCATCCGGAACTCCCCTCCCACCTCCCTCCCCACCCCATCCCTCTGGGTCATCCCAGTGCACCAGCCCAGAGCACCCTGTCTCATGCATCAAACCTGGACTGGCGATCTATTTCACATATGATAATATACATGTTTCAATGCTACTCTTTCAGATCATCCCACCCTCGCCTTCTCCCAAAGAGTCCAAAAGACTGTTCTATATATCTGTGTCTCTTTTGCTGTCTCACATATAGGGTTATCATTACCATCTTTCTAAATTCCATATATGTGTTAGTATACTGTATTGGTGTTTTTCTTTCTGGCTTACTTCACTCTGTATAATAGGCTCCAGTTTCATCCATCTTATTAGAACTGGTTCAAACACATTCTTTTTAGTATATGCGCTGCCAAAGCAAGCACCAAACGCATTCTTTTTAATGGCTGAGTAATATTCCATTGTGTATATGTACCAGAGCTTTCTTATCCATTCATCTGCCAATGGACATCTAGGTTGCTTCCATGTCCTGGCTATTACAAACAGTGCTGCAATGAACATTGGGGTACACATGTCTCTTTCAATTCTGGTTTCTTCGGTGTGTATGCCCAGCAGTGGGATTGCTGGGTCATATGGCAGTTCTATTTCCAGTTTTTTAAGGAATCTCCACACTGTTCTCCATAGTGGCTGTACTAGTTTGCATTCCCACCAACAGTGTAAGAGGGTTCCCTTTTCGCCACACCCTCTCCAGCATTTATTGCTTATAGACTTTTGGATAGCAGCCATTCTGACTGGCGTGAGATGGTACCTCATTGTGGTTTTGATTTGCATTTATCTGATAATGAGTGATGTTGAGCATCTTTTCATATGTTTGTTAGCCATCTGTATGTCTTCTTTGGAGAATTGTTTAGTTCTTTGGCCCATTTTTTGATTGGGTCATTTATTTTTCTGAAATTGAGCTGCAGGAGTTGTTTGTATATTTTTTAGAAAGGATTAGTATTCAGTTAGCGCATATTAGATGTGAACTGCTTATAAACTTCCTAAGTCCAAAGCTCTGGAGAACAGGTTGAATTGGGAAATAAAGATTCAGGAGTCATCCATAAAAGAGGAAGTAGAAGTCAAGGGTAAGAATGAGATCTTCCAGGGAAACAAACTATGCATTCCCAGTATCAAGTAGAGAGCAGCATAGAGCAGGAAAGAGAAAAAGCAAAGAAGTCAAAAAAGGAAGGGAAAGGAGGGGAAGGGGAGGGAAAAGAAGAGAGGAAGAGAAAAAAAGAATGGATTATGGGAATAATCCTCAAAAATACCAATATTTAAGCACCATGCAAAAGAAGCCCACAGAGAAGACCAAGAAAGTATAGGCTGTAATACAGAATGAGACTTAGGAAGCAGTGCTGGCAAACAGATGATGGGAATATAAGTATTTCACAAAAAAAGGGGGAATGATTACAAGAAATACTACAGCAATTTTAAGTAAGATTTTTATATAAAATTTGAATAATAGGCTTGGCAATTAAATCAGTTTCAAAACAATACTGTTAAGAATGCATAAATGAATAGCCCCATAAACTGCAGAAATGTGAATCATTTCAGCCTTTTGGAAAAGTAAAATGGCAAAACCATATTATTGTTAAAATTAAAAACAGACATACTTTTTACTCAACAATTTCACTTTTAAGAATCTATTCTCAGAAATAAGAGCACCTATATATACATATATAAGAATATATGTATAAGGATGTTCATAACAACAAGGTTTATAGTTGGCAAAAGGAAGGATCCAGGACCAATGTGAATGTCTAAAAATTAAGAAATGGTTAAATAAATCATGGTACATTCATATTAGGAAATATAAAAGTAGCTGTTCAATATAATAAACTACATCCTACATGTTTGAACTGAGGTAAACACAACTTTTTCAATTTTTGAGAAGAAAATTAATCATTTTGTTAAAGATTGGTGGAAAAATCAGGTATTATTAAAGGACAAGGACAAAAGTTCAGTGGCAACATACTCAGAAATACATGGGAAATAAACATGGGACTATGACTACTCTGTGAAAGAGTCTAGCAATAAAGGTGAAGCTGTAAGACAGAATTTAAAGAGGAATACAAAATTAAAACATATCTTCTTTTAAGACTAGAAAACTGGCTCACTACACAATACCAAAAAGTGAAAAAGGAGAGGATGAAAATATATAGAGATGACTGATTAAGCACATCTCAGAGAAAACAGAAAAGGATGCCCTATACATCAGAATATTCCTTAATATTTCTATTTCAATAAATAAAATCAAGCCAGAAAAGAATTCTTTCGTAAAATCCTAGAAGAAATCTGATAATTTTACTTACTATATATCACTGGACAGCTCCCAAAATATCTAATAAAAAGATTTACATCTAAGGCAGCACTAGAAAGAATTAGTTTCAAAGTTGGGTGCTTCTGCAGTAAATCTCTTAACTTTGTAAGTAAAAAATCACTAAATCGATCCCTTTCATGTACTTCATCCTGCAGTAAACAAAAACAAACCATGGAACAGTTAAAACATAAAATAAGTGAAGTCTTTAAAACTATGGAGCTGCTGAGTTTCACACTAAATAAAATTAAATGTGGACACAGTCAATTAGTGAAAATTTTGTTATACGGACAATTTAGAACTACTCAGATATTAACAATCTTCTGTGGGTAACGTACTGCCCTTTTTCCCACAGAATGTAAAACTGTAGAAACTAAAACAAATTCTGAATTAGTACAGTCTAATTTAATGTACTTTCAATAAATATAAAATCTATTTAAATATACTTCTGTTAGCATCAGGACCAGGTGCATATTGTGGTTTGAATGCAGAGAACTAATAACTCCAAAAGCTGCTTATCACAAGCTTATAGAATTTAATCTAAGTTTTCTGACACAAACTGGATAAAAGCTTAGAATTCTTTAATAAGGTGCTAATTCATCTACTTATTTCATCAGCAGCTAGTTAATTTAGCAGCTTAACCAGTAATTTAACTGACTTTAAGTATTCTCCTAACATATGGAAGAGAAAATAGATGACTAAGCACAGAGAAAAAAGAAAACTTTCTCTATTCTGGAGACTCTTGAAATACATGTAACATTTTTACATATAAAAAGCACTTTTTACAAAGCTATCTATTTTCACTCATGAAAACTGATGGCAAGAATATCTTTACTTAATATAAATATTTATTTCTAATAATTATGGAAAATAAAAAGTAACTTGATTAGAACAGCCTGTTTTAAAAAAAAAAAATTGGTTCTCACTTATACTCTATTCTAAAATCTTAACTAGCTATTTAAATTTAATTATTCTTACCACAATAACATGCGTCACAGTTGACAATGTACTATCTCCTGCCATCAGTGTACGAAGCAGTACCCCATTGGTGCAAAATGTCAGAAGTGTCTTTGGAGAAACCCTTTTTTAAAAAAAAAAACTACAATTACAAATCTTTTTTGCAATTAAAACATGGCCGTATTAAAATGCTAGTATCCTTAGTATTTTAGTAAGTATTACCAACATAACAGTGTACTGGTTCAGTTCAGTTCAGTCACTCAGACGTGTCCGACTCTTCACAACGCCATGAACCCCAGTATGCCAGGCCTCCCTGTCCATCACCAACTCCCAGAGTTTACTCAAACTCATCTCCATTGAGTCGGTGATGCCATCCAACCATGTAACCTTTTGTCGTCCCCTATTCCTCCTGCCCTCAATCTTTCCCAGCATCAGGGTCTTTTCAAATGAGTCAGTTCTTCACATCAGGTGGCAAAAGTATTAGAGTTTCGGCCTCAACATCAGTCCTTCCAAAGAACACTCAGGACTGATTTCCTTTACGATGGACTGGTTGGATCTCCTTGCAATCCAAGGGACTCTCAAGGGTCTTCTCCAACACCACAGCTCAAAGGCATCAATTCTTCGGCACTCAGCTCTCTTTATAGTCCAACTCTCACATCCATAAATGACTACTGGAAACCATAGCCTTGACCAGATGGACCTTTGATGGCAAAGTAATGTCTCTGCTTTTTAACATGCTTTCTCAGTGCAGTTCAGTTCAGTTGCTCAGTCGTGTCCAACTCTGCGACCCCATGAATCGCAGCACGCCAGGCCTCCCTGTCCATCGCCAACTCCGGAGTTTACTCAAATTCATGTCCATCAAGTCGGTGATGCCATCCAGCCATCTCATCCTCTGTTGTCCCTTTCTCCTCCTACCCCCAGTTCGTCCGAGCATCAGGGTCTTTTCCAATGAGTCAACTCCTCGCATGAGGTGGCCATAGTACTGGAGTTTCAGCTTCAGCATCAGTCCTTCCAATGAACACCCAGGACTGATTGCCTTTAGGATGGACTGGTTGGATCTCCTCGCAGTTCAAGGGACTCTCAAGGGTCTTCTCCAACACCACAGTTCAAAAGCATACATGACCACTGGAAAAACCATAGCCTTGACTAGATGGACCTTTGTTGGCAAAGTAATGTCTCTGCTTTTTAATATGCTATCTAGGTTGGTCATAACTTTCCTTCGAAGGAGTAAGCGTCTTTTAATTTCATGTCTGCAGTGATTTTGGAGCCCCAAAAAATAAAAGTCTGCCACTGTTTCCACTGTTTCCCCATCTATTTCCCATGAAGTGATGGGACCAGATGGCATGACCTTAGTTTTCTGAATGTTGAGCTTTAAGCCAACTTTTTCACTCTCCTCTTTCACTTTCATCAAGAGGCTTTTTAGTTGCTCTTCACTTTTTGCCATAAGGGTGGTGTCATCTGCATATCTGAGGTTATTGATATTTCTCCCGCCAATCTTGATTCCAGCTTGTGCTTCTTCCAGCCCAGCGTTTCTCATGATGTACTCTGCATAGAAGTTAAATAAGCAGGCTGACAATATACAGCCTTGACGTACTCCTTTGCCTATCTGGAACCAGTCTGCTGTTCCATGTCCAGTCCTAACTGTTGTTCCTGACCTGCATATAGGTTTCTCAAGAGAGAGGTCAGATGGTCTGGTATTCCCATCTCTTTAAGAATTCTCCACAGTTTATTTTGATCCACACAGTCAAAGGCTTTGGCATAGTCAATAAAGCAGAAATAGATGTTTTTCTGGAACTCTCTTGCTTTTTGGATGATCCAGCGGATGTTGGCAATTTGATCTCTGGTGCCTCTGCCTTTTCTAAATCCAGCTTGAACATCTGGAAGTTCACAGTTCAAGTATTGCTGAAGCCTGGCTTGGAGAATTTGGAGCATTACTTTACTAGCATGTGAGATGAGTGCAACTGCGTGGTAGTTGCAGCATTCTTTGGCATTGCCTTTCTTAGGAATTGGAATGAAAATTGACGTTTTCCAGTCCTGTGGCCACTGCTGAGTTTTCCCAATCTGCTGGCATATTGAGTGCAGCACTTTCACAGCATCATCTTTCAGGATTTGAAATAGCTCAACTGGAATTCCATCGCCTCCACTAGCTTTATTCGTAGTGATGCTTTCTAATGCCCACTTGACTTCACATTCCAGGATGTCTAGCTCTAGGTGAGTGATAACACCATCATGATTATCTGGGTCGTGAAGATCTTTTTTGTACAGTTCTTCTCTGTATTCTTGCCACCTCCTCTTAATATCTTCTGCTTCTGTTAGGTCCATACCATTTCTGTCCTTTATCAAACACATCTTTGCATGAAATCTTCCCTTGGTATCTCTAATTTTCTTGAAGAGATCTCTAGTCTTTCCCATTCTGTTGTTTTCCTCTATTTCTTTGCATTGATCGCTGAGGAAGGCTTTCTTATCTCTCCTTGTTATTCTTTGGAACTCTGCATTCAAATGGGTATATCTTTCCTTTTCTCCTTTGCTTTTCACTTCTCTTCTTTTCACAGCTATTTGTAAGGCCTCCTCAGACAACCATTGTGCCTTTTTGCATTTCTTTTCCACGGGGATGGTCTTGATCCCTGTCTCCTGTACAATATCATGAACCTCTGTCCATAGTTCACCAGGAACTCTATATATCAGATCTAGTCCCTTAAATCTATTTCTCTCTTCCACTGTATAGTCATAAGGGATTTGATTTAGACCATACCTGAATGGTCTAGTGGTTTTCCCTACTTGCTTCAATTTAAGTCTGAATTTTGCAATAAGGAGTTCATGATCTGAGCCACAATCAGTTCCCGGTCTTATTTTTGCTGACTGTATAGAGCTTCTCCACCTTTGGCTGCAAAGAATATAATCAATCTGATTTTGGTGTTGACCATCTGGTGATGTCCATGTGTAGAGTCTTCTCTTGTGTTGTTGGAAGATGGTGTTTGCTATGACCAGTGCGTTCTCTTGGCAAAACTCTATTAGCCTTTGCCCTGCTTCATTCCGCACTCCAAGGCCAAATTTGTCTGATACTCCAGGTGTTTCTTGACTGCCTGCTTTTGCACTCCAGCCCCCTATAATGAAAAGGACATCTTTTTTGGGTGTTAGTTCTAGAAGGTCTTGTAGGACCATTTATTTGGCTTGTCTTAGTTTTGGCATGCAGGATCTAGTTCCCCAACCAGGGATCGAACCCAAGCCTACTGCACTGGGAGCACTGAGTATTAGCCACTGGACTACTCTAGGTTGGTCATAACTTTCCTTCCAAAGAGTAAGTGTCTTTTAACTTCATGGCTGCAGTCATGCCATCTGCAGTGATTTTGGAGTCCCCAAAAATAAAGTCAGCCACTGTTTCCACTCTTTCCCTATCTATTTGCCAACAGATGGGACAGGACGTGGTGATCTTAGTTTTCTGAATGTTGAGCTTTAAGCCAACTTTTTCACTCTCCTCTTTCACTTTCATCAAGAGGCTTTTTAGTTCTTCTTCACTTTCTGCCATAGGGTGGTGTCATCTGCATATCTGAGGTTATTGGTATTTCTCCCTGCAATCTTGATTCCAGCTTGTGCTTCATCCAGCCCAGCGTTTCTCATGATGAACTCTGCATATAAGATAAATAAGCAGGGTGATAATGTACAACACTGACATACTCCTTTTCCTGTTTGGAACCAGTCTGCTGCCCATGTCCAGTTCTAACTGTTGCTTCCTGGCCTACACAGATTTCTCAAGAGGCAGGTCAGGTGGTCTGGTATTCCCATCTCTTTCAGAATTTTCCACAGTTTATTGTGATCTACACAGTGAAAGGCTTTGGCATAGTCAATAAAGCAGAAACAGATGATTTTCTGGAATTTTCTTGCTTTTGCGATGATCCAGTGGATGTTGGCAATTTGATCTCTGGTTCCTCTGCCTTTTCTAAAACCAGCTTGAACATCTGAAGTTCATGATTCACGTATTGCTGAAGCCTGGCTTGGAGAATTTGGAGCATGACTTTACTAGAGTGTGAGATGAGTGCAACTGTGTGGTATGCCTTGGAAACGAACACAGATCATTCTGTCATTTTTGAGACTGCATCCAAGTTCTGCCTTTTGGACTCTTTTGTTGACTATGATGGCTACTCTATTTCTTCCTAGGGATTCTTGCCCACAGTAGTAGATATAATGGTTATCTGAGTTAAATTCACCCATTCCAGTCCATTTTAGTTCGCTGGTATACATGTAGTGTATTGGTATACATATACATCTAGTGTACTGGTATACATGCTTTATTAGCAAAGTTATATGAAATACATATTTTATGTTTGATAATATCACAAATTTATTATTACTAATAGCCTTTTTTTTTTTATTTATTTTTTTTTTTTAGCTTCGCCCCATTGGCTCCTCAGCCAAGCACATACACCAAATGTCTGAACCTGCGGTTCCTCTCGTATACTAATAGCCTTTTATTAATTAATTATTTTGTTAAAGAGTACAAAGAGATTGTTTTTAAGATCCCAACCATTTTTAACTTGAGGAAAACAGTATATCATAAATGAGATCAGCTTTTTGAATCATTATACCCAAATAACTATGAGCAAAGAAATGGTACTACCTGTCAAGAAGGCACTACTAAGTACTACTAATATCAATAACAATAATAATAATGAATTCAGTCACTAACACTTACTGAGTGCTTACTGTAAACTTCACATCAAACCTGTGCTCTAGATGCTTTCATTAACCGCATACTACAGATGAAGAAACTAAGACTCAAAGAGGTGATACAACTTGCACTTTATCATGAAACTATGAAACAGGATTTCTTTTCAAACTATTTATTTATTCAAAACCTCAATAAGTTTAGACATGACCTCAATGTTCTGTTCGCAAACTTACTTGAAGCAAAATGACCACCTCATTTTTCAACACATTCTCTATGTTTAGTGAAATACAAATATTTAGTCTTTTCTAAGAATGATAAAAGGTTACAGGTGAATTGTCTTTACCTGCTTTCTAAACGAATCTGATACCCAATTGTTTGACCAATCCTTTCTCTCCTCTCTGCAGCAACTCTTTCAGCCACAGCAATAGCTGCTAATCGTCTTGGTTGAGTACAAAATATACGGCAGGGAATACCATTTTTAAAGCAATCATCTAAAAGGAACTGAGGAATCTGAAACAAATTTTAAAGTACTATTAAGATGGCATAACTGTATATCCAGAAAATCTATGTCAACTGAAAAATCATTAGAACTAAAAAAGTTATGTAACATGTCCAAACATAAAAAAAAAAAACCCTTTCATGTTAACTGCTAATAATCAGCTAAAAAAATGTAATTTAAAAAGATTTTGTTCACAATAGAAACTAAAACACTTAAAAACAAAAGTATAAAGAAACAGTTAAGGTTTACATGAAAAAGATTATAAAACACTACTAAAAAACATAAAGGATGGGAACATTCTAAAAAAATATGACATATTCCTGGGCAGGAATAATCAATATTGCAAAAATGTCAATTCTCTCCAAAATATCCTATAAAGTCAATGAAATAAAATTCTGTTGGACTCTTTTAAATAGCGAAAAGTATAAAGAAATCAGAAATAGCCTAATAGAAGGACTGCAAACACTCTTATATAATTAAGTTCAAACAGGTCAAAAAGATTTAAAATATAAGGTAAAAGTCTTACCAACCCCTACCATTACCAACAGTCCTCTCCACAAAAGTAACTACTGGTTAAGTTTCTCATAAACTCTTTTGGGGGGAAAATATGTTTATACAACTTAAAATATTTGTGTATATAAACAGGCTTTTATTCCCATGAAGTCATTATTATACTTAATGTTTGTAATCTGCTGATGTCACTTAACAACATATCAGATCTACCTAATCCATTTTAACAGCTGCACATTCCATCTAATGGATGTGCTATAATTTAACAAATACGATTACATATAATGTCCAGCTTTTTTAGGTTTGTTATTATTGATGTTGTTGCTTGCTATAAAAGAACACTGTACTGAGCATCTATCCTCAAATACTTTTGCAAAGACAAACATATGCTGAGTCAAAGAGTATATAAATTTAATTTTCATAAAAATGATCAATCAGCCCTTCAAAACAATTTATACTTTTATCAAAAGAGCAGAAGATGTTGTTTTCTCAATACCTATGCAAATGCTGGATTTCATGAATTTTTAAATTTCAGCCAAACTAGTAGTTTAAAAACTATAATTATGTTTACTTTGTATATGTAGTATAAATTTGATGCAAAACTATCACATGAAGTAAAATATTCTTCTTCTATAAACAACAAAGTAGAAACAAACCTGTGTAGTCTTTCCAGATCCAGTTTCTCCGACAATCAAAACTACTTTATTTTCCTTAATTATTTTAACAATTTCCTCTTGTTTTTCAAACACTGGCAGAGATTGTCTGAAAGAATCAAATTCAGATTCTCCTCTTTTTACTGGAATCTGAGGTATGCCATTGTTGAGTCGCCCACTTGTCTTGCTCATTTCCCGATTTTCTTTGAAAATAAATCAGAGAACAAAAAAAAATTTATGATCAACAATACAGTTAAAAACATAAGTAAGTAATTAGTACCTTCTAAGTGTTTCTTCTCTACTCAGTCAACATAAAATTAGCAAGCAGTACCTCAGCTGCTTAACTCCTACACAGTATTCTTAGAGAACACTTTACACGTTTTGATATCAATTAGATGGCAAACTTCTCAGAAGTATTCCTAGTGTATAATGTTTTAAAATGAACAAAAATCATTAAAAATAAAATCCAATTTTGATATCCTAAAATGATTCTCAAACTTGTTTCTATCAATTAGAACAAAATTTTAGAGTAGGAAACAATATACATTATACTTGTAAAGTCTATTACATGCAGTATGAAAACACACATGAAAAAGAAAAAACCCCTCTTGAAGTTAGCATGTGATCAAACAGAATAACGTGTAAACTTAAGGCTTTAATGCTTAACAAATCTCCTAATTGTGCATTTTAGCCAACATCTATATTTAAGCAGGTAAGAATAAAAAAGGCATGATGTGTTTTATATTCTTCACGTAACTTAAAATATTTTTTTGTGTGAAAGTATTTTTATTAATAAAGCTCCTTGATAGCTAGGACCATGCATTTTCTACATTCTGCAAACCTACTTCACCAACAGAAACTCTGTCACTGGAGATAACAAAAGAAATAAACTTCTCATTAGGAAAATTATTTTTCCAAACAGTAAAATTACAACTTCACTTTATAACCTAAATATATATATTTATCTACTTCTGAGCAAGTTAATATACTGAAGACTCTGTCCTATCTCTTCGCAGAAGCTGAAACTCTAATTCAAAATTCCACTCGTAGTGTATCATGGCAGCATAATATATAACAGTAAAGTCCAGACCTTGGAGTCAAACCCCAGCTCTGCAGTTTACTAGCTGATTGAGCGGCCTTGAACAAATTATTAAACTTCTCTGAGCCCAGTTTCTTCACCTGTGAAATAGGGGAAATTCTTACCTTGGAAGGGTTGCCATGAGGCTCTATATCAAGTTTACAATGCTGTCCAGCACACAATAAGTGCTCAATAAATGGTTAGCTATTACTATAACATGTAAAAAAAGAAACAAAAACAAAAACCCTGTCTAACTTAATGACATGCCTTAACACTGCATTTCATTACAAAACTTACAAATTCTAATCATTTCAAACAAACTTATTCACAGTAAGAAATCTTATTTAATGTTGTTTTAAAATGTTAAAAAATTTTAAATGTTAAGTGGAAAAAGAATAGTCATTCAATAAAAGGATAAACAAGGAATCTCCCCAGAAAATACATACCAGCTTCAACAGCAAACACATTTCCTCTTTCTGTTTTAGGCAGAAGTTCAGTACGCTCTTTATTGGTGACAGGAAATCTCTGAATTAGGCTCCTAACAGCATGTTTTGTATTATGAGTCAAATTACAGGTCATCATTGCATGAGCTGTTTCTGATCCATCTTTCTTCTTCACAGTTAGGTATCTATTTGCTCCCTTTCTGAATATTAATAAAAATCATTTATTTACTATATAAGTCAATGTGTTCACATATGATGTATGGCTACTTAGAAAACATGTCTCAAGCAAAACATTGAAAAAGATCAAAATGCTTTGAGATAAGATGCTGAAAATCTCCAAAAAATTCAGTAAAGAGGAATTGAGTGCTAAAGCGGCCACAGGACCATTTTCAATTAAAATTTAAAAATGCTGCAAATCCAGTTTTAATCAGCAAAAAAGGCTTACTTACCCTGAAATTTTGTCTTAGCAGGCTTCATGGTGGATGAAACATCACCAACTAATACATGCTGGGAAATATACAGAGGGAGAAAATCAATTTGAACAACAGAATCTAAAAATGATAATGACAATGCCATGGTGGTCCAGTTATGACAGTGATCCAGACTAATATATCCCACTGAGTGTTTTCCCAGTATGCTGGTAATGTCACACTCCCATGAAAAACCTGTTAAGAAAGCCAAGTTTAGTGGCTGAACCAAAAAATCAGCATTATTGATAAGCTGTATACTGGGAAAAAAAAATAAAAAGAAATCTTTCAAAGTTTCCGACTCCAAGTTTTGATTATAAGGTAATGATGATATATAACTGTTCTCAAGTTACCAGATTCTTCAACGAGTCCTAATTATATCTTTGATGACTTCTGTAGCTTCAAGAGTACTAAGTACAATGTCACACACAGAGGAAGTCCTCAGATGTATCTTGAAGGATTTAATAATACATGCCTATAATCTAGTACAATGTAGTATTGGTAAAGAGCTCAGGCTCTGAAAGCACATGGACTTGGATTTGAATCCTACCTCTACCACTTACTAGCTGTGACCACAAGCAAATTGTGTAATAGCTCTGAGCCTAAGATGATGATGATGATAACACCTGCCTCAAAGAACTATTAACATTATTAAATGAGATAATGCATAAAGGGCAGTATCTGTTACTGTGTACATACTAAATATAATAAATGAAAGCAATTATCATAGCCAGGAAAAAATATCATTTCTTATACCAAAAAAGTTAACCAAAACTTTATAATAAAATTTTTACAATTTGTTAATGCCACTATCACCTTACAAAAATGAACAAAGCCACAAATACAATGAAAAATGCATGTATAATTTTTCTAATTCTCATTAGATTTAAATTTTTTTCAACAATACCTTCACTATAAAATGACATGAAACCAAAGATTAACTTATACAGTTTCAGCTATCTAAGTTTTCTAAGTCTTGGTCTTCAATTTACCAAGATTTTTAACTTCTGAAAATTCCTCCATGAATTATAACCTTTCTATGCCATCATCTACTCCTGAACAAGTGCTTAGTGATGCTTAAATGATGACATAAAGATGAACTTATTAAAATTTAAACTTATCTAGAAATTTTAGTCAATTCCATGGTAAATTAGAATTACTGGATTCTAGAGATGTTCTCCGTAGTAGGTTCTTTTCCCATCAGTCACTCATTCCCCTTCTTTCTCATTTACTTCATAAAATTTTAACTATAGAAGGCCAGAGTGTGCTGAAATGAGCACTACAGCAAGAGTCAGGAGGCTTCTGTTCACCTAGTAATAATCTTTCAAGTAACGATGCGATCAAAAATAAATCAATTTACTTCTCTGACACAGTAGAATCTCGAATATGTCTATCAGTTCCAAGATGTTTTAATTTTCTTAAAAATCATCTCAGGAAAGTTTTCCTAGATTTTACTTTTAATTCTCTTTTATTCAATCATTCATCATATACTGAATACCTACTGTATGCCAGGCACTATGCTAGAGGTCAGAATTACAAAGTTGAGGAAAACACACTTTTCCTCAGTAAGCTAACAACTAAATTAACGGGTTAGGTTGAAATTTTCCTAACACAGATTGCCTAATAATCATACAGAATTAATGTATAAGAATGAGCTTCGCTGGTGGCTCAGTGATAAAGAGGAGATACAGGAGATGCTACTCTGATTTCTGGGTCAGAAAGATCCTCTGGAGAAGAAAATGGCAACCTACTCCAGTATTCTTGCCTTGAAAATTCCATGGACAGAGGAGCCTGATGGGCTACAGAGTTCATGGGGTTGCAAAAGACAGCAAAACAATGTATAAAAATAACTCATACTAAGCAGTGGGAGTACTTAGCCACTAGCATTTAAAATTTACTAAATTTGGTCTGAACACAGATGGTGGACAGAAAGGTAATACCAACTTACTAGCTTTTATGTTTTAGTAAAAAATTCTACTTGTCAATATTAGTGCTGTCCCTATACCATTCCACACCACAGTGGCACTGATATATAATTCAAAAATTAGTGAAATTCTGGCAAAATATTCACTTTGTTATTGTGCAGATGAAAACATTCTATACAGCAGCTGTCCTACTAAGTAAATTAATACAATGAAATCTCACCATGATTTCATTCCAAGGTAACACACTACCATGAAAATCTAGTAGTCCCTTTACAAAGCAAAATTAACTAGAAACCTGAAAAATGTGGGAAAGATGCTAGATAAGTGAAGTTCACAAGAAGTTTTAAAAATATAGTAGCACGCAAGCCACATATGCCATATTTAAGTATAGATGGACTGAAAGTACAGGTAAGAACATCGTAACTTCTAACTTTCAAAGGGAAAAGTAATCATACATTATAATGAAGTTCTGATATTTCAACAGCTTCTTCCTTTTAAAGAAATGATTATATAACTAATCAAATTTGATGCAACTTTAATATTAATAAATTGTGGTGACCCAAGGATGAAAGAGCAGATGAAACCAAGGAGGGCCTTGGAATGTAGGAACAGAAAAACCAGACCCTTAGTGTCCTTCCCTCCCTCACCCATGCTGTAACTATTAACAAATTTCAGGTCCTCCTGAGCAGCATAACCTGTCTCCCCTTCTACCCGACAGAGAAAAAGTATTTGCCTTACTCATCCCCGACTCAGTATACAGGCCTCATCCAATCAGCAAATGACCCACAAGACCCCTATCCCACTCCTTGTGCCCTGGCTATAAAAATAGACCAAGGACCTGTTCAATGTCAGCTCTCCCTTGGGCCAGCCCACTGTTCTAACAGCCTCCCCCACTCTAATAAACTTTATTTCCCTCTCATTCTGTCTCATGTCTGGAAATTCTTTTCCAACCCACTCATGGACCACGACATAAATGTTGCATTTACACAGTATATTACTGAACAATTTACCTCAAATACAACCATACAGCTATTCCCCACTTTACAAACCTGAGAAATGTTTAAAAATCTGCTGAAGAGCCAAAATCTGAAAGCACTACTTAAAAGTTCTCAGCCACCAAGGAATTAATGTCTCTATACAAAGATACAAAGTCTTCCCTCATAGCTGGTTGGTAAAGAACCCACCTGCAATGCAGGAGACCTTGGTCCAATTCCTGGGTTGGGATGATCCCCTGGAGAAGGGATAGGCTACCCACTCCAGTATTCTGGCCTGGAGAATTTCATGGACTGTATAGTCCATGGGGTCACAAAGAGTCAGGCACCACTGAGCAACTTTCACTTCACTTCACAAAGATAATACACATTTGTTTAATGTCTAGCAAATACTTAATTTCATTTCCCTTTAATCTATACTTCCACTAGGCAGATAGAGGGGTTTCCCCAATGGCTCAGCAGGTAAAGAATCCACCTGCAGTGCAGGAGACACAGAAGATGCCAGTTCAATCCCTACGTCAGGAAGATCCCCTGGAGTAGGAAATGGCAACCCACGCCAGTATTCTTGCCTGGAAAATCCCATGGACAGAGGAGCCTGGTGGTTACAGTCCAAAGAGTGGCAAAGAGTCAGATACCACTGAGCGACTAAGCACAGGCAGACAGATGCAAAGACCTAACTCCAAACCATTTTACCTTCAATACTGTAATACAAATTTACAAATTTATTGAAGTTTACACCACACAAATCTGTGCCTTTTCATGATTAGCTCAGAAATAATAAACCGAGTTAATTTTGTCACTAAACACAATTATTTCCATGTCACACTATGTTTGTGACAATTTTTTTTCCTTGTCGAAATGAGCATTATCTAATATTTCCCTCTTAACTACTCATAGTTCCTAAAACATTGCTATGAATTCACTACAAACAACAAAAATTAGCTAAACAGTAACTATGTTTGATTGTTGGCTCTGCCACTTGCTACCTGTGTGAACCTGGGAAAACTAATATCTCTAAGTTTGACTTGCCTCATCTGTTATATAGGAATCACGTATTAAAAAAGTAGAACCTACCATACAAGACTATTGTGAGGATCAAATGATAATTTACTTAAAGCACCTAGCACAATGCCTGTTGCACAAGAGCACTTAATAAATATTAGCTACTGTTACTATTATTTCTGTACATCACAGGGTTTTAATGGATTTCCAAAACTTCATTAACAGGGTTCCTCACTTTTAACCCATTTTTCTTATTTTAGCTAGGGGAAGAGAGGGGGAGTGCAGCATTCAATCTTCTAGGGCAGAAGGTAAGGGAGGCAATAATTCATATCTGAAAGGAAGGCCTTGAAGGACACAGCATCCTGGTCAGGGTGAGAAAAATACTTGCATGCACGCCGCATGTGCGCACGCTCAGTCGTTAAGTCGTGTTGGACTATTGCGACTCCATGTCCCACCAGGCTCCACTGTCTAGGGGATTTCTCAGGCAAGAATACTGGAGTGGGTTGTCATTTCCTCCTCCAGGGGATCTTCCCAAGCCAGGGATCGAAACAGTGTCTCCTGTATATTCTGCATTGGCAGGCAGATTCTTTACCACTGAGCCATCTGGGAAGCCCAAGTGAAATACGTGTATACCTATTAAGCAGCACCTTCAGCAATCACAAGATTAAAAACCTGTACTTGGAAAACCTGCTTTCATATACTTTATATCTATTCCCTCTACAAGTTTTTAACAAGTTCACTTTGTAAGTTTCATTTTGTCTAACTTGGACTAAGAAGAATAGGAAACAATTTTGTTTTATTCATGAACAAATTAAAGACTCAGAAAAGTGTGCTCTTAGAACCAAAACATAGTGATATCAGTTCAGGAAAAATAACACAAATTATAAGGAGGTAAAATCTGCGGTATGGGAATACTTGACTGGAATTTCTAAGAAAACATAAGGATATAGTAAAGAACATAAAACAAGTGCTATTCTAACAAGAGTATTTTCAGCAAAAGGTGAAGTTATTTAAAAAAAAAAAAACAATTCAAAGTAAATTCAACTCTCTAAGAGGAGATGAAAAACAAAATCCAACATACATAGCTTCATTTCAAAAGAAAGGATATAAAAAAAAAGTGATCAGAAAAACAACTGTAAATTATCACACAGTAATTCTGCGATCTGTTTTTAAAACTCATAGAAGAAGCTCAAAATAAACTGCAGGATCACAGAATCTCAACTAGCACAAAGAGATTAACTCTTTCATTTTTTTACATTAAAAAAAACACTGGCATTTAAAGTTAAAGGACATGATCAAACTAAAGAATGAAGCACTGACAGCCTGGGAGTAGAATCCAGGTTTCTTGCCCTTTTCTCCATACCTCTCAAATAGGTATAATGGAACCATAATACCAGGCACAAAAGAAAAAAAAAAAAACAGAAAGACTAATTTGCTAAATTAACAAAGTTAATTCTAGGAGATTAAAAATAAAAGATCTCAGGAGTGAACATAAGTTCCATTTTATTTAATCATTTCTAATCAGCTTTGTGACTTGGTATGAAAGAAAACAATAAGCATGTGTTCTAAAGCATACCATTATAGTACAGTAGCTTTAAAAGATAAGTTCTGTTAATAATTGTATTTATTATTTTAAGGCTATCCATTCTTCAAGGGAAAAAAAAAGAGTTTTGGTTTCTATAAGAAAAGAAAATATCTTTCTGAATGCAATCAACTTCAACTTTTAAACCATTTTGCTAACATCTTAAAATTTACCTTCTTCTCCCACCCTCTCCCAATCAGGGAAACCAAAAAAGGGGGATAGGAAGAAAAGCAAAGAGCTGACTTTGGTACAAACATAAATCAGATCTTCTATATACAATATAATTGAGAACGTGAATCTAAAATGGTATTAACTATTTAGTCAAAAACATTTCTCTTTTTCAGTAAAGTTTCTCTAATTAAGAAAAGTTATCAGCTTACCCTTTACTTTTAGAAACCAAACCAAGAGACTGACTCAATCGATGAATAAAGGCTCTTTCTGTACTGGTCAAAGAAGAAGGGAATTCCATTTCTACATGAAAAAAAAAGAAAAACAACCCACAAAGCATCATTTGCTGATAGGCAATTTCTTTCAAGGTATTTCAGTACACATATATTTATAAAATTTGAAAAAATCATAGAAGCATATAATCACATTTACCATATTTTATGTGAAAAGTAGATACAGGTATACCTCAGTGAGATTGTGGGTTTGGTTCCAGACTCTTGCAATAAAACAAATATAATAAATAATAAAATAAAATAATAAAAAATAATAAAGCAAGTCATACAAATTGTTTTGGTTTCCAGGGCCTATGCTGGTTTGTTCCTGGGCCTATTTATGGTTACACCACACTGTAGTCTATTAAATGTGCAACAGCATTATGTATTAAAAAACAATGTATACACAGTAATTTAAAAATACTTTATTGATAAAATATGCTAACCATCATCTGACAGCAGAGAATTGCCACAAACCTTCAACTGTTTAAAAAAGAAAAAACAACTATTTAAAAAATCTGCAAAGTACAATAAAGTGTAATAATCAGATATACCTATACTAATTAACCACTTAATGTCTACCAGAATTCTGATATTAGTAACACTTAAACCTAAATATGATAAAGGGCTCTGATGTTCACCAAAGATTACTACTCTTACTTGTGCTGCTTGAGCTCCTATAAAAACTGACAAGTTTACTATCTTACTTCTTGTTTAATTAACAAAATGCTTATTTCCTTCAATGATGAGATATGCTCAAGAATTATGAACGCTCAGCATCAGATTCCATTGTCTTTGCCTTCAAAACTGCACAGAATTCATATTTTACTATCTCAGACTGGATATGTTGCGTATTTCTGGGGCTTCACATCTGTTTTCTTTTCTTCTTTTTCTTTAAGACGCTTTTAATTAAGCTTCCAGAGTAAGGGGGTCTTGTACTTAGACCAGCAAATCAGAATGAGCACTTAATATATACTGTACTGATCACAGATCGGCTGCTGGCTCTGCACTGCGTGACTCACGTCGCTTTCTAACCTTAAGAGGTGTGGAAGATGTTTTGTCTACCAGGAGTCTAACTCCTTTTTTTTTTTTTAACTGTTCAATAGAGTGATGCTTCCAGGATTTAAGCAAAGGACTACATGTTGCCACTTCATTTATCTCTACGATTTCCTTCCGCTCCCCTACTTCCGTAACTCAAACTAAATCTACCTCAATTTAGGGGGAAAAAAAAAAAAAAGCAGGGGCTAAACAATACCTAAAAGTTGTGGCAAAGCTACCGGAAGGCCTCTCCCTAGGGAAAGAAATGCCTCCCGCTACGGAGCAACCTGATTTTTTTCGCTTTCGGACGCCACGAAGGGTCCGGAAACTCGGCTGACCCGCAGCACTCTGCGGCTCTTTACATCCCGGGAGAGGGCGACCACGCCGGCCTCCGCCCCCCGCCCTCCTCGCCTGCGCCGAGCCGTCTTCCCTCCCACGCGTGAGACAGCCCCTGCCCACCGAGGGGCCGGGCTTCCGGGAGGTGGGGCAGCCGGCGGGGTCCCGGTCAGGAACCTCACCTCTCTGGTCCCCATAGCGGAAGCGCTCCAGAGCGATATTGACTGCAATCTTCACCTCCTCGTCTATACGAATGTCCTTCAGCCCCTTGGCACGGCCGCCGCCCCCAGGGCCACAGGGCGCGGGGCCGCCCCCGCCCCCACCGGGAGCCGGCGGCCGCGGGGAGACGCTGCTCGGCCTAGACATGGCCCTGAGGAGACGTTCTCCCCGCGGTAGAGCGGCCAGTCCTGCTGGCTGACAGCCAACGACCGCGCGAGTGGGCCTCTGGGGCCCTGGCCGGGGCTGGGCGGCCTCACAGGCGGCCTGCACTGCGCAGGGGGCACCAGAAAGCCCTCGGTCTCCACAACAGCCGGCGAGGTGCCGGCGCCAATGAAGCTCCAGCCCGGCGGACAGCGCGGCCGTGATGACGTCACCGGGGCCGGCGCCCGTGACCTCAGCGCGCAGGCCGCCCAGGCCCGGTGGCGCTGCACCCGTCTCCAGGTCAACACCTATGTTTCTCCCCGTTGTCTCCGGTCTTCACCTGCACCCTCACCGAGGGGCTCTTGTTCGATCGCTCTGTAGTTAAATCCTTTGTTAATGCATTCAATAGGCATGTGTGGGCTCCTACTCCATGTCCTGGGTATACATTGGGAAACCAATTGGGAGACAGAAGGGGTTCCTGCCTTCAAGGAGTTTGCGTTCTATTGGGGGTAATGTTGCCAGGTTTAGTAAGTAAAAATACAAGATGCCCCGTTTTTCTGAATGTCAGATAAAGAACAAAATTTTAGCATAGGGCTTTACCATGCAGTATTTGGGAGCACACAGACTAAAGAATTCCCTGGGCTTCCTTCCCTAGTGGCTCAGACAGTGAAGAATCTACCTGGGATGCAGGGGTGTTGATTTCTGGCTTGAGAAGATGCCCTGGGGGAGGGAATAACTACTCACTCCAGTATTCTTGCCTGTAGCATTCCGGGGCCAAAGGAGCCTGGCCAGCTACAGTCTTTAGTTGGACACGACTGAGAACACAAGGACACTAGGAGTAAAGAATTACTCAATATCTGAAATGCAAATTCAACTGAGCGGCCTTATTTGGCAACCCTAGAAGGGAAAAACAGGCAATAAACAAAAAAAAAAAAAAAAAATGAGTAAATGGTAGTTGTAAGTGCTATGTGAGGTAATGGAATAAATAGGAAGATGGACCCTTTAGTCTGCGAAGTCCAGGAAGATTATGAGAATGTCCATTTACGTTTATAGAGTTACACTAACACAAACCTAAACCCAGCCACACTGCTTCCACTCTGGTCTTCCTATTATCCATTCTCCAGAAAGCAACTAGAATGATCTTTTTTAAAACACATTAAAAATATCTTGGTTCTCAGTATCTTTGAGTTCCTTATCCACTGTTTCAACCAACCACTAAGCCAAAAAAAATTGTTTTCAATTCAGAAAGTTCCAAAGAGCAAAACTTGAATTTACTATGCATTGCAACTATGTACATAGTGTTTATATCCTATTAGGTATTATATGTATTTAGAGATGATTCAAAGTATATAACAGGATGTGTATAGGTTATATGCAAATACTACTATTATTTTAAGGGCTTCCCTGATAGTTCAAGTTGGTAAAGAATCTGCCTGCAATGCAGGAAACCCTTGTTCGATTCCTGTGTCTGGAAGATCCCCTGGAGAAGGGATAGGCTATCCTCTCCAGTATTGTTGGGAGTGCCTTTTGGCTCAGCTGGTAAAGAATCTGACTGCAATGCAAGATACCCGGATTGGATCCCTGGATTGGGACGATCCCCTGGAGAAGGGAAAGGCTACCCACTCCAGTATTCTGACCTGGAGAATTCCAGTACTGTATCGTCCATGGGGTCACAAAGAGTTGGACACGACTGAGTGACTTTCACTCACTGCCATTTTAGATAAGGGACTTGGATTTTTGTATCCTCAAGGGGTCCTGGAACCAATCCCTGCGGACAGAGAGACAACTCTACAAGCCAAGTAGGATAACATCCCTACACAACGCACTCCTATCAGTCCCCACTGCAACTCTAAAATACCCTCATTTCCTTACTAAGACCCTTAAGACTCTGCATGATCTGGCATCTGTCTACCTCCATAAGGCTCATCTGTAACCATTTTCATCCTCACAGTGCTCAAATGCACTGATTCATTCCTGTCCCTTGAACACATGAAGTTCATTATTGTCAGGGAAACTTTCCACTTGAACAGTTTCCTCCTGCAATGACAGTCTCCCTCCCAATACTTCATATGGATGCCTCTTTCTCATCATTAAAGCCAGGATTCCATCCCTTACTTAGATAGGCTCTCCCACAGTAATCCATTATCATTTACTGTTGTTTGAAATTACTTTATTTATATATTTATTATTTGCTCTTCCCACTACAACATAAGCCTTTTAAGAGCAGGAAACTTGCCTATCTTGTTTGTCAATATTTGATCAGCAGCAAGAACTGTATGGTCATACAATAAATATTTATTGATTTTCCATATTATATAATAGAATCTGTAATTAAGATTTATCATCTTTATCCTCTACAAGTTTTCTTCATAATTCTAGGAATCCTAATCAATTTGATTAGGCGGGGGTCGGCTGTGGCCTGCTGCAGGGCTGGGGGCGCTGAGTGTAGCAGTGCATGCATGGGACTTTTTGAAGGAAGTCACCATTATCTTCATTACCTCCACAATAGTTTGGCCTCAGGTCAGATAACAGGGAGGGAACACAGCCCCACCCATCAACAGAAAATTGGATTAAAGATTTACTGAACATGGCCCCTGCCATCAGAACAAGACCCAATTTTCCCCTCAGTCAGTCTCTCCTATCAGGAAGCTTCCATAAGCCTCTTATCCTTTTCCAACTGAGGGCAGATAGACTGAAAACCACAATCACAGGAAACTAACCAATCTGATCACAAGGACCACAGCCTTGTCTAACTCAATGAAGCTGTGATCCATGCCCTGTAGGGCCACCCAAGATGGACATGTCGTGGTGGAGAGATCTAACAAAACATGGTTCACTGGAAAAGGGAATGACAACGCAATTCAGTATTCTTGCCTTGAGAACACCGTGAACAGTATGAAAAGACAAAAAGATAGGACACTGAAAGATGAGCTCCCCAAATCGGTAGGTTCCCGATATGGCACTGGAGATCATCTTTCAGATAAGATGATAACTCCAGAAAGAGCGAAGAGACAAAGTCAAAGCAAAAAACACCACCCAATTGTGGATGTGACTGGTGGTGGAAGTAAACTCTGATGCTGTAAAGAGGAATGTTGCATAGGAACCTGGAATGTTAGGTCCATGAATCAAGGCAAATTGGAAGTGGTCAAACAGGAAATGGCAAGAGTGAACATCGACATTTTAGGAATCAGTGAACTAAAATGGACTGGAATGGGTGAATTTAACTCAGATGACCATTACATCTACTACCGTGGGCAAGAATCCCTTGGAAGAAATGGAGTAGCCATACATAGTCAACAAAAGAGTCCAAAATGCAGTACTTGGATGCAATCTCAAAAATGACAGGATGATCTCTGTTCATGTCCAAGGCAAACCATTCAATATCACAGTAATCCAAGTCTATGACCCAAACAGTAATGCTGAAGAAGCTGAACGTTTCTATGAAGACCTACAAGACCTTCAAGAACTAACATCCAAAAAAGATGTCCTTTTCATTATAGGGGACTGGAATGCAAAAGTAGGAAGTCAAGAAACACCTGGAGTATCAGGCAAATTTGGCCTTGGAGTACGGAATGAAACAGGGCAAAGGCTAATAGAGTTTTGCCAAGAGAACGCATTGGTCATAGCAAACAACTTCTTCTGACAACACAAGAGAAGACTCTATACATGGACATCACCAGATGATCAATACGGAAATCAGATTGATTATATTCTTTACAGCCAAAGTGGAGAAGCTCTATACAGTCAGCAAAAACAAGACCTGGAGCTGACTGTGGCTCAGATCATGAATTCCTTATTGCCAAGTTCAGACTTAAATTGAAGCAAGTAGGGAAAACCACTAGACCATTCAGGTATGGCCTAAATCAAATCTCTTACAATTGTACAGTGGAAGTGATAAATAGATTCAAGGGATTAGATCTGATAGACAGAGTGCCTGAAGAACTATGGGCAGAGGTACATGACATTGTATAAGAGTCAAGGTAATCCCCAAGGACAAGAAATGCAAAAGGGCAAAATGGTTGTGTGAGGAGGCCTTACGAATAGCTGTGAATAGAAGAGAAGCAAAAGGCAAAGGAGAAAAGGAAAGATATACCCATTTGAATGCAGAGTTCCAAAGAATAGCAAGGAGAGATAAGAAAGCCTTTCTTAGCAATCAATGCAAAGAAATAAAGGAAAACAATAGGGAAAACAAATAGAGGAAAACAAATGGGAAAAACTAGAGATCTCTTCAAGAAAATTAGGGATATCAAGGGAACATTTCATGCAAAGATGGGCACAATACAGGACAGAAATGGTATGGACCTAATAGAAGAAGAAGATATTAAGAAGAGGTGGCAAGAATACGCAGAAGAAATACAAAAAAGATGTTCATGATCCAGATGATCACGATGGTGTGATCACTCACCTAGAGCCAGCTATCCTGGAATGCAAAGTCAAGTGGGCCTTAGGAAGCATCACTATGAACAAAGCTAGTGGAGGTGATGGAATTCCAGTTGAGCTACTTCAAATCCTAAAAGATGATGCTGTGAAAGTGCTGCACTCAATATGCTAGCAAATTTGGAAAACTCAGCAGCGGCCACAGGACTGGAAAAGGTCAGTTTTCATTCCAATCCCTAAGAAAGACAATGCCAAAGAATGCTCAAACTACCACACAGTTGCACTCATCTCACATGCTAGTAAAGTAACTTGAGAAATCTGTACGCAGGTCAGGAAGCAACAGTTAGAACTGGACAGGAACAACAAACTGTTTTCATATAGGGAAAGGAGTACCTCAAGGTTGTATATTGTCACCCTGCTTATTTAACTTACATGCAGAGTACATCATGAGAAACACTGGGCTGGAAGAAGCACAAGCTGGAAACAAGATTGCCGGGAGAAATATCAGTAACCTCAGATATGCAGATGACACCACTCTTATGGCAGAAAGCGAAGAAGAAATAAAGAGCCTCTTGATGAAAGTGAAAGAGGAGAGTGAAAAAAATGGCTTAAAGCTCAACATTCAGAAAACTAAAATCATGGCATCTGGTCCCATCACTTCATGGCAAATAGATGGGGAAATAGTGGAAACAGTGACTGACTTTATTTTTGGGTGCTCCATAATCACTGCAGATGGTGACTGCAGCCATGAAATTAAAAGACACTTACTCCTTGGAAGGAAAGTTATGATCAATCTAGACAGCATGTTAAAAAGCAGAGACATTACTTTGTCAACAAAGGTCCATCTCATCAACGCTATGGTTTTTGCAGTAGTCATGTATGGATGTGAGGTTTGGACCATAAAGAAAGCTGAGTGGCAAAGAATTGATGATTTTGAACTGTGGTGTTGGAGAAGAGTCTTGAGAGTCCCTTCAACTGCAAGGAGATCCAACCAGTCCATCCTAAAGGAAATCAGTCCTGAATATTCATTGGAAGGACTGATGCTGAAGCTGAAACTCCAATACTTTGACCACCTGATGTGAAGCAGTGACTCATTTGAAAAGGCCCTGATGCTGGGAAAGATTGAAGGCAGAAGGAGAAGGGGATGACAGAGGATGAGATGGTTGTGTGGCATCACTGATTTGATGGACATGAGTTTGAGTAAACTCTGGGAGTTTGTGTTGGATGGGGAGGCCTGTTGTGCTGCAGTCCATGGGGTCGCAAAGAATCAGACATGGCTGAGTGACTGAACTGAATCAATTTGATTGGCCGCTAGAAAGAGTTCTTGATAAGCAGAAATGGGTCCTGTACCCTGGTCCTGGCATTACCAGTGAACTGTGTGGACATTTTCTATTAACACTATGTTGATTTCTGTGTATCCTAAGTTCCTTAGCTGTGCAATAATAATGCCCACAATTTATTAAGTGCCCAGGGCACTGTTTTTATTTTTCCAATCCTCATGAATTCATATGAAGTAGTTATATTACCTCAGATACAAATGAGGAAACTGGCTGGATGAGGTTAAAACTGGTCCAAGGTTTATTAATTAGCAATAATTAATGAGGTAATGGAAACTAGGCCCAGCTGATTATGAGGCCTAGTTTCATTCCAGGACAAATCATAAATAGAAGATAATATTTGAATATTGTGATGAAACTGAAAATATTTTATGTGGGGTCAGACATATATTTAATCTCCCTCCATAACTTCTTTATTCCACTGTTTATTGGCTCCATCATTTATAAGCTTTGTGACTTGACCAGTTACTTTGTCTTCCTAGCTTCATGTTCCCATCCATAAAACGGGTATTTTAATATTATATTATAGGATTTCTGTGAGTTTGACATAAGATGTAAATATCAAGCATTGATCTGATGTGTGCTTCTTTTTTCCTTCTTTCTTTTCTTTTGGAATAAATGCCAAAATATTCATAGTCCTACTTGGAGAAGGAAAGAGCAGCCCACCCCAGTATTTTTGTCTGGAGAATCCCATGGACAGAGAAGACTGGTGGGCTATAGTTATGGGGTTGCAAAGAGTCAAACACAACTGAAGCAACTTGGCGGCAGCAGCAGTACCTAGTAAGAGTAGGGAATATGTTTGTTGAAATAAAAGAGAATATTTACCTATATTATATATCAATAAATTATAAGGTTAATCAGATTCTTCATTATCTAACATTTTTGCATACTCCTAGAAATTTCTGGTGCTTAGGGTGAAACACTGCAATTCTACTTTATACATATGCTTTGGGGGAAAAATTAAAATTAGAGAAGATATGGAATATTTACAAATGATTTCAAGTTGAACTTAGTGTCAGAGAGACCTAAAGTTTTAATGTTTGTTTTTACCACTGTATAGTTACGGTCTGTGGAAGGACTTACCTTCCCTATGTGTGTACGCGTACTCAGTCGTGTCCAACTTTTTGTGACCCCATGGACTGTAGCACACCAGGCTCCTCTGTCCATGGGATTTTCCAGGCAAGAATACTAGAGTGGGTTTCCATTTCCTTCTCCAGAGGATCTTCCTGACCCACATTGTTATTAATATTATAGGAATTAAGTTAGACTATATTACCCTTATGCAAATGAAGTACTTAGTACAATTCTTGGCTCAGTCTTAACAGTCAGCACTAACTGCTAGATGCTTTTAACTTCAAGTAACAGGAAACCCAAGTTTTAAAAAAAAAAAAAAAGCCCAAATAAAGTCACAGGATAGGGTGTTTCCAGAATTGATTATTTCAACATTGCATACCGATGTTGTCAGTCATGCAGAATCTGTCCACCTTACCAGCCTGCCTCCTTAGGGCTTGACATTACCCTTTTGGTTGTAGGTCCAAGTAAGCAAATCATTACAAAGCCTGAGATAAAGACAAGATAAGTGCCTCCTGTCTGATGTTTCTTTTAAGATAAGCTTTCCTAGAAGTTCCAGAAGTATATATGCTTATGTATCCTAGTCAGAACATGGCTAACCCAACAACCAGCAAAGAAAAGTGGGATTACCATGGCAAAGGATGAGATGGTTGGATGGCATCACCAATTCAATAGACATGAGTTTGAGCAAGCTCTGGGAGATAATGAAGGACAGGGAAGCCTGGCGTGCTGCAGTCATGGGGTCACAAAGAGTAGGACACAACTGAGCAACTGAACAACAAACATGAAATGTCTGGTCTGTGTTGAACAGTGTGGTCACCTAGAAGAAAATGGACTGAATTTATGTTCTCGTAGCAAGTAAAAAAGGGTGGAGAATGACTGTTGCATAGGCAACAAAGGATATGTCAGTCAACAATGATTTCATCAAATATTTCTGGTTTTCTTCCTTTCCAGGATGTCTCAGAATTGTCCTGCCTGGCCCTGTTGCAGTTGGGTGGGACCATTTGATTAGTTCTGGCCAGTGAGGGGTGAGTTGAAGTGCTATGTTTCACTTTCATTTTGACCTCACTTTTCACTGCAAAATATGTCTAAGAGCAACTAAAACAACTAACAAAACATGTCTAAGAAAGAAAGAAAATTATCCTACTCCAAATTGTTTAAAAAGCCTAAAACTACAAGAGAATATTTCTGAGAAAAATGAAACACTTAAACAAATGAAAACATATACTGTGTTCAGGGATGAGAAAAGTCAGTAGAAATAAGACAGCAATTCTCCTCTTATCAGCATCAATTCAGTCCAGTTCAGTCACTCAGTTGTGTCTGACTCTTTGTGACCCCATGGACTGCAGCACGCCAGGCCTCCCTGTCCATCACCAACTCCCGGAGCTTACTCAAACTCATGTCCATCAAATCAGTGATGCCACCCAACCATCTCACCCTCTGTCGTCCCCTTCTCCTCCTGCCTTCAATCTTCCCCAGCATCAGGGCCTTTTCAAATGAGTCAGTGCTTCGCATCAGGTGGCCAAAGTATTGGAGTTTCAGCTTCAGCATCAGTCCTTCCAATGAATATTCAGGACTGATTTCCTTTAGGATGGACTGGTTGGATCTCCTTGCAGTCGAAGGGACTCTCAAGAGTCTTCTCCAACACCACAGTTCAAAAGAATCAATTCTTCAGTGCTCAGCTTTCTTTATAGTCCAACTCTCACATCCATACATGACCATTGGAAAAACCATAGCCTTGACTAGACGGACCTTTGTTGCCAAAGTAATGTCTCTGCTTTTTAATATGCTGTCTAGGTTGGTCATAACTTTCCTTCCAAGGAGTAAGCATCTTTTAATTTCATGGCTGCAGTCACCATCTGCAATGACTTTGGAGCCCCCAAAAAACATTTCACCATCTGTTTGTCATGAAGTGGTGGGACCAGATGCCTTGATCTTAGTTTTCTGAATGCTGAGCTTTAAGCCAACTTTTTCACTCTCCTCTTTCACTTTCATCAAGAGGCCTTTCAGTTCCTCTTCACTCTCTGCCATAAGGGTGGTGTCATCTGCATATCTGAGGTTATTGATATTTCTCCCAGCAATCTTGATTCCAGTTTGTGCTTCATCCAGCCCAGCGTTTCTTATAATGTACTCTGTATATAAGCAGGGTAACAAGATATAGCCTTGATGTACTCTTTTCCCTGTTTGGAACCAGTCTGTTGTTCCATGTCCAGTTCTGACTGTTGCTTCCTGACCTGCATACAGATTTCTAAGGAGGCAGGTCAGGTGGTCTGGTATTCCCATCACTTTCAAAATTTTCCAGAGTTTGTTGTGATCCACATAGTCACAGGCTTTAGCACAGTTAATAAAGCAGAAATAAATGATTTTCTGGAACCCAGCACAACTTTTTTCTAAAACAGTAACAAGCTGATGCTTCATATGGGAATGCACTAAAATATCCAAAACAATTTTAAGTAGAAAAAAATGTTTGAGGGCTACCACAATCTGATTTGCAAACTTAGTAAAAAGCTACATTTCACAAGATAGTGTGGTGCTGACATAAATTTGAACAAACATTGCTACAAAATAGAGTTTAAAAATAAACCCATATATATTTGGACAACTGATTCTTGACAAAGGTAAAAGCTAACACACTGGAGGAAAGCTGAGCTTTTCAACAAATGGTGCTGAAACTGAAAGGCCAAATGCAAATAATTCCAAACCTTATCTCATTCCATACAAAAAATTAACTCAAAATGGATTATAGGCATTGCCTAAGTATAAGAACTAAAGCTATAGAACTTCTCTAAGGATACATCAAAGAAAATCTTTGTGACCTTGGGTTAGACAAAGACTTTTTTAAGATATAACACCAAAAAGCACAACTCATTAAAGTAAAAAACTGCTAAATTGGATTTCATCCAAGTTAAGAACTTTTGTTCTTTCAAAGACATTGTTAAAACATAAAACACAGACTGGGGGAAAATATTTACAAATCATATATCTGATGTCTAGAATATATGAATAACCCTCAAATACCATACTAAGAAAACAAACAACCAAATTTTTTAACTTGGGCAAAGTTTGAACAGACACTTGACCAAAAAAGATATATGGGTGGAAAATACATACATTAAAAATGCTACACATCATTCATCATTAGAAAAATGCATCTTAAATCCACCAAGGGATGCCACTACCTACTGATCAGTATGTCTAAATCTAAAATTAACTGATTTTACAAATTATCAGAGAGCAAGCTGAGGAATTGGAATTTTCATATTCTAAGATGGGAAACAAAGCACTTTGGAACAGTATGGCAGTTTCTTTAAAGGATAAAACACAGGGTTTCCCTGGTGGCTCAGTGGTAAAGAATCTACCTGCCAATGCAGGAGACATGAGTTCGAGCCCTGATCCAGGAAGATCCCACATGCTGCCCAGCCGCTGAGCCCATGTGCCATGGCTGTTGAGCCTATGCTCTAGAACCTGAGAGCCGCAACTACTGAAGTGCCGCAACGAGAAGCCTGCATGCCACAGCTGGAGGGGAAGCCCCACTCTCTGCAACTAGAGAAAACCCATGCATAGCAGCAAAGACTGAGCAGAGCCAAAGTTAGTTAATTAGAACACAAAACATATAGTTACCACAAAATCCAGCCATTCTATTCCTAGGTGTTTACCCAAGAAAAACAGAAGCATGTATCTACAAAGACAAGAGCACAAATGTTCATAGCAGCTTTGTTCATAATAGCTCAAACACTGGAAAGAACACAAACATTCACCTGCAGGTGTATGGATAAAGAAATGGTGATACAGGCGTACGGTGCAACACTGCCCAACTGTAAAAAAATGAGCTACTGTTACACACAAGCAACATGGATGAACATCAGAATAAATATACCAAATAAAAGAGGTCAGACAAAAAGAGTACAGCTATATAACTACATTCATGCAACACTTTGGAAAGTGCAAACTAATCTGCAGTGACGGAACGCAGATGAGTTGTTGCCTAGGCACAGCATGGACAGGAAGGGGTTTCAGGGCGGCGTGAGCAAAGTCTGGGTTACGGGTGTACTCATTACCTTGATTTGGGTGATGGTCTCACTTATGTGCACATATTTCAGAACTTTTAAAATGATGCACTGCCAATATATGTACTATTGTAGTCAATTATACCTCAGTAAATTTGTTTTTTAAAAAAATAACCTACAAGACTTAGAATCTAATACTATTTTTTCCTACATAATAACAGAAGGCATAGGTATACTGGTTTTCCTTCTTCATAAAAGTCATTCTTGGCCCTCCAGATAAACAGAGTTGTTATGTGATTTTTTATGTTTTAAAATGAACTATAAGTTCAAATTGAATGATCAAATATTCTTTATTAATTAAATAGTCCCTTATACCAGGTACTAACTTGCAGATCTGTTTAGTTCAGATAATTTATCTCAAGTAAATATGTCTAATTTTCCACAAGCAAATAACAGAGATATGGTTACACTAAAAGGGGAAGAACAGCTATCTTTGAGGGTAGAATATTTTAATTCCCAGAAGGTGCATTAAGACTTCATAAGAAATTAGAAAGTAGGCCACAGAAAGTAACTGTCTCCTTTACTAAAGTAGAAAAAACCACACCACTCATACATCCACATAGAATTTGAACTGGCAACCCAGTATCTGTTAAAGAGTAATTATTATTCTACCATGTTAGTCACTTTTTTACAGATTTCCCAGGATGTCACAGAGTCACAAATAATGATAGTTCCGAAAATAAACCCAAAAACCCAACACAACAAATAGACTTATATACATAAACACTCAGATTTCTATTTGTCTTAGAGATTAAGGTAAAAATACGTGTTCTGAATTGAAACCTTGAGCTACTTATTACACTTAAGTTTTGATGTTTTTCCACTAACTCCATTATTTACTTTTCAAAAGTATTCCCTAATAATAATAATAGTAAAATTGTTGTGCTCAGCCCTAATTAGATAACATCATTTAATTGGAAGAAATGTAGTGGATCCTTAATTGTTACAAATCATTGAGTCTCTCTAGATTAGTACTTCCCAAACTTTTCCACTTCATAGCACACTTTGAAAATTACAATATTTGTCCGGCACCACGTATATGGCAGAGAATGTTCATGCTCATAAATTTTCATGTTTTTCCTCTTCTTTCTAAGAACACTAGACCGTATTTCTACCATATCCTCTCATGTGTCTGCCTCTAATTTTGCCTTGAAATTGTGAAGCCAAATAGCTAAGTTCTAGCCAGTGGAATGTTTACAGAAGTGATTTACTTTCCTCCTCCTGTGATTTTCCCTCTTCTCTAATCTGCAGCTGGATTTTGGAAGAAGGAATTACAAATAAGAGGGAAAATCAGAATGAGGTCTGTGGTATTGCATTGGAATTAGCAGTATCTGGGTCTTAATATATACACAGAGAGGGATAGATAGACAAAAATAAGTGTGTATGTGTGAGTGTAAACACTGAGATGGCCTGGAAGCAAGTGACACCCTGATACCTTTGAGTTCACCTAGCTCTCAGATCCTATTTTCTAAATACCACTCTCTAATAAAAGGAACCCAGGCTCCCTAAAAAAATGGTTGATTCTAGGGCTTGGAAAGGACAGAACAAAATACACCTGAATCATCTTTATATATCAGAAAGCAAGGAATTGCTCAAAACAGGGTTCTTATCAAAAGAACACAGGAGACAACCTCAAGGAGCTCCTTCCTAAGAGTTAGTGCTGGTATAATTTGATAAAATAATGATAGTATTAGAATATAACCCATAAAATAAACATCCATGAGCTGAAAGTAATATTAATATATAATTGAATATATCAATAAATAAGGGAAAGGACAGCTCTTCCTTACAGAAGTATTCTAATTATAAATGGTGTTGAGAAAACTGGACAACCACAAGCAGAACAAAGAAACTGAACTCCTACCTTATACTATACAGAAAAATCAATTCAAAATGGATTAAGCTTTTAAACATAAGACATGAGACTACAAAACTCCTGGGATAAAACACATGGACTGATCTCTTTGACATTGGCCTTGGATTTTTTGAATTAGGCAACAAAAGCAAAAAAAAATAATTAAAATAAGTGCGACTACATCAATCTAAAAATCTTCTTCTCTGCAAAGGAAACGATCAACGAAAGGAAAAGGCAACCTATGAAATGGGAGAAAATATTTTCAAGTCATATATCCCATAAGGGGTTCACATCCAAAACATATAAGAAGCTCACATAACTTAATAGCAAAACAACAAATAACCCAAGTAAAAATGGGCAAAAGACCCGAAAAAGCATTTCCTCATTTGTATGAAGACATACAAATGACCAACAGGTACATGAATGATGGACATGTAAACTGGTACAGCCTCTGTGGACAAAAGAATTGTTGCCTCTCAAAAATTAAAAAGAGAAATACCAACTTGGCTTCCCTGGTGGCTCAGATGGTAAAGAATCTGCCAGCAATGCAGGAGACCCAGGTTCATCCCCTGGGTTGGGAGGCTCTCCTGGAGAAGGGAATGGCTACCCATCCCAGTATTCTTGTCTGGAGAATTCCATAGACACAGGAGCCTGGCGGGCTACAGTCCATGGGGTTGCAGAGTCAGACACAACTGAGCAACTAACACTTTCACACACTTTTCACACCATATGATCCAGCAATCCTATTTCTAAGTATAAATGCAAAGGAAACAAAACTATTACCTGAAAAAGGTATCTGTACTCCCATGTTCACTGAAACATCCTTCCTTATAGGAGACAACCTAAATGTTTGTCAATGGATGAATGGATTAAGAAAATATGGTGTATATGTACATATATATATATATATACACATATACATATACAAAATGGGATGTCATTCACATTTTTTTAAAAGTAAGGAAATATTTTTTTTTTAAATAAGGAAATTCTATCATTTGCAAGAACATGGATAAACATGGAGGACATTATGCTAAGTGAAATAAGGCAGACAGAGAAACACAAACATTGCATGTGGAATTATAAGCACTTAAAGGTGATTTTTTTTTTTAAGATACAAAAAAAATTAGGTCAAACTCAATTAAACAGAGAGTGGGAAGGTGGTTGTTAGGGGCTAGGAGGTGGAAGAAATGGGGAAACGGGGAGCAAGAAGTCAAGTACTAACATGCTAGTGAGTCGCTAAGAAGGATCCTGAAGGAATTCCCTGGAGGTCCAGTGGTTAGGACTACATGCTTCCACTGCAGCAGGCACAGGCTCAATCCTTGGTCTGGGAAGTAAGATCCGGCATACTGCACAACACGGACAGAAGTGTTTTCTTAATTTTAAAAAATAAAGTAAGAAATAAAAAGGATCCTGAGCTCTATCCTCCTACAGGAGGACAAAACAGAAGCTCCACCTGGTCTGGGAGACCCTGGACCAGCCTGACTCCTCCTCTCTCAGGCGGAGCCCCGGGAAGAGAGGTGAAGAGGGTATCCGGGCAGGTGGGATTCAAGTGGCACAGAACACAGATGCCGGTGCCAGAGGGCCTGAATGGGCAGAAATACACACCAGACCTGCAGGCATTGGCAGCTCAGTTCAATTCCGTCGCTCAGTCCTGTCCGACTCTGCGACCCCATGAATCGCAGCACGCCAGGCCTCCCTGTCCATCACCAACTCCCAGAGCTTACTCAAACTCATGTCCATCAAGTCGGTGATGCCATCCAACCATCTCATCCTCTGTCATCCCCTTCTCCTCCTGCCCCCAATCCCTCCCAGCATCAGGGTCTTTTCCAATGAGTCAACTCTTCTCATGAGGTGGCCAAAGTATTGGAGTTTCAGCTTCAGCATGAGTCCTTCCAATGAACACCCAGGACTGATCTCCTTTAGGATGGACTGGTTGGATCTCCTTGCAGTCCAAGGGACTCTCAAGAGTCTTCTCCAACACCACAGTCCAACTCTCACATCCATACATGACTACTGCAAAAACCATAGCCTTGACTAGGGACGGACCTTTGTTGACAAAGTAATGTCTCTGCTTTTTAATATGCTATCTAGGTTGGTCATACCTTTCCTTCCAAGGAGTAAGCGTCTTTTAATTTCATGGTCACAATCACCATCTGCAGTGATTTTGGAGCCCGCCAAAATAAAGTCTGACACTGTTTCCACTGTTTCCCCATCTATTTCCCAGGAAGTGATGGGACCAGATGGCATGATCTTAGTTTTCTGAATGTTGAGCTTGAAGTCAACTTTTTCCCTCTCCTCCTTCACTTTCATCAAGAGGCTTTTTATTTCTTCTTCACTTTCTGCCATAAGGGTGATGTCATCTGCATATCTGAGGTTATTGATATTTCTCCCTGCAATCTTGATTCCAGCTTGTGCTTCTTCCAGCCCAGCGTTTCTCATGATGTACTCTGCGTATAAGGTAAATAAGCATGGTGACAATATACAGCCTTTTTTTTTTTTTTTTTTCAATATACAACCTTGACCTACTCCTTTGCCTATTTGGAACCAGTCTGTTGTTCCATATCCAGTTCTAACTGTTGCTTCCTGACCTGCATACAGGTTTCTCAGGAGGCAGGTCAGGTGGTCTGGTACTCCCATCTCTTTAAGAATTTTCCACAGTTTATTGTGATCCACACAGTCAAAGGCTTTGGCATAGTCAATAAAGCAGAAATAGATGTCTTTCTGGAACGCTCTTGCTTTTTTGATGATCCAGCAGATGTTGGCAATTTGATCTCTGGTTCCTCTGCCTTTTCTAAAATCAGCTTGAACATCTGGAAGTTCACAGTTCACGTATTGCTGAAGCCTGGCTTGCAGAATTTTAAGCATCACTTTACTTGCGTGTGAGATGAGTGCAATTGTGCGGCAGTTGGAGCATTCTTTGGCATTGCTTTTCTTAGGAATTGGAATGAAAACTGACCTTTTCCAGTCCTGTGGCCACTGCTGAGTTTTCCCAATTTGCTGGAATATTGAGTACAGCACTTTCACAGCATCATCTTTTAGGATTTGAAATAGCTCAGCTGGAATTCTATCACCTCCACTAGCTTTCTAAGGCCCACTTGACTTCACATTCCAGGATGTCTGGCTCTAGGTGAGTGATCACAGCATCATGATTATCTGGATCATGAAGATCTTTTTTGTACAGTTCTTCTCTGTATTCTTGCCACCTCTTCTTAATATCTTCTTCTTCTGTTAGGTCCATACCATTTCTGTCCTTTATCAAATCCATCTTTGCATAAAATATTCCCTTGGTATCTCTAATTTTCTTGAAGAGATCTCTAGTCTTTCCCATTCTGTTGTTTTTCTCTATTTCTTTGAATTCATCACTGATCTTATCTCTCCTTGCTATTCTTTGGAACTCTGCATTCAAATGGGTATATCTTTCCTTTTCTCCTTTGCTTTTTGCTTCTCTTCTTTTCTCAGCTATTTGTAAGGCCTCCTCAGACAGCCATTGTGCCTTTTTGCATTTCTTTTCCATGGGGATGGTCTTGATCCCTGTCTCCTGTACAGTGTCACAAACCTCTGTCCATAGTTCTTCAGGCAGTCTGTCTATCAGATCTAGTCCCTTAAATCTACTTCTCACTTCCACTGTATAGTCATAAGGGATTTGATTTAGGCCATACCTGAATGGTCTAGTGGTTTTCCCTACTTGCTTCAATTTAAGTCTGAACTTGGCAATAAGGATTTCATGATCTGAGCTACAGTCAGCCCCCGGTCTTGTTTTTGCTGACTGTATAGAGCTTCTCCATCTTTGGCTGCAAAGAATATAATCAATCTGATTTTGGTGTTGACCATCTGGTGATGTCCATGTGTAGAGTCTTCTCTTGTGTTGTTGGAAGAGGGTGTTTGCTATGAGCAGTGCGTTCTCTTGGCAAAACTCTATTAACCTTTGCCCTGCTTCATTCCGTACTCCAAGGCCAAATTTCCCTGTTATTCCAGGTGTTTCTTGACTTCCTGCTGTTGCATTCCAGTCCCCTATAATGAAAAGGACATCTTTTTTGGGTGTTAGTTCTAAAAGGTCTTGTAGGTCTTCATAGAACCACTCAACTTCAGCTTCTTCAGCGTTTGTGGTTGGGGCATGGGCTTGGATTACCGTGATATTGAATGGTTTGCCTTGGAAACGAACAGAGATCATTCTGTCGTTTTTGAGATTGCATCCAAGTACTGCATTTTGGACTCTTTTGTTGACTATGATGACATTTCTTCTAAGGGATTCCTGCCCACAGCAGTAGATATAATGGTCATCTAAATTAAATTCACCCATTCCAGTCCATTTTAATTCGCTGATTCCTAGCATGTTGACATTCACACTTGCCATCTCCTGTTTGACCACTTCCAATTTGCCTTGATTCATGGACCTAACATTTCAGGTTCCTATGCAATATTGCTCTTTACAGCATCAGACCTTGCTTCTATCACCAGTCACATCCACAACTGGGTATTGTTTTTGCTTTGGCTCCATCCCTTCATTCTTTCTGGAGTTATTTCTCCACTGATCTCTAGTAGCATATTGGGCACCTACCGACCTGGGGAGTTCCTCTTTCAGTATCCTATCATCTTGCCTTTTCACACTGTTCATGGGGTTCTCATGGCAAGAATACTGATGTGGTTTGCCATTCCCTTTTCCAGTGGACCACATTCTGTCAGACCTGTCCACCATGACCCGTCCGTCTTGGGTGGCTCCACACGGCATGGCTTAGTTTCATTGAGTTAGACAAGACTGTGGTCCATGTGATCAGATTGGCTAGTTTTCTGTGATTATGATTTCAGCGTGTCTGCCCTCTGATGCCCTCTCGCAACACCTACCGTCTTACTTGGGTTTCTCTTACCTTGGACGTGGGGTATCTCTTCACGGCCGCCCCTCCTGACCTTGAACGTGGAGTAGCTCCTCTCGGCCCTCCTGTGCCCACTCAGGACAAGTAATAAGATGACAAAAGATCAGAAACCACATTTTCTAATGTCATGACACCGCTTGAGTCATCCAGAGTTTAATAACAAGCCTAGGGGCCACTGAATTAACTGAGATTAACTTAATTACATAGAAATTAAGTCCTGCATGTCAAAATCTATGTAGTGAAATCTGTCCCCACTACCTAAGTGTTCAGTAATTGTGAAATTTCTTCCAGCTCTATCATTTGTTACATGTATAATTACAGATACATCAAAAATATTTATTTTGCTAATTCTCTCTATATGTATCTACCTTCCTGCCTACATAGTAATTGGCTTAAAATGTATGTTAATAAGTTGGCCACAAGGTGGTACTAGAAATCTATCTTTTGCTCTAGCCCCTCCTTGACTGTCATTAGTTTTGATATATCAATACAACTGTGAACAACTGTAATTGCAGTAATCAGAGCAGAAGTTGAGTTAGCAGGTTCATGTGAGACAATGCTCATACTTAAAAATTAAAAAATAGACTGTGAAAGCTGCTATCAATTATTTTATATTCTTCTTCTTTTTCTTATCAAGTTGCTATCGACTATTTTGTATTCTTCCTCTTTTTCTTATCTGCTATCATATCACTGTAGAATATCCCAACTGTTACCTGAAATATCAAACACTATATATTTAGCACTTGGAGGAAAATTGAAATAAGCGTGGCATTTTAGGTCTCAGAGTGTAAATTTTAAATGAATATTTTACAGGATATGCCTTCAAAATATCTAGGACCCCCTAAACCTCTCCCAAACACTAAAGCTCAGCACCAAAATGTGAGTACATTAGGCCAGCAAAGGCACTGTATAACTCACCCAGCATATGCTATCTCATGCTGAGGATGACTGAGGAGAAGAGGAAGATCACCTCTTACAGACTGTCTTACTTGTTTTTTCAGTTCATTTCAGTCACTCAGTCATGTTCAACTCTTTGCAACCCCATGGACTGCAGCACACCAGGCTCCTCTGTCCATCACCATCTCCCGGAGCTTGCTCAAACTCATGTCCATTGAGTCAGTGATGCTATCCAACCATCTCATCCTCTGTCGTCCCCTTCTCCTCCTGCCTTCAATCTTTCCCAGCATCAGGGTCTTTTCTAAGGAGTCAGTTCTTCACATCAGGTGGCTAAAGTATTGGGGTTTCACCATCAGTCCTTCCAATGAATACTGAGGACTGATTTCCTTTAGGACTGACTGGTTTGATTTCCTTGCAGTCCAAGGGACTCTCGAGAGTCGTCTCCAAAACAGCATCAATTCTTCAGCACTCAGCTTTCTTTATGGTCCAACTCTCACATCCATATATGACTACTAGTTTTTTAAGTAGTTGTAATTTTAAAGAGACACACAGTAAAAGGGGAAGAAGAGGTATGGAAAAGCTCACAGGGAAGGACTTTCTAAGCAAAAGGGTGTTGAAGATAAAGTACCATGTCACAACCCTGAAGACTACCCTCTGGGAACACAGCAAGGCAGGTTGAAGGAAGCAAGGAAGAAAGCAGCAACCCAAAGGGAGACATATGAGTCCAATCTGTGGTCTTGAAGCAGAGGAAATTGAGTTTACTGGGAAGTAGAACCCCTATACTGTTTGGAAGATAGGAGTGATAAAAATATGTCCCTTGGCACACATCTTTGTTGAATTTTAGGGAAATGATGCTGTTAGGGGGCCCGTAAGAGTAGGCTGTAAAAATCAAAGTTAGGATTTAGCTGTGGTTATAAAAAGAATCCGGAGAAGGCAATGGTACCCCACTCCTGTACTCTTGCCTGGAAAATCCCATGGACAGAGGAGCCTGGTGGGCTGCAGTCCATGGGGTCGCTAAGAGTTGGACATGACTGAGCGACTTCACTTTCACTTTTCACTTTCATGCATTGGAGAAGGAAATGGCAACCCACTCCAGTGTTCTTGCCTGGGACGGCGGAGTCTGGTGGACTGCCGTCTATGGGGGTTGCACAGAGTCGGACGCGACTGAAGTGACTTAGCAGCAGCAGCAGCATAAAAAGAATCAGATAGAATCTATGAGAGAATGCAGTAGGGTGGGGAGAATGAGACTTCCCTGGTGGCTCAGACGGTAAAGCATCTGCCTACAATGTGGGAGACCCATATTCAATCCCTGGGTCGGGAAGATCTCCTGGAGAAAGAAATGGCAACCCAACTCATTATTCTTGCCTGGAAAAATCCCATGGACAGAGGAGCCTGGTAGGCCACAGTTGGAGAGTGAATGCCCCTAGATTTCTCCCTCAGAAGAGTGTTCAGATGAACTCAGAAATGAAGAGAAAGAACCTATCTATTTGTGGAACCCTCTCCTGGAAATCCTCTCCTAGGATCTTCTAAAGAGAAAAAAACATCAAGAACTTACTGATGGAGAAAAGATTTCTTGGGGATTTCCTGGTGACCCAGTGGTTATGCCTCCACACTTTCACTGCTGAGGGTAGGTGACTAAGATCCCTCAAGCTACAGAGTGCAGTCAAAAAAAAAAAAAAGATTTATCACTGAATTTTAATGTTTGCATTTTATTAAAGAATCTAAGTCTTTAAAGCTTGGGTCAAATTTACCCTTGCATATAGTTGAAGAAGAATTAGATATATGCTTTTTTCTCTAACTTGATAGTATATTCACACCCCACAAAATACTGAGCTTACTTTCCCCATATCATGCTAAATGCAATCCTTTGTCACTCATTTGTATTTTTCTTTAAAATCTTCAACAGCAAAATCCTGGTAATCACTGAATTTGGGTAATGGGTATACGGGTTCTCTTTGTAGCATTCTCTTTACTTTGGAACCTGTTTGAAAATGTTGATAATTTTAAAAAAATTATAAGTCTTTTCAGTTCCAATAGATATCAAGTTAATAAACCCACTTCACACGTGGGACAGGTTAAGAAAGAAATGTTTCTTTAAGAAATGTAACCACCATGTTTGAATAGACTCTGAAAGTAGTCAATGTCAGCAACAGTACCACAAGGAAACTAGCCTGGTAACCTCTGCTTGAGGAATAACATTAAAGAATAATCCTGGACAGATATCTTAGGGACATTTCTTTCATGTTTACTCTGGCAAATTGGTTCATGGCTAACACTGGAAGGGAAAGGGGCTACATGATTAAAAGGAGATTGTATTAGTTGGCTCATGCTGACAAGACAAAGTAGCACAGACTGAGGCTTTAACTAAAAATTTATCTTCTCATAGTGCTGGAGGCTGGAAAGCCTACAGTCTCATCCAATAGGGTCCAGTTCTGGTGAGAGTTGTCTTTGCAGTTTGCAGACATCCACCTTCTTACTGTATGCTTACATGGCCTTTCCTTGGTATGTATGGAGAGAGAGAGAGAGTAAACTGTGTGTATATACGAAGAGAGTAAACTCTTTCAAGTTTCCTCTTATAAGGGCACTAATTTCATCATAAGTGTCCCATCCTACATGGCCTCATTGAACCCAAATTACCTCCCAAAGGCCTCATCCCCAAATACCATAGCATTAGAAGTTAGAGTTTCAACATGTGAATTTCAGGGGATACAAATATTCAGTCCATAACAGAGATGAAAGGAATTTGAGAGATGCTAAAATTCATGTTGACTCCAACTGGTTCAAGTCTCCCCAAACAACTGTCTCACCTTAATTCCCCTATATTCCCTGTCCTATAACAACTAATCCATCCTTCAGGAAGTGTACTGGATTCACACTTGTGTTACTCTTCTTCACCCCTTCCTCTCCTCCTGCCCCAAAGCCCTACCTAATAGACTACTCTCATAAAGTTTTAAATCGGTGTTAAGGGCTGAATATACTTACAAGTGCATTTCCATTTAATAACGGAGTCTTGAGGAATCTCCAAAGTATAAAGAGACAAATCTATTGTAATTTCAGGAAATGCTAGAGCTAGTGAGGTTTTGCAAACTTCAGATTCCATCTCATTATGCCCTAAATCATGACATAGAAGTAATTATTATTCTCTCTCCTTGTGAGATTGACTCTTATCTGAAATTAACAAGTAGTGTAAATCAACTATATTTCAACAAAAAAAATTAGGTCACACATGAGCAGAGGACAATTTTGCCTTATTGATAATTTACTCATGTAATGGGTGAGTGAAACTTTAACTATGGCAAATGAATCATGGAATTTTAGAAATAAAAGGGACCATTAAAATACAACCAAATTACCTCATGAAAGTATAACTTAGCTGGATGGATTGTCCAGTACTGTAGTTACTTGAAGACTCAAGACTAGAACGCCTTTCTGTTACATAATTTCACATCAGTGCTCCAGTTCTACTTCATGTCATTAGGCAACCAGATCAGCCTCCGGCAGCACACCCTCACTCTGGACCTGTTAATGAGGAGGTAGATGAAGGGGACCATTTCCTCCCTAGCAAGCCTTTATATTCTTAGCTCTGAGAAAGCAATTCTGCAAGTTTCATGCTGTGTTGGGTCTCAAAGATTAGTTTGTGGCTTCCTGTTAGAGCAAACCACATGTGCTGAATTTCCAGCTGTTGCCATCCCACCTTCTCAGTCATCATTGACAACATCAGGTACTTGCTAGGTAGCTACAAGTCTTATTGCCTCCTTAATTATCAAGGCACACAGATATAACAAGCATAAGTCTCTTCTTACCTCCACAGACTTCTGGAAAGGTCTGACATTAAAGAGGCCAGTCCAGGTTCAATGCATGAGGCAGGGTGCTCAGGGCTGGTGCACTGGGATGAGCCTGAGGGATGGGATGGGGAGGGAGGTGGGAGCGGGGTTCAGGATGGAGGACACATGTACACCCATGGCAGATTCAAGTCAATGTATGGCAAAACCACTACAATATTGTAAGGTAATTAGCCTCTAATTAAAATAAATAAATAAAGAGATCTGTAGAATGCTGGATGTAATAAATTTTTCAGACACAAATTCATTGTCTCTTTTAGATCTATTCTGATTGTCCAGTGTAAATGTGGTAGCTATACCACTCCTGGAGACCTTTGTCTATCTTGACTTCAGGACTTGGCTGTTGGGAGCAGTTAAGAATGTGGAAAAATGTAGCCCATTCATTGATTCCATGTTGGTTACAGGTTATGGAGAAAAACATAATATCAGCCCTTGGGTGAATTAATAACAAGGAAGACTGCTAATGGCTTTTGAGATACTGTGAAAATTTTCAAACACAAAGTAAACAGAATAATATCATGAATCCCTATGTACCCATCACCCAGCCTTTATAATCAGCCATTCTTGACCCATATGTACCGCCATACACTTCCCAGGTCTCCTACATTGCAGGCAGATTCTTTACCATCTGAGCCACCAGGGAAGCCCCATACACTTCCCACTCTTATTCAATTTTATGTATATATTTCTGTTGTCATATATATATATATATATATATATATATAAGAAGGAGGTCTTTACCAGAGGACCTCAAGGTCTAAATTTATCAAGAGGACCTCTTGATGTCTAATTTAATTCTCATGGTCCTCTCCAGAATCATGAGAAATAAATTGTTGTTGCTCTCTCTCTCTCTATATATATATATATATATGTATATATACATATATATTTAACATATGTATATATGACAACAGAAATTTATTTCTCATAGTTCTGGAGGCTGAAAGTTCAAGATCAAGGTACCAGCATGGTCTCCTTCTCCAGTAAAGACCTCCTTTCTGGTTCATAGCTGGAGCCTTCTCACTGTACCCTCACATGGTGGGAGGGATCTATTTTTTTTTTTTTTAAGTAAAATGTATATGTACTGAAATGCACAGTTAGCTACATAATTTGGAAACAGATATGCCCATGTAACACACACCTCCGTCATCTCCTTCTGGTCATATTTAAAATATGTAAATATGTAGATAAGGAAAGAGCTTACAGATTTTTAGTTTTTCTCATTTTCAGATCATGAAGCCTTACTATGGCTGTTTCTCATTTTGGGAATTCTTCCCCTTAACCTCCCCTCTTCCCATTTCAACACTGCAAGATCAACTCTTCCTCCTCTACTTTTTTTTTTTTTCTACTTTGTTTTAAACACTGTTTGTCTCTGCACACTGGCTCCAGATTTCTGCCTAGCAACCTAGGTTTGAGGATCCAAAGGAGATTTTCTGTAATTTTTTTCACAGATGTCGTCTATCTTAGGTAAGAAGGCTACTCCAACCCCTCTCCAGAACCCAGCAGCCCAGCTCACTCTTGACTGCTTTGCCCCCGAGGAGAGAGATGGAGTAGCCCAGGCTTCTAGACTCTCCTGGGCACGGCCTGAAACTGAGAAGGGGCATCGGAGGGACAGAAGCAAATGTTTTCTTTCTTGATTATCCCAAGTAGGATGAACAGAAGATGAATGAAAAGGGCAGGATTAAGAGAAATGTCTCAAACCCTTCCTCAAAAAAAAAAAAAAAAAAAGGAAAGAAAAGTAAGGCTTCTGGACTAAGAATGTCAGGGTAATTGTTCTTATTATAAGTGTCTTCTCCCTAAGGCTGTGTTTCAACCAGATACACAACCAAATACACCCTCTTTCTACATTGTATTCCAGAAAAAAACAATACATGAACAAACGAAAAAGTTTTCTGAAACAGTAAGATTATGTAAGAATAATGTAATATTATTAAGTTAAATATTAATACATTCAGATATTTTATATTTCTTTAGCTCATTCAAAGGGGGGAAAAAAAAAACTAGTCACATCCACTTAAATAAATAAAATGATTTTGCATTTTATGGGTTGCAGCCCAAAGCCGCTGCCCTCGGGGCTTTACCTAAGATGCTGGATTGGAGTGCTCCTCTCTGGGGCTGTTGGCCTCACTGTTTCCTTCACTAGGGGCCAGTCTGATCCCTCAACAAAGTATGGTTACTCAGCTTAAATCCAAGGTGCCTAGGCTCCTTACAAAAGATGATATTTAGCTAGGGATTATTTAAAATCAACCAACACTGAGTACATGCCAGATGGAAGGCTCCTCTTCACAGATAGCTGAGGTGGAGTTCACTGGAGAGCCAGTCACCATCTGGGGTCATGAGAAAACGATGATGTCCACCATCCCCTACTCAGCCTGCCCCAAGACTCCATACTGTGTTTGCCATATCCTTTAGCTGCAAGAAGAAATGCAAGCCTCCTGCATATAAGAGATGCTGTGTGTGCAAGGAAAATGCCAGACTACTCCAGAGATGTGAATCTAAATACAGTATAGATAACTCCTTATTGTAAAATTCAGACTTAAATTGAAGAATGTAGGGAAAACCACTAGGCCACTCAGGTATGACCTAAATCAAATCCCTTATGATTATACAGTGGAAGTGACAAATAGATTCAAGGGATTAGATCTCTTAGAGTGCCTGAAGAACTTATGGACAGAGGTTCATAACATTGTACAGGAGGCAGTGATCAAAACCACCCCAAGAAAAAGAACTGCAAAAAAGGCAAAATGTTTCTCTGAGGAGGCCTTCCAAATAGCTTAGAAAAGGAGAGAAGTGAAAGGCAAAGGAGAAAAGGAAAGATATGCCTATCTGAATGCAGAGTTCCAAAGAACAGCAGGAGAGATAAGAAAGCCTTTTTAAGTGAACAATGAAAAGAAATAGAGGAAAAAAACAGAATGGGGAAGACTAGAGATCTCTTCAAGAAAATCAGAGATATCAGGAGAAAATTTCATGCAAATATAGGCACAATAAAGGACAGAAATGGTATGGACCTAACAGAAGCAGAAGATATTAAGAAGAATACATGGAAGAACTGTAAAAAAACAGATCCTCATGATGCAGATAACCATAATGGTGTGATCACTCACCTAGAGCCAGATATCCTGAAGTGTAAGCTTAAGTGGGCTTTAGGAAGCATCACTGTGAACAACACTAGTGGAGGTGATGGAATTCCAGCTGAGCTATTTCAAACCCTAAAAGATGCTGTTAAAGTGCTGCACTCAATATGCAAGCAAATTTGGAAAACTCAGCAGTGGCCAGAAGACTGTAAAAGGTCAGTTGTCATTTCAGTACCAAAAATGTTCAAACTACTGTACAATTGCACTCATCTCACATGCTATCAAAGTAATCCTCAAAATTCTCCAAGCTAGGCTTCGATAGAACAGGAACTGAGAACTTCCAGATGTTCAAGCTGGATTTAGAAAAGGCAGAGGAACCAGAGATCAAATTGTCAACATCTGTTGGATCAATCATCGAAAAAGCAAGAGAGTTCCAGAAAAACATCTACTTCAGTTTCCTTGATTATGCTAAAGACTTGGACTGTGTCAGTTCAATTCAGTCACTCAGTCGTGTCCTACTCTTTGCAACCCCATGAACCGCAGCACGCCAGGCTTCCCTGTCCATCACCAACTCCTGGGGTTTACTCAAACTCATGTCCATTGAGTCGGTGATGCCATCCAACCATCTCATCCTCTCTCATCCCCTTCTCCTCCTGCCTTCAATCTTTCCCAACATCAGGGTCTTTTCAAAAGAGTCAGTTCTTTGCATCAGGTGGCCAAAGTATTGGAGTTTCAGATTCACCATCAGTCCTTCCAATGAACACCAGGACTTATTTCCTTTAGGATGGACTGATTGGATCTCCTTGCAGTCCAGGAGACTCTCAAGAGTCTTCAACACCACAGTTCAAAAGCATCAATTCTTCAGCACTCAGCTTTCTTCACTGTCCAACTCTCACATCCATACATGACCACTGGAAAAACCATAGCCTTGACTAGATGGACCTTTGTTGACAAAGCAATGTCTCTGCTTTTTAATATGCTATCTAGGTTGGTCATAACTTTCCTTCCAAGGAGCAAGCGTCTTTTAATTTCATGGTTGCAGTCACCATCTGCAGTGATTTTGGAGCCCCCCAAAATAAAGTCAGTCACTGTTTCCACTGTTTCCCTGTCTACTTGCCATGAAGAGATGGGACCGGATTACCATGATCTTAGTTTTCTGAATGTTGAGCTTTAAGTCAACATTTTCACTCTCCTCCTTCACTTTCATCGAGAGGCCCTTTAGTTCTTCGCTCTCTGCCATAAGGGTGGTGTCATCTGCATATCTGAGGTTATTGATATTTCTCCTGGCAATCTTGATTCCAGCTTGTGCTTAATCCTGCCCAGCATTTCTCTGATGTACTCTGCATACAATTTAAATAAGCAGGGTGACAATATACAGCCTTGACATACTCCTTTTCCTATTTGGAACCAGTCTGTTGTTCCATGTCCAGTTCTAACTGTTGCTTCCTGACCTGCATACAGGTTTCTCAAGAGGCAGGTCAGGTGGTCTGGTGTTCCCATCTCTTTAAGAATTTTCCACAGTTTACTGTGATCCACACAGTCAAAGGCTTTGGCAGAGTCAATAAAGCAGAACAAGATATTTTTCTGGAACTCTCTTGCTTTTTCTATGATCCAGCAGATGTTGGCAATTTGCTATCTGGTTCCTCTGCCTTTTCTAAAACCAGCTTGAACATCTGGAAGTTCACAGTTCATGTATTGCTGAAGCCTGGCTTGGAGAATTTTGAGCACTGTGTAGATTACAACAAATGTGGAAAATTCTGAAAGGGATGGGAATACTAGACCACCTAACCTGCCTCTTGAGAAACCTGTCTGCAGGTCAGGAAGCAACAGTTAGAACCAGACATGGAACAACAGACTGGCTGAAAATTGGGAAAGGAGTATGTCAAGGCTATATATTGTCACCTTGCTTATTTGATGAATATGCAAAGTACATCTTGCAAAATATTGGGCTGGATAAAGCACAAGCTGGAATCAAGATTTCTAGGAGAAATATCAATAACCTCAGATATGCAGACGATGCCACCCTTATGGCAGAAAATGAAGAGGAACTAAAGAGCTTCTTGATGAAAGTGAAAGAGGAGAGTGAAAAAGCTGCCTTAAAACTCAACATTCAAAACATTAAGATCATAGCATCTAGTCCCATCACTTCATGGCAAATAGATGTGGAAACAATGGAAGCAGGGACAGACTTTATATTTTTGGGCTCCAAAATCACTGCAAATGATGACTGCAGCTATGGAATTAATAAACGCTTGACTTTGGAAGAAGAGCTATGACCAACCTAGACAGCATATTAAAAAGCAGAGACAATACTTTGCTGACAAAAGTCCATCTAGTCAAAGCTATGATTTTTCTAGTAGTCAAAAATGCAGATGCAAGAACAGACAATAAAAAAAAGCTGAGTGACAACTGATGCCCTCACACTATGGTGCTGGAGAAGACCCTTGAGAGTCCCTTGGACAGCAAGAAGATCAAATCAGTCAATCCTAAAGGAAATCAACTCTGAATATTCATTGAAAGCACTGATGCTGAAGCTGAAGCTCCAATACTTTGGCCACATGATGTGAAGAGCCAACTCATTGGAAAAGACCCTGATGTTGGGGAAGACTGAAGGCAGAAGGAGAAGGGGATGAAAGAGGATGAGTTGGTTGTATGGCATCACCGATTCATGAGTTTGAGCAAACTCCAGGAAATGGTGAAGGACAGGAAAGCCTGCATGCTTCAGTCCATGGGGTTGCAAAGAGTTGGACATGACTGAGAAACTGAACAAAAACACCAACATCCTACATCTAAACTCAGAAAGAAAAATAGAACACATTTTAAAAGGAGAAGGTCTGATGATAGCTATCCAACAATAAAGGTTCTGGAAGAACTATGATGCATAGCCTGGTCTAGTTTTCTAATAAAAAATAATAATAATAGCTGAGTTTCACTGGACTCTTCCTAGTGATTCATATAATGTGCTTTACATGAATTATGTCCTAGAATTTCACAATATCCCTAGGAAATAAGTAACACTGTGACTTCCAGTTTACAGATGAGGAAATGAACAATTAATTAATTTATCCAAGATCACCCAGGAAGTAATAAGACAGACAGGATTTGAGTTCAGGCTCTCTGATTGTGTGTGGACACAGAAATGTGCCACCCAATTCCCCTACAAGAGAAGACTTGTTGTACAGATTCTGGGAGTGTCAGCAGTTGCAACCTTCAGCTGTCAAACTGTTCAGGGTTTGACTCAGCCTCACAGAAACTCCTTGACAGAATCACGCCTTTCTCAGAGCAGCCTAGATCCAGTGATTAGTTGAGATGGAGATATGAAGGCCCAGCCATGATAGAACAGTATAGCACAACTCTAAAAGATCATTTTAGCTCCAGAGTTTCCTATCAGATTGCCATCAGGCCCATAACAATCTGTCCATCTCCCCCTACCTAATCTTGCTTCCATTCTCTTTTTTCCACAGTCCTTGCAAGGAAATCAAGGAAACTCCCTAATAGATATCCTGTACACCTTCCCTGAGAACCAAAACTGTAGCAAGGAAAAATCTTTCCAATAAGCAAAGCTTCAGGGGGTCATCCAATTTGTATAGAGAGAAATGGCCCAAGTTAGAATATATGTACAACTCGTAGGTAGAGGCAAATGGCCTAGCCAGATGGTCAGGAGCATGAAAGCAGGAAGATTAGAAAAATAAGGAGACAAGGAGGACTAGGTAGATCCATGAAAGCACAGAAGGGAGTGGGCAAAAACAGACCATTCTATCACAGTTTAAAGTCTACCACAGGGCATCAACTACACAGAAGAGACACTCAGCCACAAAGTAGACAAAATGACTCAACCAGATAACACCAGCAAGGCCGTGTCATCAGTCACTCCACTACCAACACATGGGAATATGCATGCAGCAGCCGTGAAGACAGACATGGAGGCTATGCCTGGGCCCAGCCAGCCAGTTCAGTTCAGTCGCTCAGTCGTGTCCGACTCTTTGCGACCCCATGAATCACAGCACGCCAGGCCTCCCTGTCCATCACCAACTCCCAGAGTTTACCCAAACCCATGTTCATCGAGTCAGTGATGCCATCCAGCCATCTCATCCTCTGTTATCCCCTTCTCCTCCTGCCTCCAAATCCTTCCCAGAATCAGGGTCTTTTCCAATGAGTCAACTCTTCGCATGAGGTGGCCAGAGTATTGGAGTTTCAGCTTCAGCATGAGTCCTTCCAATGAACACCCAGGACTGATCTCCTTTAGGATGGACTGGTTGGATCTCCTTGCAGTCCAGGAGACTCTCAAGGGTCTTCTCCAACACCACAGTTCAAAAGCATCAATTCTTTGGCGCTCAGCTTCCTTCACTGTCCAACTCTCACATCCATACATGACTATTGGAAAAACCATAGCCTTGACTAGACAGACCTTTGTTGGCAAAGTAATGTCTCTGCTTTTAAATATGCTATCCAGGTTGGTCATAACTTTCCTTCTATGGAGTAAGCGTCTTTTAATTTCATGGCCGCAATCACCATCTGCAGTGATTTTGGGGCCCCCAAAAATAAAGTCTGACACTGTTTCCACTGTTTCCCCATCTATTTCCCATGAAGTGATGGGATCAGATGCCATGATTTTAGTTTTCTGAATGTTGAGCTTTAAGCCAACTTTTTCACTCTCCTCTTTCACTTTCATCAAGAGGCTTTTTAGTTCCTCTTCACTTTCTGCCATAGGGTGGTGTCATCTGCATATCTGAGGTTATTGATATTTCTCCTGGCAATCTTGATTCCAGCTTGTGCTTCTTCCAGCCCAGCGTTTCTCATGATGTACTCTATAAGTTAAATAAGCAGGCTGACAATATACAGCCTTGACGTACTCCTTTTCCTATTTGGAACCAGTCTGTTGTTCCATGTCCACTTCTAACTGTTGCTTCCTGACCTGCATATAGGTTTCTCAAGAGGCAGGTCAGGTGGTCTGGTATTCCCATCTCTTTAAGAATTCTCCACAGTTTATTGTGATCCACACAGTCAAAGGCTTTGGCATAGTCAATAAAGCAGAAACAGATGTTTTTCTGGAACTCTCTTGCTTTTTCTATGATCCAGCGGATGTTGGCAATTTGATCTCTGGTTCTTCTGCCTTTTCTAAATCCAGCTTGAACATCTGGAAGTTCACAGTTCACCTATTGCTGATGCCTGGCTTGGAGAATTTTGAGCATTTCTTTACTAGAGTGTGAGATGAGTGCAATTGCGCGGTAGTTTGAGCATTCTTTAGGATTGCCTTTCTTTGGGATTGGAATGAAAACTGACTCTTCCAGTCCTGTGGCCACTGCTGAGTTTTCCAAATTTTTTGCGACCCCATGAAGTGCAGCCCACCAGACTCCTCTGTCCACGGGATTCTCCAGGCAAGAACACTGGAGTGGGTTGCCATTTCCTCCTCCAGGGGACCTTCCCGACCCAGCCAGCCAGGGCCCCCTTAACAAAGGCTGGTGTTGCTGCCACTGCCACTTGATGTTCAGCCTGCCATGAACAGAGACTAGCTTGGACTCCTATATGGCACCATTCTTTGAGGAGATGAACTGACCATCTGATGGCAAGTTGACTACATTGGGCCACTTTTAGTCTGAAACGGCCAGTGATTCATGATCATACTAGACACATATTCCTGGTATGGGTTTGCCTTTCCAACCTGCAGGGCTTCAGCCAGTGTTATTAACCAAGAGCTTGCAGAGTATTTGTTCTATGGACCCAGGAGCCCCACAAAACATTATGGCAAATCCGTGAACTCACATTACCTGAAGCACAGGAAGGGGCTCATGACCGCAGGATTCACTGGTCCCATCCCGTACTCCACACTAAGAAGCTTCTGGGAAGAAAGTAGGATAGCCTTCTCAAAGTACAGCTAAAATGCCAGCTTGAGGGTGATACTTTATGAACATGGTGGACCATCCTCCAGGACACAGGACATACCTTGAATCAAAAACTTCATTTAGTGCTGCATCATTAGGAAGACCAAAAAGATCTAGCAGCCAAGGGGTAGAAGCCAGAGTGACCACACTTACCTTGACGTCCATGACCCATTTGAGAAATGGGTGCCTCCTGTTCATAAGGCTCTTGCCTTTGCAGGGTTAGAAATCTTGGTCTTCAGCAGAAGAACTCTCCCACCAAGGGATACAGATATCAGCAGGAAAGAAGAGAAGTCACCATCTTGGCTAAAGTAATTGATCCCAGTTGATCAGAAGAGGCAGGGCTACAAGTATACACCAGGGGCAGAGAATATGCTGAGTAACTCATGTGGGGACAACTTGCATACTCCCTTGTTCAGTTGTAACATTAAATGAACAAGCGCTTTGATCAAAAACAGGATCTGCATTGTGCCGTGAGGTGCGCCAGGGCTAACAGGGGTCTAGGCTTGCTAGTGGGGAGGGAGAAGATGAGTGTCAGTCGGGATCTGCAGCAGTGGTCAGAATTGTGCTTTTCCCCACCACTTATTGTGAAACTCTCCCAGACAGAAAGACTCACCAGAATCCAAGAGGAGCTGTTCCCAAAACAGTTGTGAAGAAGTGAATCTAAATGGCTCAAAGAGTGAATTTTGATGAACTTGGAGATACACCATATGGTTCTTCCTTCAAGAAAGGAGCTTGTTGCCCCAGCTTCTAAGAATGCTGTCAGCAGACAACCCTGAGCCTGTCAGGAACCAACCCTGCTGCAGAGAGGTCACCCAGGTCACAATCTTCCAATCCTTCCAATGGATTGGATACAATGGGATGATTGAGACAAAGGTAGAAAGACAAAGCCATTTCATTTTAGTAAAGATAAGCTGATGGATCATGTGGTAAGCAGAATGATGGCCCTCAAGGTATCCACCTGCTAATCCCCAGAACTTGTGAATATGTCATGGACATGGTATTGGGGCTCATAGAAGATGGGAAGTGAGGGGCAGAGAAAGGCAAGGATTCTAGGGGCTTTGGCTTGGAAAACTAAGTAAATGATGGGCATGGTAAGAGGAGACCCCCGTGAAGAAAGAGAATAAATTCAGTTTTAGGTGTTTGTGTATTCAAGTGCAGATGTGAAGCTATCCAGTGGGTGGCTAGATATATAGATCTAGAACTCCACTGAAAGATATGAGTTGCTCATTAAGATCTGGGGAGTATTCATATATGAGGATACCCAGGGATAATGGGGAAAGAGATCAGAAGGAAGTAGAAAAGAGGATCCTGGGAAGCACCAACATTAAAGAGAAAGGCAAAGCAAAAGGAAGAGCTGGAAACCGGGAGAGAAATGTTCTCAAGTCATGGGGTGAAATGATTTCAAGGAGTGGTTGTCTATGTTGAAAGGAATGGTTCTCATTTTGATGAGAAACTTAAAGAGCTTTGGAAATTTACCACAGATCATAGAGTAGAATACCGTGAAAGCCCATTTTTTTCATGTTTTATTCAACTCAGTACACGTTCTTTAGACCACTCTTCTGTTCCAAACAGTGTCTTGAGAAAAATATAATCTAGATACAGTCTGTGCTCAAGAAGTTTAAGATCAAAGAGCAGACCCTGAAATCAAATATAAAAATAACTGCAAGGAAAGCCAGATACACTGGACTGAATTCTTCAATTTTCGTATGAGTATTTATATTTTTAAATAGAGACTTTGCCTCTATTATGTCCAAAATGTGACCAATGAATGGAAAAATTAAAAAATTAGCCTCTGCAATGTCATTTTCTAAAAAAGCGGTTATTTTGGAGTTATATAGATGCTATCATTATATATTCCTATTTGAGATTATACCACACTTTGATTTGTCACTTCATTTTGTAGTAGCAGATCTTGCCAACATTTAAATGCTTCCCAATTATATTTATTAAAAAGTTATACATCATGTTACAATTTTGTAAAGGGGCTTTGAAAAATTCTGTAAATCAGTCGGTTTCTGCAGGTCCTATTTCTCTAGTACTTAGATTTATCACATTCCGACATTGTGAAGAGCATTCAAACAGAAATCAAAGAACCCCATTTTAACTCAATTACCTCTTTGAAGAAACTGCTGAGAACATTTATCAATATTAGTATAGTGGGGAAGGATTGTCGAATTATGGAAACTGGTTTTTCAGTCCCAATTCAGTCATTACTATTCGAGTAACTTTGGGCAAGACACTCAACTGCACTGACTTTAAGTGTCATTATCTATAAAATGGTAATCATAGTAGGGTTTCCCTAGTGGTTCAGACAGTAAAGAATCCATCTGCAATGCAGGAGACCAGGGTTCGATCCCTGGGTTGGGAAGATCCCCTGGAGAAGGGCATGGCAACCCACACCAGTATTCTTGCCTGGATAATCCTCATGGACAGAGGAGCCTGACGGGCAACAGTTCATGGGGTCGCAAAGAGTCAGACACGGCTAAGCACACATATACACACAATCATAGTAGGATTGTATTCAGGCTGTAACAAGGTATAAAATGCACTATATCAGATATGTACGTAAATTTCTTTAAAAACTCTAAATTCCTTTACAAATATTTATCATATTATCATTATTATTTCCTTGACAGAAAGGGTAATGTGAAAAAAAAGTTCAAATATGAACTCTACTTGAGGCTTATGGATGCATATTTACGTAAGTTTAAAAGGTGGCTAGAATCATTCCCAAGTTGTAGACAGAATCACCAAATAATCAGTCCCTTATGGTAGTAAATGGAATAAGAGTCACTTAGGGCATTTAGCTGATGTTAATGACCACATATCACTCTTTGGCACTTATCATTCATGGTGGATGAAAGAAATCAATTGATACTTGAATCAATTGATTATATAATTGAGATCTTAGAGTTTCTAAAATCACTTCATACATAGGAGTACATGAATATATGTGATATATATATATATATATATGAATATTTATCCTAGCTTAGAGATAGATAGATCGGAGAAGGCAATGGCACCCCACTCCAGTACTCTTGCTTGGAAAATCCCATGGATGGAGGAGCCTGGTGGGCTGCAGTCCATGAGGTCGCTAAGAGTCGGACATGACTGAGCAATTTCACTTTCACTTTTCACTTTCATGCATTGGAGAAGGAAATGGCAACCCACTCCAGTGTTCTTGCCTGGAGAATCCCAGGGACGGCGGAGCCTGGTGGGCTGCTGTCCATGGGGTCGCACAGAGTTGGACACGACTGAAGTGACTTAGCAGCAGCAGGGATAGATAGATAGATAGATAGAAATAAGATAGATATAATATATATTCATATAGCATAACTACTTCAAATTTCATCAATATTTTTATGAAATCTTTTTATTTAAGAAAGATAGAAATTGAAGACAGAAATAGAGTTTTGAACAAGAGAATAAATTTTGAATAATTTTAAATATATGAGACAATGTAAGATAACATATTTACCATAGACTCTTTGAATCTTAGAGTTGGAAGGGATCCTAGATTTTGTATATTCATACCACCCACTAGATTCCTTATCAGTGCTTTTCTGGCCTCTGCTAGCACAGGAATACAAGAGTAAATATTCTGCAAGATACACCATTCTTTTTTTAAAAAATTTTTCCTTTTTCACTTTTAAATAAGACTATTTTAAGAAAATTCTTCTCTATACTGAAATGAGATATCACTCAATACTCTTAAAAGTTTTTGTTGACATTTCATAGGGCAAGAATATCATTCATTCACTGAACATTAACTGCCAGTTACCAGCTGACATTCATACAAGTACGGCCCACTCATAAGCCAAGGTACAGCCAAGTTAGAGATAGGAGTAACTCATTTATAATTGATTTCTTTCAACATCAAACCCCTTACTTCATTGGAAAACTTCTTTCCCTACAACAAATCTATTTGCCTCTCCTGAAATACTTCCCTCAGTTGATTTTAGAATTAAGTCATTATCACATTTTACTGTTACTTCTCCAAACCAAATTTTGACATAAAATGGGGGTATCCAGAGTGTAGCAGGCAAACAAAGCAATTCTCACCTCTTCCCTTCTAGATTTTCTCTAGCTCTGTGTACAATAAAAAGTAAAATGGATAAGCCTGTGGTAATTTTACTCGTCCCTCATATATTTTGAGTGCTCTGAAAATTTAGCAAGTATATCTTCTCTTTGTTTTCAGTCCATGTTACCAGAAGGCTATCTGACCAACTGGAAGTTTGCCCAACCAGTCAGAAAAAAATTCTACAGTTTTAGGGGCCAGGGAGGAGAACCACTCAAGAGCAGAGGGAAGAGGAGGGAGGCAGGATTTTCGGCAGACAACAGTTCTGCACAAACTAACAGTGAGATGCCTCTTGCTTCAGTCTTCTCATCTGTAAGGGTGGTAAGTAATAAGGAATATTTCAAGTGCCTAACAGTTTTAAAAATCTATTATTTCAACTCTTATTTGAATATAATTAAATAAATTTGGGAAAAATGCACTTTTAACATTCCAAGTTACAGCAAAGCTTATTAAGAACTTTTCAGCTTGTTAATATCTTGGAGCAGATGTCTTGACACACATTCAAACTAGATATTGATGGAGGGTGTCATCAAGTAGACATGACTGTCTGTTGACCTGTAAACTGAACCCAGGCAACTGGAGGCTCCCCATCCCTTTCCCCTCCTTGGAATGTGCATTCTGCCCACCCACAGTTCCCGCAGCTGGAGCCATTTTCAAGCATGCAGCCCCGAGAGATTATGTGGAAGGTGTATGCGACTTTAAGGCCTCCAGCTTGGGAGATCCACTGATCTTACAGTCACCCAAGACCAACCTCTTCTGTAAGTTTCCTTGCCTACGAAAACTGCCACCACCAATCTGGGGTAGTCGGCCTCTTTTTTTCATTCTTCCTTTGTGCTTTTGAGACCAGGTTCTCTCACTTAGCATAATGCTTTCAGAAATTTTCCAAGTTTTTCAGTACATCAATAGTTATTTTTTTCCCCCTTTGACTATTTAGTTGTGTTCCATTGTATGGATATACCACAATTTGCTTATGCCTTCATTCATAGAAGAATATGGGATATTTCCAGCTACTAGTTATTACAAACAAATCTACTGTGAACATTTGTATAGAGGCTTTTGTGAGAACAATGTAAGTATTCATTTCTCTAGGATAAATACTCAAGAGTGGAGTTTCGGGGTCAGTGGTTAGAGTCTGTTTAACTTCATACAAAATCACAAAACTGTTTTTCAGAGTGGCTATACCGTTTTGCATTCTTATCAGCGATGTATGAGAGAGTTCCAGTTCCTTGTCAGTATTTTTTCTTTCAACCATTCTGATAGGGGTATATTGATATCTAATTGATGTTTGTATTGGCACTTACCTAATGGCTAATGATGTTGAGCATTTTTCATGTGTTTACATCTGCTATTCTTATATCCTCTCTGGGAAAGATTCTTTTCAAGTCTTTTCCCCAATTTTTAATGGGTTGTTTGTTACTGTTGAGTTTTGATCTTTTACAAAATATATCCTGAACACATGACCTTTGTCAGAAAAGTGATTTGCAAACATTTTCTCCCCATTTACAGCTTGTCTCTTTATTTTCTTGGTGGTATCTTAAGCCAAGCAAATTTTTTTTTTTTTTTTTTTTTTGCCAAGCAAATTTTTAAATTGCTGAGGTCCAAGTTACTAATTTTTTCTTTTACAGACCCTATGTTGGTGACATTTGGAAATTTTAAGAACCCTTTGTCCAACCCTAGGTCATAAAAGTTTTCCCAAGGAAATAATTTTATTTTATTTTTTTTCCAAGAAAATAATTTTAAAGAAAGAAAATGCTATATGCCTAAGGACATTCTTTATGGCACTATTAGTAAATGGTGAGAAACTGGCAATAATAGCATGGTGCCATCATAGAATAGTGGGGACATAAACTATGACCCTGTCACAGTACGGCCATAGAAAGTATTTATGGAGAGTATATAATAACATTACAGGGAAACAGTTATGACTTTTAAAGTCAGATTCATATGCCACAATTATAGGAAAAAAACAAAATATTGCATAGAAAAAGAGATAAAGAAATATGTTAAAAAATATTATCAAAGGCTACAGTGATTCTGGGTAACTTTTTCAGTTCTGTCTACTTTTCTATATTTGTTTTTCTAGGTAGGTTTATAAAATAAGCCAAATAATATAATTTTATGCTTAATAATCCATTCTTGACATTTTGTCTCTGTTGTGAGACTAAGTACTGTCCTGTATCAGACTGGCCTGCTCTGTCCTGGAGGGCTGACCGCTGACCAGGGGCTAGACACCCCAACAGAAAGATCTCCCTGCCCTGGTTGGACTAGACGGGAGCTTCCCCAGATCTGGGGCAGGGGTGTGGCGGGCTGGGCACGAGCAGGAGAACCTGTGATAACACGTTGAGACAGAGGTGGTAGCTTCCCCCCCAGCAAATCCTGTTCTCATTTCTCTCTAGTCCACTGTCTCAATCGGCTGCAAGCCAAGAGCTCTGGAAAGAGTCAAGCTTTTTTATGGCTCAAGTGCTTCAGTTACTCTTGAGCTCCCTCTGGGAGGCAGAGCCTGTGTCCCAGAATACTGAGAGGACGAAGGCACAGCCTCTGCCCTGTCGGACCTTACCATCCGGTGATTCCCACCACCATCCCACCCGGGTGAGCCCCCTCCTCAGTGCTGCAGCTAAGTGAGCTTTTCTCGCCTGGAGACGGGTGGCAGTTTTCAAAATTACCTTTCACTTAATATCTCCCCAGGTAGCCACGCCGTTTGCCTTTCTTGGTGTCCTGCGCTGGGCTCTAAAACTGTGCTGGGACTTGTTTCTTAAACATAGTTGCCCCATTTCACACCAGGGCACCGATGGCTCCAGAGGAGCTAGGCAATCACCCTGCTGTTCTCTAGGAGGAAGTCCCCGGCCGTAGTGGATCAGGAGCACAGCCCATAGGCTTTTTGGGCCTGTTTTTACCTTGATTTACCCTGATTGCCCCTTTCCACGTGGCAGTCTAAGCAAACTGAAAAGCCTCCATCCACCAGGCCTGACAAAGGTAATTTGTTCTGAGTTCACCTTAAAATCCTTAAGACTCTCTTGAATGTTGCACGTATTTCACCGCAGGGAGCGACCCACAGGCAGAGGAAACAAAGCGCGCGGGAGCAGAATCCCTATTTTGAGCGGACAGACAAACAAGCCTGTCGCGATAGTTACGAAGTGACAGCCCTCCCACCACAGGGCGGCGCTCTTGGGCATGACCTGTCTCCACCTCGGTCCCTTTGACCTCAGACAGGGCCGCGCTAATAAAAAAGAGACAGGCTCATTAGCTTTCTTTCCCATTCATGCTTGTTTTGAAAACATTACATGCCTTGCAGATTACATGATAATTATACTTAAGGGCTGCCAAGCCGCTTCAGGAATAATTATCGTATGATTTGCAGGTTTTAGAGCTCATGGTAACACTTCAGTGCTGGGAGCCTTCTTTGGTCGTTCACGGCAATTACCCTGCTCTCACAGTCTTAGATCGTTGCTCAGAGATCGTTGCTCCCTGAGAACTCAGGGAGGCTAATTGCTCACAGAAGGCCAGGGGCCTCGGGGGGCGTGAAGGGCCACGGTGGTCCTGACTGGAGGGCTGGTCAAATCAGAGCCTCTTCCAGGAGCCACGTGAAGGCCAAGTATTAATAAAAGCAAAAACCTGCTCAGGGACCTTCCTTGTAATAGATGCAAAAGGGCCTGCTCTCCCTCATTCTTCATAGGAGCACCGAAACGTGATTAAAACTAGCAAGCCAGTCATTTTCGCCACTCATCTGAAATGGCTCGTGATAATGTTTTCAACAATGACCGTCTAAGTGGTAAAGGCCTTTGAGAATTTTGCCTTCTCATCAGGTGGAGTTTCAGCAGATCAGCCGTCTCCCCCGTGGACCCCTTTCTCCTTCGGCTCTGTGGACACCATCCTCGCCCCCCCACCCACTCTGCTCCCACACCCACTGCTATGTTCTACTTCTTTTTAGTTTCTCTGTTGATTCCTTCCACACTGTGTCCATTTCTGTGTTGGCACACAGTAGGTGCTGGGTAGCTGTTTACTGACTTGGTGATCGCTGCTCAGGAGGTGTAGTGAGTGTGTGCGCATCAGTGGTCACTGATGCACTGTGCGGTGTTACAGCGTGGTCTCATCGTGTGCCACTCATTTACTCATCGCACAACACCCATTGACGCCTGTTAGGTGACGGACAACAGACTGGGCACTGGTGTCACCACCAGGAACAAAACAGAAACACAGAATTTCTGCCCTGGGGGAGCCTGGACTAGTGGGAAATGCTGATAAATAAAAAGATGATGATAATGGAGCCCAGTAAGCGCTATGTTAGGGCAGTAAAGAGCACTGTACCCGCTTGCAGGACATGCCCCAACTCCAGACTTAGAGGGGAGAACAGGTGTCTCCAGATTTTTAGACTGAGATCTGAAGAATCGCTAAGACTTGGAGACGGTTAGGCGGAAACATGCTTCAGATGAAGAAAAGAGTGTATGAGAGAGCCTGGAAGTAAAAGTAAGTTGAAAGATTTGGGGGAAATGAAGGATGACGGCCAGGAAATAGACAAGTAAGGGACAGATTAATTCAGGGTTTTCTGAATTTAGGAGAATGAACGAGAAGGGTGCAAGCAGTTTGTGCTAAGGATACTCACTTTGCCTCACAGGGAACTGGGTTATCAGTATGAGTAAGTGAGTGAAGTCGCTCAGTCGTATCCAACCCTTTGCGACCCCGTGGACTGGAGCCCACCAGGCTCCTCCATCCATGGAATTTTCCAGGCAAGAGTACTGGAGTGGGTTGCCATTTCCTTCTCCAGGGGATCTTCCCGACCCAGGGATCAAGCCCTGGTCTCCCACACTGCGGGCAAACGCTTTACCGTCTGAGCCACCAGGGAATCCCAGGTTATCAGTAGGGAGGCTCTAATAGAATTGAGAAGGCTAACCCTGGTAGCTCAGCTGGTAAAGAATCCTCCTGCAATGCAGGAGACCCAGCTGGATTCCCGGGTTGGGAAGGTCCCCTGGAGCAGGGATAGGCTGCCCACTCCAGTATTCTTGGGCTTCCCTTGTGGCTCAGACAGTAAAGAATCCTCCTGCAATGCAAGAGACCCAGCTGGATTCCTGGGTTGGGAAGATCCCCTGGAGGAGGGATAGGCTCCCCACTCCAGTATTCTTGGGCTTCCCTGGCGGCTCAGACGGTAAAGAATCTGCCTGCAATGCAGGAGAGCCTGGTTCGGTCCCTGGGTTGGGAGGATTCCTTGGAGAAAGACATGGCAACCCACTCCAGTATTCTTGCCTGAAGAATCCCATGGACAGAAGAGCCTGGCGGGCTACAGTCCGTGGGGTCACAAGGAGTCGGACACAACTCAGTGACTAAGCATAACACAATAGAATTGAGAAATACACCAGCTCAACCACAGCAAGGAGATACAGGAGAGATCAGTGCTGGATGAGACTTGGTCTTTGAGACTTTATAGGAAACATTGGGAATCCTCACAACTGTGCCTTGTGTAGGGCAGCAGGATGGGTGGATAGTCCCGTCCCTTGCAAGATAATGAGATTCCCACAAGAGGGCGCCGTTGCAAAAGAAAGTCCTTATCCATTCACATCCTTTGTGCCTGACACCAGCAAACAGAGGAAACAGGACCCTCAGAGAAGCCCCGCAGGAAGACAGACATTCCCTGATGAAGACAGAAATTCCATGACCCCTTTAAATTCCTGTGGAACTGAAGCACAGGTGCTCCTGAGTTCCCCAAAAAACAGATTCCTATTTTCACCTCAGACTCTTGAGAGTCCCTTGGACAGCAAGACCAAACCAGTTAATCCTAAAGGAAATCAATCCTGAATATTCATTGGAAGGACTGATGCTGAAGCTGAAGCTCCAATACTTTGGCCACCTGATGAGAAGAACTGACTCATTGGAAAAGACCCTAAGGCTGGGAAAGATCGAAGGCAGGAGAAGGAGACGACAGAGGATGAGATGGTTGGATGGCGTCACAGACACGATGGACATGGGTTTGAGTAAACTCCGGGAGTTGGTGATGGACAGGGAGGCCTGGCGTGCTGCAGTCCAGGGAGTCACAAAGAGTCGGACACGACTGAGTGACTGAACAACAAACTATCACCTTAGGGCTCTATTTTCTTATCACATCCCTCTTCAGGAGTCTCACACTATAATAGCACTAATTAAATTTGTACTTATCCTCTAAGCAATGAGCTGCCTGCCTTTGGCATCTAGAAGGATTCAAGATGAACCTTGTGGCTTCTTGCAGTTTTACACCACACACATCACCATTGCTACAAGACCAAGAGATTATGTCTTATTTGAAGTGACAGACCATGGCCATGTAGGCAGCTCTAGAAATAAGCGTGTCACCTTAAAGTCACTTGGTTTCTCAGTGATATTATCTTGGAATTCCAGGCCATTTCCTCAGGAAGTGCTATTAGCAGTACAGGATGTAGAATTTAGTCTAATGAGCAGACAACAATACGGGTGTTTTAAGCCCAGGCTACATCTTGGCTGACTGCTTAAATTAAAAAGAATAAATAGACTATATTTTTTCTTGCCTAAGGACCCCTCAATAGAAAGGCCCTCCCCTGCCCCCACAGGTGATGACATAATAATATATAGCAGGGAGTGAATATCATCTGACATGGCTCCTCACTTGCCCAGACCTTTTCCAAGGCTCTAGGAGGGTCCTAGCAATTTTGTATCATAATTCTGCTTTTTTTTTTCCTTAAATGTGGTTTCCCCAATTATATAAGCTTCAGGCTGTCCCCACAAAACCTTGATTCCCAGGTGTTGTTTATATGAAGCCATACCTAGGTCTGTCCTTCCAGTGGCAGAACACCTGTCAGTCGCTGTTAGATTGACCACATCTAGGACAATAGCAATTGTTTCAAGTTACAAGCATTTCCACCAGCTTTTCTCTCCTGGTCTTTCTTTAAGGGACTATTGTATCAAAGAGAAGGAAGGAAGTGACTAAGAAAAGGAAGTTGTGCCTAAGTCATTGGAAAAGTATATTTGTCAAATGACACAATCTTTTCCCAAAGTTGAAGTTCCAGGTGAAGCTAAGGCAGTGTGAATTGAAACACGAAATAGATCACCAGCCCAGGCTGGATGCATGAGACAAGTGCTCCGGCCTGGTGCACTGGGAAGACCCAGAGGAATCGGGTGGAGAGGGAGGTGGGAGGGGGGATCGGGATGGGGAATACGTGTAAATCCATGGCTGATTCATGTCAATGTATGACAAAAACCACTACAATATTGTAAAGTAATTAGCCTCCAACTAATAAAAATAAATGAAAAAAAAAAAAAAAGAAAGAAACACAAATCTTCGAGGAGTTAAACTCCTTTTCTGCCCTGTTCCTACTTTTCTACCTATGGATTGTGCTTTGAACTTTTACAGATTTTCCCAGGATCCCTTCTATATTCCCAAACACACTTAATTCGTGGTATGTCTACCTCTCTGTTTCCTTTTTCCTCTGCCCCCCAAAGATATGTGTGATTTTGAAGAGATGGCTTCATTTCCATCTTCGGCTTGTGAGGGTGTCCGTGATGGCTGCAGACATATTACTTCTGTTTTCCTGGAGCCATTCCCATCCCTGCCTGTCTTAGCTCCCTTCCACATGATTTTATTCTGTCATTCCCCTCAACTGCATCAGCTAGCAAGGCTAATGGAGACAGTGAACTCAGCCTGTTTTTCTGTCCATCTCCGCCATGGGAAATCATTTCCAACGCTGTTGACTCTTCACAGTGGAAAAGCAGGAAAGAATCTTGTTTCGTGGTCTCAAGCCCACAGTGGCAGACTGACTTACTGTAAAATTTCCAGCTTCAGACACAGAGGGGAGAGAGTGCAGGGCACGTGTAAATAATGGAGTGCACACGTATGACACATGTTTAAACATGTCTTAGGCTTTCACGGTAATTGGCATGCACCTGGATGCAAGACCCAGTTTCCAACTCGTTCTACAGGTTGGATATGTGTTTGTGAGGGAGCCCCCCCTTTTCTTTGACATTCAGTTAAGCTAAAAGCAAAAACTGCCATCTGTACTGCCTCTGATACAAGAGATTGCTAAAAGCTGTTCCCTGTCAGACCTCTTCTTTCAGCCTTGGCGGGGAGACACATACACATATGACACTTCTTTCATCCACACATGAAACACACAGATTTCTTCAAGGTCATAGGTCTGCTATAAAACCATCAGGCTAAATACCAAATTCTTTCTAATGGCTGACTCATTTTCCACAGCCACAGCAGAAGGGAATGTCTTCATTTCACTTCCAGGTATTCTGGTGTGTGTGTGTGTGTGTGTGTGTGTGTGTGTGGTTTTTGCTGCTGAGGGCACAGACTCTCTCTAGTCCTCAACTGTGTTCCACATTTTTCATCAACACTTGCACTTAAGCAGCTCATTCTAATTCTTTCCGTTGTTCCTATTCTGCGTGAACTATCTGCTGGCAGTTGCCATGCCAACCCCAAATCCTGGGGTCCTGCTGCTAGATCACAAGCTGCCATTAGCATATTTTTAATAGCACCTGATTGCCCTCCAAAGACCTTCCAGTAGCTGAACGCCATTAGCTCAGAGAGTCACGAGATTTGACTGCATATTTACAGACTGGATCAGGGAGAGAACAGTCTAAGCTGCATAGCCGGTTTCCAGGCTTAATTTCTGCAAATGCCAGGTTGGTTCCCTGGGTCTCATTCACAGGGAAGATCCTCAGAATTGTGTGGCCCATGGAGGGATGAATTCTTGCTTCCTGGAGCTGACTTACCGTAATGTGTATGACAACAGGACACTCAAGCTGCTAAAAGATGTCTCTCACTTGTACTGAAAAATAAGCCACTCTCCATTCTGTAGGGACCTGGGCAGGGGTGGTTATGCTAACACCTTGCTCTTTCTAATTTATACCAAACTGAATGGAACAGGCAACGTTGATCATAAATCAGTTTCTCTTAAGAAAAGAATTAGGGAGGGAAGAGTGAATGAGAAGTGTTTCATAACTGAGAGAGTTAAGACAGATTATTTCAAAATATGTAGTTAGGAGCTTTTGAAATTAAGTTGCTTTGAAGTTCTGAAGATTCTCAGCAGCCAATGAGCTAAGTAAGAGAAGGTTGACACCTAAAGTGAAGACAAGAGGAAGTTTAAAGTGGCTACTAAAATCTGAAGAAATCAAGGAGTTAGGTGAAACTGTGGGTAAAAACAATTTCGTGATGAGAGACCTTGCAAACTCCAATGCTTATGGAGCCAAGACAGATAAGGCGAATGAAGTGAGATGCTTGGAGGAGGACAAAAGGCAGAGGGTCCTTAGTGTCAGTGCTGTGGAAAAACGAGTTTCCAAGGACTGGAGCCACAGGAGTGCTGACTCTACCCAGAGTGGGTGTTCCTCCTACAGGGAGTCAGGAGACCCCAACACTGGCAACTCTTCAGAGGACTGAAGAAAAGCTAGGGAGAGAGAGAGAGAGGAAAATTCCCTGTTTTAAAATATTGAGCAAATAATAATTTGACTTTACTAAAACATTGAACCACCCAACACTGTGTAGGGCAAAAAAAAAAAAAACCACCTGACTTCTTGTGTTGAATATGCTCCATGAGCTTCCAATTTGTAACCCATTCTAAAAGGAAGCTATGTTTACTCTGAGAGCTAAGATTCCTAACTAAGGAACTGTATTTTTAGAGAAAGCATGTGTGTGTTGATCTGTATCCCCAGGTAAATTTTCATGAGCCTTAGTATTTGGTTCATATAATCAAGCAATGCTAGAAGAATGGGAAGAACAATGAGCAGTACAGGAGCTCAAAAGACAAAAACAAAACCTGGTTGTCTGGTACCATCATAGACGACTTCAAGAAAGAGGCAGGACCTTCTGTGTCTTTCAAGGAGAATTTGGAAAAACAGAGATGAGGGGAAATTCCTTGGGTAGAAGGTACAGTGGGAACCACAAGCCCAAAAGAAGAAATTATAAGATGCTTTATTCTCCGCTGAGCAGACTGGAACATCATAGAGGGAAGGCTGGGTTACAATATAAATAGTAACTCAAAACAAAGAGGAACTTCCCTGGCAACCCAGTGGTTAAGACTCCATGCTTCCAATGCAGGGGGTGCAGGTTCAACCCCTGGTTAGGGAACTAAGAGCCCATATGCCATGTGGTGTGGCCAATAAATAAATACATAGCATTACTGCTCACTTACAGTCCTTAAATTCACATATTAGGTCTGAGAGGCACAGAAAACAGAATTTATCTTGGGAATGCAGACTCAGGTATTTGCATATGTCTTCCTGGAAAGCTGAGAATCTGAAAGGCATTGCCTTAGTACTCACAGCATTTACTTAAATTATGTTCAGGTGGATACATTTTCAATTTCCTCCAGAAGACTTGTGTTTCTTCCTTTTTTTTTTTTTTTTCTACTACCACTATATACTGACACTGTACTAATAGATCACAAGCCTAATTTGTAAGCCTGGGATCACAAGCCTAGATGTTCTTCAAGGACTTAAAAAGTTTACTTGCCCATTGAGGTCAATTCTTTGACACTTGCCACCTGTGGTTCTCAAAGAACTTGGTGGTTTCAACATTAATTTGGTTAGTCAATAGACTAAATATTATGATAGTCTATTTGTTGATGGAGAATGTGGGGCTTTTAAGTCTAAAGACTCTGACTTTCTAGTATAATTTAATTACGCATGTGTTTGTGCAGAGCTGCTTCCTACAGCCTCCCAGGCAGCCAGATGTGGGAGGAATGATGGAATTAGCTCATCTCCAATCGGGGCTGCTCTGAACAAGAGTCTGCAAGGGTGGGAGGGGGCCCTGGAAGGGTGCCAACAGGCACATACATGGGACTATCAGGAGGAAGAAAGTTGATTAAAAGTCCAGTTAAGTCAAGTCAAAAGAATAATAAGTCAAAAAGTTCATCAGGCTGGAGAGGGACATGAGCCAAAGGATCAAAGTAAGGGTCAGAAACAGGATGATTGGAAACAAAGCCAACGCAGGAACTCGCCCTGGGAAAGCTGAGACAATGCTCTGGCGTATCTCAGGCACAGACGGGTGAGCCCAGCTGCACGGGACCCTTGTTATGACAGTTTCAGAGCCTGGACGGATCCTCAGAACCTGATGGGAAGAAAACAATTCTGAGAGACAAGTTTGCAAGCACTGGTTTTGGAGCACTGTTTCCCTAGCCTGTCAAACGAGAGATTTGTGCTGACTGTCTCTCATGCCCACGTGAACGACAGCGTTCCCTGACACCATCGGGCTAAAGCACCATTAGGTTCCGGCCTCTCCTGGGACGCGCCGGTCCTCTCTGAGCCTTTGCAAACTTATCTGAAGTGAATATGTGGCTCTCAGCACTTACCCACCTGCAAGGAATATCTGAGGAGAGCAAACAGCCAGAGCAGAGCCCCAGAACACAGACCCCTCCTCGGAAAGGGAAGCCACCTTCGTTAGCACCTCCTGCAGGAAGGAAAGGCCTGTAGAGACTTCCTTTCCATATATCCCAAGATCAGGGCCAAGAATCTGGGGAAATGCTTGCGATGGGTATGTGCCGTCCTATAAATTCAAGTACACTGATGAGGCCGAAAGAAAGCAAGAACGTGCATGCCAAGTTTGCCTGTGGTCACAGAAGTGAGGCTTTGCTGTTTCCTGAAGATAGGAGCTGGAAGTCTCTTGGGGAAAGCTGCCTGAGCGCACACATTTCACCCTTGGCCTACTTTGTTTATCTTGAGACCACTGAAGCATTCAGTCTAGACCGTACAGTATTTCTACATCTCCTGTTACTTCTTTCCCAAGCATCTGGTTTTTCTCAGGCCCCGTGTGACACCCTTCCTGGCCTTGTGCTGGGACCCAGGAGCCCCTGCAGAATGTCCTATCCATGCCTGGGTCACTGCAAACATCTGCTGGAGTCTGGGCTCTGTCCTGGATGGTGACCTGTCAAACGGCACAGTTCTGAGTTTTTTTTCTGGACAGCGAGTTTGGGACCTTGGACTAGGACTTTCTCCTGGACTTTAGAACTGGGAAAGTGGGCAGCCAAGGAGTTCCTGCCCTGGGACTCTCTGCCTCTGGCCTGGTATCTGAGAACTTCTGACGAAGGAGCCCTGGAACTCCTCAGGAGGCCCCAGTTCCTGTACAAATTGGCTTTCACGTGTTTCATGTCCATTGTGTCACGGTCTTTGTTATTTTGGTTTTTCTTCAGTTCTACAATCCTTAAGAACCCACCCATCAAGCAAGGGTTCCTTGAGCTGCAACATAGCTGTGCTAAGCTAACTGCTTTGGTGAAGGCTTCTGATCTCAAGAAACGTATCACCGAGGTGAGATAATAAATAATTCATATCAAGGAACACTGAGTAACACAGGCTGTGTGTCACGAAGGTCTTCTTGTGAGTGGCAGACAAGTTCTGTGAAAATATAGGCTAAAGGGAGAACAGTGGATGTTTCTGAGTAGAAACAGATTTGTCGTAGGTGCTCTAGAATTAGTTGAAATTGAATGGTGGATGGCTACTAAGGCTTTCACACAAGAAAAATTCTCTGATTTTATTCAGATAGGTAGAAACAGTGAATTAAGTAAAGCCTAGGACAACAGACCAGATTGGGTTGATTTATCATGTTGTTTCATCATCTTGTATTACCTTTTTATATGATGCAAGATAAAGAATTTGATTTGTATTTGATACAGATTCAGATAATCTCTAGGCACTTACTTACCTCTCCCTTTGGATTTAAGGATGACACTCCAAGTTCTCATAAACTTTGACCAAAACACCATATGCTCTTTCAATTTCACACCATTTTCTTTCAACACATAATTTTGTGTTATTTTTGCTGGACATTGTCTATTTGGGATCAGATCCATTTCAGTCTCAGGCTTTGCCCAGTCCTTTGACCTACCACTTTCATATAACATTTGCTTCCCTTGTCTTATGAATGGCCAAGATAAGCTCAAATTTGTAAATATTTATAAATATTTCTGAATATGTAACTCATATTCATCTTAGGTTTCAGAAAGTCTTGCTGTCCTTGGATTAACTGTTCTATCTCAGAGAGTAAGTAGCCAATATCTGACACCCAAAGGAGGTATATGTCCCAGCAGCCTCATGAGACACTGAGGCCAGAAAGAGGCTGGTGGGTTGACTTCTTCAGTGGTGCCACCTCACTGGTGCAGACAGGTACCAGGAAAGACAGCCATGACGGGAGCTATGTGAACATCTGGAATCAGAGAATGCCTCATATGGGTAGTGATGTGCTAGATCAGAACTGCAAGGGATGGCCTGGTGAGTCACGGGAGCTGACAGCCTGCAGAGAGTACACCCAAAGCTTTGCCCTTGGACAGCCTACCCTTAAAACATCTTCTGAGCTGTACCTGATGGCTCCCAGTTACAATCAAATCTTTATCTCACATAAGTTTGGATGTTAGAGGACTAATGTAAGAGGAATTGTGTAAATAAGGATGCTATAGCTTCAACATATCCAATGAGGCTGTTTCCAAAACTAGAGGAGGGTTTATAGGACGGTATTTGGAACTCCATTGTAGAGAGTGGAGCAGGATTTGGAGTATGTAGAAGAACCAGAAATTCTGACCAACAAGTGAGCAGTTTTGTCTCTCACAAGCAAGACAAGTCCCGCTGGTATCATTTGTCCTTTGGCTGTCTTAGAAAACACTCCTAAAAAGTGAGACCCTGAATTATTGGGACATTTCTGGTACCTTTGTTTTCACAGAAGAGGAAGCATTGTCCCATGATCAATGAATACAAAGGGCATTGGGTAAAATTTTAAAATGCTGAACCTGATTCTGGCTGTGAGATATAAACATTCTTTCAGTGTATACCCTATTCTATTGCACTAAATGCTTTGTAAGTGCATTTGTAAGGTTTGTAAGGTCTGTAAATGCTTTGTAAGGTTAGAACAAGGGCACCTCTGAAGTGAGACATGTGTGCTGTTGAGCATCTTTCTGAGCTGTAGCCTGGAGACTGGAAGTCTTTACAAGAGTGCTACAGAGTAGAGCTCTGTCCGGATGAGTAATACTGCCTTCATTCATGTGCCAGCAGCACTGCCAGGGAATGATTAGTAAAGAACGTTAAGAAAAAAGCACACTTAATTAACCACATCAACAAATTTATTTTGAGTCCTCATACATGGTGAGCACTGTGATGGGCACTAAAGATATGGGGACAAATGGCCCTTGCCCTCAAGAGCTTAAAGACTAATGGGGTGGAGAGATAATTCAGACATGTACTTGTTTTGATAGATATTTTGATATATACGGGACTAGACGGGAACACAAGAGGACATTTGTATGGATAGCATGTGGGGGTGACCACATCATAGGCGTTAAACCCAAGGAGGATTGTCTTTCATCACCTTCTTTCTCTGTCCTCTAGGGTAGAGACTGGCAAACCACGACATGCAGGCAATCTGGCCCACTTCTGCTGTTTGGAAGTAAAGGTTTACAGGAACACAGCTATATTTACCTGTGTACATGTTGTCTTTTGAGGCTTTAGTGCTACAATGGCTGATATGAATAGTTTCAACAGAGATTAGAAGTCCTGGTTAGAGAAAAAGTCTGCCAATCTCTGCTTCAGGGTATGGTTCTCATCCACCTGATTGAAGCTGGCTGGCAAATAACACATCTACAATCCAGTGAATAGGACAAAGGAAAAGAGAAAGAAGAACGATTCAATTTTTTAAACGATGTAACCCAGAAGTTGACTTATATGCACTTATTCCTGGCCAGAATTTAGTCACATGTTTTGTAAGGAGTTCCCAGACTTCTTCCAGTTTGATACAGAAATACTCACAGAACTCAGCCTGCAGTTAAATTCATGGCCAACATTTACTGTAAGAAAAGAAAAAGAGAAACCAACAAAAGGAAAAGGCCCTTTGGGTGAAGTACAGAGGTAACCAGTTGCAAGCCTCCAAAAGTACTCCCCAGTCAAGTCACTTAGGGTATACTTAATTCCTCCATGAACAAACTGTGGCAACATGTATGAAATGCTCTGTGCCAGGAAAGCTCAGTAGAGACTTGGTCCCAGAGGTTTTTATTGGAACTGGTCATGTCACTTTCTACTGGAGAATGTGCCAAAATTCCAGACTCCCAGAAGAAAAGCAAGAATTCAGCATAATCTATATATTTCCATACCATTTAGGCATAGGGATCCACTCCTATCAGGGACTGGTGGGAATCCACCTAAAATTCGAGTTTCCAGATGCCAGCGAAATGGTCAGTCTTGCAAGCAGAGCTTTCTAAGGCTGGAACTCTCAGGCCTACTGGGATAACCTTTAACTGCACACAGGCCTACCCTTGCAAGGGAAGCTGGAGAATGCAGCCCAGCTAAACTTGGGAGGTTTGGTGATTAAGAGAAAATGAAAATGAAGAATGGATACTGTGAATAATGAGCAATTTCTGCCACACAAGAGAAGGAATGGAGCAGGGCAGGGTTTCTGAATCCTGGAAACTTTGACGTTTGGGGCTGAGCTATTCTTTGTTGCAGAGACTGTGCTGTCTACACGTCAGTAGCACCCCCTGAGCCCTGACAATCTGGATGTCTCCAGATATTGCCTGGTATGCTCTGGGGGTCACAGATGGCCCACCTGAGATCCAAGCCGGGGCCTGAAGGCTAGAGAGATTAGTCCTTGTTCAGGAAACTGCAAGTAGTTGGGTACAGTTTGAGTATCAAGTGAGTGTTGAAAACGGCAAAAAATTAGGTGACAGCATAAGACTGGGGCCAGATTATAAAGCAATTTGTGTGCCATAATAAGGGGTTTGGGTCTCTAAAAAATACATTTAGACACAGGAGGTACTGAAGATGTTTAAGCCCAAGGATCATTTTTGTATTTTTCAGAAAGCCAGATTGACCTACAATTGGATAATTAATTGAAGGGCAATAGTCTGGAGTCAGACTAATTAGAAGGATATGTCATCATAGGTGAGACATTTTGAGGAACAAAATGAAGACAATGGAGGCTGAAAATAAAAAAGGAAAGGTTTGAGGAATATCACGTAAGGAGGGAAAAAAAGGGCCTGGTGATTGGTTGTAGATGGAAACGTCTCCCAGAGTTTAGCTTTGAACATCTGGGTAAGTAGGTTGCCATTCACTGAGATAACAAAGTCAAAAGAAGGAGAATAACATAAGGGGAAAAGTCATCAGATCAGTTTTTGACTTGCTAAGTCTGAAGTGACAGTTGGACTTCCATTAGGAGATTGTTGATGTGTGGTGAATAATTTTATATGCTGGACACTTGGTGTTAAGGGGGCAGGAGGAAATAAAACATGAACGTACAATCAGCTACTCTCCATATTTCTTTTCTTACTGAATTTTTAAAAGCCAATAGCTTAGTTTCAAATGTGTATAAAACAACTGTTCTATTAAGCTTTTTAGGTGGAGAGGGTAGTTTCCTCACTCACCATTTATTCAGATGGGTCTTGAAAGTGAAAGTGAAAGTCACTCAGTCATGTCCAGTTCTTTGTTACCCCATGGACTGTGCAGTCCATGGAATTCTCCAGGCCAGAATACTAGAGTGGGTAGCCTTTCCCTTCTCCAGGGATCTTCCCAACCCAGGGATCAAACCCAGGTCTCCCACATTGCAGGCAGATTCTTTACCAGCTGAGCCACATTAACACCAGCTACCTACATATTTTCATGTCTCCCTGGACTAGGCATCATTTTTTGGGCATGATGACTCTGTTGGCTTTAGGAACTTTCCCACTATGAGAACTTAGGATCTGCTGGTGTTCAGTGTCATCAAGTAGAAACAATCTTTGCAGGAACTGAAGTACAAAACTTAGGTAATGATACAGAATCTACTATTCTGGAGTGAAAATGACTTAAGCAGATGACATTTCATGCTGGTGACTACAGTTTCACCGTCTGCAGGAGAAGGTATCCTGTGTCTAGCAGAGTAGTTAAATTTGCATCCTGTCAGGCAGGACATGCATCATGTGGTTGAATTAGTTGGAGATGTTACTTTAATTAGTAATCAAGGCACAAGATGTTAAGCCAAAGAGCACTGATTCTGAGCCCTGCATACCTCAATCCATAATAATAAGGGAAAGTGCTTGTATACATTCCTTAGAGTGTGATATGAGTGTAAAGAGTGGGATAGAATTTAGGATCTCGTCTTTAATGACTCAAACGCAGATGTTGCCGTTGACAGGAAGAGATATGTTGAGTGTTGTTTCTTCATTTGCTTAGCAAGATTTGACATGTGGTGAGCCAGAATAGAAATTTGAAGAGTTGATTCAAGATGTGTTGAGGGAACTTTGGGTGAAAGAAGTGATAAAAGAAGCAGGTCTGGATATACAGCATTATGCTGCAGATGGAAACTTTCTTTTTTAAAAAAAACTTTCAAGGATTGCCTGTTTTGATAAGCTGGTGGGTAAATTCAGTTACTCTTAGAAAAGAATTTTTAAAATACATAAAATACAGAGCCAGGATATCATAACTCTAAGTAATGTCGGTTGTCCATCTATTTGTGTTTGTTTACACAGTGATCAGTCCTCACAGATGGCCCTGAAAGCTCGAACTAGGGGAAATAAAATAAGATGATGGAGTACGGGGTGGGGTTGTATACCAGGTCCCCAAATGCCAAGTCTTCCAAGTCCTTTTGATTCATATTGACTGTACTTTTCATTGCTGGCAAAGGCTAAGGAATGTGCCATAGGTCAGTTAACAAGAAGGATGAGCAGATTCTATTAAGATGGGGGAATTGACATTGGTAGATCTCTTCTTTGAGAAAAGAAAATAGCCATTCTTCACTATGTCTGCTGAGTAACAATCCAGACATGGCACCATGCCAAGAACTAGAAATTTATCCTAATATTGCCCCATCCTAAGCCTGACCGGCTGACCACCCTTGGACCACCCCAAAGAGCCAGGATTTAATACACTACTCTCACATTCTCGTCTCCCACCGGCCATACTTGCTAACTCCTGAAGGTTTAGTCATTATTTTTGAATTGCCTATCAAGTTTTCCCATTCCTTGTGACTGTGCTCACCTATTTCACTTTTCAAATTTTTGAGGGCAGTGAATCTTGATGGTCTCTGGGATCAATCACCTCCCATTTAATGCATTAGGGTAGTATTCGGGCCAGTACCTCCCAAAGCCTATACGTTGGATCTCATGTCTATCCAAATCCATATCCCATGTTTCCATAGTACATTTTCAAAGTAGCCTACTGGCATTTATTTTTTAAAGTATACAGTCTCTAAGCTACTAATGATTGTTGCTCTTGGAGAGGGTTATGCCTTTACATACATACAGATCTTCCTCAATTTATGATGAGGCCACATTCCAATAAACCCATCATAATTTGAAAATACTGTAAGTCAAAAATGCTTTTAAGGTAATACCCTAGAAGTCCAATGGTTAGGATTCCATTCTTTCACTGCTGAGGTCACAGGTTTGATCCCTGGTCAAGGAACTAAGATACTGCAAGCCATGTAGTGTGGCCAGGAAAAAACAACACAAAACAAAACAACAAAAATGCATTTAATACACCTAATCTGAACATAGCTTAGCAGCCTAGCCTACCTTAAGTGTGCTCAGAGCACTTATACCAGCCTGTAGTTGGGCAAAATCATCTAATGCAAATCCTATCTTACAATAAAGTGTTGAATATCTCATTTAATTTGTTGAATACTGTACTGAAAGTGAAAATCAGAATATGGATACAGATAATAAGTGTATTAGTTCTTTGCCTTCACAGTCTCATGACTGGGAGCTGCCACTGCCCAGCATCATGAGAAGGTATTGTCCCACTTGTTGCTAGACCATTAGAAAGATCAAAATTCAAAGTACAGTTTCTACTGAATGTATATTGCTTTTGTACTATTGTTAAGTCAGAAAATCATAAGTTGGTTCATCATAAGACAGAACCATCTATATTTTCCTTCATCTGTTCCTACAACAAATATTTAATCATCATGCTAGGTATTGGCAATATATGGATTTTGTCTGAGTTCTGAAAGGAAAGGGAAGGCATATTTAAGTTAGGTGATTTAAAGGAAGTATTACAAAAGTGACTTTTTACAAATTATCTGGTAGGTGGAGTTAAACCCAGGGAAAGGTCCAGGGATAGTGTGATTTCCTGGAAATACTAGCAGTGGTGGGGAATTCATCAGCACCACTACAAAGAAAAGTTGAGAGGAGGGAAACTCAGGCATGGAGAGCTGTATGGAGATAGCTAACTGATAAGAAGCTGTGACCTTCAGTGAAAGGAAGCCATCAGCCCTTGATGACCTTGCAGGAAGGGCCTTGGGAAGAAATAAACATCTCAGAACACACTCTTCTCACACCCATCTCCTTTTGGTGCTATCAATCAATCCTTCTAGGATACTGCTGATACCATCAATAAGGATCTGCTTCTTAGGACCCAGCAGTGTGAGAATGCAGTGGAATGGATTTCAAGGGGCAAAGGAAGACACTTAACATGCTTTAAGACAGGGTTCCTTCCTATGAACCTGTGCAGTTCTTCCCACACTTCTGCAGATGCAAGAATCACATGGAAGTCTTGTTAAAATATAGATTCTTGGGCCTTACAACACCCCACCTCTGGCAGTTCTGATTCAATGGATCTGTAGTGAGATGGGAAAATTAGCATTTCTAACACACTCCTGGTGTTGCCTCTGCTGCTTGTCTACAGATCACATTTTGTGTTACACTGGTCTGACATTTTGAGATAGGGCAATCCCAAATCCTAAGGAACGGAGATCTAATAGCAGAACATGGTCTCTATTACAATAGTTGAAACGATATTTTTGCCACCTTCTTGGCACAATATCGACAAGCCAGCTTTCAAGACAAAGTGATCTTGACTAGAAGTCACCAAAGAAGAGCTTTGAACTTGCAAGTAAGACTGTTAGGATGGTCATAAATTTAACTTTTCTCTTCATAAGTAAATCTTCCTCTTTAAAGAACCTATTGCCTCACTCAGAGGAAGCTGGAGACATTTCGTTTCCCATGTGTACAAAAGCTAACCTGTGTGTGTTCAGTCACTCAATTGTGTCCAACTCTCTGTGACCCCATGGACTGTAACCCACCAGGCTCCTTTGTCCATGAGATTACCCAGGCAAGAATACTGGAGTGGGTTGCCTCCAGGGGATCTTCCTGACCCAGGGATCAAACCTGCAGGTCTTATGTTTGCTGCACCTGGGTTCAATCCCTGGGTTGGGAAGATCCCCTGGAGTAGGAAATGGCAACCCACTCCAGTATTCTTGCCTGGAGAATCCAGATGGATGGAGGAGCCTGGTGAGCTGCAGTCCATGGGGTCTCAAAGAGTCGGACACGACTGAGCAACTAGATACAGCATCGGCAGGTAGATTCTTTACCACTGCACCACCTGGGAAGCCCCTAACCTGTGTAGAGACATAATTTTTACTATTGAAACATATATATATATTATTAACTTTTTTAATGAAAAGAGAGAATGGCAGTCAGATGATTTAATTTTTAACATTTTCTATAATACCTTTTTTTCTGAGGGAACCTCTAAACTAAAAGAAGAAAACAACAAAACAGCTATAGTATTCACACAGGAAAGCATGGGAACTTCTATCCCAAATATTCCTGGAAAAGAACCAAATTCCTTCTTATTTGCTACTCTTTCTTTAGCATTATTCCATGAGGGTAATCTACAGTAGATCAATGATAATGAGATAAGTGCCTCAGGGATCAGTCATCAGGGAAGAGGAGCTGGTCTTTGGCTAAAGAGCAAGAGAAAAAGTGTTTGAACTGAAACACCTGCTCTGATCAATCACTTTGTATTCAATACATGCGTAAACTGATGTCTCACTGCAAGTGGTCTTATCTCCCACTAGCTATTCTTAATTCTTTCGTTTGTCAGTAAAGCTTATCATTCAAGTGGATCAAACCAACTGTCCCACTTCGTTATCTGTCATTCATTCCTTGTCCATGGATACCAATTCCTTCCAAAACTGCATTAGCAATAGCTGACGTGATTGTCTGATCTGTCAGTAGTATTCAGTACTGTGAACTACCCCAACATCTTGTTGGTTTCTGTGGCATTACTTCCCTTTGGGTGCTACCCACATCTCTAGTGATTCCTTGCTGCTGCTGCTGCTGCTAAGTCACGTCAGTGGTGTCCAACTCTGTGCGACCCCATAGACGGCAGCCCACCAGGCTTCCATCCCTGGGACTCTCCAGGCAAGAATACTGGAGTGGGTTGCCATTTCCTTCTCCAGTGCATGAAAGTGATTCCTTACAACCCTAGTAAATCTATTGTGTCATGTAGCTCAGTCTCTACTCAGAGACTTTGCCAAAGATGTTCAGAACAATTAAAAGTCATTTAGCCTTAGATTCCTCTAAGAATATTAAAGGGAATATAATTCAGCCATATTTATCAAAGATTCCTATAACATTTACCACTTTCCCTAAGCCTCATAGCTGGTCTAGAACCTCTCAAACCATAATCTCCAAAATTCTCTTCCTGAGCTACAGAGACAAGACTCTTCTTTATACTCCCACATTCTTCTTCCATCCATCTCTTTATTATGTAGATTTATTTGCCCTTTCTGCCTCTGCTTTCCTTACTAATTTGGAAGAGGGAAGAAGCAAGAAATCAAGGGCCAAATGCACATTTCTTCTTCAGCCATGGATGAGAAGTGGAGGAAAAGCAACATACAGGGTTGATGACTCACACATAAATACTTTTGTTCCACTACACACTGCTGCTCTTTCATTGACCCCTCTTGCTCTGTCTTCCCCTGAAATTTTGGCATCACCTCAAGTTTCCAAGACTGTACTGCCCTGCTGGTTTTTTATCAGCAACTCTTGTGATTCTGCCCTCTCTCTCTCTCTGAATGAGAATTGTGAATAATTTTCTCTGGCTCAACATTAACTAGACATTTCCACTTAGATAACCTACAGAAGTCTCAATATTCACTGTTATCCAAATGGCACTTGTCATCTCCATGTATGCTTCTCCTTCAATGTTCTTGTAATTGTTCCACATTGCCCAGTGCTGGAAGCTCAGCACCATGCTGATCTACCCCATCTTTCATACACCATCTCAAATCAATCACCAAGTCTTGGGTTATTCAGTTCTAAAAATCTCTCCAATTCATTGCTTTTTCCCCATCTCTGTGTTTCTGCTCTAAGATATACCCTTAATAGATCTCCCCTGACAGTCTCTTCAGCAAGTGGTGCTGGGAAAGTTGGACAGCCACATGCAAGTCAATGAAGTTAGAACACATGCTTGTACCATACACAAAAATAAACTCAAAATGGCTTAAAGACCTAGGTATAAGATATGGTACCGTAAAACTCCTAGATGAGAACATCAGCAAAGCATTCTCCAACAGATATCACACCAATGGTTTCTTAGGTCAGTTTTCCAAGGCAATAGAAATAAAATAAAAAATTTTTAAAATGGGGACCATGTCAAACTTATAAGCATTTGCACAGCAAAGGAAACCATAAACAAAATGAAAAGACAACTCACAGAATGGGAGAAAATATTTGCAAGTGATGAGACCGACAAGGAATTAATTTCCAAAAGAGACAAACAGTTTATACAACTCAATAACAACAACAATGAAAAATGGGCCTAAATAGATATTTCTTCAAAGAAAATATACAGATGGCCAATAGACACATGAAAAGATGCTCAACATCACTAATTATTAAAGAAATGCAAATCAAAACTGCAATGAGGTATCACCTCACACTGGTCAGAATGGCCATCATTAAAAAGTCTATAAATAACAAATATTGGAGAGGGTGTGGAGAAAAGGGAATCCTCCTACAGTGTTGTAAAGAATATAAATTAGTGCAGCCACTATGGAAAACACTATGGAGGTTCCTCAAAATACTAAAAGTATAGCTGTCATATGATCCAACAATCCCACTTCTGGGCAAACATCCAGACAAAACTGTAATTCAAAATGATATATGCACCCCTGTGTTCATAAATAACCATGACGTGGGAACAACCTAATTGTTCATCAACAGATGAATAAAGAAGATGTAGTATATGTGTATGTGGGTGTGTATATATATATATTATGGAATATTCAGTCCAGTTCAGTCGCTCAGTCGTGTCCGACTCTTTGCGACCCCATGGACTGCAGCATGCCAGTCTTCCCCATCCATCCCCAACTCCCAGAGCCTGCTCAAGCTCACGTCCATTGAGTCAGTGATGCCATTCAACCATCTCATCCTCTGTCATCCCCTTCTCCTCCTACCTTCAATCTTTCCCAGCATCAGGGCCTTTTCCAACGAGTCAGTTCTTCGCATCAGGTGGCCAAAGTATTGGAGTTTCAGCTTCAGCATCAGTCCTTCCATTGAATATTCAGGACTGATTTCCTTTAGGGTGGACTGGTGGGATCTCCTTGCAGTCCAGGGACTCTCAAGCGTCTTCTCCAACACCACAGTTCAAAAGCATCAATTCTTCGGTGCTCAGTTTTCTTTATAGTCCAATTTTCACATCCATACATGACTACTAGAAAAACCATAGCTTTGACTATATGTACTTTTGTCGGCAAAGTAATGTCTCTACTTTTTAATATGTTGTCTAGGTTTGTCATAGTTTTTCTTCCAAGGAGCAAATGTCTTTAAATTTCATGGCTGCAGTCACTATCTGCAGTGATTTTGGAGCCCAAGAAAGTCAAATCTGTCACTGTTTCCATTGTTTCCCCATCTATTTGCCATGAAGTGATGGGACTGGATGCCATGATCTTCATTTTGAATGTTGAGTTATAAGCCAGTTTTTTCACTCTCCTCTCACTTTCATCAAGAGACTCTTTAGCTCCTCTTTGCTTTCTGCCATAAGGGTGGTGTCACCTGCATATCTGAGGTTACTGGTATTTCTCCCGGCAATCTTGATTCCAGCTTGTGCTTCATCCAGCCAGGCATTTCACATGATGTACTCTGCATATAATTAAATAAGCAGGATGACAAAGGAGCCTTGACGTACTCCTCTCCCAATGTGGAACCAGTCTATTGTTCCATGTACGGATCTAACTGTTGCTTCTTGACCTGCACACAGGTTTCTCAGGAGGCAGGTGAGGTGATTTGGTATTCCCATCTCTTTAAGAATTTTCCACAGTTTGTTGTAATAATGGAATATTACTCAGCCATAAAAAGAATGAAATAGTGCCATTTGCAGCAATATAGATGGACCTAGAGATTATCATACTAAGTGAAGTAAGTCAGATAAAGACAAATACCATATGATATCATTTATATGTGGAATCTAAAATAAAACACAAATGAGCATATCTACAAAACAGAAGCAGACTCACAGATATAGAGAATGGATTTGTTGTTGCCAAGGAGGAGGGGGTAGGGAGGGAAGGATTGGGAGTTTGGGATTAGCAAGTGCAATCTCTTATATAGAATGGATAAAAAGCAAAGTCCTACAGTACAGCACGGGGACCTATATTCAATATCCTGTGGTAAACCACAATGGAAAAGAATTGGAAAAAAGTGCAAATATATTTGTGTTACTGAGTCACTTCGCTGTACAGCAGAAATTAACACAACATTGCAAATCAACTATACTTCAATAAATTTTAAAATATAAATATATCTCCCCTGTAACTTCAACTGCACCCTAAATGCGACCCTGCCTACAGGTTAGCTCTCAAATCTAACTTCTTCATCACTGACAAAGTGATCTATCTCTAATGTAAATCTTACCCCATTATTCTACACTGTGCTATTTAAAGTCCATCAATGTCTGCCTCATTACTTATAAGATGTGAGTGCTTCAAGATTTGAGCTCTACCTGCCTCTCACTTTATGCTGCAGCTCTCCTGAAAGGTTTGCAGACCCTCCAAACCAACCTCTATACCTTGGCTTGCACTTTTCTCTCTCTAAACTGCCTTTGTTTCTCTACTGGGTTAGTGCCAACTCCTCATTTCACCTTCCTAGACTGATCTTAGTGACCCACTTTGGGGTTCCTGCTCCCACAGCATGGGATTTATCATATTGTATTCTCATGTCTGTTTATTGCCTGTCCCCGAGGAAGAGTTTCTCACAAGTGTTTTAGGGCTTGTCAGAGGTAGAGCTTTAACCATGTAATCATAATCTACCATTCTCTGATTCATCTCTATACCTTCCTATACATTCAGAGAGTGTGTTCACTCACGATCACGCTCTACCCTTCCTACTTTCTCCTCATTCTCTGCTTGCTTTCCCAGGGCCTCATGAAAGATAGATAATTCTCAACCCTGGTTTCTCTGTGACACTTTACAAGAAACAGATGGAGGGCCTTATTTGAAGGGATTCTGACTTCAGTGGTCTAACACAGTACTCCAGCATTTGTATTTTTTTAAAGCCTTCAAGATGATTCTAATGTAACAGTCAAGGTTAACAACTACTAACGTCAAGCAGTGATTTTCAGTTTGACCCCTAGACCAGCAGGATCAGCCACACTTGAGAAATTGGTAGAAATGCACATTCCCAGCCTCCAACCCAGGCCTGATAAATGAGAAACTCCAATCTCTATAGGTGACTCTGATGCTCTCTGAATCACTGCTTCTCTTTGAACTCTTCCTTCTCAAGCCCATCACATGGGAATTAGAGGGCACTATTATAGTTTCAGAGGCTTCCCTGACGGCTCCAGTGGTGAAGAATCTGGCTGCCAATGCAGGAGACACAGATTTGGAGAAGGAAATGTCAACCCACTCTATTATTCTTGCCTGGGAAATCCCACGGACAAAGGAGCCTGGCGGGCTACTCTTTTGTGACCCCATGGGTCACATGGAGTCACAAAAGAGTAGTAAATGACTTAGTAATTAAACAGTAACAACAGTTTCAGAGCATTATACCCCTGGTGTTTATTTTTAAAGATGTTCATTCAGACGACCAAAATCAGCTTCAAAGTTGTTGTTTATGCGATCCTTCTGTCTTCCAAGGAGGGAGCTTCCTTGACTGGATCAGAGTTAACATGTTAAAAATATATATTAAGTTAAGGTGTAGAATGGAGTGAAGGAACTTATCTTGGAGAGCAGTGGGACATATCTCTGGCTGGGATACAGAGTAAGAGTGAAAATCAGGCTCAGATGTTGCCAACATGGGCAGGACTCCTGGAAACAGGCCCACTGGGATTGGATATGAATTGCCTTTTTTTCCTCCTATATGAATCTGATTTCCAACCCTTTCTTTTCTCACAAGTTCTGAGATGAAATATATTGTCCTGGTTGAGGTTACCAATTAGCCAACATCTAGAAAATTGAATATTTTGCCCTAATTAGTGTCCTGGGAAAGAGAACACTAGTTTTAGAGCATACGGCTTGACTGTCTGAACTTGCATCAACCTTGATAATATTTCAGCTTCGGAAGAAGTTTGTTTACACCATCCTCTTACCCTCTGAAGAGGGGCAGACAGCAGCGACATGAAGCACTTTCCTGACTCTCAGCCATCCGGCCTCCGTGAGAGGCAGTCACTCTCGATGGGGTTTAGAGACACACTCCAATCCTAAGTTTTCCTTTTATTTGTCCAAGAAACCTCTTAAATTACGGTGATCTGGAAATGTATTTATTACATCATTAAACAAAATGTTTCTATTCAAAAGCAATGTGTCCATTTAATACTCATCACATTTTAAATTCTATCACTCACATGTGGAATCTAAAAAACACAACAAACTAGGGAAAATAACAACAACAATAAAAAAGCAGACTCACAGATATAGAGAACAAACTGGTGGTTTTCAATGGGGAGATGGGAGGGAGGGGCAGCATGAGGGTAGGAGAATGGGAAGCACAAATCACTGGGCTTGAGGCAGACTCAAGGATGTATTATACAGTACTGGGGATAGAACAAATGTTCTGTAATGAATATAAGTGGAAAGTAAGCTTTAAAAACTGTATAAAAGGTTTTTAATAAAAGAAAGGCTATTTAAGTGATGTAGTAAAATTTTTGCTTGAAAGGAAAACCTAATAAATATATTATATAGTTGTTTATTTGTCTAGCTCCCTCACTAACTGTAAGCTTCATTCAGATAAGACCATGTCAGCTTGTTTACCATAGTATAGCCAGTATCCAGCACTGGGTAGGCACTCATTAAACAGTAAATGAATGAAACCCTGAACGGTGCTTCAGGTGTAATACAAGGGAAGAAAAGAGTGCTGCGGGCAGACATGGTGGCTCATAGCCTGTTCTGGTGCAGATGTAAGAATAGATACAAATTAAGAGGCTCTGTTCTCCCTATTGAAAAGAAGGGAAGAGATTCCCCGCCCCCCCCCCCCCACCTTTTTCTAACTCAGAGCATTTACCTTAGAAAACTTGTAGCTGTTAAGTATTTTCTCCTCTCTTTGAAATATATATAAACCCCTTTGAAAACTAGATAGATGTTTTGTCAGCTTTAGAGAATGTATTTCTCAAAGACTTGGGAGCTATCTTTTTGAAACATAAGTATCAAGAGAGATAGCATGTCTGCCTCCCAGTTTCTAAGGGAGAATCAAAACCTACATTGGGTGGGCATGTTGCTCCAAGCTGTAAAACTTGCTCCTGTCGTAAAAGTATGAGAGGTTTGGTTTTCTTCTGGGTAAAGCCAATTAGTTAACTCAGACGGTCACCCCAATTACTAGGTAAACTAGGAATGAACTATGTGTAAGAAATGATGTTGTCAAGTCCTCCTGCTTGTAGACTGGTTATTATCTATCTTGAAAACATCTATGTGATGGGCTGCATCTACTTGGCTATAAAAAGGGTGAGAGATTTCTTTCTGTCTTCACCATCTTCTAGTAGATTGCCTGTGCTTCACATCACATTCTGGTTTCACACTTACTCAATAATAGAACTGTTTTCTTTCTCTACTGCCTTTGTGGGAAGGTTTTCTGGGTTGGCAGATTTTGCTTCCCGTTTTATTTCTCCAATACAAGCAAGGGGCAACCAATGGAGAATTTATGGAAGAGCAAAAGTTATTCATGTGAAGAAGGGGGAGCACATTTGTCATGTGAAAAATATCAGAGATGTCCAAATGGACTTGATGCAAAACAGTTGCAGGGATAATCCAGGTAACGAAGAAGCTCTTAAGTTATGTTCAGGGATTTGGATTTTATCCTGAGGGAAACTGAATAATCAAGGTGATATCACAATAGAATTTGCCTTCAGAAACCATAAGTCTTATTGTTATATGCAGAATTGCAGGATTGGAGAATAGTATCAGCAAATATAAGGAGATGTTGTTAGATGAGAGATTTGGTTATCAAGATGTACAATAATAACTGCAGTAAAAAAAAAAACATAGCAGTAATAATTGTCGTAACCACAATGAACATTGTCTTGAGCTTTATGCTGGGCACACTTCTTAGTCCTCCACATGTATTGTCAGTAATTTTTGCAACAACTTGTGCTATCAATTTATAGATGAGAAAGCTGAAAGATAAATCAGTTAAATAACTTGCTCAAGAGTAATATAAGATAGAGTTGCAATTTAAACCTGGCCTGAGGGACAGTTCTCTTAACTTCTTTGCTGCCTCCTGATGTCAGTTTGGACAAAGGAAGTTGCAAGATGGATATGACAAGGTGGATGGATTAAGAAATATTTAAAAGGTAGAAGAGACAGGATCTGAGGATTGAGTGGATGTGGGAAATCGGTAAGAAAAAGATGTGAAGGATGTTGCCCAGTTTTCTATTACAGAATAGTTAAACTATTCACTGGGGCAGGAGGGCCAAAAACAGCAATTTTGGAAGGAAAGTTAAAGAATTTGAATGGCACACTGCCCCGAGGAACCAAGGTGGAGATGTCCAATGAGGCAGCTGTTATACAGCTCTGGAGCTCAGAAAGGAAGACAGCCCTGAACACAAGGACAGTAACTGAGGTTGTAGGAGCGGATCAGAACCCCAGGAGAGAAAGCACAGTGAAGGGGAAAGTCCTGGATCAAACCCTGGGGGAGCATCAAGAAGAGAAGAGTTACTTCCATAGGAGATGAAGAAGACTGTCTAGAAAGCATAGAGGGAAAGAGTGTGGTATTTGCAAAGCTCAGAGGAAAGAATGTCCCCAAAGGATATGGGGTCAAGAAATGTTAAGAACTGATATAAAATTTTGCTTATCTCAGAAAGAAGTGAGGCTGTGGCCCTCCCTGCCCCTAAATCCACATGAACATAAATCTCACTCAGTTTCTGATGGAAGTCTAACGTGAAAGTACCTCAATTCAAGTTTTGCTTTAAACGTTCAGTCTGCTGTCATTTCCCCCCTCAACAGTACACCATATTGCTTTCCTTCTGTGAAGCTGAGAATGCAAAATAAGATTGAAAATCCTCCTGCTGCCTCAGGAGGAAACTATGGAATATGAAGACTGGTGCAGTAAGCAAATTGAGTATTTGTCTCTGTGAAACCAAAACCAACCATTTCCATCATCTTCTCTTAGATTTCGAAGATGGCATTTATTCTGCAGCCCTCTCTTAGTTTACCCCTCATCTTCCAATTAATCTCATTTCATTCCTTGACATTTTCCTTTGGAAGCAGATTTAGTGTAAGTTAATCATATTTGCTGAGATTTTGTTGTTTTTCTTAAAAAATAAAACTGCTAATGAGATTTTTGCCTAGTTTGGGTAGACTAATATGAAGCCTATTATTTATGCTTAAAGATTTAGGGGAATGACTAAATGTTTTCATTCTGTGCATCTGGGCAACTTAATCTCATTTTGTCCCCTGACATTTGAAGATAGCTTTAGGGTTTTCTTTTCACTTTCCTTCTATTCATTCTCCTCCAAACTCCCCTCTCTCTTCCCCTATCCTACTCACTACTGAATTGTTCATCTTTATTGGCTTGGAAACAGGGCTGCAATGTGATTTTCCACTTGGTTTCTAGTAGAATGGAATTTTTAGAAGTTTTTCTATCTTCTGGCTGCATGTGGGTGATGAGGAAAACTGTTTTCATCAAGGCTCAGAAGGTCTAACAATATTTACCTACCAGGAACGGTTGAGGTCTGGAGTCGAGAGTGTCTAAACCAGTCTATAAAATAAGGCCAGACCTAAAACAACTGAGCAAGTAAGAAACTGATGACAGATCTTAAGGATCTGGAGATGCTCTCTTTACTCCTTCCTAGTCTTTCTGTCCTGAGTCATGGAAATGAACCAGCAGTGGTTGGAATTCTGTGCAAGTCTCTGCCAATCCTGTTTTAGCCCTTGACGTGGGTAGCGATAGCTTAGGTAAGACATGAGATAGTGAACGTGATAGCTCTGGGGACAGTGCCAGATAGATTTTTTTTTCTGAAGTTGAGAATTTTGAGAACCACCCGAGCCTACTCCCAGTTTCCCTACTGACTTGCTGAACATCCAGCAAATTCTGTTTTTGCTGGCTCCACCTTGAAATGAGATGAAAGCATCATCCCCCTCTCACCACAGCACCAGGATGCTTTAGGCTGTGAGGGAAGTGGAAGCAGTTCTGTGTGCAAGTTAGCACCTATAATTTCCTGCCACTGCAGAATTCAAGGTCCTAGCAGCCATCTCCTGCCAGGGATCCCTCTTGCAGGAGTTCAGGGGGTCATGGCTTCTCAATAAGTAACTGAAGACCGTTACCTTGCAGCTAGAAAATCATGAAGGATTCTGAGACAGCCAGGAACTCCCCTGAAGATCTGGTAGATTCAAGGTGGCAACAGGGAGAGAAGTAAAACATTCTGGAGACAAGAGAAATGTGAGCCAGGGTAGGGGTGTCCAGTAGAAGCTGCCAGGCTGCTTCACTGAATGAGGAGAGGGAAAGGGACCTATGTTTCCTGGGTAACTTGTCCAGCCAAGCACAGTGCTAGCCAATTTTATGCAGATAAAGGCATAAGGACTGCTCAAGACAGATGCTACTACGTAAGTACTTATGATGAAACTGAGGCTCAGAAAGGTTGGAAGCTTTGCTGATAAACACCCAGTTAGGAAATGACAAGGATGGCATTTGAAACTGAATCTATTTGACTTCAAAGTCCATGTATACTTCCCTGATAGTCTGCTTCTGGCACCTCTTCCCTGTTCTGGCATTACAGGGAAAGCAGGGTCATGGAGGGCCCTCCCCTGCTTTCTCCACACACTGGGGACAGAGGAGGCTGACCCTGATCTTCAGGGGTGAGCACATGACTGTGGATGGCTGGGGAGACCACAGTCCTTCCTTGGTCACTATGATTAGAGCAGGGTCAGGCAGGTGACTCAAGTAAATCTGATGAGTTTCAACTCCTAGAGCTAGGGACAAGGTTCCTACTTCCTTCGGGGGTTGCTAAGCCTGTGGAAGGTGAGCCTGGAGCTGCCCACACTTAAGGACAGCCAATCTGGGAAGAAAGGGATTAGAAAGGAAAGCATGGGAGAGAGGTGAATTTCTGGCAAAGTCAGAATCATTTGACCATCTCTTCTGCTGTGTCTTAAGCTAGAACTTTTAGTTGATGGAGCATTTTCCACATTAAGAAGATTTTTGCAGTTTTCTCTTACTTACAACCAAAAGAACCCTGGTTAATATAAGGATTAAAAGAGGGAATTTTTAAAAATATTTATACTGCTTCTAATCTTTGGGAATTGGCAATTTATATTGGGGAAGAGAACACACATCTGTGAAAGACTTAGGTCCCCATCAATTGCTCAGTTAGTTTTCTACAGCTACCATAACAGATTACCATGAACATTAAGGACTTAATACAAGACACGCGTATTATTACCTTACAGTTCTGTAGTTCGCAAGTTCAATCAAGGTCTCATGAAGCTAAAATCAAGGTGCCAGCAGGGCTACATTCCTTCCTGGAGACTCTAGCAGAGGATCCATGACCTGGCCTTTTCCAGCTTCTAGAAGTCACCCACAGGCTACAGTCTGTGCCTCCCTTTCTCCACCTTCATAGCTAACAACATAAGGTTCACTGCCATGTATCTTTCTCAGACACTTCCCTTCTGTTACCTCGTCCACTTTTAAGTATCCTTGTGATTTCACTGGGCCTATCTGGATAGCCCAGGAAAACATTCCCATCTTAAGTCAACTGAAAGCAAACTTCATTTCATCTGCAATCTTAATTCCTCTTTTGCCATGCAAACTAACAAAAATTCACTGGTTCTGGGGATTACGGTATGGATATCTTGCAGGGTGAGGGTTGGGGGAGCCCTTATTCTGCCTACCACAACACCTTCTCGATGATATGCTTTTTTGTAATTTCATGTTAATTGCCTGCTTCTGCAGTAGACTGTGACTATCTCTTATTTCCAATTTTGTCCCAGTGCCTTCCGTAGAACCCGTACCATAATGCCAAAATTAAAAATTTTGGATTTGTTTTCTATAGAAAATGGAGGAAACAATGAGGCCCAAAGGCTTTCTGGAAAGTGTTTTGTTATTGATATATCTTCAGCATCTAACTCTGTAGATTTTCAAAGAATATTTGGGGAGGTAAATGAGAAAATGAAGATGAGATTTGAAATGGACCTCTTCCGGTGGGTATTATTTAAGGCTTAGAATAAAAAATGTGCCGGGTATGCCGGGGACTCAGGGCCTAGGAGATGAAAGTAGTAACTATGTAGAGGGTTCACAAAAGGAAAGTCCAAGTTTTTGAACAGCCAGGTCAGGCTGGGTTATAGTCAGCCTTGGGGAGCAGCCTAAGGTGCAAAGAGCTTTCATTATCTGTAGACAATGAAAAAATCCCGAGACGCTGCACACTCTACACAATGCTCCCAACACTCACTCCCTTGCGATCTCATCCAGTTTCATCACTACCATCAACATGATACCTCTCAAATATACGTACCCAGACATAACCACTCCTCTGATCTCCACACTCACACATCCAAGTGCTTACTTGACATTGTCACACGGGTATCTAAAAAAGCATTTCACACTTCACATGTCCAAAAACAAACTCCTGGTTTTCACTCTCATTCCCCAATACCAACTTTCTCTTCCCCAGTCTTCCACATCTCAATAAATGGATGTTCCAGCCATTACCTAAGTGTTCACTCACTTAGGTAGAGGACTCCGGAGTCTGCTCTCTCCCCACACATTTAACATGTCAGCACATTCTAACCACTCTACCTTCAAGCTATTTCCAGAATTCAACTATTTCCTAGCACCCCGGCCACTCAGCCTTGGTTCAAGCCACCATCATTTCTCAACCAGTAAGAATGTAATGGCTTTCTAACTGGGCTTCATCATTTTACCATCTCCCCTTGGTTCTCCATAAAGTAGCCAGAGTGTTTCTTTTAAAATTCTAATGGGACTGCTGCTCAAACCCTACCCCCAGTGGCTCTATGCCTCACTTAGAATAAAAGCTAAAGTCTTTACGATAACCCACAAGTCGTTATACTGGCTGGCCTTTCCTCCTGCCCTCTTGCAACCCTCATAACCTACTACTCTCTCACATCGCATTCTGCTCCAGGGAAGCTGGCTTCCTTAACTGCTTCTTGAGCACACCAAGCCTGCCTCTGCCTCAGGACTTCGGCACTTAAAGCTCTTGCTCCATTTGTTGTTCACTGTCTAAGTCGTGTCCAACTCTTTGTGACCCAATGGACTGCCACATGCCAGGCTTCCCTGTCCTTCACCATCTCCTGGAGTTTGCTCAAACTTAACGTCCATTGAGTCCCTGATGCAATCCAACCATCTCATCTTCTGTTGCCTCCTTCTCCTCCTGCCTTCCATCTTTCCCAGCATCAGGATCTTTTCTAATGAGTTAGCTCTTCACATCAGGTGGCCAAAGTATTGGAGTTTCAGCTTCAGCATCAGTCCTTCCAATGAATAGTCAGGACTGATTTCCTTTAGCATTGGCTGGCTTGATCTCCTTGCTGTCCAAGGGACTCTCAAGAGTCTTCTCCAGCACCATAGTTTGAAAGCATCCATTCTTCAGCTCTTGACATTCTTTATGGTCCAACTCCCACATCTGTCATGACTACTGGAAAAACCATAGCTTTGGCTATACAGACCTTTGTCAGCAAAGTGATGTCTGTGCTTTTTAATATGTTGTCTAGATTTGTCATAGTTTTTCTTCCAAGGAGTAAGCATCTTTTAATTTCATGGCTGCATCATGGATGGCTCTTTTCTCAGGTGTTCAAACGACTCATGCACTCATTCATTCACTTTTTTCAGATCTCTCCTAAAAGAGCACCTTCCCAAAAGCACCTCCTTCACCATCCAACATATTACAATTCCCCCTCACTAGCATTCCCTATGCCTCTTACTAAAGGCTTTCCTTTTCCCCTACATCATTCTCCCCTATCTGATTTATCATTCGTTTCCCTTCCATTATAAATATGAACTCTAAAATAATAATTACTGTGCATATGTATATTTTTGCAATGTATACTCAATGCCTAGAACAATACCTGGCACATAATATGAATTTAGTATTTGTTGCTCGAATGATTTAACAATGGAAAATAGATGGAGAAGAATTACTTGGGAGGGGGCTTTGAAGATATGAGGCAGAGACAGACTGCAGACTACAGAATCATCCAGGAGACTGAGCTAGAAGCCCAGGTTCTTGGATTGGGGACTGTGGGAGAGAAGAGACAGCAGGAAAGAAGTCTGTAGTGGGGACCTCTTAGATACGGTAGAATGAATATTAGAAATGAAGGTAAAGAAGAGTCAGGTGATGTGATCAGTTTTAGGGAAATGGGAATGTGAGTGCCACTAAGAGAAGGATGCTGGTGTAGAGGACCCCTCTGGAGGAGAATAAGAACTCAGGGTTTGGTTAGACTGCATTTGATGTGTCTACAAAACACCCACTTGGAGACTTCTCTCAGGGGAAAGGTCAGAGACAAAGCCTATAAGATGGGCAGGAGTCTTGTGTGTTCTTTGGGGCCAGTCTAATATTCAGGTGGGCTGAGTATCCAGCTTAGTTTAGAGAATAATCAAATGTGGTGTCCTGCTTGAAAGGCAGCATGCCTGAAGCTTGGCACACTGGGAGAGGGCAGATGTGGGTCCTTCTACTACACTTAATCTTAGCCAAAAGGCCGAGAAGCGATGGGTCCTTCTACTAAAATGCTGAGTGGAGCCGGAGGCAGAGACAACCAACCCAGCAAGGGAGGAGCAACAGTGTATGCTTTTTCATGTTGATGATAAAGTTTGGAACTTACCAGGGGTTTCTGAAGACAGGAAAATGCCATTTTTATAGACATTCCAGTTCATGAGTGCATGAGACAATCTGCAGCTCTAAGCTCACCGATAACTGGATTGCAGTAGAAACCTTGGCTGCCCAGGAATGTGCTACCTCATAAATCTTGCTTAAATATTTACTGCTATCACGGTAACTTAGTTAGGATTTCACTTTAGCAGTTTCACCAGTTAAATATTGGCAGAGTCTTGTTTTCCCACCACTTGTTGAAGGAGATTGGCTGCCTTCTCCAGAGGACTGGTGATGTGAGTAGAACCTCTCTACATTCCTGGGTGAGGCCACTTGACTCCTACTAGGAAGCCTGCAGTGAGTGAGGAAAAGGAGCCGGCTCTCTAAACCAGCTCCTCACATGCCTTGGGAGGACAAACCGTTGAATCAGACAGAGCTGCATCAGTTGCCCAGTGAACTTCACTAAAAAGATGCCACCCAGGGTGCTGAATTCTCAACAGCTCATTAACTGACTCGGCCAGTTCTCTTCAGGCAAACTTGGGAAAGTGGCAAAGATTTATCTTTAGCTGGACACCTCTGAGCCAACAGCTAAGAAAATGAAATTACACTCTTACTTAAAAATACACACCCGTCTGTCCTTGCGAGGTGCGCTCTGTAAAACGCACTGGCTCTGATTTTCCCTGTAGGACACCTCACTCCTTCTGCTGTCTCTTCATGTCTGGAGCAGACGTTTGCTGTGCCCTGAGTGGTTTGAATAGATTCCTAATGGACGTGTCAGTTTGGTCAAATATTTACCCAAATGTGTGATCTTTTCTTCAGAGAAATGGATGGTTTTCATTTTCACTTGATTTTTGCAACCTCAAGGGGAGATGACAGCATAGTTTACCAAATAAAGCTTTCTTATCTCTATACATCATGGGTACACTGGTATCATCACAGCCTAAACCTAGTAAGCTCTTAATATTCAACTTTCTGCCCCTGTAACCTGCCCAGGGTGGTGAAATTGTGCTGGGGCAGGAAAGCCCCGGCCTTCTGAGTCACACTTGGGACCCATCCCTTTGAAGTCTTGATTTCTCCTGTTTTTGCAATACGCTGGACACATTTCTCCATGGCTCCGGGTCTCATCCTCAGTCTGCTGGAATTTTCCTTTTCAGACCAGGTCTTGTCAAAGTCATTCCCCTTCTCCCCCACCCTGCCAGCCCACCAGCATCAGCTCTTCAACTGGAAGAAATACAGGAAGGATATCCAAACACAGGAAGAACAGCTGCCTTCAAACAACCCAGCCGCAATCTTTGAGACACAGAAATGCAAAGGCTGATCACCTGCTTGGCAGAGTGGGAGACAGGAAATACATGGAGAATCATTAATTTTCTTTCCCAGTACATTATCCTCACACGGAACAAAATTCACCTCTGCTTGCTAAGCAGTCTCTTACAGGCCACATCTCTACTTTTACTTTTATAAAATGGGGACCCTCCTATTTATGGAGGTAAATATCATAGCTCCTCAAAATGAAGAAATTGGCAGTTCATTTTTTCAATATATACTATTGAGTGTCTAATACACAATAAGCCCCAAGGATAAATCAGTATCCTCTTCAAGACTGACATGCTAAGGAGAAGATGAGGTTTGAGGTGAAAGAAGGAAGCCTCCAATGACAGAGTCGGGAGGAAGAGCACTCCTGGGGGAGTGCAGAGCTAATCAAAGGTTCTAAGCTGGAAACACGTTTTGCAGCTCAGGAAACCAGAGAGTGACCAGTGCTGCTGGACTTGTGGGTAGAAGAGAGTGGGAGGGAAGCAGGGTCAGCTAACATGAAACTTGTAGGACAGGGTATTTAGATTTCAAGTTAAATAGGAAGATTTACATTTTAAAAGATCACAGGGTCTTTTCTATGTAGTGGATTGCAAGAGTGGGAGAAGGAAGAGTAGACTGGAATAAAAGGCAGACATTTAGGAAAGAGAGAATCTGACCTGGACTCTGAATATAGGACTTTGCACTTCCCAACAGTCAAGTTGAATCTTCACTGGTTTCCAATAGCATCTAAGTGCAGGCATTCAGAGTAAAGAATCTTTCCTTATGGTCTATGTGAAGAGATCTTCATGACCCCTTGGAAAAGTCCAATTTCCTTAGTTTTTGGATCGTATCTAAGTCTGATATATCTGTGGGTCAAAGTCAGAGAATAATAGTATTTAGAGCTGGTAAGAGGTCCTGTGTTATCCTCTTGGCCTCTACTTGGCTGCATATAGACCCCTTCACTTCAGATGAATGTTTACTCTTCGAAGAAATTTAGTGGCTTTATCGAGATGAAATTTAAATGCCACACAATTTACCTAAGGTGTAGAAGTCAGTGATTTTTAGTATATTCACTGAGTTGTGCAACCATCACCATGATCTATTTTTAAAGTGTCTTTCCTCACTCCAGAGAGGTCTCATACCCTTTAGCAGCCACTCTCCATTCCCCACCTCCCCCTGTCAACACCTAGGCAGGCACGAACCTATGTTGCTTTCATGAATTTGCTTATCCCGTATATTTATGTAGGTGCAATCATGAAATATATGCCCTTGTATGGCTGGCTTCTTTCACTTTGCATAAGGTTTTCAAGGTTGATTCATTTGTAGCATAGTCAATACTTTATTTTTTTCTACTGATGAATAACATTCTATTGAGTGGATATACCACATTTTGTTTACCCATTTGTCAGCTGATATATATTTGGGTTATTTCTATTATTTCTACTCTTAAGTCATTATGAATAATGCTGCCATGAACATTCATGTGTAAGTTTTTTGTGGATGTGTATATCCATTTCTCTTGGAAACATATGTAGGAATGGAATTGATGGATCATACAGTGAGTCTATATTTAATTGTTTGAGAAACTGCTGGACTGTTTTCCAAATGAGTTTATACTTTTGAAAAACATTGTATGCATAGTTCAGGGTATTTCACCCTGCTTCCTGATTGCACAGTTCTTAACTTATCTCTGTGACCAGAATTTTTTTTACAATACATTTTAAAAAAACTTATTTTCTCTATTTCTACATTGGAAAGTTTCCTCCAAATAAAGCGATAATGAGTTCTTTAACTTATTTTCTCTTTAGACAGTTTCTTATTTCTCATACTCCTTAATACACTCTTTCTTCATTTAAAAATGAAAGATCTAAAAAGGATCTGACCAATGCCAGCAATTAAGAAGACTGCTTCCACAGAGACAGTACATATTGCTACAGTCACTTTGACCATCAGATCTTTTATGTCATATTTGTGTGTAGTAATAAGTGTCAATCACTCAGCTGTGCCCAACTCTTTGCAACCCCATGGACTGCAGCCCACCAGGCTTCTCTGTCCATGAGATTTTCCAGGCAAGGATACTGGAGTGGGCTGCCATTTCTTTCTCCAGGGATCGTACCTGGGCCTCCTGCACTGCAGACAGATTCTTTACTGACTGAGTAAGTTGGGTTAATCACTCTCCTATTTTTCCACATTTATACTCATCACTTTACATGCCAGTCCTTAAACCTGGCCCTTATCTGGCCCCTGGAATGGAGGCCTTCTTGTCGCCATTCACCTCTTACTCATGTCTGCATTTCGGTTCCATAGGACCAGGATGCATTTTTTCAGAGGCGAAGGGCCTGTTTCTCTGGACTGAAACTCCTCTTAAATTCTCGGCTCCTGTGGGGCTCTTTGCTTTGAGATGAACAAAGCTGAGTCTTCCTTGCTCCATGTTCAACATAATAATTCTGCCTGAATCACAGTTCTTTATGAACAAATGCCTCCTGTTTATCCATTCATCCATCCCTCATTCAACAAATTATCATTAATAGAAGTCAGGCACTCTTCTAAGTTCTAGGGACCCTGTAGTGAACAGAACAAAGGCCCTGTGTTCATAGTTTATACTTTAATACAGGTTATGTAATTTAAGCATCAACAAGCATGAGCTTTGAGATCAGACTATTTGAAAGGGACTTTATATTTTCTGGTGAAGTCCACTCCCTCTCTTTTTAAAAAAATAAAATTTAGAACAGAAGCATCACTTTACTTGCTCATAGTCAGTCCCTGTGCACGATAAGTCATTTCAGTCATGTCCGACTCTGCAACCCTATGTTCAGTAGCCCTGAAAGTCTCCTCTATCCATGGGTTTCTCCAGGCAAGAATATTGGAGTGGGTTGCCGTGCCCTCCTGCAGAGGATTTTCCCAACCCAGGGATTGAACCTGCATCTGTTATGTCTCTTGCATTGGCAGGTGGGTACTTAACCACTAGCTCCACCTGGGAAGCCCAATCGGTCCCTAGGAAAGCTAATACCCCAGGTCTAATACTCTCACTATGCTAACAGAAAAGGTTTCAGAAGTCCTTTGAATTGGCAAGCATGACATGAATTAACGTAGCTTCTCATATTTATGGAAACACTTTATGAGACACTGCTATCCATCTTGGAATAACAGAACACAAGGTATTTGTAAGAGAATGAAAAGCAAGAACAAGAAGGTGTATTTAAAATATCTTTTTTAAACCAGATCCTCTTACTTGAGTGAACAACTGAAGTTAGACTCCCAAGTTACAGTTAACACTGTGAGCAAACATATACGACTTAGTGTATTTTTCACAGATGCCTTTTGTTTTCTACAAGGGATGATGAAAGCAGCCTTCAGAGGGCAACTCATGCAGTGAATTTTCCTGTTGTAATTTCAAAGTTCAGCACATTATCTTGTGTTCCTGATGGCTTCCTGTTTCTCTTTTCCCTCAGAGGTCAAGATTAACAGCAATTTCCATCTTGAAAACAATGCAAATGTTTCACCCCTCTGGATTCCACGGAGGCTAGGGCCCTTGACATGGGTACACATCTGGACCTTCATGTGGTAGCTTGCTTCTTCTCAAAGGCTTCCCTTAGGCTGGAGAAAGAAATGGATTTTTCTTCACTGGTGTGGGAAATAATTCCAAAATTGTACTTATTAGAAGCCCATGCCCAGAGGCATGCCCTTGAGACCTCTGGTTTTACAGCCTAGAAGAATCACTCTTCATTTTGGGGGGGGGGGGGGCAGGGCACCACTGTAATGCAATTCTTTTTTTTTAATTTGAACTATAGTTAATTTACAGTGTTGTGCTAGTGTTGTACAGCAAAGTGACTCATATAAGGCCCCAATATATATACATATATATTCTTTTCCAGATTATTTTCCCTTATAAGTTATTACAACATATTGAAAATGGTCCCTTGTACTATTCAGTAGATCCTTGTTGGTTATATACTTTATATATAGTAGTCGTTCAGTTATGTTCAACTCTTGCAACCCCGTGGGCTATAGCCTACCAGGATCTTCCGTCCATGGGATTATCCAGGCAAGAGTACTGGAATGGGTTGCCATCTTCTTCTCCAGGGGATCTTCCCAACCCAGGGATTGAACCCAGGTGTCCTTCATTGCAGGCAGATCCTTTACTATCTGAGCCACCAGGGAAGCCCAAATATAATAGTGTGTATATGTTAATTCCAAACTCCTAATTTACCCCTTTAGTAGCCATAAGTTTGTTTTCTGCATCTGTGGATCTATTTTTGCCTTCTTGAAGTTTGTGCTCAGTTTTAATGACTGAGCATCACAAACTTCCCTCCATCCCCAAGACCAGAGATGTCCATGATGATTCTATACTATCAGACCTCTGCCTCTATCTCCATATCTTTTCCCTTCTGAAACTTCAGGGAAAGCAATGAGGAGCCAATGGAGACAGTAAAGAAGAATAAATATGTACCAATATAATGTAAGAGTTATCTTCTAAGATAGAAAGAAATTAAAGAGGAAGTATCATGGTGGCTTAAAAGTGAAATATTTACAAATTAGAGGCAAATTTGGAACTGTTAAAGACTCTTTAGAAAGAGAGAAGACAAAAATCTGTAGGTAGTCTCTACCCTTCCACCCTTCCTATAATGCTCCGTTCCTGAATCACCTCCCCTTTCCTTCTCCCCACATATACACACCTCAACTTGCCAACAAATGTAATCTGGTAATAAAGTGGCAGCAAAGAATTTAATAATTTCCCAAATGAAGCAAGGGATGATCTGGTCCTTTGTCTCTAATATTTATGATTCATAAGGTGTCAAACAACCTTACATGCTGTAATGGGAATAATCATGTTTCTTGACAGAAACACCTCTGTCTGCATTTGTTTACTTAGAAATGAGACTTGTTACATACATCAATCCTATGAATCAAAACCTTCTGGTTTGCAGCACTCTGCCACCCATGGCTTTTAGCTAGTTCTTCAAACCATCTTCACCTTTTTGTGGTCATTGAAATAAAGTGAGATTCTTTGCATTTTCTATTAGTGTTTATTAAATACTTACTGTTATTATTTTTGTTTTGGAGAGTGGCAAGTTGAAAGGAAATGAGTACCCTATTTTCTAGTTTCAAGTCACTCATATTCTCTTGAAAATGAGCAGAAACAGAGTGAGTGTCACGACCTTATGCTCATGATCTCTACCAAAGCCCACTAACTGGTTAGCACATGGGTTGTCAAAGAGGAGCTGTGTCTTTCACCTGGGACCAAGGGCCACCTCTGATAACTGCTGGCTGCCTACAGACCCAGACTGGATGTTCCCTGACTGGCACAGCCATATAAGACTTTGATGTCTTAGGAACTTCTCAGGGAAGAAAGTGACTATGTTTTGCTTAGACTTGGAGGAACCAGGTGGGTTAGAGTAACTTTGACTGTTATATCACAGTAACTATATGACCAACACATGGTAAGATAATTGATCTGCAAGAACCAAGTTATATCGATTCTGAATCATCCAAGTCCACAAAACTTGGATGGTTATAGTGACGGCTGCCTGAGAGTGCGCGTGCATGCTAAGTTGCTTGCAGCGGTCCAACTCTTTGCGACCCTACAGATCACAGCCCACCAGACTCCTTTGTCCATGGGATTCTCTAGGCAAGAACACTGTAGTGGGTCACCGTGCTCTCCTGCAGGGGATCTTCTCGACCGAGGGATTGAGCCCACATCTCTCATGTCTACCTGCATTGGCAGGTGGGTTCTTTACCACTCACACCACCTGGGTAGCCCCACCTCAGAGTGTAATGAGGGTTAAATGAATCAATACTTTGAAGTTTCTTTAATAATGTCAAGGCCACAGTAAGGGCTCGATAAATATTAGATCTTGTTATTATAGTAACTACTTTAAACAGTAGGTTAATTCAGAACAAGCTCATGTAAAGTTAGCCATGTTGAGAACTCAGAGCACAGACATATTAATGAAATCTGAGCTGGTTTCACGAAGGTGGTGACACTCAGCCCAGTTTTGTACACAAGTGAGATATATTGGATATGTAAGTTGAGCATTACACATTAGGAGGAGACTGAGGAATATGTGCTGCAAGAGTCAAAGGCACAAGATCCTCAGGTAAAAACTAAAGAGAATAATTACTCACTGTTTAAAATTCTATACAAACTAACTGAGTGATACTGAAACGATGTGATAGAATGAATACATTGCATAAGGTGACAGAAAACAATTTTAAAGATAGAACTAATTTACACTCGTACAAGAAAATCAGCACCTTTATTGAACATAAATTGAGAGGCATTATTGTACTGTAAGGAGGACAAAGTAGAAATCAGACTTTTCAAGTTTCCAACAACAGACTTCACTCTATTTTAAGCAGAAAAGAAATTTCTGAAGGAATATTAACACACCCCAGGATAAGGAAGGAAAGGTGAAGTGAAAATTGCTCAGTTGTGTCTGACTCTTTGTGACCTCATGGACTATACAGTCCATGGGATTCTCCAGGCCAGAATACTAGAGTGGGTAGCCTTTCCCTTCTCCAGGGGATCTTCCCAACTCAAGGATCAAACCCAGGTCTCCTGCATTACAGGTGGATTCTTTACCAGCTGAGCCACCAGGGAAGCCCTCAGCAGAGTCAAATTCTAGAGTTACACAGCCCCAAACATTGCCCAATTATGTTGCGGTTTCTCTAGCTAAAATTCGCTTTCACCACTGCTCGGCACCTTATCACACTCAGGACTAGTTAACAGAAGAACTGTCACTGCCATCTTTGAAGTCATGGTCTAAATCAGGGGCTGCCAAACTTGTAGGCTGGCCATCGATTTTTGTGAGTAATGTTTTTTGGGATGCAGTCATGCCCCCTAGTTTACACAGTGTCTGTAGCTGTTTTTGTGCTGCAACCACAGAATTTAATTATGGAGACAGAGTCCATGTGGCCCACAAAGCTGAAATATTTATTATCTGTCCTTTTACAGAGTTAGCTTGCCAATCCCTGGACTAGAACTTATTTAGCCCTGAGAAGGGAAAAGAAACCGGCCCGAGAACCAAAAATGAAACCACAACATCTGCCACCAGTCAGCACATTCTTCTCTCTCACCAGACACGGGTGTCAGGAACAGATTCCATAAAAACACAAATAAAGGTCTCATGGGGAAAGAGGAGGGTGTTACTAATAATCACAGAGCATTGGAAGAAAACTAAGTACAAAAGATAAAGATACAGAGCAGATAAAATAACACATTAAATAATTATCAGAACAAACACATGAATATCTTAAAGTTAGCATAACTAACATCTATGGAAGCTTAAGAGAAGAAGGTATTGCATTCAGAAAACAAGAAGAGTTATTACTCTATTAAACCATGGAAATTTTTTAAAATGTGATTTTAAAAAGCAAGAAATGAATATACACTGGTGAAAGAGAGTGAGTAAAAATACTTTAAGAAAACACCTCTAAATGGCAAAATATTTGGGAAGTATGAAAAAAAATTTAAGTGGTATGAAGGATAGATTAAAAGTTCACATTTCCATCCCAAAAGAGAATATAAAGAATAAAACAAAGATGGGAGCCAGGGAAAAATCCAAGGGGAAAAGAATTTTTACATTAAATGGTGAGCAGGTTGAGTGCTTAGTAGGATAAATAGGGAAAGTGTCTTCTTTCTATACATTCTGGTGAAATGCAAGAATGATAGAAATGATAAATGATAGAAAATCTTAAAACTCACAGAGGAGAATCTTACGATTTTCTTAGAGTTAGAGCTAGAGTTACCTCAAAGAAATAGGAATCAATTTGGCACAAGATATTCCACTGACACATTGGATCCTAGAATAACAAAGCAGAAATGAGAAAAAAGATATAATTATAATTGTGGATAAAATTTTTAAATTACAAGAAAATGCTTATGAAAGTTTTATGGGAAAGCATTTTCCAGATTGTCTAAAGAACAGAAAAATACACAAACCTGTGAAAAATAGAAAAGACACTCTAAGATCTATACCATAAAAGGAGACAGTTTCTGCTATTCCATAGATTCTAGGTGCCAAATTTCTCAAGAACACATAATTTGTACACTTTTGCAAAGATAGAAAAAATGGAAGGTTTCTTAATTTGGGCTAAAGCTAGCAAAACCCTTATGTCCAAAGCACAAAAGACTGACATGGAGAAAAGAAGTAAGCAAATCTCACCTTGAACAAATGTACAGAAGTCCTAAATAATATATTAATAAGTCAATTCCAAGTGTATGTGAAACGAAGAATAACTCATGTTGTTTTATCACTCCATTTCTCCTCCTTCGTTAGTTTGGAAGTTCTGTTCTCCTCTACTCAACAATTAGTTGTTTGGTGCCTTTAAGACTGTAACATTTTTCTCTAGCTCTTAGTTATTCTCAGTAGGAAGGTTGGTCAGATTATGTAGTCTAGAAATTGAGACTCTGGAACCTTCAGTTTTTAGGGAAAAAAAAATTCAGCACCCTGAAATATCATACAGAAACATAAATTATAAACAAAATATACATTAGAGGGAAATTTGAATAATTGTTATATCATTATCCTGGCCAATGGTACTGGTTAGGATGAAAGGAGTTTTTCTTTAAGCAAGATACCAAACCCAGATGCTATAAAGAAAAAAGATTAATATACTTGACCACATACCAATTTAAACTTCTTAAAATTTAAATTAAACTCATAACAAATTTATGATGCAAGTTTAAATTGACTTGACTAAGAACAGCATAAGGAATGTTAAGAAATAGGAGACAACTTGAGAGAAGATATTTAGGGCCCAAATAACAAAAAATAATATCCATAATATGAAGGCAGGACTTATTAATCAAGAAGAAAATGACAAGGAACTGGCCCCCCTCTCAAATGAGCCAACTGAAACTTATTAATAAGCAATTTGCAGAACAAAATATGCAAGTGATGAAAAAAGTTAAGATAATCAACTTCCATAATAATCCAGGAGGTGAAACCAGACTACAGATTAACTAAGTACAGTGAGAGCAAGACATGTATGTACTTTCAGCCAGCATTTTACCTCTGATTCAGTTCAGTTCAGTCACTCAGTCATGTCCGACTCATTGCGACCCCCTGAACCACAACATGCCAGGCTTCCTTGTCCATCACCAACTGCCAGAATTCACCCAAACTCATGTCCATTGAGTTGGTGATGGGTGCCATCCAATCATCTCATCCTCTGTTGTCATCTTCTCCTCCCACCTTCTCTCTTTCCCAGCATCAGGGTCTTTTCAAATGAGTCAGTTCTTCGCATCAGGTGGCCAAAGTATTGGAGTTTCAGCTTCAACATCAGTCCTTCCAATGAACACCCAGGAGTGATTTCCTTTAGGATGGACTTGTTGGATCTCCTTGCAGTCCAAGGGACTCTCAAGAGTCTTCTCCAACACCACAGTTCAAAAGCATTCAGTCTTCAGCGCTTAGCTTTCTTTATAGTCCAACTCTCACATCCATACATGACTACTGGAAAAACCATAGCCTTGACTAGACGGTCCTTTCTTGGCAAAGTAATGTCTCTGCTTTTTAATATGCTGTCTAGGTTGGTTACAACTTTCCTTCCAAGGAGTAAGCGTCTTTCAATTTCATGGCCGTAATCACCATCTGCAGTGATTTTGGAGCCCCCCCAAAATAAAGTCTGACACTATTTGCACTGTTTCCCCATCTATTTGCCATGAAGTGATGGGATTGGATGCCATGATCTTAGTTTTCTGAATGTTGAGTTTTAAGCCAACTTTTTCACTCTCCTCTTTCACTTTCATCAAGAGGCTTTTTAGTTCCTCTTCACTTTCTGCCATAAGAGTGGTGTCATCTGCATATCTGAGGTTATTGATATTTCTCCTGGCAATCTTGATTCCAGCTTGTGCTTCATCCAACCCAGCGTTTCTCATGATGTACTCTGCATGTAAGTTAAATAAGCAGGGTGACAATATACAGCCTTGATGTACTCCTTTTCCTATTCGGTTATCTACCTTAAAAGATTCACATATGTTTATAAAGACACTTATTTGAAAATCCCCAGTGCTTCTCAGTGACTAAATAAAGGTTAAACATCCAAACTATGAAATGCTATGTAAGTATTATAAACACTGAGATAGAGTTATACATGCTTTAGGAATATATCACCATGAAAGGGTATTAGGTAAAAGAAGTTTGAGAACTTTTTTCATTTATATATTAAAAAAATCTCATTGTATATTTGTGCATACATATTTATAAATGCTAAAACAAAACTAGAAAGATGAACACCAAATTGTTAGCAATGTTTGCAAGTGGGAGGCATTTGAGATTTCCATGTGGGTGAGTGGGGACTTTCACATATTTTCATACAAAATAATATATTTAACTATTTTATAATGAGCTGTATTCATTCATTACTTATATACTGAAAGAAAGAAGTATGGTGCACAGGCTGTGAGATACAATTAAAGGACCCTGAGTTTTGGAATTAAGCAAACTTGGCTTCTATAATCCTGGCTTTTTCTTGCTGGCTCTGTGAATTTAGGCAAGTTGCTGAGGCTCTCAATCTTCATCTGAATGTAGACACCTTTCAAATGAGGATAATTAAGTAAAAATGTAAATGTCAACCAATCCTTTGCATGTAGTGGATTTTTAACACAGCTTTCTATGTTCCTTCTCTCCAGGAAGAGTGAGAAATAAGCAAGGCTGAGATTGGACCTGAGACCTCTTCTTCACAACTTTGAAAGTAAGACTCAGAATGACCTAGGCTGCATTTAGTAAGCAGACGAGTCACTGTAAAATCTCGAACTGGAGAGTGACTTGATCCAAAAGATGTTTTAGGAAGATTAGTTTGACAATTCTAGAGAGAAAAATGAGTCCTTTTCTGCATAAATGGTGATACTGTAGAATTAGAAATTTATGACAAAGCTGAAACGTCAATACTTTGGCCACCTGATGTGAAGAACCAACTCACTGAAAAAGACCCTGATGCTGGGAAAGATTGAAGGCAGAAGGAGAAGGGGACTACAGAGGATGAAAGGGTTGGATGGCATCACTGACTCGATGGATGTGAGTTTGAGCAGGCTCCAGGAGTTGGTGATGGACAGGGAAGCCTGGCGTGCTGCAGTCCATGGGGTCGCAAAGAGTTGGACACGACTGAGTGACTGAACTGATGATACATCATAAAAATCATATGATGCATACATGACTTCCAGTAGTCATGTACGGATGTGAGAGCTGGACTATAAAGAAAGCTGAGCACCAAAGAATTGATGCTTTTGAATTGTGGTGCTGGAGAAAACTCTTGAGAGTTCCTTGTTCTGCAAGGAGATCAAACCAGTCCATCCTAAAGGAAATCAGTCCTGAATATTCAATGGAAGGACTGATGCTGAAGCTGAAACTCCAATACTTTGGCCACCTGATGCAAAGAATTGATTCATTGGAAAAGACCCTGATGGTGGGAAAGATTGAAGGTGGGAGGAGAAGGGGACAACAGAGGTTAAGATGTTTGGATGGCATCACCGACTTGATGGACATGAGTTTGAGCAAGCTCCAGGTGTTGGTGAAGGACAGGGAAGCCTGGCATGCTGCAGTCCATGGGGTGGCAAAGAGTTGGATATGACTGAGCAACTGAACTGAACTGAATGATGCATCATTTATCTCTCATTTTCAGACAAGACCAAGCTGAGAATCTGGGCAAAAGAAAGGTACCTAGGGAATCCCTTAGCTCCATAGTTTTATTTGATCCTCTCAAAATCAGCATCATGGCTACACTCAAACAGAATCACTTTCTCTCAGTGCTTTTTGCCAGGATGGTCTATTTTTCTTTCAGCTTTCTAAGCTACCACTGCATAACCAATGGTTTCTTAGTAAGCTAAAGGGTACTTTGAAGACTTGGTTTTCTCACAGTACAAAACTTTGTCAAAAAAAAAAAAAAAAAAAAAAAACTTTGTCATTACAAATAATTCCAAAAAAGATTTCTGTAAGTGAGGATAGATGCTCTGTGTTTCCCTGGGAGGTGATATTCTGGCAGGATATTCTCAGACAGTCTGCCCATATCAGCCTTGCTGAACACCAGGGCTCCCAGCCTGGACACTCAGGATAACCCTCATGTCCCAACACACGTCTCCTAGAAGGTAACACTTGTCTGTGGTCCACTTAATGATAATAGTAACAGTAATGAATAAATCTGCATGCTAACATGAAGTTTAAAATCCTACAAATATCTACCAGTGAGTAAAAGATCATGCTTCTTAACAATCTTCTGTCTAGGAATCTCTCACCCTTTGTTTTTGTCTTCATTTTCTCTATATACCATCCTGGCTGAATCTCTAGATTTTGGTGGTAATAACTGCACTCAAGCCTTCTAAAAGTTGGGTATAGATAATAACCTTTCTGATGTTCAGGGTGTTATCAGGTCATGCCACTGCCCATATTAGTTTCCAAAGATTTAGAAATAAAAATATTTGCCATGGATTGGCTGATTTGGATCCAATGTTACAACAGCAAGTACTATATGCCTCTGGGTGCATTTTGCAAGTCATTTAACAATCTGCTCTTTAGGACTGCACCTCTGTGTGTGTCTTTATATATGTTCTGTACTGTTGCATGAACACTGAATTTACAGAAAGATCACACTGGAATGGCCTTAGGTTCTTACCTAGAAGGCAGAGAAGTCAAGATAAGCTTCCAGAGGCTTTGGAAGAAAAAAAGACAGAGTAGAAAAACAAACTGCATAACCCAAGGCTGAGGTCTGTGCCATTACTTTCATCTTTCTTTCCTCCTCCCTAGGATTCATTCTAACCATTACATCCTTATCTTCCAGCCCTCACTTAATTCCCCTGAAAGACTCGAGTGAAATGTGTGAAGCTATTTCCAAGTTCACACTATGTAGGAGAAAGTACTTGGGGCTAATTTTCTGGGTAAGAATCTTGTCTTTCAGTTTTCCTGTTTAACTGGCCTGTGTGGTTTGGGGTCTGTTTTTTGCCTTCTCTGTGTCTCAGCAGCCATCCCATAAAGCTGACTTTAAAAATTTGTATAGAAATTTAGTTTCTGATCAAGATGGTATAGCAAGGCATGGATTTATCTTCCTGCTTTGAACCATTCAAAAAATGAGCAGAATATGGGAAAAATGTCTCTCTAGGCATTGAACATAGATCAACAAAGAACAATGATGCCTGAGGAACAAAATCAAATGAAATGAGCTCTGCAGTTGCCCGAATTACTGCCTGGAGAAAGACTGGACTGCAGTTCAGCAAGGGCAGACCCGAGCAGAGGTTAGCGGTCTTAGCTGTGGAGATGGAGTTAGGTGTTTCAAGGAGCCAATGACTCCAAGCTGGAGTTAATTAGGTAGGGTACAGAAGCAGAGAGAAATGCAAGATCGTGAGAGTTCCCTTTGAGAATTCAGTTAAGTGCTGATCATATCATCTATGGAAGAAAACCACCTGAGCCCAGGGAAAGAAGCACTAACATGCTTCAAGGAAACACTGTCTGGAGCTCACAGAGGGCTACACATAGTGTTGATTCCCATCAGTCAAAATGGAAAACCTCGTAATTCATGGGGCACTGGATATATCACTAGTGAAGGTCTTGTCTGAGTAGTGAAACATAACTATACCTTGACTAAGTGTTGCTTGGGCCCCACTAAAAAAGCTTAAAAGCGAGACCTAAATAAACAAAGTGTTTGCAGTAAAGTAATTGTGTTCCAGAACAAAGCTCATGAATATTTTTAGGAAACTAAAGAAAAATTAACAATGTCTGGCATCCAATCTAATATTACCAGGCATCTTTAGAGGCAGGAAAATACAACCCATAAAGAGCGGGAAAAAAATAAGTCCACTGAAATGGACTAACTCAGAAATGATGGAGATGATGGAATTAGTAAGTCAAGGACATTGATAGAGCTACTAAAACACTATTCTACATGGTCAACAGCTAGAGAAAAGTTTGAAGATACTAAGAGAGATATAGTATATATAAAAATATACAGATAGCCCCTCCCCCGGGCCTCCCACCCAGGTGTCTGTCAAGGTCGCTGTAAACCAATCTCGTCCATATGGCTCTAGAATAAAAAGAAACGCTAAAAAATATATATATATATATATACAGATGGCTAACAAACACATGAAAAGATGCTCAACATCACTCATTATCAGAGAAATGCAAATCAAAACCACAATGAGGTACCATTACACGCCAGTCAGGATGGCTGCTGTCCAAAAGTCTACCAGCAATAAATGCTGGAGAGGGTGTGGAGAAAAGGGAACCCTCTTACACTGTTGGTGGGAATGCAAACTAGTACAGCCGCTATGGAAAACAGTGTGGAGATTTCTTAAAAAACTGGAAATAGAACTGCCATATGACCCAGCAATCCCACTGCTGGGCATACACACTGAGGAAACCAGATCTGAAAAAGACACGTGCACCCCAATGTTCATCGCAGCACTGTTTATAATAGCCAGGACATGGAAGCAACCTAGATGCCCATCAGCAGACGAATGGATAAGGAAGCTGTGGTACATATACACCATGGAATATTACTCAGCCATTAAAAAGAATTCATTTGAACCAGTCCTAATGAGATGGATGAAACTGGAGCCCATTATACAGAGTGAAGTAAGCCAGAAAGATAAAGAACATTACAGCATACTAACACATATATATGGAATTTAGAAAGGTGATAACGATAACCCTATATGCAAAACAGAAAAAGAGACACAGAAATACAGAACAGACTTTTGAACTCTGTGGGAGAAGGTGAGGGTGGGATATTTCAAAAGAACAGCATATATACTATCTATGGTGAAACAGATCACCAGCCCAGGTGGGATGCACGAGACAAGTGCTCCGGCCTGGTGCACTGGGAAGACCCAGAGGAATCGGGTGGAGAGGGAGGTGGGAGGGGGGATCGGGATTGGGAATACATGTAAATCCATGGCTGATTCATATCAATGTATGACAAACCCACTGGAAAAAAAAAATAATAATAAAAAAAAAAAGAAAAAAAAATTCTAGAGATGAAAATTTAAAGGTTTGACGTTAAGAATATACTAGATAAAATTGATTACATTTAACATTGCAGAAGAAAAGACTAATGAAATTAAAGAGAGAAATATAAACTTTCTAAAATGAAACAGAGATGAAAGGACTTACAAAAAAGAACATCAGTGAACTGAGGGACAAACTGAACTACCCAAAGATAAGTATGATTGGAGTCTGAAGGAGAAAATGTGGAAGGAGACAGAAAAAATTTCAAGTAATAATGGCTAAGAGTTTATAAATTTGATGAAAAGTATAACCCACAGATCTGAGAAGCTCAATAAATTCAAGCACAAGCAACACAAAGAAAACTACACCATGGCAAATGACAGTCAAATGTCTCAACACCAGTGATACAAAAATGTGGTTAGAGGGGGAAAGGTGCATTATATACACACTGAGGAATGGCGGCAAGGATGATAGCAGATTTCTTGTTTCAAATCTTGTTTGATTTTTTGTCTTTAAGGTAGAAAATCAATGGAGCAACACCTTCACAGTAGTGAAAGAAAAACAGTCAGTCTAGAATTCTTTATTCCACTACAATATCTTGTAAAGGCAAAATAAAAGATTTTCATACATCCAAAAGCTGAAATAATTCATTGCCAATAGACAGTACCCGTAAGAAATGTACAAATAAGTCTTTCAAGCAGAAGTAAAATTATACCAGATAAAAGCATAAACACAAAATAATAAAATGCACTGGATATATTTACAGGAAATGAAGGGGATACAGGAATAAATTAAACTACACCATAAGAAGCAATCAGTCAAATACAGAACATTTTTCAGATCTCCTCAATTAATTTCTTTAAGAAGCAAAGCAAACAAATGAAAAAATAATGGCTAGAATGTGAACTGATGATTTGAAAAGTTAGTGATAACCTCTATACACCTACCAGAATGGCTAAAATTTTTAAAAATTGAAAATGCAAAATAGTGACAAGAATGTGATTCAACCAAAACTCTCATGCACTGCTGATGAGAATGTAAAAGGTACAAATGCTTTGGAAAACATCTTAATATTTTATATAATGTACATTCTAGACATGTTACCATATTATGAACCAGCAATTTCAATGCCAGGTATTTATTCTAGAAAAGTGAAAACTTATATCCTTAAAAGGACTTAAAAGAGAATGTTCGTAGCACCTTTATTGATATTAATCTCAAACTAGAAACAACCTAATCATAGGTAAATGGATAAGCAAACCATGGTATTCCATGCAGTGCAATAATTTTTTAAAAATTAGCAATATATAACTAATAGAAGAAAAAATATGGGTGAATCCCAAAAACATTAAGTGGAGGGAAAGAAAAGCCAGAAACAAAAGGGGTATATACTCTATAATAACATTCATATAAAGTGCTAGAACAGTTAAAGCCAGTCTACAAAGTGACTGCCTCGGGGGTAGGGGGTAGGAATTGACTGGGAGGGAACTTAAGAAAACTCTTCAGAGTGATGGAAATGTTCTGTATCTTGATCAGGGTATGAGTCACACAAATGTATGCATTTGTCAAAAATTAAACTGTACCCTCAAGATTTGTGCTTTTCATTGTACATAAATTATGCCTCAATTTAAAAGAATGGAGATGAAGAGTAAAATACATTATCATCAAACATGTGGATCCTATTTAGGCCCTAATACAAACCACAATGTGGCTATACAACATTTTTAGACAGAGAAATATGAAAATGGACAGATAGATGATATAAAAAATTATTGATAAATTTTTCTGGGTAACAAACCTGCCCTAGTTATATAAGACAATGTCTTTATTTTTATTCCTACCTGGAAAATAGTTGGCAACATAGCTCAAACATGATGTCAGGATTTGCTTTAAAATGCTAACAATCAAAAACTCAAAGAAGAGGGAAAGAAGGGCTAGATGAAGTATAGCAAAATGTTGGTATTTGTTGAATCTAGGTAATAGATAAGTAGGAATCCATTAAACTCTCTTTTACATACATGCACATATACAAGAAAATCTTTATAATAAATGCAAAAAGGGTACCCCATAAAAACGTTATAAAAATGTTTTAAAAAGTGATTTATAGCAAATAGAAACTAAAATTTTCTTCACCAGAGATTTTTTTTTTTTTTTTTTTCACCAGAGATTTTTATGAATTGATATTTGAATCTAGGCTGGTGCCTCCACAAACAGATTTTCTTTGGCCCTGGTGTTACTGGTGCAAAGGCTCACTTCAGCCTCTAGGGTCCTCATCTGGAGCTCAGAAGAGACTCCCTCCCAGCTCTGTTCTTGTTAATAACATGAGTCACCTTCCCACATATGCTATATTTTAGATAGTGGGTATAACTCAAGCTGATGTGAACTGACCTCCAGGGTAATTTCCATAATACATTAGCTACCTTTACACTGTTTGATCACTCACTCTTAGAGCTAAAACATGAAGGGTGAGAATTTCATATATGTATATATATATATATATATATATATATATATATATATATATACATATTTATTTATATATTTCACATACCCATACACACCAGAGTTCTAGTATATTTTTCACATGATAAAACATTGCAAAATTGAAATAAAAATATGAGATAAAGGTGAAATAAATATTATTTTAAAATTTCTTCCTAATCTCGATAGCTTCCTGATATGTTTCATCTTGAAAAGATAGTGTGAATCTAGCAAAAAACAATCAGTTAGGGCAAGGATCTTCCTGAATAATACTACATATGATTTATCTCAGCGTAAGGCAGAACTTGCATTTGAGGAAAACAGGGGCTCTGTGGAGCCACCAGTGGTCAAAAGGAGAGCAGGCTGCCCTCTGGCACTAAGTATGATCAGAATCTTTCATCTGTACAGACTCCTTCAATGTGCCTCACACAACAGGGTCTGCTCCTTCTGTCTCACTGCCCCAGCTTGATGTGCATTTATACTTTGTTTTCTCTTCTGGTTCCCCACTCTACAATGGAATGGACAGGCAAAGTATGCTCCAGTTCTCTCAAGGTTCCCTCTGTTCCTTGGCACTTTTGTCACATGATCTTTGTCTGGAATCTTAGATGGTCTCTCTGTCTCCTCCTTGAATCTTGCTGCCTTGTACTGTCAGATAAAACTTTCCAAGATTCCATGTTACCCATAGAAAAGGCCTCATGGGTTTCTACCTGGCAGGCTACCCTCAGATTCAACTTAATTTCTCATTGTGTCCTTCTACAATCATCAACTTTCCTGGTCCCTTTACTGTCTACAAATAATCAAGTCACAACCCTGCATTCTATTTTTGTTTATGCTTTTTCCTCTCTCTGAAATGCTCTCTCCTCCCTACCTTCCTTAATAATCCTCAGTTTTAAGCACCAGTTTAGGTTTCACCTCTCCGTAAAACATTTTTGGGCCATTCTGGTCCCTTTAAAATTCTTTCCTTTTCTTCTTCTTCTTTTTTTTCTTTTTTCATTTATTTATTTATTTTAATTTACAATATTGTATTGGTTTTGCCATACATTGACATGAATCCATCATGGGTGTACTTGTGTCCCCCATCCTGACCCCCCTTCCCACCTCTCTTTTCATCTCATCCCTCTGGGTCATCCCAGTTCACCAGCCCTGAGCACCCTGTCTCATGCATTGAACCTGGACTGGCGATTCACTTCGCATATGATAATCTACATGTATCAATGCCGTTCTCCCATATCATCCCACCCTCACTCTCTCCCACAGAGTCCAAAAGACTGTTCAAAACATCTGTGTCTCTTTTGCTGTCTCACATATGGGGTTATCATTACCATCTTTCTAAATTCCATATATATGCATTAGTATACTATATTGGTGTGTTTTCTTTTTCTGGCTTACTTCACTCTGTATAATAGGCTCCAGTTTCATCCACCTCGTTAGAACTGATTCAAATGTATTCTTTTTAATGGCTGAGTAATGTTCCACTGTGTCAGTGTACCACAGCTTTCTTATCCATTTGTCTGCTGATGGGCATCTAGGTTGCTTCCATGTCCGGGCTACCATAAACAGTGCTGCGATGAACATTGGGGTGCATGTGTCTCTTTCAGATCTGGTTTCCTCAGTGTGTATGCCCAGAAGTGGGATTGCTGGGTCATATGGCAGTTCTATTTCCAGTTTTTTAAGAAATCTCCGCACTGTTTTCCATAGTGGCTGTACTAGTTTGCATTCCCACCAACAGTGTAAGAGGGTTCCCTTTTCTCCACACCCTCTCCAGCATTTATTGCTTGTAGACTTTTGGACAGCAGCCATTCTGACTGGCGTGAGATGGTACCTCATTGTGGTTTTGATTTGCATTTCTCTGATAATGAGTGATGTTGAGCATCTTTTCATGTGTTTGTTAGCCATCTGTATGTTTTCTTTGGAGAAATGTCTGTTTAGTTCTCTGGCCCACTTTTTGATTGGGCCTTTTATTTTTCTGGAATTGAGCTGCAGAATTTGCTTGTATGTTTTTGAGATTAATTCTTTGTCCGTTGTTTCGTTTGCTGTCTTTTCACCTTGCTTATAGTTTCCTTTGTTGTGAAGAAGCTTTTAATTTTAATTAGGTCCCATTTGTTTATTTTTGCTTTAATTTCCAATATTCTGGGAGGTGGGTCATAGAGGATCCTACTGTGGTTTATGTCGGAGAGTGTTTTGCCTATGTTCTCCTCTAGGAGTTTAATAGTTTCTGGTCTTACATTTAGATCTTTAATCCATTTTGAGTTTATTTTTGTGTATGGCATTAGAAAGTGTTCTAGTTTCATTCTTTTACAAGTGGTTGACCAGTTTTCCCGGCACCACTTGTTAAAGAGATTGTCTTTTCTCCATTGTATATTCTTGCCTCCTTTGTCAAAGGTAATGTGTCCATAGGTGTGTGGATTTATCTCTGGGCTTTCTATTGTGTTCCATTGATCTATATTTCTGTCTTTGTGCCAGTACCATACTGTCTTGACGACTGGCTTTGTAGTAGAGATTGAAGTCAGGCAGGTTGATTCCTCCAGTTCCATTCTTCTTTCTCAAGATTGCTTTGGCTATTCGAGGTTTTCTGTATTTCCATACAAATTGTGAAAGTATTTGTTCTAGTTCTCTGAGAAAGACCGTTGGTAGCTTGTGGGGATTGCATTGAATCTATAGATTGCTTTGAGTCATATACTCATTTTCACTATATTGATTCTTCTGATCCATGAACATGGTATATTTCGCCATCTATTTGTGTCCTCTTTGATTTCTTTCATCAGTGTTTTTTAGTTTTCTATATAACGGTCTTTTGTTTATTTAGATAGATATATTCCTAAGTATTTTATTTTTTTCGTTGCAATGGTGAATGGAATTGTTTCCTTAATTTCTCTTTCTGTTTTCTCATTGTTAGTGTAAGGAATGCAAGGGATTTCTGTGTGTTAATTTTATATCCTGCAACTTTACTATATTCATTGATTAGCTCTAGTAATTTTCTGGTAGAGTCTTTAGGGTTTTCTATGTAGAGGATCATGTCATCTGCAAACAGTGGGAGTTTCACTTCTTCTTTTCCCATCTGGATTCCTTTTATTTCTTTTTCTGCTCTGATTGCTGTGGCCAAAACTTCCAAAACTATGTTGAATAGTAGTGGTGAGAGTGGACACCCTTGTCTTGTTCCTGATTTTAGGGGAAATGTTTTCAATTTTTCACCATTGAGGATAATGTTTGCTGAGGGTTTGTCATATATAGCTTTTATTATGTTGAGGTATGTTCCTTCTATTCCTGCTTTCTGGAGGGTTTTTATCATAAGTGGATGTTGAATTTTGTCAAAGGCTTTTTCTGCATCTATTGAGATAATCATATGGTTTTTATTTTTTGATTTGTTAATGTGGTATATGACATTGATTGATTTGCAGATATTGAAGAATCCCTGCATCCCTGGGATAAAGCCCACTTGGTCATGATGTATGATCTTTTTAATATGTTGTTGAATTCTGTTTGCTAGAATTTTGTTAAGGATTTTTGCATCTATGTTCATCAATGATGTTGGCCTGTAGTTTTCTTTTTTTGTGGCATCTTTGTCAGATATTCGTATTAGGGTGATGGTGGCCTAATAGAATGAGTTTGGAAGTTTACCTTCCTCTGCAACTTTCTGGAAGAGTTTGAGTAAGATAGGTGTTAGTTCTTCTCTAAATTTTTGGTAGAATTCAGCTGTGAAGCCGTCTGGTGCTGGGCTTTTGTTTGTTGGAAGATTTCTGATTACAGTTTCAATTTCCATGCTTGTGATGGGTCTGTTAAGATCTTCTATTTCTTCCTGGTTCAATTTTGGAAAGTTGTACTTTTCTAGGAATTTGTCCATTTCTTCCAAGTTGTCCATTTTATTTGCATATAGTTGCTGGTAGTAGTCTCTTATGATCCTTTGTATTTCAGTGTTGTCTGTTGTGATCTCTTCATTTTCATTTCTAATTTTGTTGATTTGATTTTTCTCCCTCTGTTTCTTGATGAGTCTGGCTAATGGTTTGTCAATTTTATTTATCTTCTCAAAGAACCAGCTTTTGGCTTTGTTGATTTTTGTTTATTTTGCATTGATTTCTGCCCTAATTTTTAAGATTTCTTTCCTTCTATTAACCCTGGGGTTCATAATTTCTTCCTTTTCAAGTTGCTTTAGGTGAAAAGTGAGGTTATTTATTTGACTTTTTTCTTGTTTCTTGAGGTAAGCCTGTATTGCTATGAACCTTCCCCTTAGCATTGCTTTTACAGTGTTCCATAGGTTTGGGGTTGTTGTGTTTTCATTTTCATTCATTTCTATGCATATTTTTATTTCTTTTTTGATTTCTTCTGTGATTTGTTGGTTATTCAGCAGCGTGTGGTTCAGTCTCCATGTCTTGGCATTTTTAATAGTTTTTCTCCTGTAATTGACATCTAATCTTACTGCATTGTGGTCAGAAAAGATACTTGGAATGATTTCAATTTTTTTGAATTTACCAAGGCTCGATTTATGGCCCAGGATGTGATCTATCCTGGAGAAGTTTCTGTGTGCGCTTGAGAAAAAAGGTGAAATTGATTGTTTGGGGGTGAAATGTCCTATAGATATCAATTAGGTCTATCTGGTCTATTGTATCATTTAAAGTTTGTGTTTCCTTGTTAATTTTCTGTTTAGTTGATCTATCCATAGGCCTGAGTGGGGTATTAAAGTCTCCCACTGATGTTACAAGAGAACAGCATCGAACCATGTATATTATCTAGGGTGAAACAGACCACCAGCCCAGGCTGGATGCATGAGACAAGTGCTCGGGCCTGGTGCACTGGGAAGACCCAGAGGAATCGGGTGGAGAGGGAGGTGGGAGGGGGGATCAGGATGGGGAATACATGTAAATCCATGGTTGATTCATGTCAATGTATGACAAAAACCACTACAATATTGTAAAGTAATTAGCCCCCAACTAATAAAAATAAATAGAAAATAAATAAATAAAATGCAGAGAAAAAAAAATAAAGTCTCCCACTATTATTGTGTTATTGTTAATTTCCCCTTTCATACTTGTTAGCATATGTCTTACATATTGTGTTGTTCCTATGTTGGGTGCATATATATTTATGATTGTTATATCTTCTTCTTGGATTGATCCTTTGATCATTATGTAGTGTCCATCTTTGTCTCTTTTCACAGCCTTTATTTTAAAGTCTATTTTATCCGAGATGAGTATTGCTACTCCTGCTTTCTTTTGGTCTCTATTCGCATGGAATATATTTTTCTAGCCCTTCACTTTCAGTCTGTATGTGTCCGTTGTTTCGAGGTGGGTCTCTTGTATAGGAGACATGTTTTTACATGTATAGGAGTCTTGTTTTTATATCCATTCAGCCAGTCTTTGTCTTTTGGTTGGGGCATTCAACCTATTTACATTTAACATAATTATTGATAAGTATCATCCTGTTGCCATTTACTTTGTTGTTTTGTGTTCGAGTTTATACACCCTTTCCAGGTTTCCTGTCTAGAGAAGATCCTTTAACATTTGTTGGAGAGCTGGTTTGGTGGTGCTGAATTCTCTCAGCTTTTGCTTGTCTGTAAAGCTTTTGAATTCTCCTTCATATTTGAATGAGATCCTTGCTGGGTGCAGTAATCTGGGCTGTAGGTTATTTTCTTTCATCACTTAAGAATGTCCTGCCATTCCCTTCTTGCCTGAAGAGTTTCTATTGAAAGATCAGCTGTTATCCTTATAGGAATCCCTTTGTGTGTTATTTGTTGTTTTTCCCTTGCTGCTTTTAATATTTGTCCTTTGTGTTTGATCTTTGTTAATTTGATTAATACGTGTATTGAAATGTTTCACGTTGGGTTTATCCTGTTTGGGGCCTGTGTTTCTTGGACTTGGGTGATTATTTCCTTCCCCACATTAGGGAAGTTTTCAACTATTATCTCCTCAGGTATTTTCTCATGGTCTTTCTTTTTGTCTTCTTCTTCTGGGACTCCTATGATTTGAATTTTGGGGCATTTAACATTGTCCCAGAGGTCTCTGAGTTTGTCTCATTTCTTTTAATTCTTTTTTCTTTTTTCCTCTCTGTTTCATTTATGTCTACCATTCTATTTTCTACCTCACTTTTCCTATCTTCTGCCTCTGTTATTCTACTGTTGGTTCCCTCCAGAGTGTTTTTTTATCTCATTTATTGCATTATTCATTATATATTGACTCTTTTTTAATTTCTTCTAGGTCCTTGTTAAACCTTTCTTGCATCTTCTCGATCCTTGTCTCCAGGCTATTTATCTGTAACTCCAATTTGTTTTCAGGATTTTGGATCATTTTCACTATCATTATTCAGAGTTCTTTATCAGGTAGATTCCCTATCTCCTCCTCTTTTGTTTGGTTTGGTGGGCATTTATCATGTTCCTTTACCTGCTGGGCATTTCTCTGCCTTTTCATCTTGTTTATGTTGTTGTGTTTGGGGTGGCCTTTCTGTATTCTGGCAGTTTGTGGTTCCTCTTTATTGTGGAGGTTCCTCACTGTGGGTGGGGTTGGACAGGTGGCTTGTCAAGGTTTTCTGGTTAGGGAAGCTTGTGTCGGTGTTCTGGTGGGTGGAGCTGGATTTCTTCTCTCTGGAGTGCAATGAAGTGTCCAGTAATGAGTTTTGAGATGTCAATGGGTTTGGTGTGACTTTGGGCAGCCTGTATATTGAGGCTCAGGGTTATGTTCCTGTGTTGTTGGAGAATTTGTGTGGTATGTCTTGCTCTGGAGCTTGTTGGCCCTTGGGTGGTGCTTGGTTTCAGTGTAGGTATGGAAGCATTTGATGAGCTCCTATCAATTAGTGTTCCCTGGATTCAGGAGTTCTCTGGTATTCTCAGGATTTGGACTTAAGCCTCCTGCCTTTGGTTTTCAGTCTTATTCTTACAGTAGCCTCAAGACTTCTCCATCCATACAGCATCAATGATAAAACATCTAGGTTAATGATAAAAAGTTTCTCCACAGTGAGGGACCCCAGGAGAGGTACACAGAGTTACATGGAGAAGAGAAGAGGGAGGAGGGAGATAGAGGTGACCAGGAGGAGAAGAGGGGGAATCAAAAGGGGAGAGAGCAAGCTAGCCAGTAATCACTTCCCTATGTGCTCTCCACAGTCTGGATTCCTCAGAGATGTTCACGGAGTTACACAGAGAAGAGAAGAGGGAGGGAGGAGACAGAGGTGGCCAGGAGGATAAAAGGGGGAATCAAAAGGAGAGAGACAGATCCAGCCAGTAATCAGTTCCCTAAGTGTTCTCCACAGCCCGGAACACACAAAGAGATTCACAGAGTTGGGTAGAGAAGAAAAGGGGGAAGGGAGAGATAGAGGCAACCTGGTGGAGAAAAAGGAGAATCAAAAGGGGGAGAGAGCAATCAGGCCAGTGATCTTGCTCCCAAGTAAAAATGGGTACTGAAGATTGGGTTCTTAAAGGTACAAAGTTGATAACAAATACCAAAAATCAAAGATTGAAAATCTGGAGTAGAGATTAGATTCTCGAAATTACAATATTTTTTAAAAAGTCACAAAAATTATAAAATATATATATATATGAAGTTTGCTTTAAAAATAGGGTTGTTGTTTATTTTTTTGCAAAGTAATAGTAGGTTATAAAAATGAAAATTAAAGGAGTAATGGGGACTTAAAAATAAAAAAGAAAAAAACAAAAGAAAAAATTTTTTTTAATTTAAAAAATGATAATAGTAAAAATATATCTAAGACTTTCTCTGGAGCTGTTGCGGACAGTGTGGGGTCAGTTCATTTTCAAATAGTTCCTTGGTCCGGCTTGTACTTTTCAAGGTCTATAGGCCCCTTCCTATGTAGTCGGTTTTAACCACAGGGTTTTAATCTATTGCACCTGTCACTTCCAAGGCAGTTCCCTCTGTTTATTTTAGCTTCTTCTGTTTGCTGGTCTCTTCAGGGTCTAATTTCTGCCCTGATACAAGGGGTGCGGTGGTGGTCACTTTTTTTTAGGCTCACTTGTTCAGTCGTGCTGTGGGGAGGGAGGAACACCGCGAACAAATATCACTAGTGTGTGCTCACAGTGATTCAGCCACACTGGGTTTGCCCCCGCTCACGGCGTGTGTGCTTTCCCAGTCTGCACTGCTCAGGCTCTAGGTTGCTCTGCCAGGAGCTGTCTGATGCCGGCCCTGGTTTGCATGCACTTCCCAGGTCTAAGCCACTCAGGTTCAGGTTCTTGGGTACTCCACAAAGGCGCAGACTTGGTTGGGCCTGCGTTTTGCTCCTGTCCCAGGTCCAAGCAGCTCAGGTGACTAGGTGCTTGGCACGTGGAGTCGCCCCCAGTTGAAGGCTGCGGCTTATCCCCTCCCCCGTCCCAGCCGCTCGGTTTTCTGGGTGTACAGCAGGCACGCCTTCTCAAGTGTGCCCTGTGTTTCTTCTGGGGAGCTGATCTCTGGCTGCAACCCTCCCGGCGGATGTCGCCCGTCCAGGATACCAGGAAGTCTTGGTTAGCAAAGAAGTCTGCTTGCAGTTTGGTAGATGATGCCTTCCTGGGGCTGCAATTGCCCCCTTCCAGCTCTGGCTGCCCTCACCTGCCTGTCTCCAGCTGCGGATGGGCCAGTCCGCAGCCGGCAAGCTCTGCTCAGTCCTTTGTTCTGTGAGCGGGCCTGGCTGTGTCTTAAGTTCAGTTCAGTTCAGTCGCTCAGTCGTGTCCGACTCTTTGAGACCCCATGAATCGCAGCACGCCAGGCCTTCCTGTCCATCACCAACTCCCGGAGTTTACTCAAACTCATGCCCATCGAGTCGGTGATGCCATCCAGCCATTTCATCCTCTGTCGTCCCCTTCTCCTTCTGCCCCCATTCCATCCCAGCATCAGGGTCTTTTCCAGTGAGTCAGCTCTTAGCATCAGGTGGCCAAAGTATTGGAGTTTTAGCTTCAGCATCAGTTCTTCCAATGAACACCCAGGACTGATCTCCTTTAAGATGGACTGGTTGGATCTCCTTGCAGTCCAAGGGACTCTCAAGTCTTCTCTAACACCACAGTTCAAAAACATCAATTCTTTGGCACTCAGCTTTCTTCACAGTCCAACTCTTGCATCCATACATGACCACTGCAAAAACCACAGCCTTGACTAGATGGACCTTTGTTGGCAAAGTAATGTCTCTGCTTTTTAATATACTATCTAGGTTGGTCATAGCTTTCCTTCCAAGGAGTAAGCGTCTTTTAATTTCATGGCTGCAGTCACCATCTGCAGTGATTTTGGAGCCCCAAAAAATAAAGTCTGACACTGTTTCCACTGTCTCCCCATCTATTTCCCATGAAATGATGGGACCAGATGGCATGATCTTAGTTTTCTGAATGTTAAGCTTTAAGCCAACTTTTCCACTCTCCTCTTTCACTTTCATCAAGAGGCTTTTTAGTTCCTCTTCACTTTCTGCCATAAGGGTGGTGTCATCCGCATATCTGAGGTTATTAATATTTCTCCCGGCAAGCTTAGGGCTTTTCGCGGGATAGCTATGCCACAGTCTGGGTTGCTATCTCAAGCTAGTTCCCTCGGATTGCCCTCAGGGCATTCAGGCCCAGTCCTTACCCTAAGCAATGCAGCCTGCTCCTCCCTGTCCCTCCCCTACTTGCTAGTGGGGGATGCGAGTGTCTGGGCTGCTGCTCTGCTGGGAGTAGCTGTTAGGCATGTAATCTGTGGGTTTTATTTTTTTATTTTTCCTCCTAGTTATTTTGCCCTCTGAGGTTCCAAGGCTCACCACAGACCCGCCAGAGAGAGTGTTTCCTGGTGTTTGGAAACTTCTCTCTCTCTCTTTTTTTAAGACTCCCTTCTCGGGACGGATCTCCATCCCTACCTCTTTTGTCTTTCTTTATCTTTTATATTTTGGCCTACCTCCTTTCAAAGACAATGGGCTGCCTTTCTGGGTGTCTGATGTCCTCTGCCAGCATTCAGAAGTTGTTCTGTGGAATTTGCTCAGTGTTCAAATGTTCTTTCGATTAATTTGTGAGGGAGAAAGTGGTCTCCCTGTCCTATTCCTCAGCCATCTTAGGACCACCCCCCCCCCCCAAAATTCTTTCCTTTTCTAAAAGCCAAACAAAGACAAAAAAAAAAAAAAAAAACCTCTCATATAGTAGTTACCGGTGATCTCTCTCATGTTGTTATTAGATCACGATTTATACTTTTATTTTATTTTTGGTCTAATATAGGAACAATGTAGATGCTGAATCAACAAGTGAATGAATGAATGACATTTTTATCCACTATCCTCTCAGGAATGCTATCTTATTCTGCTATCTTTCTCTAAAAGGACACATTGCCACTCAAATGCACACATTGGGAAGACCTGCAAGGGTCATCATATTGCCTGGACCATGAGTATTATAGCCCACACTTCATGGCAACTGACTTCCAGCCTCTCCTTGATCTCAGTCCTTGTGAGATCTGTCTTGCCCAGTCTGACCTCCCTAGTAACACAGCTGATGATGTCTTTCCTCTTATTCCCCCTGTCTGCTTTCTATACCAAGGTCAGGGAAGCAGGGCACCTTGCAGGCAGCACTTACGCACCCTTTCTGGGTACATCCCCTGAAGAAGGAGGCAGGACTGGAGTAGGTTAAAAAATCAATTCAGGAAGATCCAGGATTCAGATTATTGAGGTTAGGAGCAGGGTTACAGACAAAATCAGACACTGACGTGGGAGGAATAATGTCAGGCAAGGTGTGCTTTGGACATTAAGTGGAGGGGAAATCATGAGAGCCATCATGTCACCTGCTGTCTCTCACCTTCCTTCTAGACACTGAGAAATCGATCATTTCCTGCTAGATAGTTTTGCTACAAACTGGATAGTGGTCAATATGGGTGTTGGGGGGGCCAAGTAACTGAGTAGGTTTCTTCTAGGTAGGGGAGGAGTAATAATGAGAATACCAGGTCTATCCAATAACTTGCATTTCTATTAAAAACTAAGCTATTTAAAATAAGAGCATTCATATAAAACACTAAATAATAAATAAATAACCAATAAATATGTTAGGCAGATTTAGTGCCCAATTTAGTGCCCCTAGATTCCAGCTGGTATTGTCTCTGTTTGGACAACGTATGCTGTGTGCGCTCAGTCGTGTCCAACTCTTTGCAACCCCATGAACTGTAGCCCACCAGGCTCTTCTGTCCACGGAATTTTCCAGGCAAGAATACTGGAGTGGGTTGCCATTTCTTTCTCCAGGGGATCTTCCTGAACCAGGGATCAAACCTGTGTCTCCTGCACTGAAGGTGGATTCTTTACTGCTGTGCCATCAGAGAAGCATTAACTTACTTTAAATACTTCATCTGATGCTGAATTTCCTAAATATTTATTTTAAATGTTTATTAAGCATAAAACATTGTGTTTAACATTGGTAATACAAAGAACTACTCTTTTGCTAATTATTTTGTTAATTCTACTTCAATGTTTCTAAATGTAGATCCAAACATGCTCTGGTAAATAGGTAAATATGTATTTTAAATCTGCTATTTTAAAATGAATAGGCACATGAGGGTAAGATAAGGCTGCAAGGTGGGAATATATTCCCTAAATCAATATTTTGGCCTGGTGATCTAGAAAGAGGGACAAATTGGAAGAAAGAAGAGGAGGCATTTAAGTGATTGTATCATGAAGCAGAGTAGCTGGAAATTTATCCACCAACCGGAAAATGCAACTTGGCTACAAAGACTTGAAGCAGGAAAGAAGTTGTGACTTGGGGGGGAAGAGGCACTGCAAGCAGGAAAAGCCTGAGGACTATGTGTGATAAAGACTAGGGCAGAATGTGGGCACAAGTAGTTAATGAAATTTTTAAAGAAGAAGAGAGTTAACATCTTGTGGCACGCCTGACTGATACGGAAACTAGAACTGTGTCAAACAAAGTCTCTGTGTATTTACAGCCTGCCTAACTGTGCTACCATGTACATAAAATATTTGTTTTTTACTGTGTTTAAGTATTTAATGTATTCAATTTCTTTTTCTGCTAAAAAATAGTGTTTGCCCTCTAAATGGTCTGACCATGGTATATAGGAAACATGGAAGCCACAGAGAATGTGAAAGAAAAGAGAGATTATACACCAAAAAGAGTGCATGAAGCATCTATATGCAGTTTAAAGAATAATTACAAAGTACACAACCACAGAGCCATCTCTCAAGTGAAGAATGTGAAATTTGCCAGGACCCCAAAATCCCCTCAATGTCCTCGCTTCTCATCAGACTCACTCCTGAGCTCAAGAAGGTATTATCGTACATTTTTCTAAAAGCTTTATAATTTTGCCTTTTACGTTTAGGATTATAATCAATGCTGAACAGATTTTTGTGTATGAGATGAGGTACACAGCCAACCTTTTTTTTGTTGTTCTCATTTGGATCCTCAATTGCCCCACATTCACAGTCTACTAAAAAGCCTCTCTCCAGTGTGCTGCATAAATCAGTTATCTGTCCCTAGGTCCTGAATTTATTATATTTATCTGGCTTTAAATAGACACTTAACGAATTTGTTAACTGAATTCTCTAACTGTTCTAGCTCCCCATTCTTGAGACTTTCCTATGTCTGAGATTCTATTTAACAGCCAATTTTCCTTTAGTTCCCATAATAACCCTATGAGGGTGCTCTCATTGTTATAGAGGCAGTTCAGAGGTCAAGTAACTTGCTCAAGGCCACCTAGCTGGTTTGTCACAAAGCCAACATTCCAAAGTCTACCCTGCATTCTCCTCTGGAGCCCAAACACCTTCTGGAGTGATGGCCAGCAATCCTGTCTCTGACCGTTTTGGTCACAGGCTTAAAGATATCCACCTGAAACCTGCCCTGACGCACCCTGCTCCTGGACACACAGCTTGCTCTCTCTGTCTGGAGAGTGTCTGCTGATCGGATTTGAATTCTTTGTCTATTTAAAGGATCAAATATCAGTCAGCCTTCAGGCAGCCCCAGCCTCAGGCTCTCTGCCCTGTGCTCTTGCCAAGGGATCTTGTCCACGTCTGGGATTTTCCCAAAAGGGCTTGATACTTGATATTCATTCTTCAGCCTAATTTTCAACCTCTGATGCTTTCCTGAGCCAATACAGGTAGTCGATTGTGCAGCTTTTCCTTTGTGTGCAAGAACTGTTTCATCATCAGCCCAGGTTTACTCATCTCAAAGGTATCAGTGAGACGTGGCAGCCTGTGGGAATGGGAGAGCTGATTGGAGGGTTGGAAATGGGTCCTTGCATTGACGTGAGTTGCTTGGGTTGCCAAGCAGGGCTGCATTTTCAAAAGGGATAATTATCCAAGGTCTGCTTCAGAGTTGAAATCTGGTTTATAAAAAAGAAAGGGCTAAGGGTAATGCCACTCAGTGAATCTGCCAAATCCTTGATCATGAAATATTCTCAGAATGTTGGCAATCACTTCTGGGTAACCCCACTTACACAATAGTTCCCAAAGCTGCCAGACACACTGGTATGAAATGCTTAAGTAAGGTCAATAAACAATGTAGGGGTTCATTGCCTTTCTCTGAAATGTCTTACTGACTCTGAATATGAAAGATTTGGATAATCTTTCCTGCTATGGAGACACAGGTCAGAGCATGGATACTGATTCCTTGTCCCATCCCTGTGACACTGGCACACCTTGACACAGGTTGGACACAACATAAGTCTTTGTTGTTTAAATGGTTTACACTTCTTTTTCTTAAGGGTCCTCACTTGAGATATGGTGGCTAAGTAGCACTTTGGAAAGAATAGTTTTGGTTTCATTGGAGTCTATTCCATGCCTGGTGGGCCTTCACCACACAAACTTAGGTTTCCTGGCAACCCATCAACAATAAGATGACTTCAGCTCTTAGCGCAGGTGGTACCTTCTGTTAAGAAACGAGGTAGACAGTTTGAAGTCACTGCTTGGGGGTGCAGTGACTTTTCCTTTTTCTTTTTCTAAGACTCAGAAAGATCCTTGTTTTCTTGAGGCATGGAATGTGCCTTTACTTACTGACTTTTTGTACAACCGTATTCTATACTACTAGACTCTAACATGAGGATACTTTTGATACATCTCTCACCTTTTCATCCCCACTTTTTAAAAAAACTTGTTTCATTGGCTGTTGTCACTACCATCTGTATGGACTCCAGGAATGATTTCAGATGATTGTGTAAGTATTGATTTACTTATAAGAAGGAATGATATAGACTTTCTCATGGAAAAACCCTGAGTTGCAGTGATGTCGCCTCTTCAAAATCAGCATCAAGCTAAATATTTATGTCAGAATCTGCTGGCACTGGAGAAAGCTGGAGAATGAGAAAAATTACTCAGTCAGTTTAACAGGTCCTTAACTTACATACAACTAGTTCCATGCAAAGATATTTCTCAAAGTCTGAATTTTTGCTGAGTACCCAAAACTGCTGACACAAATTGGTTCTACTATAAATTGGGCTGAAGGAAATAAGTGAAAACCTGTAATATTGTATTTTGGAAGTATTCCTTCAATATATAGTGCCTAAATGTATACAGACTATGTTGGCAGCAAGAAAACTGGCATTGATTACAAAATCTAGGGGAATGCACATTATAGACAGATAGCTACTAAGTTTTTCTCTCCTTTGCTGTTTTGGGGTGTAGGAGATGACAGTCCTGCTTTTATGCTCACACTTCCAAATAAAAATCTTTCAGGGACCATCAGGAATGGAGAGAAAGACTCTCTGAGGTATTCTAAGATAAACCAAAAGGCAACGTCTGGGAAACAGATTGAGGTGGTTAGGACGGCTGCTGCTGCTGCTTCCCTCCACCCCAGAGTCTGTGCTAGCTGAAACATGCAGCAAGGTGGGATCCAAAGAACAGCGCACGAAGCCAAGGCTAGGCTGGTTGAGATGCAAAGCCAGATGGCAGCTCTGTCACCACCTCAGCCCATCCCACCCCATTCTCATTTGCAAGCTCTTTGAGAAGCCTCTCAGCCTTTTCAGAGAAGATGTGGGGTTGGTACCCTCTGTATACATTCTCTCCTCTGTTTCTGCATCTTCATTCTTCTGGTCAAACATGTGCTGGGGCTCTAATGTGTATTGTGAAAGCTTCAGTCAAGTCTGTCATGGAACCTGAGGTTTTAATCAATAACCCTGAAGAGGCAAGGAAATTCTGGGAGGTGGAATTTATACAGAAGAATAATGGCATGCTGGTTTCCAGGTGACAAATGGTTTCCATAACTGAGATGGCAATGACTTGTCTGTTTAGTTACAATTGTTTATGCCCAACCTAGCCACATCTTGACACTGAATAGGTGCCAATATTTGTTTAATGATGAACAATGAAATCTATGATTTCACTTGCCATCATAATCATCCATTGAAGTAGCTAGGGCTGTTGTCATTCATTCTCATTCAAAGATGAGGAAACTGAGTCTCAATAAAAATGAACTGTTTTCCCTAAAACTCAGGCTGCTAGATCACTGCATTGGAATGATATGATTTCAAGCCCAGTGTTCCTCCTACAATGCCAAAGAAAGAGAAATGGAGAAGAAGGAAGCTAAAGTTAATTTGAGCCAGACTTGCAGGGAAATGGATGAAATTCTAATTTGCTATTGTTGCATAGGTTGGGATTTCATTCACAGCAAGAATCCAGTAAGGGTCTAAAGAGGTCAGTTGGAGAATGTCAGAGGCTACAAGGAGAGGACCTTCTTTCTTTCTACAGATAACCAGTTACTGGTTTGGAAGTGATGATGCTAAGAAATAGACTAGCTGTAAAAACTGAAAGCAAACTTGGGAAGAAAGGACTCACAAGGTGAGGGATGGAGGTAGGGCCTAGGGATTAATAATATGCAAGGAGTATGGGCCCAGGGACTGGGGGAGTTCTAAGAGTTAGAATCTTGGATGCTTTGAGAGGAGCTATAGCTGAGCTAGAACAAAAGCTGCAAACCAAAAAATAGAACACAATGGGGACTTGCAGAGAAAAGGTAGCATCTTTAATCAATGTGTCTAAGCAGCAGAGCCATGATGCACAATAACATGCTCTGTATTCCCACACATCCCACATTCTCCTGGGAATTCTAGAAAACGTAAAGTAGTAGAGCCTACAGCTGCTCTTGAGAGTAGGATAGTAAACACTTGTTTTAGCTCCTGAAAGTTGAGCTTGAGATTCCTGAGCCAGAGCACGTGACACTTTCCTAGTCTTCATCTCACCCTAAACACCCCTTGACGATTTCAGAAGAGGCCTTTTCTATAACCTAAACTAACCCGAGAGACAAGGAAATGGCAAGATCACTGGAAGAAAGCTAAGAGACAGAGTTTGAATCCTAGCTTTGCCAATAACTGTCAGTCAGTCAGTCAGTTCAGTCGCTCAGTCATGTCCAACTCTTTGCGACCCCATGAATCGCAGCACGCCAGGCCTTCCTGTCCATCACCAGCTCACGGAGTTTACTCAAACTCATGCCCATCGATTCGGTGATGCTATCCAGCCATTCCATCCTCTGTCGTCCCCTTCTCCTCCTGCCCCCAATCCCTCCCAGCATCAGGGTCTCTTTGCAGGTCAACTCTTTGCATGAGGTGGCCAAAGTATTGGAGTTTCAGCTTCAGCATCAGTCTTTCCAATGAACACCCAGGACTGATCTCCTTTAGGATGGACTGGTTGGATCTCCTTGAAATCCAAGGCACTCTCGAGAGTCTCCTCCACAGTTCAAAAGCATCAATTCTTCAGCGCTCAGCTTTCTTTATAGTCCAACTGTCACATCCATACATGACCACTGAAAAAACCATAGCCTTGACTAGACGGACCTTTGTTGGCAAAGTAACGTCTCTGCTTTTTAAATAACTGTGTAACCTTAGACAAATCACTTACTGGTTTTCATTATCCTCATTTGGAAAAGTAAAGGTTAACATAGATTCTATGTCATAGAAGGCCTCTGAGTGTTATAATCTATGAAACAAAGGATAGACACAGACGCAGTGTTTATAAAGCATTTTGCTTCTTCATAGGTAGGGTTTCCAGAGGCTGTATTTGACGCATGTCACTTAAGTCAGGCTGGTTTCCAGGACCAGATTCATTATACTGGTGATTCACTAAGCTTACCTAATTACTATTTTTAAATAAAACCAAATGAACCATTTTTTGTTAATTTAGCCCTTCTAGGAAAAAAGGTTGAATTTTAATAATTTATAAAGTATCACACAAACTGGTTCCAAATAGGAAAAGGAGTACATCAAGGCTGTATATTGTCAGCCTGCTTATTTAACCTACATGCAGAGTACATCATGAGACATGCTGGGCTGGAAGAAGCACAAACTGGAATCAAGATTGCCAGGAGAAATATCAATAACCTCAGATATGCAGATGACACCACCCTTATGGCAGAAAGTGAAGAGGAACTAAAAAGCCTCTTGATGAAAGTGAAAGAGGAGAGTGAAAAAGTTGGCTTAAAGCTCAATATTCAGAAAACAAAGATCATGGCATCCAGTCCCATCACTTCATGGGAAATAGATGGAGAAACAGTAGAAACAGTGGCAAACTTTATTTTTGGGGGGCCCCAAAATCACTGCAGATGGTGATCGCAGCCATGAAATTAAGATACGCTTACTCCTTGGAAGGAAAGTTATGACCAACCTAGACAGCATATTAAAAAGCAGAGACATTACTTTGCCAACAAAGGTCCATCTAGTTAAGGCCATGGTTTTTCCAGTGGTCATGTATGGATGTGAGCGTTGGACTATAAAGAAAGCTGAGCGCTGAAGAATTGATGCTTTTGAACTGTGGTGTTGGAGAAGACTCTTGAGAGTTGCTTGGACTGCAAGGAGATCTAACCAGTCCATCCTAAAGGAAATCAGTCCTGAATATTCATTGGAAGAACTGATTCTGAAACTGAAGCTCCAATACTTTGGCCACCTGATGCGAAGAGCTGACTCATTGGAAAAGACCCTGATGCTGGGAAAGATTGAAGGTGGGAGGAGAAGGGGATGACAGAGGATAGATGGTTGGATGGCATCACTGACTCACCAGACATGAGTTTGAGTAAACTCTGAGAACTGGTGATGAACAGGGAGGCCTGGCGTGCTGCAGTCCATGGGGTCGCAAAGAGTTGGACACGACTGAGCGACTGAACTGAATTGATGGAAAGTATCACACTAAGAACAAGAGATTGAAAAAAGCAGAGTCAAAGACATTTTATTTTCCTTTGAGAAAAGTGATAGAATATTTCCTTGAGTTATTAGCATACAGTGTATAGGAAATTCATTTAAAGAGCAGAGAAATGCATTTGGCTTGTTCATTCAGCAATACTTGGAAAGGATGGGAACGTTTTCAGAGAATGATAAATACTAACATTCCTTCAAAGGGCTGAACCTGGAGCAGAGGGGAGACTGGAGAGAGATGCTCATTTGAGGATGACATAATTCTCAATGCATGACTCATACTTGCTTTCACTAAGCAAAGTTCCTAAGTGGAATACATGGCCAAAGAGGTTTGCTAATATTCCCTTTAAGAATTATCACCTAAGAGCAACTGTTAATCAGATAGTAACACTTCTGAAACTTGAGAAGAGATAGGCTCCATGCAGGATGAGATCAGGTTTTATTAGAATGTTCTCCAACATGCTTTCCTTGTTTTATTTGCTTTACTAGAGAGAGTGTATGCAGTGGTTAGGACCACAGGATCTGAAGTCAGACGACTGGTGATGTATCATTTAGTAGCTGAGTGACCTTGAGCAAGTTATTTAATCTCTTGCCTCAGTGATGTTATCTCTAGAGTAGAATCTCAGAGCGTTATTGTAAAGAATAAATGAGTGAGTACAGTGTGTGCATGCTCAGTCACTCAGTCATGTTTGACTCTTTGTGACCCCATGGACTATATAGCCCACAAGGCTCCACTGTCCATGGAATTTTCCAGGCAAGAATACTGGAGTGGGTTGCCATTTCCTTCTCCAGGAGATCTTCCTGACCCAGGAACTGTACCCACATCCCCTGCATCTCCTGCACTGGCAGACAGACTCTTTACCACTGAGCCACCTGGGAAGCTCCAAGTGAATACATGGCTTTAAAGATGCCTGTTGAGTGCTACTGAACAGCCTACTATGTTACCTAGGATGATTGCTGCTGCTATATTATATTGCTTTGGAACAACTTGGGCACCGAGGCTGAGGTGAGGAGTAGGTATCTGATCAGGGGTGATGACTGGGTACTGATTGAGTAATGATGACTGTTGACTTGCCTGGAATGAAAAGATCAAAGCTTAGATATAAAGGCTCTTCTTAACCACAGTTAAGCCATCACACATAATCAATAGTTGACTATACCTTGGTTTTCATTCTAATTGGAAAGGTATCTTTATCCCCTTTCTCTCTGAATATATTATAATGATCAATTAAGTGGCCTAAGACATAAAGGTTACATGTGTTATGCCAATTCATTCAGAGGTATCAGGAATTGGGCTAGAAGTGAATGATCATGAAAGAAGCAGCTATTATAATTCAGATGCAGTTCACTCTAGAAAAAGGATATTCCAAGCTTTTTCCACACTTACTTAGTTCTTTATAGGTTTTTGACTCTAACAAAATAATCTTTGCCAATAATATGGCACCACCATATGCTTGCAATGAGAGAAACACTATTTGGGGACAAATGGACTCAAGAGAATTAACATATTTCAAGGCCTGTCAATATTACCAAGCGGGAGTCAGACATTCCTTATATAGTATCATCATCTTAGACTTTTTAGTTAAAATAGATCCACCGATCTACAGAATGCTTCTAATTTCAACTCTATGTAAATAGAAAAGGAGAATTGAGTTGGGCCTATTAAAGAAACAGTGTACTTAAGTGAACATATGACTCCTTCTTTATTCACATTTCTGAAAAGGTAAAATAGCCTCTGTTCTCTGTCTTTTCTTTTCTGACATGCTGTTCAGTTCAGTTCAGTTCAGCCGCTCAGTCATGTCTGATTCTTTGCAACCCCATGGACTGAGGCACACTAGGCTTCCCTGTCCATCACCAATCCCCGGAACTTGCTCAAACTCATGTCCATCGAGTCGGTGATGCCACCCAATTCTCTCATTTTCTGTTGTCCCCTTCTCCTCCTGCCTTCAATCTTCCCAGCATCAGGGTCTTTTCCAATGAGTCAGTTCTTTGCATCAGGTGGCCAAAGTTTTGGAGTTTCAGCTTCAGCATGAGTCCTTCCAATGAACACCCAGGACTGATCTCCTTTAGGATGGACTGGTTGGATCTCCTTGCAGTCCAAGGGACTCTCAAGAGTCTTCTTCAACACCATAGTTCAAAAGCATCAGCTTTCTTTATGGTCCAACTCTCACATCCATACATGACTACTGAAAAAACCATAGCTTTGACTAGATGGACCTTTCTTGGCAAAGTAATGTCCCTGCTTTTTAATACACTGTCTAGGTTGGTCATAGCTTTTCTTCCAAGGATCAAGTGTCTTAATTTCATGGCTGCAGTCACCATCTGCAGTGATTTTGGAGCCCAAGAAAATAAAGTCTGCCACCATTTCCATTGTTTCCCCATCTATCTGCCATGAAGTGATGGGACCAGATGCCATGATCTTAGTTTTCTGAATGTTGACATGCTGGTGACTTTAATATTCACAATTCAAACAACCATAACTAAGAACAAAGTTTAAAATTTGTTGTATGTGGTTGAAGAACAAGGAAGGGCTCAGACGTCATTCTTATAATAAACTTTGAATCTGTTATAATAAACTTTTGGCAGTTTGTTTCATGGATTGATTTCTTATTTGAACAAATATTCCTTTCTAGAACCCATTAATTATTAACAAAATCATTAATTCATTTCCAAGCCCAGGAAACAAACTTTGCAAACGTTCTCTAATCTTGACTGAGTAGCAAACAATTTAATTTCACATGTGCTAAGAAGAGAAGTAGGATGGTGTAAGATGGAAATGAGGGATGTAAAGCTACAGAGCCTATGTAGCCATGGGCCTTTCTCTTGGGTTATGACTTTAATAATCCTACACTTGATAGAAAGGGCAAGAAAGAAAATAAGGGTGATGGTTCTGAGGTCTACTTTTTCCTGACTGTTAGAAATTACTGTACAATTTACTCTTAAAATTGGAGTCATGACACTTTTGCCATTTTATCCTTAAAGTCATAGACTGAAAAGTATTATTATAATTATTATTAAAATTACTATTATACTTGTCCATGGATCCCTGAATCAATGGTATTAAGTGGATGGGAGATGTTTCTGAGTTAAGATTAGGACCAGCAGTGTATAACAGAAAACCTTAAAATGACAGTGACTTAAACAATATAGATGTGTCTTATTTCTCTCACACACAGAAGAAGTACAAAGGTCTAGGGCTGATGGGTTCGCTCTACAGAGTCATCAGGAACCCACAATCTTTCCAGGCCTCTGTGTTGTAATCCCTATGATGTGATCCTTGTTCATAAAAACCCCTACACGTCTTCTAATTACATTTACCAGACAGCAAATAGAGGAAACTCTCTTAAGGGAATTCTATCCCCAAACTTGACTTAAGAATTACATTTATATCTTATTGGCTGAAACTTAATGACACAGCCAAAATCAGCTGCAGGCAAGGCTGAGAATTGTGCCTTTAGCTGTGCAGCAACATACCCAACTAAAAATGTGATTTCCTACGGTCAAGAAGCAGAACATATGTAATGGGAAGTGGCTCACAGTTTCTGTGAAGAATATTGCAGTAACTTAATTCTAGAAGGAAATGTTAGAGAGCTGAAAAGATTCTGTGAAATAATCCCTAACCTTTGAGGAACCTATGCTTGTGTTCTCTAAGTTTTCTATTTCTATGGGTAATGCATGTAATATACACAGGTTATATTATCAAATCCATGTTTTGATAATGCAGGGCTTGCAAAACCTTATCATAGAAAGGGAAGGACAAATGAGAATTAAAACAAGATGTCAGACCTACTACTGTTGCACATACAACCACTTTCATATTCCACTACAAACAAAAGACAAGGGTACATGCAAGGGCAAGGTAATTCCAGGTGCAGGGGAGACCCAGCCATCTAACACAACCAAAAAGATGGCTCTAGACCTGCGGTTCAGTTCATGGAAAAACCTATTTCCTAGATAGCTTAAGAGAAAACATATTTAGAATAACACATCTGTGAAAAGCAACTTTGCCAAGTACCATAATAAAAGTCAATGAATGCTGAAGAAACACTGGGCAAAATCATAAATGAAGGCAGAACTCAGGAGGAAAGGCCTGTGGATTGACAGTACTGACAGTGTGGTTGAGAGAAGTTTCTAGCCCAGACGCCAAGTGGAGGATTCACACTGGCCGAGGGCTCTGCTAGTTCCTTCTCTTCTCACAAGGTTAGTTTTGAATCTGTCTCAAGGTTTAGCAGAAAAGACATGCAATCTATTCACCCGTTGCTCCAGAAAAAGTTAGAGCCAGGATCAGATTCACATCTGTCCATTCATAAAGACCAAACGATGAAAATTTAAATAGAAACACAGGGAAGGATCACAGACACCCACTTGCAGATCTCAGAAAGGACAGCTCCGTCATGGTCTTTTGTTCTTTGCTCCAGCTGTGAGGGAATCCCAGGTCAGGTCCACACCACGTGTTGCTGACAGTAGTTCAGTGGCCCTGAATTCCCTGAGTCTTCTCAGGGATCGCTGTGAAAACTGCAACCTTTTTGACTTTACAGTTTTATTTAGTCTTACTCCAAGGAGTGGATCCCTCTTTCTCACTGACCTGAAACAACCCCTCTGCAGCTGTGGTCTTGAGAAAAATCCTCCGTAAAGTTTCTGACAAAGACAGAAGTGGAATCATGAAAGCGTCTGACACGTTCCCTTGCCTGGGATCCCAGAGTCCCCTCAGATGGCTGAGTGAGAGCCAAGTGTGGAGAACGCTGGGTCAGTGTCTGTTCTCAGAGCTGAGCCACTCTGAAGCCCCACCCAGCGGCTTTACTCCCAATGTACAAAGAGAAGGGTATGGAGATGCAAACCATGGATATCACGAACGCTTCTGTAAGATGCTGACCCCTCCCCCAACTTTAGCTCTGTGTCTCAAACCTTTCCAATATGATTTCTAGTTTCCTAGGCTTTGTCCTACTCTAATAACATATCTAGGCACAATTAAAGAGTAGCGATAGCTCTTTTTTTTTTTTTTCCTTTATTTATTTATTTATTTTTTCAGTGGGTTTTGTCATACATTGATATGAATCAGCCATAGATTTACACGTATTCCCCATCCCGATCCCCCCTCCCACCTCCCTCTCCACCCGATCCCTCTGGGTCTTCCCAGTGCACCAGGCCCGAGCACTTGTCTCAGGCATCCCACCTGGGCTGGTGACCTGTTTCACCATAGATAATATACATGCTGTTCTTTTGAAACATCCCACCCTCACCTTCTCCCACAGAGTTCAAAAGTCTGTTCTGTACTTCTGTGTCTCTTTTTCTGTTTTGCATATAGGGTTGTTGTTACCATCTTTCTAAATTCCATATATATGTGTTAGTATGTTGTAATGTTCCACCTGCCTGTGGCAGGCCAAAGACAATACTTGCCCATCCTCTTACGGATTCCACCAAGTTGTACTTGGAATGCTCACAGGTAGCCACTTACAACAAGCTGCAACAGAGACTAGTGAGTGGAGTTGGGCTTGGCTGTGAGGGCAAACTAAGAAAAATCAAGCCGACCTTCTAGCTATGTGCAAAACTAAATTCTTATTTGAATGACTACAAAGCAAATATGCTCAGAAATATAAAAACTAATGTTTTCATCGGATTGAATACACCTATAATTTGGCCTTGACACTTGAACTCAGTTATCTCTAAAGCGTGCAGATATTTCAACCTCCTAATTTATATGCACTCATAGCTTTCTAAGGAAAGCAACAAATACATGCCAGTTTTGAGTAGTGAAAGGAAAACATGTTTTCCTGAATCCAGAAATATACTTATTAGCCATTAATGGAAAAGTAAGGCGTCCTCCTTTGCTATAAAATTGGATATCAAGCATCACCTGTTGGAAGAGATGGAATCCATTTACAGCTATGAGCATAATGTAAAAAGAGAATGTACCCAGAGACAAAGACTTTCTGCCATTAATTTATTTAAAAGTTTCTCAATCTGTTCTTCATCAAAATGTAAGCAACGGAGGCTTAGAGTTTGCACCTTTTTTTCCAACTTCTATTTATCCAGAATGTTTAGAAGGTAAGGTTATTTGGCTTACAATAACCTTACATCACAACATTCTTGTATTGCATTATACAATACACTGATCTCCAAACACAGTTCCTCCTGTTCCTCCTCCTGGTACAATCTAGCATACTTTCCCAGCCACTGTGAAGTGAGTTCACCAGAAGTTTAGTGGAAGTTCTATAGGCTATTTCTAGGTCTGATCCATAATACCTTCCAACAGGCTATCCTCTGTGCTCTTATCCTTCATCAGCTTGGTGAAAATAAGCACAGTGACTTTGAAAATTACATGGTAAAGATGGCAGAGCCATAAGACACAGAGAGCCGGGGCCTCTGCATCAAGGCTCTTAGGAAAGCAGTCAGTCAGCTATGCACAGGTCTGATGGGGTTTGCTCTTCATCCCTGGCAGGTGGCAATTTTCCTTTTCTGAGCTCTGCTGTGATACAAAAGTTTTGAACTCTACTTCATTCAACATTTCTGTATAACTGCATTAAGAGAACATTACACATTAGTTAGCACAATCTACCATGTCCCTGGAACCAGAACTATATTAATACATGTGTATTATTAGTGCCCTGGTAAGTAGCAAGACTCTCACATCCATATATGACCACTGGAAAAACCATACCCTTGACTAGACAGACCTTTGCTGGCAAAGTAATGTCTCTGCTTTTTAATATGCTGTCTAGGTTGGTCATAACTTTCCTTCCAAGGATTAAGCATCTTTTAATTTCATGGCTACAGTCACCATCTGCAGTGATTTTGGAGCCCCCAAAAATAAAGTCTGACATTGTTTCCACTGTTTCCCCATCTATTTCCCATGAAGTGATGGGACCAGATGCCACGATCTTAGTTTTCTGAATGTTGAGCTTTAAGAGTTGGACTGTGAAGAAAGCTGAGTGCCAAAAAATTGATGCTTTTGAACTCTGGTGTTGGAGAAGACTCTTGAGAGTCCCTTGGACTACAAGGAGATCCAACCAGTCCATCCTAAAGGAAATCAGTCCTGGGTGTTCATTGGAAGGACTGATGCTGAAGCTCAAACTCCAATACTTTGGCCACCTCATGCGAAGAGTTGACTCATTGGAAAAGACCCTGATGCTGGAAGGATTGGGGGCAGGAGGAGAAAGGGACGACAGAGGATGAGATGGCTGGTTGGCATCACCGACTCGATGGACGTGAGTTTGAGTAAACTCCGGGAGTTGGTGATGGACAGGGAGGCCTGGCGTGCTGCAATTCATGGAGTAGCAAAGAGTCAGACATGACTGAGTGACTGAACTGAACTGAACTGAAGTAGCAAGACTAATAACTGAAGAGGTAGTTTGGGATCTTGCAGTGCCTCTTGTCATAATTATAACGTATCATATTTCACTGTATCTATTACAATTGAACTCTGCTTGATTGTTGGATGACTTGGGTTTCCTACCCTCACAAATATTTGTGGATTGGCCTGATCACAAGAAAGAGTTTATACTTTGTGTGCCCCTCTTAGGGGAAGGAGATATCTCTACTTGGAGCACAATATATTCTAGTGATCTGTCCAAACTCTCTGAGTGGGATGCAATATTTTAAAATTGTACTCTTACTTGTTAACCTGCAAGAGAGAGGGAAATTGCATAAGAAATAGCGTAGGCACACAGAAGAAAGGACAGAATGCACAGTGGTAGAGCAAAAGAATTGTTCTTAGAGGCAGGTGCGATCATAGTATAACTGGAAGCTAGACATTGTAGATTCACCATCTACTAGCCGTGTAACCTTCAGCAAGTTACCAAACTTCTCTAAATATCAGTTTTCATATCAGTGAATACAGAGTGATAATATATTAGGTAACTTGTGAATTGTTATTTGGGTGAGACAATACATGTAAATTCTTTTAAAAGGAGACTGGAAGAAAGCAAGCACTAAATATATGCTAAATATTATTATTTAAAATTATGCTAGAAATGAAGGGGAGGCAAAATAGCAAAAGTGGTTGGTTGCTGGAAGCACCTAAAAAGGCATGTTTCCAGCCCTTGGTGGTACGCAAGCCTGTTATTACGTAAGTGAAAGTGAAGCTGCTCAGTCGTGTCCGACTCTTTGCGACCCCGTGGACTGTAGCCTACCAGGCTCCTCCGTCCATGGGATTCTCTGGGCAAGAATACTGGAGTGGGTTACCATTTCCTTCTCCAGGGGATCTTCCCAACCCAGGGATCGAACCCGGGTCTCCCGCATTGGAGGCAGACGCTTTAACCTCTGAGTCACCAGGGAAGCCCGTGTTATTATGTAATTGTTCACCAACTCTGACTTAGCTGACTCTGGACTCTCAAGTCCAGTCCTTGCTGTGAAGTTGAGAGCCATGAAAACCCACAGGTCACGGGGCAGAACTGGGCCACCTCTCCCCTCTGAGATCCTCCATACCACAGTGGTCACCAGGGCTCGCTATCAACCAGCCACCACTACCACTTTTGGATAGACTCAAAACCCTTATGATTCCATCTCCAGTGCCAGTGTCAAGGCTCACATACATGCAAATAGGCTCCTGAGGTCCTTAGATAACTTACAGAATCCACTTGGGAAAGATCCAGCCATTGGCTTTGAAGACCATCTTTTTATCTTTTAACAGATACTGTTCTAATGAAACTTGGTCATTGGTACCTTTAAGTACATAGTTGGTCCTCAATAAGTGAGAGCTATTACTAGCACTAATTTCTTGAGTCACTATGCTATTTACTTAAAGTCTTTTATCTATATTTTCATACAATTTCAAACATCCTAACATTTTGTGTTTGGCCCAAACTCCATGAGGTTTTAAATTTTTAACACAAATGAGATCTATGAGTCACTTTCTGGCAGAATCTGCAGGCTTTAGCATCTCTAGTGTAAGAGAAATGACCCATAACAAGATACAAAATTGAAAAGGAACAAGCAATCAGTTTCAGAAGAAGCTGCAGAAATACAATAAATGAAGGGAAGAGAGTTTCTGGTATTAGAAGAGATGGGGTATTTGGAGAAACGAGATTCTGGGAGTAGCATTACTTACATCTCAGTAGACAGTCCCTGCAATATTATCCTGTGGCCTTGCCTGGCTTCTGTCCTTCCATTAGTCCACTGGGTGGTCTTGGTTTGACAGAGATCATGACCATCTCCCATACACATTTCTTTGTTCTCTTCTCTCTTGGGCAGGCCCATTACATTAGAGAATGTAGAAATGCAGTTGGAAACTGATCTCTGGACTAACAAGAGCAATCTGAACTGTCTCATCATTTTTTATTCCTATTAAATCAATCACAAGCACAAACATTTGCCCACATTCTTTGGAGCTCAAAGGCAGGGAGCCAGACCAGAAGGAAATGAGGCCATGGCCATAGGAAGATATTTTTCCATCTTTTCTCAGTTTTCTTCTCTGGTCTTTGAGTTTTGAGTGTGAGCCATAAAGAGAGATGGACTCTATTTACTCCAATGCCTGAAGGAAGGGCCGTGGGTAGGAAGGGGCCTTTGTCAACAAAGTAAACTGGACAAACTCTTATTCAGTGATCCATCCAAAACTCTGGGATTTGTGACCAGCCTCACCCCATCTCCTTGACTTGATGGTAAGGCAGCTGAGCCCCAGTCAATGACTTGCCCATATTGCCAATAACATGGAAGATTCAATTCTACTGCTTAGAAACTGACAGTACTGAGAAATTATCATCCTAAACATTTCACAGTGACTTCCTGGTATATCATGATTGACATCATGATATGTCTTGACATGACTTAATAGTATGGTATTATCCTTACATCCATATTGATACTTGTGATTCAGTTCTTATTATAAGGTCTTAAGGGATAAAGATATTCTCTTGATTAATAATGCTGGGCTAGGACTGACCTTTTCAAATCCACTTTTATTCTAGTCATTGCTGCTGTGATACAGACAGAGGATACCTGGAATAAAACCCACTCTGGCTGAATGCAAAAAGGTCTTTGATCACATATTTAGTTCTAGTTCAGAAAAAGATATGAAGAAGAAAATAGCCCCCTTGTTTCCACCAGCAGTCCCCACATCACTGCCTTCAACACTGTTTCAAACAAACTCTCCGAGGGCTTTCCTCCCTTATTGTAAAGGCAATTATGTAGAGCTTCCCAGAGAGGCCCATACTTTGATTCTGGAACTATTACTTGAGCTTCTTTCTGTAGCATCCTCCTTGGACAATGAATGAACTAAGATTAATTTCTAGCTTACATAATGTCCCTTGCACAAGAATATGTTTGCACTCTAGAATATTGACACTGGCAAATCAGGCCAGGCTTTTGGCAGGTTTCTTGGATAAACACTGCCAAGCTGGCTAACTTCCTATACTAGTCTTTTTTGGAAAATACCTAGAACACTTTCCAAGAAATTAGTTTAGGTCAGTCAGAGTTTATTCTGGATAATACTGTTGGTTATTGCATAAGAATCTAAGCCAGGATCGACTCCCTTTCAGACTCAAATCAGTTAACACTGACATATCACATAGGCTTTTTTGCTCAGAAGGTAATGCAAGTTATATTTCTGAGGGACTCAAACTGGCCATGGTCTCACCACTGACGCTGAGGCTTTGAGGGGACACTGATAATAAGAGAAACAGTACTCTCCAAATAATCTGGAAAGCTAAGGCTTTCTCTGTGTCCATCCCTTTCCTGGATGGTGGAAGCAGGTATCCTAGTGGGGAAGAGCACAAGAGGTCAGCGACTGAGTTTGAACCTGGTTCTCACAGTTACTAGCTGATTAGAGGAGCTAGATCAGTGGGAGGCAGTGTTCTGTGGACCAATGTTCATGTCAAATTTCAACAAAGCTAAGGCTACTTGAAACCTCAGTTCATCATAAAATGGATGCTTCTAGTCCAACAACAATTTAATTATTTTGATAATTTTGATATCAAAGCTTTTAGTTGACAAAGTTTTTTAAAATTGGACATTATGTTAGAGAATCAATAATTTCCCAGTAATGTCAGTTACTGGACTGATCCTATGGTCATTATGCTGTAAATTTGCAATGGAAAGTAGTCACTTTCCACTTAGGTTAATTGAGGAACAATATTTACAGTTCTGCTAGACTCAGAGACTGCTAATAGTGATGTTGCCATTGAGGATTTAATTTTATTTTTTATATTTAGCAGTAATTTACTAAGGTAAAAACTTATCATATACCAGAAGATATAATTGTGATGAAACAATGCCACAAACTGAGGCTTTGTGCACTGCTTTAAGAAAGTGCTATTTTTAAAAAACAACTTAAAATTATTCTACATAAAATTAACAATTTTCACAGTCATAATGAGCTATTGCAGAATTTTATAGACTGCTCTAATTTCAACATGTAAACACATAAGTAGATTTTCTCTTTGTGTCTGGGATGCTTTCCTATATTTTGAAAGTGAATATTCAGTTACTGATAGTAAATTCAACTAGTGTGTCCTGTTTGTTTAACTGTCATTACACAGGCTAGATATTAACACAGATTAGATATTATTATACCTTGATGGTTCATATTATTGTTTATCAGAAATATTTTCAGAAATGTTAAAAACCTTGAAGGTCTTCCAAAGGCTAAGGTTGAAGTCCAACTCAAAGAGAAAATTTTAGTCAAATCTTTAGGTTGAAATTAAGCTATGTAAGACTGGGCAGTATTTTTTATCTTTTGAAGCTTTCTCTTCTTCATCTGAGAAAGTGGGACATCACTTCTTCTCTCCACCTCTTCTTGACTGTTGTAAAGATACGTAAGTAAGTAAGTGTTAGTCACTCAGTTGTGTCCAACTCTTTGTGACCCCATGGACTGTAGCCCACCAGGCTCCTCTGTCAATGGAATTCTCCAGGCAAGAATACTGCAGTGGGTTGCCATTTCCTTCTCCAGGGGATCTTCCCAACCCAGGGATGGAACCCTGATCACCTGCATTGCAGGCAGATTCTTTACCGTCTCAGCCACCAGGGAAGCCCTGGTGCTAGACAGTAAATGTGTAAGCTCTTATAAATTAAAGGTAAGTGCTAGACAATAAATGTATAAGTCCTTAAGTAAGTGTTTATGTATACAAAATGTGCTATTCTTATTTATTTCAGAAACGCCAGCACATCTTCTGTTACACAAGCATAAGAACAAGGGCTGTGTGTTGGTGTAATTGATGCTTGTAGATGCTTTTATCCTCAAAATCTCCTTGCCAGGAACCCATCATTAAGCCACTTTTTGTAGTGCCGAGTGTGTCACTTTCTTCCCCAGACACAACCCACTTCCGGCTCTCACTGCTTCATGCTAGGTCTATATAATTAACCTCAGTAGCACTCCTTCTCCGGGCCACTCTTTACCGTTCTGTCCAGAACACCAGGGCCAGATTTATCTTCCAACAGATTTTTATCATATCACCTTAAACTCAAATGCTGCTCCCCACTGCTTACTATTAATAGATGAAGTCTGAACTGTCTTCAAAGTCCTTCTTAATTTGGTTCCAGCCTACACATAGAATCTTACTACTTTCTTTCCTGGTTGGTATGAGCCAATCAGATATTTTGTTTCCCCTTCACATGATTTATTGCTTTTCTGAGTCAACATCTCTCTTTATACTGTGTCTTTGACATAAAATGCCCTTTCTCCTTTCCTCTGAACAGAAATCTTGCTGGTCAATTCACCTCATTCACAGAGCTTCTATTTATATATAACCCATGTGGTGTATTCATATGTGTGTAAGTACATATCTATAAATTTCACTTCATTCCAATTACATAAATAATACAGGCTCTTTTAAAAAGTTAATATATAAAGCTATGAGAAAGAAAATAAAAATTATTGGACTCAATCTTAAGACAACCACTATGAACATTCCAGTGACTTTCTTGTACTTCTATATGTACAAATATACGTATATATTTGAAAAGATAGTGAAGTCACTCAGTTGTGTCCGACTCTTCCCAACCCCATGGACTATAGTCTGCCAGGCTCCTTTGTCCATTGGGATTCTCCAGGCAGGAATACTGGAGTTGGTTGCCATTTTCTTCTCCAGGGGATCTTCCCAACCCAGGGATCGAACCCGGGTCTCCCACATTGCAGGCAGACTCTTTACTCTCTGAGCCACCAGGGAAGCCCAATATATATTTAGCTCAGTATATAATGAGATAAGATTATACCTGCTTATCATATCACTTTTAGGTGTAAATAAAGATTTGTTTTTGTTTTATTGGACAGCTTCCTCCTTATCCTCTTCTTCCACCATTTCCTCTAATAAACTCAGCCCAGGTAACTGATGTTAAAAACTTGCTGTGTATTTTCCCATATGTTATTAGGCTTATATCATCATATGTGTACTATATGTTATCAGTCAATATTTAAAGTAGTCTCATATTTTAAATGTATAATGGAAATTCTTCCACTTAACACAGAACTTATGCATTAAAACTTATATCTATTTTCTTTGTTCACATAGCCACAAATAAATATAATGTTATATAAATGCATGCTATTCTCATAGTTACCCTTTTTTTACCATCTTTATTTGCTTTTTGTTCCTTTCTTTTTTTCTTTATCTTCCTTTTTTGAGGGGTGGGCATTCATTCTCTTCCTCTAATTCATCCTTTTTGATGGCTGCATATTACATATGCACATATCTCTCTCTATTTTACTAGCTACCTGTCGAAGGCTATCCATTTTGTTTCCAGTTTTTTTGTACCAAGATAATACTACAGTGAGCATGTATGTGTATGGTTTGTGTGTAGTGTGTGTGTGTGAATTCTTGATTTTAATTTGAGGTATTAGATTTCCAAGTCAAAGGAAATATATATTTCTGACTTTAATTGATACTAACAAGTTGCTTTCCAAAAGGCTGTAGAATTCATATTTTCATTAGCAATGCATATTTATACATTTATCTGAGTCTTATCTGAGAATTAATGTGAATCTTTCACTGCCATTTTAATTTGCATTTTCACAACTACTATAGACTTCCTCTTTAGTGAATTGCCTATTTCTATCATTTGTTCACATTTAAATTCCGTTGTCTTTTTCTAACTAGTATGTAAAAGCAATTTGTATATTACTGTAGAAGGCAGCCTTCCAGAAAGGATCCCAATGACTTTGCATGCTAGTATTCATGCTCTTATGTAATTCCCCTCCTCTGAGAGTGGGCTGTATCTAGTGATTTACTTCTAAAGATTAGTATATAGCAAAAGTGACAGGATACCACTTCTGTGATTATGTCACAGAGACCATGACTTCCATTTTGCTCATACTCTTTCTGTGGCTCTTCTCATGTGCTTTCTCTGATAGAGAGGGTCACCTGGCATGGAACTAAGGTGGCCTCCAGTCAAAGACCCGTGAGAAGCTGAGGCCCTTATTCCAATATTCCTCAAGGAAATAAATGCTGCAAACATTAATATAAGCTTGGCAGCAGATTCTTCCCCACTCAAGCCTTCAAATGAGACTGCAGTCTGGCTAACATCTTGACTGCAATCTTGTGAGGGACCCTAAAGCTGAGGACACAGTTCATTTGTACCTGGATTCCTGACCCACGGGCTTCCCTGATAGCTCAGCTGGCAAAGAATCTACCTGCAATGCAGGAGACCATGGTTTGATTCCTGGGTCAGGAAGATCCACTGGAGAAAGGATAGGCTACACATTCCAGTATTCTTGGGCTTCCCTTGTGGCTCAGCTGGTAAAGAATCCCCCTGCAATGCAGGAGACCTGGGTTCAATCCCTGAGTTGGAAAGATCCCCTGGAGAAGGGGACGGCTACCCACTCCAGTATTCTTGCCTGGAGAATTCCAAGGACTTATATAGTCTATGGGGTTGCAAAGAGTCGGACATGACAGAGTGACTTTCGCTTTCACTTCCTGATCCCCAGAAACTGTGAGTAACAAATATGTATTGTTTTAAGCTGCTAAGCTTGGGGGTTATTTATTTTGCAGAATTAGATAACTAATACAACTACATATGCTAAATTTGGGGGGCTATATTGCAAATATGTTTCCTGATCTTTCGTTTATTGATTTTGTTTATGACATCTTTTTCTTAAACATCTATTTTTTTCTTGTGACATCTATTAATATAGGATTAAACTTTTTACATAATTTATTATGTCTATTCTTTTCTTGGCTTTTAGACTTGATAGAGTATTAGGGTTGGGATAGGATTAGATTTAGGGTTATTAGATCACTCCAACTCTCTAAGGATGGAAATAAATATGTTAGCTACAGATTTTCTTTAAAATATGTTTTAGAGTTCTTTCTTCTGGATTTTATGTTGACAAAAAGTTTCCCAGTTATTCTCTAGTTTTTGCTTTCTACTGTAATTTTGAAAAAATAAGGTAACATCTTTAGGTACAATTATTAGGTAATAAATCACTCTCTCTTGGAAAACAATATTACTTTCTGTGCTGTAGGCAATCACAGCAAATATTGGGGGTTAAGTTGTAAAATCAAAGAGGAAAGTGATAATCATGTTTTTTCAAAGTAATTCTAAAGAATTTCTTAAATTGAACATAGAATAGAATATACGTGGTTTGGCATAAAAGTTCCTCTAAGGTAAAACACACAATAATGTAGGGGATATAACACAGTGTAAACATGCAAAATATAATCCTACAGGGTTTTTAATTATGGGATACCAAGATAAGAAGAAGGATTTTCTCCTGCATTTAACAAAGCAGGAGAGACAATGATGCTGAATACTCACCATGCATCCTGAGTATTCTTGCCCGGCTCTGATAGTAATAACGTTGATCACCATGATGACTGATGCTGACAACAAAGATGAGTTCACTGTCTGTGAGATGAGATATGAGATGATAAAGATGGGTGTAGTACATACTCCAGGGATTCATTTTTTTCCTCCTGGACAATACTATTGTAGGTCATGTGAGCAGTGAAGAGACTGGCAGGCAGAACTGCTCATAATATTTAAATTGTTATTTTCTCAGCTCTCAATTTTCTTCTTGCTCTCTCTTTAGTAGCTCATTTATCATTAATTTCATGGAAGCCAAACACACATTTATGCTTTTCCCCTGTATGTGGTATAAGCAGTTCAGCTGACTCCAAATGATAGTGTTGACAGATTTCAGTGTTGGTGGCAACATCCTGCAAAATGGAAGATCACAAGAAAAAAGTTCATCTGTGCTGCTCACACTTGGAGGAGAATTTGCTTGTTTTATTTTGTTTGGTTTCAATTTCTATTCAGTAGGAGGAAAACCAATTTATACTTTATGATTATAATACATGGAAACCTGGATTAACTGATATGGTATTTCTACAGCAACTTACTCCAGGGATGTTTTTCCACTTCTTACAAATTGACATGCTAGGTTGCTGCTCGGGTGAACTGAGGTTGGGGAAATAGTCACTGTAAGTTCTCTGAGATGCTGAGACATGATGTGAAAGATAAAACCTATGGAACATCTGACCATTCATAGGAGGGAGGTCTACTTTTCAAATGCAAGGTGCAAATCAGGAAAGAGATGGGAATAAGATCATCTGTACCATTTTTCTAGACCACATAGAATGCGTTAATATACATTTGTTTTTCTCTTCCTGACTTACTTCACTCTATGATGCTGTCTAAGTCCATCCACATCTCTACAAATGATGCAGTTTCATTCTATTTTATGACTGAGTAATATTCCATGTGTATATGTCTTACATCTTCTTTATCCATTCCTCTGTTGATGGACATTTAAGTTGCTTCCGTGTCCTGGCTATTGTAAACAGTGCTGCAGTGAAAGAGAAAACCAATGTATGAACACCAAGGGGGGAACGGGGCAGGGTGTGATGAACTGGGACATACTGGGATTGACATATGTACACTATTGATACTATGTATAAAGTAGATAACTAATAAGAACCTGCTGTCTAGCTCAGGGAACTCTACTCAATGCTCTGTGGAGAACTAAATGGGAAGAAAACCCCCAAAATGGGAAGAAAATCCAAAAAAGAGGGGATATATATATATGTATAGCTGATTCACTTTGCCATTCAGCAGAAACACTGTAAAGCAACTACACTCCAATAAAAAAATAATTTTTAAAAAAAGGAAAGGGATGTGAGAGCAAGTCAGTGCAGAAATTTGGCAAGTTCCAATTTGATGAGATAGGTAAGGGAGCCAGAAGTTTGGGGGGAGTTTTGAGGGGGAAATCGGAACATGAGTTGACTAGGGAAACAGAGCAGATTGACAGGCTGTTCCACTCCAAGCTCCCAGCTGAAGATGAGGACCATATTTCTCTGGAGACTATCATCTGCCCAGTTGGGGGGACTTTCTCTAGTAGTTAGAAGCCTGGATTTAGGACTGGGAAGGCCTTCATTTCAGGAAAAATATTTAGGAAGGACAATATCAGAAACCTGAAGAGAGAACAAACTTACAGATACTGAGGTGTTAATACACAAAGGTAAGATTGACTAAAAATTGAGAAGTATATGTCCCTAAGGCAGTGGACCAGGCCCTCGTGTTGAGGCCCTGGGGATCCTGACTGTGTGGAGCCCCAGTGATCATGAAGCTGCAAGTATTAGTGTCATCCATGAAAGCTTAATTTAATGTGGACTCAGTCATTCTTACAGTCTGTTGCCAACATTCTGTTGGAAACGTTAGTTATGAATTTTTATGACCTCCACATGGTCGTTCCTGTTCTACTCTTTGTACACAGGGAAGGCTAAGCCACAAGTTGACTTGATGAGAAAAAGTCCTACTCTTTGCAACTCCATAGACTGTAGCTCTCCAGGCTCCTCTGTCCATGGAATTTTCCAGGCAAGAATACTAGAGTGGGTTGCCATACCCTTCTCCATGGGACCATCCCAACCCAAGGATCTAACCCAGGTCTCCTGCATGGCAGGCAGATTCTTTTACCGTCTGAGCCACCAAGATGCCTGCCTCATGGGAATAGAGGGGGCTCTAATAGGTAGTCCACTTCCACTTTCTGCAGATTTTAAACAGGTTAAGTCAAGCTTCAAGCAAATTCTCAGGGAACAGAGCCATAGTTGTGTGACTCACCCAAGAAAAAACTGGTGCCAGACATGCTAGAGCAGATGTCTTACCCCAGCCAATGGGCAGTATATTTTCAATCAAGATTTAGAAAAGACATGTGAAGAAGACCTCTTCTTCCCTGGGTCACAGAACACAAAGGTCAATAAACATCTTTACTTTTAATAGACACCATGGGAGAACAGGAAACCAGGCACTAGCTTTAGTTTTGACATTTACTTTCTATGGGATTTCCAGGAAATTTCTTCACTTGGAGGCTGAATGTTGCAATGACTTTCTTCTTAGACTTTAAAGTCTTTCTCCCAGAAATAATAGCACTGGTTGTAGACAATGAGATAGTCTTTCCTAAGACACAGTGCTTGGCACATAATAGCATTCAGTAAAAGCTGACTCTTGCATGGGCCTGTTTATCTTCTGTAAAGTGCAATTCTTAGGCTCATACCTTTTCCACCTCTGAAATTCTAAGATTCTGCAATGGAAAGAATTTTTGGTTATTGTACCATAGCTAAGATGAACAATCATTTTTTGGAAAAATATAGGTAGTAATAGTTTAGGCTTTGCATGTCAGACAGCCTTCATCATGAATACCCAGCTCTGGCACTCCAACATGAAAGCAGCCATAGACAGCACTTAAAAGAACAGGCATGGCCGTCTTCCAGCAAAACATTAGTTACAAAACTAGAGCCATGGCCTAGATTTGGCCCACAGGAAATAATGTGTTGACCTCTGTTTTATAGAATAAAAAATGTGGACTGAAGAAGTGAAAAGCAATTTTTGATAGGAAAAAGTACACAGGAAATCATGTACTGCAAAATTGTATAAGCTTATGGTACATTTAACTCAAAAACTTTTTTTGTAATGAGCATATGAAAGAAAGCGGATGTTCTACAACAAAGGTAGATAAAAGAAATACAATAAACAGAGTCAGACACGACTTAGCAAACGAAACCACCAAACAGCTTTCACAAACTTAAACATTTATAAATATTTTACTGGCATAAATATGGAAAATAAGTGAAATAGACAACAATGGCCCAGTAATTCCCTTTTGCTACAAGTTGAAAGAAGGCAAGAAGATAGCAATCATGGAAACAGCATGAGAAGCCCAGATTGTAGCTAAAAGCTAATGTTGCATTTGACTCCATAATTCAGGAGACAGTTATGCATTAAACTGGCTCAAACACTTGCAGGGTGATTGCTCAACCTTCTAATCACATTCAATCTGATCTGGTCGTCTGAATATTACAATGACTGGATTCTGGGCTGTTTTCCTTATGAAGTTGGCTCAGTGACTAGCAACCAGTCCTTCATGGTATCTGGAAACCTTAACAAGGAACATCAAACTGTACGGTAAGGCCAACCTGAAGTTATGTCAAGGAAAGAAAAAGAAGAAAAACGCAATGAATAAAGAAAAAGAGACAAGCAAGGTACAAAGGAAGAAATACTAGTGGAGCAGCAGAGAAGAGTCGAGTCCAGATGCCTCATAGAGACATTCAGCGCAGGGGTGTTGTGAGAAATCGCTGCCTGTAGCAACTCCCATGCCTCTCCCTGGCCCCGCTACAGATGTCTGTGTCTCACAACTGCCTTCTCCTCCCTGCCAGGTCTCCCCTAGGTGGTTCTCTTAACTAGAGTTTATTCATCTAAAAAAGAGCAAACAGGATAATATTTGAGCAAATAATTGACTCACAGTATTTTTCCATCTTCTCATTTCAAGCCTTCTAACACTTTGCTTGCATCAGGGATTTTGCACACCAGAAAACTTGACATCAAAGGCCTTTTCGGCTTTTTGTGAATGCTCAACCCCTCTGAAGAAATTGTGCCAGGTGTCCCAGAGAGGAAAGAGAGTCAAGATGGTGACTTTTCAAGGGAAAGAGAGATTTCCCAAAATGGTGAAGGATGAGGGTCAGCACCTCTGTAATGTGGGGTTCACATACTGCTCCTCAACAGAAGCCTGAGGAGAGAATAGACCCAAGGATGATAGCAGACAGCATCTGGGAAAAAGATGGCCCTCGGCCAAAGGGCCTCCTTCCCTGGTTCCAGGGTGAACCTGAGGATGGCTTCGGGGGCCGATGGCCCCAGCTGGACTGAAACAACACGCATCACAGCAGCAGCTAGCAACGAAACCATGGTCCATGACCAGAGGGACAAACCTGTGTCCTTGAGCAATATGTTAAGTTCCTTTGCCCAGGTCCTGAAAGTAGGGAGTCCCAATAATGATTGAAATTGTATTTCCTTCCAGCCCTGATGGAGGAGGGCTCAGGGTAGATTTAAGCTGATTTAAAGATATGAAGAAACATCTTGATTCCTGCAAAATATCATCTGTGGGCTGATATTCATATACCAACAAATGTTTGGGAATGGGGGTAGGTGGGGAAGAAGAGGGGCTTATGTTCCACTTGGCACAGTCTCTGATGCAGAACTAGCAAGCTCCGTGAGGTCCTTATTAGGTGTGTGGAGGCAGTGTGACCGCAGCGGCTGGGAAAGAGCAGAGGGCTGCTTTATAAATCCTTCAGTGGGTAAACGAATGCCCAGAAAAACAGAGAGTGGGTGGAGTAACATAATTGAAAACAGCTGAACTGCGAAGTGGGCCTAATTCTTTTCTGAACTAAGAATGAGTAAAAAGTCTTTTCAAGAACTGGTTATAAAAATGGAACCAGGAGATAAAGAAAACCCACTATATTTGGTTGTTCACACACGCGCACAGTTAATATAGTAGCCAGGCGATGCATTAAGAAAATCTCCTGTACTTGTCATAGCTTGCCTAGTTGTGTGACAATCCAGCCCTTGGAGATGGGGGAACAAAAGGCCTCCTGACCCAGGGATGAACCCTAAGAGCCTGTGGGCCCCTCTGATGGGGAAGCATAACCCCTCAGGGGACTCAGCAAGGGCTTCTGGCTGCAAAGGCTGTGCCTTTTGGAGAAAAGCACATGAAGTGGAGCGGGGGAGGGGCCACTGCCCCAGCAGGCCAGGTTGGCTGGGGCAGCCCTGGGCTAGGCTTGTGCCTGGGCTGGTCTCACACCTAATTTCTCATCCACCTCTTCTTTCAGGGAGATCAAAGGGATCCAGGTAGTGAGTCACCAGGTCAATCCACAATTGGTGTTATCTTCAACATCTTTATAAAATACTCCACTCATATTCTGAGTAAGAAGTAATTCCCGCCAAGCAAGTGGTAGAGCAGTCATTCAAATCCTGGATCCAGAACTCAGCGACTGCTGGGGCGTGGTACCAGCTATGTGCACCCGTCTGTGGCGCTGAGCCAGGGTGATCTGTTAGTGACCGTGCAGGGGCAGTGATAATCCGTTTTTAAATGTTACATACAGGAAGCAGGGAATCACATAAAGGAGAAAAATAGTTCCTCTAGAAACAACAATTAAGAAGGTCTGATACTTAGCACCCTAGAAATACAATTTTACTTGTTATGTTAATATACCCATTCTTAAGGCCCAGTTTGGGGACGGGGAGTCCAGTAAGTTGGGCAGGCTTTGAGAAGAGGGATCCAGACAAAGCTACTGATTCACTTTTATAAAATTACATGAATTAAATAATAATAGGAGAAAACAATCATAAAGATGAGAAAACAACAAAATGCTTTTTTTTTCTATTTGAAAAATTATGCATTCTTAGTACGCAAGAATTAGCCACTATCTGCAAATACTGTTATTACATTTTCTCTTTCCTTATGCACACATTCTAATTTTTTTTCCCTACAAAAATTGATTGCCATGGATGTGGTCTTGAAATCACTGTGGTTTCTGAAAACCTGTTCAAAAGAAGCAATACATTTTCCTATTTGTGCAGTCTGAGCCAAGCAAAAACAGAGGAACTAAGTCAAATTATTCCATTTCCTTCTTTATAAAATATACTGGAAAATTAGCAAAATGCCATAGATATGGTTTACCCTTTGGTCACTGGTTTAATCACTCAGTCAATAAGCATTTAATGAGCGTCTAATACCTCTTAGGCACTGGGAAAGTAGAAGTCAATCAAACATTGGTCCCTGCCCACATGGAGTTGAATTTAGTAGAGTTGGTGGACAGATCAACAAAGCATTGGAATAATATTTTGAAATACTATGAGAAGTCTTTTTCTTTCTCAGAAAATCTTTTCTTTTTTTACCTTGTGACTCTTTCACCATTTATCCAGACCAAGAGATGAAGGTTGACTGCCCCTAAAGAAAAGACACAAAAGGATCCAGTCAGAACAGAGCCCAATTTCTGGCTGAGAATATAAAAAGCAAGCCTTGAAAGCTTTCAGTTCTAAGAGCCTGGCGCTTAGGGGAGGAGAGAAGCTGGGGGGTAGCTTTTGTTGTATTTATTTATTTATTTTTGAATGCTAAAACCTTGGTTCTGACTCAATAGAGTAAAGCCTGAAAGACTAGCCAATTTTTCCCAAAAGCCAGAGAGTGGGACAAAATGCATGATGACGCAAGAACAGCTTTCCAGTCTCAGAGGAGACAAGGCCTTTTCTAAGAAGGAGCTTTGAAAGGATGGAGAAAAGAGAACTACCCTGTTGAGATGCAAATGCGGGGTCTGCTAAAACCACTGCATGGGGCTGTGAGACGGAGCTTCTAGGAGCCCTTAGGGGGCTGCCCCACTTTTTTCCTGCTGGCCTTCTCTTTGATCGTTGCTCATGCTCAACTACTTAAGTCTTTTTAATATTGCCCTTACACTGAAGAATGTGGGTGGTTTTATTCAGGGGTGTTAGAGAATATGACCCACAGTTTTGAAAGAACTCCAGTGAGGATGAAGAGGAAGGACAGGAGGAGAAAAGACCAGAGACTTGCAGAGATGCTTAGAGGCCGCTGTCAGGGCACCAGGAGGGAGCAGTAGTCCAGAAGGCCAGCAGCACCTTCCTGCTTTCCACCAGTTCTCTTCTGAAGGAGGTGAAGGAGGGGGAGGATCCGGGACTGTGCCCGGGGTTCCAGCACATGGCTGGGTGATGCCATCAACAAGTAGACTATGAAGGAACAGGAGTAGGTCAAGGAATTCAGTTTTCATCCAAGCAAGTCATGAAACCTCAAGACATCCTTGAGAACTCAGAGAAATGTGAACTGGTTGATAGTGTGGTAAGTGAGGAAGACCCGAAGCTAGTGGAACAAATGGACCCACTGTGCTTATTAATGAATTGTGATGCCCCTCGGGGAGGTGTCTCTGGGGTTCCACTGGAGGCTCTGCCCTTGGCCTGTATTTTTCAAGAACTTGGATGTAGACACCGAAGACACACTCATCCAGGGAGTGTAGGATGCAAATTCTGAAGAAATAGCTATTATGATAAATGATAGAATGAAAAATTCAGAAGGCTGAAGCAAGTGTCTGAAAATAACAGGATGACACTGACCAGAATAAATAGAGAGTCCTGCGTTTAGGTTTAAAGTAGAGTGCAGAGCCCACTTAGAACATGTGAAGCCCGGCTTGGCAGCATTTCCTCTGAACAATGATACGAGGGTTGTAGTTGTCCTCAAGATGTTGTGAAGAGACAGCGCGCTGCCACTTAAAGGCAGCTCCATCTCTATGTGGGATGAGCTACAGTTGAGAAGACCTACTTCCTAGCAAGATGCCTCAGTTGTCCCAAACTAACATCTTTTTTGAGAAGTTTAAAAATGTTTCAAATTAAAAACTGAGGGTTTTGGCCTCCCGTTCCAAAAATGAGAGGCAGGGAACAGATCTTCACTTGGTAATTTTATGTCCCTGGTTGAGTCATCCAGAGACAGCTAGTGGCGGTGGCTTAGTCCCTGAGTCACGTCCATCTCTTTTGACACCCCAGGCTCTTCTGTCCGTGGGATATTCCACACAAGGATCCTGGAGTGGGTTGCCATTTCCATCTCCAGGGGATCTTCCCGACCCTGGGATCGAACCCCCGTCTCCTGCATTGACAGGTGGATTTTTTACCCCTGAGTGACCGGGGAAGTCAGAGACAGCTAGTGCTTACTGACTGTCCATGTGCTCTCTGACACGTTCCAGGGGACTTTCATGTGAGCTGGAGACTTGTCACTGAGTTCCAGTAGTTAAGAATGAGAGCAGAAGGGATGTGGTACTTCTGACCTAGGATCTGAGCAGTCAGTGTGTGTTCTCCATCCATCTCCTCCCATGAAGGATGCCCTCGGAGGCACAGAGTGAGATGTTTGCAGCACGAGATGGAGAGAGCCTGGACTCTTGAGTCACTGGATGATAGACAGCCGTGCTGACCCACATACTTCACATGACCAAAAAATAAACCTTTGTGTTTGGCAGACTCCTGAGATTTAGGAGTGTGTCCATTGCTGCCACTAGCATAACCTAATCCTAATAGTGTTTACCCTTGAGCATCCCTGGTCTCTGCTGAACTGTGTCAGGGGTGCAGAGCCGTTATGCTCCTCTTCAGGGAACTTTCAGGAACCTCACCCTGGAGTCCAGCTCAGAGTCCTTTGATAGATAAATGCTGTGGTCACATACAGAAGGAATGGGTAACATGGCTGAAGGAAACCATTTTTTAATCTATATAATTTACACTTCCAAGAAAGTTTCAGTTTATTCTAAGACATAAAGACTTTCATTCATGAAATTCAATATATCTCTTGACTTTTCCCGTCTAATATTCTTATATAGGGTAAGGGTTTTGACTAGATGCCAGTCTGGGTCCCTTTCAGTTCTATCAAGTAAAGCTGAAATAATGTAAGAACTAGAGGAAATCTAGGAATCTATCTAATTGTACTAATGCAAGATTTTATAGATGAGGAAACTGAGCACAAGGAAGGTTAAGATATTTGTTCCAGACCCTTAGATCTCTGGATTTCATTTTCAGTGCTCTTTCTAGCCCATTGCCTTAAAAGTACGGTACTTTAAAATGAACAAGCCAACAGTAACAAAAAGCTCTCCTGATCCTTTTCACCTTAAAGGTGAACTAATTCCTTTACCTAGGATCCCGTTAATCTCTATGACTCTATGAATGAGGGAAGGAAATGTCTCCTTAGGAGCAAAGAGAAGGAATAGAGACTGGCAGATAGAAGAAGGGAACTGTGAGCATAATGCCCTTATTTCAGGAACTACACACACCTTTCTTGACCTCAAACTCCTGACCTTTTTTTTTCTGCAAGCCTTCCTCCTACTACAAGTAGATCCATACTGCAAAATCAGCATAGAACAGAGTCCAGGACTGATCTCCTTTAGGATGGACTGGTTGGATCTCCTTGCAGTCCAAGGGACTCTCAAGAGTCTTCTCCAACACCACAGTTCAAAAGCATCAATTCTTCTGTGCTCAGCTTTGTTTATAGTCCAACTCTCACATCCATACATGACTACTGGAAAAACCATAGCCTTGACTAGACAGACCTTTGTTGGCAAAGTAATGTCTCTACTTTTTAATATGCTATCTAGATTAGTCATATCTTTTCTTCCAAGGAGTAAGCATCTTTTTTCCCATAAAAACAGTTGGCAAAACAGTAGTCTTTATATATATATATATATATACATACATATATATGTATGTATATATATATATTTTTTCCATTTATTTTTGTTAGTTGGAGGCTAATTACTTTACAATATTGTAGTGGTTTTTGTCATACACTGACATGAATCAGCCATGGATTTACATGTGTTCTCCATCCCGATCCCCCCTCCCACCTCCCTCTCCACCTGATCCCTCTGGGTCTTCCCAGTGCACCAGGCCCTAGCACTTGTCTCATGCATCCAACCTGGCTGCTGATCTGTTTCACCCTAGATAATATACATGTTTTGATGCTGTTCTCTCGAAACATCCCACCCTCACCTTCTCCCACAGAGTTCAAAAGTCTGTTCTGTACATCTGTATCTCTTTTTCTGTTTTGCATATAGGGTTATCGTTACCATCTTTCTGAGTTCCATATATATGTGTTAGTATACTGTATTGGTCTTTATCTTTCTGGCTTACTTCACTCTGTATAATGGGCTCCAATTTCATCCATCTCATTAGAACTGATTCAAATGAATTCTTTTTAATGGCTGAGTAATATTCCATGGTGTATATGTACCACAGCTTCCTTATCCATTCGTCTGCTGATGGGCATCTAGGCTGCTTCCATGTCCTGGCTATTATAAACAGTGCTGCATTGAACATTGGGGTGCACATGTCTCTTTCAGATCTGGTTTCCTTGGTGTGTATGCCCAGAAGTGGGATTGGTTGCAGTCACCATCTGCAGTGATTTTGGAGCCCCCAAAAATAAATTCTGTCACTGTTTCCCCATCTATTTGCCATGAAGTGATGGGACCAGATGCCATGATCTTAGTTTTCTGAATGTTGAGCTCTAAGCCAACTTTTTCTTTCTTTTTTTTTTTTTTTTAAGCCAACTTTTTCACTCTCCTCTTTCACTTTCATCAAGAGGCTCTTAAGTTCTTCACTTTCTGCCCTAAGGGTGGTATCATCTGCGTATCTGAGGTTATTGATATTTCTCCCAGCAATCCTGATTCCAGCTTGTGCTTCATCTAGCCCAGCGTTTCTCATGATGTGCTCTGCATGTAAGTTAAATAAGCAGGGTGACAATATACAGCCTTATTTGGAACCAGTCCATTGTTTCATGTTCAGTTCTATCTGTTGCTTCCTGACCTGCATACAGATGTCTCAAGAGGCAGGTCTGGTGGCCTGGTATTCCCATCTCTTTAAGAATTTTCCACAGTTTGCGGTAATCCACACAAAGGCTTTGGCATAGTCAATAAAGCAGGAATAGAAGACTTCAGCCTTTGGGAAAGCAGACGGGAGCTGAAATCCCCCTCTTTTCACACTAGGATTCTGACCACTTCAGTAATAAAATCTACTATCACCTACTGTTTGCCAACCGCTTTTCAAATACTCTACATAGTTGACCTCACAAGGACTCTAATGAGGCAGGAATTCTAAAGAATTCTTGCTGTTTTGTAGACTCTGAGATGAAGTGTGGGGAGCGTTGCTTGAGGTCCTGCTGAAGTGTGTCATCTTACCATCAGGCGTGGGGGTGGGGGAGACAGCGTCCAGTTTCTTTTGTTCTCAGTTGAGAACTGTCTCCACAATTACTGCCAGTCAGCAATCTTGAAAAAACAGCAAAGGGTTTTGTTCTATATACCATGTTCTTACGCATGATACTTACCATAGGAGAGTAATGGGAACACACCTGTGTCTGCATGTGAATGCATGTGCTTACATCACTTCATTGTGCTTTTTAACTGAGAGAGTAACAGAGACTATAGCAACAAATTCAAGCAACACAGAAATATAACAATTTTCTTTTAGTTAATTGCCTCATCCCCTGATATCTAATCACTTTTATTAGTTTGGGGTGTGTATGTTTCCTATGTATACACTTTTTTCTTTATACTGTGTATACAAACACAGATAAAATGTTTGCTTTGATTTTCATAAAATAGGATTATACTATATATGTACATATATACTATGTATTTTATACATATAATAAATATGTAGTATATTTGAGTCCTTTTTTCAGTTTAACATACTATATGTCTATACATTCAGATCCAGCTCATCTTTTTGGTGGTCCTGGAGTATTCCTTGGTATGAATGTTCTCTGATTTATTTGTCCACTTCTCTTTTTCTAGCATTTAGTTTATCTCCAGTTTTTGGCTGTTACAGTGTGTACACACACACACACACACACACACACACACACACACACACACCTCTTTCCCTCTTAAACTAAAACTTAAAACTAAAAGCAGAACTTTTCTGAAACAGAATCTTGTATGTGGGACTGCTTGGTTAGAAAATGTGTTTATTTAAAAAAAAGAGAAAGAAAGAAAATGTGTTTATTTTAAATTTTATAAATTCTACCAAATTCTCTTTCGAAATGGTCACACCTATTAATGAAATGTGAAGGGCTTTATCTTCTTATTCTATATATCATCAAAAACTTACTCAATTTTTGCCAACTTAACCAGAAAAAAAAAGAACTATTGTTTTAATTTCAATTACTGTAGCTATTAGTGAGCTTGGGCATTTTTCAAATGTTATTGTCTCTTTGTAATTTCTTCTCTAAAATGCCTCTTATCATTTGTCCATTTTTTCCACTTTCATCTTTCTATATACTGTTTTGGAGGAGCTTTTTAGCTCTGATGGATGTTAACTCTTTGTCTTTTCTATGTGTTGCAAATATTTTCCCACAGTCTTCATTTGACTTTTAAATTTGTTCATGTGAGCTGATTTTGCCGAGTAGAAGTTTTGACTTTTTAATTATTCCAATCTGTCAACCTTTTCCTTTATGGTTTCCGGACCTCCTGTGGGCCTCAGAAAGCTCTCCCCACTCCCCATTAGTGAAAATATGGAGAATGTGCTTACTTAGAGCACAAGATGGTCCAACTCAGAGGCAACAGCAACAGAATTGATAGGATGCCAAGGAAAATCACCCTGAACCCTGTGAGGAATCTGCCGAGCCCACATTTCCCCTCCACTGTACTTTTCCAGCCTGTGGTTATTTGTTCTGCCTCTAGGCAGCCCTGACTTTCCACCAAGTTCACCCCCTTCCCCCCTCATTCCTATGCAGAGAGCTGTTTGGTTTTCTGTCTTTGCTCTTGTTTTCCAGACTGTTCTCTAAAGTAAGTGGGGCACCGTTTACCTGTTGGTCTCCCCACTCGGGATTGGATGCAACATTACCAACAATATTTGCATCTTTCTGCACCTCCTTCTTGCTTACCCCTGCCCCCTTCCTTGAGTGAGCGAGGAAAGCAGCCAAAAGCAGATGCTTGACACATCTGCCCTGGGTTGGCTCAGTTCCAGTGGGAAAGTTTGATGCTGCAAGCTTTTAATAGCCACTCCATTTCCCTGACTTACAATCACACAGGCTTCCTTGACTTCCTTCTAATTCATTAAGGACAAAGAAAGCAAGCTGAGTTTGCGCTGCTTGGGTCCTGGGGGAACCAGCCCCAGGCAGGCAGATGATATAAGAGCCTTTGTCTTGGGCCCCTTTCTCTGCCCCAACTGCCTCTTCCTGCCTCCCAGCTACCTTTTCTCTCTTGGCTCACTGGACACAAGTGCTATGAAGTTTCTCTCCCTTGTGGGGTCAACCACCAGCCAACATCAAGGGTTATCATAGGAGGATTTTTGCCCCATCACAGTCTCTGTCAGCATCCAACATCAGTTATATCCATTTCTTAAATATTCTCTGAGTAAATGCAGTATGCCTGTGTGCAAATGCAGCTTCTAAGGCAAGCTTCCCAGCTGCCCATCACAAATACATCTTAGCCTCGTATACCTGAACTCCTCCTGTGCAGATATCTGGCACCCTGGCCCTCTCCTTAACTTTTCCAGGCGGGGGGAGGGAGGGCGAGGATGAGTGCAGGAATGGAGGCTTCAGTTCCAGGGCTAGGATTCCAAGTTTCAGTCCTCAAATCCTGGGAGGCATCCAACCCACGGGGACCTCTGACCCACTGCATGGGAGGGTACCTCCTCCTGGCCTCTGCCCTGGAGGAGCACTGCTTCCCTGGGGACACTGCTGGTGAACAATGCAGAGCAAGCGATGGAGGATGCTTTCAACTCTTCCTTTTGTCTTGATTATTCATATTTTCTGACTTTTTTCTCCCCAAATTCTAAGTATTGTTTCTAATAAAATACAGTTTTATCCTAAATCCAAAAATATGTTGTCCTCAGAGAAGCTCTCAAAACTTCCAGGAAGACTTTAAAGGAAGCTACACAGACATTTAAATGAGTTAGCAAGTCCTCCAACATTTAGGAAGCTCTGGCTAAATGTCAACTGTTATCATTATCAGTATTATTATTACTACTATTATCCTGGAAAAGCAATACTTTTAGGGTAAGAGTAGGGTTAGCATCGACTGAGAAGCACAGAGCTGATTCTAGGGTTAGGGGTGCTTCTCAGGGACCATGAAATCTGTTCAAGTTTGCACATTTATGTGTGGGAGCCAAATGAGTTTTTCACCTAGTAAGTTTTCCAGCAGCATGGATTCTGATAGCTTGATGTTTTCCCCTGTGGCCTGGGCTATAGACAAATAATTCAGGGAGAGAAAAAAGAATCTTTCTAAATACAAAACACTGGAGAGAGACTAGAAAAATCAGGAGAGAACTGGGAAGAGATCAGAAGACTGACTTCCCAGCTGATACTGAAGCAAAAAAAAAAAAAAAGATCATTGGTCTTTTGACTCCTGAGAGGCATGCTTACCATCCATAATTCTGATTTTAGATATTCTGTCCCTTTACTTCCACAAATACAGTCAAAGTTTCTGATATTTACATTAGAAAACCTGACCCTTGCACATCTCCTTAAACACCAGGAAACTTCCAAAGGACGCATGATTTCCTCTGTTCAACAATGCATTGTAAATCTCATACACCCAAGCCTTTTGAAGTTTCCTTTCACCAGAAGGAGGAGAGAAGCAGCATCCAGTGGCACACAAGTTGTTGAAAATGCATTTCAACCAGAGGATGCCATTGCCGCTGTGGCTTCATGCCTCAAGCTCACACACAGGGCTTCTGCTGTTTGGGGTGCCAGAAACCCTGCTAGGGATCCAAGTTTTCAAGGCTAATGAAGATGATTTAGATGTGATGTCTGAAAAGACCATGTGGCATAAAGCCTTTCCTGTATGAAATCCTGGCACAGCTGCTGCTCAGTAAAATGTGAGTGGGTGGGGAAGAGGGGGTGTGAGAAGGCACGATGCCATCAGGCAGAGCTGGCCATAAAGAAGGAGTTTGAGAGTCCAACTCCCTTTTTTGTCTTAACTTTATCAATCTCATCTTTTTTTTAAAGCTCTATTTTAAAAACTTGGCGATTCATACAATAAAGCAAGCCTCTATACCGAAGTAGTAATATTTACTTTTTAAAATGTGGAATTTAAGATAACAGTATTAACAAGAGAGAACATAATTAATGGAACAAATGGCTGTTGATCACCTAGTTAATCAAATAAACTTGAACCTTGGGAGAAAAATTGTAGACTGTGATCCAATCATTCCTTTTCTTCATGAAGTACCAGGAAAACCTGAATAATTCCTAAGGGAACATTTGAGAGCATATATATTCATTGGTCATGAGTTTAATGTAAATATTTATCAGCCATGAGAAACCTAGAATCTACCAAAAGAAAAAGATGTACAGTCTTTTACCTTATAATCTTAGCTTTTAAACCTAACCTTTCAAACCCTCTCGAGACAGGCAAGCCCACTACAATCTCTGGTGCCTCACTAAGCCTAGTGGTCTGAGGGCTTGAACTCACAGGTGAGCTCGTGATGCTTAATGATTTCTTTCGGCTTCTTTTTGCAGAGGGAGCACGCCAAGGCTCTGAGGTAACAAGAAGCATGACTGTATCCCCATCGGGTTGATTTCTAAGGTTAAGGCAGCAGTTGTAAAACATGCTGTATTTTCCTGATGGTGATATTAATGCTCTTTTCAAAGTTAAAACAGTGATATGGACTGATATAAACCTTTGGAAGCTTGCTACATTTGCAGGAAAGCCTGTGAGGACATGTTCAGAGTAGGAAGAGAGTTGCCACCTTTAGTATTCACTAAGAGGACCGGTAGTGAGAGGCCCATGTCTTAGCCCATCCCGTCAATAGCAAGGGCTGAGCACTTGACGGCACAGGAGCAAAACATGCCCTATTCTAAGGAAACTTCAGACACAGGAAGAGTTTTTACTTGGAATTGTTGTTGTTGTTCAGTTGCCCAGTCATTTCCAACTCTTTGCAACCCCATGCACTGCAGCACGCCAGGCCTCCCTACCCCTCACCATCTCCTGAAGTTTGCCCAAGTTCATACCCATTGCATTGGTAATGCCGTCTGGCCATCTCATCTTCTGACTCCCTCTTCTTCTGCCCTCAATCTTTCCCAGCACCAGGGACTTTTCCAATGAGTTGGCTGTTTGCATCAGAAGACCAAAATACTGGCGCTTCAGCATCAGTCCTTCCAATGAGAATTCAGGTTTGATTTCCCTTGAGGTTGACTGGTTTGATCTTCTTGCTGTCCAAGAGACTTTCAGAGGTCTTCTCCAGCACCACAGTTCAAAGATATCAATTCTTTGGCATTCTGCCTTCTTTATGGTCCAGCTCTCACAACCGTACATGACCACTGGGAATATCATCGCCTTGACCATATGGACCTTTGTCTGTATACTTGGAGTTAGGACCATAATTTCCCTGCAAATTACAGCATATTAGTGATTTTCTATAAAGGGTCACTTTCTAGATTTTTTTTTTTAACCTAAGTGTTTTTATACGAACTGTTTTATTATGCATGAAGCATTACATATGTATTTTATTTTTTCCTCCTCATAAAACTCCTATTGGTCAGTTCTATATTGTCTTTATTTTATAGGAGACTTCCCTGGTGGTTCAGACAGTAAAGCGGTAAAGCCTACAATGTGGGAGACCCGGGTTTAATCCCTGGATTGGGAAGATCTCCTGGAGAAAGGAATGGCAATCCATTCCAGTATTCTTGCCTGGAAAATCCCAAGGAGGAAGAGCCTGGTAGGCTACAGTCCATGGGGTCGCAAAGAGTCGGACACGACTGAGCGACTTTTCACCATTATATTATAGATGAGAAAATGAGGCATAGAGAGGTTAAGTAGATTTTCCAAAGTCACACAGCAATAAATGGCAACAGTGAGAATCAAAGATAGCGATGTCCATGCTCCTCTGAGACTCTTTTTCAGGGCCTAATTACAAAGAACTTTCTCACATGTAATCCCAGGTAAACATGGAATTAGTTCTGTTACATTAAATATTCTTGTCCTCATTTTGAAACTGGTAAGGTTATAACATATTTAGGTCCATTAGCTTTTTAAGTAAATCATTTTTAAATGCCAAACAGTTGTATGACCATTAAAAACTCTTAAATATAGTATTTTTCATATAGTATATTTTAAATATTCATCACCTAAGAAAATGTTAATGTTCAATTTTAACATGAAATTTTGCCAACTGCCTTTCTGATTAAGTTGCCAGATTTAACAAATAAAAATACAGAATGCCTAGTTAAATTTGAATTTTGGATAAACAGCAAATGATTTGCATGGGGCATACTTGTACTAAAAAAGTATTCATTATTTATTTGAAATTCAAATTTAATTGGGCATTCTGAATTTTATCTGGCAATCCTTTTTCTGTGAAGACATATTTAGTGTGCCATAAATAAGGAAATTTTAAGCCAATTGAAAAGGATTAAAAAACTATTCTTTTGTCATCAGCAACATTTGTATGAAGGATATTACCTGTATTAAGGATATTACCTGCCTACCTACTATACAACTGTGTGGTCTGGTTTCTGTCCTCCAGAAGTTTACACTCCAAATATTCATTAAAATGTATAAATAGTAGTGTCAATGACTCATATGAATTTAGCTGTAGCTACTAAAAATAATAGGAAGTGCCATTTGTATAGTTTTTGATGATTAGTACTAATTTAAGATCCACAAAATCTTATGAGAACTGTGGGTATTCCCATGTCACAGATAGATAGAAAGAGACTAAAAAGTTATTTGTCTAAGGAAACAAAGGTAATAAGGAGCGGAACTGGGGTTTAAGTCTCTTGATTCCAGACTTGCTCATCTTTCCTCTACATTCTACAGGACCATGCTTCTCAGAGCAGCGGGCCAGCCATGGAGGGTAGCAAGGGAGGTGATGCCAGATAACCATGAATGCCCAGTCTTTCTGGGTACTTTGATGATAATGCCAGATGCACGTGTCCCAGATAGCAGTAGAGGGAGATGATTCTCCAAGAAGAGTCTTCAGGTTGGCCCCAAGCCCTGCAGACTCTGTTAATGGAGCCAGCAGGGCCAGTTCTGGTGAACAGCCTGGAAAGCAAATTTGTTGGGGGCAAAAAGTAAGTAATTCAGGAAAAGCTCAGGTCCTTTACAGGTGGTCTGACCTCCATCTAGGTCACAATTTTCTAAGTGAATATGATGGTTACCTTCATGTGTCAGCTTGAGTGGGTCATAAGTTTCGTAGATGCTTGGTCAAACATTATTCTGAGTGTTTCTGGGACAGTGATTTTGGATGTGTTTAATATTTAAATCAATAAACTTAGTGAAGCAAATTGCCCTTCCTAGGGTGTGGACCTCAAATCACATGAAGGCAAGTAGAAGAGAGTAGAAGGAAGAGTAGAAGTAGAGTAGAAGGAAAGACTGATACTCTCCAAATAGGAAAGAACTCCTCCTTCCTGACTGGCTTCAAGCTGGAAAATCCTTTTTTTTCCAGGCACCTTTGAGGTGCCTTTGCACCTCAAGTGAAACAGTGACTTTCTTGGATCTCAAGTCTGTTGGCCTTTGCATTGGAACCATACCAGCAGCTCTCCTGGAGCTCCAGCTTGCTAACTGCAGATCTGGGGACTTGTCAGCCTCCATAATCACATGAGCCAACTCCTTACAACAAATACATATATATGTATATATATAAAACAAAAGTGAAAGTCACTCAGTTGTGTTCAACTCTTTGCGACCTCATGGAATGTAGCCCATCAGGCTCCTCTTTTTTTTTTTTTTTTTTCAGGCTCCTCTGTCCATGGAATTCTCCAGGCAAGAATACTAGAGTGGGTAGCCATTCCCTTCTCAACCCCAGGGATCTTCTCAACCCCGGGATTAAACCCAGATCTCTGGCATTACAGGCAGATTCTTTACCATCTGGGCCACCAGGGAAGCCCATGTATCTGTATGTGTGTGCATGTATGTGTATATGTATGTGTGTATATATATATATATATATGTATATATATATATAAATTCTATTTATCTGGAGAACCATAACACAGTGGATGGATGTCCACATAATCTTCCTATGTGAATGTCCACCTTACCATCTCTACATCTGACAAGGAAAGCAAATGGGTCTTCCCTTTCTCAAAAATGCAGGATGGCTTTACTCCATAGGAGCTCCCCCTGTCCTGTCCAGACTGCACTTAAAAAAAAAACTGTCATTTCAGGATCATTCAAGGAGCCAGGTCAGAGATTTTTAAACATTAAATTGATATCAAATCTATTTTTAAGCTTATAAAGAATCTCGGTATAAAAGTGGATAAAAAGGGAATCAACTGGAATGAGGTTGGCAGCCCAGGGGCAGAGTGGGGTTGCCTGGAGTTCCCCTCCAGTACTGGTAGCTCATTGCTCAGGGCCTCTGTAGGTTTTATTTCCATCATATGGAGCAGAACTTTATTCTACTTACTTTCTAATGTAACTTTTCTTCTTGAAAAAGAAACTTACTGTACAAGTTATACATGCTTACTGTAGAAGATACAAATGTGCCTTTATAAAAGGAAAAGTTACCCATTATCTAAAATTCTACCAACAAGAGAAAACTAATATTTTCCTGCTTCTGAATAGTTTGCACATATACACATATATATATTCACACTATACTTGCATAATACACATAGACCAAAGCCCTCTTGAAATAATTCATTTCAGAACAACTATAGAATTATAATGCATCCTTTCATCAAGAAATGGTAGAGTACAATTTATCTTGACAAAAAAACAATTTCATCTATTTCAGCTGACTTTCGATCACACAAACCAGAGCCTTTACATACAGATGAATTCTATCCTCTTGCTAACAGTTACCTAGCAAGACTATAAATTCTGTAATGCTGAAAATATTTTTTTTTCAGATTTTCTAGAGTCCTTAGTTCATTTCTCTGAGTACTTCTAATTTCAGTAAACCTTTATTCTTTAGGAGTGAATCAAATGTCTGAAAATAGATATCCAGAGAATAAAAAGAAGAAACAAGTTGGAGAATGCAGATGGATGGCCCGTTTGGGGTTGCAAATCCCAAATGAAGAAGGGTGAATCTGGGTGTTTTTTTTTTTTTAACTTTCTTTGAGGTCAATCATACAGAGAAGGATAAAAAAATTTTCACCTGGCAGCATTTTTATACATAACACCTTTGAGGTACATTTTGGAAGAAGATTGAGGGCCTTCAATTTTCTTCAATTTTCTTCCTGGGCTACCTCTCCAATCTTCCTTCTCACGTCTTTTCAATCATGATTCCCTAACAGCTTATCTGAATTTCATGAGTCCATGCTGTTGACATCCACTCATCTTCATCTGTAGAAAACATACTCCTATTTTGAGTCAGGGTTTCTCAAACATCAGTGTGCATCAGAAGCACCTGATAAGTTTGTTACAGCACAGTCAGTGGGGTCCAACCCCCCACATTTTTGACTCAGTGGGTCAGGAATAGGAAAGAAAATTTGCATTTTCAACACATTCCTAGTGATACTGATCTGTGGGCCACACTCAGAGGACAACTACTTTGCAGGGTTTCTTGGACTTTGCTGTATCTACCATCACCTGAGCATCTTGCTAAAAGGAGAGCCTGATCCAGTAATTCTGGGGTGGATCCCAAGGTTATATTTTTCTAACAAGCTCCCACTTTGAGCAGTGTGATTTTTGTGGGGCTCAACTCAGAATACTGTTATTTTTTTTAGAGGAAGAGGGCCACCCCCCTCCTCCATATCAGTGGTTGCCAGACTTGTCTGCACGTTGGAATCATAGCGATCTTCAAAATACACTGGTGCCTACATCTCATGTCAGAGATTATAGCTGGTCTGAGGTACAGCCTGGCCTTGGGAGTTTTAAAAGATCCTCGGGTGATTTTCAGGGGATCCTCAGGTGATACGTATGGAATCACTGACTCGATGGACATGAGTTTGTGCAAGCTCCAGGAGCTGGTGATGGACAGGGAAGACTGGAGTGCTGCATGCAGTCCATGGGGTCACAGAGTCAGACACAACGGAACGACTGACCTGAGCAGGTGATTCTGATAATGCAAACAAGTTTAGGAGCCACTGTTCTAAATCCTCAAACTACCTGCCACCCTCCATTTTATTTTCCTCACAGCTATCGGCAGCTTTTGTCTTCGCTTTCATCTGATCTGCCCTACTGCACTGAAACTGCAAGTCCATGTGCCCAAGGCACAGGGAGGCCAAACAATACCAAAACATTAGTGTTTGGAACAGAGAAAGGTTTACTGAGGGCCATGCAAGGAGACAGGTGGTTCATGCCTTAAAAAGCCCCAAATCCCCCAAAGCTCTTAGCAAAACCCTTTTCTAGCAAAGCTTTGGGAGAGACCTGGTTAGTTGTTGCAAACTTCTTGGTGTCTGAGGTCAGGTCATGTTCGGGTAACGATGTTCCTGTAAATCTCCAGCTAATGAATGTTATCTTCTGTCCTGACAAGAAAGGGGATGGTCCCGAGGCACAACTTGCCCCTCCAAGGTCCCGGTCCCGGCTAAGAGGAGGCAGGTCTCAGCTGGTAGGTCCCTCAGGGCCAGTCCCCAGACCCTGCCCAGCTGTCATCGCTGAGGGAGCCAGGCGCCCAGGACCCAACTGGCCCGCAGGCTCCTGAGGCCGCCCATATGGTGGAGACCAGGTCCCACAGGATGCATCCCATGCGGACGGTGCTGCCATTAGGTCGCAGAGACAGGAATGGTGGGGAAGGTTCACTGTTGCCTCAAGGACTGGACCCCACCAGTGGGCGGCTATGGTGAGAGCTCTGGAGCCCTGCAGGACAGCCCCCAGCCTGTTCTCTGGGCCCCCCAATCACAGGCTGGTCCGAGGCAGGGTGAACTGGAGGGTCCTGAGGAGAAGGCTAGTATCTGCCTCTTACCTCACTCTCCGCCTGATGACCACCACCTTTGGCTGAATGGAACCACTAACGGTCGCTAGCTCATTGACGGTTGTTTGTGGGAGGGGCCCAGTGTCAACCAATGGCTGAAGAGAACCACTAACGGTCACTCAAAGGCAGTTAGCCCCTTGGGGGAGGGGCCCACTAGCACTGACCAATGGCTGAACAGGACCGCTAATTTCCCAGTGACTGGAGGAGGTGAGGAGAAATGCTGCGCAGCCATAGGCAGGGCTGTGTTCTGTTACACTACCAGCTCATTCACCCTCCTGAACGCAGGAATGTAGTCTGTTTCTTTCAGTGTTTGACTCGCACTTGTTGTTCAGTCACTACGTCATGGCCGACTCTTTGCAACCCCGTGAACTGCAGCATGGCAGTCTTCCCTGTCCTTCACTATCTCCTGGAGTTTGCTCAAACTCATGTGCATTGATTTGGTGATGCCATCCAACCATCTCATTCTCTGTCACACTCCCTCTTCTCCTGCCTTAAGTCTTTCCCATCATCAGGGCCTTTTCCAATGAGTCAGGTCTTTGCATCAGGTGGCCAAAGTATTGGAGCTTCAGCATCAGTCACACACTAGCAGTGAATAAATGTTTGTTGAATAAAAATATTCATTCAACAGTGACAAAAATATTATAAATAAAAATTAATTTGTAAAAAATACTACCCTAGTCTCCAGCCCCCGGTAGGGTAGGGTATTCCCAAAAGTATTTTATCTAAAGATAAGTTGTCTGACTTTCTCATAATAGACTCACAGGGACTACTGCTCTTCACATCTTCAACTTCTAACTCATTTACCCTATGAATTCCAGCAAGAAACTTTTATCATACAGCTTTTAGTTCACACAGTTGTTTTTCACTTGCTACTACAGACTTGCTAGGGCACCCAGCTCAACTCCAGGATCCAGGAACACCTTACTGCCTGCTCCTGGGATTATGAAAGAGCAGGAATGGAGCCCACCTCAAGTTTGTCCACTGACCTTCTCCCGCAGAGATCTCTGTCCTTCTGTATAGGCCCTGGAGCTTTTTACCCCAGCACCAAGGGGTTCTTACTGGCAGGCAAATGTCACTGAAAAAATGGAGTTCATTCTCTTTCCCATCATACTCTTCCCCTTAAGATCCCTCAGTAACTGCAGGCGTATCAGCTGAGTGTAGGCAGCTGAAGCCTGGATCTCAGGGTCCCGTGTGTCATGATTAATTGAAGGCTTCTGTGGGTTTGTTAAGTAAGTATGATTTCTTAGGGTCCATCAGCTTTGTAATCACACCTGGAAAGGGCAAAACTTCTTCATTCTGTATTTTTCTCGGAGAACTAGTAAGTCTTGTAGTCAGTCTCTGTGCCAGTAGATATTACACATGTTTCCAGGTCCTCAGGCTGCTTTCTGATTTTGGAACAGATTTATGTAAAGTCCTGACATTGCACTTAATGCTGAGAACGGTGCTGAGGCCCTGCAGCATCATGAGTTAGAAGACAGCTGCTCATATCAAAAAGCCAAATCCCTGCCAGTTTAAACAAGTAGGATTTATCTTCCTGCCCGCCCCACTTATCTAACCAAACGTATGTCTAACACTGCAACTCAAAGTGCCCTTAGAAGTGAGACTTCTTCTATTTTCTGCTCTACTCTCCTTAATAAGAAAACATTATCATCTCCTTGTTACGAGATGGCTGCTGTATCTGTGAGTTTCATGTCCTTAATTCTAGGCAGAAAGAATAAGGAAGAGGGAAGCGTCACCCCTTCCAGAATTTCCAAGAAACTCTGAGCTGATGTCACAAGGCTATATTCAGCTGCAAGAGAGTCAAGTAAAGAGTATTTTCAGTTGGGCACAGGGCCGACCTATCCATTTAGGACAGTGCCTAGAGCTCGTCATATTAATACTTTTAGGATCCTCCAAAAATGTCATTTTACTTTCTTTTAAAATCAGAAGGGAAAGAGACTATACTTAATATGAATATACAACAATGAATCTAGTCTGAATTGTGTTTGTCTTTATACCAATGAAGTTGTGAAATTCAATTTTAACTTTTAAATGGAGAAGGGGTCCACAAAGGCCAAAGCATCTAAGGATGATGCTTAGGATCATCTAAGGATGATCCCAGCACAGCCATGATTGGGATGATCCCACTGGATTCCACACTGGAATGATGCCACACTAGCTACTGTCTTTTTTCCCTCACCCAGAAAGCAGATTTCATAAGACTATGAACATTACAAAATTAATACACATAAATAATAACATCATTCTCACCAGAGACATATTGCCCACTACAAGTATTGACTAGTGATTATTAGTTTTTTTGAATGGTATATAAGTATTTTTTCTTTCAAAATAAGATGCTATTGTGCAATGCTACATTTCTTGACCTCATTTTCCAAACCAAGAAATTTTAATAGCTTCACCCTTTGGCTGCCCATGGTTTATCATTGCCCAATCGCTAACTCCTTTCCTTGGTGTTTTGCCAATAAGTTGGGGATTACTTAGACTAGTGACTGCCATGGAGTATGTGCTTTTAGTTACCTGACTACCTGCACAGCCTGTCACCTTGGCCCTTCTGCAAAAGACCATTTAAGGAGGAGCTGTTTTTAGCAATTACTGTATTTTCATTTTTGGTTAGAAAAGAGTGGGTTTTTCTCTTCTCCACAAACATTTGACCACCAATTGCCAAGAGTATCACTTGTGAGTTATTTGGAAGAGCTGTTGGCCCTTAATTGTTTCCAGATGACATTTGAAATGGATGATGTGGTGGAATTCATTTCCTATTCTCAGAGCACCAAGAATAAGTTTAGCACCTCAAAGCATCCTACTTGAAATCTTTAACAGACAGCATGTGCCCCATACTGCCCATGTACAGGGAATTTGTTCCTAAAGAGGTGGCTTCTATTGACAGTACTAATGCATAATCCTTGAAGCAGAGACAGTCTCTTGTTCAATTTGGTCCTCTCGTGGAGGTGCAGTGGCCATAGTGGCCTCTTTAGCCTCTCACTGAATCTTAATCCAAATTAATTAAATTGCCAACCTTAAAACCATTTATGTTTCCAAAATCAATTCAGGATAATAGCTTTTTCCTGGGGAAAAAACAAACTATCATTATGTATGATCCTGGCTAAGAGGAATGCCAGTATCCATATAAGAAAGATATGGTCAGCATCATGTTCTCTTAGACAAAAGGAGAGCCCTGGAATCAGCTTAGAAAGGAAAAAGTAAAGAGAGTAAAGGTTAAAAAAGAAAACAGCTCTTTCTGAGAGGTGAGGTTAATGGGTAAATTGTTTCACTTTCTAAACACAGTATCTTCACCTAAAAAATGAAGGTAACATTGCCTGTGTGTGTGCTCGGTAGCTCAGTTGTGTCCGACCCTTTGTGACCCCATGAACTGTAGCCCGCCAGGCTCCTCTGTCCGTGGGGATTCTCCAGGCAAGAACACTGGAGTGGGTTGCCAAGCATTGCAGGTGGATTCTTTACAGTCTGAGCCACCAGGGAAGTCTACTTCAGAATAAGTTGTGATGAAGACCAATCAAGATAATTTTTGTAAAGCGATAGGGCAATGCCTCTCACATTTTAAGACCCCAATAGATGGTGTTTATATCTTTATTGGGCTTCCCTGATAGCTCAGTTGGTAAAGAATTCACCTGCAATACAGGAGATCCTGATTCAATTCCTGGGTTGGGAAGATCTGGTGGAGAAGGGATAGACTACCCACTCCAGTATTCTTGGGCTTCCCTTGTGGCTCAGCTGGTAAACTGCCTGCAATGCGGGAGACCTGGGTTCAATCCCTGGGTTGGGAAGGTACCCTGGAGAAGGGAACGGCTGCCCACTCCAGTATTCTTGCCTGGAGAATTCCATGGACAGAGGAGCCTGGTGGGCTACAGTCTGCAGGGTCGTAGAGAGTCAGACATGACTGAGCAAATTTCACTTCACAAGTTATGAGACAGCAAAAGATGAATGATTAGTAAACAAGGAATATCAGTCAGAGCAAGAAAGCTGAAGGGTGCGGGGCAGACCAAGTCATTTAATGGAACAGAAAATCATTTCTAAGCAAATTCTCAAAATTCACCAGGGTGGTAAGGGTAGAGAATATGAGAACACCAGATCTCCACAAAGCACAGGATGGGATTTCACACTATCGTTATATATATACGGCTCCAAAATCACTGCAGATGGTGACTGCAGCCATGAAATTAAAAGACACTTACTCCTTGGAAGTAAAGTTATGACCAACCTCTATAGCATATTAAAAAGTAGAGACATTACTTTGTCAACAAAGGTCTGTCTGGTCAAGGCTATGGTTTTTCCAGTGGTCATGTATGGATGTGAGAGTTGGACTGTGAAGAAAGCTGAGCGCTGAAAAATTGATGCTTTTGAACTGTGGTGTTGGAGAAGACTCTTGAGAGTCCCTTGGACTGCAAGGAGATCCAACCAGTCCATCCTAAAGGAGATCAGTCCTGGGTGTTCATTGGAAGGACTGATGCTGAAGCTGAAACTCCAATACTTTGGCCACCTCATGCAAAGAGTTGAGTCATTGGAAAAGACCCTGATGCTTGGAGGGATTGAGGGCAGGAGGAGAAGGGGGTGACAGAGGATGAGATGGCTGGATGGCATCACCGACTCGATGGGCATGAGTTTGAGTAAATTCCGGGAGTTGGTGATGGACAGGGAGGCCTGGCTTGCTGCGATTCATGGGGTCGCAAAGAATCAGACATGACTGAGCGACTGAACTGAACTGATATATATGCATACATATATATATATTTTTTTTTTGGAGAGGGGTGGGGCTTGTTTGTTTTACTGTCATTGTTTGAATTAAAAGGAAAAATTACCCAAAAAGCTAGAGTTTGCCAACACTGGAGCTGTCTTCATTTGCTAGAACCACCATAAAATAATACTACAGACTGCATGACTTAAGCAAAATTCATTTTTCTCCCAGTCTGGAGGCTAGAAGTCTGAAGTCAAGGTGCAGCAGGACTGGTTTCTTCTGAGGCCTCTTTCCTTTGCTTGCAGATGGCCACCTTCCTGCTGCGGGCCTTCTCACATGGCTCTCTCTGCTCACACATCCCTGGTGCCTCTCCAGCCTCTTGTAAGGACACCAGTCCTGTAAGAGGAGACCCTAATAACCTCACAGTCACCTCTTTAAAATTATCTCCAAATACAGTTGTATTCTGAGGTCCTGGAGCCTAGTGCTTCAACTTATGAATTTGGGAGGGACACAATTCAGGGGTTAATATAGATGTCAAAATGCAATTAACATCTAGGCCCCGAAGTCTCGAAAAATAAAAGAGGGAGATACAGGTGACATCACCATCAGGGTACCAGCCTTTCTCCTCTTTATTCTGATCCTCTCTCTTCTCTGCAAACACCACATTGGTTTTCACTGACTGTCTTTCTGAAAATCCTAGGCTGTCTCCTTGATGCTAACTTCCTTGAAGATTTCCATAGAGAGACTTCAATTAGGGTTCAGTGGAATGGTGTGGTGGGAAGGACTGCAGGTTCAAAATCAGAAAATGAAGGAAGCCTCTGGTAGGCCCAGCAGGAAGAACATGGCTGAGAGATGACTGGTTTGCTGCACAGAAATCTGCTTTCTGCACTCGACTTCCCAAATGCCTCTGGGACATCCACCACTTCATTCAAACACACTCAAGGCAAAGCATTCCAACATCACTGATCGTTTCTCTGACAGCTTTCCAGTGCTTCATTCTTTGTGTTAATAGTGGCCGAGAAAATTACGCGAAGTATCCAGGATGTTGACATCAGTTCAATTCAGTTCAGTCGCTCAGTCATGTCCAACTCTTTGTGACCCCATGAACCGCAGCATGCCAGACCTCCCTGTCCATCACAAACTCCCGGAGTCCACCCAAACCGATGTCCATTGAGTCGGTGATGCCATCCAACCATCTCATCCTCTGTTGTCACCTTCTCCTCCTGCCCTCAATCTTTCCCAGCATCAGGGTCTTTACCAATGAGTCAGCTCTTCACATCAGGTGGCCAAAGTATTTGAGTTTCAGCTTCAGCATCAGTCCTTTCAATGAATATTCAGGACTGATTTCCTTTAGGACAGACTGGTTAGATCTCCTTGCAGTCCAAGGGACTCTCAAGAGTCTTCTCTAACACCACAGTTCAAAAGCATCAATTTCTTTGGTGCTCAGCTTTCTTTATAGTCCAACTCTCACACCGTACATGACTACTGGAAAAAACATAGCCTTGACTAGACAGACCTTTGTTGACAAAGTAATGTCTCTGCTTGTTAATATTTTGTCTAGGTTGGTCATAACTTTCCTTCCAAGAAGTAAGTGTCCTTTAATTTCGTGGCTGCAATCACCATCTGCAGTGATTTTGGAGCCCCCAAAAATAAAGTCTGCCTCTGTTTCCACTGTCTCCCCATCTATTTGCCATGAAGTGATGGGACCAGATGGCATGATCTTAGTTTTCTGAATGTTGAGCTTTAAGCCAACTTTTTCACTCTCCTCTTTCACTTTCATCAAGAGGCTCTTTTAGTTCTTTGCTTTCTGCCATAAGATTGGTGTCATCTGCATATCTGAGGTTATTGATATTTCTCCCAGCAATCTTGATTCCAGCTTGTGCTTCATCCAGACCAGCATTTCTCACAATGTACTCTGCATGTAAATTAAATAAGCAGGGTGACAACATACAGCCTTGACATACTCCTTTTCTTATTTGGAAGCAGTCTGTTATTCCATGTTCAGTTCTAACTGTTGCTTCCTGACCTGCATACAGATTTCTCAAGAGGCAGGTCAGGTGGTCTGGTATTCCCATGTCTTTCAGAATTTTCCATGTCAGAATGTTGACATACTATTTGCTCTACTGTCTACTTCAAAGTTCCTCAGAGTTCTCTGAATTTTACTTTCTAGAACAAATATTCTTGGCATAAGCATAAAGGATGCCCATGCAGTTATTTTTAATGGTAACAGAAAGCAAGTTCTGGATGTTCAGGTCGGAAGCAAGCTGTCTGTTAGCAATGAACAATTAATGGCTACGTAGTAATAAGTTTGGTTGGCACAGACTTATTTCTTCAATTCACTGATACATAACAACAACCACAATGTATTAAAAAATGATCTTGTTTCTATTGAGTGATCTCCCTTTGCTCTTGTTCTTATGCTACAACTTACCTGGCATTGCCCCAGGTTCACCTTCAGTTTCATTGATTGAAGATGGCATCTAAGGAGACCAATTTGATTCACCAAAGTATAAAGCTAGATGGGACCAAAAGAAATGGTTCAGTTAAATCTGCCAGGAAAATTCCAGTGCAACAAAACCATCAACATTTTCCAGGGCAGAAAGGCAGTGTTTCTGGTATATTTCACTGTCCAAAGGACTTTCCTGTGTCAAGTCACTCCCCTGTTGTAGTGTCTGAATTTGAATGAACTCTATATTACTGAATCCTCTGCCCCATATCTAGTTTAAGGAAGAGCCCTGATATTCCAACAATTTGCAAGCAAATACACAGACTGAATTCTGAATGGTGACTCTAGATTCCCCTTGAAATTTTGATTTCCAGTGTTAGTCACAGCTACAGCTGGAAGACTATTTAGCCTACGGATGATTCAGGAATTCTTGCCTAATGGATGATGACTCATATGGTGAGTCCCTTGAAATCTGAAAATTAATGCTGGTCAAAATGCAAATTTCCAGGGGGAACCCTTTGCAACTGTTTGAAGCCCAGTTATTTTTCTCATGATATGCTAGAATTTGGCTGGTTGCTTATTTTAGGCTATTTGCACACGACTTTGCTATACTTTTGCATGGACGAGCAAAGCATAGAGTGTCCTCATCCTTCTGTGGTCACGCATTCTGCTTTCTTTCCCTCAGTCTTCAGCAAGGATCCATGTCTTCGAGAAGACCATTCACCCAACAGTGCCCTCTGCCTCTCATCAGCAACTTAGCAGCATAACTCAGGTTCCCTGATTTCTAGCTCAGGGTTCTTGATACTATACCAAGTGGCTCACAAGGGTTACTCCAATGTCCCACCCATCCCACAGGGCCACTCAAGCCTCCAGACTACACAAGTTAGCTATCTGCATGCCACACCAAATAAGGTCTGAGGATGTGAGTTTTGCAGCCAAAAAACCTGAAGCTACTCTTCTTTCCCTGCCTCAAAAATTGTCCATTCCCCTCACCAGCCAGCCCCTGGAGCAGCTAAAGGACATGATGTGGCTTTGCACACTCATTCTATAGGGAACAAAGGAATACAAATTATAGCTCCTATTACTAGTCTCCTCAAACTCCTTCAGTGTTTCCCTGCAGAAGGTCACAATCCTTGGCTTGTTATTAGAGGCATCCTTTAGCCTGCCCTGAACCTCCCTGCTTCCTCTCTACCCAGCAGCTCCTTACCCTGCCCCTTCTTGTCAGTGATGGATTCTTGCTCTTTGCTATCCCATTCCCCTTGGTAGAGTGTCCCTCCCACACCCTTCACTTAACTCTAGCTGAGCCGCCAGACACATATTATTTTTCCTAGGCCTTGCCACGGAGGGATCCCCTCCACCTCCTCTCTCAGGTCATTTAAGCACTCCCTGCTCACAGGGCATGTAAGGTCAACTATTGTTTTCTGTGTCTCCCAGGCTCTCCTTCCTTAGTGGCTCCCATGCTTTTTAATATCTACCAGACACACCTGATACTTTCTGCCTCTGTGCCTTTTGCCCATGCTGCTCTCTTGCTGAGAGCTCCATTTCTCATTCCTATCAGAATCCTAGCTATACATCAAAGTCAGTTGAAATACTATCTTCCATTTAACTGACTCTAATCCTCTGCATTCTGATGCTGTGGTGACAGATTACCCCAAACCGAAACAACACCAATTTATACCTTTATAATCCTGGAAGGCAGAAGTCTGAAATGGCTTTCACTGGGCTACCATTAAACGATTGGCAGGTCTGTGCTCCTTCTGCAGGTTCTAGAGGCAGTTTCCTTGGCTTTCCCAGCTTCTGGAAGCCACCCACACTCTTCCCATCTTCAAAGGCAGCAGGCGTGTATCTTTAAATCTCTCTCCACTTCTGCCATCACACCGCTCCTTGCTGTCCCTCTGGTCTGCCTCTTATAAGAATTCTGTGACTACTCTGGGTTCATATGAATATTCCCAGAAACCTCATCTCAAGATCTTTAATCATGTCTGCAAAGTCCTTTTTACCATGTAAAGTAACATATTCATAGGTTCTGGAGATTTCCCTAAAAGAAATCTATCTTTTTCATTTCTATAACCTTATAACATTGAGTATCTCTAATTCAGGGTTCATCTAAGACTGTATCCTTAGGGCAGGGTAATAGCTTTTATTTAAAATTCAGGTAAAACTTTATTTTTGGATACTGGTATTTGAATTTCATATTATTTTCACATGTCACAAAAGATTATTTTTTCTTTTTCTTTTTGTATTGAAGTACTGTCAATATAAGATATTACATTAGTCCCAGGCGTACAATATAGTGATCCAACATTTATATACATTATAATCTGATCACCATGATAAGCTTAGTAAACAAGTCCCCAAATCCATATAAAGTTATTCCATCTTTACTGACTATAGTCCGTGTGCTGTACATTACCACCTCCATGACATTACTGGAAGTTTTGTATGTCTTAATCCCCTTTACCTGTTATATACAATCCACAACCCCCTTCTGTCTGGCAATCACTTGCTTGTTCTCTGTCTGTTTCTATTTTAATATGTTTGTTGGTTTATATTCCACATATGAGTGAAATCATACAGCATTTATCTTTCTCTTTCTGACTTATTTCACTTAGCAAAATTCCTTCTAGACCCATCCATGTCGTCACAAAAGGCAAGATTTCCTTCTTTTGTATGCCTGAGTAATATTCCATTATATGTATTTCTCCTGACAATTTCATTTCTTAAAACAGTCTAACCTCTATTCTTCATTGCAATGTCCACATACAGGCACAAAGGTAATTTACATAAGTATGATTATTATGGAAATATCTATAGTAATGAATAATTGGAAACAACTTAAAAGTCTATCAGTATGGTAGTTAAATTATGCTATAGTAAAAAAAACAGAGTATTAAGCAGACATTCAAAACAAGAGGGAGATGCATAAACAGGCATGGAAAACATTCACAATGTGTTAAGTTCAAAAAAAAAAGCAAGTTTAATGCAGTACATCTAAAACAATTTGGCTTTTGAAAACAAATTATATGTGTGCAATAGGTTATATATGCAAACAGAAGGATCTGGGAGATAGGTTATTACTTGCCTATGTGATTTTGGAACATTTTCACCCTGTCTGAACATTTGGACTTGATTTTACAGTTATGTTTTGCTGTCACGATTGGAAGAAAGGAGAGAAATCTGTTCTGAAAATACAGCAACAGATACTATGTGACTTCTGGAAACAAGGGAGGTCAATAATGGGCGTTTGGTAAGAGACCAAAACATACGACATTCTTCTTTCAGAGGAAACTGAAAGCTAAGGAAATCCTACTCCATAATTACTGCTTTTGAAACTAACTGCTTTACATTTACTTTCTTTTCCATGAAATGAGAGCAGTCACATAAAAATGTTTCTCAATGATATTAAGATGTCACGATTCCACAGTTGTCTACATCTGACTCTTTCCGATGGTTCTGCGGTGTGACAATAAGCTTCAGGAAATCTCCCAGAATTCCCAGGTTGAGGAGTGAGGAAAAAACCCACCTTTTTGTTATTGAATTGGATACAGGCTATTAACAAAGGAATATTTTTAAGTAGATTTAATTAGACCATTCATGGTGTAAATTTCTTTTCATATAGTCCATTCCTTAAATCTCTGTGTCTCTCTATATTTTTCTTTTCTTCTATACTCCAGGATCTAATCAATTTAGAGTTCTTTACACATGATAATTCTTTGAATCGAGTTTGGCCACCAAAACAGCAGGATGCTATCAAACTTATTTTTGTATGTATGATTCCATATGTTTAAAAGTCAACATGCAAATATATGCAAAAATTCTAAAATTTAAAAAAAAAAAAACCTCCCTGAACTTAATACCAGTCCTTATGGGTGGTTCCAGGTGTCCTGAAATTGGGTGGCTTGTGAGTGTGGGTGGGTGGTAGATGGTAACTACCAACCTCATTCTCTTCCTTAAAGTTGCTAAAAATGAGATCTTACAGGAGACCAAGGAAATACATTCAATAATGCTCAACAAAGATTTTCTAATTGACAATTTTTTGTAGATGCTTTTTAAATGAACATAATTCCATTTACTTTCGTCAACAATACTGCTGCTGTTAACCCTGAAATGAGAACCACAAGATGACACCTTTATACTCTGTCTAGTACCATGATTCCTCTATTACAGAATAAATCCAATTATCTGTTTATTCAAAATTTCCATTTAACTCCATAGTATTCAAAAACACTGCTATTATATTTTCTGAGTCTCATTTCCATTATCGGCAATCTTCTCTGCATATGATATCTTCTGCTATGATGAGGCTAAAATTTACCTTGTAAAATTCTTTGCTTAGTGTCATAATAAGAGTTATGAATTTACAAAAACTTGGTGCTATTTATTTCTACTTAGAATCACCTGGTTCTCTCTGGAATCATAGAACTCTTATAAGCAGTCAGTGTACTAAGGAAAATCAGTGTGCTTCCTTGCAAACACAAGGGAAAGAAAGAATGAAGGAAGGAATTCAAGTGGTGGGTTTTATGATATAATGGACAAGAGAATTCTAAGAGGTCTGGCGTGCTGCAGGTATCTTCCCAGCTCTAGGAAGGCTCAAGCTGGCAGAGTACCACCGGTACTCCTACTTTCTAATCCCCAGCCTCCCACCTTCTGCCCACATCCTCTCCTTCCCCTGACCCAGCACCTCCCCGCCATGCCCACTCACCTTCTTACCACCTATCTGCATACTCACCTATAAAGGCGAGCTGACATAAAATTCAGGATATGAATAAACATGTTGTGGGGATAAAATCTCACTCATTTTTAATTTCTTGCCACATTCTAAGACGTAAAGTAACCTTTCCCGGGATGGAACACGAATGTGCCCTGTTCATCCCAGGCAGTGGATCAAGTAATTGTATTTCTGAGGATGAAAACTGCCTTACTGGGAAAGTAAAGATAGTTTTTTTTGTATTTGAAGATTTGGGCTCATGTTTAATCGGTAAGAGTCAAGCTTCTTATTGATTGGGCCATTAAAGCCTTTTGTGAGGGAAAATAAAGAAGTCTGAGCTTTTGGATAAAGCAGAAAATGGAGTGAAGTGAGGGAGGTTCAGAAGAAAGGGGATGTAGGGAGAACGGAGCCCTGAGCCAGGAGGATGTTCTACTATGGCCAGGGTGGACCAGGAAAGGGACCCAGAAAAAGCCCTCCATGAAGAGGTTATCATAGACATGTTAGCAAATATTTTTCCCAGTTGGAAGAAGAGATTTTCAAGATAGGTGGTTGGCCAGGGAGATTTAGAGTCACGCATCTCAGACTGGTAGTCTCAGATGCCCATACAAACTGGGGATTTGGAAAGGATATTCATACAGGAGATCATGTTCTGTGACAGTGTTTTCCATAAGATAAAATGCATTTCTATTATGAGTGTTATTCTAAACTAGAAAGAATGGATAGTGAGTGTCGACAGTGGCAGGGCAGGGCTTGGGTGTGGAGAGGGGTAGGTAGCAGCTGGGGGAAAGGGTCAGGCTTTGGGGAATACCAGAAAATAAGAACACAAAAAGAACGGTAGCAGCAACAAAGTTATTAGCAACCTTAAATACAGAAAGATCATTTTGCCAAAGTACAATTCAGATAAAAACTGGACAAGTTATTTTTAAGTATTCAAGACAACTAGAGTCATTGATCCAGAGCCTGTTTTTCACATCCTTATGCTGGAATTCATTTCGGTATGGTTTTATTTTTTTAAATATATACCTATTTTGTTTATGCTTGTTTTTTCAGACCTGCGAATTTTATATTCATGGATAAAAGAAAGCTGACGATAGGATCAGTGATTCATCACAGATAATTATTGAGAAACTAACCATGGAGACCAAGGACAGAGCTGGAGGATTCAGTGGGGGAGGGGCGATACAGAGGGAGGGAAGGATCTAAGTGTTTATTTTTTTTTTTTCTTTTGTTTCTTTTTATTTCTTTCCATTTATTTTTATTAGTTGGAGGCTAATTACTTTACAATATTATAGTGGGTTTTGTCATACATTGACATGAATCAGCCATGGATTTACATGTGTTCCCCATCCCGATCCCCCCTCCCACCTCCCTCCCCATCCCATCCCTCAGGGTCTTCCCAGTGCACCAGCCCTGAGCGCTTGTCTCATGCATCCAACCTGGGCTGGTGATCTGTTTCACCCTTGATAGTATACTTGTTTCAATGCTATTCTCTCAGAACATCCCACCCTCACCTTCTCCCACAGAGTCTAAAAGTCTGTTCTGTACATCTGTGTCTCTTTTTCTGTTTTGCATATAGGGTTATCGTTACCATCTTTTTAAATTCCATATATATGTGTTAGTATACTGTATTGGTCTTTATCTTTCTGGCTTACTTCACTCTGTATAATGGGCTCTAGTTTCATCCATCTCATTAGAACTGATTCAAATGAATTCTTTTTAATGGCTGAATAACATTCCACTGTGTATATGTACCATAACTTTCTCATCCATTTGTCTGCTGATGGGCATCTAGGTTGCTTCCATGTCCTGGCTATTATAAACAGTGCTGCGATGAACATTGGGGTGCACGTGTCTCTTTCAGATCTGGTTTCCTCGGTGTGTATGCCCAGAAGTGGGATTGCTGGGTCATATGGCAGTTCTATTTCCAGTTTTTTAAGAAATCTCCACACTGTTCTCCATAGCGGCTGTACTAATTTGCATTCCCACCAACAGTGTAAGAGGGTTCCCTTTTCTCCACACCCTCTCCAGCATTTATTGCTTATAGACTTTTGGATAGCAGCCATCCTGACTGGTGTGTAATGGTACCTCATTGAGGTTTTGATTTGCATTTCTCTGATAATGAGTGATGTTGAGCATCTTTTCATGTGTTTGTTAGCCATCTGTATGTCTTCTTTGGAGAAATGTCTGTTTAGATCTTTGGCCCATTTTTTGATTGGGTCATTTATTTTTCTGGAATTGAGCTTCAGGAGTTGCTTGTATATTTTTGAGATTAATCCTTTGTCTGTTTCTTCATTTGCTATTATTTTCTCCCATTCTGAAGGCTGTCTTTTCACCTTGCTTATAGTTCCCTTTGTTGTGCAAAAGCTTTTAAGTTTCATTAGGTCCCATTTGTTTATTTTTGCTTTTATTTCCAATATTTTGAAAAATATGGAACGCTTCATGTTATTTGCGTGTCATCCTTGCGCAGGGGCCATGCTAATCTTCTCTGCATCGTTCCAATTTTAGTACATGTGCTGCGGAAGCGAGCACCGGACCTAAGTGTTTAAAAGGGAGACTATGGTAAATGCTGAAGACTAGTCCATTTAACGTCTTTCTCAGGGGATTTTTCCTGAGCATGAGGTGAGGCAGGAGGCAAACATTTGGAGCCAGTCTATGTCATAAGGAAAAGTCATGACAAGATACGGTTTCCTTTTACGGCTATGATTCCCCTACAGGTAGATGGGGGCGCTTTAGACCTAGTGAGGCTAGACTTAAGCAAGGCACTTGACAAAGTCTAAGTTCTGTCCTTGTAATCAAGTCAGGGAAAAAGCAGCAGCAGTGGCAAAAGCTAATCCTTAGACTAGTGCTGAAACAGTTGCTTAAGAGTAGCCTAGGAAGCTGTTAAATGTCCGAGATGCCTGTGCCACGGCCCTTTAGGCCCTGGAGTGAATTCCAGAAGTCAGGTTTTGGTAAGCTCCCCAGATGATTCCCATGAGCAGACAGGCATGACATCTCTGAAGGAAGCTGACTGACAGACCAGAGACAAGCTGAAGAGAGATGTCCCAAGGTTCCATGCGTGTTCCATTCCAGTCAACACTCTCATCAGTATCTCAGATAAGAATGAGAAGTTTATCACATTCAAGGATGAGGTGAAACTGGACAAGATGGCAGAATTAGCATCCAAAATGATTTCCGCCTAAGTTTGACAAGATAAAAACCTAAGGTTATGTTAAAATAAGATTGTCAGTAAAATTTTCATGTCACCTACAACTTCAAATCACAGGGGAGACCTCCAAAATTCATCTTATTATTTGTAATTTTAGAAAGTCAATGAAAAATAATGCAGGGATCTGGTCTGGTCAGAAGTCTTTCAGCCTGGGCAGGGAGATGATTGTATATAGATAGATGCTGGGAGACAAAGAATCAACCATGAGGTCAATTTGGCACATGAATGGGGAGTTAATAGATTTCTATGAGCAGACTCAGGAAAAAAGACGTAATGTGTGTGACTTGAATCCAAAAATGTAGATACATGGCACATCAGTCTTAAAGTTATGGAATCAAGTATTAAAAAGGTGTATTGCATTTCATCAAGGTCTTGATTAAACACTCTAGTTATTAGTTAACTAGGATGCTACTTGTCCTCCTTAAAAGGTAAGCATCTTTCAGTCTCAGAATTGAAAACTGAGTAGAGAAATATCTTAGAAAATTAAAACCCAATAATACTAATATTTTTGCATCAAGAAAATTTAAAATTCAATATTTTACATACTTATGTTTGGGAATTGCATTTGAATGACAGCTTTGTAATTTCAATGTAAATTGTCTAAGTAATTGATTCAGATGTCTGGTTTGCAGTGGAATTCTTACTAACTATATAATACAATATTTCAACACTTAACTCAGGGTTCATGATATTTATAAACTCAATTTATTAGATTTATATGAAATAATTAGTACTTGGAAAGTCTGCCAATCAGGCAATCAAATTAAATGGAAATAAAATATATTATATTTATATATGCAATGTAAAATATGTGAAAGTATTTAATTAACTAGTTTTAAATGGATCAAATATTGTTCAAAGGCCTTTAGAGTAACTGCTAAAACTGCTAGGCACAACTTAATAGCAGGATTTATAAACTGAATTTAGAACCTGAGGAAGAATGAGGTTATTAAAAAGTAGTGACTTTACTACAAGCAATAAATGCTGGAGAGGGTGTGGAGAAAAGGGAACCCTCTTACACTGTTGGTGGGAATGCAAACTAGTACAGCCACTATGGAAAACAGTGTGGAGATTTCTTAAAAAACTGGAAATAGAACTGCCATATGACCCAGCAATCCCACTTCTGGGCATACACACTGAGGAAACCAGATCTGAAAGAGACACGTGCACCCCAATGTTCATCGCAGCACTGTTTATAATAGCCAGGACATGGAAGCAACCTAGATGCCCATCAGCAGATGAATGGATAAGGAAGCAGTGGTACATATACACCATGGAATATTACTCAGCCGTTAAAAAGAATTCATTTGAATCAGTCCTAATGAGATGGATGAAACTGGAGCCCCTTATACAGAGTGAAGTAAGCCAGAAAGATAAAGAACATTACAGCATACTAACACATACATATGGAATTTAGAAAGATGGTAACTATAACCCTATATGCAAAACAGAAAAAGAGACACAGAAGTACAGAACAGACTTTTGAACTCTGTCAGAGGTGAGGGTGGGATGTTTCGAAAGAAGAGCATGTATATTATCTATGGTGAAACTGATCACCAGCCCAGGTGGGATGCATGAGACAAGTGCTCGGGCCTGGTGCACTGGGAAGACCCAGAGGAATCGGGTGGAGAGGGAGGTGGGAGGGGGGATCGGGATGGGGAATACGTGTAAATCCATGGCTGATTCATATCAATGTATGACAAAACCCACTGAAATGTTGTGAAGTAATTAGCCTCCAACTAATAAAAAAAAAAAGAAAAAAAAAAAGTAGTGACTTTAATAAAGTGAATATCAATCTTTGAAAACAAAATCAACACCTGAATAGTCTTTTATACATAGACAAGCTAGCCTTGAGTGAACCAAAATCTCACATCAGCTTGTCCAAAGTTGGGATGGCCCAGCAGCAAGTGTGAAAATGATGAAGGCTGGAGGCTGAGTTCTTGAAGCTCCACTGGTCTCAGGACGCTGAGTCTGCTGAGAGCGGCTACAGTCTTGGGACTGAGCAGAGAGGTCCGTGTTCAGAGAGGGAGCCCGTCACTTCCCTCCACTGACCTCCACAGGTCAGTTCCCTTGGCGTATCCTCCTCACTCTTGGAAACCTATCTCTAGAACCAACTGTTGCCGGCTGTCCTGAGCCAGTTTGATCATTCACTGAGGTTCTTTTTAGTTTGGTTTTGTAGATAATGCAGATATTTTAGCAGATAACAGAAATGGGTGAGATTAGTTGTCTCCCTACAAAGTCACTACTAAGTTATAATGAAAGCAGGTCTCCAAACAAATTCTTCCACATGTCTATCAGACATCTAATAAGCAAACATCTATCAGTAAATAAGCACAAAACAGTTCATACAATCTATCCTTTTATGTCATCTGACCATACTTTTCAAGGAGAAGTTTCTAGAGGCAGATTCAACAATATTTTAGTGGCAGAAATCTGTACTTCTTATGGAGGAGCTAGCTTCCAAAACTGACAGGGCTCTTATGAAGGCATGGGCTCAGACCCGTGAGGCAGCTTAGCAGGAACTAAAAAAACCTTGGGCTTAAATATTGGCTGTCCCCATTCCCAACTTGGGAATTTTACATAATCTCTTCTGCCTTCCATTTCTTCATCTATAAGGCAGGGATAATTAAAAAAAAAAAAAAAAAACTACCTATTTTTAAGGTTGCTGTGGGAACTAAAGGCAATAATGCATATAATGTACATAGTGTCAAATAGCCAGCACTAATGAAATATAAACTATTATTGTCATTGTTCTGTGTAATTACAGAGGGAGAACTAGAGGTTATGGGTAAGAATGAGAAATAAGAAAATAGTCAACTCAAAAAAAGAATTTTCTGGCAATTATAGTATTATAAAGATAGATGAAGCTATCTTCTGCTGAAATAAATTCCTGCCAAGGTCAGTATTCAAGATGAAACTGTCTGTGGACTTATCAGAGGTTTATCTGAGCTTTCTAGAGGAGATTCCTGCTGAGGGTGGAAGATCAGATACAGAGAGGTCTCTGTCCTCTCCAGCAACAGATTCTGTAATACTGGCCCCTTTTCCTTTCTTGTAGGTGTAATTTAGACATGATTATCCACGGCTGGTCACAGAAGGGTTCTCTAGCCTTGCAGTTTTACAGATTGAGAAGGTTGGTCTGGAGAAATCACTTTTTCTTAATTTCTAACTCTGTCCTTTTTAAGAAAAATGGTGAAATGCTCTTCTGCTGCACCTTTATTCCCGTTACAAGCACTGTAATTTCCTGCTTTCATGTTTTTTCAGGTGAACCAAACATCCACCAGTCTGACATTTCCCATTCTCCACTTGACAGCAGTAGTCACACACACCCTCAAACAACCCTCATTCTCTATTTGTTTTAAAAGATACAATAGGACCTTGTTTCTGGGATTAAGATTGTGCCCTGGGCTATTTCTCTAGCTTCCTGCCATTTGTATTTCTATGCCATTTGATTCTTGCATGATTTTTGTATATTTACCCACCCCTGGACCCCTTCTCTCCTCTGAGAAAGACTACAACTAGCTCTTTATTTAGGAAGTTCCTGCTCTAATGCCTCTATCTGTACAGACATCACTTCCTGACTTCTCCCAGGCTTAAATCATGTATGGTCCCCATCTCTGACCTTGCCCAGTTATGTCTGCTCATTCTCCCCATTTCTTGGTTATCAGTTCAGTCTCTCAGTCGTGTCCAACTCTTTGCAACCCATGGATTGCAGCACACCAGGCCTCCCTGTCTATCACTAACTCCTAGAGCTTACATTTCACCTCAGAATTTCCCTAACACCCAAATCTGTCACTTTTACTCCACGTTTTAAAAAATTACAATCAATTTTTAACCAGCTCATGTTTCCTGTGCCCATTGCTTCACGCATGAAGAGTCAGAGGAATCCCTTGATTCTTGATGAGTAGACTAATCATAAAATAATACAAATGATTTGTAAACATTTAAAAATGTTCAGCCTCCCTAATATGAAAAAAAAATAAGCCAGCAGAGGCAATGAAGTACTTTTTTACTCTTACAAAATGAGTTGATAGGAAACCAGGCAAATACTGCAAATCTGGTGAGTATACCCTAGGACAGGCACCTGTGCCTACCCTGTTGATAAGAGTGTAACTTGATACCAGTTTTTGAGAAAGCAGTTTGGCAAAATATAATACGGAAACACGACCATATATACTTTTGGGGACAAAGAGGTTCATCACAGCATTATTCAGAGTATGTAAAATAAGGTAATAGATAAGAAAGTTTGCCATAACTGGATATTTTGCAGTCATTCAATGTTTTTTTATTCCTCTACTTTTTAAATTAAACTTTTTATTTTGAGATCATTGTACACTCACATGCAGTTGGAAGAACTAATGCAGAGGGATTTTATGTACTCTTTACCCAGTTTGCAAAACTGCAGCACAGTATCACGATCAGAATGCTGACGTTGAGACAGTTAGGATGCAGAAGGTTTCCATCAATATAAGGATCCTCCATGTTGTACTTTTAATCACTTGATCATTCCCATGCCCTCTTTTTAGCCCCTTATCTGTTATCTCTTTGTCCACTTTTTGCTATTTCAAACAAGTTATATAAATAGAATCATACGGTACATAAGTTTTTGGGATTGGTTTTTTTTTCACTCAGCCTAATTCTCTGGAAATTCATCCATGTTGTTGCATTTATCAATAATTCATTTCTTTTTATTCTATGAGTAGTATTCCATGATATGGGTATACACAGTTTGTTTAGCCAGCCCTTTGAAAGGCATCTGGTTTGTTTTCACTTTGAGGGAATAATGAATCAAGCTGCCGTAAACATTCAGGCTTAGGTGTTTACATGAACAGAACTTTGCATTTCTCAAGAGATGTGCAATTGCTGGGTCATACGTTAGTTGCATGTTTAATTTTTTAGGAAACTGCCAAACTGTTTTCCACAGAGACTGAACCTTTCCACCCTCCAGCAATGTATGAGGGATGCGGTTTTTCCTCACCCTCATCAGCATTTGATGTTGGCACTATTTTTATTTTAGTTATTCTGATAGGTGTATAGTGGTATCCCATTGTGGTTTTCATTTGCATTTCTCTAGTGGCTAATGATGTTGAATAATCTTCAAATCTTATTTGCCATCTATATATTGTCTATGTTGAAATTCTTTTCATGCCTTTTGCCATTTTCTATTTGGATAGCTTGGTTTTTTACTATTGCATTTTTAAAATCTGAGATATAAGTAATATATCATAAGACTCATCCTTTTAAGATGTACAATTTAGTAGTTTTAAGTACATTCAGAAGATTGTATAACCATGGCACTTTATGTAATTCCAGAACATGGTAATCACTCATATTTATTAGCAATCACTTTCCATTCTCTCCTTCCTCACCCCTGGCAACTTCTAATCTACTTTCTATTTCTCTGCATTTGCCTATCTGGGATATTTAATATAAATAAAATCATATAATATATAACTTTATGTGACTGATTGGGTATAAGGTGTTCAAGGTTTATCCATATTGTAGATGTATCAGTGTTTCATTGCTTTTTTTATTGCCATACAGTATTAAATTGTATGGATATATCACATTTTGCTTGGCTAGTCATCAACTTATGGACATTTTTAGCGAATATGAATAATGCTGCCATGTACATTTGTTTGTGTACACATATTTTCAATTCATTGGCTATACACCTAGGTGTAGGACTGATGAGTAACATGCAGGTTCTACATTTAACACTGTGTTACATTCCCAACAGCCACTTATGAGCATGTAGGAAGTATAAAGATTAAGGAAGAGGCTCTGCCATCTCAGACAAGCTATTTCACTGTGGGCAACTAATTATTCCTGAGCCGAGATAACGATTCTGACCTCGCATCGCATCATTGCAGAGGAGCCACATGTGAAATGATATAAGTGACAGTCACTCAAGTGTCCTACACAGACAATGAGCAAGCGGCTATTTTTCACACTCTTCCCAGGAGCTGCTACCACACTTTTTAAATGTCCCTTGGAGCCAGTCCTCCTCCACAAGAACGCACATCAAATGCTCTCTCATTATCACATCTGACAAAGCAGATCCTAGCTGTTAATGACAAATTAGAGCATACCAGTTACCCTTCTCTCTAAGAAAGCGGTGCGCCTCAGCTCTGCAGGGAACACTTGTTTTTCGGAAGCTAGCTTTGGGATTTGGAGGAGTGAGCTGGGGAGGTGGTTCCCGCAGAGGCCTGAGGAAGTACCCTTGCTTGCTCCCCTCTCCCAGATATCCAGAATCTTCGGCACAAACGGCCCGGGGAGAGGAGGGGACAGGAGGAGGCCTAGGGCCTCTGAGAAAAGCCGTGATCGTCTCCTGTCTTCTCGTGGCCCAGAGAGAGGCCCGGGGAGGAGACCAAGGAGGCTTGGGAGCAGGGCACATGTGGCCCAGCAGCAGCTACTGGGTCAGTAACGGGCCCCGGGGCCTCGGCTGAGCCACATCACAGGTCACCCTCATGGCCCGCGTGCCACGCGGTGTGTCCTGACGGGGCCTCCGCCCTGGAACCTTCCCAGACCGCGGCTACCATTTTTCAAAAGGAGCTGGGTCAGCCACAAACAAGGGTTCTTGTAAGAGGGCAATAGGGGTGGTGAAAGCTCCAGAAAACGGATCCCAAGGAAACTGGCTAAAGGAACGGAGGCAGTTCTGCCTGGAAGAGCAAAAGGCAGAGGAACGGGACACGAAAGGCTGTTGTGCTGAAGGAAAGAGCCCCCTTAGTCTCTAGGGGGCCAAAACCCCCTAGGACCAAAGGGTGGGTGGAAAGTAAGAGATGTGTTAGGCTCAAAAATGTTCCAACTAATAATTAAAGCTGTCCAACTTGAAGGAGTCACAAATTAATGCATTCTTAAAATGCTCAATTCCATGAGGCTTTCACATACCCACGTGTCTCTCAGTGAAATAGCTAAGCTGTTAATGGCACTGTGTACCATGAGAAGGAATAGATTAATTGCGTATTGCCTCTATGTAGCTATGCTCAGAGGTAAGCCTAATGGACACACAGGATAAAAGAAAAGAGATCCTATTTTTCTCCTCTAAGGTTCTATGGGCTTTGCTCCAGGGCTGCTGGGGTCCCAAGGACTCGAGGATTGGAAGCCTGCGGTACAATCCCACTTCTCACCGACCCAGGTCCCCTTCTCCTGTGACCACTGACGCAGCTGGACAGAGATATACAGAAGTGTTTAAAAGACTCTGAAAGAAAAGGATTATCACTAGAGAGATTTGACCTTGAAAATCAAATGAATGAAGTAAAGGCTCTAAGGATAATTACCGACGCAATGAACTTGCAGCCCAGGAAGACCGATCTCTGAGAACTTCCTCCTGTCTCCCTGTGCAGTCAGGGGATCAGGGGACCAGGTAGTCTCGATCTTTCTTTCCTTTCCCCCTCAAAGTTCATTCCTGTTGTGTTCCCTGGGAGTCTTGTTTCCTGAAGCGCACTAAGTTCATGGCCAGCAAACTTCAAGGCTTCTCCGTGCAGAATAATGGGAGGATTCAGGCATTGTGGCGGGGTGAGAAGTATTTCTGGCCAAAAGTGAGCTCCTCAAAGCCCAGGATAGAGGTGGTTATCTAGTTCAGAGATGTTAAAATATGTTTGTTCTAATAAAAGAGAGACTCTTGGGAGTTCCCTGGTGGCCTAGTTGTTAGGAACTGGTGCTTTCACTGGGGAGGCCTGAGTTCAATCCCCAGTCAGGGAACCATCCCACATGCTGTGCAGGGTGGCCAAAATGCAAAAAAATTAAAATTAAAAATTTGGAAAAGAGAATCTTAATAGAGTATTTCCATCATGCAATTTCTAAGTTAACAGTAGTTTTTCATCCTAAGTTTAAATACTTTCAAAGGTTATAATTTGAAATATATTGTAAATGTTTCTGTTCTAACATAAAAGTTGAATTTCTTTCATAAATGTATGCAATCAAATCTAAACACCATGGCAACGGATAATCCATAGCTTCATTTTTAAAAACAAGCTTTTAACTTGCAGAAATTGATTTTTTTTCATGAACTTAAATTTTTATTCCAGTTCCAAGAGTTGTAATTAATAAAATTTTTATAAGACTTTATTGATCACCCAGCACATTTATCTGCAGTAAAAAAATGTATCTAAATTTAGAAACTTTTATGTTCTGTGATCATAAAACTGTAAGCATTAAAACAAGCTGGTTTTATGAATTAGCGTCATTAGCAATTCACTACTAACTAAAACTAAATAAAGATATTTATTATTAAACACAAAAGTTGAAATTAGAATGAAAATACACCTTAAAAAGATGATTAATTTTTTCAATTAGTTCAAGCATCTGTAGATGAATATTACTTAATGCTAAAATGAGACATGGGTTATCAATTCTATTTCTTTTTGTATGTTTTTAAGCTGTAAACTGTAGGAGCTGAAAGTGTTTTATGATAGTAATATAATTTAACTCTTTGAACTCCTTCCATGTTATATGCCAAAATTCATATGATGATCTACTATCAAAATATATCTTTGATCTTCTTTCACCTGACAACTTGATTAGGTCCTTCTGCATTTTTTTTTATAAGTGGCGAGTTGGAAAGCACCCTGACTTGCAAAGGGATTTGTCCTCATCATTAAAATCTAATTCACTTGCTCAGTTTCTGGGAAGAAAGATCTTTGCAAAGATTTATCAAATGATTTCTAATTATGTTGTAACACTTTCACCTAAACCCACCTTTTAAAATCCCATGTCTTCAGAAATGAAAGGAATAATAGATAGATATTAATTTCATTACACTTCTGTTAAAACAATGCTTTTTGATCAAATATTTTTATGATATCTCTTGCCTTAACCATATTATCATTACCTTAGAGTTGCAGATTTAGCCCATTAACAGAACTTGTCCATCATAAACATCTTTGGCAGAGCCAGTCTTCACTGTCAAACCTTATTAGTCAAATCAGATATGCTCTCTGTAGAAAAAAACCTTGAATTCACTTTACAATTCAGATAGTTATTTCGAGGATTATTATAAAAAATGAATGAGAATTAAGTCTATATTGTGAAACTGACCACTGAAACCAATCATAATTAAAATGATATGAACCTAAAATAATTAATTATTCCATATTTAAATAAGTTATAAAAATAAAATTATCCATACACTTTCTTCAATCAAGTAAGAGGAATGATGAAAGGCATGACATGTCTCTAGTAAAACTGAATGAGGCTATTGAATGCTGCTGATTGACTTTGGAGGATAAATAAGAACTGGTGAAAAAATGAGAAGCACCACAAATAATAGAAGGGTTTTAAGCTTCTAATAAGTCTAGCAGCACACTAATATTTTTAATGATGTTATGAAAAACATATTAAACATTTTATAAGATAGGATATGATGAGAATTGACTATAATTGAAACAAATTATATATATATATATATTTATATATATATAATTGAAACAAGTATTTTATGCTATGGTTTGATACCACAGGTTTTGACAGTTTTATTAACTAATGCACATCAAGTCTGAGAGAGACCATATGAAAATTTTTTAATCCTTGAATTTTATCCATTTTATCTTGTAAAAATTGAGTATTTTCAAAAGGCATCCTGATTACATTTAAAATAATCAGCAATGCAAACTTATACTGCTGTAGCTGTTCTGGGTTACTTTCTTCCCAGGTTAAGAAATATCCTAGGGATGAGTATGGAAACCAGTGGGGGAAAAAATGCTTAAAATCACATGAACAAGCCATTTTGGGTATTCAGTGTTTCCTACTGATTTTCTCTTTGCTTCCCCCTCTTAGGACTCTCTCTTAACAGCAAGGCATTTTTTGACAAGAGTCAGGAGGAGAAAGCATTAAATAAAAATTGTCATTATTTCCATCCCTGCATTTTACCAATATTATCTGAATTCTGAAATCCCATGAATCCAAACACCTCATTTCTATGTTTTCTAATCTATCACTTTGAATGTGTGTATACGAAGGGAAAGCCCAAAGCATAATGAATTTATGATTAATCGTTAAAGCAACCTTCCTCTTTGCCATATCTGCGGTTTTTGTGTCATATTAAAGACAACGTATTATATTAAGAATTCGGATATGTGAGACCTATATCTTTTTTAAAATAATGTGGAGAGGACTATTATAAACATAGGCTCGTTCTCAGCAGAACAATCTTAGTTAAGAGTCCAGTGTGCATAGAGGATCTAGAAACGAGTTTCCTTAAAACTACCTATGAGCATAGACTCCTGGGAAAGACTTCACATGCCCTGAGGTACATAATACCCTGGTTTGAAGACCATGCATTTTTCAGACCTATAGTAGTCTAACCTGACCCAGTCCAGGGTGTTTTAGCCTGGGACTCTCAGTCACTGGGGGAGGGTTTTTCAAAAGTTGAGAAGAGAGCCTGGAGCTGCAAAGGGACCTGCAGCAGCCCTGTCTGTTTCCAGTCTGGCCTTCACAACTATCAAAGATCTTAGAGGGTCCTCTGACCATTTGTGGGTGCATCTCTGAAATTAGAAGATTCCTGTTGCAAACTCAAGTGCCAACAGAGTGAGGCAGGGGAGGTAAACGAACAAAGCAGACGGTACGAGATGAGCAGGGTGAGGACTGGATGTGTGAGGGGCTATGCCTCATCAGAGACGGAGGCTGCTACTCAGCTCTCATTTTTCAAGGGAAGCCCCAAACCTGCATTTTCATGTGAAATCTTCCAACTTGTAAATGGTGGAAATTAAATCAACATTTTCATAAAACACATTTTATAGGCAAAACAAGTCTGCAGGTCCTATCTAGTCCATGGTTTTTGGTTAGCAGTCTCTGCGCAAAGTCCACAGGGTAATATTTTTACCTCTAGAGAGAGAACAAAGCACAGTCTTTAATCAGAGTTTGGGTCTCCTGCTCTGACTCTGGCTAGTGCTCCAGTTTCTTAGCTCCACATCAGCAGCTTATTCAGTTCAGTCCAGTCACTCAGTCACATCCAACTTTTTGGGACCCCATGGACTGCAGCCCGCCAGACTTCCCTGTCCGTCACCAACTCTTGGAGCTTACTGAAACTCATGTCCATCAAGTCGGTGATACCATCCAACCATCTCATCCTCTGTTGGCCCCTACTTCTCCTGCCTTCAATCTTTCCCAGCATCAGGATCTTTTTCAGTGAGTCAGTTCTTCACATCAGGTGGCCAAAGTATTGGAGTTTCAGCTTCAGCATCAATCTTTCCAATGAATATTCAGGACTGATTTCCTTTAGGATGGACTGGTTGGATCTCCTTGCAGTCCAAGGGACTCTCAAGAGTCTTCTCCAACACCACAGTTCAAAAGTGTCAATTCTTTGGCATTCAGCTTTCTTTATAGTCCAACTCTCACATCCATATATGACTACTGGAAAAACCATAACTTTAATAACCCTGAACAAGTTGTAGCTGATCTTCACAACATGGATCCTGCAAATTTATGTTGAAATGCATAGTTAATTATCTAGTGTTTCAAGCTTCATAGGGAACAAGGGAGTAGTCATCATCAAACCCAAGCCATTGAGTTGGATGGAACTTTAAACATCATTTATTCTAGCGTCCTTGTTTTGATAGTTTCCGATAACATTTTCTAAATATTCCTTTCAGAGTCAATAGCACTTGGGTTAAGAAACAGTATTATAGCTCCTGGATGCGCTCCTCTTCTGCCTTCAGTCTCTGGAGCTCCAAGGATTGCAAAACATCAATCAAAGAAACAACTATGAGTCTGCTATCAGCCATTCTCACTTTCAGCCCTCGGCCTACAATTACCCTGAGGCTTTAACTTCAGATGGTGCGCTGGTTTTCAAATGTGTCCACAAATATTTTGATACTCCTCCCTTCAGGAGGTAGAGCTTAATTCCCTCTCCGTGACTGTGAGCTATACTTAGTGACTTCTAATGAATAGAGTATGATGGATGATGGTGACTTCTGAGAACAGGTCACAGGCATTATGGCTTGCTCCCAGCTCTCTCTTAAATTACTCACTGTGGGGAAAGCCAGAGGTCATGAGCACACTTGAGTGGCCCTGTGGAGAAGCCCATGTGTGGGAGAACTGAATTCTCCTGCCAACAACCATGTGAGCAAGCCACACTGGGAGCTGATTCTCCAGCCCTGGTTAAGCCTTCAGATAATTGCAGCCTGCTGACCTCTTGACTGTAAACCCAGAAGAAATGCTGTGCCATAACCACTAGCTCAGCTGCTCCTGACCCCTGACCAACGGAATCCAGGAGACAAAAAACTTCTGCTGTTCCAAGGTGTCAAGTGCGGTTGTTATGTGGCAAAAGATTAACATAGAGGGGCATAAAGCAACCCAGACTACCATCCCCCTGGCCTGGTCTCATCACGTTTTCTGTTCTGAGTTTAACAAGAGCAAGAAGGCAAGATGTAACCCCTCACAGCTGTGATAACACATATAAGTGATGGGAGCCTCCTGAGTGAGGAAAATAGTAACATTATAAGATGAAAGGTAATTGTATTTGAAGAGCACTTCTCTTACATTTAGAAGTACTTACCTCCGGTGGGATTACCAAAACAGTGTAGCCCCATTTAACAATTTTCTTCCAAGTTGAGAAGATTCCGATGATCTGATAGGCAATTCTGCCCTAAAGCTCCTTTCTCTTAATAAGATTAAACGTTAAGATAAAATAAGGATCTTGACCAAAATCTGAGATATGCATTAATTTCAAAAGCAACTCCCCAATTTAAAAGTCCCTCCTGACACAAACAGAGGTGTCAAGAACCAAGATTCCCCAGACAGCATCTGATCCCCTTTCTCCAAAGCCTGAACTCCCAGCTTGGGGCAATGCTATCTTTGGCTCCTCTCCGGTCTCTCTCTGGCTCTTAGACATCTGCTTCTTAGCCCGTTCTGCTGAAACCCAAATAGCTAGGTAGTAGGGTTTACTACCAGTCAATTTAACAACTTGTATTAATATGTATACCCAACTGAAGTTTCACTGATAATAGATGAGGAAGGACCAGCTGGCATTTCTCATACACAGGGAGAGAATAAATTCCCTGAATTGTTGGGTTTCAGCATCTCAGGACACCTCCAGAAGGTTCTGGTGATGCTTATCTTATCATTTGCTAGATTACAGGTAGCTGGGTACATATGAATTCAAGACTTAAAATTCTATCTCAAAATTCTACCCACTTACAAGACTTTTCTTATACGTTTATACACTTTTGTGAGTATTTGCAAATATTCCATGAAGAAGCAAGGTTAGGTATCTTTTGGTATGGGTTAAAAATCCCACAGAGTAAGTCTTTATGGCAAGGGCAAAAAAGAATGTTTTGAGGTGTGAGGGAGTGCACTGAAAGAGCAAAACAAAAGTGCAGAAATAAAAGGGTCTTGGTTTAATTCTCCTTTGTATCCATAGGCAGCTCTACAAATACCATCCTAATGAGCCGTTGCCTAGGCCCTCATCTCATAAAACCCTCAGAAGGCAAAAATGCATGAAAGGCAGAGCTGATTCTCTCTCTTTTGATATTTGCCCTTGGATCTACTTTTGGGTCTCTGAGAGCACATGAATTAACATGAGACAGTGAAAGTATTCAAAAGTAGGCCTTTCCAATGATGAGCCAAGCCAGTTACCATACAGCTTGCATATTTATTGAACAAATACTACTAAAATAGCTAAAATACATTGGGTACTTGTCGTGAGTGCATCAGTAAAGATCACATTGTTACAAAAGCCTGCATATTCAGCAGTACACAACTGCAACTCTACGTAAATGCCACAGATGCAGAATACTGTTTTCTTGCTCTATTTACACAGCGGATACACCTACTCTAACAAAGGAGGTAGGGGGGAAATGCACAGGAAACTCAGGCCAATGGGGAGCGAGAAGAGAAGGAAGAAGTGCAGCGCATGCGTCAGTCGATGTGTAACAGTCAGAAGCGGAACAGTTCAGAACGAAGCCTGCCCTGTCAAAGGAAGAGCTAAAAGACAGTTATATAAAAATCAAGGTGGGCTTTCAGACTGGCTAACACAACAACATTCCGTGAGTAGATGGTATTGTCTGATTGTATTTTTGTTTATCCATTTCATTGGGAGCAAGGACAAAAATGTAAAATCTACACCTTGCTTATCAGAACTGTTGAAAAAGAGTGCTCTGCCTTTTGAAAAAAAAGAATTTTTTTTTTTGGTAAAGACATTTTCTTCAACCTAATTTTTGGGAAAGGTGTAACTTTCATGTTCCTACTGAGATGCTAATTTGGGGGATTTCTTCCCCACCCCCCCCCCCCGCCCCCAGAGGGCATTTATAAAAAGGGGGAAAAAAAAAAGTTTGCCCCTTTCCCCCTGAATATTCTTTCAAATGAAAGAACCAAAAGAGACACCTAAAAACGCCTGTCAAATTATTGCTTTTCGTTCACTAAGTTAGGCAGGCGAGGCTACCGAAAGGAAGAGATTTGGTAAGGAAATTACAGTTTTGTGATTGCTCCCGCTTACAGGGACTGCGCGTCCGGGAGCGCCAGCCGGGGAGCCGGGGTCTCCTGCTCCGCGGTGGCAGTCGCTCAACCCCCAACGCTGACGAAGAAAGCCACACTGAAGACACGAGGAGAACAGGTCAATCCAGTCTAGAGAACGACATTCAGGGAAACAGAGTACCAACACCTTCTTAGAACATGAAAATAAAAAATAACTCCATCAGAGCTACCTCGCCAAGGAGCATGTTGAAAGTCCAAAATAGCACCATTCATCAGTGTCTCAGGTCCTGTGGCAGCATCTCGGTCACTTACCACAAGGAAACAATGAGTTTCAAACTACTTCTATACATCAAAAGAGTACATGGGTAAAATATAGAGATATACAGACAATTGATGAACATAAACTACTAGGCTTGTTACATCTAAATGAAAAAAAAAAAAAAAAAAAGGGGACTCTCAGCCTCTGCAAGAAGCAGTCAGGAGCTGTGTGAGTGAAAAGGCAGAAGTGGACCGGTTGTGTGAGAGCAGAGGGGGTTTGAGTTGTGGAAGACATTGTCGTAGCAAACCAGGCCTGAAGGCCCACCTGTAAGGGTTGTAAACGTGGATTCACAGTGTGAAATTCTGAGCGTTTTCACTTGAGTCAGAATGATTAAAAACTGGTTTGATGATACCTATTTGTCCACTGTAAAATCTCTAAAGCAAGGCTCAGAGTCCCGTAGTTTCTTCTTATACTTGATGATTTACACAGAAAAAAATCCCATATATGATACCATGACCTCATCAATACCCACACACCATATGTAATACAAATGGAGGTGATTAAAAAGAGTGGAGGTAACCGGTTCCTGGGGAGTGGAGTTCATTGCCGCCAAGGGGAGTCAGGGAGGCAGCCCCCATCTCGCCATCCTTCTTGCGGTTCACTTCCTTGGGGACAGGAAGTCTTCCCTGAAGAGCACACAGACAGACACACACAAAAAGAATCACACTGAGTCATGCTTTTAAAACCACTTGAACATTTTTGCTTCTTCCTCCCGACTTTTGTCCCCGAACTCCCAACATTTTGCAGAGTTTACATATTAAACACAGTTCACCTGAATGTAAATATTAGGTCTGTGAGGGCATGAAGTCATTAAACACTAGCTGCCTTGGCTGCAGTAGAATCAAGTGCTTCTCTAAGGGCTGAGCCCAGCCGTGTGGGAGGCAGCATTCCCCAAAGTCAGGTTTCTAAAAGCAGTTTCTGGGATCAAATATGGCTTGACAGAAGACCGGGTGAGAGGTTCCTAGGAGTGTTAATGCTTTTTTTTTTTTTAAAAAGAGTTGAATGACTGTGGTGGAAAGGGATAATTGTTTTATAATAGTTAAAGTATTTAAAGCATATCACAACTGCAACAAATAGAATTTGTGAACATTTTATTCTAGAAGCAAGTGGCCCAGGCCCTATAGGCCTTACAGTGAGAACCAAAAGTGGGTACTAAAGACAGGGGAGTGTTTGGGAGGGAACTCATGTGGGCTGGGGGTGGGCAGGCAGCAGCTGCAGAAGAGAGGAGACAAGAGGGAAACCAGGGCCAGAAGAGCGGGAGACTCAGCTAGTTGGGACTGACTGGGGCTCTTCTAGTCTATCCTCACAATCCTGATGAGTGAGGTTTTATGTATCCGACTAGGAGAATCCAAATACACTGTGACTGAGGACCCATTGAGCACCCACAGGGAGGAGATCCCCACCACAATCAAACAGCAGGAGGACAGGACAATGAGGCCCATCTGCCCAAGCAATGATACAAAATAAAGGTCTTATCACAACTAGATGTCATGCCCCACTCAGGAATGAAAACAGTGAACATATGACAAGAGTCTCTTTTAGCCTAACCGTTAAGTATAGGAATTTTCTTGAAAAAAAATAAATCCATTATGGTTTTAAAAGATCTGTTGGGATTTTTTTTTTTTATCTTTTTGTTAAGGCCACGTGTTCTAAAAGGATAGTTATAATAAGCCAATTTGACTGGATATAGGTATTGGGTTAAAGTGATAATCATGCTTTGTAGTCTACAAATTACCATATTTGAATCTTTTTAAGAAACTCAACATTCAAAAAACTAAGACTATGGCATTCGGTCCCATCACTTCATGGCAAATAGATGGGGAAACAATGGAAATAGTGACAGACTTTATTTTCTTGGCCTCCAAATCACTGCAGATGGTGACTGCAGCCATGAAATTAAAAGACACTTGCTCTTTGGAAGAAAAGCTATGACCAATCTAGACAGCATATTAAAAAGCAGAGACATTACTTTGCTGACAAAGATCCATCTAATTAAAGTTATGGTTTTTCCCATAGTCATGTATGGATGTGAGAGTTGGACCATAAAGAAAACTGAGTGCCAAAGAACTGATGCTTTTGAACTGTGGTGTTGGAGAAGACTCTTGAGAGTCCCTTGGACTGCAAGGAGATCCAACCAGTCCATCCTAAAGGAAATAAGTCCTGAATATTCATTGGAAGGACTGATTCTGAAGCTGAAGCTCGAATACTTTGGCCACCTGATGTGAAGAACTGACTCACTGGAAAAGACCCTGATGCTGGGAAAGATTGAAGGCAGGAGAAGAAGGCGACAACAGAGGATGAGATGGCTGGATGGCTTCACCAACTCAATGAGTTTGAGAAAGCTCCAGGAGTTGGTGATGGACAGGGAAGCCTGGCAAGGTGCAGTCCATGGGGTTGCAAAGAGTCGGACATGACTGAGCAACTGAACTTGAACTGAAGAATTCAGAAATCAGATACGTCCAAACAACTTGAAACCAAATTGTTCGGTTCACTCAGCAACCCCAGAGTGAACTAAATGTAACAGATAATTCAGTTTTAAGAAGTTTTACTTACCGTACAGTGTTCTCATATTACACATCTGTTTTATCTAAATTTTTTTTCAAAATCAGACTTTTAGAGCATGTAACATTTTCAGAATGTATATAAAATCTACACAGTATGTACTTTAATGTTCCAGGCTTAGTCTGTGATTTAGAGGTTGTTTTGGTATCATTAAATGCCAAAAGGGCCAAACCAGAAAGTTAAACTAAAATTTTACTCATCATTTACATGCCCTAAAGGATCCAGAAAAATATCCAAAAGCATTATTTCGAGCAATTCCTTTCTTTTGTGAAAATAATTTCAATTTTGAAATTTTGGCATGCAATCCCACTATTTAAAGAAGAAATCCTTTGAAACCCAATGTTTTTAAAATAATGTTTGTTTCTCCTCCCATATCAACCAGTGAGCATCATGGTTCAGGATATGACAAACAAGTTTTAGACAAATGAAGAATTCAATGCTAACTATCATAGGCCTAGAAAAGGAAATCAAAAGCTTGCAACACACTTCACTTAACATCATGGCTGGCCTTAAAACTGCCTACTTCAGACTTACTCTTAAGTGACTATACAGAACATCAGTTAGTCTTTATATATCTCAGTCTTACTACTCTCATATTTCCATGAAAAAAAAAATACAGCAAAATGGATGGGAGCTGGGTGGGAGCTGGGTGGGATATGGTTAATTTGGAAAGAAGTTCTTCCAGGAAAACAAAATTCTAAGGAGATTATTTCAGATTTGAATTTACCATTTTAGTATTTTTTTTTTCTCTCTTTCAAGACCCCCAAATATTCAGATGTGTCCTTCCTTCATTATTCAGGTTCTGCATGCCTACTATGGACTGAACAGTCTATAAGATTTTAAGGCAAGAGGGACAAAAGCAGTCCCTCCAGCCTGCCCTAAAATTAACATGCTATATGGGAGCCACCCAAGTAACTGGAGGACAGCAAAGCAGTGGTGACAAACCTTGCAGGGAGTTCTGATATGAGACACCATGGGGAGCTAAAGTTCTGTGCATCCTTCCTTTGGAGACTGGAATTCACTAGACTTCAGTCCCTACCTCCTATTCACTAAAAAAAAAAAGAGAGAAAGAAAGGAAAAAAGATATCTCTGCCCCCATTGAAGGAAGTTCAAGCTTCTGCAACAAGAGAAGGAGGTATTTCAAAGAGGAGACAGGAAGATGTCTTATTTCCACAAGTTAGACCTTGGAAGAATTTTATGCAAAAATTGTGCTATTTCCCTCCGTCATCCCCATATAATGGTCCCTATAGGACTGAGGAACTTGAGTAAACCAAAAGGCTGGAGGAGGAGATACAGATACGTGTCCAGGGGCCCCCAGAGACTGTGCTCCTGGGTGGCTCTCCCTGCCAATAATTGTTAGTACATGAGTCCCCCAATTACTCAATAATGTGTTTTGGGCCAAGTAAGCCAGGATTGTTTTTCTTATGATTATGCAAAGATGTACTTTTCCAGAAGGCAACAGCTAGAAAAAGGACAAATATATTATGCTTAAAATACTATTCATATATTTAGAGAGGAAAGAACTCAAAATAACAGAAGACCTGAATTCCAGGATCCACCAGCCCCCTGGAGCATATCTCAGTGCCAACAAGGCCTAGGACTCAGATGGCCTTTCAAGAGGAAACAGAGGCACTGTTGACCTCACTGAGGAATTTGGCCAGTCTTGCTTGTTTGGTTGATGCTACCAGTATCAAAGACATGAACTCAGGGCTCCTGAATGGGGCAGGCACTCATAAAAAGGCTATACTTCCCCTCATCCCTTCCATGATCACATCTTATCCTCAGCTACTCTGGGAAATTATGCCCTGAGATGGTCCAGCAAAGAATGTCTAGACTACTGCAACCCTGGTGGTGCAGTGGTGGGGTGTGAGTGTGTTTTAAATAAAGCACCTGTATTTTAGCTCACTTCCACTCCAACTCTACAAGATCAGAAAAAGTCTAGCCCAGGCAGGGACCAAATCATTTAGTTCACGTACTTTCTTGCCAGTGATTTCGACCTTGACCTTCAGAAATTCTCTGAGAGATTCAAAGTGATTTAGGACTGTTTTCTCTCAGTGCAAACTGCCAGTCGACATAATCTCTTTAACTAATGTCTGCCTGTCAGTAAAAGGTAGGAAATTGCTGAAACCATTAAAGGCAAGTAAGATAGTTTACCAAAGTTGAAATGACAGTAATAGCTGGGGAGTCCTCTCCATTGGTCAATTACACTTAAGAAATTTTTAAATGGGAATTGCATTTTCAATGGTCTCTATTTTTTTAAATTACAGAATCAACAGGTCAGTGGTAAAAAATACAATCATCCTTGCTTAAGGTCAAATTGAAATTTACCCTAACAAGCAAAGTTCAAAGGTATCTACAGTAAAAATTGGTAAATGTTTCTGTTGTTGTTTTGAAATACTGCTGAAAAAATAAAATGTAAATTTTACAAATTTTCTTACGGCAGAAAACTGTCACACTGAAAATGTCTGAGCAATAAAAGCATGTTAATAGAAAATACTTTTGGGCCTAAAACTTAGAAGAAAAAATATAGCAGCTTTTTAATATTCTTTCTGTTTTGTTTCATGGGTAATTTTATCAGATAGTCAGGTATTGTTACCAGAAAAAATTATCATCATCTACACTTTTAAGAGATCTTTTAGTTAGATATATTCATATTTGGATTTATCTATATCAGAATGGAACAAACAAATTAAAAAACCTGTAAAATGTATAGTTGACAAATTGGTTCCACAATTCTTAAGTGAAAATTTGCTTTGGACTTTGGGCATCAAGAAAGAAAGATATTATGAACTGTAAGAGTCACAGGATATCAGGATATTCTTTTTCTTTTTTTTGTACTACATGTTATTTCCAAGATGATAATAGGTTATGGATTATGGTATCAGGTTAATGGATTATTATCAGTTCAGTCGCTCAGTCATGTCTGACTCTTTGCAACCCCATGAATCGCAGCACGCCAGGCCTCCCTGTCCATCACCAGCTCCCGGAGTTTACCCAAACTCATGTCCATTGAGTCAGTGATGCCATCCAACCATCTCATCCTCTGTCGTCCCCTTCTCCTCCTGCCCCCAATTCCTCCCAGCATCAGGGTCTTTACCAATGAGTCAACTCTTTGCATGAGGTGGCCAAATTACTGGAGTTTCAGCATCAGTCCTTCCAATGAACACCCAGGACTGATCTCCTTTAGGATGGACTGGTTGGATCTCCTTGCAGTCCAAGGGACTCTCAAGAGTCTTCTCCAACACCACAGTTCAAAAGCATCAATTCTTCAGCGCTCAGCTTTCTTTATAGTCCAACTCTCACATCCATACATGACCACTGGAAAAACCATAGCCTTGACTAGACGGACCTTTGCTGGCGAAGTAATGTCTCTGCTTTTTAATATTCTGTCTAGGTTGGTCATAACTTTCCTTCCAAGGAGCAAGCATCATTTAATTTCATGGCTGCAGTCACCATCTGCAGTGATTTTGGAGCCCCCCAAAAATAAAGTCTGACACTGTTTCCACTGTTTCCCCATCTATTTGCCATGAGGTGATGGGACCAGATGCCATGATCTTAGTTTTCTGAATGTTGAGCTTTAAGCCAACTTTTTCACTCTCCTCTTTCACTTTCATCAAGAGGCTTTTTAGTTCCTCTTCACTTTCTGCCATAAGGGGATTATTATAGTAGACAGTAATCAGTATTAAAATGAGGAATAGCTGTTTTTGTTTCTATATTAAAAAAAAAAAAAAAAACACCTTAACAAAATGTCAGCTGGAGATCTTACCTTAGGAAGCCTTCCCTCCATTTCCTTGTCTGGAAATGGTTCTTGACAGACCCAGACAGAAAGCTCTGGGTAATAAACCTAGAGAGACAAAGAAGCATACACATTCAGATTAAAAACAGGAGCCACTCTGAAACCTCTTGGGATCAGCTTAATGAGCTCAATTGTCCTCAATGGTCACTTATTTCCCAATTGCAACTGAGAAAGCTGGGGAAGTCCATTCTCTCTTTCAGTCAGTGTGCATACTCTACACTCAGGAGAGTTTTAGCTCAGTGTCTTCTAAGACTAAGTTCAAGAGAGCAGAGATATCAATCAGTGTTATCTTTAGCATGCAAAGTGGTAGCGTCATGGCCTGACTGGCTAAACAAACTAAGGCACTGGGGAGGCCCAATTTTCAAAGCAACCTGTGATTAGTATCCTTGCAGAACTCCATGTTTATGAGATAAATGTGCCATGTACTCGCCCAACACTGTTAAGGGTTATCCTGATTCATTTATTAGAAGGCTCAATGATGCATAAAGCATAGGAAGGAGAGGAAGCAGCAGCCTGCCTCCTCCCCAGAGCCACAAGTCTGCCCAGCTGCTTGGAAGTATCAAGGGTCTGAGACAGGGACAGGGCAAGGGATGGCGGCATCGTCATGAGTGATTCAGAGAAGACAAGGCCAGCTAATGAACGGGGGGGGGGGGGGGGGGGGGGGGGGGTGGAGGGTGGAGCAGGGGTGGACAAGATGGAGCGATTGAGTCCAACTGAGTAACTCTTTTTTCAATACTGAAAAGGGTTTATCATAAGAAGGTTGCTGGCCAGCTGTTCTCTATCTCTGGAAAAGACTGGAGGAGGGGGATAAGGAAGGACTTACAAGTACAGATTTAGGTCAGCTGTAAGGAAAAACTTGGCATAAGAATTGTTAAATTACTGAAAGAATTTAGAGAGGAAAACTGTGAAATCTTCCTTAAGAAATTTAGAAACTGAATCCAATCACCATCTGTCAGGGCTAATTTACATTTGATACAGCCCTTCTTGAAGGGAGGGGAGAAAATTAGATGAGATCCCCTGAAGATCTGATTCTATAAATGCTGTAAATAAGCTTTACATTTAATAAATGACATTAAGAATCTCACTTCATTAATCAGTTATCAAAGAGACTTATGTATCTTTTTTTGGTTTGTTTCTGAAAGCACTAGATGTGGTAGCCTAATCATTGGGCTCACCGCAACGATATCAATGTCCCAATCAATCCATCTGGTCTGAGGCATGAAATGTGGATGGCTGTGCAGGTTCTGTGGGACAGTCTAACAGAAACTATCTTTGCTCAACTCCAGTAGCATTTATGGCACATGCCACTGAACAAAGCAATTTTGTGTACATTACCTAATTTATCCTGATTATAAATTTTGACTAGGTCTTATCATTACAGAGAAAAGGAAACGGCAACTCAGAAAGGTCACAGTGTACAGGATAGGGCTCAAACTCAAGCCAGATTCCCAGTTCTAAAGCGGGATTTCAGTTATTGGCACCTTAAAGATGCCCTCAAATTATTCCAGAATGCAAACTGCCTACTACCTCTCTTTCAAAATTACACCAGCCCACAGCCACCATACACATTTAGGTCTTAAATACTGGAAAGCTCATCCTGCAAAAACTGGGCTTGTTTTCTGACTTTGGACTGGGCCTGCTTTCTGGGCCATGTGGTTCCCCCAATCTCAAACTCCTTCCCCTTGCTCAGCTTTCCCCTCCTCTGCTCAGCTCCTTCTAGTAAAATTCCACCATCTGCCTCGTTTGGGACAAACAGCCACCACAACATTCTCTTTAACCAGGAATGGGTGAAGAAAACAAAACTGCAATCTTAGATACACATGCTTTGCTTTGAGGCTTAAAAGAAAGTCACAGCACACAAAATCCCACCCTGGAAAATTTCAGGAGATCTCAGATTGGGATCCACTATAAGGTCACTTAATATAAACAGATAAAAGCTGATGACATCTCTGTATTACTGATTTTAAAGGCACGCTTTAAGTATAATTAAAAACATGACAGGTATTAGCAAGAAAAAATATTTCACTGTAAACCAAAAATATTGATAGAAATACATATATAAGCTTAATAGGCACATGGATGCAATGAAAAGCAAAATCAACTAAATGTTATATATGTATTCTTCTGCTTTTCTGTGATATACTATTTTAACAAAATGACACAACATTAGCATTTAACTTCTAGGTTCAAAGCATCAATACTAAAGCAACCCAGGCTGGATCTGTAGGGAAAAATAGCTTGGCTCTCAGAAATTGTTATACTTAGTCACAATACTTACTATAATTTTTTCCAAGAACTTTCCTTTTTTAAAGAAAAACAGCCAGTGATATTTGCCAATGAAGTCAGGAACATGAGTATCTGTTAGCAACTCACGGCTAAGTAAACTTCCTTCCATACCTCAGATTTGCTTTTGTGCCACATGTCAGCTTAGCTATAAAGTGACCAAAGGCATTTCTAATTAGGCATTTTTTTTTTAGTGTGTGAATCATAATCATCATAGGTATTATGAAAGATAAATGTAATTTTGGCATTGTGATAAATTCATATAGTCTTCTTCAGAGTCAGAATTTTAACCCCAAAATGGAAGAGACAGAAGAATCTCATTTACATTCTTAACACCTGCCTGACTGGTCTCTTAAGAACTCAGCACATCCCTGGACACAGAAACCTAAAGGGGAATAAACTTTTATTTTTTGGTTTTGGGAAAGGGTGGTAGATTATTGGAAATGCTACCTACATAACAGCTTCATTCTTTCCTATACCTGTGGTGTTTTGAAGACTCTAATATGAATGACTTTTTTGAGCATCCTTTGGCATTTCCTTTCTTTGGGATTGCAATGAAACCTGACCCTTTCCAGTCTTGTGTCCACTGCTGAGTTTTCCAAATTTGCTGGCGTACTGAGTGCAGCACGTTCATAGCATCACCTTTTAGGATTTGAAATAGCTCAACTGGAATTCCATCGCCTCCACTAGCTTTGTTCATAGTGATGCTTCCTAAGGCCCACCTGACTTCACATTCCAGGATACCTGGCTCTAGGTCAGTGATCACACCCGTGATTATCTGAGTCGTGAAGATCTTTTTTGTACAGTTCTTCTGTGTATTCTTGCCACCTCTTCTTAATATCTTCTACTTCAGTCAGCTCCATACCATTTCTGTTCATTATTGAACCCATCTTTGCATGAAATGTTTCCTTGGTATCTCTAATTATCTTGAAGAGATCTCAAGTCTTTCCCTTTCTTTTGTTTCCCTCTATTTCTTTGCATTGATCACTGAGGAAGACTTTCTTATCTCTTCTTGCTATTCTTTGGAACTCTGCATTCAAATGGGTATATCTTTCCTTTTCTCCTTTGCTCTTTGCTTTGCTTCTTTTCACAGCTATTTATAAGGGCTCCTCAGACAGCCATTTTGCTTTTTTGCATTTCTTTTCCTTGGGGATGTTCTTGATCCCTGCCTCCTGTACAATGTCACAAACCTCCATACATAGTTCATCAGGAACTCTGTCTATCAGATCTAGTCCCTTAAATGTATTTCCCACTTCCACTGTATAATCATAAGGGATTTGATTTAGGTCATACCTGAACCTGAATGGTCTAGTGATTTTCCCCACTTTCTTCAATTTAAGTCTGAATTTGGCAATAAGGAGTTCATGATCTGAGCCACACTCCACTCTCGGTCTTGTTTTTGCTGACTGTATAGAGCTTCTCCATCTTTGGCTGCAAGAAATATAGTCTATCTGATTTCAGTGTCGACTATCTGGTGATGTCCATGTGTAGAGTCTTCTCTTGTGTTACTGGAAGAGGGTGTTTGCTATGACCAGTGTGTGCTCTTGGCAAAACTCTTTTAGCCCTTGCCCTGCTTCATTCTGTACTCCAAGGCCAAATTTGCCTGTTACTCCAGGTGTCTCTTGACTTCCTACTTTTGCATTCCACTCCCCGATAATGAAAAGGACATCTTTTGGGGTGTTAGTTATAAAAGGTCCCGAAGGTGTTCATATAACTGTTCAACTTCAGCTTGTTCAGCATTACTGCTCGGGGCATAGACTTGGATTACTGTGATACTGAATGCTTTGCCTTGGAAACTAACACAGATCATTCTGTCATTTTTGAGACTGCATCCAAGTACTGCATTTAGGACTCTTGTTGACAGTGATGGCTACTCCATTTCTTCTAAGGGATTCCTGCCCACAGTAGTAGATATAATGGATATCTGAGTTAAATTCACCCATTCCAGTCCATTTTAGTTTGCTGATTCCTAGAATGTCTACATTCACTCTTGCCATCTCCTGTTTGAGCACTTCCAATTTGCCTTGATTCATGGACCTAACATTCCAGGTTCCTATGCAATATTGCTCTTTACAGCACTGGACCTTGCTTCTATCACCAATAATTCCAATTATTCTAATAACTCCAATATTCTATCACCAATATCATTTCAATCCCAAAGAAAGGAAATGCCAAAGAATGCTCAAACTAATGCACAATTGCATTCATCTCACACACCAGTAAAGTAATGCTCAAAATTCTCCAAGCCAGGCTTCAGCAACACGTGAACCATGAACTTCCACATGTTCAAGCTGGTTTTAGAAAAGGCAGAGGAACCAGAGATCAAATTGCCAACATTCACTGGATCATCGAAAAAGCAAGAGCGTTCCAGGAAAACATTTATTTCTGCTTTATTAACTATGCCAAAGCCTTTGACTGTGTGGATCACAATAAACTGTGGAGAATTCTTAAAGAGATGGGAATACCAGACCACCTGACCTGCCTCCTGAGAAATCTGTATGCAGGTCAGGAAGCAACAGTTAGAACCAGATATGGAACAACAGACTGGTTCCAAATAGGAAAAGGAGTCCATCAAGGCTGTATATTGTCACCCTGCTTATTTATTTTATATGCAGAGTACATCATGAGAAACACTGGGGTGGATGAAGCACAAGCCGGAATCAAGGCTGCCAGGAGAAATATCAATAACCTCAGATATGCAGATGACACCACCCTTATGGCAGAATGTGAAGAACTAAAATGCTTCTTGATGAAAATGAAAGAGGAGAGTGAAAAAGTTGGCTTAAAGCTCAACATTCAGAAAACTAAGATCATGCCATCTGATCCCATCACTTCATGGGAAATAGACAGGGAAAGAGTGGAAACAGTGGCTGACTTTATTTTATTTGGGCTCCAAAATCACTGCAGATGGTGACTGCAGCCATGAAATTAAAAGACGCTTACTCCTTGGAAGTAAAGTTATGACCAACCTAGACAGCATATTAAAAAGCAGAGACATTACTTCGCCAGCAAAGGTCCGTCTAGTCAAGGCTATGGTTTTTCCAGTGGTCATGTATGGATGTGAGAGTTGGACAGTGAGGAAAGCTGAGTGCCGAAAAATTGATGCTTTTGAACTGTGGTGTTGGAGAAGACTCTTGAGAGTCCCTTGGACTACAAGGAGATTCAACCAGTCCATCCTAAAGGAGATCAGTCCTGGGTGTTCATTGGAAGGACTGAAGTTGAAGATGAAACTCCAGCACTTTGCCCACCTGATGTGAAGAGCTGACTCATTGGAAAAGACCCTGATGCTGGGAAAGATTGAGGGCACGAGGAGAAGGGGACGACAGGGGATGAGATGGCTGGATGGCATCACCGACTCGATGGACATGAGTTTGGGTAAACTCCAGGAGCTGGTGATGGACAGGGAGGCCTGGCGTGCTGCGGTTCATGGGGTCGCAGAGTCGGACACGACTGAGCGACTGAACTGAACTGAACTGAATATGAATGACTTAAGAGAAAAAATATCAATGACAATCATTATCTTTACTCTCTAACTCAGAATACTTCTGTGCTTGCCAGCATTCACCAGAAGTTTGTAAAATACTTGCAGTGTGCTGGACAGTTAGACTCTGGATACCACCAGAAGAGAAATAGAGTTCCTGTCTCCTAGGGGCTCAAATCAAGGGGCAGGTGAGAGGGACAGTAGGGGTGACAGATCCTCTAAAACATCACTTAATGATCTAAAAGATCATTTAAATGTGGTATGGGCTGAACTGTGTTCCCCCTGATGCCCAAATGTGAAGTCCTGACCCGTAATACTTCAAATTGTATGTGGAGATAGGGTATATAAAGAGGTAATTAAGTTACACCGAGTCATATGGGTGGACCCTAATCCATATGACCAGTGTGTTTGCAAGAGGAGGAAATTAGGACACACATACACACAGGGAAGACCTCGTGAGGACACTGGGAGAAGACGGCCATCGAAAAGCCAAGGGGAGATGCCTCGGAAGAAACCAACCCTGACCGCAGACTCCAAGACTCCAGAACTGTGAAAAAGTACATTTCTGTTAAGTCGTCTAGTCTGTGGTACTTTGTTTTGACAGCCCTAGGAAATGAATCAGTTCGGTTCAGTTGCTCAGTGGTGTCCCTGTCCATCACCAACTCCTGGAGCTTGCTCAAACTCATGCCCATCGAGTCGGTGATGCCATCCAACCATCTCATCCTCTATCGTCCCCTTCTCCTGCTGCCTTCAATCTTTCCCAGCAGAAAGACTGACTCTCTTCCAGTGAGTCAGTTTTTTGCATGAGGTGGCCAAAGTATTGGAGTTTCAGCTTCAGCATCAGTCCTTTCAATGAATATTCTGGACTGATCTCCTTTAGGATGGACTGGTTGGATCTCCTTGCAGTGCAAGGGACTCTCAAGAGTCTTCTCCAACACCACAGTTCAAAAGCATCAATTCTTTGGCACTCAGCTTTCTTTATAGTCCAACTCTCACATCCATACACGACTACTGGAAAAACCATAGCTTTGACTAGAAATGAATACAGTCTGCTTTAGGTGCAATTTTTTAAAAAGTATAGGTTATGTCAAATATAATGGTTGTCAGAATATCTATCAATAGATTTAAAAAACAAACAAAACCAACATTTAGCAAGACATCCAGTAGCACTGTAAACAGAGGAAATGAGGGTGGCAGTGAGCAGATTTGCAAGGGTATGTAAAGGCTGCCAGATGCAAGCCAAGGAAGATGGAAGGTTGAGAGGCTTTCAAGTGCTGATGACATGTAGATCAGAGAAAAGGGTAAGCTGATCTATCTTTTTGTAGTTCACCTGTTATTGTTGGACCCCAAGGCTGCTCATTCTTCTTGGTATATGTCAAATGATGCTCAGTAAGTGGACACATGGCTTAAATTGTTTCCCATATATTCAGTTTTCTGGATTCAAGTTTGTGTTCTTCATAAAGACCAATTATCATCTTCATCAAATTCTCTCTTAGAGGTGGTGGTGTGAGCATCTCAGAAATGCAAGCACATGGGAATATCTTGTAAGAAATACAACAAAATTTAGGGCTTCCCTGTTGGCTCAGCGGTAAAGAATTCACCGGGAGATGTGGATTCAATCCCTGGGTCAAGAAGATCCCCTGGAGAAAGAAATGAACACCCACTCCAGGATTCTTGCCTCAGAAATCCCATGGACAGAGGAGCTTGACGGGCTACAGTCCATGGGGTATAAAAGAGTTAGACACGACTTAGCAACTAAAGAATAACAACACAGTCCATATACAGAATCAATCTAACTGACATGCTTCCTATCACTTCTACCATACTGCATGAAAATTTTGAATTATATCTATTTATTACCTGTTTCTAAATTCATATTTCCCTCTACTCACCGTCTTTATCAGTACTTCTTTGGGGAGACTGTTAGATGAGAACAATCTTCAAAGGCAGGATCATGGCTTTATTTGGGGTCTAAATGCACCACACATATACATGTTGCTTACTTTACCGGTTAACATACCTTCTGAGAAAACCGTGATGAAGATGCTGCATGGCTTGGTTGTTAACAACCATAATTATAATTATTTTCTACCCTTGGTGGAGTTCTATGTGCTTAAACAATGGCCCTTTTATGATTTATCAAAGATAGGAGCCCACCCCCTGCAATTAGAAGAGTGAACCAGAGCAGCAGATGTCCAACGTGCATAATTAATTCTTTGAGCAGCAAAGGAGTATATTTTATAATCTCTCTGCCAATTACTCTGTCTGTCTGTGTGTGTGTGTGTGTGTGTGTGTGTGTGTACGCGTGCATGCGCATGTGTGTACATCTTCTATTCTGCCTAATTGGCTGGGAGGTTATGGAACTCAGTACTGTAATACAGGAGAATTTATGTGCACACACATGCACTTCATTTCTGCAAATACCCTTGGAAGTGGCCCTATTAAGAATCTCCCTCAAAAGCTGGTCTGCTCCCAGGTGTGACTAGTCATGTGAGAGGGCAGAATGTAAACTGAAACCATAAATGAGTGACAAGGATCATTTTCTCTCATCAAAGATTGGATGGTGCCAAAAGATGATGCGCTGAGCTGTCTCTCTAGAGACCTGCCTAACCCTGTGAATGCTGCTTGGAGATGGAGTACACAGTGGGGAAAATGCGCTGCAACTAGCAGACAAAAAGAAAAATACACTGAACATTGGGTCATTCAGATACTGGACATCATCTCTGCACATGCTATAAAGTAAAATAAATGTGTCAGTTGGTCCCTAAGTTGGCAAACATTCTGGTTCAAGAACTAAGTGAAACATGCAGGGATCTAATTTAAGTGCGCACGTGTGCGCGTGGACACACGCACACACACGCACACATAAGCTGGCTGTGGTAACCAATGGATAATTGCAGAGAAAGCATTACAAACACTTGACTATTGCACTCAACCACAAATGCCCTCCTACTGGAAAGGAAGGGATGGTCTTTTAGGACACTGCTGACACTCTTGGTTTCCTATGGCCTGATAAGTTCTTAACCTGTAGAAATGGGGGTGGGGGAGACAACTGTGGTTCACAGCACAAAGCCAATTAAGCCCATCAAATTAACTTTGCTTTGGGGGCAGATGTTTACTATGGGCACAGAAAATGTCCACATTTTACTCTTATTATGCAGCAGATTATATTAATGCCCATGATGCCATGTCAGGCAGGCAAAAGATTCATTTCTTTCCTTTGTGAGCTGGGGTGTTTGAAACAAGCTGTGTTCAGAGTTTTAACAGTGGAATCCTCTAGATTCACTCTGCCTGTTGTGAAGCCATCTTGAGAGGCCGCTGATGAATATGTGGGAGCCTGACAGCTGTGGAATCTCATTTCTAGATTTCAACTAGGCAGAGAAAGGAAAAGGAAGTCTCCTCACTGGCAACAAAATGAAAGTGTTTACAAGTGAAATTAATCGTCAGCACAAACAGCTTTCCACCACAACATAATATTCTGCCCGTTTGGCTGCTGAGTCTTTTTAAATCTGATTTCTAAGAACAAAAACAAAGACTTAAAGCAGAGCAAGGAATCAAGTCAGAAGCAAGCCACAAAAGGTTAACATTTGTGGCAACTTTGTCACCGCTCTTTGAAACCGTTCATGATGTGAGTTTGGGGGCTTTGGATGGCGTGTGCTTCAAGGCAGGGTGCAGAAGCAGCTGGTGAACCCGGCACGCTGAACCGGAGGTCAGTTGCAAACATTTTGTGCTATGCAAACTCCTCTTATCCCAGCCTCATTCCTTTCCAATAGGAACATGCTTAGCACAAAGCAATCCATGTAAAGGCTCCATAAATCCAAAAAAGGGAGTTACTGATCGAGGAATTCTCAGATTTCTGCCAAGGCACCCTCCCCTGTGCTGGAGGTCAGCCTGGTACGCTAAGCAGAGCCAAATTGTGGACTGGACTCAAGGAATTAAGTTCAACACTTCAAATCTAGACTTTTAATGGGCGATTTTTCTTTTCAGTGATGAAGACAAAACAAAATACAAACAGCTGAAAACAGCCCAAAGTAAACCGGGAGAAAAAGCACAAGAAGAAAGCTTGGAAACAAATCTCATAAAGGATATCTAAGAAGAGATTTTCTGAACAAAGGGAAGAAAGAAAGCAGCTTTTTAAAACTCTGGTTTGAGATTAAGCAGTTTGTGAGTGAACAATAAGAAAGTACAGGCCACAAAAATAAGACATTTGCTCTCTTCAGCAGGATAAAAAATACTGGCCTTTGTTAACTAGCAAGAAAAAAAAAAAGGCCCCTTAGGCATTGAAGCACAGCATAAGCTTTTCCTAGCCCCATGACCTCAACAAATATGTTAATAAAATCTTTTACCTCCCTGGAGTGGAACCAGAGTAAATATTTACTTAACACATCTGAGTTCTAAGTCTGGACCACCTTATTCCCTTATATAAATTGGTTTTCATTTGCAACCAAGAAATTAGAAACACCACATTTTGCAATGTTTCTCCTACTTTTATGGTAGGAGAAGGAAGGATGAAAGGGAAGGAAGGGAGGGAAGAGAGGAAGAAAGAAAGAGAGCCAAAGACTGACGGACAGAATGACCAAGGAATGCTGTAAGGAAGAAAAGAAAACCATATTGGGCCCGAGTGCACCAAACTGCACTTGCGAATTTTTGAACTGTATTCTCTGCCACATATGAGTCATGCTCTTGATACCCTTTCCAATACTAGACATCTGGAATTAGCAGGACCTTTTCCAAGCACATTCCAAGGTTAATAGGAAACATCTAGACTTGCTTTTATTAGCCAGTTTGAGTAATTTTAGGTATACTGCATTTCACCTTCGTATAAGAAGTCTAATTTCTACTCACCAAGAATGCTAATTTTTCTTTCTTCTTGTTCTAAAGTTACTGTGCTATTCAATAAAATCTATGAAAGTTGTTACCAACAATGTGGAAGAAAAAGTCCTCGAAACTCAGGGTTTTTTCCCTAAAGCCCTAAATTAAAAGCTAGTGAATAAATATTTATCTGGACATATGGACTTGGGGTTTTTCTTGATCTGGGTGAATAATGAGATAGCCAGTTGCTTTTGATGAGCTTATGAACAATTTCAAAGCATTCCTATTGCTGACATATGCAAGACTGACTTTTCCAGAAAGTTTGCCTTTTCTCCCAAAGTGCTCATTCCAAAAGAAGTTATTCACTCTTTCCATCAATGCACCCTCTTCTGCTGGCAGCTGCAAACTGCTCAGCATTTACCAAAAGTCATTTCACAGTTCAGTGCTTGTCGTGTACCGTCTTGGTCATTTAAAGACTAGATAACTTTTCAACAGCAAACAGCATCACAACAGATCACCAAATTTGGAGGGGAAGTGGTTTCTATCATGGAGAGGATGTAATTAAACTTTATTTAAATCAGATGCTAGTTGATTATCTTTTAAGAAATTTGGCTCTAAAGAGGGGGAAAATATAGGCAGATCTGTATGTGCACACCGTAAGTGCTCAGGGCACTATGAGGCTCCTGGTAAAGTGTCCTTTATGAAAACTGGCAAAAAGTTAAAAGCACAGAGGAACAGAAGAAGGTTAGGATGGATGTGCCCCTGTCCACCACCTGGGTGCTCAGCCCCACTGAGCGCGGGCTGACTCAGACGGCGGCTTCTCCCCGACAGAGGCCAGCCTGGCAGTGACACGGGAAGCAGAGAAGGCCACAGGCGGTGGCCATCGACCCAAATGGATGAGGCCTTTTGGGACGGGGAGTCACCAATAAATACCTGCAGAATCATGAAGATGACTGCAAAAGGAATGCCAAATTAGGAGGCCAAATTCCCTGAGAAAGGGATCACTCGTATTCTAATTAGCATGAAAAAGACAGCATTGGAAACTCAGAACTTCATTCTAAATCCTGACTGCATTCTGAGACAAGAGAAGACAAAAGAAGACTGATATTGACATCTTTGGGGCTTTTTCCTTCAGTTCTTCTTCCATGGTAAACCAATCAGCAAAACTACACTTCTCCAAAGGAAGAGAACTGTGAGCAAGACATGAGCGTTGTTGGAACCCACACTGGCAGAATATTTAAACTTGGAGAGCCACAGTTTTCTGTGAGAAATGCACACTGAAGTTCATTATAATTTTTTTTTTTTAATTTTAGGCACGTTTTCTAGGCACACCCCTTTAAGCCTCAGGGTGCCGCTGAAAGGGTGAAATGCATCAGTACATGTAAGGCCACGGCAACAGGGCGGGCACAGATGGACCAAGCAGGCCTGGGTCAGCCTCACCGTCTGACGGAGGAGGACGCTCCGCAGTCAGGGAGCTTGCCCAAGGTCACATATCCAAGAAATGGAGAAGACAGGATGCACACGCAGCCTCTCTTCTCAAAGAACATTGGGGCCATGAGGCCCCTGAGAGCGGGGCCTGCTTTCAGCCCCTAAGTAGGTGCTGGGCATCTCTACTTAGTGCCCTTCTGATGAAAGTTAGTTGGATTGCTGACACCTACTATCAAGAGTAGTTTTCTCAAAAATATTTGTTTCTCTGCTAGCTGTGTTTTCGTTTGTGTGTGTGTTTTCTGATAAACAGCTGCCCTTCAAAAATAACAGAGTGAAGTAAGCCAAAAAGAAAAACACCAATACAGTATACTAACGCATATATATGGAATTTAGAAAGATGGTAACGATGACCCTATATGCGAGATAGCAGAAGAGACAGAGATGTATAGACCAGTCTTTTGGACTCTGTGGGAGAAGGCGAGGGTGGGAGGTTTTAGAGAATAGCATTGAAACATGTATATTATCAGATGTGAAATGGATCACCAGTCCAGGCTCGATGCATGAGGCAGGGCGCTCAGAGCCGGTGCACTGGGACGACCCTGAGGGATGGGATGGGGAGGGAGGAAGGAGGGAGGTTCAGGATGGGGACACATGTACACCCATGACTGATTCACGTGAATGTGTGGCAAAAACCACCACAATAGTGTAAAGTAATTAGTCTCCAATTTAAATAAATTAATTTAAAAAAATAACTTGCCTAAAAAACCCAGCACTGTTGCAGAGCACAGAGGGCGTGCTCGCCAGCATCCAAGCGTTGCCACAGTCACTGGAGAAAGACAACTCTTAGAGCAGCAACTCTCACTTGGCCACCTTACGACTGTGGATCTAATTAAACCCAAGCAACACTGATCACCAGTTTTGTCTTTTTTCAATTTTCCCTGGAAGGAAATGTTCAGCACAATACAAATATCTAGCAAACACTGCGGGTAATTACAAAGGGTATTTGCTGAGAAGCCAAATTGTTTTAATATGACCTCTAAATAAACTCTCAAACAACTTCTCTGATGACCTGGCAATGGACAACCTAATTCAGAATATCTTTCTTTCAACAAATGCCATTAGAAATCATGTTCACTGCAACTTTGCTTTTCAAAATTTCAAGACAAACTGTTTAGTCAAAGGAGAATTAAATTCTTGATCAATAATACGCAGCTATGCAAACCATACATTACATATAAGTGTAAAGTGATCCTAGTTGAAGAGGAAGAAAACAAATACTTATTAGAATAGAGAGGCATGTATAAACTATTAAGAATGGTAATTCAGAAAGAAAAACAAATCTAACCTGATTCCAGTTGGGAACTTTTAATTAACACAGTCTAAGAAATGCAGTCAGTTCTAAGGACAAAAATGGAAACACAGGGACCAGGGAACAAGCCAACCATTAGTTATTACTATCATGAAGGTAACAAATAGCATGTAACAAGAAAAGTGGTTTGTGATCCCCAAACCACATGTAGAGTACTGTATTCATTCATTCAAAGACATGATGAACCTCTGGTTTTGTCTAAAGAACATAAGAACATTGATCAATTGGGTAAAAATTCACATTAATTATCAGATGAATTGTTTCTATGATGCCAAAAACCAAATTTAATTGAATTTCTGATTGAATTGATTGTGACAGTGTAGACAGTTAAGCCTGTATAATAAAATTAAAGTTTAAAAAGCAGTCCTCATGAAAAAAAAAAGGAATAGGCTTAATGAAGATGAAATGAAAAGATGTAGAGACTTGACTCCCAGACCTTGATAACAAGATCAGAATAATTTAAGATTCTATTATTAAGAAGCGAGCAAAACATACAAGGGCCAGAGGCATTCCACGATGTATGAAAAACCAAGTCTCCACAGGGCACTGTGAAATGGAGCTTCAGTTATACAGCTTTTTTATAGGGCCCAGAGCATTCAGGCTTTGGAAACAATCAAATCCAGGTAATAGAAGATCAAAATTACAAACATGAGAAGGGCTCCAAGATGTGGGCAGAATTTTTGGTGCTGTATTAACTAAATTGGTTGAGTATATGTATTAATTATCCAATCAAAAAATCAAGAAATATTTACTAAGTACTTATTTTCTATGAAGTATTGAATATTTGGTAGGTAGCTTTCAACTCCAGAGAATACACATCTTAGGAAAGACAATTCCCCATTAGTTTGGGCTGCAAGTGCTAAAACAGCAAAGAAAACACATTTTAAAAAAACAAGTTTTTTTTTAGAGCTAAGCCACCAAATCTTGGGGTATCTATTCAGGAAAAGTGAAAGTGAAAGTTAAGTCGCTGAGTCGTGTCCGACTCTTTGTGACCCCATGGGCTGGTGGGCTACAGCCCACCAGGCTCCTCTGTCCATGGGATTCTCCAGGCAAGAATACTGGAGTGGGTTGCCATTTCCTTCTCCAGGGGATCTTCCCAATCCAGGGATCGAACCCAGGTCTCCCGCATTGCAGGCAGATGCTTTAACCTCTCAGCCACCAGGGAAGCGGGTTAATTAACGACTTCATCTTTTCAAATTCTAATTCTCATATCGATGCTATCTCAGAAAGTCCATGAGATTGCATGTCTCAAATAGTAGGTCCATTCTCTGCCCAGTATTCCTTCTTTTCAGCCAGTGTTAACTGTCCCCACAAGGCAGCAGGCACTAGGCTAGATGCTCAAACATGTGCTGCCAAACCCACAGGGCACCACGGTACACGGAGGTTCAGCAACTGCCTGGCAAATGTGCACAACGGCAGACTTTCCCAGCGTGGTCTCAATAAGCTTTTTGCTAACTTTCACTATGATGACTTCACGAAGGGCAAGAAATAGTCCTTCTTGGAAAAGTACTTAATAACAATCCCTTACTTGGGTCACGTTTTTAAGTATCTTAGTTTTATTCATCTAACCACAGAATCCAGTTTTTCCTTGACAGTTTCGAATGTTGGCTGCCAAACACAGTATCTTTTCCTAATTCCTACTATATCTGACACTGACGTTTTTCAACAAGAGACCACAAAATGCCTGGATCCATTTTAAACACAACAACTTTTATAAATTCCCCCTGTTGGACTGCAGTACTTTTCCCTGCTGGAATTGTATCAAACACAATTCAGACAGGAAGGCTGCTACCTGCCCTAGTAATCAAAGGACAGCGGTGTGTGATGGTGATCTGAGTAAGGGCTAGAGTGGAGAAGGGACAAGAGCTAGAACTGGGCAACCACACCAAAACTTCGTGCGTGTTATGAATCTCCCTCTTGTTTTAATTACTTATTGGTACAGGTCTCTGGCTCATATTTTCACCGGCAACAACTATTCAGCTATTCTCCCTTTCTTTCCAATCAATGGCTCTGGTTCCCAATTTCAGCATAAAAGGGGCAAACAGACCTTCCTTTCATTGACCGCATTCTGTTAAATATCCTTCCCTTCTCTTCAAACAGGCATGATGCTTGTATTTTAGCTTACGGGAGTTAGGATGAATACTGAACAAGCACAGTTAAAATCAAGGGTTTAAAAATACCTCCAGCTAGATAAATCTAGGGCTTCCCTGGTGGCTCAGACAGTGTAAAGCATCTGCCTGCAATGCAGGAGACCTGGGTTTGATCCCTGGGTTGGCAAGATCTCCCAGAGAAGGGAATGGCAACCCACTACACTATTCTTGCCTGGAGAATCCCATGGACAGGGAAGCCCGGCAGGCTATATAGTCCATGGGATGGCAAAGAGTTGGACACAATTGAGCAACTTCTTAGGCACAAGGCTGAGATCAGAAACCATTCTGAGGTAATAACGGGCAATTATTTTATTTGTAAAGAATTCATCACCTTGTGAAACCAGAGCAGACGATGCTCTGCTGTCATGACTGACAGATTGCTGAGAGGCAAACTGTGGACCACTGGTAATACATCACCGATCACCTGAAGGACAGCAACATCCCGCAGCATGACTCCAGATGGATGTGTGACCCCACCCTAAAGGTGAGAGCCCCCTTCCAGCAGACCACACCAAACTAAATTTCTGGACACTCTGAGGGCCTCTTCTGTCTAAAGAGTGGAGAAGGCAGCGCAGAACTGAGGAGCTGGTTTTGTGTCGTGTTGACATTTCAGTTAACTCTCCCCTCTCACCTCCCTAACACTAAGCCTTCTTTATTCAGTGAGAGATGGTTTTCAGCAGCAAATTCATCCCCTGTGTGTAGTGACTTAATTTCCTGGGTCCTACGTTTTATAATCAGAACTGTCACACCCTTGCAAAGTGTTGGGCTACTACGAGTTGTAAATCTCAAGATGAGCCACCTGCTTCTGCCCAGAAATAAGAGATCTCCACGTATTCCTGAGTTCTCACTCACTCATTTATTCCACAGACACTTGTTGGTTCCTAAGGATGTGCCAGCTACCACACAGGTACTGGAGCAGTGGTTAGACCGGCTCATGGAGGTATAATCTATTCCAAGGTCCATGAAGGTTAGGGGTTCCTTTCACTTTGTAGGAAAAGAATGCCCGCCAATTTCACTAGCTGTTCTAGAGTTCCCTCTCAACTGTTCCACAACTGAACTCACCATCCTGATACAGGAAAAGGGGAAATAGAGGCATCACAGCTTCAACTGCACCATAAAAAGAGGTCTGATGTTCACCGACTAGTGGTCAGTGTTTGCGTCAAGTTTCCAGCCTTGGAGGGTAGAAATGCATTCAGAGAAGCCGGCTGCAAGCAGGATAGTGTGTGTGTTCAGTGTACAAGGAAGCACGAGACTATTCCTGCTAGATGTCCTGGGGAGAGTTCCTTGGAGGTGTTGTCATTTAAATTCAGTCTGGAAGAAGAGCTTTATTTTGTCAGGAGGAGCATTCTTTCCAGGACTGAGTAAGCAAAGGCACAGAGAGGAGGGCCTCCTGGGGCACGTTCAGAACAACAAGTGGCCTGGTCCTTCTAAGAAAATAAATGCTACAGTAGCTAGAAATAAAACGCGAGTTCACACAGCTACTGGAATGGCTGCTCAGCCACAGAGATTCAGTTTATGAAGGTTTAAAACACAAGTTGAAAAAAATATTTACAAGTATGATGTGGGAGTAGGCATAAGGAATTTAAGGGAACAGCGCTTGTGTGTGTCACTTACTGCCTAGGGGCTGAGTCCAACCGCACCTGAAGGGTCCAGAACTGGTAAAATCATTTCATATTGAAAACCTTGCAGCTGATGCCTTCTGAGTCTGTCCTGTTTCCAGAAGAGATTCCAGAAAAATCCTTCTTGGTCTTGGCTTTCCCCAACTTTTGGGTATCATGTGATGAGATTCCCTTATGATGGTCACTAAACTATTGTCTAAATTAGTAACAGCCCGTAGGCCTCAAATTGTAAACAATTTTATTATGATGATGTAAGCGCTGGCTTGAATTCTGAATACGTACATCTGGCTAATCAGGAAGTAGTAGAGAGAACCAGCTGGTTTTGTGTGGTTGCGACTGATTAGCACACGGCTAGCCGCAAAGGGAAGCATGGGGCCTGCTTTCCCAGCTGGCGCAGCAGGATCAGCCTCTCTGGCCAAGTGGACACTAAGGAATCCTCTGGCATTTACCAGGGGAAGTGCAGCCACTTTCTCCCAAGAAAGAGGTTAAGCGTGCTCCCTTCCCTATTGCTTCCAGCTAGGGACCTTCCTTCTTCTTACCACTCTACCACTGCCCAAGGAGAGTGAGAGGCAGCAATAAATAAGGTGTAAGTGAATGAACATGTGTGCTTTTTTTCTGTTGGGCACAATCAAAATGCAAAGAGCCTGAGACAGGCTGGAACCTGAGTGAGAGCCTGGGGCCATCTCCAAGATGCCTGCGCTGTGGCTGCCTCTAGCTCGGCACATGGAGTCCTTGACTTCTAGGTCTAGTGTGTGAGATCTGTCTTTGAGAGCACAGAGGCCTGAAATAGGGAGGAGGACATTCACTAATGCAGTAAACATCTATTATGCTCACTCCTGTAAGCATACCTTTCTAATAAACATATTTCTTTCACCAGAAATATGCTTTTCTCTCATCTAAATATACCCATTCTTCGGTCACTCAATATTTATTAAGGACTGATGCTAAGCCCTGAAAACATCAAGAAGGCACAGTACCTGCTCTCAAGGTCCTTCTAGGTTTCAAATTTTGTGCTGACTCCAATCAGTTGTTAATGTAACAAGACAGTGAAGATTTGGAAATCTCATTCAGGATGAATAATAATAATACTGTGTGTTAAGACACTGATTAGCAATGTCTGCCACAAGTGGAGGAGGAGGCAGAAACGGCACACAAACCATGTATCTGTCATCTCTGGGTATAGCTTAATTTCTACCTCCTTAAAAAAAAGCATTCACCTCCAATTCCCAGTCTCCAATGATACCACTCTTCTGCATCTTACAATTTAGCACTAGACTATATCGCAAGACATTAAGTTCATCATGCATATCAGTCTTCCTGCCACAAATAAAATATAAATCTACATTCCATAATGCAACAAACTTGGCACAAAGAAAATACTCAAAAGAAAAAAATGTTTGTTCAGTTGACACAAGAATAGATGCACAATCCTACTGCTAACTCTTCTCATTTTCTTCAGGGCTTCCATACATGGCAACTTTGTTTTCTTGGGATCATTTACATGATATCACAGAAAGAGATCGTACTGGAAATAAGTAAAGGCTTTAACGTTCCAGTACTTCGAGCAAAGGTTCTCCTGGATCCCGGAGGGGATTTTTAGGACTGTAGGAAAAAGTTGCTGTGAGTTTTGAGTACCACAGCTGCATCAAATCTAGAAGGCTAGTATCACACCAGCTTGTTCAGAGGATGGCTCTAAATGCTGATAAAGGTGAGCAACCGCAAGACACTCTTTTTTGATAAGTGGCTTTATGGCTTAATCATAATTTTTTTCTTCTTCTAATAAATAATGGAAAATAATTTGCTGTGGAAGCTAACATTACATTCACTTCAACTTCCTAGCTCTTTAGAAGAATGGAAGGATAAAAATTACTTCTAGTCCATGAAAACTAAACAAGATTAAGTCATTAAGGATGAATTTTTTTTTTTTTTTTTTAAGGATGAATTTTTTAAAAGTCCAACTTAACAGATATTAGCATGTATGGACCAAATATTTACTGAGCTTCTAACATATATTTAATATTTCATTAAACACTGCATATGAAGTTTTTAAACTTTCTGGGAGTCTATAATCTAGCTGGTCAGTGAAAGAAATGCATGTGATCCAACCAACAAATAATGCAGGACAGTATAATCTAGTATCACACCAGGCTAATACCATGTCATTGCTACTAATAACTGAATTGATATTTAGAATTTAGTTGAGTGCCATGCTAATGTTTAAATCCCAAACCATTAGCGCTGCTAATACTGTCATGCACTAACAGATCAATTTCAGGATCACTGCTGTTTTTTAACCCACTGAGATGAGAGATTCTTGAAGCTGTCCATAGGTGCAAAACATGTCCAGAAATACTCATTTCAGATAGATTTAGATCCAAGAAATAGGATTTTTAGGAACTATAATTTCTACAGATGTAGACTGAGACTTATGGTTAATTTTCCAATATAAAGCAAAGGAGTGGTTTAAAGCCAGAATATTTAAAATATATCTTGATCAACTAAGATGATACAGTCCAGCTACATCCATTACATTTTCCTCTGGTATATTCAAATTGGATTCACTAGTAAGATTTCCTTATTGCTAGTCTTTTTCCTGTATAACAAAGGAATTATTCAGATAATTCAGGCAAATCCCTTCCACTCCTGCCTCAGTCCAGCAACATTTTGAATAAACCAAGATGAATCAGGCAAAATCAAGTTATTTTGTGTTAAGCATAACTATTCAGATAATTATCCTAACCCTGCATTTCACTTTGGTTGTGAGGATAAGGTCCTAAAAGACTTATCAGCCAGAAACAGCACTTAAAAACATATGTGCAAGAGCAGGGAAGCTCCTCGTCAGTCTAGTGTAAGTGAACACAATGTATAAAACTCATCATCTGGAGGTTATTCATTTGGATTAGTAAAGTGTTCATACTTCAGAAGTGTATTTTCCTATTTTAAAGTATTCATCTTAGACTGTGTGCGCGCTCAGTCACATCTGACTCTTTGCGACACCATGAACTCCAGACAGTCAGGTTGCTCTGTCCATGGAATTTTTCAGGCAAGAATACTGGAGTGGGTTGCCATTTCCTACTCCAGGGGATCTTCCTGACTCAAGGATTGAACCCGTGTCTCCTGCATCTCCTGCATTGGCAGGCAGATTCTTTACCACTGCACCACCCGGGAAAATCATTCATCTTAGGGTTTAAAATAAAGAGAATTCTTTCAGTGTATTTATGAAGATTTGATTTACATGCCAGTTTATAAGAATTGCATCAGTTTAAAATAGAACAAACAAAAAAATAGAATGATATTTTAAATACCTGTTTATTCCAAGATTTCTGCTCAGATACCTTCCTCTGCCTGACTTATCTATTTAGCTCAAGAGGAAGAGGGACTGGGGCTAAACCCAGGTAGACCATCCCTACTGTCCCAATTCCCCAAACAATTCCCAATTCTCTCCTCACACTGCACTAGAAGCACTGGTAAAAGAGAAGACAGTACCATCTAAAATTACTCTCCTAGGTACTTTTCAGCATCCCCACAATCAAAAAATCCCCGAGTAACTTGTAAATTTACATTCCAAAATCCAACGGCACAACTACCAACAGTACCTCATCCCTTTGCAATCTTTTTCTTTAAACAAGAAAACCTTATGTTACTGAAGAGATTATTGAAAGAGTCTCCTTGTAAGTTCATGAATGCCACTTCACAGACTGTACAGAAAGCAAAGCTCTATGAACGGTACAATGGAGTCAACTCATCATTTTGAAAAGCTCAGCATCAGACTTAGAGAGAATCTAAAATTGTTCCAATTCCTAGGTCTCTGTTAAAACATAATGAGCCCAAGCTTTTGCCACTGTGAATCCATGGCACATTCATACTAGGAGGCAAGTTTACAGCACAAAGGGTAGTCATGTTGAAAATCAGGACTAAACTTTGACACTGAATTAAATAATTTATTTTTTCAAACTATTCAGTAAGACCATCTGCTTATTTTTGAAATATTTTCTTCTCGGTGATGTATCTGAAGCAAGTACCTTTAAAATAAAACAACTAAGTAAATCCCAAGGACCAATATTAAATATAATCTTAGAAATTAAACAAAAAGTCAAATATAAATTAAAGAAATGCTGAAGATTTCTGCAGACTCACAGTATCTTGTTAATTGCAAAGACATGGGGGGGGGGTGGTGCTAGAAAAGTTATGCTTACTAGAAAACTGAAAAAGCTGGGGGATGTTATTAAAAAGAACACTCTAGAAAACTAAGATAAGGCAAACCACACTCAAAATTAAAACTTGTAACAGTACTCCTAAAATGCACAACCACAGATGCACTGTTGCCTATGTAAATGATGCCCCCTGGAGCTGTGCCCAAAGGGTCCCCTATACGGAATACAATGTGATTAGCGCCTCATAGATTAACAACGCAGTTGTATTTTTTGATAATGCAAAAAGTTATCATTGTGAAACATCATTTTAGGGTATGTCAAATGTCTAAATATTGAACCATTCTGTTTTGGATCCTGGAGTCTACTAGTTAATTTCTTACTCTGAAATGAGTTGATTATAAATTTATATTTGGAATAAGCCCTTTACTAAACAGGTCAATAACACTGAAATTAGCTTTTTAGTGTTTTAAAATATGGAAATCCATGTTTCTATACAAATGGAAAGATACGTTTCACAGAAAAGATACAAAAGTTTATATATTTTCTAGAGGTGACCAGGTGTTAAGTCTACTGCTTCCCTAGTGATAAGTCTTTAAGTAAGCCTGTTACACAGGTCAGCAAAGTAATTCCTGTTTTAATCAAGGAAAGAAAATAACTTTATTTTTCCAAAAAGGAGAAAAGGAGGTATACGACACCTCTATTATCAGTTTTAAAAAAAAGACAATCTAAATTTATTTTTTTTTACATTAGTATGTGAAAAGACTGAAGAGCTCAGACCTCCCGGAATAAGAAAATTGCTAGAAAGTTACTTGGAATCACCCACAGACAATAACTGTCAGTGGTTTCATTTCAGGCAATGGGCTTGTGCCAAAAGGGACTGACATCTTGATGAAAGGATCACCAAAAAGTTGTAAGAATTTTTCCATGACTAAAAATCCTTCCAAGAGCAACAAACTGACTTCTCATTCTGCCACCATAAATAGACGACAACTATAAGAAATTGACAACATGTAACAATAATTCGAATTTGCTCTTCTGCATGCGAATCGTTCCAACTTTCATTCTTGGCTTTGGCATACATGCTTACTCCGCTCACTACTATGGAAACATGATATTTATTTTTTGAGCTTGATCTATAGGACTAATTTTGGCAGAATCAGTGGTCAGACTGATGTTTAACCAAACTGGTCACCTGACATTACAACACACAGGAATCTTCATACCCTTTTTACCCCAGGGTGAGGTTCTGGGATAAAGAGCCACAGGCCAAAGTGACGTGGCCAATCACAGTAAAAGATAAAGGAATAAACAAAAATATTTTGCAGTGGGTTATTTTATTACCATCCTAGAACCCTGTGACAATGGATAGTTAGGAATTTAATATCTACTTAGGAACCATTTGCACAAAACCTACTGATTAATTTTTTGTTTATCCCTTTTGCCTTCTACCTTAAGTTCCTTAATTTGGTCATTATCAACCTATGCCCAAGCAAGATCTATTTTATTTGATGCTTTGACACCCACCTGTTGAAATGACAAGTGAGGCATACACAAAAAATAAAGAGCTTACTTATTAACAGAATTCAAACAGAATTCATTTAACTGCTTCTGACTCACTTTTCTCCTTGGAAGCTTATACTTGGATTGCTCTCAAAAAAAACATCAAGTATATCAGATTCAATTTTGATTCATTAAATTCCTCCCTCCTTTAAAAGAAAAAACGAAAACTAAATTTGGAAACCACACACTCAAAGTGGCAAAGAAGTGTTTTAAAGAGCATAAACATCTGCAGTAGGACATGCTGTACTTAACTAAAAAGTTTCATGACATTTCTGTTCTTTTTTTCAGTTCAACTTCATTTCCAGAGAGGAAATTTTTCAAAAAAGATTAATACATGTATTCAACTGTTTTTAATGTGTATTTCATCTATTTCTTTAATCCATCATCGAACACTAAGCTGCCTCCTCTGTGGATCATAATGCTTGTCAGAAATAGTTACACCTTCATTTAGAGGATAACACGCTTATCTGCTAAATCTGAGCAGATGTCTCTCATCAATGAAGTTATAAATCAACAACAATAAAACGGTAATTATATTTGGGAGACAATAGCGTGCATTAACATAAAAGTCCATCCTCTACACATATACCACTTTAGCATACACTATAGCTGTTGGATTAGCTGGACACAGACTCCTACTCTTGGGATAAGTTCTGGCTCTCTCTACTAGAAGACCCATTGCTTTGTTTGAGCCCCATTGCTGCCACCTCTTCCACGCATGTCACAATTTATCACCCTTCTTAAAGAACAGGACAGTTTCTGTTGTTCAAGTTAAAAATTTTTCACTTCTGAAAGGAATTTCAGTTTTCTATTCAAAATGATTGAAAATCAAAAGATCTTATTCCAAATTCATCACATCCAATTAATATAAATTGCTGTACTGCAGAAGCTCACCAGGCTGGATAGGAACCTCTGAAAGGTCATATCGGGTAGAAACAATGAAGGGTTCAGGGGAGATGAAGGTGGGTGGTTGATATTTAAAAGGAATAAAGACTAGTAAGAAGCAATTGAGAATCTCCTCTGATGACCAATTCTTACCATTTTGAGAATCCTTAACAGTCTTGGCCTTGCACCCTCCCTCTCTTCAGTCCAAGGAGACCAACCAACCTGCAAAATATGTTTAAATACAGTAGACAAATTGCCTTACCATAGGTCAGCAAATGAGAAATGGTTGTTTAGAGGTTACAGACAAATAATCATTTTCTGTGGTTAAGCTCAGTTACATGCAAATTATTGTAACCACTGGGGCTTCTGAAAGAGCTTTTCAATCGGTCTGCAGGCTTAAATAGGGGACAAAGGAATCCCTGGTACCTGGCTTTGCAGAGTCCTGGGCTATTCTTAGTGTTGGGTTCATCTTTAAATTGCAGGAGTTCAAAAGGTTTAATAACTTAAAAGTAGAACCAAGTGATAAAAATAGATTGTTTTCTGGCCGCTCTTTGTTCCCAGACATACTACTGGCAGTATATTTGCAATCAAGACAGCAGAATAGGAATCAGCCTTCCACCGTGTAGTGTAATGCCTCAGAGTGGATATTTTTGGAAATGGCACTGCATTACATAACCTTCCGTGTTTAAAAAAAAAAAAAAACTACACTAAGGGGGGAAAGTCAGGAATATACACCATTATGCCCTTCTCCCTAAACCAAATAAACATTAATATACGTGCTGCGGTGATTTTCCTCTCAACCCTCGTGTCAGAATACAGTTCTTTTGTTAGCATAAGTTATGACAAAAATTAAGATGAATGGAGAAGCAAAGTTCTCTAACAGGGTATTATAAGCTCTTCGAGTTTTCCTATAATGGTATTACAGACACACAGAAATGCAAATCAGATTATTATCATCATCAAGCAAAAAGCAGTCACTTATTTTTAAGCCATCCCTCCCCCAAAGTTCAGCTGCTTTATAAGAAAATGCAGAAAAAAAGTGTTGCAAGATCGAATGCCTGAAAAGACCCTTGGAGGCGCAGCAGCTTTGAAAGAGTAATAAACACTAAGGATGGAGGAACACAAATCCACTTTATAAAAGGGGAGGGGGGTGTGCATGCACCAGAGTGCATTTAATGCAAAGAAACAAAACAGTTCCTAACAATGCTTTATTAGCAAGAAGAACAAAAATTAATCACACCGACAAGCGAAAAACCCCACCCCTTCCCAACAGATTTCTCCCTCTTAACTTGTGCATTAGGAAAAAAAAAAAACACCCAAGTCAAATGCCAGCCTTAATGCAGCGGGACCAAAATGCCAGAATTTCTCTAAGTACAGGCTTCCGTTCTTTAAAATTTAGAGGGAAGAAGCATGAACTCTGCAGGGTTGGAGTACAGCAAAGAGCAACGGCAAGAAATCGACACAAAAGAGAAAGCAGCGCTCCCGGCCGGGGATGGGAATGGCATATACTTACAGACAAAAGCCCCGTTCCCTGTTCACTCTCTCCTCTCTACACCTGAAACACAAATGTGGATGAAAAAGGGTATCATGCTAGAAAGACAACTGGGGAGGGGGTGGGGGAGGGGGCGGGGGGGAGGGAAAGGGGTGGAGGAAAAGGAGGGAGGAGGGGGAAGGGAAACAAAACCCAAACCGGCTTCACTTCCAAGAAGTGCAGCCTTGGAAGAAGGAGGAGGGGGAAGGTCTCCCTGCCTCGCGCGCTCTCTCCAAGAGTGTGTGTCTCTCTCTCTAAGAGTCAGTTTCTCTCTCTCTCTCTCTCTGCTGCTAGTGTGCTAGTGAACAATGAGCTAATTCTGATGGGCTGGCGCCGCGCCAGCACCCCAGCCTCGCTGCCACTGTGCGGCCGCGGCGGAGCCAGACTGCTTACTCGGCAGGAATCGGCGACTCGGGGCCCGGTCGGCAGGCTGCCAACGCGCGCGCGCCCCGGCCCCCCGCACCCCGGGAACCCCGAGCGCCGCGCCGCCCCCCGCGCCTGCCGGCCCGGGGACAAAGGGGCCCGCGGCTCCGCGCGCCGCCCCGGCCCCGCCCCCGGAGCGCGGCGCGCACACACCCGGCCCGGCCTCTCCCGCCCCTGGCGGGCTTCTCCGCCTCGACGTGCGGTTGCTTTTCAGACAAATAAGGAGGCGGAGGAGGCGGTTTGGGGGCGCGCCAGGCGTGAAGGCGGCCAGGGCGCTGCACAGCCCGGCGGCTGGCCAGGGCCCCGGGGAGAGGCGGCGCGGCCCGTACTGTAATAATAAACCTGCAGCAGAGGGCATCTGAGGGAAAGAGGACGGCGACCGGCGGCAGCCGCCTTCCCTTTTATGTGCCTGTCCGGAGCGGAGCAGAAAATGGGGCCCGCGGCGGCGCGGAGCCGCACACACAAAGAGCCGCCTTGCCCGCGTTTGCGCACGGCCCGGGCCGGCCCCGCCGGGGACGCGCGCCCCGCTCCCGGCAGCGAGGGAGCCCGCCGCCCGAGCACCCCCGTGGCCCTGTGGCTGCGCGCGCACACACACGGGCACGCACACACACACACACACGCGTGCGTGCACGGTCACACGCGTGCACAGACAGCTAGAGGCTGAGATCTGGTGTGATCAGCACAAGACACCCTCCCCAAATGCTCCCTTCTCCCAGAAGGATTTAGTAGGTTCCCACTCTCAGCCCCACTGAAATCGTACTCTTGAAAACTGGAGATTGCATTTTAAAAGAGGTTCTTTGCATTTCTGATTTTTTTAAAAAACCTTATGTTTCTTACTTAAAATATGACTGTCTTTTTTACAGTAATTTAAAAGCTCAGATTTTTGCTACAAATTCGAACAAACTGATTTTGTTGCCAACCAAACAGGATATAACTTTATGGTAATTGTCACATGTTAGAGGTCAGTACTATTTCCTAATTCAATTGCTTTGCCAAGAAAAAAGATATGAAGGATCATAATGTCTTCTAAATTTGCCATCAACATTTTACTTCTGATCACTGAAAGCAATGTTTTCCATTATAGCAATCAAAAGAAAGGGTGGATGGACTTACAAAAACTAAGTTCTTAAACATTTCACTACAAAAGTAGCAGCAAATACTGATTAGACTGCTAGTGGGTGTAATGTTTGAGGGGCCCACTTGGAGCTTCCCTGAACCAATAAAACATCACAGATATTTTCCTAAGGACCACAAGAAAACTTACCTTGGAACCATAACTAGGAACAAAAGGAAAAAACAAGTCTCAGTGAATTTTCCTAATGCCTTCAGGGCCAGTGTTCACCTGCCCAGAAAATGATGGAAGGCAGGTCTGGGGAGTAAATGGGGCAGTGGGATAGGGCAGAAGCCTGGGGGCTGCCTCTGTAGGTCTGAAGCCCCAGGAAGCTGGTAAAGGGCACCCCAACACTGAGATCTTAGGCATTAACCTCAGAGTCAGATTTGAAACCCGAGAGAGTACTGCCACATGGACCAAAAATCTATCCCAGGAAAATATGTTCAAGTTATTTCTACAAGAAAGCATTTCTCCAAACACACCCACACACACATTGAGTTTATTTTTTTCATTTATTTTAATTGGAGGCTAATTACTTTACACTATTATAGTGGTTTTTGCCATACATTCACATGAATCAGCCATGGGTGTACATGTGTCCCCATCCGGAACCCCCCTCCCACCTCCCTCCCCATCCCATCCCTCAGGGTCATCCCAGCGCACCAGCCCCAAGCACCCTGTCTCATACATCAAACCTGGGCTGGTGATCTATTTCACATATGATGATATACATGTTTCAATGCTGTTCCCTCAATTCATCCCACCCTCACCTTCTCCCACAGGGTCCAAAAGTCTGTTCTTCACATATGTATCTCTTGCTGTCTCGCATATAGGATCATCGTTACCATCTTTCTAAATTCCATATATATGCATTAATATACTGTATTGGTGTTTTTCTTTCTGACTTACTTCAATCTGTATAATAGGCTCCAGTTTCATCCACCTCATTAGAGCTGATTCAAATGCATTCTTTTTAATAGCTGAGTAATAGTCCATTGTGTATATGTACCACAGATTTCTTATCCATTTGTCTGCTGATGGACATCTAGGTTGTTTCAATGTCCTGGCTATTGTAAACAGTGCTTCAATGAGCTTTGCGGTACACGTGTCTTTTTCAATTCTGGTTTCCTCGAACACACATTGACTTCAGTGTTTATGCAAAACTTACCTAAGATGATGTCCTTTCAAAACACAGGGAAATTTGGAAATTATAAAATGCTAATTTTTCTTCATGTGTAATCACAGACATCTAGGTGACACGGATTTTTCAAGAAATAAGAAGAATGGGTCAGAATCATAATCTACTTACTGTGTTCCAGAAAAGCATTGCAAACCAACTATAGGAAACATTCTTGAGTCCTCTGAGTGTAGGAGACTACACTAACCACTAGGGACATGCATGGGGCACCCACCATGTCACCTCACCCAAGAAATGTAGCAATAGCTGTCTCACTTGCTCCTGGCTGTCATGCTCACTCCCATCTACCCTGTGGGTGACATGGTAGATCCACTGTCCTGAAATGCTTTTTAATCCCTGCTCCATTATAGTACAAAGACCATACATACTTACTCTTCTACTTAAAATTCGCCACAATGTGACCACAATCTCACTTTCTAGTTTTATCATCCCATTTCTTTCCCAGTCATGGTTTATCAGTCCTTTGTTTCTGTATGATTCATTACTTAGGGCCTATATTCATCCCGCCACCATTAACAGTTAGGAAACAAACTCATACAAACACTGACAAACCAAAATGCCTCAACTTCAGGGATGTTTTGACATCTGGGGTCAGATGACTCTTTGATGGGGACAAGGGAACCAATGAGGAGGATAGAGGGGACCATCCAGTTCACTGCAGGATGTTTAGCAACACCTCTGGCCTCTATTAATTGGATGCCCATCGCAAACTCTAGTTAGGACAACCAAATATGTGTCCACACATGGTCAAATATTCTTCTGAGGGTCAAGCTCACCTCTGGGGGATAATCGCTGGTTGAACAATCAGATCCATTTCTGAAGGAGCTGGCTTCTCTTTAGCTATGTGGACTGCATGCACGAGGTACAGAGACCTGAGCAAAACTGAGGCTTTCTTAGGAAAGAGGAAAAATAAGAAGGCGATGTCCTTATTTTGGAATTTATCAACTGTGTTAAGATGATAGGGAAACAATCAAAGCCAAAGTTATGGCGCATTGTGATAAGGACAATTCTAGAGTTCTACACAAGGTACACAGTGAACACAAAGGCTTCTTTATAAAGATTCAGTGCTTCCTAAAGGAAGTGATGCTTAAAACTGAACTGGTGAAGAATGACCAAAAGGCAGTAAATTAAAGGAGGAAGACACATTCCAGCAGAGGCGGGGAGGAAGAGACCATGAACTAAGACGTTTGATCTATCAATTCAGATCAGTTTAGCCGTTCAGTCATGTCCGACTCTGCAACCCCAAGGACTGCAGCACGCCAGGCTTCCCTGGCCATCACCAACTCCCGGAGCTTACTGAAACTCATGTCCATCGAGTCGGTGATGCCATCCAACCATCTCATCTTCTGTCATCCCCTTCTCCTTCCACCTTCAATCTTTTCCAGCATCAGGATCTTTACCAATGAGTCAGTTCTTCCTATTAGGTGCCCAAGTATTGGAGTTTCAGCTCCAGCATCAGTCCTGCCAATGAATATTCAGGACTGATTTCCTTTAGGATGGACTGGTTTGATCTCCTTGAAGTCCAAGGGACTCTCAAGAGTCTTCTCCAACACCACAGTTCAAAAGAATCAATTCTTTGGTGCTCAGCTTTCTTTATAGTTCAACTCTCACATCCATACATGACTACTGGAAAAACCATAGCTTAGAGTAGATGGACCTTTGTTGGAAAAGTAATGTCTCTGTTTTTTAACATGATGTCTAGGTTGGTCATAGCTTTTCCTCCAAGGGGCAAGCATCTTTTAATTTCATGACTGCAGTCACCATCTGCAGTGATTTTGGAGCCCAAAAAAATAAAGTCTGTCACTGTTTCCGTTATTTCCCCATCTATTTGCCATGAAGTGATGGGACCAGATGCCATGATCTTAGTTTTCTGAATGCTGTTTTAAGCCAACTTTTTCACTCTCCTCTTTCACTTCAATCAAGAGGCTCTTTAGTTCTTCTTCGCTTTCTGCCATAAGGGTGATGTCATCTGCATATCTGAGGTTATTGATATTTCTCCCAGCAATCTTGATTCCAGCTTGTGCTTCATCCAGTCCAGCGTTTCTCATGATGTACTCTGCATATAAGTTAAATAAGCAGGGTGACCATATACAGCCTACCAGTCTGTTGTTCCATGTCCAGATCTAACTGTTGCTTCTTGGCCTGCATACAGATTTCTCAGGAGGCAGGTTAGGTGGTCTGGTATTCGCATCTCTTTCAGAATTTTCCACAGTTTGTTGTGATCCACACAGTCAAAGGCTTTGGCATAGTCAATAAAGCAGAAGTAGATATTTTTCTGGAATTCTCTTGCTCTTTTGATGATCTAACGGATGTTGGCATTTTGATCCCTGGTTCCTCTGCCTTTTCTAAATCCAGCTTGAACATCTGGAAGTTCATGGTTCACATACTGTTGAAGCCTGGCTTGGAGAATTTTGAGCATTACTATGCTAGCGTGTGAGATGAGTACAATTGTGCAGTAGTTTGAGCATTCTTTGGTATTGCCTTTCTTAGGGACTGGAATGAAAACTGACCTTTTCCAGTCCTGTGGCCACTGCTGAGTTTCCCAAATTTGCTGGCATATTGAGGGCAGCACTTTCACAGCATCATCTTTTAGGATTTGAAATAACTCAGCTGGAATTCCATCACCTCCACTAGCTTTGTTCATAGTGATGCTTCCTAAGGCCCACTTGACTTCTCATTCCGGGATGTCTGGCTCTAGGGGAGTGATCACACCATCATGGTTATCTGGGTCATGAAGATCTTTTTTGTATAGATCTTCTGTATATTCTTGCCACCTCTTCTTAATATCTTCTGCTTCTGTTAGGTCCATACCATTTCTGTCCTTTATTGTGCCCATCTTTGCATGAAATGTTCCCTTGGTATCTCTAATTTTATTGAAGAGATATCTAGTCTTTCCCATTCTATTGTTTTCCTCTGTTTCTTTGTGTTGATCATTGAGGAAGGCTTTCTTATCTCTCCTTGCTATTCTTTGGCACTCTGCATTCAGATGGGTATATCTTTCATTTTCTCCTTTGCCTTTAGTTTCTCTTCTTTTCTCAGTTATTTGTAAGCCCTCCTCAGACAACCGTTTTGCCTTTTTGCATTTCTTTTTCTTGGGGATGGTCTTGATCACTGCTTCTTGTACAATGTCATGAACCTCCAACCATAGTTCTTCAGGCAGTCTGTCTATCAGATCTAATCCTTAGAATCTATCTGTCACTTCCACTGTATAATCATAAAGAATTTGATTTAGGTCATACCTGGATGGTCTAGTGGTTTTTCCTACTTTCTTCTATTTAAGTCTGAATTTGACAATAAGGAGTTCATAATCTGAGCCACAGTCAGCTCCCAGTCTTGTTTTTGTTGCCTGTATAGAGCTTCTCTATCTTTGGCTGAAAAGTATATAATCAATCTGATTTCAGTATTGACCATCTGGTGATGTCCACATGTAGTGTCTTTTCTTGTGTTCTTGGAAGAGGGTGTTTGCTATGACCAGAGCACTCTCTTGGCAAAATTCTGTTAGCCTTTGACCTCCTTCATTTTGTTCTCCAAGCCCAAATTTGCCTGTTACTGCAGATATCTCTTGACTTCCTACTTTTGCATTCCAGTCCCCTATAATGTAAAGGACATCTTTTTTGGATGTTAGTTCTAGAAGTTCTTGTAGGTCTTCATAGAACTGTTCAACTTCAGCTTCTTCTGCATTACTGGTTGGTACATAGACTTTGATTACTGTGATATTGAATGGTTTGCCTTGGAAATTAACAGAGATCATTCTGTCATTTTGAGATTGCATCCAAGTACTGCATTTCAGATTCTTTTGTTAACTATGATGGCTACTCCATTTCTTCTAAGGAATTCTTGCCCACAGTAGTAGATATCATGGTCATTGGAGTTAAATTCACCCATTCCAGTCCATTTTAGTTTGCTGATTCCTAAAATGTTGATGTCCACTCTTGCCATCTCCTATTTGACCAGTTCTAATTTGCCTTGATTCATAGACCTAACATACCAGGTTCCTGTTCAATATTGCTCTGTACAATGTTAGATCGATGACTGTTGACAATCACCGACAGAAGAATCGTGCATCAGAACCTGACTGCTGTAGTCTATTTCTAACACGTATGCCAAAGAAGAGCCCATCAGAGGACGTGGTCAAAGGAGAAGACGTACTTCAGATATAGGTTTTCCTTCCATCTCTCTTAGATATGTGGTTCTTCAATGTATCTTCATATAAAATGTATCTCAAATGTATATTCCTGCAAGAAAACTATTTTTAAGCCTATCATTGCTTTATGTAATAAGTTAGGTGAGTTTGAATTCTAAGTGAAAAGTTGTGTATAAAAGTGGTTACAGCCAAGCATATATGACCCTGGATAAATGTTTAACCCTTTAGTCTGAGTTTCTTCATCTTTAAGCTGGGTTTACATTCTAAACCCAGAGTGCTGTATTAAGTAGAACTGCATACCATGCTTACCACATAGTTAGCATTACATACACGGTAGCTTTATAGAATAAAATAGAAGTATTATAGGTAACTTTATAGAATAAAACGTACATGACATACGGTGATTTGCCCCACCTCTCCTTCTGGCCTCATCTCTAGTTCCTCTCTGGTCAACCCAAACAATGCTCCCCAGTGAGTACTGCATGACTCTTTAGTCTTTTCACTTGTGGTTCCTGCTGCCACAGTGCCTCTTCCCTCTTCGTTAGCGTGTTCACTCTTGCTCATTTTTCACAAATTTGGGTTGTGTATCTCCTCCTCATGCTCAATGTGCACCCTGTGCAAAACTCTGCAATCGTTCTTATCGTACTGCCCTGTGACTTTGACTTTATTTTTCTGTCTTCACCACTAGGCTGCAAATTCCATGAAGAGACAGACTAAAGACACTGTTGATTACCTGCCTGACACCAGTTGTCTCTTTCCTCTTCCACATTCTTAATGAAACCTGATTTTGTCCTGGTCCCCATTCTTCTCCCATACAGCCCATGATTCCAGGGAGTTTAGTCGCTCAGATTCCAGGGAAGGTGACCCTAAGGAGTAGATACTAATTATTTTAGCCAATCGGTGTATTGAATTGCCTGGATATAATAAGGGCTCACTCATGTGAGTGTGTGACCATCAGACTGAAAGGAAAGAATTATATTGCATGTTAGAACTAAGATATTTGAATTCCATGCTTAAAGCTATATAGAACCATTGAAGAAATTTAATCTGAAACTGACATGACCAGGTTTTTTCCCCCTAGTTCAATTCAGTTCAGAAGTGTCCAACTCTTTGCCACCCCATGGACCGCAGCACACCAGGCTTCCCTGTCCATCACCAACTCCCAGAGTTTGCTCATACTCACATTCATCGAGTTGGTGAAGCCATCCAACAGTCTTATCCTGTTGTCCCCCTTTCCTTCTGTCTTCAAACTTTTCTAGCACCAGTGTCTTTTGGCCACTATATGCACTATATGGCCACTATATAGTGGCCTAATTATTGGAGCTTCAGCTTCAACATCAGTCCTTTCAATGAATATTCAGGACTGATTTCCTTTAGGATTGGATCTCCTTGCTGTCCAAGGGACTCTCAAGAGTCTTTTCCAACACCACAGTTCAAAAGCATCAAGTCTTCAGTGCTCAGCTTTCTTTATGGGCCAACTCTCAAATCCATATATGACTACTGGAAAAAAATATAGCTTTGACTGTATGGACCTTTGTTGGTTTAAAGTATTAGAGCAGTTTGGAGGATAAATTTTAGTAGGGAGAAAGGGCATAATTGGGGAAATAAGATAAATTAGGGGATTTAGTACTCCAGGTGACTAATTATAAATATCCACAATTAAGGTAGAGACCATGGGAAAGGAGATGAGGGTGGAAGTCAAATTACATTCCAAGACAGAATTGCACAACTCATGAAGGATTTAACAGAGTAGTGGGGATTAACTGGAGAAAAGAATCCAACATGATTCCAGGTTTCTGGCTTTATGACTGCTAAGATGACGATGGTTCCTCCTGAAATAAGAAATACAAGAAGAGTGGATCTGGGAGGAGAAGGAAGTGAAATGAGCTCATCTCTGTACCTGTTGAGCATAGAACTCACACATTCAATATCCCAACAGCAAGCTTTGAATAATTTTCTTATCACAACCTCCCTTTTCCTCATGCATCCTTCCTTTAATGGGCTGAATTGTGTCCCCTCCAAAATTCATATATTGAAGTCCTGACCCCTGGTATCTCATAATGTGACTATATTTGGTGATAGGGTCTTTAAAGAGATGATTAAGGTGAAATGGGGCTTCCCTGATAGCTCAGTGATACAGAATCTGCCTGCCAATGCACAAGATGCAGGAGATGTGGTTTCAGTCCCTGGGTCAGGAAGATCCACTGAGAAGGAAATGGCAACACACTCCAGTATTCTTGCCTGGGAAATCCCATGAACAGAGGAGCCTGGTGGACTACAGTCCATGGGGTTGCAAAAAGTCAGTCATGACTTAATGCCTGAGCATGTGTGATAAAATGCCTCATGAGAGTAGGCCCTAATCCAGTGTGACTTGCATCCTTATAAGAAGGGAATTAAGACTCTGTGAACCAGTGAACCAGTAAACTTGCTCAGTTGTGTCCAACTCTTTGAAATCCCATGGACTGTGGCCTACCAGGCTCCTCCATCCATGGAATTTTCCAGGTAAGAGTACTAGAGTGAGATGCCATTTCCTTCTCTGGGGGATCTTCCCGACCCAGAGATGGAACCCAGGTCTCCCGCATTGCAGGCAGATGCTTTACTGACTGAGCCACCAGGGAAGCCCTAAGACCCAGGGGCACACCCAAAGTAAACACTGTGTACAGACACTGGGAGAAGATGCTCCACCTACGAGTCAAGGAGATCATCTCGAAAGAAACCAGCTCTGCTGACACCTGGATCACCAGATTTGTGAGGAAGTAAACTGCCACCCAGTTTAAGCCACCCAGCCTGTGGTATTTTGTTATTGCAGCCCTAACAGACTAATACACCCTCATGATACCAAGCACCCAGAAGAGTAAAGGGTTTGTAAGGTTTCTCTTTGTTACCAGTTTCAGGATATTGTAAACTATGAATAGAAAATCCAAGAAGAAGCCTGGTCCTAATGAAGAACATGTCTACTAAGGGCAAGGCTTTGTCCAAACCCAGAATACATAAAATATGCACATGAAGGCTGCAGCCGTGAAGGCTCATCTGAAACCGAGGGTTCATGGTTCTCAGCACAGCATCCCAAAACACACAAGGAAGCCAACTGACGATCAACACTGTCCACTTGCAAGTTTCCAGCTGTATTTACACAGCTGCTGAAGGCAGCACAGATGAGGATCCTTCACTTCACCACTGACAAACCCGTACTGAAAGTGAGCTCAGAAAAGTGCCTTCATGTTTGAGAATACAGTAAATCTCAGGAAGGCTCACAAGATAAGAACTGAGCCATCGATGTTGGGGACATTGGCAATGAAAGGAAGAAAAACAGATTTACATTTAGGGAAACGTGAAATATGAATGTCAAAGTGGATATAGGATAACTTCTAATTTACATCACTCTAACAAACATAATGATGGACATAGCATTTGAGAGATAAAAGACAAATGTAGGAGATGAATAACTTTTGAAAATCATGGTTCTCTCTATCTTGTATTTTGTCCAACATCTGGAAATAATTGAAAATCCCTGGAAAAGTTGTTATTCCTCCTGTAGGTAAAGAACAAGCTGGCTGTTGTAGAAACAAGAGAGATAAATGGAAGGAATGTCTCAAAGGAAGATTTATTCAGATTATCCCTGCTATGCAAAACATTTTATGTTTAAAATATAAAACATATTTTAAAATTAGCCTTCTGCTTGCCTTAAAACTTATCTGAATGGTGGTGTAAAACCTTAAAAATAATATGAGTGGTAAATGCTGTTCCAAAACAAGTATAGGGAATTTATTTTAAAGATCCCAGTGTGTGTGTGTGTACATGTGTACATGTGTGCGCGTGCGTGTGTGTTAGCTAATTAACCTTAACAAAGAAGAATTTCCCCCCCCATGGGAAATTGTGAATTTTAAAATTGATTAGAGTAATCAATGGATACTCTCTCTAACACTGGGAAAATGCAGAAATGTGCTCTAAAAAGCTGACAGAACATATACTATCATATAAAGGTAGTGCTCCTCTTATTTAAGACATGGGGTAACAAGAAAAGGTCTCCAGGCTTAAATATCCCTTGCTATTGTGCCATGGTTAAAACAAAATTCTATACATACTAAATCTATTTTTGAAATTAAGTGCCTTGATAGCTAAACCAAGTTCTGTCATTTCATGGTGGGATGGTCACCCTCAGACTTCAGGACTCAACAGCACCTGAGGTACCCAGGGTTGTAGTTCGGGGCACCTTCCTCGCCTCATCACCCTTCTCACCTGACCACTCAAGGAGAGTGGAGAGGGAAGGACGAGGCTGACCAAAGAGAGAAACAGCTGACTGGAAGCCCGAAGACTTCTTGTCTTTAGTATGAGGTTCTTCTTTTTTAAAAATTGGCATTATTTACTCCCTCTCCTTCTGGAGATACTCAAGAAGGTAAACTCTTGCCACAATTTTCAGACATCAGATGTTGCGGTGCCCTGGAATACATGGGAATACACATGCAAAGTACGATGAAAGTGTTTGAATTTAAGAATAACACTTTCACATATTTTTTTGTTCTGTATTATCTTGTGAAAATCTTCCAAAATATATCTTATAAGGTTCAAGAAACAGATTTAACATGAGAAAGAAGGCAAAAATATTGAAAGAAGTCACTTAGTAACACTGGACTATCGAAATCATGACTAGACTGCATTACTTTTCACCGAAAACCCTCCGGTACTCAGAGACAAGCACTTGGAAGCAAGCATTCCCCACGGGCAGGGAGTTCGCTTACAGAGACCTTGTATCAATGCTGTAACATCAGTATCCTCATTTCACAGATGAAAAACTGAGGTGAAGAGAAAGTCAGCCAACTACTTAACGTATTGTAAAGAGTAGAGCTGGGATTTGAACTCAAGAAGTCCGACTCTAGAGTTCTGTCTCTTAATCATCACGCTCTTGTACTTCCTCTGCTGGGCGCAGAGGCCTAGAAATTTCCGGACTCAACGGACACTGGTTAGTCCTTCACTTCTTGACTCCCCTTAATTTCTTAGCCCTACTTTCTGGCTTCTTTTGACCTTTACATCAACTCATCTTCCTTCTTCTACCCTGTAAATTCTGGCAATTTACAGAAATGAGATGGTTCTACAGGCAGAACAGCTTGTTAAAAAAACACGTAAACTGGCCCTAAAACTGTCTGAGATTCTCTGAAATGATTAACTTATTTTGCAAATGGTTTTGAATGACATCATGTGCCAGTTACTCCACCAAAAACTGGTAATAACATATTGTCAGAAAACAGAACTGAAAAACTAAGGTTCTCTTCCCCAGCTCTCCACCCATACCACACACATATATTCATTTACATACCTATTGTTGTAAAAGTACACAGATTTCATAACCTCAAGTTCATCTTGGTTTTGGCACTGTGTATTTTTGTTCTTTCATTCTAAACTAAACACCTTGTTAGAGTTTTTAATCATTTTAAAAAAGTGTAAAGTTCTATTTTTGTTGATTCTGGAAAGCATCATAATAAACAGTGAGAATTTGACTATGCAATTGGGAAGTCCCGTGAGACTTTCCTGAGACTTCTGAGAATGTGCATATTAGGAAGCTGAAATATGAAGAGTCCAAGAAGAACTGCCAGGTCTTCATTTGCATCCTTGCCTCATTTTGCACCAAAAGATCAGAGCCTTAAAGCATCCAGCTGTAATCCCTTAACTATGCCCTGAAGGGGTGAAAGGGTTAAACACTCAGTACAGAGAGAATTCTTAGGTTTAGACAATCAAGATCACCAGTGCAGAGGGTTGTGCAAGGTGGTTCTCCATCGTGTATCTTCAGCTGCCTCCTCCACACTGAGTCCACCTGGACAGACATCTGAAAGCCTCTCTGCTTGGGTCTCCCCCCTTCCCTCGTCTAGGAGGCACCCTCAGCTCTCCCTCTTCTGCTCCTCCTCCTCTCGTCCCCCTTGGAGTTCTGGTGCTCCCCCCTCACAACCTCAAGTTCAGATTGGCAGTCTACTGACTTCTCCAGAGAGTCAGGGTCCTTCCTGGTGGGAGAGAGGAGCTGAAGGTCCAGGAAAGGGGTGGGGAAGGGCTTTTTCCCTCGCAGAGCTGGACAAGGGAAGAAAATTTCTTTCTGTCACAGATCATACAAATGGTAATTCTTCTTCAGTTGCTAAGTTCAGAAACTTCTTGGTTCCCTCTGTCAACAAATTTACTTTTTATAGTTTTATAGTTTAAAATGTCCTGAATTCTTTTTGTCAAATTTTCGTAAGTTTCAATATACTTTAAACTTCTCCCCTACCCCAGGGGTTCAAGGACACACATGATGATATATAAATGGAATCCATGCAGTCAGGAATTTTGATGCTTCAGTTGAGTTAGGCTTAAAATATGTGAATATTAAAAAAATGAAAATATATGAATAAACTTTAGGCTAAAAATATATGAATATATTTTTATAAGAGAAGTTAATGAGATAAACAAAAGTTAAGCTTTTGAAACTCTAGCTTTATATTTCAAAGTTTGGTTTCAGCCTATTTTCAGTAATTTTCACAAAATGTGCTGCTAATTATAGAAAAATTATTAAAGCAGTCCCTGAAAGAGTTATGCCTATGCAGGCAACTGTCCTGAGTAGCTTTACAAGGCAAAAAGGTAGCAGAAACCTCTGTCTCCAAGACAGATCTTTTCTCCTTTGTCTAACTGTTCATGGCACATCCCTACCTGAATGACTCATAGGCATCATAAACTCACCTTATCTGAAACCGAAGTTATTATCTTGGAAGTATAGGACCATCTTCTGTTCTGTTTATGAAAATGGTCACACTTCCAGAAATCCCTCTTCTAAACAGTCCCCAGTTTGGGTGTTAATCCCACATTTTAAATATGGTCTTTCAAGCCTCAAGCATTACCCTCTGTGTGAAGTTTGCCTGACGGCCCCAGTTACTCCTCATGGCACCCTTCATTCAATTCAATAAATATTTATTGAGTACTGCTTACTGTGAGCAAGGCAGAGGGCTGAGCACTGGAGATAGAACCATGAACAAGATAGACCAGGAACTGTCTTAATGAAATTTAATTCTACAATTACAATTACCTATTCAAGATATAAATAAAAAATTAGTAAGCAAGGCATTTTTAGATAAAGAATTAAAAAATGATGTGGCAAAGATTGACTGGGGACAAAGGTGACACTTGAGCTAAGACCTGAATAATGAAATAGAGCCAGCCACTGAAGGATTTGGAGGAGACATTCCTGTGGGGTGCGGGGGGAGGCAACTGCAAAGGTACCGAGGCACAGATCAGTGGGTGTGTTCAAGGAGAGGAAGAGTGTGGTTGAGGTCACACCAGCTAGAGGGTAGTGGCAGAAGAAAGAGGGATAAAGACGAGACCAGAAAGGCAGGACTGCTCTAATGTAGCGCGTGCCGTGTTGTATTGTAAGACTTCACCATGTCTGCCTGTCTTATCACCAGACTGGGGATTACTACTTTTGATTTTTGGATCCCTGATGTCTCACATAAAACCGTAAAAAGTAGGTAAAATATCTGCTTAATGTATAAATACAAAAGAGCATATGTTTTCTTCAAAAATAGAGTTTTAAGTGGTCAACTGGTTCAAGAAAATGAAGTTTTACTAAATGTTTAATAAATTAACAATATTCAAGTTCCAATATGCACAGAACCTGTGGAGAGTTATAAAAGCAAGCTAGTTTCTTTCTTTAGGCTCTAAAGGCAGCTCTTACCTTTATAATTCATTTGAGGTGTTAATATTATTTTTCTCTCTCCTTAACCATATCAAGTTCAAATTTGATTTACTGCCAAAGTTGAAATGAAGTTGATGTTAATTTGACTAGACTTCAGGAAGGAAAAATAATGAATTATTCCCAGTTATCCCCTCTCCCTGGGCAAGCAACAGAAAAAAGTCCTATAGCATAACTTGAATGGGTACTTTCAAAGTATTCTCCAAAACTCATGCATGGAAACTTTTTCTTCTGCCAGGAAAGAAATATTTAATATAGAAAAATCTGTTTCCACCTAAAGAACAAAAGTATTTAAATTTATTTTTCTTATCCATGTTGATGTTAAAAAAATTGTTTCCTATAGCTATTAGGGAGCTTCCCATGCAGCTCAGATGGTAAAGAATCCACCTGCAATGCGGAAGACCTGGGTTTGATCCCCAGGTTGGGAAGATCTCCTGGAGAAGGGAACGGCTACCCACTCCAGTATTCTGCCCTGGAGAATTCCATGGAGAGAGGAGCCTGGCAGGCTACAGTCCATGGGGTCGCAAAGAGTCAGACATGACTGAGCCTTAGAAGGCATAGCTATTAGGAGAATGGGACTAATTCATTTAGAAATCACAAAATGATACAGAATGTGCTTAAGTAGTAGGTGAAGACAGATAAATGATGGTGGAGGGAAGGAATGAAAGAAGAAGCTATTAAGCTATATGTTTTGAGAGGTACTGTGTTAGGTACATTCTCCTGCATAATTCCTCTTAAACGTCACAAAATTCTTTAAGTCAGGCATTTTTAACTCATCTTAACAGATCTGGGATTACTGAGTAAATAATTTGCTGGGCTCACACACAGTTACTACATGACAGAGACAGCATCTGAAAGCAGGACTGTCTGACTAGAGCCTTCCCACTCTTTTATGTGCACATGTACTGTATACATATTTAAAGCAGTTGGACATGTTAGAGGCAGCATTTTACTGTGCCATCAATATTTAGTATTTCCCTATCCCTCTTATATGAATCAAAATTATGTCAAAATACCTAAAACATTCTTCATGACCAGTTTTAGCTAAAAAAGCAAAAGAATCATGATTACAAAATGATTTCAAAATAAATTATCAGCTGTTAAAATAGTTTAATTTATAGGTTGTTAAAAATGCCACTATAAAATACTGTAATTAGAAAAAGTTTTAGAGGCCTGACAGCTCAGTTGGTAAATGCAGTGCATTTACCTGCAATGCAGGAGACCCTGGTTTGATTCCTGGGTTGGGAAGATCCTCTGGAAGGGATAGGCTAACCACTCCTGTGTTCTGGCCTGGAGAATTCCATGGACTACAGTCCATGGGGTCACAAAGAGTCAGACAAGACTGAGTGACTTTCACTTCACTTCACTTCAGGAATTCCATGACCTATAACACAAGGGATTTGGGCTGGAAAGTACTCCAAATCCCTCTATTTCCAGCACTCTAAAGCCCTTGGGTTTTAAAGTTTAGAATGTAATTATTATATAAAAATCAATAAGTGGAGTCTTCTGTTTAAATGAAATACTTTTTTTGCCTTCTAACTGTGATGATTTGTGAAATTATTATCTCAATCACACTATTTGGTCATTTCCTCACTGCTGCATTCCTGATAAGCAATCAGAGGTGACAGGATGGAGGGTTTTTTATTTTGGAATTTTTCAGTAGCTTGAAATACTATTCTTTTGTCATTTTTGTCAGGGCTTGTTTCACTGAATTTTAGAAATGATTCTGAGATGCCCATCATTAATATGCAAAGCTTTATTTTAAAGGGCAATCTCTACCTAAGAAATATTCTTATTTCTGAAAGTCTGGAAGTTGAGCTGCCATAAGTAAATCATCATTCGGTTTGGGAGAAATTCTTTATGTACCTGGTGAGCATACTTGGTCTGGTCCCACACAGACAGCTGCAAAACCAAGTTACCTCATCCAGTTTCTCACTAAACACTGACATGGATGCCCTTGGTTCTTAATGGAAATATAGTCACACCCTCTGAGCAGGGGGTTGCTATGATTCCCAAGAAGAACCTAACTGGAATAACTTTTGACTCAGAACTTGAAAGATGTTACTTTCCTAAAATGTCCCTTTTCATGAATCTTTCTGGTTACATGTTATTCATCACTGAGGTTGGACACAAACTATGTTGAGTTTCATTACATGGCAGTTTTGGATTAGGTGATGTCACCTTGTTACTAATGGTTACTGCTGCTTATTTTCTCTTCAGTAGCAGAGTAATGACATTCAGATGATCTATTTTAGGTTCTGTGTTTATCTGTATTCAACTAAAGTCAACATAGTATTGATAATTCCAGAATTTTGCCACACTGAAGCACATCTTCTTTCAACTATCATTTATGTTTATACATCATCCATATGTCTCTGGTTATGGGCCCCAACATTCAGTAGTGTGTGCAAGTTAGAGTGCAAGTAACTTTCATTTGATTCTCTGAGCCTTTATTAAAAAAAAAAAAAGAAACTGTTATATGCCCAACACTGTACTATGTTCTTGGGTTAAAGATGAAACCTTTGCTCAAGGAAGGTGCAGCCTAGGGGAAGACTGTGTTGTAAACATACATAAAAACTCTAGTAAATATATAATTCTCTAAAATAAATATAAATAGTATTTTAAGGTAACTAAAGGACTGCAAGGAGATCAAACCAGTCAATCGTAAAGGAAACCAGTCCTGAATATTCATTGGAAGGACTGATGCTGAAGCTGAAGCTCCAATACCTTGGCCACCTGATGTGAAGAGCTGACTCATTTGAAAAGACCCTGATGCTGGGAAAGATTGAAGACAGGAGAAGAAGCGGATGACAGAGGATGAGATGGTTGGATGGCATCACTGATTCAATGGACATGAGTTTGAGTAAGCTCCAAGAGTTGGTGATGGACAGGGAAGCCTGGCATGCTGCAGTCCACGGGGTTGCAAAGAGTCAGACACAACTGAGCAACTGAACTGAACTGAACTGAAATCAGTCTTTGACCATTGCAAAAAAAAAAAAAAAAAAAAGCAATAATGATATAGTGCTTTTACTTTATACCAACCAAGAAGTGGCAGCTAAAGTATTAGTCAAAATCACTTTGCTCAAGAAATTTGGAGATGTTTATTTATTCCACTGAGAATATTTAATCATAAGGATTTATCTATAGTGAAATTTGCTGGGGAACGGTGAGAATTTGTCTTTCTCAGTTGCCTCTGTGTAGATTGTGATCTAATTCTCATGCAAAGATATCTCTGCTCTCTGCCAAGAAGACCCCATAACCAAAGACAAGGTAACAATGATCTAAAGTTTTTCCTCTACCACAGTATTTCTTTGTTCCAAAATACAGTGCTTTCTATTGAGTGTCTAATATTCTTCTCTGTTTTTCTAAAAACCCTGATGAGTCCAAATTTGGCTTGTGTCATCGCAGAGTTCTATCTGTTTTGTCCTCAGAGCCCTGCATAGCACAAACAGCCCTAAGTGTTTGCTTAGATCAAGAAACACAAAACCACCCTCCTGGAACAGGCAGGCCCTCCATCCCTGGTTGCAGGAGAAAGATAATGAGAAGCCCCTTGTGTTTTTTCTACTCTGATATTCCAGCAGTTTATAAACCAGCTGACAAATTCTGGATTCAATATATATTCTGAGAATTTAGACTAACGCCTCAAGATGAAGAATTCTGAAAAGATCATTCAACTAGTCAATATTCATTCTCCTTACATTATGAACCCAGCATTGTGCTAGATGCTGTGAATAAAAAATAAAGAGAAGGAAAGAGAGGAATAAAGAGGGAAAGAGGGAGAGAGGAAGAAAAAGCACAATATGTAAGGTAAGCATATTAATGGTCCCTCAAAGATGTCTGTGTCCTCTCCCCACAACCTCTGAATATGTGACCTTACATGGCAAAAGGGATTTTGCAGGCATAATTAAAGCCTTAAAAGGGAAGATGATTTGATATTATCCAGTCGTGCCCACCTAATCACATAGGCCTTTAAAAGCAGAGAACCTCTTAAAAGAGGTATCACAGAAGGGGAAATTCAGAGAGATTCAAAATATGAGAAGGAGTCAGTCCCTGCTTGGGTTTGGAGATGGGGGCTGGCAATAAAGCAGGAAGGCAGGCGGCCTGAAGGAACCAAGGGGATCTCCTCACTGACAGCCAGAGAGGAAGCAGCAACCTCTGCAAATCTCAAGGAACTGAATTCTGCCCGCCACCTGAATGAGCTTGGAAACTCATTCACCTCCAAAGGCGCCAGAGAAATCATAGCCCTGCTGGCACCCTGATATCTGTCTTACAATACTTAAAGCAGAGGAATCAGCTAAGCTATGGTGACCTGGACTTTTAGGCTGCAGAACTACAAGATTTTTTAAAAATGGGTATTGTTTTAACTGCTAAATGTGTGGCAATTTGTTATGGCAGCAACAGGAAACTGATATAAATAATAAACGGTACTTGGCTGCAAAGAATCTGATGGAGAAGAAAGTGAGTGCCCTGTAAGGTCATGATGCTTTGATTTTAATGGACGAGGTCAGGGGGGATGAGAAATCATCCTGAGGAATGAGACTAATCGTTCTGAAGCATCTCACTGATACAGCTATTTAGAATAATGCCTCATTTTGAGGGCATTTTATGGCATAGTCTAAATTGACCAAGGATTTGGGAGCAGTGTGCTGTGATTATCAATCTCTCTCTTACTTTGGACTGCTCTAAAGGAAGCATAAGGCATCTGGTTACCACATATAAACAGTTTTCAAAGCTGAACAAGTAACCCTAACACAGAATCTTTCTAGACTGCAACTTGTCTTAAAATTGTTACGATAGCAGCCATGCTCACGTTCTGTGTGTCTGTTAATTGCTGTTTTGTATACAGGCTTCCGTTCAGTTCTCTGGAGTGTGCATTAGGGAATGATTGTTCTTAATAATCCATAGAATGCATTTAGGGCATAAATGAGAATAAACTTTTTATTCACTAATAATATCAAGACCCATCTTGTGGGAGGTGAAAGAAAGGGTAGGCTAAGGCTTTGTAGTATGCTTTAGAAACTGATATAAAGGATATTTCAAAATGCTCTTTCAGTTATTATCAGTGATGGCAGACAAGCAACAATCTGAGGGGAAATATTTGTAATGTATATCACAGAGAAAAGACTAATTTCTTTAGTGTATAAAGAGTTCCCGTAAATCAATAAAAGACCAGCAACTCAAAAGAATAATTAGTATATTTTAAAAGAAGTCACAGAAAAGGAAATACTAATGCTTTTCAAACTTACAAAAGTGCACTCAATATCACTTATCATAAGGAACACTAAAATGAATGCCACAAATAATTTATAATTTATACCCATTGGACAGAGAAGTTCAAAACAGTTTATGATATACTGTATCTGTGAGTATGAGGTGAGACAATGTCCAATTTTGCCAGTTGACTAGTTGAAACACTTTGGAGGCAATTAGTTCATATTTACTAAAGTGAAAAATGCATATATCCTTGGATCCAGCAAATATTCTTCTTACAAATTTTCTTATAGATAAACTTGTATATGTGAAAATGATTATGTAAAAGGATGATATCTGAAACATGCTGTAATAGCAAATGTTTGGAAACAACTTGTATTTCTCCTAAGAGTCGGGTAGTTTAAAGAAATCATGGAAAAATTATACAACACTATTCATCTGTTAAAAAGAATGAACAAAGTTGGAACAACCATTTAGGAAAACTGTTGGGTAATGTTTACTAAAGCTATACACAGGCTACCTTACGACCCAGTCTGCTCCCTGGCGTTTCCCCTGTAACCATCAAAAGACACGTGTGAATCTGTTCCTAGCAGCTTTATTCAAAATAGCCACAAACTGGAAACAATCCAAATGTCCATTGACAGGTGAATCCATTAACATAATGAGATAATACTCAGCAATAAAAACAATAACTGACATACACAACAACATGGAAAATCTCCCTGATATGTTGAGGGAAAGAAGGAAAATATAAATATGGTTTTGTTTATATAAAGTTTCAAAACAGGCAGGATGAATTGTAGTGACAATACTAGAGGTTGACTCTGAGGGTATGAAAGCGATAAAAATGCTCTGTATCATCATCTGAATGGTGATTACAGGGGTATACACAAATACAAGACTCTTCATGCTGTGTACTTAAGTAAGTACACTTTATACAGTTTCTAACTTATGTTATAACTCAGTAAAAAAAAAAAAAAAGAAAGAAAGAAAAGAGCACAAGAGGAAGAGCATGGAAATGGATGAGAATGGGCAGGAGGAAGACAGCAGCTCCATGTGTATCCATGTATATAATCTGCAAACTAGATTGTTAAATAAAAGCATTTCTCAGCTAGAGTTCCTTGTCTGAAATACAGCACACAGAAAATTATTTGTAATTATTTCAATTCTCCCAAGGATGGCACATAATAACCTTCCTGATGCCTAAGAGAAAAGTTAATTTATTACACACAACTGATGCCTTAGAGAGGTAAATTCTCTCCAGGAAATTTGGCTGAGAATATTTATGTATGCTATATTGTGTGTTTAAGTGTATATTTTACACAAGAAACTAACAGTGACTATCTCTGAGAGGGAGGTGGGTAGCCCACTTTTAATTTTATGACCTGTTGTACAATTTGAATTGTATATCATGTAAACACACATTTCTCTTTAAAGGGGACAGTGGAAATGTAAGGGAGGTGGGGACACTCAGGAGTAAATGCAACGATGCTTCACTATTGTTGCATGTTAACCAAGATATGTATGCTAGTGGTATTTAGTAACAAAAAATGTTTTGGGCTCAGTTTTTAAGTTCAAATGCTGGTTGTATTGCTCTGAGTAATCTAAAAAAAGAAAAAGTAAACATACTGAGGGCAAGGTGTGTGATTTTAAGACTGTCCAAGTTCCAGAACTGTCAGGGCCATAGGTAAAGATGGGAAGACTCCAAAAATATTCTGCCAGCTGGCAGGGTCACTTTATTCCATCTAGTCTGACTGATGCCTGATTCCCTGTGTAATGTCTGACATGAAATAGTTTAATGCCTGAGACAATTTAAGGGAGGTCCAGAAATATGATTGTTTAGCTGGGAATTTTTTTTGGGGGGGGGATGTAATTTACTTTATTTATTTTTTATTTTTTTTCCTATTTTTTTTCCATTTATTTTTATTAGTTGGAGGCTAATTACTTTACAATATTGTAGTAGTTTTTGCCATACATTGACATGAATCAGCCATGGATTTACACATATTCCCCATCCCAATCCCCCCTCCCACTTCCCTCTCCACCCGATTCCTCTGGGTCTTCCCAGTGCACCAGCCCTGAGCACTTGTCTCACGCATCCCACCTGGGCTGGTGATCTGTTTCACCCTTGATAATATACATGTTTCGATGTTGTTCTCCCGAAATATCCCACCCTTGCCTTCTCCCACAGAGTCCAAAAGTCTGTTCTGTTGCTGGGAATTTTAAAGGGTCAGTTCAGTTCAGTTCAGTCTCTCATTCATGTCCAACTCTTTGCAAACCCGTGGACTGCAGCATGCCAGGTCTCCCTGTCCATCACCAACTCCTGGACCTTACTCAAACTCATGTCCATAGAGTCGGTGATGCCATCCAACCATCTCATCTTCTGTCAACCCCTTCTCCTCCCACCTTCAATCTTTCCCAGCATCAGGGTCTTTTCCAATGAGTTAGTTCTGCTCATCAGGTGGCCAAAGTATTGGAGTTTCAGCTTCAACATCAGTCCTTCCAATGAATATTCAGGACTTATTTCCTTTAGGATTGACTGGTTGGATCTCCTTGCAGTCCAAGAGACTCTCAGGAGTCTTCTCCAACACCACAGTTCAAAAGCATCAATTCTTTGGTGCTCAGGTTTCTTTATAGTCCAACTCTCACATCCATACATGACTACTGGAAAAACCATAGTTTTGACTAGACGGACGTTTGTTGGCAAAGTAATTGCTCTGCTTTTTAATGTACTGTCTAGGTTGGTCATTGTTTTTCTTTCAAGGAGCAAGCATCTTTTAATTTCATGCCTGCAGTCACCATCTGCAGTGATTTTGGAGCCCCCAAAAATAAAGTCTGTCACTGTTTCCATTATTTCCCCATCCATTTGCCATGAAGTGATGGGACCAGATGCCATGATCTTAATTTTCTGAATGTTGAGTTTTAAGCCAACTTTTTCACTCTCCTCTTTCACTTTCATCAAGAGGCTCTTTAGTTCTTCTTCGCTTTCTGCCATAAGTATGGTATCATCTGCATATCTGAGGTTATTGATATTTCTCCAAGCAATCTTGATTCCAGCTTGTGCTTCATCCAGCCCAGCATTTCTCATGATGTACTCTGCATATAAGTTAAATAAGCAGGGAGACAACATACAAGCTTGACTCACTCCTTTCCCGATTTGGAACCAGTCTGTTGTTCCATGTCCAGATCTAACTGTTGCTTCTTGGCCTGCATACAGATTTCTCATGAGGCAGATCAGGTGGTCTGGTATTCGCATCTCTTTCAGAATTTCCCACAGTTTGTTGTGATCCACACAGTCAAAGGCTTTGGCATAGTCAATAAAGCAGAAGTAGATATTTTTCTGGAATTCTCTTGCTCTTTTGATGATCTAACAGATGTTGGCATTTTGATCCCTGGTTCCTCTGCCTTTTCTAAATCCAGCTTGAATGTCTGGAAGTTCACAGTTCACATACTGTTGAAGCCTGGCTTGGAGAATTTTGAGCATTACTATGCTAGCATGTGAGATGAGTACAATTGTGCAGTAGTTTGAACATTCTTTGGCATTGCCTTTCTTTGGGGTTGGAATGAAAACTGATCTTTTCCAGTCCTGTGGCCACTGCTGAGTTTTACAAACTTGCTGGCATATTGAGGGCAGCACTTTCACAGCATCATCTTCTAGGATTTGAAATAGCTCAGCTGGAATTCCATCATCTCCATGAGCTTTGTTTGTAGTGATGCTTCCTAAGGCCCACTTGACTTCACATTCCAGGATGTCTGGCTCTAGCTGAGTGATCACACCATCGTGGTTATCTGGGTCATGAAGATCTTTTTTGCATGGTTTTTCTGTGTATTCTTGTCACCTCTTCTTAATATCTTCTGCTTCTGTTAGGTCCATACCATTTCTGTCCTTTATTGTGCCCATCTTTGCATGAAATGTTCCCTTGGTATCTCTAATTTTCTTGAAGAGATCTCTAGTCTTTCCCATGCTATTGTTTTCCTCTATTTCTTTGCATTGATCTCTGAGGAAGGCTTTCTTATCTCTCCTTGCTATCCTCTGGAACTCTGCATGAAGATGGGTATATCTTTCCTTTTCTTCTTTGCCTTTAGTTTCTCTTCTTTTCTCAGCTATTTGTAAGGCCTCCTCAGACAACCGTTTTGCCTTTTTGCATTTCTTTTTCTTGGGGACGGTCTTAATCACTGACTCCTGTACAATGTCATGAACCTCCGTCCATAGTTCTTCAGACACTCTATCAGATCTTATCCCTTGAATCTATTTGTCACTTCCACCATATAATCGTAAGGGGTTTGATTTAGGTCATACCTGAATGGTCTAGTGGTTTTCCCTACTTTCTTCAATTTAACTCTGAATTTGGCAATAAGGAGTTCATGATCTGAGCCACAGCCCACCCCCAGTCTTGTTTTTGCTGACTTCTCCATCTTTGGCTGCAAAGAATATAATCAATCTGATTTCGGTATTGACCATCTGGTGATGTCCATGTGTAGCATCTTTTCTTGTGTTCTTGGAAGAGGGTGATTGCTATGACCAGAGCACTCTCTTGGCAAAACTCTGTTAGCCTTTGACCTCCTTTGTTTTGTTTTCCAAGGCCAAATTTGCCTGTTACACCAGGTATCTCTTGACTTCCTACTTTTGCATTCCAGTCCCCCATAATGAAAAGAACATCTTTTTTGGATGTTAGTTCTAGAAGGTTTTATAGGTCTTCCTAGCACCATTCAACTTCAGCTTCTTCAGCATTACTGGTTGGGGCACAGACTTGATTACTGTGATATTCAGTGGTTTGCCTTGGAAACAAACAGAGATCATTCTGTAGAGACTGCATCCAAGTACTGCATTTCGGACTGTTGTTGACTATGATGGCTACTCCATTTCTTCTAAAGGATTCTTGCCCACAGTAGTAGATAATGGTCATCTGAGTTAAATTCACCCATTCTAGTCCATTTTAGTTTGCTAATTCCTAAAATGTCGACGTTCACTTTTGCCATCTCCTGTTTGACCACTTCCAATTTGCCTTGATTCATGGACCTAACATTCCAGGTTCCTATGCAATATTGCTCTTTACACATCGGACTTTAGTTCCATCACCAGTCACACCCACAACTGGGTGTTGTTTTTGCTTTGACTCCATCTCTTCATTCTTTCTGGAGTTATTTCCCCACTGATGCCCAGTAGAATATTGGGCACCTACCATCTGGGGGAGTTTATCTTTCAGTATCCTATCTTTTTACCTTTTCATACTGTTCATGGGGTTCTCAAGGCAAGAATACTGAAGTGGCTTGCCATCTCCTTTTCCAGTGGACCACATTCTATCAGAACCTTCCACCATAATTTTAAAGGTTAGACAGCAAAATATTAAAACAGCTTCTTGTTTTGCTCATGAATAAAGCAAGGCAAAGAAAGCCAAAGAACTGAAGCCTGATGGCAGAAACTATCGGATTAAGCAAAGACCAATTTAGCTTGTGTGCAAACACACACACATACAAACACCAGAAACCAGAGTGGTATGGGTGATCAGAGGCAAGTGGCTTGCTAGTCTCTAGCCAGCACATCGGGCTGTCTGTATGCCAAGAAAATGGCACCAGAATTTCCAGATAGAGTTGTGATAAGGAAGATAACTATTATACAAGTATTATGGGATTTACTGATCGCATCAATGCATGTGCCAAGTGCTTTACGTGCACTATATTGTTAAACCCTGAAGTATCCCATTGAAGTAAATAATGCTGTTATCCTCAGGTTACAAATGAGGAAACAGGCTCAATGAGCTAAGTAGCTTGCTTAGCAGTTGGTGAGTGTACCGCCCACTTCCTTTCCTCTGAACCATGTCCTGTTTGTACATTACATGGTCCATTGTCAGTCAGTGGGAAAAATTCCTCACATAAAGAATTACACATGCAGCTTCATACAGAGTCCAAATCCTTATTTAATTGTGACTTAGCTTTCCCTCAAATTCATTACATTTCTTAATTAATTTACTAATTTAATTTACTTCATTTAATTTAATTAATTTACTAATGCCTTTGACCTCATTTCTTGAAATGGACACACATTTCTCAGAAATGCTTTACAAGTTTGTTTTTGTTTGCTTGTTTGTTTGTTTTTGCTGTGACACTCACCCTAAGGAACTGATAGAGATTTCTTGAGAAAATTGTCGAGTAGCATATTCTTTAGCATCTTGCAAAGCCCTGCTATGGGGTTCCTTCAAATAAAGTTCAGCATCTAAGCGTTAATTTATGCAAAATATCTTCAGAGCTACTTTACTAGCTACTTCAGCTACCAGTTTTTGAGAAATTTCTTTGATTACCTGGGATAAATTCACAAGGACATTTCATTCAGTATTCAAGTATGTCTGATCTTTTTAAATATCCTAGAATGCCAAACAGGAACATCAATCATACTTTCTTGAAACTCCTTGATTTATAATTCTTCACTACTGATGACATATATATGCCCAGAAGACAGTGAGTAAATTAATGAAAATAAAAATATCTTTCTATTTTCTTTCTCATATTCTATGTAGAATAATCTGTTCACTTGATTATAAAGTGGTTGAAGCCATCAGGTAAGCTTATGTTTTTATTTTGGCAGCATCTCAGCCAACCCATGGGTAAGAACAAGAGTCAGACCTACCCAAGGCCTGGAAGCAGGAACTAGATGGTTCTGGGGAACCAGATTTCTTTTAGTTCTGGAAGCCAAATGGTTTGCATCCATATGATATCTCTCAGCATCTACTTTGTGCTCTGCTACTGTTGAGAGGTTTGTTCTGCCTGGCTCAGGCTATTAGCTACTATCTTTTAGTCCTATCCTGTTGTCCTGGGAAAACCATCTGGTTAGATGAGTTTGAGCCACTTATCCACCGTAATCCCTTACGTTGTAGGCAAGTGTGTGGGATCACATGGTACACTCCCTCTCAGCAGGGCTGTGGAGATGGAAAGGGGTCTGGGCAGATTTGCTAAGAAGTGGGTTATGGAAGTGGTGAGGACATAACTGTGGAGAAAACAGTTGGAATTTGTATTATAGCTGCCATATGGGAAGCAATATTCTTCCAGAATCTGGCTAGTAAGAAATTATTCAGAGAGCATCTCCATCATATTTAGATATTGCCTTTCCTGAGTCAATCAATTTATAAAAGCTCTTAAGATGAAAGGATAGACTTTGGAAAGGGAACTCAAAGAGACCCAGCATTGTGCTCTAGGAGAGAAGACAAAAGTGAATATACCAAGTTGGTTTTGTTATAAACAGGGACTGGAGACTCTCTCTTGACTGTACGGTGATTTTTGCCTCAGAAGCTCTGTTCTGGGGTATATTCATAAAGTCTGAGGCTGAAGCTTTTCATGAATGTTTTGGAAATTAGAGATGGAAAACTTAAGTGGATAGTGCTGGCTGCAATTCAATGCATGCTAGTGCAATACAGAGGGGGAAAATGTTATTTAAAACCACAAATGAATGTGGCAACTTCTGCCTTTCCATGGAGAAGCTAGGAGTGGAAGTAGGGAGTAACTCATATATATAAAGGACTAAATCTCTTTCACTTTTCTTTTTGCAGAAAGAAGTAGAGGAGGGAAGGGTGAGGCTTAGAATTAGATGCCCTGTATGTTTTTAGCAGAATACATTAGTGGGTCTTTGTACACACACAGAGAGTCTATGTACTGAGTACAGAGTCTAGAGAGATTCAACAGAGCTAACATGAATTAATTTTTATAATAAAATGGAAGACATTTAAAGTTTTCACTCCTGAGAGAGAAGGGGTAGATAAGAAAACAGAGGAAACCATGGAGGAGAGCCCTGGAACATAGGAAGGAATGCAGAGGGCTCTTCATATTCTAAGTTGTTTGGCTGCAATGTAAATTCTGTCCACTGTTGCAAGCTTCAGTCAAGTCGGCTACACGGAAAATATTTTAATGTGTGTTTTTTTGTTTGTGAATATTTACTTGATAGGATAGCTCAGATGGTAAAGAAACCGCCTACAATGCAGGAGACCCCAGTTTGATTCCTGGCTTGGGAAGATTCCCTGGAGAAGGGGTAGGCTACCCACTCCAGTATTCTTGGGCTTCCCTTGTGGCTCAGCTGGTAAAGAATCCGCTTGCAATGTAGGACACCTGGGTTTGATCCCAGGGTTGGGAAGATTCCCCTGGAGAAGGGAAAGGCTACCCACTCCAGTATTCTGGCCTGGAGAATTCTATGGACTGCATAGTCCATGGAGTTGGACATGAATAAGCGACTTTCACTTTACTTTGCAAAGAAGTCCCCACCAGTGTATACTTCATCCCTCATGATCTTTTTACAATGTGACATTGATACATGTCCATCAAGAAATGGAGTCTATGCTCCTCCTTGAACCTGGTGGATGGCTTATAAGTGCCTCACCCAGTAGAACGTGACGGAAGGAATGCTACGTGAATTCTGACGCTAAGTCCAGAATGGCAATATGGCTTCCATCTGGCTCCTGCTTTCTCACAGGAGGCCTCCCATGGAACCATACCATCATTTTGTGAGAAAGTTCATGCATCATGGAAAGGTCATGGGTGTGTGTATTCTGAGCAACAGCCTCAGCTAAGCAACAAGCAAGCATCAACCCCTAAAAATGTGGGCATGCAAGCCTGATGATTCCTGTTCTTAGTTTTCCCATTTTTCAGGGCAGAGTCCAGACACTGTGCAGCAGAGGCAAGTCATCGCCACCATGTCCTAACTGACTCAAAAAACCTATGGGAAGTAGTCAATGATTATTATTATTTTAAGCCACTAATTTTGGGACAATTTGTTATGCTGCAATAGATAAATAAAACAGCCTCACTTTCAGGATCTCCAAAAAAAAATTAAAGAACTTTGTAATGAAATTTGGACTCGTTCTCTCTTAAGCTTAAAGAATTGGGTCATATGTGTTTTCACGGCACACTGTTAGAACTCAAGTACTATTCTTTGAACTTTAAGAGTTCTGTAGCCTAAAAGGGTAAGGCTGCCAGTGCAAGGAAGGATGAGCGGTGTTTTGGTCTGAATGTTTGAGTGCCCATAAAATCCATAAGTTGAAATCCTAGCCCTTCAAGATGATATTAGGAGCTGAGGCTTTGGGGAGGTGCTTAAATCATGAAGGTGCAGTCCTCCTGAATGGAATTCATGTCTTATAAACAAGGCTTCAGAGACCCCTGGCCCCTTCCACTATCTGACAGTGAGAAGTCTGCTTTCCAGAAGAGGGTTTTCACACAATCATGCTGTCAGCCTGACCTCACATTTCCAGCCTCCAGAACTGTGAGGGATAAATTCCTGCTGTTTATAAGTCTATGGTATTTTGTTATAGCAGCCAGACAAGACCAAGACAGGAGAGGCGTTGCTTTATATTTTAGGCATAAAAAGGTAGATCTCAAGGACAGCCAAGGAGAAGACAAGTGACTTGATACACTAAGGAACTGATTCCATATTATTAAATTCTTCACTCCTATTTCCAGGGCTACATCCCTGGATTTCCATAAGGAGAGGACAGAAAATTCTACAGTATGTGGAATTGTCAGCCTATGAGTGTGACTAGTGAGTTTTAAAATTGAACTCATTCAAAATGTCCTAACCTGGGGAGGGATGTGGGAGGGGAGTTCAGGATGGGGAACACATGTAAATCCGTGGCTGATTCATGTCAGTGTATGGCAAAAACCACTACAATAGTGTAAAGTAATTAGCCTCCAAATAATAAAAATAAATGAAAAAAAAATGTCCTAACCTAAAGCAATTTATTAGCTACCAGGATCGAAGGGCATTAATTCACCTCTGCCTGTGCTGGAGAATGGCAATCCTTACAGATGTGATCATATTCTCTGCGAACCTTGGAACATATTCATAACTTGGAGAATGTGTGTTTCAAATTAGACTCTCTTACATTTTGAGTGATTAATTTTATTTATACTTAACTATATGAAGCTTTTGACTCTTCTGTAAAAGAGAGCTGAAAATAAATTTTCTGGGCATCTGAGAGTTCTAAATTATCTCTAAAAATAATACTTTGATGAGCAAAGCAAAGAAAAAACGCAAACTTCCTGTCATGTACACAATAAATGGAAAATTCAAGTACATGGGTGTAGGGAAACAAAGGACCATATTTTTTTAATAGACACATTTTTTCAGGCTTTGTATGAACTTGTGTTAAAAAGGCCTAATTGTTCTGCAATATTAGCAGGAGACAACCCCCAAACTATAGGTGACACTTTGAATAGAGTTACCAACTATGTAATTGGTTACAATATCTCCATTTTAAATCTCTATGCTGACTGGTCCCATGAGAGATGGATTAGGGAAGATGCACTAACTTTGGGGTCCTATGTAAATTCTTGTCTTATTGCTTTGTAATTTGAAATTTTAATTTTCTTAAAAGGTAAAAAAATCTTTCTAATATTACCTCATATATATTCTATATGTTGGGGAAAATATACAATAGGAGATTATTTGACCCAAATATTCAATGTAATTGGTCATTATTATCCTTAACCCTGTCAGCTAGGTGGATGCAAAATACAAGATTTTAGTGAAGATGTCTACTGAGGCCATTTAAGGCCAGGTATTTGGTTATATGTAGGCTTTACTAGCTTTGGTCTTTTTTTTTTTTTTTTTTTTTTTTTTTAGTGCTTGAGCCAGCTTAGACAAAAGCTGTTTAATTGACAGTATACAACTTTCCAAAATATATTTTTGTAAGAAAATGGCAATAAGTAATAATTTTTACAAACAGGTTTCTTAGTAAATTCCAATGTACTTTAGACTCCTGTCCACTAAGACACAGCTCCCCCAGTCTCCTGAGCAAACTCTTTTAACATTCACTAATTTTTTTAAAAAGATGTGGAGCAAATAGTAATCCCCTCCTGTGACTCAGGGTAGGGTTTTCACCAAACTTGAGCTAATCAGCTAATGACAATGATGAAAACCATTGCTTTACTTTCGCCCCCTCTGCCTTCCCATCTTGTTCCTTTTGATCCTTATAAGGTCCTATATGTAGAAACTATTCAAAAGTATTCTTGGCAGAACACGATTGTTCATTTAAGTCTTAGACCTAAATAAGCCACAGACCAGTAAGGTTCCTGTTCTTATCTTCATGTTCTCCCTACTCTTGCTGCAGATCTGTCCTTGGTATCACTCTGCTGCCTGCCCTTAATTAGCAGGCCTTAATTTGTTGGTTTCTTCCTGAGGCACCCAGCACTTGACAGTTTTCCAGTCCAGGTTTTAAGCCTGTTTTCTGTCACTAAATATGTGAGTTTCGCCAGGTCACTTTATCTTTCTGGGCTTCAGACTCTTCTGTTAAAAAAATAAAGATTGGACTGGGTTCTAAAACCCCTCTTCCCAACCGGGTTGCATATTGACTACAACCCTTATTGTAACATGCTGGGACTTTACAGGGAGGGGATGAGGACCATATTTAAAAATAAAAATGCCCAGACTGCAAGACAAATATTTCATCATCAGCCTATCTCGTATTTCATTTTTCATTAAAGAAAAACAAGCTTGTTATTTATAGTAAAATAGACATTTACATTCCTGTTTAGAGGGAAAAAAGCCTTCTCTCTTAAAGAACAAAGGTTTTTTCGAAGTATATTCACTCAAAGCAGTGCAGGGTGGATTAAAATGTGGCTGTTGTATTTACATTATCAAAAAATGCATATATGTGTATCAGCTGGAACTGGTTTTTCAAAGTTTCTCCAGTATATTGTCAAAAAGATAAAAGCTCAAGAAGTGATTTAAATAAACTTTCTGCTAGCTTTCCTTATCAAGAAGGGAAAGAACAGTCTCGCATCTAGACTAAACCCGTATCTTGTCCTATGACGCAGAAGAATATTCTGTGCCCCCTTATAAGCATTGCTGTGTCTTTCCCCCCTGACATGGCAGTGTGCTTCCCCCTGGATTTCGTCCAGTCATCAGATTCATGGCTTCTGGCCTTTCATGAAGTTTAGGGAAACCAGTGTGCCACCGAAATAAAAGAGTTTATAATCTCTGGCACAACTTGTTTCAAGTCAATGCTGAATTCTCAGCTTTCTTCTCTCTTCTCAGCCCCAGAATCTGATTTAACCAGATAGCATCAGAGACCAGCAAAGATGTGGGAAGAAGATGACCACTACAGATGCATGGCGATATGGTCTTTGACATAGGTGGCAAGAGCAAGCCAGGGCAAGTTGCCCAGAAGGCTAGAACAATATGGTTCAGATGCACCCAAAGAAGGAGCCTCTGAGCCAGCCCAGAGCTTGTCAAGGCTGACTCTGTACAGAGCCACAGTCATTCCTCTTGACCAAGCCTCATTTTTACTCTCTGGTCCTTGCCAGTCACCTTCTTGCTCCCCAAGAGGCCTGTGGATTATGGCCTTTGATTGGTTTCCAGAATGTATCTGCTGTCTCTGTCTAAACCTGGCTGGTGAAATGAGACCCAGAATCAGCAAAGGAGTAATTCAGGCTTGAATTTGACAGTATACTGTTTGTCCCACGGTGACCATGATAGAAACCCAGTGGGTAGAAAGAACCAAATGTTGGGTAGGAAAGAAGCAAACAGATCTTTTCCCAGTGAGACAGCATTTTCCTCTGCTGCTGCTAAGTCACTTCAGTCATGTCCAATTCTGTGTGATCCCATAGACGGCAGCCCACCAGGCTCCCCCATCCCTGGGATTCTCCAGGCAAGAACACTGGAGTGGGTTGCCATTTCCTTCTCCAATGTGTGAAAGTGAAAAGTGATAGTGAAGACGCTCAGTCATGTCCAACTCTTAGCGACCCCATGGACCGCAGCCTACCAGGCTCCTCCGTCCATGGGATTTTCCAGGCAAGAGTACTGGAGTGGGGTGCCATTGCCTTCTCTAGCTTTGGTCTGTTTTGACGCTGCATTTCTCATCTATATCCAGAAGAGGAATGATGTCCTGCATCACTAATGGTCTTTGAAAAAAAGGGTTTGCATGACCAAATAAGTTGAGGAAATTTTAGTTTAAACATATTTTTTTAAAATGTTGTTTCCTGCAGAACTGCTTGGCCTTTGATATATTAATGTGTATTTGACTCATCAAGAATAATAGAATGTGAAGCATTTGCAAATCTTATTCAGTTGCAAATTATCTATAAAGACCACAGGGCTTGGTTTGAGAACTATTAGGGCAAAGGATACTCAATGATGGGAATTAAACAAAAAGTTACACTTTTCAAGGTGCAGCAATCATCACTAATTCCACTTATTTTTATAAAGAAATACAATGATACTACCCCGGAACAAAATTACTTTCCACAAATTCAGGCCGGGTGTGTCTGGAAATGGGGAAACTGTCCCAGCCGAGGGAAGCCTTATAGTCTCAGGGCTCCCTTGGTGCTACCATCAGGCGTGGAGCTGTGGAGTCATTGAGCAGCTTGCCTAGACAGAAATCAGATATGTGCATGAAACTGAAGGCCAGAAGCTGAATCCTATCTTCCTGGAGAGAAATAAGAGGAGGTGTTCCTAGCAATAATCCTGTTTCATTTCTTCCTTTAATACAGACTCTTTAGACCACAAAATATCCATCACGATTCTCTTCATTAACAAGAAGCATGATTTTGTTAAACCCAAGAGATGTTGCACTCAGATATAACTCATTTCTATCTTAAAGTGACTAATCATTACTCCAAGCTTTGGAAGCTATTGTTGGTAAAAATAGGTGCATGATGACTCCAGAATTTATACCTAAGAAGTGGCTTGAAGTGGTGAGTTGGTGGAAGGAAGGAGGACTTCAAGCTGTGCCTGTCCTTGCACATTCTATCAGATTGGGGAAGACATGGATTATCAGTAGCGATGAGTGGGAATGGGGAGGCTGAGAGGCAACACTGGGGCGGGAGTGCGATCTAAAGCACTCTTATGTCTTCCTGAGTCCCCTTCGTTCTCACATGTAAACTACAAGGAGGAGACGGTAAGATAGAAGAAAGGAGATGCAGAGGGAAGATGAAAGCAAGAGCTAGAAAAATAAATGGAGATTTCTACTTTTCCATGAGGGTGTTCAGAAACTGGAAAGAGCCTTAGAGGCCACGTGTCCCATTTCCTCTGAAAGAGCCTCTATCTTTCATTCACGGTCCTTCGCTTTCTGGGCATTTGCTTCCAGTGACAGGGTGCTTATGCAGTTCTCAAAGAATCTCATTTAATTTTCAAACAACTCTAATTACTAGAGGGTCCATTCTTACATTTGTTAAAATATCTGTCCTCAGTGTTTACTTCCATTTCATTAGAACAGTCTCCAGAATGTTCTAGTTTTAGAACATTCTGAACAAGAACATTTCCTTCCTGGCCTCCTAAACTATATAGAAAAAGTCCTCAACATGACTCTCCTAAATGTTTACAGACAGTTAGCATGACCTCACTGCTTCTTTTTCTGCTCCAAATATCACTAGCGCAGTCACGCACTCCTCAGATGTGATAGTCTGAGAAGCTCCTCCATTCTTGTTAGTTGGCCCCGGACACGTCAGGTATCCAATGCTTTTAAAACCTGGTATGAAGTCTATGCAATCAAGGTACAACATGCAAGTAATGCTGTTGTACCTGGAGATAGCACTTTCGGGGAACTAGGATCTTTGGCGATTTGGTAATGTTAATCTCCTTACAGGGAAAAAAATGATTAGACTTTTCTATACTGGAGTGGACCACATGGAACCAGTGGCAGCCAGTGGACCGGCTGCCTCAGAACTCATCTCCATCTCATAGTCTCAGCCCTGCCGGATAGCCCCTCACTATCCGTCTTCCCTCGTTCCAATCGGTAGTGTTCTCTGCTCAAGGTTCTTCAGCCGCTCCTCATCTGACAGTGGTATTCCCCAGTGATCTCAGTGCAAGAACATTCTGAAGCTACATACACATCAACACAGATACCCAACAGTTTGTGTGTATTATGTATGTCTATGTGTGTCTGTGAGAGAGAGAGAAAAAGAGAGTTATTTTTTATTATTAACATGAAATAATTTGCTTTAGACTCAGGTATAAGGAAATTACTTGTTTCTCTGAACCAATATTTTTTTTAATGGATTGACAATAAGAGATTCACATTTAACTGATAGCTTAGCGTCCATTTTACACTCCAGGTTTTATGACTATATAAGCTTTTATGGCCTGCATGAATGCATACTTACCTACCACCCTAACAGTCTCTCGCAGATGGTTTCAGCAAAGTAGGTAACAACTTAGATTCTGCTCTAATAGGGCCCTTGTGAGAAAAGAGCAAAGCAAGGTTTCTTCTCTCCAAGGTACTGTGCTTATATAAATAATATCTACATAATCTGAAGAAACAAGAAGGGAGAGGAGAAAGCAAGAAAAAATCCTTTGAATAAAATGAAAAAATAAAACTCATTTCTGCTGGTGATGCAACTGTAGCTTATTTTCATGTGTGTCATTTGTAATACGGTTGGCAGTTGGCTAAACTGGCGCATATTAAAGCCACATTAGGATTAGAAAATTCTTCTGTGATGTGTTTCTTGTTATTTGTTGGTTATTTCTGATTTTTAGTTTTCCTAGCTCTTTGTAGTTAAACATCACTGTACAAAGGATACAAATGGACCTTTGCAAGGGAAAGAGGATGTATGGTACTGTTTAAAAACTATAACCAGCCATATCAAATCACAAGGATCCCCACAAGCCACTCGGTTAAGTGGGCTCAGGAATTCAAATGAAATATGGGCATTTCCCAACAGAATTACTTTTTTTTCATTTTGAAAAGTGTTCAGTTCAGTTCAGTTCAGTTGCTCAGTCATGTCCGACTCTTTGCGACCCCATGAACCACAGCACACCAGGCCTCCCTGTCCATCACCAACTCCCAGAGTTTACCCAAACTCATGTCCATCGAGTCAGTGATGCCATCCAACCATCTCATCCTCTGTCATCCCCTTCTCCTCCTGCCTTCAATCTTTCCCAGCATCAGGGTCTTTTCAAATGAGTCAGCTCTTCGCATCAGGTGGCCAAAGTATTGGAGTTTTAGCTTCAGCATCAGTCCTTCCAATGAACACCCAGGACTGATTTCCTTTAGGATGGACTGGCTGGATGTCCTTGCAGTCCAAGGGACTCTCAAGAGTCTTCTCCAACACCACAGTTCAAAAGCAACAATTTTTTGGCGCTCAGCATTTTTCATAGTCCAACTCTCACATCCATACATGACCACTGGAAAAACCATAGCCTTGACTAGATGGACAAAGTGTTAGGTTTTAGCAACTCTCCTCACTCTCTTGCATAATGCTATATACCCAATATTATCAAGGAAAGTTGAGAAGTGAATACCTATCATAAAAAATTTCTGAATTCAGTGATATCTATAGCATCCATCTTTAACAGAAAACAGATTAGTAAGTGTTCTGTTCAAAATTCAATATAAAAGTTTGATATAAAGAATTGTCTTGCCTTAAGACAGTTATAAGGTATAAACATCTTTGGTCCAAGTAGCATTATAATGACATATAAAGAGGTATTGATATTCCACCATATTATGGCTCTATTCTATATTGAAAGAGAAAAACCTGCTCTCTTTTAATCTTCCCACTTTGTATGAATAGACGGGGAAGCACAGATGGATCATTATTAAATGAATACACAAGAATAAATAAAATGAGTATGTCAGCAGTCAGGGAGTGGACTGGCCACCTCATGGCTATATTCTATTCAAGACTGCTGATTCCTGTAGGAAACATCAAGGTGATTTTGCTGATGCTGCTTCACAAAGAAGGCCTGCACAGCGGAATGTAGGGGAAACTTGGCTTTCATTTGGTAAATTCAAGCTGTGTGGACAATCAATCTGAATTATTCTGAACCATTTCTCTTGACATCAAAGTTTTTCCACAGTTGCTTGAATCATCCTTTTGATTTGGCTTCACCTGTCCTGTACAGTCTAGGATTTTAAAAAATGTTTTTCTAAACTGAATAGGAGGTAAAGTTTCTGTTACAATGATTATTAATATTCAAATCAAAGAATTTATATTTAACCTTGAAATCCAGTAATATATATTTTTGTTTAAAAAATGACTCATCCATTAAATTATACTAAGACCTCTGAGAGTAGATTGCTTTGGTAAAATGCAGCTAATTCTTCCAGGAGTAGCTAATTAAATGGCTTAAAAATACATAAATGACAGCTACAATTGATGCTTTAAAATCAACTGAAAACAGAATACTTGCAAATATTTATTAAAAATCAAGAATAACTAAGCAGTTATCTAAGAGGAAAGTGCTTTCATTATTCTCATTTGGAAATAGAATAACTGAGGCAAAGCAGTGTTTTTGAACAGAGAAACCTGAATAACAACCACAGTAGTTTCCTATTGCTGCTGTAATCAATTATCAAACTTAAAAACCATACACATGTATTATCTTAAGAGTTCTGGAAGCCAAAAGTCCAAACTGACTTTTGCTGAGCTAAAATCAAGATATCAGCAGGCCCGCATTCCTTCTGGAGGTTCTCAGGGAGAATCTTGTTCCCTTGCCTTTTCCAGCTTCTAGAAGCCAACTGCATTTCTTGGCTAAGGGCCGGCTTCAAAGCCACAGCACAGCATCATCAAGCCCTCTCTCCCTTTCTTTTGCCCCTCTCCTCCTCCCTCCCCAACTCTTTCTCTTTTTCTCTCACATCTAGCTTCTGTTCTCAAACCTCCTTCTCCTATCCTTCTGCCTCCTTCTTCCATTGTTTTTAAGGACCCTTGTGATTACATTGGGCCACCTGGAAAACCCAGGTTAATCTCCCTAGCTCAAAATCTTTCATGCAATCAGATGTGCGAAGTGCTTTTGTCACGTAAGTTCTGGGAATGAGATGGGGACATCTTTGAGAGGCACTCATTTTGTCTACCACACCACTATATTAACTGGCATCCCAAAGTCACTGAGTCAAGAAAGCTGAGCCAAGACAAGATTCAGGGCTTCTGTTTCTTTACATAATAATAATTTTTTTTTTTTGTCATATTGTGAGACAGAGCATATAAGGACAGTCATGGCAAAGGAAAATATTTTGGAAAAAGTGCCTGCTCAAACCAACTGTGGTATCACAGTCTGGCCCAGTAAATATTTGGGGAATTAATGAATAACTGCTAATAGATGACTCATTTGACTTAATCAGTCAAATATTCAGAATATAACGACTACCTATTAACTGCCTAATACTTTGATATGACCTGTAAGTACAACAAAGGGGCTTCTAGCATTTCCCCCTTCTCTCAAGGAGCTTAAAATCCCATTGCAGAAATCAAAACTATGGTGAGGTACCATCTCACACTGGTCATCATCAAAAAGTTTACAAATAAATGGTGGAGAGGATATGGAGAAAAGAGAATCTTCCTACACTGTTGGTGAGAATGTAAACCCCACTCCTGGGCACATATTCAGACAAAGCTATAATTCACAAAGTTACATGCACCCCTATGTTCATAGCAGCACCATTCACAACAGCCAAAACATGGAGACAACCTAAATGTGCACCAACAGATGAATGGATAAAGAAGATGTTTTCTGTATATGTAAGGTGGAACGCTATTCAACCATAAAAATGAATGAAATAAGGCCATTTTCAGCAATCTGGATGGAAAGAAATGATCATACTAAGTGAAGTAAGTCATAAAGAGAAAGAAAAATACCATATGACATCACTTGCATGTGAAATCTAAAACATGACACCAGTGAACCCATCTACCGAACAGAAACAGACTCACAGACGTGGAGAGCAGACTTCCGGTCGCCACAGGGAGAGGGGATGGGAGAGGGAAAGACTGAGTTGAGAGTTTGGGATCAGCAGTGCCAACTATTACATACAGGATGCAGAAACAGCAAGGCCCTACAGGGGAGCGCAAGGAACAGTGTTCAGTGTTCTGTGATAAACCATGATGAAAAAGGATATCAATAAAGAATGTCTATATATTATATATATATGTATAACTGAACCATTTTGCTGAGCAGTGGAAATTAAAACAACATTGTAAATCACCTATATTTCAATTAAAAAAAAATCACATTTCACAGATAACTTTACCTTGTATGAAACCTTTCAAAACACTACCAAACTGATAAATAAGAACTAAACTGCATTTAGGGGGTTGCTGTTCCTGCTGTAAAATTGGATAATAATTTTCAAAACTGAAGAATCAGTGGGATCCATAGTGCTAAAAAAAAAAAGTAGAGTCTAAGGAATGACAGTGTTTACCAAGGAGACAAGAAAACACAGTAGTAGTGTCTGCAAAAATAAATAAATAAAAGAAAGTAAAAACTCACTAATGATATTAAGAAATACACATGGACTGTGGGACAGATTGGGAAAGAAAACTGAGATTCAAAAATTCACCCATTCAACAAACATTTATTTTTTGAGCATTTATTATGAGCCAGGCACTATGCAGATGCCAGAGAAAAAATACTGAAAAGCTCATAACCTGAAGGTAACACAACACTGTAAATTAAGTAATATTTCAAGTTTTTTTTTTTAATGGTTTAAAAAGCTCAGAGCTTATATTTATACTGTGACATTTTATCTTCTTGCAATTGCAACTTTTAATTATAGCTTAAAATTAGGTGGAGTAATCCTGACCCAATTGTTATCCTATGAAAAGTGTTAGCACTTTTAGGATCAAGCTTATATATAAACTAGAATTTAGAAAAGAGAAGACAACTTGAACAGGAGTCCAGACTTTACAAGTACTATGTTCTAGATGGGCTGTCTTCCCTTAAATTTATGAAGTTCGTCACTTAAATATACATACTTTCTCATACTAAATATAAAGCTGATAATCATGCTGGAGCTCTCAGAGTCTCTGCAGCGAAATCAGGAAGGCCAGTAGCAGGGCTGCTGGTTGCAGTGCTTCAGATGTGAAATGAGTCCAGAATTGTGCCAGCTTTATGTTCAAATGAAATGAGACTGCTAAATAAGATAATTGAAATGCTAGAGCTGGGAGCAGCCTGAATGAGTCAGAATAGCCCTCCAAATGCAAAGGCTCTGATGAGGATGAGACTTTCATCCTCTTTAGAAAAAGTGATTTTCTTAGGAAAAAGAAGAGGCAGATTTTATACAATTCAATTGAACACATTTATGGAAGAAGGAAAGTAGTCAATGTAAAAGGAGCACTAAGAAAGATGCATAAAGTTCAGAAAGTAAAAACTGAAAAGAAGACATCAAGGCTGCCAGAAACACAGAAAGCATTCATTTTGTCACTTTTATACCATGCTATTATTTGGAATTTTATATTAAGCACAGATTACTGGGAACTAATTAAATAATTAATTAGTTATTAATTAATTATTAATTAAAAATTAAGTTTTCCCCTTAAATTTAATGACCTAACTTAGATATTTTGACCTGAAGAGTATAATGATATGGTTATTTGAAAAGATTAGTTCTTTTGGTACTACTGGATTTTGAAAGACAGGTAAACTCCTATTTACACAAGACCACAGAGAAATGGGAAATTAAGTTATTTAAGCTCCTAATTTTCTAAAAATGAAATACAAAAATCTTTGGAAATGGATTTCAAATTTTTACACCTTGGTCAGTAGAGAATACCATAGCTATTTTAACACTTCCTGGGAGGTTTGGCATTATCTAATGTTAAATCCCACATGAGGTTGACAGATGGTGATGATCTTTTGCTCTGAGACAATTGACTCTATCATACAATTATTTTAAAACTCTTCTCTTTTGTTTTCTCCCTCTGCTCTAGTCTTACTCTTTTTAGTGCCTAGGTTTCCTACATGCTTTCAATCTGCTGTTGTGTTAATACTGTATGTGCAAATATTTACATGAAGGTCTGAGATTAGGTCCATATCTCCACTGAAGAATAAAAAAAAAATACTTGGGCCTGATACCACTTATTTTTGATATGTTTGTCCAGAAGTTATAGTCACTTATTTCTGGTTCCATAAACTGTGAACCAGGAAAAGTGTTATTTTCTTGGGAAATTATTTGTAAATAAAATGTTTCCAAGACCAAGCAAAATGTGTACTTCTCTAAAGGTAGATATAATGAAATTCAATGAAAGAATTTTGTCATTTTCTTAGAACCTGGTGGACTTTTATATGTAATAGAATGAAATTTAAAAAGTAGTAAGCATGCCGAGAAGTCATTGGCATTTTCATTTTTTAAAGCATTCTATTAGAGTGGAAGTCCAGTGGTTTAGACAATATTTGCTGTAAGTTGTGACTGTTGATCAGGAATTCATATTAAAATCACCAATAGAGCAGGTTTCCTGGACATACAATCTCTGCAAACATAGGCCCCCATGCTTGGAAAGGTCCCACACTTGGCTTAATGCTCTGCTGTTGCCATCCTGAGGTCCTTAATCATTATATCTTTAAATGTGTGTTTATCAGTGAAGTCCTGTGGAACAATGGCGCACATGCATGATGTGTATGTCTTGTTATCTGTTGCTTCCTCGCTTGCCTATAGTGTTTGCAGTGCTCCATGAGCACAGAATTTTGGTGGAGTTCATGGGAGTTCACTGAGACTGTGAATATTATTGGGGAGGTATATTTTAAAAAATCTTTTCCCAACCCATAAAACCTTTCCTCAAAGGGAGAAGAGGGAAAAAAAAAAAACACCTTTTTTATTAAGTAAGAATTCAACCAAAATGTGATGCAAATCACAGGCAATGCACTAGGGACACTGCAAAGACAGAAAGAAATTTCACCTTTTTTTACAGCCAAGTAAGAGACAATTCTTCCTGGGGAGCTCAGTCGGTAAAGAATCCGCCTGCAATGCAACAGACCCTTGTTCAATTCCTGGGTCAGGAAGATCCCCTGGAGCAGGAATAGGCTACCCACTCCAGTATTCTTGGGCTTCCCTGCTGGCTCAGATGGTAAAGAATCTGCCTGCAAGGCGGGAGACCTGGGTTCAATCCCTGGGTTGGGAAGATCCCCTAGAGGAGGGCATGGCAACCCACTCCAGTATCCCGCCTGGAGAACCCCCATGGACAGAGGAGCCTGGAGGGCTATGATAGTCCACGGGATTGCAAAGAGTTGGACAGAACTGAGCAGACTAAGAACAGCACAAGAGATAATTACAAGATAAACAAAAGCTAGTCCTCAAGTAAGAGGAGTTGGCAGCACTATTTGTCATATATAGCTCATCTTAAATTCATCTGAAAATTGGGATGACCTTGACATTAAATATTTGGTTTCATCCAAAGGAAAAATAAATTTCTCATATCTTTGCCACAGGAGGTAGTTTGGGAGAGGAAGTTAAAGCTAGGCAGCCTATCCTCCCGTAGAAACTGGGAGCTAGGGGACTATTTCTTGAAGATTCCATTTCGAATGAATATGCTCAGGTCTTTGAGAAAGACATTCCTTGAGTTATAGAGCTGGCAAAAGGATTGTTTAGCTTCTAAAATATTTATATACATTTCAAGGGGACAAAAGAAAGAACCTGCAATGGCAAGTTTTCTAAAGTAAACGCTCTCAGAAAAGAGAGGGAAGAAGTCTCTCCCTGTACTTTCAACAGGGAGAACTAAGCCTCTTATTTTTATTTGTTTTTGCTTTTGCAACATGACTGAGTGTGTGTGTGTGTGTGTGTGTGTGTGTGTGTGTGTATCGAGGGAGAGCGGTTCTGACAGCCCCAAGAGACTATACTTTCTGTTCAAGCCAAAAATTGCAGAAAGTAAGTAATGGAGATCATGGAATCATATAATTTCCTTTCTTACTTGTGTTACTTCCCAGTGTTCGCCAAACACTTAGGCATAAAACAGTGACGTAATAGGAAAGAGAAAGTTAAAGCTTTTCATGAGTCCTTTTCTTTTCAGTCTATCTTTGCTTCTCAGTAAGTGGAAGGTGAGAGTATTGATAGAATGTGTATACAACAAAACTGAAAGAACAGTTGAATTAGTTTGTGAGGTTTTCCACTCTTTTGATAAGAAAAAATACATATGCGTGTATAAGCTATGGAGCTGAATTAAGTTAGACACCTTTATATTTGTATTTAAAACTGGCATTGTGCAATATAAACAATAAAATTCATTCGAATGATTAAAAATTTTGTACTTTAAAAAATAACAAGCTTAATAAAAACTATCATGGCAACTAAAGAGAGAAAGAGACACGGGGAATAAAGGAAAAAGCTTTATAGTATTTAGTATTTTAGTACTTTTAATGGCATTTCTCCCTGCTTTTTGAACAAGGGACTCTGCATTTTTGCTCTGTGGGGAATCCTGCAAATTATGCAGCTATCTCTGATCACTGATGGAGCTTTAAAAAACAAATTTCTCAGAGGAAGTAACAGTCTAGAGACAGAGCTAGAAACAGAGACCACCAGCATTTACCCTTAAATTTTTTTTTTTAATGTAAAGTAGAGGATTCTGATGAGTAACTCTGACTAAGAAGCACTACTATAGGTAGTTAGGAGAAGACAGTGCCGCCTAGAGTGGTCAGGAAAGGTTTAATGAAGAAGAATTGCATAGAGCCTTAAAGGAAAGCTAAAATTTGGCTAAGCATGAGTTTAAGTGGGATGGTATGAAGGCAAAGAATCTAATGAATAAAAACATCAATAGTGTGTCAAATACAGTGTTGGAAGGGACTGTAGGGAGACAATTTGTTTTGGGCAAAAGAAACAGGTGAATCATTAAGTAGTCAAAGACTTTTAGTGTGAGGTCTATTGTTGAAACATTAGAGAGAACAGAACATTTCTAAGAAATGGAGTTGGTACCTCATGCAGAAGAGAATGTTGAAATGATAGGTGGGAAGCAGGAAAGACAGTAAGTATGATATCACAGAGCTCCAGGTAAGAGATGACAAGGGACAACATCAGCAAGCACTTTTAAAAATAAAATTTAATAAATATAAAAAATCAAAAATCAATGGTATGAAAAATATCAGCTAAGGTACAGCCAACTACTTGAACACTAGCCAAAGCAAACTGGCATGTCTTCAGCATGTGTTAGAGGACAAAAATTATTTTGAAACAAATTTTTAATTAGAGTTAATTTATATTTAAAATATATAAAGTGTATATAAAAAAAAATTTCAAATCTTTTTTTTTTTCTGAAAATGCAAAATATCTTGCAGAATATTTAGTGGACTGCAAGTGTTGCAAGACTTCCAGGGACCGAAACTGGGCTCTTGTCTAACACTCGGAAATGAATTGTCCGAGGAGACACATGTGCTGACAAAGCAAGAGACTTTATTGGGAAGGGCACCCAGGTGGAGAGCAGGAGGGTGAGGGAACCCAGGAGAACTGCTCTGCCGTGTGGCTCGCTGTCTCGGGTTTTACGGTGATGGGATTAGTTTCCAGGGGGTCTTTGGCCAATCGTTCTAATTCAGAGTCTTTCCTGGTGGCACATGCATCGCTCAGCCAAGATGGATGCTATCGAGAGGGATTCTGGGAAGTGGACGGACACGCGGTGTCTCCTTTTGATCTTTCCCGAACTCTTCCAGTTGGTGGGGGCTTATCAGTTCCGTATTCCCTACCAGGATCTCCTGTCATAAAACAACTCATGTGAATGGTTACTACAGGGCCTGACCAGGGTGGGTGGTTTCAGTCAGTGTGCTTCCCCTAACAGCTCCCCACTGAGAGACTTCATACTCAAGATGCTTCTTGGGAATTGGGGTGGAGGTCTCTTCTTCTGTAACTTCTTCCTGCTGTGCCTGGGCGTAGGCCTACCTAGCAGAGCAGAAGTCTCTCTCTACCTGATCTAAGTTGGGGTGTTCCATATCTGAAACCAGCATTCACCCTTGTAATAACAATTTAGTTTGAAACTGTTGGCACCTCTCAGAGAAGAAATAGACAGGGGCCAAACAGGAGACCTCACAGGATGGTCATCACTGGTCCCCAGAAACAGGAGGCAACATTTGGGGTGAGGGCTGCAGGGTTTGTGACTTTTTTTTTTTTTTTTTTTGATTGGCTGGTGGTGAAGCAACAGAGCTGTGTTCTAGGAATTTTGTGTTTAGTCTGAAGTTACCATCTTCCACCTGAGTGGGGGCTCCAGTTCTGTAGAAGAACTCAAAAGACATTGTTAGGCATATTATTTTGCGTGGGAACTAGGACCCTGTCTCAAGGCTGTACCACCGCTTGATTGTTTCTCCTCTGTTTCTGTATCCCCTCCCTTCCCTGATTAGCAATTGTTTGAATCCACCCTTTGGAACTCAGGGAAGGTCAAGGAGGCTGAATGAAGCCTATATCCTACAGATAAGAAATGGAGAACACACAGCAGATCTGTACTCCAGAGTCACCACACCACAGTCTTGCTCAGTTTTAATTTAGGGAACAGGGCAACTATGAGTGTGATAACTTCCTGTCAAAATGGGGCATAGGACTGCCTCAGCTTGGAGAAGAGACACTGGATTGGAAGTATTCCTGAGTTCCAAGTCCTAGATCTGAGCCTTGTATGATTAAAATCTCAATCGCTTGGTCTGCCATTTTGTTGTAACAGACCCAATTAGTAGTAGCTGGAGGAGGGATAACTGGAATTTTAATAGACAAAATAAATATCTTTCTTTTTAGAGGAATAGGCCTGAAACCCAGTCTGGAGCTGGCACTTCGGGGAGACTTTTAGCCAGGTGGCCAGTTGCCTAGTTTTATAAAAAGTAAGGTTGCACTTACTAGCTTCCAGCAGACATTGTTTGGAGAATGGTGGCATCTAAGCCTGACACGACTCAGAAAACTCAAGTGTTATCAATACAACGTCTAATCTGAAATTACACCCATAGTAACACCTAGTTATTTCCCAGGGTGTCTGAACCATAGCTGAGTACTCTATTTTGACTTTTAATTGTAAAATTTTCCTTACTAGCCAAAGCAGATGTCACCATTAATGAAGTCAATGTTTCTCTAGGTATGAGAAGATGCAAGAATTGGGACTCATAAAATCTCCTGAAAAGATCTAACTATCTGAAGGCCTGTTCTGCCAGTTTTTTCAGAGCACAGAGTGCCTTATTCCTGATTTTCACCTTGAACTCCTTTCAGGGCCATTGAAAGTCAGCAGTTGCAGTGGCCATGATTTAATCTCTGAGGATGCAGATGGCAAGTGTCAATCTTCAGTTGGCAGAGCCCCTTTTTGCTCATAAACTTGACCGTGATTTTGAGGGGGGCATTTCATGACCATTTTATCCCATGGTGCTGAGCATGTCCATTCTCAGGTTTGGCAAAGATTTTGTTGACAGGCCACTCAATGTGCTGTTACTGGACTAGGCCATAAAACAATATCCAAAATTCTCTGGACCACCTGTCTTACTAGCCTCTTGGTCCAGGAAAACATTCCCTCTTGTTGCTTTTATCTAGAGTTACCCTATTATCATCATTGATCTCATAGGGAACTATATATTATTCTATCAGAGGCCTCAGACACACATTTGGCAGTGTAAGAAACAGAAATTTTGTAAAACAGGTGAAATACAAAGAACATAGCCAGCAGTACTAGTAAAGTCACAAGTAAGACCTAAGAGCTTCCATTAGATGTAGCCCAGTATATCCCAGGTCGTCTGACTTAGTCTACTCTGTATGAATCTTTATCTTTCAGGGAAATTACACATTGGCACCACCATCTATAAGGCACATAGCCCAGTTTTCTAGTGTTACTAGACTGATTATCTTTAGTATGATTTAATTGTTTCCAACACAGAGGAGACTTTAACCCTAAATTACCATAGCCTGGTGTTATCTATATAAATCTATCCCATAATTTTGGGAAATTTTTTTCCTCCTTTGCTGAAACTTTTTTTGTTGATCTGATTGAGCTTGAGTAATAGAAAAAGGCTCAAATTTATGGCCAGAGTCAGAGTAGGCATTATTAATTGGCCCAGTGAGGGGATCCCGTCTGGTAGTATCACAGTGACCTGAATATGACTATAATTTTTTTTTAAGTAAATTTCCTCAGGGCCAACCAGTTAGAGTCTTGTAGTGGAGAAATTTACCAAGGTAACCCAGAACTAGATACAGGTAATTGGCCACAAACCCAACAATTGGATTGATTTCTAAAACTAGCATAGGATCAGGCCTATGAAAGAAAAGCATTTGGTTTATATGCAAAGGTCTAAGAAGTCAAGAAAACATTATAAATGATCATACGAATCAGGTCCAGCATCTTGGGCAAGCTGTCTACCTCTGATGTCATTGTCTTCTCATCCTGGTGTACTGTAGTTTCTCCTGTTTGAGCATCATTTTAAGGTGAGACCAGGTCGGCTGTTTTCTCTATAGACCAACCCAGTGTAGGGGCCTTTGGAAGTAGGAATTAATCTAAGAGTTAATTTCCCTTCAGTTTCATTGTGCATGAGCTAGTCAAGAGTACCTGATAAAAAGTCCTTCCATCCAAGTTGGAGACAGTCCCTTAAATTATGTCTTTTTCCAGTCCTGGTTGCAGGTCATGAGGCATCTGATCTTCATCCAAAGATAGATTACTGAGATAAGCTTCAGAAACAAACTTAGGGTGTTCTTTAAGAATTAAATTAAATTTTGCATTAATATCACATAACAGCAAAGAACTATCCAAGAAATGAGTCTTCCTACATGCAGACCTCCATTGACAAACTGGGATTTAACATTTTTTGAAATATCTTTTTCTCCCTAAAGTTACCCTCATTTTTATCAAATACAACCAAATTAAGGCTAGTTTGTTTGCAAAATAGGTCTGTTTTCACTAATTTTGGTCTGATGATTTATATAACCATAACTGATTATAGACTTTTTATTTTGCTGAAACACTTATGGAATCTCAGACTGAACTTTTAATATAAACCAGGGCTGGGAAACTCACACCAAAGGCTTATCATAGATTTTGCCTAACAAATCTAAGTAAACTCTTCCCTTTTTAAGGTCTCAAAAATTCCTTGAGATTTTTGTACCTGTTAGTGAGATAACCTTCCTAGCTCACTTGATAAACTTACTGGAAACCTAAGAGTTTCAAATTTCTGGAGGAGTCAGATAGAGAGAAAATATAATTATTTTGTTTATAACGTATAATTTTACCAAATTATTTCCATAATTAGTTTGAGAGGAAGGTTTTCCCTACTCCTGGAAATCACAAGATTCAAACCTGTACTTTTTCAGATAGAAACCATAAAAATTATAAACATATTCGCTGGTTCATTCAGTCCTTTGTTAACTTTTGTGAAGTCATCAGGTTTCTCATTAGAACACCAAGACATATCAAAATGTTAAGAACTCCATATAATTTCTAGGATATCTGTATTAGTAATTTTACCATACATTATAACATGAGTGGATTTATTCCTCATTTGATAATCTTTTTCATGTAATTTAACCAACCAAATAAACACAGTTTAATATCTTTCTTTGGGATGTTTCAGGGGCCCTCTGAAGCACCCCAAAGTTAGCTAGAGGTCAAAGGAACTTCAAAAGAATTCGATTTAGGAAGTTTTATCGAAAAGATCAATTCAAAGCATTTAGAATATTTGGTCAGATTTAGTCAATGTTGATGGGTGTATCACTTAGCTTGTTGATATGTCACATGGGCGTAAATACCAAGGCTCAAGGTCTAGTGAAAGTCAGCTCCGCCATCTTGGACTGAATTGGCTCTAACCAGTTTTCTTATGACCCTGTCATTCCTAACAAAATCCATTTATCTAACTAATTGTAATCCAATTTTAGAAAACCCTGATCATGCATAACTCTTTTTAGTATTTTTCATATCTTTTTTTTTTTTTTTTACTGAAAGCACACTTCCTGCTTTCCTTTAGCAACCAAGAGCTAACTTTTACATTAGCATTTTATAGATTGGTGAGCATAAATACCAGTGATAATTTCTAAAACCCTTGCTTTCTTAAAACATTTTAGGATGGCATCAAATATTATTCATTTATAGTCCCAAATCTCTTTAGTTTTTCTGTAAAAGGAAATCAGTGTTTAGTAGTAAATGTTTCAAAATCTTATTTCATTTGGAATTGACCTAATTATTTAATAGACTTCCAATACTTAGTTTAGCACAACCCTTAGAAATTCAAGTTACGCCAATCTGGGGAGACTATTGTAGACAGTTATTCTTAAAGAATAATTATTCTTAATAGAGTTTATATACAAACTCATACCTCATTTACATTTTTTAGAAGTTTTTTCACTCAAGGTAATTTCCTTGTTGACAAACTTGTAACAGGTATAATATTTAACTTATATTAAACCTAGGTACAATGAAAATATTCTACTTGATGTTAATTACTCTAAGACATGTCTATATTAGATAGGTCAACAAACAAACATTAATATCAGGTATTTAATACTGAATATTTCCCAGTTCACCTGAACCTGGAATCTATTGTTTAATTTAGAATTATTTGATTTGTAAGTGCTTACCTTTTCTTAAGCCAATTAAACAGAGCTCATTTACAAATTAACCTAAAAAATATTACCCAGAGACAAAGACATACCAAGACATATTTAGACAGACACAGAGCAAGATCTAGCTTCATTTTCTAAGTTTGGTCATGAATTAGATATTACAATATAAAATTTAAATAAATAACATTTTTAAAGGCTTTTTTCCTTTTTCTCTCAGTCTCAGGAGTTAGAGATGGTCTAGATAAGTGTTCCTGAGAGCCCTTGTCTCAAGGCACAGGGAAAGAAAATCAAGCTCTAACAAAATGGTGGCAGGTCTAAATGGTGGCCAGACAAAGCAAAATGGCTGACACAAATCACAACACAGAACAGAGTTAAAACACACACATATAAACCTGGCAGTCCTCATCAGACACTCCCTTAAATACAAGAATACAGTCTCTCAGAAAACCTTCTATAGAGACACAAAACTTCAGATGTCTTCAAAGATTTCAAAAGGAGGAAAGGAAGCCAGGTTGAAAGAAGGAGGAGGAGGAGGCGGGAAAGGGGGGCAAACGGGGTGGCCTTACAGACGTCTCCTGCTACCTGAAGATACCCAGGCGTTATGGGACTTTTCCCTGGGCTTCCAGAAAAGGGAGGACTGGAACTCGGCCCTACCAGAAACCAGACCAGAAAATTCGAGTTCTCTGCCAAGAGGAGGTGATCAGTCTCCAATCCACAGCTCAGGCTGAGGCCCTTCGACCAGATTCCTGCGTCCAGGACTGGGGGACTAGAAAAATGGGAAGGATAGGAAGGAAGGCCTAAGGAGAGGAAAGAGAGAGGGAAGGGGAGAGAAGTCAATAAAGTCTCTTGTTCTTTACCGGCCAGGGCACTCTGGCCAGTTGTCCGCGTCAGGAGGAGACCAGGGACAAAAGGGTCCCAGTTGCGGCCGCTGGGTCTGGTCCTTTGGCAGGCAAGCTGGCCCCTGAGTACCCCGAGTGGTCAGGATGTCAGTCTCAGCGAAGAAGAGTCCCACCTGAGTCACCATTTGTTGTAGGAAGGGGGACCCCTTCCAGGGCCCAAAACTGGGCTCTTGTCTAACACTCGGAAATGAATTGTCTGAGGAGACACATGTGCTGACAAAGCAAGAGATTTTATTGGGAAGGGCACCCAGGTGGAGAGCAGGAGGGTAAGGGAACCCAGGAGAACTGCTCTGCCAGTGGCTCGAAGTCTTGGGTTTTATGGTGATGGGGATTAGTTTCTGGGTGGTCTTTGGCCAATCATTCTAATTCAGAGTCTTTCCTGGTGGCACACGCATCGCTCAGCCAAGATGGATGCTAGCGAGAGGGATTCTGGGAAGAGGACAGACAGGCAGGGTCTCCTCTCGACCTTTCCCAAACTCTTCCAGCTGGTGGTGGCTTATTAGTTCCGTGTTCCTTATCAGGATCTCCTGTCATAAAACAACTCATGTGAATGGTTACTACAGGGCCTGGCCAGGGTGGGCGGTGTCAATCAGTGTGCTTCCCCTAACACAAGGGTGGGCTCCTTCAATGGCCCTCTGAGCAAAACTGGACCAGACTGGACAATTACCCTAAGAATGAAGTTGAAATAACAGAAGCAAGAAATAATATGATGGAAGATTAACAGGATTTGTTGACTGAGTACAAATGACTATGAAACAGTGGAATTAAAAACTGGGAGAATGATGTGTTGAAAAAAGTTAAAAGATTTCAGAAGTAAATCAGGTTTTAGGAAAGGTGAATTTAATATAACTGTGGAGCAAGTCCATGGAAATTATTAAGTGCCATTGTTACCAGTCCTACAGTCAGAGGTCAGAAGAAGAAATTGTGACTTTGGTAAAGTCTAATAGTAGGGGTTTTATTTAATCTGGATAGGAAATGAAGTTATAGAAATAGGTGAACCCTCCAAAGGAAAGGGGGCTTCCCTGGTAGCTCAGACGGTAAAGCGTCTGCCTACAATGTGGGAGACCCGGATTCGATCCCTGTGTCGGGAAGACTCCCCTGGAGAAGGAAATAGCAACACACTCCAGTATTCATGCCTGGGGGCTACAGTCCATGGGGGTCACAAAGAGTCGGACACGACTGAGCGACTTCACTTCACTTCACTTCCAAAGTAAAAGCCTTAAACAGAGAGGATCTTAGCAAAAACTGACAGAAGTGGTTACCAAAGGCAGAGAAGACTAATTCAGAGAGGTATTAAGAAATCCAGATTGATAGAGAGTCACAGAAATCAAGTGAATATTTTGTCTAAAATACACATTCACTAGACAGCTAATTGCTATGTCTAAATGCTGTACACATCTTTACAATGATCTTCTTTCCTGATGCTTTTATCTGCTTCCTTTTAATTACATATTCATTTTGATAATATTCTAATGTTTGGGGTTCTCCCTTTTTGAGAGAGATGTTATCTTTTATTGCTCAGACCATTTATGTTGATGCTCTTATGATGAGAGCATTTATGATGAGAAAGACAAGGTCGCATTTTAAATGCTTATTAATATTTATTATTGTCACAAAGCAAGAATATTCAGCATTATTAATAGCCCTATCACCTAAAAATCCCTTGGAAATATTATCAGTTATAATTCTTGATACAATTTCTTCAATGTCATTTTATGTTATGTCCCTCATAGATATTAATGTTAACATTTAGAAGGGGAAGATTAAAAAAAAATAATACATAGACACAAAAGATAAAACATACAAAAATAATCTTAACAAGTTTTGTGAAAGTCCTTCTCAGTGACACACAAGTATACTTGATAAATTAAAAGATTCCTTGTTCTTGAATAAGATGAATAAAGATCATACAAATGTGACTTCCCCATAGATTATAAATGTAATGCAACCCCAGTGAAATTAGTAATCCTTCCCCTCCCACCCCGGAACTAACAAGTTGGTTCCAAACTTGCTATGAAACCCCTTCTGAAGTGGTCAGGAAAGGCTTAGTGAAGAATAATTTGAGATGAAATGAGATAAGAAAAATAAGACAAACTAAGGAAGAACTACTTCATTAGATATTTAAACTGAAATCTCTAGAATTCAAACAATGTGGTACTGGCACATCAATCGTTAGAGTCACAGAACAAAATAGAAAGTCTAGAAAGAGATAGCATGTGGAAATTTAGTATATGTTGAACATGGTATCTTAAAGCATTAGGGGAATAGATAATTTAATAAATGATTTGGAACACCTGGATAGTCTGTTGGAAAAAGATACCTTAACTCACATACACAAGAATAAACTGCAAATAGATCAGTGATCTAAATGTTAAAAATAAAATAAAACTATAAAAACACTAGAAGAAAACACCAGTAAATTCCTTCAAGGCCAGAATGTAAGGAAACATTTCTAACTATGACTCAAAATCCAGATGTAACAAAAGATACAATTAGCAATTTGAACAACATTGTTGTTGCTATTTAGTCTCTGACACTTCTGCGACCCCAGGGACTGTAACTTTTCAGGATCCTCTGTCCATGGAGTTCCCCAGGCAAGAATATTGGAGTGGGTTGCCATTTCCTTCTCCAGCGGATCTTCCTGACCCAGGGATCGATCCCATGTCTCCTGCATTGGCAGGTGGATTCTTTACCGCTGAGCCACCGGGGAAGCCTCTTGAACTACATTAAACAATAATAAAATAATGAAATCTGTTGTGTATAGGAAGAAATCTGTTACATATAGGAAATCTGTTGTTCATAGGAAACAGTAGAAGTTATAGAGGATGGGATAGGATTTCACTAGTTACACCACCTTATATAGTTTTGAATTTTGAGCCATATTAATGTTTTATTTAATAATAAAGTTAAATAACAAAGGATAAGAGGATCCAGAATCCAATTCAAACAGAAATAAATGAACTCAGCTATATGAAATAAATAACATAACCATACAGAAGGTAATAAAAAAGAATCAAGTAACTTTTAAAGGTGAGCTCCCTGACTGACACATTGAGAAGGACATAGTATCCCTTACATAGTATTCCTGATGAGAAATGTGATTTAAAAAAAAAAACAAAACTGTAAAGTTCCTTATTGGGACAGTTGATGAAATTAAAATATGAATTGTGTACAGATGAATATTAAATTTCATGTGATAACTGTACTGTGTTTAGGTAAGACTTTTTTTATATACACTTAAGCGGGGCCTCTCAGGTGGCATTAGTGGTAAAGAACCCACCTGCCAATGCCGGAGACTTATGAGATGTGGGTTCAATCCCTGGGTTGGGAAGATCCCCTAGAAGAGGGCAACCCACTCCAGTATTCTTGCCTGGAGAATCCCATGGACAGAGGAGGCTGGTGGGCTACAGTCCACAGGGTCACAAAGAGTCAGACATGACTGAAGCAATTTAGCACACATACACACATACACTTAAGTATTTGGAGATAAAGTATCACAAGGCTTGTAATTAGCTCTCAAATATGCTTTAGCAAATAAATGAATTAATAACTGAATGAATACTAAATGTTAGTGTGTTTATTGTAGAGAGAGCAGAGAGAAAGAAATTAAGAAAATGTGAAAAGTGTTAACAATTGGTGAGCTTAGGACAAGACTATATGAATATTATTATCTTATTATTGCCTCTCTTCTGAAAGTTTGAAACTTCAAAACAAAAGGCTGTGGTAGAGAGAGTATACATGCACCTATACGTTAGGGACAGGAATAGCTGCCTGTATCTAGGCTTGTCCACCACTCGCACCTCTGGGTCAAAGAGCATATAGGCTCAGCTTTCACTATGGGTGGGTACTGCTACCTCTGATGATAAAGCCTTAACGACGACACAGTTTGATTCTGTGCTAGCCCAGAACATCTCCATACAGGCAGAAAGAGGAGATGTCATCAAGAAGGATGACAGACCCACCGCAGAGAAGGAATAGGCCTTCAATGCTTCTCTATGGATGATAGATCTACAATTGTGTGTTCATATTCTGTCATAGGGTATCAGCATCTTGACAAGGACATAGAGACGAATAAAGAAGAGAAAAGTAATTTCTCACCAAGTGTTATTGGTGGAGAATGAATTACTCAGTTTGTTACAATCTCCAGCCCTAGAGATCAACTTAGCCTTGAATTCTTGATCCAACATGGGACGAATAATAAGCATCTAATTCAGGCCTTCTAACCCTGACTACCTGGATTCTGGTGCCAAACCAAAAGTTTGCCCCATTTATTTATTTAATTGTTTATTTTGAGGGAGGAACCTGTTTTTCTCTATTATGAGTTTGAGTGGCTGCCTCTGATTCTATCCCCAGAAGTGGACCAAATGGTGGACTAAGTCACAAGCCTGATCTAATGTGTATGGATGAATGGGGTAGGAAGACGAGTTTTGGTAGCAGGTTTCTGGTGTTGGAATAGGACCCCCAGGACCATGCTTCCTGAAGTAGAGCCCTGAGACCTGCCTTGGGCCTGCTTGGACCTCCACGGAGAGCCAGACTTAATGTGGCTTTTGGCTGGAGGAGAGGGAACAGACTGTGCTGGGGAATTTGCAACTTGGAAAGTCTATTTAAAAAAAAAAAAATGTGGGCTGGCAAATTTTGATGTCTTTACAAAGCTGCTTGTAAGATAATTAAATCTCATTTATCTTAAAAAAAAATTTCATGTATCTGATTATAGACTTCAGCTTAAAAATAACCCTTAAATAAAGTCTTACATCTCTCACAGTTGTTGACTCAATGTTAAACAACTGGAAAGTCTGAGATTCTTCATACCAGGCTCAATTTTAGTGCAAACTCTCTTATAAGATGGAAAAAAATCTCTAACTTTATTACAGCCCATCAGGTTATTCAATCTTTGGAGAATAACAATCCTAACCTTTCTTTCAGATGACTCTTAAGAATAACTAATAAATATGAAGGGATCTTGCCCGAAAGTTACCAAATATTATGTAAATCCATGTTGATTAAAACAATTCAACCAATTTCACCATATTATAAAAATTTATACTTCATAAAAATATATATTTTTTTTAAAAATCTGATTTTTTTTTAACAAAGTGTCACTTTAAAGGTAGCAAGTTTTAAAGACAATTATAGGAAAAGCAATAGAAGTTAAAATTAATTTTATTAGATAGAATTGAAATAACTGAGTGAAAGTCTCATGTTTATGTTTAGAAGTTCTGAAGAAACCTAAAGAATTTAAAAAAAAAAACTTTCAAGGACAATTTAGAAACTTTTGCAACATGCCTTACATTTTATAAGTTTATAAAAATTTCCATAGACAGTGACTCAGCGGTTCCATGAGTGAAGTTAACCCACCAAGATGGTGCTTAAAAGAGGAAAAGGCTCATCATGATAACAAAACAAAGCTTTTTACTCTCAATTATTCAACTAAATAAAGCATAAATGCAGTTTCCCCTTTGAGGAAGGTTAGAGGTGACTTTTTCTCCTGCTTCACAACCTCTCAATAGTCTTGTATTCTCTCTTGCCTCTAGACACATACACATTATCTTCTTTTTGTCTGGAGCAAGAATCTTCTTGTTTCTTCACCTGGCTAACCTTTAGTTATCTATAAGAATGCCACCAAAATTTTACTTGTGTGGCACCCAAGACTATGTTAGGTTCCCCTCCAGTGGGGCTCCATCTCAGGTCCTTCTGCTATTCAGAATATTTTCCACACTTACAATAACTGCTCCTCTGCCCTCCCCACTCTGTTGCAATTCTCTGCCAGGGAGGGAGGCATGTCTATTTTGTTCAGGGTTTTATCTCCAACTTTCGTTGAAATGCTGAACATTTGATGTTTAAAAGAAAACCAAAAACTTTCTTCTCAATTATATCAGATAATCAGGCAGAAATGTTTTGATTAGCAATTATTCTTTGGCCTAGAATTGAATACCCCACCCCTTTTTCTCCACAATCTCATCCTCTGTTTGGGTACTTTTTATCTGGCTCATAGGTCTCAGTTTTTGATAATATTCCCTTTCAGGAAGCCTTCCTTGAACTTCTGGTCAGCATTTGATACCACTTTTACATGCTGTCCTCGAAATCTACACTGTTCCTATGATAGTTTTTACTGATCAGATTATAATAGTGGTTTCATTTTTTGAGTCTTCTGCCAGAATGTGAGCCGCATGAGGGCAGGACCATGCCACCTTATAAATCTTTCTATTTTCAGCCTGTGACATTGCTGGAAGATAGTGAGCACTTAAGAACTGCTCATTGAGGAAGAAGTATTATATTATAATAATTTTAATTACAAGCAGCCTCCTTCTTTCAGGTTCTCACTCTCCACTCCATCCTTTGTTATCACTGTCAGATTGGCCTTTCTTAAACTCTGCCTTCCTCATCTTGCTGCTAAAAACCTTTTAATGCCACTTAATTTACTACATAATAAAGATTCAGTTTCTATGTCTTGTCTTTTTAATACAATCTCTTCCTACTATCCTTAGGTTCTCAGTTTTAATTGTATCTTCCACTTGAGTTAGGCCAATCATCATAGTGTAGATCTAGACAGCTCTGGACAAACTGATGTTCATTTGTGATTCTGTGATTACACTGAAAAGACTGCCACATCCATAGTTCCCTTCTATGGAGTTTTTGCTACAGCCTCTCCCTCCTCCTAAAGTCTTCTTTGTCAAAGTCATGTTACGTAATGTTAACATATGTAATATATGTAATATACATAAATTTTGTCACCTTGCTGACTGTGCCTGATGTGCATGTATGCATAAGCATGTTCATATTGGAGGGGTTGATAAAATAGCAATCAACCTCAAAATATGCTAGAATCTATGAAGCAACTGGGGATGCAAGTTATGACTAATGTGGACAACAGGGATCTAGGAACCAATCAAATCAATCTCTTAAGGAAATCTGAATGAGATATTGATGAACCAGATAAATTTTCAGCCAGAGATATAAATAGACCCAGATGGGAGAGAGAGGAGAGGCACAGAGAAAGAGAAAGTTAGAGAGAAAATAGTAGATACATAGGTGAAAAGCAGGCAATAAGACGTGTGCAGAGTCCATGAGGCAACAGAAGCTGTTTTGTAAAAAGAAGCAGAAACGTATACAGAATAGAATGTGAGGTAGTTAGTAGCAGTTGCGGATCAGGAATTAATAACCCTCTGCTGATGTGGTGCAATGATATAACCAGGTCACAAGTGCTGTGCTGGCCTGTAAGTCACCCTTCATTTCCTGACCCATAAACCAGATTTCACAAAATCAAACGTACAACTCCTTTCATTCCTATAATGCCTGATATGTGGTGGGCATCTGAAACTTCCTTATTTCCAAACGCACTGTTATAATAATCACGCCTTTTGATTTATGATTCCCTGGGTAAATCTCTGTTAGCGTCACTCTGAAAAACTTCACACAGATTCATTTTAAGTTTATAAAACAGTGAAATTCAATTTTACTTGAGGGAATTCATAAAGTAGAAGTAACTTTCAACACACAGGCTGCAGTATAGCCTCTGTGTCATGCAGTTTCTGGTGCTGAAATTTCATAAGCCTTTCCATCACCACAAAGAATGAATGAGGATCTTGCTTTGCTGAAAATGGTTTCCCTCTTAACAAGTTTCATACATATAAAAAACATACAAGTTTTTTATATTCTTTTGTACAAAATTGTTCCTGAATTGTGTGAGCATTATAAGTACGTTTCAACACTGACAGGTAAGGTTGAATGTTGGCTGAAGTAATTTTTTCAACTGCATTACAAGTACTGCATACTTATTGAAAATTACTTGGCTTATCTGGTCAATACTCTGTAAATTAATTGAGGGAATTGATTCCTGGTGTTCACTGGGAAAAGAAAATCCAAGCAGCCTTACAAAAATTAATTGTAGAGGAGAAAAACCACACATTGTTGAGAAAAAATAGTACAGTGATGTGGAATGAACACTGGACCCGCGCCCCTTAATTTTTGCTTCCATTTTCTCCTAAACTTCAGATTCCTCTAGACATTCCTTTCCTCTCTGATCAGTCTGCACCCAGGTTATCTCACTTCAATCCCTCTCTTGCCATCAGCCTTAATCTCTATGTTCTCCTGCCCTTTGCCTATTATTCTGCAAGACCTGATCTCAGATTACTTGTGAAATAGCCTCTTATATTACTGGAATTTTGAGTACCACCGAGAAAATAAAAGTTATGAATACAGGTGCCACTACACATGAATTGTCTTCAATCCCGGCTTAGAAGACATTGTTATGTGCTCAGTCAGCTGTCATTCCTGATCCTATAGCAAAGAAGTCCCGAATAGATTGCTCCTTTTGAGTTCTTGAACTCAGGCCCCACCTATTTCAACAAGGGCTTTGCAATCCCTTGTATATATACACACCCAAAATAGGAACTATTAGGTGTACAATTCCTCAAATTCTATTGAAGGACTTCCTCCTGCAAGTTACCTATACCTGAACTTGTCTTTGGCCTTCTATCCAGTCTCAGAGGCTGGGGAGTATCAAAGTACAATCTCATCAACTCCTGAAGAAAGGACTTAAAGAGTTCTAAGAGTTTTCTGGAGGAGGACAAACATTCTCCTCGTATAGTTATTCTTCTCTTGACATCAGAGAAGCCTTTTTTCAGAGATGCAAGTGCTAAACTGAAGTTCAGACCTGGCTGCAGCCTTCCTTAGTTTCAGATGACTGGGGTTATCATAAAGGATTTTGTTTTCTATACGGGGATGAATAACTAAAATAAGAGGCAGTGATCTGATCCTTTTTCAGTCTTATCCTCATTGATGCCTGGTCTTGGAGAAACAATGACCAGTTTACAAAAGGTAAATATAACTTAAAAAAAATAGAGGCTAATTTTTTCAATTAGATGAAATTGGGTTCAACTAGTTTCATCTCAATTTGGCCTCTGAAATGGTTTTTATTTTGCGAAGTCCTACTCTAATTCTTAAGAGAGTAATATACTGTGGCTTAGATATTCTTACTATTATTTTGACCTAAGCAGAAGTCATAAATATTATCTTTGAAAATAAAAATATTTCAAAATGAGAAGTATGTATTAATTTCTTCATTTAACATGACTTTTAAAAAGGGAGCATGAAGAAAAGCTGATTTGATATTACTTTTAACACAAAACAAAATCTAATTCTATCTTATAATCAACATATTATTGACCAATTTAAGCCAAGGATTTAAAAGTAACAGGTTTTCCACATGAAAAGATGCTCAACATCACTCATCATTAGAGAAATGCAAATCAAAACCACAATGAGGTACCATTACACGCCAGTCAGGATGGCTGCTATCCAAAAGTCTACAAGCAATAAATGCTGGAGAGGCTGTGGAGAAAAGGGAACCCTCTTACACTGTTGGTGGGAATGCAAACTAGTACAGCCACTATGGAAAACAGTGTGGAGATTTCTTAAAAAACTGGAAATAGAACTGCCATATGACCCAGCAATCCCACTTCTGGACATACACACTGAGGAAACCAGATCTGAAAGAGACACATGCACCCCAATGTTCATCACAGCACTGTTTATAATAGCCAGGACATGGAAGCAACCTAGATGCCCATTAGCAGACGAATGGATAAGGAAGCAGTGGTACATATACACCATGGAATATTACTCAGCCGTTAAAAAGAATTCATTTGAATCAGTTCTAATGAGATGGATGAAACTGGAGCCCCTTATACAGAGTGAAGTAAGCCAGAAAGATAAAGAACATTACAGCATACTAACGCATATATATGGAATTTAGAAAGATGGTAACGATAACCCTATATGCAAAACAGAAAAAGAGACACAGAAATACAGAACAGACTTTTGAACTCTGTGGGAGAATGTGAGGGTGGGATGTTTCGAAAGAACAGCATGTATATTATCTATGGTGAAACAGATCACCAGCCCAGGTGGGATGCATGAGACAAGTGCTTGGGCCTGGTGCACTGGGAAGACCCAGAGGGATTGGGTGGAGAGGGAGGTGGGAGGGGGGATCGGGATGGGAATACGTGTAACTCTATGGCTGATTCATATCAATGTATGACAAAACCCACTGAAATGTTGTGAAGTAATTAGCCTCCAACTAATAAAAAAAAATTAAAAATAAAAATAAAAGTAACAGGTTTTCGAAATTTTATAAGACAAACCTTTTATCTTTATTTCCCTTTTAATAAATCATACCTATGCCAAGCAAGCACATGTGATCTTTAACATTCATTCTCCAGTGCCTCATTCTCACATTGCATAACTCAAACTTGCATTTCTATGTTGTTGTTCATTTGCTAAGTTATCTCCTACTCTTTGCAATCCCGTGGACTGCAGCACACCAGGCTTCCTTGCTCTTCACTATCTCCTGGAGTTTGCTCAAATTCAAGTCCATTGACTGTCTTCAATCATGTCATCCTCTGTCACCACCTTCTGCTCTTGCCCTCAATCTTTCCCAGCATCAGAGTCTTTTCCAATGAGTCAGCTCTTCCCATCAGGTGGCCAAAGTATTAGAGCTTCAGCTTCAGCATCAGTCCTTTCAGTGAATATTCAGGGTTGATTTCCTTTAGGATTGACTGGTTTGATAGGATTGGTCAAAAAGTTGGTTTGGGTTTTTCTGTAAGATGTTAAGGAAAAACCCTAAGGAACTTTTGGCCAACTCAATATATAGCTTAAGTGGTAGTCTAATATAGTTACTATCTGTACCATATGCTGCATAAGTACCATATTTGTATAATATTAATAATAACATACCTTACCTAGGACTTTTTGTGTGTGTCACAATTTCTTAGAGCTGAGTATGACTTAATCTCATTTTGTAGGTGTAACACTAAAGATCCAAGCAATTCAGTAACTTGGTGGTAGTCAATAGTACATTTTTGAGTCAAATTTTATCTAGGCCAGCCTAACTCAAAATGCTAGCTTTTAATTACTATGTTGTATTTCATTTTATAGGTACTTTACCTTTTGTGTTCACATGCAGTATCTTATTTGACTTTGAGAGTCAACATATGAAATAGGTATTATCACTTTCATTTTACAAACTAAGATTCTGAGGCCCATAAAGCTTATTTAGGTGGTAAGTGGCAGGGCTGGCCCCCTGAGGGCAAGTCTATCTACAGGCTTCTCTCAAATAATCTTGAGACACATGGCATATATGTTAGAGGCACAAAGAAGTCTCTCTGTTGTTCCATTTTCAACAAACAAACTTAATAACACTTAAAATATTTTTTTGCAAATTAGAAATCCTCACAGTTTTGTTTGAGGCTAAATTGTGAGTTTAGTGATAATGGTTAAAAAAAAAAAGAACTGACCATTTACATTCTAATTTGTCATTTCCACTTGATTTTTCTAGATACACCTATAGATTTTCATTCCTTTATTTTAACCTCCAATTTTAGAACATGTCCACAGCCTTAAAAACAACTTATGTAAAAAATGAATGTTGTCCAAAGTACACTTTACTGATGATCACATTGCATGGCATATAGATCGTACTCTTTTTAGTAATTGACCTCTTCGAAAGGAAATGGTTGCTATGGTTACCACAGAGCGAAAGTGAGAGAGAGAGTGGGAGTGAGTGCAGTCACTTTGAGACAAAGTGCTGCAGAGTTTTGAGTAATCACGTTAATAATTTCCTGGCTGGCTTATCTTATTATCCTCTCAGGAAACAACGGACTAATATACATAAGCACAATAAATGCTATTTCTTAGTTCTTTTAGTATCTGATATTTTTCAGGTTCCACAGGTGTGGAATCTGCCATTGCAGTTCTTTTGTGCTTATACCTTTAAATAATTTTAATTAATAGTTACAGGACCAAACTGTGCAAGTGTTGGAGAAAAGAAGGTCTTAAAACTCACAGCCAGTTTTTCTTTGTTTCAGAGGTATTTGTCTGGTTAGGATTCTACTAAAGACTGGTGAGTGAAGTCGCTCAGTCATGTCTGACTCTTTGCGACCCCATGGACTGCAGCAAGTCAGACTCCTTTGTCCATGAGATCCTCCAAGCAAGATACTGGAGTGGGTTGCCAAACTCTGGGGGAATTAGTGATAGAAAAAAAATTAACTAATTAACTAAAAGAATTAGTTAATGTGTACGTATTAAGTTGCTTCATTCATGTCTGACTCTTTGTGACCCTATGGACTGTAGCCTGCCAGACTCCTCTGTCCATGGGAATCTCCAGGCAAGAATATTGGAGTGGGTTGCCATTTCCTCTTCTGGGGGATCTTGCTGACCCAGAGATCAAACCCATATTTCCTGCATTGGCAGGTGGGTCTTTACCAACTGTGCCACCTGGGAAGCCTGGGTAATGCCATAATATTAAGAAAAAACTGGAAATTGACAAGTCTAAAACTCACCTTTGAGCCAACTCCATATTTGATTGGATTGAGGTGATTATCCTTTAACTTTTCTTCAGGAGAAAAAAATAAATCACCTCTGAAGAAAAGCTATCTATAGCCTATGTAATTTTAACAATAACTTTGGTTGTCAGTTCAATTCAGTTGCTCCGTCATGTTAGACTCTTTGCGACCCCATGGACTGCAGCACACCAGGCTTCCCTGTCCATCACCAACTCCTGGAGCTTACTGAAACTCATGTCCATTAAGTCAGTGATGCCAGCCAACCATCTCATCCTCTGTCGTCCCCTTCTCCTCCCACCTTCAATCTTTCCCAGCATCAGAGTCTTTTCCAATGAGTCACTTCCTCGCATCAGGTGGCCAAAGCATTGGAGTTTCAGCTTCAGCATCAGTCCTTCCAATGAATATTCAGGACTTATTTCCTTTAGAATGGACTGGTTTGATCTCCTTGAAATCCAAGGGACTCTCAAGAGTCTTCTCCACCACCACAGTTCAAAAGCATCAATTCTTCGGTGCTCAGCTTTCTTTATAGTCCAGCTCTCACATCCATACACGACTACTGGAAAAACCACAGCTTTGACTAGATGGACCTTTGTTGACAAGGTAATGTCTCTGCTTTTTAATATGCTATCTAGGTTGGTCATAGCTTTTCTTCCAGGAGCAAGCATCTTTTAATTTCATGGCTGCAGCCACCATCTGCAGTGATTTTGGAGCCCCCCAAAATAAAGTCTCTCACTGTTTCCATTGTTTCCCCATCTCTTTGCCATGAAGTGATGAGACCGGATGCATTCTCTTAGTTTTTTGAATGTTGAGTTTTAAGCCAACATTTTCACTCTCTTTCACTTTCATCAAGATGCTCTTTAGTTCTTATTTGCTTTCTGTCACTCAAGGAGAATTACCAGGCATACAATGATTATTGCACAAAGATTTGTTTAAACTATTATAAATATGTTAAGGAAAATTAATAAAGATAAATTTTTCAACAGAGAAAATGTCTATAAAATAGCAAATGGAAATTCTAAAACTGAAAAACACAATCAAGGAAATAAAGAATTCAAAGCAGGTAAAGAATTCAAAGAAGGTAAGACAGAAGAGAAGAAATGATTAGTAATATAGAAGCTGGATCAGTAAAAAAAAAAGATTCAAACTGTAGCACGGAGTAAAAGGAGCAGAAAATACGCATCAATCCACAGATCTAAGAAGATTCATAAAGCCTAAACAAGCTAAGATCCAAGTAAACCACATTTAGTCACATCAGAGTGAAATTGCTTAAAATAAGAGACAAAGAAAAGAATCTTAAAAGCAGCTAGAGAGGAAAAAGGACCCATTGTCTTCAGAGGGACAATTTAAGACAAACTGATTATTTACAATTGCCACATTAAAACAGTCTATTGCCCACAAACAAATGACTGGATTTTTTAAAATGTGATATAGATACATAAAATGGAATACTATTCAGTCATAAAAATAAGGAACTCTGCAGTTTGGGACAGATTGAATGAATCTAATTGCATTACATTAAGTGAAATAAGACAGAGAAAGACAAATATTGCATGGTCCTACTTATATGTGGAATTAAAAATAAAAAACACCAAATACACAAAAAAGTAATAATAAACAACTCATAGAAAAAGAGATGAAATTTGTGGTTACCAGAGACAGGAGATGAGGGGTGGGCAAATAGGATAAAGATGGCCAGAAGGTAAAAACATCCAGTTATAAATAAGCGCAGGGGACATTATGTAAAACATAGTGACTATAGTTAGCATTGCTGGGCTGGGCTGTGCGGCTTAGTCGCTCAGTCGTGTCCGACTCTTTGTGACCCCAGGGTCCTCCCTTTGTGACCCACCAGGCTCCTCCCTCCATGGGATTCTCCAGGCAAGAATACTGGAGTGGGTTGCCATGCCGTCCTCCAGGGGATCTTCCTGCATGGTATATGTGAAAGTTGTTACAGAGTAAATTTTAATATTAACAGCTCTCCTGACAAGGAAAAAAGTATTTTTTCTTTTCTTTTTTGTAATTACATGAGGAGATAGATATTAACTAAAATCAATGTGGTAATCATTTGACAATATATGTAAGTCAACTCATGCTTATAGACACCGTGTTTTATAGAAATATAAAACAGCTCTATACAATGACAGCAGTTTAACTCATGCCTAAACAAAGCTTATCCAGTACACGTGTTTTTTCCTGTGAGGCACAATGCAAGCTTCTTGCCCTTAGGAACATCAGACAGCACTTCAATAATAAATTTAGGGGACATTTTAAACAGCAAAATCATCATCCAGAAAAAAAAAAGACACAAAAATGCAAATGCAAAACAAAGGCACTGAATAGACCAGAAAGAGACCACCTGTTGATCGGATGAGAACAAAAACAAGAAGACAGAACTTGCTTTGGCCAATCTTAGCTGAGAATGTGCACATCCAGTCACTCAAATTTTTCACTACTCTACTACTCTGTACATGACTGCAAAAGCTTCGTGAGTATAGACTTGGGGGTTACAAATGAGTCTCAGCAAATGAGGATCGACTGTGTATATATATTTGGACAATTGCCACGGTTCTAATGGTGGGTGTCCAGTGAGTCCTCACTGGCCCTTGAAAATCCAGGGGAGAAGTTGTAAATCTTGCCCAGGACTGTACCCATATCCACAGCAGGCCTCCAAGACGAACAATTGCCAAACTATGTATGAAAATGATAAACACCAATTTCTTTTACCCCTGGTAAAGGAGGAAATGGAAAGCTCAGTTTACTTTATTTTTTAATAGAGAGAAAATTGGTACACATATCACTGATCAAAAATATATTAGTTTTAGCAATTTCCACTTAAAATATTTTGTATTTAATAATAAGAAATTGTGTAAGTGTGATCTCTCTTCATTGTTTAAGACCAACAAAAACTTCAATTGCATATGAATGTTATTAGATAAGATATGAAAAATATTTTGATAAAAGATGTCAAGAATTAAAATGGATTAATGAGAAAAGATAAGGAAAATCATCAGTTGAAGATGATACCTGAGAACAACAAAACTCTAAATCTGTAACATCTTAGAAACAGAGGGAGGAATGATTTGACTAGAAGTTTCCAAACGTGGTGGTGCTGTAAAAATAACTGGATTACTTTCAAAAACACAGACAAATCTTTGGGTCCCAATCTTTCAGATTCTAATTCAGTAAGACTGGAATAAAAGTTTTTGCAAAGCTCCCTAGATAATTCAGATACATAGTTAGGACTGAGAATCAACAGACAAGATGTTGACCTTAGACACAGGGCTTCAGCCCCATAAGGACTTCAGAAGTCATTATGCACACAGGCCAATATCAGTACCTTCTGGGGTTGTGCAAAGCTCAGTACTGTTAGACTCATGTGCTTTCTCTGTGACATTATTTCTATACTTCTGCTTGGGACTGTGAGGAATTATGAAATCTAATGACTGATCAGGAGTGTGAAATATGAAACACAGCTCTTGATACACACATTTTAGTTCCATTTTTTTTATACCCTTTCTTTTAAAGAAAACCAGTGCTTTTCTTTGGTATTAAATGAGTTGCTTAAGTCATGGATGTGTACATGAAAAAAGAAACTTACAAATGTGGTCTAAAATAGGTTTAATGTAATCTGAGTTAAAGTTACCAATGTCATCATACTTAGGGACACATTTATATTTATTAATCTAAATCCAACTATGTGAAACAAATCAAAGTACAAATATTTAGGAGCAAAAAACATCAAAGAAATTTCTTGAGAAAACCAAATACCAACAGTTACTCTACTAAAATGTCTGTTTCTGGTACTTGTTAACTGAGCTTTTTGTTTTTTTTAACATATAAAAACAGGAAGCAGGCAGGGCAAGAGATATAACTAGTTTCATGTTCCTTTCTCTCCTCATCTAATTTGTTCAGCATCACAGCCTGACTCTGGTATTGGAAGTTACTTCGATCTAGCTTGCCTTTGCTGTTTGCCCGGCTATGGTTTGGGACTCAGAAAAGTCTGTTTACAGGAGGAAAAAATGTTTATATATACCTTTTTTTTTTTTTTTTTTGACAGAGCAAAATGATCCTAAGTTGCTGCAAAATTATGTAGGTTGTGTTGCTTCCTAAACAGCACCAACAACCTTTCTAATATGAAAACATATTAGAAATATGAAATACTTTCTGTATATACATATATTTTAATGTACTTTTTATTATTTTTAAACCACAATTAATTCGCAAATAGGTTAATCAAATTCTGTATTAGCAAGAGTTGCCTATATATCATTGTACACCTATAGAAGCATAGGCTGATTTCAGTTAGGATATACCAGCTTGTTTCAGGCCAACCCTCCCACTGAAAATTTCCCCAGAGAATCTGGGGGAAAAATGGTAATCAACTCTCTGAAGGCATCAGAGAACTACAAAAGCAGTGAAGATTAGGAATCCAAGACCCTGGAGTGAGGGGAAATATGGAATAACGAGGTTAAAATTTAGTGTTACTTTTCCCTGAAGGTATTTGTAAATTTACAGTAGATCTGAGAAACTGAGAAACTAGAAGCAAGGGGCAGAGACTGGGAGAATATCTGAGACGGAAGCTGAATAGAGCCTTGGGGAGACAAAACCCTGGTAAATACCCCCAGACTGTCAGTTGGGACCCCTAGAAAGGCTACATCCTAGAAGTAAGGCTGATAAGAAATTGAACAGTCCTTACAAAGACTGAAACTCAGCTCCGAATCTGTTTCCTATCTGGGTGAAGGTGATCTGCCTTTATTCTGCCTGCCTGCCAAAATCTAAAGAAAATACTCTCGGTAGGACCCTAAAATCATTCACAGCTTGAAATTGAAATTTACTCTACATAGACACTGTCCACCATGAAATAATGATAATTTTTAAAAATGCCAAACATACCAGGCAACAAGATCAAATAGTCAAAATCAATAGAAAAAAAAAATTGTAGTTACGAGGATATTAAGATACTTGCCATTAGTGTGTGCAAAACATAGATGACAAGATGAAGAATATCAACAGAGAACTGTAATCTGTAAAAAAAAAGAATAAAGTAAAATTATAAAACTGAAAACCATGTATGTTCATATATATCCGTCTTTCTATCTACTGCCCAATCCAGTAGCTGATGAAGCTCCTTGACAATTGTAATTAACTAAATTCACACTAATGGTAGAGAGTGAAGAGGAACTAAAGAGCCTCTTGAGGAGGGTGAAAGAGGAGAGTGAAAAAACAGGCTTGAAACTAAACATTCAAAACCTATGATCATGGCAACCAGTGCCATCACTCCATGACAAATAGATGGGGGAAAATTGCAAGTAGTGACAGATTTTATTTTGTTGACTCCAAAATCACTGCAGATGGTGACTGCAGCCATGAAATTAAAAGATGGTTGCCCCTTGGAAGGAAAGCTGTGACAAACCTAGAGAGTGTATTAAAAAGCAGAGACATTACTTTGCCAACTAGGAAAGTGAAGTTGTTTAGTCGTGTCTGACTCTTTACGACCCCACGGACCGTAGCCTACCAGGCTGCTCCATCCATGGGATTTTCCAGGCAAGAATATTGAAGTGGGTTGCCATTTCCTTCTGCATTGTCAACTAAGGTCCATATAGTCAAAGCTGTGGTTTTTCCAGTAGTCATGCACAGATGTGAGATTTGGATAATAAAGAAGGCTGAGTGCAGAAGAATTGATGCTTTCAAATTATGGTGCTGAAGAAGACTCTTGAGAGTCCCTTGGACTGAAAGGAGATCCAACCAGTCCATCTTAAAGGAAATCAACCCTGAATATTCATTGGAAGGACTGATGCTGAAGCTGAAGCTCCAATACTTTGGCCACCTGAAGCGAAGAGCTGACTCATTGGAAAAGACCCTGATGCTGGGAAAGGTTAAGGGTAGGAGAAGAAGTGGGTGATAGAGGATGAGATGGTTGAATGGCATCACCAACTCAATGGACATGAATTTGAGCAAACTCTGGGAGATAGTGGAGGACAGAGGAGCCTGGCGTGCTGCAGTCCATGGGGTTGTAGAGTTGGACACGACTTAGTGACTGAACAACAACAACAAATTCTGACTCAATTAAAACTCTCATGTATATTTATCTTTTATTTTTCTCTAATAGACTTATTCCCTAAGAAAGAATACTATCTAATTGTTACATATCTAAATGCTACAAGTAGTTCAAGAAAAATATTGCATATACTATATAGTTCCAAATGTGTTACTTTATTTGATTCATAATCAGATGTAAAGTTATTCATTATTATTTATAATTCCATTATTAATGAAAAATGTATATTTATTTGAACTGATCTTTCTTTGTAAGAGCATAGTATAACCTGTCACAGATAGTTTTGGGCTTTCAAAAAATTACTTAATTCTTACTGTTTTACATTTTCTAGGAGGAGTCTGGAGTAACTCAATATGTTCTCTGACTAAAAAATCTCAAGTTCTTACTTAATCTAATAAAATCATTATGAAGTCACATGACAAATAAGAGCCTAATCAATTAGTTTCTTAACCGATATTTCTTAGTTACAAGTGCATTTTTAAGTATTTTATGAGTTTATTTTTAGGATGGCATGTAACTGTACACATAAATAAACACATGCATATAGATAAACAGTTGCTTTTAAAATTAGTTAACAGGTTAATGAAATGAACACTTATTTTCCAGAAATTCTGAGAAGCCAGAGGAGGGAATGGTAATTAGGGGAAAAGGGAAAGGAAATATTAATATTTATTAATATCTAAGTCTTGTAAATTAGGTATTACTCTTACCATTATACAGTGATATTCAGAGAAATTAAGTAATATGATCATGGCCATAGACCTAGTAAATGGCAACAATGGAAGCAAACACAGTTCTATTTGATTTCAAAGCATATATTCTTTCAAGTACATTATGCTTTCTATCTTTAGAAATAGATGAGTGGGCAGATTTATGTTAAAACTGGTGAGGATATAATCCTGTTAGGAATTCAATAGGATTTTTATGTGAAATTTATTATATTTCAGATTTGAATGTGACCAAGGAAGTTCATCAAATTTGGATCTCATATTTCAAAAGTGTGTAGAATTCCATGTATAAATTTTGCATCTACTATTTATATTCTTCTCCAGGTAAGTTTTAGCACACAATGTTCAGTTATGTAGCCTTGAGTGGGTAGGTGCATAAGGTATAGATTAGTTAAAATAAATTAATTCCACAAAGTAGAAAAAGGTTAAGATATAGAGTGCTATATAAAGAACTATGAATAGTTCAATAAATGCGTTATAATTTTTTACATCTATGTTGTACTGAAGTTAATTAATAACCAGAGAAGAAACATAAGATTCTTCGTTAACTGTCTCCTATCTGGTCAGACTTGAGAATAATGGTGCTGTATTAGAGCTAAGGGATATGTATATTATATAGTTATCATGCAGACTCTAATTTCCTTTGGTTTAAACTGTTTTAGTACTCTGCCATGATACATATTTATGAATAGCAACATTAGATCATTTGACATTTAATGAGATAAAAGGCCCAAGTTTCTCTATATTTTTGGAAGAGATCCATCCAGAAGTGCTCATACTGAAGTAAGGTGCTCATTGTTTCTCACTGGTCCTCAGTTGCAAGCGGATTGGTGGGTATTTGGACTGGGAGATTAAAGCAGGGCCACAGTTTCAAACTTCAATCCCATCATTTTCCACATCTCCCCATGCGTGCATGCTAAGTCACTTTAGTCGTGTCCGATTCTGTGCGACCCTATGGCCTATGGCCCCCCAGGTTCCTCTGTCCATGGGAATTCTCCAGGCAAGAACACTGGAATGGGTTGCCATGCCCTCCTCCAGGGGATCTGTCAGATCCAGGGATTGAACCCAGGTCTCTTACATCTCCTGCAATGGCAGATGACTTCTTTACCACTGGCACCTCTTGGGAAGGCCCATATCTCCCTATACTTTCTTCCATTTTAACCCCACAGTTGCAGTTGTATGTTTCTCATTCCATCTGTGCTTAATATGTATCTCCCTTTCTAGAATATAGCAAAGAGCAGGGAATATGTGTTTAGTACACCAAAGACAAGCAGAATTCTTGGTCACAAACAATACAAGACACTAATTTGTTGAAACAGAAGGGGATTTTTGGTAGCTTTCAAGTCTCCATGTGGTCTAGAGAACCAGACTTGGATACCACCAAGCCAGGTACAATGAAGGCAGGAAAAACTTCCAATTCATACCATGAAAGAAAAGTGAAAGTGAAAGTCACTCAGTTGTGTCTGACTCTGAGACCCCACAGACTATTCAGTCCATGGAATTTTCCAAGCCAGAATACTGGAGTAGGTCGCCGTTCCCTTCTCCAGGGGATCTTCCCAACCCAGGGATTGAACCCAGGTCTCCCACATTGCAGGTGGATTCTTTACCAGCTGAGTCATCAGGGAAGCCCAAGAATACGGGAGTGTGTAGCCTGTCCCTTCTCCAGCGGATCTTCCCGACCCAGGAATCAAACCGGAGTCTCCTTCATTGTAGGCATTCTTTACCAGCTGAGCTACCACCCCAAATTTAGTACTGAGCATGTTAAGATATGAACACCACAACTCCTACCACAGCTATTTCAAAAGAATCAGCTTCCACTCCACTGTGCATGTCAGAAGATCTACTCTCTCTCTAAGACTAAAACCTCAGGTTTCTCATTTTAGTATTCAAATGTTATTCAGGGCCATCTGACTGGTAGCACCTCGGTCACATGTCTGTAGTCTAATTGCAAGGGAGTATGCAAGGTCAGGAAGCAACAGTTAGAACTGGACATGGAACAACAGACTGGTTCCAAATAGGAAAAGGAGTACATCAAGCCTGTTATTGTCACCCTGCTTATTTAACTTATATGCAGAGCACATCATGAGAAACGCTGGGCTGGAGGAAGCACAAGCTGGAATCAAGATTGCAAGGAGAAATACCAATAACCTGAGATATGCAGATGACACCACCCTTATGGCAGAAAGCAAAGAAGAACTAAAGAGCCTCTTGATGAAAGTGAAAGAGGAGAGTGAAAAAGTTGGCTTAAAGCTCAACATTCAGAAAACTAAGATCATGGCATCCAATCCCATCACTTCATGGGAAATAGACGGGGAAACAGTGAAAACAGTGTCAGACTTTTTATTTTTTGGTGCTCCAAAATCACTGCAGATGGTGATTGCAGCCATGAAATTAAAAGACGCTTACTCCTTGGAAGGAAAGTTATGACCAACCTAGATAGCATATTAGAAAGCAGAAACATTAGTGTGGCAACAAAGTTCTGTCTAGTCAAGGCTATGGTTTTTCCAGTGGTCATATATGGATGTGAGAGTTGGACTGTGAAGAAAGCTGAGTGCAGAGAAATTGATGCTTTTCAACTGTGGTGTTGGAGAAGACTCTTGAGAGTCCCTTGGACTGCAAGGAGATCCAACCAGCCCATCCTAAAGGAGATCAGTCCTGGGTGTTCATTGGAAGGACTTATGTTGAAGCTAAAACTCCAATACTTTGGCCACCTGATGGAAGAAGTGACTCATTGGAAAAGACCCTGATGCTGGGAGGGATTGGGGGCAGGAGGAGAAGGGGATGACAGAGGATGAGATGGCTGGATGGCATCACCGACTCGATGGACATGAGTTTGAGTAAACTCCGGGAGTTTGTGATAGACAGGGAGGCCTGGCGTGCTGTGATTCATGGGGTCGCAAAGAGTCAGACACGACTGAGCGACTGAACTGAACTGAACTGAACTGATGCAACTATAATTTTTATCTTTCAAGCCTCTTTAGTGGAAGAAGACAAGTTGGAAGAAGGTTAAAATTGGTACTGAATGACTTCATATACAAAATATGTTACAACACTCAATGAGTACTTGTTAGATTTCCTTCTTCATAACCAGGATTTATTTTCTCATTTGAAGATGAATTCTGTGGACAAGAGTTTACTCTTGTTTACTCTTAAAAGTCTACTTTTAAGTAGAAAACAAATGTTTTCTTGAAAACCAATTCTAACTGCTTATTAGTAGCAGACTTCCGCATCCTCACTGGGAAAATGTGGTTGATTGGTGTTGACTTTCTTATAGACTGAAGGACTATTATTGCTCTAAATGTGTAAGTTTTTCCTTGTGGAAAAATGGGCACCATTGTACAATATTTATCAGTGCAGGGGATGTGCACTTTTGGTTTGCACCCTACGTATGGTTGCAGTTTAGTGTCAGGGAATCTGAAGATCAGCGTATCACATCAGAAAGATTGTTGTTTAGTTGCTGTTGCATATGACTCTTTTGCAACCCTATGTACTGTAGCCCACCAGGCTCCCCTGTCCCTGGGATTTTCCAGGCAAGAATACTGGAGTGGTTTGCCATTTCCTCCTCCAGGGCATCTTCCCAATCTAGTGACCCAACCTGCATCTCCTGCACTGGCAGCTGGTTCTTTTTACTGCTGAGTCAAATTAGGGAAGCCATCTGAAGGATTGTTAAGGGATGCCATTTTTTTCTTAATTACACTTTGATAATATTTAGCATGAAGGGTCTCTAGCAGAATCAAAGAATGCTTTTCACAAACTAGTCACCCAGTGATTGAGATACTGAGCAACCAGGCTATTCCTCCAAGGTAACAAGATCTTCCATCTTCTGTGCTTTTCCAGAAAATGGTCAAGTCAAATTGTTCTTCAGGAAGAATAAATGTTGTGCATCCTCTGGAGATTCAATACCTTACCAAGCGCACAAGAAGAATGTTTTCCAAATGTTCCTTCAGACAACATTTCAAATAGCGCTTCCATAAATATCTTTTGTATTGATGGATACATCAACACAATATCTCTATTCCTCTTGGATATTTGTTTTTTAGACAAGGAATGAAGAGAAAGGTTGTGTGGAATGTTGGAGGTGCTGCTTTGGGGAACAAGTAAAGAGTATAGCAGAAAAGAATCTCTGTTGTATATGTGTAACATGTATCTCTTTAAAAAAAAAAACAACCCATAAACATTCATTCTCTAAAACAATGTTCACCTACTGTCCCTTGGATGACTTCAGCTTAATTTCACACTTAATAACCTTAAAGATTAGAGTGCTTAATTACAGCAGTTACTGTTGATTGCTTTGGAAATGAAAAATGGATATCTAGTATAAAGTTATTAATATTGTATCTGATGGATTGGTGTTATTATTTATTATAATCTAAAATCTTGGGTCCTTATCTGGTTTTTTTTTAACATGATAAAATGAAATTGCTTCAAGGAAATAATCATGTGCATCGTAAAGATATAAATGGATTCAACAAGTATTGAATAAGTGCCCACTATATGCCAAAGACTATAGTAGGTAGCAGGGCTACAAAAATCAATAAGACAAGTTCCTTCAGAAAGGTCACAGTCTGGTGGCAACACAGACAGAGCCTCTGCGATACCACAGCATCACAATCCACGTGCATGTGATACCACAGCAGCGCGGCCTGCCGGCCAGAGAACCATTTAGAGGGGAGACTAGTTGAACCTAGTAGTTTTCCAAGCAGAGAAAGACAAGGTCATTCCAGGCAAGACAGTAAAGGCAAACTGGCATAAAAGAGCCCAGTGTATTCAGGGGAAAACCTATAATTCCATGTGGCTAGAACACTGGGTACATGTTAGGGAGACGTAAAAGATGAGGTTGCAGAGCAGACAGTCCAACTTGTGGAGTACGTCACATGCCCTACAAAAGAGTTCAGACTTATTATTTTGCAGTGGAAGCCCAAAGAAGGGTTTTCAAGCAGTGCACCAACACAATAAGATTTGGGTTTCACAAATGGAACTCTGGCAGCCTCAAGGAAGCGGTATTGGCAGGGGGAGAGTCTGAACTCAGGGAAACCAGCTAACGTTTTATTTCAGAAGACCAGTAAGAGACGATTATCTTGAACCTGTTCCTCCAAGAGAGCCTGACATCCACTGGCCCATAAAGACAATGTTCCTGAGACTTCTTCCCAATCTGCACCCAAATATATCACGTTCCCACTACGATTTCAATCTTTGAGTCCCGATTCTGTCCCTTTATATACACTCTTTCTCTTCTAAGCTCTGTTCCTTCATTAAATTTCTTACCTAACAACAGATGAGCTCAAAAAGTAAATATTAATACCTGTTTGTGTCTGACCCTATGACAGTCCAGACCTTACCTGAACTCAGCTCCTAGGCTGAGGGCTAGCATCCCATTCATCCTGCTATTCCTCTGTGTTAGAGGACAGAGGACCTAGACATAGAATAGCTACTGAATTTGTCCAACCCATTCCTGGGCCTTTAAACTCAGCTACCTCACCCACATATTCTGCCATAGACAAACTCCTGTAAGAAATTACAGATGTGTATATGAGTGCTTACTGCCCTATATTGGGTTTATAATGCTGATGAAGGTAACTCACTAGAGGATGAGAAAATTACCCAAAGCAATCTAGATACACTGTTATGATTGGCCTTACCTCCCTGGAAAATTCTCCTAGATCATACATTAAAAGCAGGTGAAAATTTAAGAGCTTTTATTACAATGAAGGATCAGGAAATGCCCCAAATTAAGGAAAAATCCTTTAAAATAAAAAAGCATCACTCAAAGAATCAAGCCCAATCAGGCAACGGGAGCAAATATGTCTGAGCTTAGCCACAGCTAAGTCACAAGGCACCCCAAACTGACCTGATGGTATCTGCCATGATGATCTCATCTTTCAACCCAGAGAATTAAATGAGCCCAAAACACTGGAAGTTCATTTGATGGAACCATGATTCACTGCCAAGGCACTCTAACCAGAAAGTGACTGCAAAGATGTGTTTCCTGGAACAGAGCCATCTTCTCCCTCCCTGCCCCTTGATCCCTCCCTTCTCTCCAGGCTAAAGGACTTTAAAAGAAAGTATGATTAGAGATGAGACAAGGTCTTTTTGTCTCCAGTGGCTAGATAGACCCATTTGAGTATGCAGAGAAATTTCAGGGAGGAGAGAGACTAAAACTTTTATGACTGTTGGATACAGATGCCCAATTCACCATTCTACCAGTTCCATGAGGGTTAGGGACATCCGAATTCTACTACTAAGTACTGGCAGGGCCCACAGTGGGACAGGGAGCTAACGTGACTTTATGGATGGGGCATTTGGACCAATTCAATGCACTGTTGTTGCTGGTTCTCCAACTGACACTGTTAAGAGAATTAATATGTTATATGCTTGTACATTTTGTCCCATAAGTTCCAGAAGGAATTCTGATTGGTAAAAGCTGCATGTAGAGAAGTGTTAAAAAAAAAAAAAACAAACAAAAAAAAACTGTAAATTGCTTTCTAATCATCTCTCTAGTCCATCCCAAATAGGGCTTTACAACCTTAATGGCCTCTTGGAGCTATACATTTCTGGCCAATTATTCCACCCGCTGAAGCCTCTGGCAGAAGATGCCTCCATCTAGAATCTTCCACCAGGGGCACTCTTATGGTTCTGGACCTATCACTTCTCTGAGAAAGTTACTGGGCACATCCCTTTTGAAAAGCAGCTCTTAGTTTGCTACTGGGCTCCTGTTGACACTGAACACCTGACCCATGGAGTCCTTGTAACTCTTTAGGCTGATAATTCCATTATGTAGTGCATCAACTCAGACACAGCAATTAACAGGATGTGAATGGCACATCACAGCAGGCCTCACTCGTCAAATGAAAATGAAATGCGCAAGATACAGCTAAGCTAGCCCAAGGAGCATCTTGGCTTGACATGAAGAAAAGACAGCCATCCTCCTGGGGGAAACTTCATTCCCCATTACACTACCATTCAATATCACAGTAATCCAAGTCTATGCCCCGACCAGTAATGCTGAAGTTGAATGGTTATATGAAGACCTACAAGACCTTCTAGAACTAACACCAAAAAAAGATGTCCTTTCAATTACAGGGGACTGGAATACAGAATTAGGAAGTGCAAAAGAAATACCTGGAGTAACAGGCAGCTTTGACCTTGGAGTACAGAATGAAGCAGGGCAAAGGCTAATAGAACTTTGCCAAGAGAATGCACTGGTCATAGCAAACCCCTTCTCCCAACAACACAAGAAAAGACTCTACACATGGACATCACCAGATGGTCAACACTGAAACCAGATTGATTATATTCTTTGCAGCCAAAGGTGGAGAAGCTCTATACAGTCAGCAAAAACAAGAACAGGAGCTGACTGTGGCTCAGATCATGAATTCCTTATTACCAAATTCAGACTTAAATTGAAGAAAGTAGGGAAAACCACTAGACCATTCAGGTATGACCTAAATCAAATCCCTTATGATTATACAGTGGAAGTGACAGATAGATTCAAGGGATTAGATCTGATAGAGTGCCTCAAGAACTGTGGACGGAGGTTCATGACATTGTACAGGAGGCAGGGATCAAAACCATCCCCAAGGAAAAGAAATTCAAAAAGGCAAAATGGCTGTCTGAGGAGGGCTTACAAATAGCTGTGAAAAGAAGAGAAGTGAAAGGCAAAGGAGAAAAGGAAAGATATACCCATTTGAATGCAGAGTTCCAATGAACAGCAAGGAGAGATAAGAAAGCCTTCCTCAGTGATCAGTACAAAGAAATAACAGAAAACAATAGAATGGGAAAGTCTGGAGATCTCTTCAAGAAAATTAGAGAAAACAAGGGAACATTTCATGCAAAGATGCACACAATAAAGGACAGAAATGGTATGGACCTAACAGAAGCAGAAGATATTAAGAAGAGATGGCCAGAATACAAGTAACTATACAAAAAAGATCATGAACCAGATAATCACGATGGTGTGATCACTCACCTAGAGCCAGACATCCTGGAATGTGAAGTCAGTGGGCCTTAGGAAGCATCACTACGAACAAAACTAGGAGAGGTGATGGAATTCCTGTTGAGCTATTTCAAATCCTAAACGATGGTACTGTGAAAGTGCTGCCCTCAATATGCCAGCAAATTTGGAAAACTCAGCCATGGCCACAGGATTGGAAAAGGTTAGTTTTCATTCCAATCCCAAAGAAAGGCAATGCCAAAGAATGCTCAAACTACTGCACAATTGCACTCATCTTACACACTAGCATAGTAATGTTCAAAATTCTCCAAGCCAGGCTTGAACAGTACATGAACCATGAACTTCCAGATGTTTAAGCTGGATTTAGAAAAGGCAGAGGAACCAGAAATCAAATTGCCAAAATCTGTTGGATCATTGAAAAAGAAAGAGCGTTCCAGAAAAAATATCTACTTCTGCTTTATTGACTATGCTAAAGGCTTTGACTGTGTGGACCATAACAAACTCTGGGAAATTTTGAAAGACTTGGGAATACCAGACCACCTGATCTGCCTCTTGAGAAATCTGTATGCAGGTCAGGAAGCAACAGTCAGAACTGGACATGAAACAACAGACTGGTTCCAAATACAGAAAGGAGTATGTCAAGGCTGTATACTGTCACCCTGCTTATTTAACTTATATGCAGAGTACTTCAAGAGAAACACTGGGCTGGATGAAGCACAAGCTGGAATCAAGATTGCCGGGAGAAATATCAATAACCTCAGATACACAGATGACACCATCCTTATGGCAGAAAGCAAAGAAGAACTAAAGAGCCTCTTGATGAAAGTGAAAGAGGAGAGTGAAGAAGTTGGCTTAAAGCTCAACATTCAGAAAACTAAGATCATGGCAACTGGTCCCATCACTTCATGGCAAATAGATGGGGAAAATATGGAAACAGTGACAGACTTTATTTTCTTGGGCTCCAAAATCACTGCAGATAGTGACTGCAGCCATGAAATTAAAAGACAATTGCTCTTTGGAAGAAAAGTTATGACCAACCTAGACAGCATATTAACAAGCAGAGACATTACTTTTCCAACAAAGGTCCGCCTATTCAAAGCTATGGTTTTTCCAGCGGTCATGTATGGATGTGAGAGTTGGACTGTGAAGAAAGCAGAGAGCCAAAGAATTGATGCTTTTAAAACTGTGGTGTTGGCGAAGACTCTTGAGAGTCCCCTGAACTGCAAGGAGATCCAACCAATCCATCCTAAAGGAAGTCAATACTGAATATTCATTGGAAAGACTGATGTTGAAGCTGAACTGAACTGACACTGCTTAAGGCAAAGCCACTAGTTCAACGAGATCAACAATGCACAGAGGTTTCCCTAAATGACTGGCTCACCCAGGGCTCAGTCCAGTTAAAACCAAACGTGTCCAAGTGCTGCTGTGGTACTTCAATCTCAATGCTACAAATGCAGAATCAAAAGTGGGCATGGTTGCTCTCCTCAATGGTCAGGATTCAAGGCTGTTCTTTGTCCAATACTCCCTTTGATGAACCTTGCTCCATTTTTGTTGACTCTTGGGTTGTTACTAACAGCCTAGCATTTTGGAAAGCCCCTCTTTGGGGCCGTGAATAGCAAAAATAAATTACAGCTGCTGTCAACCATTTGGGTCAATCATGTAGACACCACAGTAAGGGCTTGTTCTTCAATGAGACAACTGTAATCAAGCTGCACCACACAATTTGATACTATTCCCATCTAGATCCATGTCTTACCAGATATGGAAACATGTCCACCATCATAGATTGGGAAAAGCAAAAACACTTTTTCTAATTCCAAAGCTACTGCTACATGCCAGATTTGTGATTCCTGGCAAAAGCTGACCTGTCTGTCTCAAGGTGAAGGAGACCACACTGTATGCATGTGTCTCCATCTGCTCCTGAAAGACTAAGTTGGATTTTTTATTCTTTCCTGGGGCTATTGGTAGTTCCTCTCTTCCTCTGAAATGCTCACAAAATCCCATGTTACTGTTTTAGTCCCACCAGTTGATCTTGGTCATACCATTTTGGCACTTAAAACTAACTTGTGTCATGTTTTCTGCCTTTTAGAGTTTGAAAATACATGAGTTTTACTGCAAAAACCACCCTGTAGTGGGCTGGTTGTCAATGTATTCAATGGACTTTTCACTCTCCCTACCATCCATAGACCTGTTGCACTGTGGAGTGCTGATCTTCTCAAAGGACAAAGCCCAAAGATTTCTGACTCTACCTGTCTCACCTCCTGGTCTACAATATTTTTAACAAGGAGGTTTGTTCACTGAATGTGGCTACCCCCGGAAAGGAATCATCTTCTCTCAGACATGTTCTGGGTAATAATCAGGAATTATGTACATCTCTTTTGAAAACTGGAGGTTCCACCCTGACATTTCTGGACTTGATACGTCTCTCTTTTCCCTAATGGCAACCTTAGGCCAACCTGACTGGTGCAACTTCTTGGTGGCAGCCAGATTAATAGGAACCTAGAGAATCCAAACTTAATTCTGGTGCTACCATCTTGTTCTCTTGTGGGTTTTACATGGTCCAGTGATGGCCTAAGGATATGGTCACTTGGTTGGGTACACTGCTTGCCAACTGACCCATACAGGCCAAAGTGGTAGACATAAACAACCTCTGTAAGTCTTATAAAGGCCCCAGCTTCTGCACTTTCCATGCAAAATATCTGCCAGCCTCTCTGGATCTCTTTACTCCTAGCCGCATAGTTGATACTCAGTCATTCCATAGACTGGATGAATGCCATCTAGACGGTATTGTGGACAAATAGGTAAAGTTGAACACACTCAGGCAGTTCCTCTAAAAACAAGGATTAGACTCAATTACTATAAGTCAAGTTGGAACTGTGGGCTGGCCATGGGGACACACTGGCTATGAAGCACTGACAGCCTGTGCCCCTGCCTGAAGTCTGCCCCATCTGGGGGGCTCCAAGGATTGTAAACGACAGCAGCTTGCTCAGGACTGTATTTCTTTGTGAAAGCCAGGCACTAACTTGCCTCCTTCCTTAGAACACAGTGCTTTGCACCTTAGAGATTGTCATAGGAGACCTGAAAGTGTTGAAAGAAATACCACTTCTAGATCATGTAGTCCTCAGACAGTTGCAATGACCTCTCCAAAATAAGGTTACTTCAGGGAAAATTCTCAGAGGGAGAACTGACTTGTTCTTCATGGGCACCCTCAAGACAGTTTTCCCTACAAAAGGAATCCTTCAACTAAAAAAGACAATACACATTTTCCCCCTGACTTTAGTTGAACTGATTGATGCCTCACTTTGGTGCTGGAAGGCGTTTAGGTCAGTCTCAATCCACAGGCCAGAGTTAGTCTGGAGGCCAGAATCTTCCTAGACTTCCTTCCTCCTTGCAGGCCAAGATGGAATCTGTCCAATCGCTGATACATCTTACTGCACCCGGATTAGTGCCTCAGGCCAAGCAATTCAAGGAGAAACCACTTGATACTTTCTACAGTAGACACTGATGGTTTATGGGATTTGTTTAGCTAAGTGGGTCTGAGCCCTAGGTGCACGATTAAAGCAAGCAGAGCAGATGGCCTCATCCTGTTGGTTGAAGTTTTGGTGAGAGTATCCTTAATTAAATGCTGTGTAAGACTAATTCGCAGATTCAGTCCCAGCTTCTCTCAGCCAGATTAAGCAGAGTGGCTGATAGACTGGCATACTCATGGAAAAATTCACCAGAAGCCAAGACTGTAAAGAAATGAGCAGGCAGGTATTAGTACAAGGGGATATTCTGTGGGTCCAGATTGGTTTTGCATGTTTTGTAAGTAGAGGTTCTGACAATCTCTGTTTCAGATGAGTTTTCCAGGGATATTTTTTGTTTTTGCAGCAGGCAGCCTTTGGAGATAGAGATGGTACCTCCTTTTACAGCAAAAGGCAGTCAGCCTTACTACATATTATAGAAGATTCAGATTCCCTAACCTCCAGGTTCTTCTGCCACACCAACCCACTGTGAATGCTACTGTCAGCCAGCCTTCTTTGTGTTGCCCTGCAGGACCTGGGGTTTAGCAAACCAGGGCAAATGCAAATGCACTCCAACGATTGCTCTTGCCAGGACTGATAAAGTCTTATGATTCTAACCCAGGGGTTTTGTGTCTTCATCAGCAGCCATGAAGCTGACTTGAAAGATTGCAAGTATGGTAAAACTTCAGACCCTTCCCAGCTCTTAACAGCTATCTAATGGTAATCTGGCAATTTCATTATCAAACACTGTGCTTCATTATCAAATATTAAATCTGTCACTGATTTCATGATCTTTCCAAAGCAGAACCATGTATTTTGTAGTTGAAGAACCAAAATGTGAAACAATCATTTCAAACTAAAATATTTTTAGTATCAGGAAAGATCAACACCAGGTCATAGATCAATATAAGGAAATGACAAACGCAGTAATGTTTGGAATCATATGTATGCTGTTAAATTACCTTACAGTATCATAATACATTCCAGCTGCTGTGGTCATCTCTTTTTCTCTTCATGTATTTTTTCTATTTATGCATATAATTAGCATAATGAAGTGGAAACGGTATTGGGTGGGATATCAGGAAACCTGAGATCAAATACCAGTTTTGTCAGTTACTGGTTGCAAGACCCTGGACAGGTTTGCTCCCACTACTCTGGACCTTAGAGTCTTCAACTTTAAAATGTGAATTAGGGTGGGTAAATGAATGGGTTTTGTTAGATTATTTTTTAGGTTTTTTTCCCTAGTACTTGTTTTCAATGAATGGTAGAAAGGACTTATAGCCAAGATGGATAATTATGGGTTTTTTTTTTCTTTTTCTTTTCCTATTTGCTTTAGCAGAAAGTTCAGACACTGGAATAAAGATTTCCACAACTGTCTACTTGTCCTAGCCCTTATGAGCAAGATTTGTTGTAACCCTCCTTGAATTAGGGTTTACATTCCAAGGAGGTAACTCCTGTGAAATGAAAGAGAGGAACATTCCTTGCACAGAAGGTCTTTTCATTTGCTGTCCTCACCACACACAGACATCTTTCCTTTGGCCAGCATATTACACAAACAAGAAAGTTAGTTGATTTCCTACTCAATACATGACACAACCTTGCCAAGGTCAGGGTGCCCTTGCCAGAGCTGGCTACAGGAAGAACACACATTGGCTTGAACTATCATAGGATTTTTCCTGGGCACAGTGGAGCAGCTATAGACAATGAAATGATCAGTCTCATTGCTTCATTCATTAATCAGTATATCAATTAAAGCCCTTAGGACCTACTACAACCAACCACTGGGAATATACATGTTATTAATAAGACCATGTAACTGCCCACAAGGATCCCACAATCACTCGCAGGAGGCAGATAAATCAACAGATGATTATAACACATCTGAAACTGATGAAATTATAACCATCTATTCTGTGGGAGCCGTAGAGGACTCCTCAGAGGAGAGAATGTTTGAGCTGAGACTTGGAGGCAAAGAATGAGAAGATATTCAAGCAAAAGAGCATATGAAAAGTAAAAAAGACAGGTGAACTAAGATAGAGGGTCAGATATTTCAGTATGACAGGAACATAGCTTTCGGGTTGCAATAACAGGAGATGAAGATAGAGAGGCAGGTAGGAGAATTTTAGGGTAAGAGAGGGAGAGGGCTTTAAAAGATTTGAAACACGATAGTCTGTTTATATGCTGAGTAGAAGGAGCTAACAGAAAGGGTAAAGATAGAGCAAGGGAGACCACTGCTGAATCAAGATTCTAGGGAAATTAGGAGATGTTTTCTGGACATAAGATGAGTAGAAAGGCTTGTCTGAGGTTGAAAATGGATCTCTTTCTCCTCTTAGAAAGGAAAAAGAGAAAATAGGTGCACACGAAAGTAGGTTTGAACGAGAAGTATGGAAAGCCAAGAATTTAGGCATCTGAGCCCTAGAAGCTAGAGAAAATAAAAGGTTCCTGCAGTCTGGGTGGTCAGCAATTTACATGCTTATTCATTGAGCCATTCCTTCCTTCAGAAATATTTGATGAGTACAGAAATACAACAATGAACTAGACACTGATTCTCCTTCCAAAGAATATACAATCCAGTTCAGATTTTAAAGGCACAAACCTTGGTAGGAAGAAAATTCTTAGTATATGTTCATAGAATGAATAATGAATAAAATAATAAGTTCAACAAGAAAGGTAGAAATGAAGTATAATTAGAATAGAAGGAGAAAGGACTATTTTCTAGGCTTGTGTGGGCCCGAAGAATGGGTGGATCTGAATATACAGAGCCTGGGAGGGAGTGGGAAAGGTCAATCTATGCAAAAAGAACACATGAGCAAAATTCTGGAGGTGAGAAAGGGTAGGCGCTAAGGCAGGGAATAGCACATCTTTCCGAAGTGATGTGCAGCAAAGTAATATTTGGAAACAATAACACAAGTCTTTCTTTCTTCGTGTTTCTTTTGGCCTCCTACACCAAAATTAGTGGTATTTATTGTCTTTGGGTAGGAGACAAAACACTTCAAGAGAAGCCAGCATTAAAGTAGAAATATGTGGTAAGGAACAGAAAGACAGTCCCAGAGGGAGCCCCAGAGGGAGCCCCCGAGGGAGGGAAAGAGCATCCTAAATTTTCTTACAATCCAGATGCAGGTGGCAGCAGTTGTGAATGGATGATTAGACCTAGAAATTCCTCGCAGCTCGGACAGAGAGCACAGAGTGGTCTACAGAGAGCACAGAGTGGTCTGCAGAGACCGGGGGACCAAGGAGCAGAGAGAACACACACATTTTAGGTGTGGACGCTGCTGAAAAGGGATCCTGTGTTATTATTTTCAAAGGCTGGCATCCTATGCATGAATATGACACCTCCTTTTAGGTTCTAGGACAACATAAAACACTCGTGTTTCCTAGCCCTGACATCTATACTATCTTTGGGGAAAAGGTTAGGATTGCAAGAAACAAGAGATCTAAATTTGATTGAATTTTAATCCAACTAAGCCTAAGAAAATTCTGGAAGGGGCTGAATTTAATTGGATTGGAAAGAGTTTACTAACATCAATGGAAATTCAGGTTGCTTATAGGGAAATAAAATTCCATTTTTTTACCCCAAGTTTATGACCGTAAAATTCAGATATAATTACAAGTAAATAAAGTTGTGACTCTAAGCACAAGATCTTAGTTTCTAAAACACATTTCCTAATACAAGGCTTTTTTAAAGAAATGATTGATTCAAATATGAGCAGGAAGGCACAAGATGAGTCTGCTCTGGGATATGTTGCTTTCCCAGAAAGCAAGAAAGCTTTCCAGGATCAGTGAGATTATGTCAGTGGATACTGGAACCAAACTGAAGGGCCACCCATAGTTTAAATATAAAAACTCAAGCATCAAAGAGAATAATGATTTAAGTTGACTGAGAGATATTCTGTATGTAAAGAAAGTCCACAAGTTTATAATGATATTGAAAAAAGAGAAACCAAGAAAAAAGTAATTTATCATCCTTTCAGTTCAGTTCAGTCATTCAGTCGTGTCTGACTCTTTGCGACTCCATGAGCCGCAGCACGCCAGGCCTCCCTGCCCATCACCAACTCCCAGAGTCCACCCAAACCCATGTCCATCGAGTCGGTGATGCCATCCAACCATCTCATCCTCTGTCGTCCCCTTCTCCTCCTGCCCTCAATCTTTCCCAGCATCAGGATCTTTTCAAATGAATCATCTCTCCGCATCAGGTGGCCAAAGTATTGGAGTTTCAGCTTCAACATCAGTCCCTCCAATGAACATATCATCATTTATGGCAAACATTAAATCAATTCTTTACATTGAAAACTGGCAATTGAAGGAGAGAGGTAAGAATGAAAGAAAAGAGACAAGAATCTTTTCAATAAGTATTTATAGCAAATGATCTGAGTTAAACAGGAAACCTCTACTTGATGGACTAATGATAATTACTTATGTATAAGAAATGGCAAAATTGAACATCAGCTATTTTTGAGATCTCTGATGTAATTATTGATTTGAGCAAGAATTATCAATGGCTATTGAAATCACTAGATAAATTGGTGATTAGAAACAGAATGTTCTTATGGCAGCAAAGTAACACCATGTGGATTACTTTCTGGTCACAAGGAGAAAAGCCTAATTTTACCACGGAAGATTCAATGTTCATCACGTTAATCCTGTGACCAAGCTCTAAATCACTAATAGTATATACAAAGACAATACTTTCTACTCTCATATGAAGTACCATGACAATGCAATCTTACTGGGGTAGTTTAGGCTTAATCTAACCAAATCTTTAGAGTCTAACTTCTAGCTTACAGAAGATATAGAAGCTAGAGTAGCACTGCCCTCCCCACATATACATGTTGCCACATGTATAATTTAAAATTTTCTAGTCATCCACTTCAAAAAGTAAAATGAACCAATAAGCTTAATTGTAGTAGTTAATACATTTTTAATCCAGCATACCTCAAATACTATTATTTCATATAAGCAATAATAAAAACAATGATAACCAAATAATTAAAAAATTGTTAATGAGATCATTTATACTCTTTATTTGTACCATGTCTTCTAAATTTGGTATGGATTTCACACTAGAGTTCAGACTAACTACATTTCAAGTGCTTATTAGGAGCTGGTGGTCACCATATAGGACACCACAGGACTAGAAGAAAAAGCTAAACAGCACTGTGGAATTTAGTTCTGTGTGTCAACCTGGCTAGGCTATAGCAGCCAGATTCCAACTAAACATTGATCTAGGCATCACTATGGATGTATTTTATAGATGTGGTTAATGTCTACAATCACTTGACTTTAAGGAAAAGAAATTACCCATGGATAAAGTGGATGGGCCTCATTTAACCAGTTGAAAGGCCTTAAAAGCAAAACTGAGGTTTCCTTGAGGGAGAAGCTCCTGCCTGAGAGTGTCTAACCTGCCAGCTTGCCCTTCAGATTCCAGACTTACCAGCCTACATAATCCCATAAACCAATTCCTGTTTCATTCAATTCATACGTTTCATATATAGATACATGGTTTTCACACACACACACACACACACACACATATGATATTTACATATATGGTCAATTTTTATATATAATTTATATCTATATATTATAAACCAGATCTAAAAGGTATATTGGAGACAACTGGATATTTTTGAACATGGACTTCTTGAATAATTAAGGAGCTATTGTCAGTTTTACAGGTGAGATAATATAAATTTATCTATGGAGGAAAACATCAATATTGTCTAGAGATTCCTTTTGAAGTAATAAGGGATTAGATGTCATGATGATGATGGATTATACTCTATTGACTAAATCTACATGAAGTCATAATGAAGAAAATAAATCCAGCCTTTATCCCCACTGACATAAACTACATTATCTTTGTCAGTTCAGTTCAGTTGCTCAGTTGTGTCCAGCTCTTTCCGACCCCATGCACTGCAGCATGCCAGGCTTCCCTGTCCTTCACCAACTCCCGGAGCTCACTCAAACTCATGTCCATCGAGTCGGTGATGGCATCCGACCAGCTCGTTCTCTGTTGTCCCCTTCATTAGCTTTAGCATAACAAATTATAGTTAATAAAGTTTTAGCCTAGTATTTAATAGAGTTTCACAGCATGATAAATTGGTCTTTAAAAATTAAATGAGAGGGAACCTAAGGGTGCATTGCAGTTTGCTTTCACTAGCTGAGGGACCAGAAAGCATTCTCCTTCTAGAGCATGAAGAGCAATGACCAGAGTCAGGAAGTGATGAGGATGATTCAAAATGTGAGTTTTTCCCACGTGGCCCCTATCTCCAGATGACACCCCAGGACACTCTGCCTCAGAATGATGACTTTTTACAATCAGCTATAAAACCAATATTCTGGCTTTTCATGTTGTTTTCTTAAGAGTACAGATGTTACTGGTCAAGTAACAGTATGTTCTTACCAAAACTCTCCCATACAACTAAAATGACAAGATATTTTTCCTTCCTTTCTGTCATTAAATTGTAATGCAGTGTTGATAGTCTTTGCTGTTATGGTTACTGTTATTGCTATGGTGACAATCTATACATTCCAAAAGAAGAAAAAACCATATCAGCCCAGTGTATAGCATTATTTTATAACAGTCCTCTGTCAGAAGTAGAAGGTAAGTTTACTTTTCAACATAAAATCTAAATAAATACTTGTGTACCTGCTATGTACTTAGTTGAGTGTAGGATAGAATACTCTCTAATTTGTGCATAAAATAAACTACTCAATAGTTTGCAAGGCATTCTGCAAAGCTCTTTCACATATGTGAGCCTATCAGAACCTCACGGAGACCCAAGTTTGATCCCTGAGTTGGGAAGATCCCCTGGAAAAAGGAATGGCAACTCATTCCAGTATTCTTGCCTGGAGAATCCCATGGACAGAGGAGCCTGGTGGGATAGAGTCCATGGGGTCATGAAGAGTCAGACACGACTGAGTGACTAACACACACACACACACACACACACACCTCATAGGACTCTACACAGGTGGTAGGTTAGGTGTTATTAACTTCATTTTGCAAAGTGGGAACGTGGTAGACACAATTGGGTGCCTATCTGACATCCATTCATTCCATCATCCCAACCTCATTGCTAACAAAATCCTCAATGTGTTCAAGAGAAAAACTGCCCTGCTTCAGTCTAGGTATTCGTTTTTCCTAGTCCTGCTGTAGGAGTATGTGCTACAGTTCAGACTCATGTCTCATAAAGTAGAAATCTGCTAGGGCTTCTGGGACATCTTTTTTGGTTGTATGTGTGTTGGTTTTTGTTTAAAGGAGCTAAACTACAGCTGACTCTCTCCTCCACGCTCCCTTCCTGTTTTGTATGTGATTGTGAGGACTGGAACTGCCACAGCCATTATGTGACCAGGAATGAAAAGAAAAGAAAAAAATACTGGTTCAACAGCCTATTTTTTAATTTTATTATGTGAGACTATAAACCCTTATTTAAGAGACTAATGAAGAATAACTTTTCTATTACCTATAGCTAAATGCATTCCCAACTGAAGCTGAGATAAGGTTTAAACGATATTCCCAAGATAACACAAACTATTAGGAACATGCTGTTGTTCGTCGTTAAGTCTTGTCTGACTCTTTGTGACCACCATGGACTGCAGCACGCCAGGCCTCCCTGTCCTTCACCATCTCCCAGAGTTTGCTCAAACTCATGTTCATTGAGTCAGCGATGCTATCTAACCATCTCATCCTCTGCTTCCCTCTTCTCCTTTTGCCTTCAATCTTTCACAGCATCAAGATCTTTTCCAAATTTGTGTTAAGTCACTAAATTGCAGGAATTTGTTAAAGCAGCTGGAGGGAACAGCACAAAGGGCTTCTTGCTGTTATTATTAAACAGAGAGCTTGACCTCTATTAGACCACAGTCTATTCTGAGTTACATTAACTTGAGAAGAATAAAACTTCATTTTTTTTCCATTTATTTTTATTAGTTGGAGGCTAATTACTTTACAATATTGTAGTGGTTTTTGCCATACATTGACATGATTTTTTAAATAAAATATTTTGCAATTCACTTTCCCTTATTCAAGTTTACTTCTCCCACTGTTCTTTCTCAGAGATATTTTAATGTTCTTCTAGGTGATTCTCTGGCTATAGAGTTCAATGAGATGATATCAAACTCTTTTGGGTTTGCTCCCTGGATATGACATTTCTTTTATTAGCTAACCATGGCATATTTAATAGTTATTTGTATATAATTTAAGGGACCTTGCTTAGAAACCAAAACATGTTTATTCACATTCATGGTTCATTCATTCATACATGTATTAAACCAATGTTTTATTAAGCATCCACCAAAAGTCATAAAGTCAAGCAAAAAGACTTAGGGGACCAAACACTAATAAAAGTGATGCCTGACCCCAGAGGCTTCTGTCATAAGAGAACCATGGCCTCTTCATTTTCATGAGACTATATATTTTCAAGATTGCTGAGAATAACATAAATAACCTCAGATATGCAGATGACACTACCCTAATGGCAGAAAGCAAAGAGGAACTAAAGCCTCTTGATGAAGGTGAAACAGGAGAGTGAGAAAGCTGACTTAAAACTCAACATTCAAAAAACTAAGATCATGGCATCCGGTCCCATCACTTCATGCAACTAGATAGGGAAAAAACGGCAACAGCGAGAGACTTTATTTTCTTGGGCTCCAAAGTTGCTGCAGATGGTGACTGCTGCCATGAAATTAAAAGACACTTGCTCCTTGGAAGAAAAGCTATGACCACCCTAGACGGCATGTTAAAGAGCAGTAACCTCGCCCGGGCGATGGGAGCGAGGCACCTGAGCAAGGGGGCGGCTGGAGCGCTGCGCACCCGCGGAGCGGCCTCAGCCTGCGGCTCCTGGGCGAGCCAGCCCCTGCCGCCTCCTGCTCCAGCTCCGGAAACTGACATCTCCCAGTAACAGACCTCGAGAGGACAGCTGGCTAAAATCCTTGTTTGTCCAGAAAGCTGACCCAAGGAAAGATGCTCACTCTAACCTCATAATCAAAAAGGAAACCAGCGGTCTGTACAAATTACAGTTTCACAATGTGACACCGGAACGCCTAGAAGCATACAACAAAATTTGTCAAGAGGTGTTGCCAAAGATTCATGAAGATAAACATTCCCCTTGTACTTTGGTGTGGACTTGGAACACGCGGTATGGTGAGCAGGATCAAGCTGTTCACCTTGGGGTTAGGGATAGGGTTAGGGTTAGGGTTATGAAGGAGGCTATCCAGCCCTCATGGAGGTGATGAATAAACCCAAAGAAAATCAGGAATTTTCGTAATTCTGTAAGGCAAGAAGCAACAGGCTTCTCTCAAGAATCAGCTGCTGGTGGAGTTCAGTTTCTGGAATGAGCCCATCCCACAGTCCGGATGGAACATATATGAACTCAGATCCTGCCAGCTCCAACCAGGAACCCTGTTTCAATGGGGCAGTTACTGGGCTCGTGCCGTTTGCTTCAGACAGGATGGTAACGAAGGGAGGGTTCTTCTCCCACATTGGGCAGCTCTATATGGTGCACCATCTTTGGGCTTACAAGGCTCTTCAGACCAGGGAAGATATACGGAACGCAGTATGGCATAAACATGGCTGGGAAGAACTAGTATATTAAACAGTCCCGCTTATGCAGGAAATGGAATCCAGAATCATGATCCCACAGAAGACCTCCCCTCCACTGAAGCAAAAGAATGGAGATGTGCCTACAGAAGTTTATGTGACAAGTGCTTGTCATCAATCAATTTGAACTGTGTGAGAGAGAAACACTGAAGTGTAAACTTTTGTAAATAGCTTGTAAGAGACCTCTTTTCTTTAAAATTTACATAATCACAAGACAGGAAACGATTACAGTTTGGCTGATTGTAACAGTGTGCTGTAGTCCTCTGAAACATCCCTAGGTTTATCGAATGTGCTGTATAATATTAACAACAATCCACCTCTCCCCACCCCGCCCAGGAAAAGAGAGCTCAACTGAAAATTTGAGTTATCTCCAAGTAAGAATTTTAACCATGGGGGGAAAAAAGTTAGCCATTTCTTTATAAGAACAAATTTGTTTTATAATTACAAATTTTTTAGACAAATTTCTTGTATCAGGAAGAAATATAAATTTCATCATGTTTCTGTAGCATTTTTTTTGAATTTCACTCTAGGAACAAATTATAAGTGTACTCAATATCTGGAAATGTTTTACTTCACTCTCATTTTTAATGTCAGCATAGTAAACTGTGTCATTATTGAAGGGGAAGTGGTTGATTAGTAATTCAGTCTTCACTTTGTGTATTGTGATGTCTTTATACATGAGGAAAAGATGGCTTGAACCTGTGTATCATATGTGACTTTGAAATGAACACCTTGAACAGTGCTAATTTTTATTTGTAATATTTTTCTACAACAAAACGAGTAGCACTAGGAAAAGAGGTCTTATTTTGTAAACAGTCATCTGTGACCTGCATTTTAGTAAGCTCACAGCAGATTCTTCCAAGATCATGAATGGGGGGAGGGGAGTGTGCATGTTGAGATTTAAATGGGCATAAAGCTGCATACTTTGTCTAGCTCTGATTTCGTTTTTTAATAGTGCCAATTTTGTGACTGTAATCATGTGAAAGTCCTGTTGAAATGAAAAATTATATCTGACCCCCAGATCAAATAATTTATGTTAAAGTGTGAATAAATCTCATATCAAATGTAAAAAAAAAAAAGCGGAGACATGATTTTGCTGACATAAGTCTGTGTAGTCAAAGCTATGATTTTTCCAGTGGTCATATACAGATGTGAGAGTTGGACCATAAAGAAGGCTGAGCACCAAAGAATTGATGCTTGCAAATTGTGATGCTGGAGAATACTCTTGAGAGTCCCTTGGACAGCAAGGAGATAAAACCAGTCAATCCTAAAAAAAATCACCTCTGAACATTCACTGGAAGGATGGATGCTGAAGCTGAAGCTCCAATACTTTGGCCACCTGATGCAAAGAACTGACTCATTGGAGAAGACCCTGATACTAGGGAAGGGATTGAATACTAGGGAAGATTGAAGGCATGAGGAGAAGGGGGCAACAGCGGGTGAGATGGTTGGATGGCATCATTGACTCAATGCACTTGAGTTTGAGCAAACTCTGGGAGACAGTGTAGGACATGGAAGCCTGGCATGCTGCAGTCCATGGGGTCACAAAGAGTTAGGCATGACTGGGCAGCTGAACAACAAACAACAACAGCATATATTTTCAAAAAGGAAGACATGTGAAACATGTTTTCTTTTCCATGTTATTTACTTATTTTTTAAAAACAGTGCTTTTTACACACACAAGTTAATGTGATATAATTGTGCTCTCTATGCAATAATGATGGAATTTATAAACTCTACAATCTCACAGTGCTCTGCAAAACAGTATGGTCCAGCAGGGGACCCAAGTTTAGGTACATGATGCATGCAGTTTGGTTCCAATTCTGTCAGCACATCTCTGACTCTTTGTATGTGCTTATTTGGAGACAAGGTCAAATTTCTAAGTTTGCTGCCCTTTGTGAATATAAGGCCTGGGCCAAATGTCCCTGCCTAACATCAGTTATTTACTATCAAATTAGAATAAATTGCATACAGAGTTACCAGTCACATAGTTAACTATACACAAATAGAATCCAAAGTTTCTATTCATACCCATGAACTTAGTTAAAACTACTGGTTGCATCAATTTCCAGGGTAAATATACATGTGTTCTTTCTAGGTCCTCCATTCCAAAATATTCCCAGAGGACACTTGCTATATGATTTTCTGGCATGCCAGAAATTTAAGACCAAGTCTCAGGAAGGGCTCTGACCAAGGAAGGCCCAGCCCAGAGGTTTAACAAGGCTTGAGAGACTGGGTCCACAGGGCTGAGTCTTGCTCAGACTCCTCCCTTGAAGAGCACTACAAATACTCTAAGTCAATAGATGTCTGGTTTATGGCTTTGGGTGTCTTTGAGTTGAAATACTGTTGACAAGAAGAAAAGTGTAATTAAAAGACATTTTTGATTTTTAGTTTGTCATAAATTTGAAAGTTAGTAAGCTCCTTCTTTCATATAAAGAATTTTTAGACACAGTTGGCAGACCATATGGATGTATTTCTAGTTCTTTATTTCTAGTAAGGTTTTATTAAAAAGGAAAAACACAGACTAACTAGAGCTTTCAAATTAGTGCATACTTCAATGCTAGCCATTTAGACACTCATAGGATACCTTCAACACTCTCATGTGCCCACATGGAAAGAAAATTTTTTTCTTTCCCTGCAGCACCTTGGAGCCACACCTGCCTGTTTAAAATCAGGCAAACAGCAGAGGAAGTGCTGATGAATTTGGTACTGTCTAGACAAGTACACTAATGTGCAGTGTTGGGCTGGTGGTTGTCATGGTAATAAGCAAATAAGCTCTTACAGCTCTGCTAAATAGTGGGTTGTGGATGCTTCCTTTACAATAGGCAATTTTCCCTCCCTTGAAAGGGGCATTGCCAAAAACAATCTGACTAGCTCTAAGACATGGAATCATGACATTCAGCAGTATTTCAGGTTGTAAGATAAATGCCACATTCTAATGTTTCTTGTAAAAGTAACTCGTTTTCTTTGCTATTTGTCAGCATGTTAATAAGTTCCTCATTATGTTGCAGAGCCTGAGCCGAAGAAACAACAGAAAATGGGCAGGAAATCTAAAGTGTTTTCACCTGCTCTAATAAATAATAGCTTTTAAGTTTTTCTCTCATTAGAATTATTCCTTCTTTTCATGCAACCAATACTTTCCAGTCTCTTGCTCTGTACTAGTCACTGTGCTAACCTCCAGGCCCTCAGATTTGCATAAGGGGCTTCTTTTTCTTCAAGGAGCCAAGTTTAGTGGGTAACACAGAGAAGCCAAGCATTACAAGGCAGATTTGGATAAGTGATACACATGACACTCTGGGTACTTTCAGGACAAGTATATATGGCACATATATACTTCAGAGAAACCTGTATGCAGGTCAGGAAGCAACAGTTAGAACTGGACATGGAACAACTGACTGGTTCCAAATAGGAAAAGGAGTACGTCAAGGCTGTATATTGTCACCCTGCTTATTTAACTTATATGCAGAGTGCATCATGCAAAATGCTGGGCTGGATGAAGCACAACTGGAATCAAGATTGTCAGAAGAAATAGCAATAACCTCAGATATGCAGATGACACCACCCTTATGGCAGAAAGTGAAGAGCTAAAGAGCCTCTTGATGAAAGTGAAAGAGGAGAGTGAAAAAGCTGGCTTAAAACTCAACATTCAAGAAACTAAGATCATGGCATCGTTTCCCATCACCTCATGGCAAATAGATGGGAAACAATGGAAACAGTGAGAGACTTTATTTTGGGGGCTCCAAAAATCACTGCAGATGGTGACTGCAGCCATGAAATTAAAAGACACTTGCTCCTTGGAAGAAAAGCTGTGACAAACCTAGATAGCTTGTTAACAAGCAGAGACATTACTTTGCCAACAAAGGTCCATCTAGTCAAAGCTATGGTTTTTCCAGTAGTCATGTATGGATGTGAGAGTTGGATCATAAAGAAGGCTGAGCATTGAAGAATTGATGCTTTTGAACTGTGGTGTTGGAGAAGACTCTTGAGAGTCCCTTGGACTGCAAGGAGATCCAACCAGTGTATCTTAAAGGAAATCAGTCCTGAATATTTATTGGAAGGACTGATGTTGAAGCTGAAGCTCCAATAATTTGGCCACCTGATGCAAAGAGCTGACTCACTGGAAAAGACCCTGATGTTGGTAAAAATTTAAGGCAGGAGGAACAGGGGACGACAGAGGATGAGATGGTTGGATGGCATCACCGACTCAATGGACATGAGTTTGAGCAAGCTCTGGGAGATGGTGAAGGACAGGGAGGCCTGGCGTGCTGCAGTCCATGGGGTTACAAAGAGTTGGACACGACTGAGTGACAGAAGAACAACCACAATATGTGGCTCAGAACTCTGTCCTGGAAGACCTAAGAAAGTGTCCTGGTGGGGGCATTATCTAGGCTATAAAGAAGATTGGAAGAACCCAAGCAAAAGTGGGGAAGATATACAAAGAAGAGGTAACAGGAGAGGGAGGGAGAGGAGATGCCAGTCGGTGTGAGACGCAGAGTGAGGGAACAGGTGAAGTCAGCCGCTCAGGCGTGTCTGGCTCTTTGGGACCCCACGGACTGCGGCCCACCAGGCTCCTCTGTCCATGCGGGTCTCCTGGCAAGAGTCCTGGAGTGGGCTGCCATTTCCTTCTCCAGCAGATCTTCCCAACCCAGGGATCGAACCTGGGTCTCCTGAATTGAAGGCTAACTCTACCATCTTAGCCACCAGAGAAGCCCCTGAGAGAACAACATAGGGTGTAATGGGCTCTATGTGGGAGGAGAATAAAAAGAGTGAGTCTTCAAAGGCAGGTGGGATTCTAATCACAACAGCCTAGCTACACTTAGAGGTTAAGGCTTTATCCTAAAAGTGCTGAGAAGTCAATGCGGTGTTTAAGCAGAGGAGTGAGACACTTTGGAAAACTAATTTTAATTGCTGCGTGGACAATGGTTTGGAAGACAGTAAGACTGGAGGCAGGAAGAAAAGTTAAATAGGACTTTTAAATAGCCAACCGCTTGTCAAATTCAAGGCTCTTTTCTGAATTAGTATTATCCTTTCCATTCCAGATGGAGATGGCTAACAGTTCCCCAATATCCATGCTTCCCTCTTTACAAAGTATGAAGCTGAGACTCAGGTGAGCACGTGGCTGCCCAGACAAAGATTCCATATCCCAGATTCCCTGCACCAAGAACTGAGATGTGCAGCTCCCAAGCTTGGCCTTTCCCATTCCTCTTTTCCTACCTCCTGCAGACCTGAATACAGATGTGGTGGCAAGAGCTGGAGGAACTGACTTAAACCATGAGAACAAAGCCCAGTTTAGACTGCTACAACAATGGAGCATCAACTAGGAAGCTTATAAACAACAGAAATTTATTTCTCAGAGTTCTGCAGGCTGGAATCTGAAATAAGGATGTCATCACACCCAGGTTCTGGTAAGAGCCCTCTTCCAGGTTGCAGACTGCCACCTTCTTGTGGTATCCTCACATGGTAGGACAGGAGAGCTCTCTGGAGTCCTTCTATAAGAGCATTAGTCCAAAATTTCCTAGTTCACCTCTCAAAGTCCCCACCTCCTAATAACCTCACATTGGCAGTTGGGATTTTGACATATAATTTTGAGGGATACACATATTCAATCTGCTGCACCCAGTGTTAAAGAGGCAGAGCAATAAAGTAGAAGAATCCTGGGACTCTGACGATTGTGGAATTAACATGCCAACCGTGAACCATTTAATGCAGCCGTTTTGATTTTTCAGTTATAGAATCTCTGCCAATATTCTAACTCATACACTGTCTTTAAGTCATTTGACAGTGTCGGGAGCTAGTCATTTTTCCCGTACCCTGTCTACCATCTCGTCTTTACGACAAGTTCTCTGCCCACTTATCTGTCTGGCTACCTATCAGCTCTGTTCTTCTGCTTCTCCAACTACTCCCTGTGTGGTGGCTCTCCTGGGTTCTCTTTGTCTTTCTGCATCATCGTGGGTGTGACGTCAGCTCTGTTCTGCACTCCTCTGTTGACAGAGTCTGTATTCAATGCGGAAGGTATCCCGTTTTATATTTGAGCCTGATCTTTGTCTAGACTCATATTTTTAGATGCCTGTAGCATATTTCCATTTATGTCTCTGGTTATCACTTCCAAATCAACATGTCCCAAATTGAGCTTGTCATCTTCTTCCCCTCACCCACAAGATTGTATTTCCCAGAACCGTCTTTTTGTTCCAAGGTAGTATCATTTTCTTCTCCTCTTTCAGCCCTCGAATCTTTTGATTAACTTGAACTGCTCCCCTCATCCGTCATCCCTCATGTCTAATCTATTCCTAAGCTTCATTGCTTTGGTTCATCTCAAATAGCTTTAATAGTTGCCATTCCCATCACTGCTGCCACTATTCATTTCAGCCTTTTTGTCTGGGCCCCCCAGTATCCATTCTCATCCTTTAATACTCTTGTCTTTAGTAAGTAGCCTAGTGAACAGTTTCCTAAATCACTTTCCTGTATCCCTTTTCTCCTTAAGAACAAAAGTGATTAGGCTTTATCACATTACTTGCAAACCCATCTCCTGAGAAAGAGTGTCACGCAGTGGAGAGAAGCGGGCCTTAGAGTCAGACAGAATGGGTGTGAACCACTAACCTATTGATCACTGAGTGTGTTATCTTAAGAAGCTTCCTTTACTGCTCAAAGCTGAAATAGTCACACGCATGAATAGAGATAGTAAGAATTCATTTCTGGAGACTGCTGTGAGACCCAGTGAGATGAGTCATCCTTACTATAGTTGGCAGCCTGTGGAAGGTGTCAGTAAAATGTCAGCTGCCTGCTGGGTGTTACTCTACCCAGCCCAGTTCAGTTCTACGTTTTTCTGCCCTGGTCAGGTCAGGCTGGCCTCAATCAGTTCTATCTCTGCACCTCTGCCCATACTGTTCCATCTGTAAGATACATATTTTCCTTCTTTGTTTATTCAACAAATAATTATTGAGAGCATTCTAGGTACCAGGTATTGTTTCAGCCAGTTACTTAAATCCTATTTCTCCCTTATGATGTAACAAGATCCATGAAGCCCCTGTACATACTCTAGTGTCAACAGAATGTTCTTCTCCAAACTTGCTATTGTCCTAACATGAGAAAACCTGGTTGCTGTCTAGTTATTTGTTGGTATTTTCTCATATAGTCCATGACCTAGTTGAGAGCAGGAAAACTTGTTAATTATACTCCTCGTCATTTCCAGCTTGGTATAGCCCCCCTTAATAGCCAATTGACAAATACTGTTGCTTAAAAAAGTAATTTTAACTCCAATATTTATCATTTAATACGGAAACTTCTTTGATTACTTCAGCTCTGGCTTAGGAAAAGTTTAAATCAAGGGAAACAAAAATCATAGCCATACTAACAGGTAATAATACAACAGGCCATTGTTAACTGCTTACATAAATATTGTTGGAGACTAGAATCATCAGCCTTCCTCCCCACACTGAATATTCATAATAAAGACTTAACATTCTGCAAAACATGAACCATTTTCTAAATATCCCTTCTATGTAGACGCCAAATAATCTGCTAATGAGCTTCAGTCAGGAGATAGGAGTTTAGATCACTTACAGGGATGGGCTGTCAACAGTCAAACTTTTCTCCAAAAGGTGGTGGAAGGGGAGGGAGGGGGAAAAGTGAGGCTGTGTAGTGTAAATTTCCTACTTTCCTATTTGTAATCTACTCTTCTGTATCTCTCGTCACTAACCCAAAGCCCCAAAGGCACTTTGTCCTAATGTTGTGCTCCTTCCCTGCAGATTCTGCTGTGTCAGGGCTTTTTCTCAGCATCCTGGCGGGGCCGCGGATGAGAACACTGACGTGGCCTCAAAGCCTGGAGGCAGGCAGCGCCTTAGTGCTTCTCAGACTTACAGTCATCTGCCTTGTCCTCATTTTCCCTGAGAATGTGACTACATTTCAGTTCCAATGAAGAGATACTTATAAAGTGCCTATTATGAGCAAACCATGCTCTTGAGGATTTATTTAAAGTCAGGAGTCCTGGGTTCTGGTTCCATCTGGTCACTCACTTTGGGACTTTGAGAAAGCCATTTCTGTTTTTTGTTGGGGGAGGAGGTGGACATTTATTAGTAAATTAGGAGATTCAGTGGAAGGACTGATGCTGAAGCTGAAACTCCAATACTTTGGCCACCTGATGCAAAGAACTGACTCATTGGAAAAGACCCTGATGCTGGGAAAGATTGAAGGCAGGAGGAGAAGGGGACAATAGAGGATGAGATGGCTGGATGGCATCACCGACTCAATGGACATGAGTTTGAGTAAACTCTGGGAGTTGGTGATAGACAGGGAGGCCTGGGGTGCTGCAGTCCATGGGGTCACAAAGAGTCGGACATGACTGAGCAACTGAACTGAACTAGGAGATTCTTTTGAATACTATGTTGTATGATACAATACAAATTCATTGTTTTTGGAGCATACAGGTAGGACATTAAGACATTATAACTAGGCAGTAAAAAACATGGACTGTGGAATCAGATCACCAAGATTCAAATACGAGGCCTACCTCTTTAGTAACTGTATGCCCCTGAGCAAATCAGGAAACCTCTCTGTGCCTAGATCCCTTATTATTAAATGGCCATGACAAGAGCACCTTCCACAAGGGTCTGTAGAGAGGACTGAAAGTGCACATCAGAAAATTAACGGCAAAGGCCATGAAGGAGCTGCTTGGTGATGGAAGCAGTCTATATCTTGAATGTGGTGGTGCTTATACTCCTGTACACATTTGTTAAAACTCATAGAACTATATGCCTCAAAGGGTGAATTTACCTTAAAAAAAAAACCCTAATCTTAAAAATAAAGGTCTACTGTATGATTCTAAGGATATATTCTGGAAAAGGTAAAACTATGAGCCACAGTAAATAGGTCAGTGGCTGCAGGGGTTTGGTGGTGGGGAGCAGGCCGGTGGAGCACAGGGGATTTTTAGAGCAGTGAAACTGTTCTTCTGAATCTGTACCAGTGGCTACACGTCATTATAGGGTTGTCGAAACCCACAGAATATACACCACAAAGAGTGGGCCCTAATATAAACTATGGACTTCAGTTAATAATATATCGATTTGACTCATCAACTGTAACAAATGTACCACATGAATGAAAAATGTTAATAATAGGGGAATGTGGGAAATCTCTGTACTTTCCACTGAAACTTTCATAAATCTAAATCTGCCCTAAAAAATAAATTTTATTAAAAAACAAAGAAACAAGCACTTAGAAACAAATACTCCGTAGTTACTATTATTATTATCCCTTCCTTTGAAAACAACAACCAAGGTTTATTCCTTAAAAGCAGGCCAACATACCCATGCCTGGTTGCATCGTAGTGGGAGAAGAATATATGAACAAGTAACAAAGTGTGGTCCCTCCCAACTCAGACTTCTTAAATGCTGCTTTGTTTAAAAGGGGAAAATAAGCTCACAAACGTCTCCTCTCAGATCATTTCTCTGAGGCCTGAGTTGCCTGTGGAAGCTGCTCTTTTCTCCCGAGCTGCTCCCCTTCTCTGTGATTCAGCCACAGATGCTCTTTCTTATTTCATGATCGTATCTGCTGTTGTATCAAGGCACTGAAGACATGGAACAGCCAATTAAATATCATCACATGTTCAGTGCCCTTGGGAAAGCCACACAGGAAACAGACTGTTTATATCTCACACCTCTGGGGAGGCTGCACAAGCTGAAAGCAATGTAGGATTTTTCCTTCTCTTTATTCTGAGAGAAGAATTAAAAACAAAAATCCAAGCCACACAATCACCCAAAACAAACAAAAAAAATGTAGTTTCAAATATAGAAACACTCTCCTTCATGTTGAATATGCATGTGGGAGAATTGTCACAAAGTCTGTGAACAATCTGGCCAAAGGCTGCTTAATTTGGGAGCTCAACAGTGCTTATGCTCTGAACTTGTAGAGCACATACACAAGGCCACTGAGCATGGGACCCACCTCTGGGTGGCTCTGTGGGGCAGCACCCTGCAGGGTCACGTGCCCATGGGGCACTAGTGGCTGGGTTCAGAGGGAGGGGTGTAAGCCCGCCCTATGTGTATGATGCTCACGATGATAAGGCCTCTCTGGGGGACCACAGTCAAGCTACATAATCTTCCAGAGCTCCACTGTCTTCATTGGTGAGACAAAAATCTCTAGGATCCCTTCCAGCCCCACCATTTTGTGACTCTTGGATTTTTTTCCAGAACTGAAGTTCAGTTCAGTTGCTCAGTCGTGTCTGACTCTTTGTGACTCCATGGACTGCACCATGCCAGGCCTCACTGTCCATCACCAACTCCCGGAGTTTACTCAAACTCACGTCCATTGAGTCGGTGATGCCATCCAACCATCTCATCCTCTGTCATCACCTTCTCCCACCTTCAATCTTTCCTAGCATCAGGGACTTTTCCAATGAGTCAGTTCTTCACATCAGGTGGCCAAAGTATTGGAGTTTCAGCTTCAGCATCAATCCTTCCAATGAATATTCAGGACTGATTTTCTTTAGGATGCACTGGTTGGATCTCCTTGCTGTCCAAGGGACTCTCAAGAGTCTTCTCCAACAACACAGTTCAAAAGCATCAATTCTTCAGTGCTCAGTTTTCTTTATAGTCCAACTCTCACAACCATACATACATTAAAAAATTTATTTATTTATATGTTTATCCACCTGTCAATTTATATTTATTTTTAATTGCATAAGTAAAACATAAAGATGTGAAAACGAAAATGAATAAGAAAACATGAAAACAGAGAACACTTTACACATAGGCCAGGCCCCTCTGATTAAAATCTCTTTTACCTTCCCTTCTGCCCCTTCCCAGAAATAATCATTGTTATTATTCAGCTGGTACCTTTCCAGATACCTTCACACCTATATATATGCAGAGAAAATAGGCAAGATTGTGTTTGTTTTTTAACATAAGTGCTATCATACCATTTGCTTCATTCTGCAACTTGTTTTATCATTCAACAATAGGTCTTAAAGATGTCTCCATACTGTGCTTCATTCTATAATGTCAATATGCCATTCCACAGTGTAAGAACTATAGTTTATCCATCCATACTTTACTGGTGCATATTTAGCACCTCTGCTTACACAAACAGTGGTATAACCAAAGCCTCATGGTGAATGAATGAGTGTATTTCCCTAAGGTAGATGTAAGTGGAATTGCTGAATTAGTTAATTAGTGTTTATTTTCATAGGTATTACTGAATTGTTCCAGAAACTGTCTGGACCAACGGACACATTGGTAGCAAGTACATTTTCTGAGTCATGTGGAATAATGGCTAAAAGCACAGGATCTGGGGACAGTGCATGCATTTCCCCCCACGCCACCACTCGTAGTCTGGGACTCTGAAATATCAGTCAAGATATTTTCTCTGTGCCTCAGTTTCCACGTGTTAAAACAGGAATAAAATGCACAGCAAATTGCTCTGAGGATTACTAGACAGTTGCTGGCACAGAATAATAGCTCCATCTTATCTTTAATCACCACTATTTTTACTAAGTTATGTTTTGAGGAGCTCCAAGCTTCTTGACCAAATGGGTCTGCCATCCCACCTCCCAAATCACTCTGTGAGTCAGGATTTTTCCAGACCCAGAGGTTAAGTGCCTGCTGGGCTCATTTAACTCACACTTCTGAGTCCTTCTCTGAAGGGAAGCCAGCAGAGCCCTGACTGACAGGCTGCCAGTGCCTATTTGTACAACAGTCTTTGCTAATGTAAATAGCTAAATGCAAACTGCACCATCTAAGAACCTTCAGGGGATTTGAGGACATTCTTGGAAGAGGCTGATTGCATTAATCTTTAAGAAGCAAAACACAGGCCACCCTGACCTCACATGCAAGTCCTTCCATAGGAACTGCAGAACAGGACAAATCACACAGGGTCTCTCCTCCTCATCCAGGCAGGTAAAATCAGGTTAAAATGAACACCAGAGACAGCTTGGAGTGGAAAAGAAAGGTGAAAGAAAATGATCTGCAGCTGTAAGAATGTTTGTAAAAGGACAAAAACTCTGTTTTGTCTGCTCTCCTTCCTCTGTGTTATTGGGGAGGACCTGAGCAAGAGAAGACTATGGATGAGCGAGGCTTGGTTAACTTGCTGAGCGCCTCTGTCCTGTCCCTCCCTCTCTTGCTACTGGTATGCTAGTCTACCTGCCACGGAAGGAGGGGGAAAGATGGAGGGTCTGGGATGTTTCCGCTTAAAATGCCATCCGCCCAACCTACTGAATCTAGCTGTGTCATCCGCACTTTCAAGGAAATGTAAATAGTTGCTTCTTCTTTTATCCAGATCTTTACAGAAAATGGTAGGTACCCAGAGAGTTAAGTTCACACTTACTGTCAGAGCTACAGTAGGCCCCATCCTATTTTGCAGCCCAATACCCTTTCCATATGTAATAAGCCAATTAAAGAAGCAAACTCACATCCTTATAGTGAGGCTCCAAAGGCATGAATTCTTTCTGACAGTTGCCTTATGGTGGGTGATTAAGAACAAAAGCTGGGATTTTTGCCGACCTCAGTCTGAATTCCAGAGCCAAGCACTTAACTGGTCTCCACACCAGAAGGAACACGGTCCACTCTTAGATCAACTACCTGACCACCTGACAGTGTTTATACCAAATAATCACCATGTAGATTGTCAAGGCATTCAAATTTAACCATTTATGATAGCAAAATACAAAATATTTAATGATTTTTTTCAGAAGTGAAAGAACATTTATGCTCAAGTCTTTTTTTTTTTAGCTTCCCTCTGACAAAAAGAGATATTGTGGTGTAGTGAAAGGTTGATCAACTGATTATTCATACTTTCAACATATAGTTTTGGTTTAATGTGTGTTAGATGTTTTTTTTAAGTTTGCCGCTAGCTTTGGTATTCCTTAATTTTAAGTTCCTTTTGTTTCTCTATGTTTTAATTTAGTCTCTTTGTAAATTTTACCTCAAATTTTTTTTCTGTTTATAGAAACATGCTAGTTAAATATTGCTGCCTGATGACAAAACCCAGCTGTACTAGGATATTTCTGCTGAATTCAAAGCGCATGTGCTGGATTTCCAAATGGGCATCACCCTGCATGTTTCCCTGGGAAGCAGGTTGGGAGAACCAAGTATAATCACGGGAGTCTTTAGAACACACAAATGAGTGCTTGTCACCCACACAATGTGAAACCAAGAGGTCACTTTTGTTGTTGCTGCTCAGTGGCCAAGTTGTGCCTGACTCTTTGTGACCCCATGAACTGCAGCATGCCAGGCAACCCTGTTCTTCACTATCTCCTGGAGTTTGCTCATATTCATGCCCATTGAGTTGGTGATGCCCTACAACCATCTCATCCTCTGTCCCCTGCTTCTCCTCTTGCTTTCAACCTTTCATAACCTCAGGGTCTTTTCCAATGAGTCGGCTCTTCGCATGAGGCGGCCAAAGTCTTGCACCTTCAGCTTCAGCATCAGTCCTTCCAATGAAATATTCAGAGCTGATTTCCTTGAGAATTGACGGGTTTGATCGTCTTGCTGTCCAAGAGACTCTCAAGAGTCTTCTCCAGTACCACAATTTGAAAGCATCTGTTATTTGGCCCTCAGCCTTCCCTATAGCCCAACTCTCACATCTGTACATGACTATGGGAAAAAGCTTCTATTATATGGACCTTTTCCTGCAAAGTGATGTCTCTGCTTTTTAATATGCTATCTAAGTTAGCATAGTTTTCCTTCCATGGAGCAAGTGTCTTTTAATTTCATGGTTGCAGTCACCATCTACAATGATTTTGGAGTCCAATAAATAAAATTTGTCACTGCTTCCAATTTTTTCCCTTCTATTTGCCATGAACTGATTGGACCAGATGCCATGATCTTAGTTTTTTCACTGTTGAGTTTCAAGCCAGCTTTTTCACTCTCCTCTTTCACCTTCATCAAGAGCTTGTTTAGTTCCTCTTCATTTTCTGCCATTAGCATGTTATCATTTGCATACCTGAGGCTGTTGATATTTCTCCCAGCAAACTTGATTCCAGCTTGTGATTTATCGAGCCTAGATTTCACATGATATACTCTCTATATGAGTTAAATAAGCAGGGTGACAATATACAGCCTTGACGTACTCCTTTTCCAATTTGGAACCAGTCAGTTGTTCCATGCCCAGTTCTAACTACTGCTTCTTGACCTGCATACAGGTTTCTCAGGAGACAGGCAAGGTGGTCTGGTATATTCCTATATCTTTAAGAATTTTCCACAGCTTGTTGTGATCCACAGAGTCAAAAGTTATAGGAAATGGCAAACCACTCCAGTATTATTGCCGTGAGAACCCGATGAACAGCATGAAAAAGCAAAAAAATATAACACCATAAGATAAGTACCCCAAGTCAGAAAGTGTCCAGTATGCTACTGGGGAAGAGTGGAGGGCAATTACTAAGGGAAAGAAATAATTCCAGAAAGAATGAAGTGGCTAGGCCTAAGCAAAAACGATACCCGGCTGTGGATGTGTTTGATGGTGAAAGTCCGATGCTGTAAAAAACAATATTGCATGGAAACCTGGAATGTTAGGTCTATGAATCAAGGTAAATTGGACATGGTCAATCAGGAGATGGCAAGAGTGAACAGGAACATCTTAGGAATCAGTGAACTAAAATGGACTGGAGTGGGTGAATTTAATTCAGATGATCATTATATCTACTACTGTGGGCTAGAATCCCTTAGAAGAAATAGAGTGGCCCTCACAGTCAATAAAAGAGTCTGAAATAGAGTATTTGGGTGCAGTTTCAGAAATGACGGGATGATCTCTGTTCATTTCCAAGGCAAACTACTCAACATCACAGTAATCCAAGTCTATGCCCTAACCCCTAATGTCAAAGAAGCTGAAGTTGAATGGTTCTATAAAGACTTTCAAGACCTGCTAGAAATAACACCAAAAAAAGATGTCCTTTTCATCATAGGGGATAGAATGCAAAAGTAGGAAGTCAATAGATACCTGGAAAGACAGGCAAGTTTGGCCTTGAAGTACAAAAAAAGCAGGGTCATGGGGCATAAAGCTGTGTGGTGCTCTGTGGTACCGGCTTCATCTTAAGCATATGGTACTCATGATAGACCAGAGAGCAGAACCTAAAAGCCAAACTGATGGTTCTTCAGCCTATGTGATGGTTCTCCCCTCTAACCTATTGATCTTAAATTTAGTTTATCACATATCTTGAGTTTGTTATTCTCACCTAGCCACAGGTGATACCTAAATGTTCTAGTGGTTTTCCCTACTTTCTTCAACTGAAGTCTGAATCTTGCAATAAGGGCTTCATGATCTGGGCCACAGTCAGCTCACAGTCTTGTTTTTGCTGACACGAAAGAGCTTCTACATCTTTGACTGCAAAGAATATGATTTTTTGCAACCTGATTTTGGTATTGACTATCCGGTGATGTCCACATGTAGATTCTTCTCTTGTGTTGTTGTAAGAGGGTGTTTGCTATGATCAGTGTGCTCCTTCGGCAAAGCTCTGTTAGCCTTTGCCCTGCTTCATTCTGTACCCTAAGGCCAAACTTGCCTGGTACTCCAGGTATCTCTTGCCTTCCTACTTTTGCATTCAAGTCCCCTATGATGAAAAGGACATCTTTCTTTGGTGTTAGTTCTAGAAGGTCTTGTAGGCCATCATAGAACTGTTCAGCTTCTTCTGCCTTAGTGGTTGGGCATAGACTTGGATTACTGTGACATTGAATGGTTTGCCTTGGAAACAAACAGAGATCATTCTGTCATTTTTTTTAGATTGCTTCCAAGTACTGCATTTCAGACTCCTTTGTTGACTATGAGGGCTACTCCATTTTTTATAAGGGATTCTTGCCCACAGTAGTAGATATGCTCATCTGAATTAAATCTGCCCATTCCAATTCATTTTAGTTCACTGATTCCTAAAATGTCTATGTTCACTCTTGCCATCTCCTCTTTGACCACTTCCAATTTGCCTTGATTCATGGACCTAACATTCCAGGTTCATATGCAATACTGCTCTTTACAGCATCGGACTTTACTTCCATCACTAGTCACATCCACAACTGGGTGTTGTTTTCACTTTGGCTCCATCTCTTCATTCTTTCTGGAATTATTTCTCTACTCTTCTCCAGCAGCGTATTAGGCACCTAGTGACCTGGGGAGTTCATCTTTCAGTGTACTATATTTTGGCCTTTTCATACTGTTCATGGAGTTCTTGCGGCAAGAATACTGACATGGTTTGCCATCCCCTTCCCAGTGGACCATGTTTTTTCAGAACTCTCCACCATGACCCGTCCATCTTGGGTGGCCCTTCATAGCATGGCTCATAGTTTCATTGAGTTAGACAAGGCTGTGATCCATGTGATCAGGTTGGTTAGTTTTCTGTTATGGGTTTTCTTTCTGTCTGCCCTCTGATGGATAAGAGGCTTATGAAAGATTCCTAATGGGAGAGACCTGTGGGGGAACCTGGGTCTTATTCTGGTGGGCAGGGCCATGTTCAGTAAATCCTTAATCCAATTTTCTCTTGATGGGCAAGGCTGTGTTCCCTCTCTGTTGTTTGGTCTGATGCCAAACTATGGTGGAGGTAATGAACCTAAATCAAATCCCTTATGATTATACTGTGGAAGTGACAAATAGATTGAAGGGATTAGATCTGATAGACAGAGTGCCTGAAGAATTATGGTTGGAGGTTTGTGACATTATACAGGAGGCAGTGATCAAGACCATCCCCAAGAAAAAGAAATTCAAAAAAGGCAAAATGGTTTTCTGAGGAGGCCTTACAAATAGCTGAGGAAAGAAGAGAAGCTAAAGGCAAAGGAGAAAAGGAAACATATACCCATCTAAATGTATAGTTCCAAAGAATAGCAAGGAGAGATAAGAAAGCCTTCCTCAGTGATAAATGCAAAGAAACAGAAGAAAACAACAGAATGGGTAAGACTAGAGATCTTTTCAAGAAAATTAGAGATACCAAGGGAACATTTCATGCAAAGATGGGCACAATAAAGGACAGAAATGGTATGGAACTAACAGAAGCAGAAGAGATTAAGAAGGGGTGGCAAGAATACATAGAAAAACTATACAAAGATATCTTAATGAGCCAGATAACCATGATGGTGTGATCATTTACATAGAGCCAGACATCCTGGAATGTGAAGTCAAGTGGGCCTTAGGGAGCATCACTACAAACAAAACTAGTAGAGATGATGGAATCCAGTTGGGCTAATTCAAATCTTAAAAGACGATGCTGTAAAAGTGCTGCACTCAATATATCAGCAAATTTGGAAAACTCAGCAGTGGCCAAAGGACTGCAAAAGGTCAGTTTCCATTCCAATCCCAAAGAAAGGCAATGCAAAAGAATGTTCAAGGTACCACGCAGCTGCACTCATCTCACACGCTAGCAAAGTAATGCTCAAAATTCTCCAAGCCAGGCTTCAACAGTACATGAACCATGAACTTTCAGATGTTTAAGCTGGTCTTAGAAAAAGCAGAAGAACCAGAGATCAAATTGCCAACATCCATTGGATCATAGAAAAAGTAACAGAGTTCCAGAAAAACATCTACTTCTGCTTTATTGACTACACCAAAGCCTTTGTGTGGATGATAACAAGTCTGGAAAATTCTTAGAGAAATGGGAATACTGGACCACCTTACCTTTCTCTTGAGAAATCTGTATGCAGGGCAAGAAGAAACAGTTTGAACCATACATGAAACAATTGACTGGTTCCAAACTGGGGAAAAAGTACGTCAAGGTTATATATTGTCACCCTGCTTATTTAACTCATATGCACAGTACATAATGAGAAATGCCAGGCTAGATGAAGCACAAGCTGGGATCAAGATTGCTGGGAGAAATACCAGTAACCTCAGATATGCAGATGACACCACCCTTGTGGCAGAAAGTGAAGAGGAACTAAAGAACCTCTTGATGAATGTGAAAAAGGAGAGCCAAAAGGCTGTCTTAAAATTTAACATTCAAAAAACTAAGACCATGGTGTTCGGTCCCATCACCCATGGCAAATAAATGGGGAAACAATGGAAATAGTGACAAACTTTATTTTTTTCTGGCTCCAAAATCACTGCAAATAGTAACTGCAGCCATGATATTAAAACACGCTTGCTCCTTGGAAGAAAAGCTATGACAAACCTAGCATTTAAAAAGCAGAGACACTACTTTGCCAACAAAGGTTCATCTAGTCAAAGCTATGGTTTCTCCAGTAGTCATGTATGGATGTGCGAGTTGGACTATAAAGAAAGCTGAATGCTGAAGAATTGAAGCTTTGAACTGTGATGTTGGAGAAGACTCTTGAGAGTCCCTTGGACAGCAAAGAGATCCAACCAGTCAATCCTAAAGGAAATCAGTCCTGAATATTCATTGAAAGGACGGATGCTGAAGCTGAAGCTCCAATAATTTGGCCACCTAATGCAAAGAACTAATTGGAAAAGACCCTGATGCTGGGAAAGATTGAAGGCAGGAGGAGAAGGGGATGGCAGAGGATGAGATGGTTGGATGGCATCACGGACTTAACAGACACAAGTTTGAGCAAGCACCAGGAGATGGTGATGGACAGGAAGCCTGGCATGCTACAGTCCATTGGGTGGCAAAGAGTCGGACACAACTGAGCGACTGAACTGAATTGAACTGAACAGAGCCTCAGGTGTGTATTAGGGTGCTAATAGAGCAGGTGAACCTTATAAATATCTGATTACTAAACTTTCTTCCTTGGACAACGGGAATTGTTTGCACTGAGTTCTCTTTACTACAGTCTGGAATAGAAACTCCATGAATAGACATATTGGTCTGTTCTCTTTTTCATAACTAGATCCCCAGCTTCCAGCAAAGTGAATGGGATGTAGTAAGAACTAAATAAAATATTTGTTGAATGGAAAAATAAATAAATGCATGACTATTTTTCATTGTCCTCTGGAAAGGCAGCAGAGAGGAAATGAGTAACTACCCATCTTCCCACAGTACTGATACATAAAAGTAATAAGAAGTGACAGCAGCCACTGTCCCCAGTGGCAATCCCTTCCAATACCAATCTTGGAATCAACTATAAAGGACATGAAAAAATATCCCATTCATTCCTCTGCTATTTGATTCTACTTCAGAGCTAAAACACTCTTCTACAGGTTACAGCTCCTAAAAGTGAGAAATTTACTTACATGGCTCTCGAAGGAGGTCTCTGGAAACAGCAACATCAACGTCACTGTGAATGTGGTGGTAGAAATCACACTTTCAGGTGTTACAGCAGACCACTGATCAGAAACTCTGGGGGTGGAGCCAGCAATCTGTGTTTTAACAACCCTCCAGGGGTTTGATTCTGATGCAGGCTTAAGTTTGAAAACCACTGACCTGAAGTCCACGGTTTTTGTTTCTGTAACTCCCCACTCCCTATCCTGCCTAAAGTAAGGTTTCTTTCTACTTTATTTCTTTTGACCTTCTCTACCTACATGATCTGGATTTTCCACATTCCAGATCTTCCCCACCAAGTCCAGATCACCTTTTCTTGTCTCATATGTCCCAGGAGCAGCTGTGTCCAGCTTCTTTGGGTGGGGGGTGGTGGGTGGGAGGGGGTTGGGGTTAACTGTCCCTGGAGTAACAGGCAAGTTTAGCCTTGGATAACAAAGTGAAGCAGGGCAAAGGCTAACTGAATTCTGCCAAGAGAACGCATTGGTCACAGCTAACACCCTTTTTCAACAACACGAGAGACGACTTTACATGTGGACGTCACCTGAAGGTCAATACCAAAATCAGATTGATGACATTCTTTGTAGCCAATGATGCAGAAGCTGTATACAGTTAGCAAAAAGAAGGCCTGGACTGATGGTGGCTCAGATCAGCAGCTTCTCTTTGCAAAATTCAGGCTTAACCTAAACAGAGCAGGAAAAACAACTAGACCAGCCAGGTGTGACTTAAATCACATCCCCTATGACTATGCAGTGGAGGTGACAAATAGATTCAAGGGATTTGATCTAGTAAACAGTATGCCTGAAGAACCACAGACAGAGGTCTGTAATATTGTACAGGAGGCAGTGAACAAAACCATCCCAAAGAAAAAGAAAAGCAAGAAGGCAAAGTGATTATCTGAGGAGGCTTTACAAAGAGCTGAAGAAAGAAAAGAAGCAAAAAGCAAGGGGAAAAGGAAATGTACATCCAACTAAATGCAGAGTTCCAAAGAATAGCAAGGAGAGACAAAAAGGCCTTCTTCAATATACAGTGCATAAAAATAGAGGAAAACAACAGGGGCCAAAGGACTAGAGATCTCTTCAGGAAAATTGGAAATATCAAGAGAATATGTTGCTCAAAAAGTAAAGTCGCTCAGTCGTGTCTGACTCTTTGAAACCGCATGGACTGTAGCCTACCAGGCACCTCCATCCATGGGACTTTCCAGGCAAGAATGTTGCTCAAATAAAGGGCACAATAAAGGACAGAAATGGTAGAGATCTATTAGGTGCCGAAGAGATCAAAAAGAGATGGAAAGAATACATGGAAAGACTGCACAAAAAAAATCTTAATGAACTGGATAACTATGATGGTGTGGTCAGCCACCCAGAGCCAGACATTCTGGAGTGTGAACTCAAGTGGGCCTTAGGAAGCAGTACTATAATGAAGCTACTGGATGCGATGGAATTCTGGTAAAGCTATTCAAAACAGATCCTGCGCTTCCAGGTATCGGACTCCACATGAGAGGAATCTGTCCTTCCTGAAAGGAGAAAATGACCAAGTTTCAGGAACTGGTAGCATTCACGGATGCCTCTGTGGACTTCGCCAAGCAAGACTGGGGTTGCTGGACTCTGTTCAGCACACAGGAAGCTGCACAGAGCTGTGATGCTGGAGAACTACCTCTCCTTGGTCTCAGCGGGAGACTTGAATGAAAATTTTGTGGAAAATGAAGATAAAGTATTTACGATATCTATCACCTCAAGAGCTTTCCTGCTGGCAAATTTTGGAAGAGGTGGCTTAGTACAGTAATGAGGAGTCAGAATTAAATTGTGAATATTCACAGGGAGGGGTAAGTAACCCTGAACTGGATCTTTCTACTTGTCAGAAGTGGAGAAAAGTATCTTCTCATATTTCCAGGAACCACAAGCAGTGTGGTGACTCTTCAGAGTGATGATTTAAAAAAACATGGAGAGTGAAGAATATTCATCTTTGAAAGTCCCAATCCAAATGGCCACCCAGTACTCCTCATTCTGTAAGAATGAGCCCCAGGATCCTCAGGAAAGCAAAAGTCTGTTTGTACCTGAAGAAAGCACTGAGAGGAAACTGACAGAGGGAAAAAGTCCTCCCATTGAGCGTTGTTCAGAGAACCTTCAAGATAAACTTGTGGCTGATGTAAAAGAAGTGGTCTTGCCATTGTTCAAAGGGGAGACAATTTGCCATACTGGCCAGTTGAAAGAATCCTTGGAGCCCTTTGACTATAACCACAAAGACGTTTGAGGTTGGAAATCCTAGGTGGCCAGTCATCATCATCAGAGAGCTCATACAGAGGAGAAGCCCTGTCGCCATCAAGACTGTGGGAAAACATGTACCAGCCCAGGTGGTCACCCTGGTGAGAAAATCCGCCCTTCAGAGAAAATGTACAGATGTAGTCAGTGTGGTAGGCACTTCAGTGAGCGCTCAGAGCTAGTCCTTCACCAGAGGGACCACACAGAAGAAAAGCCCTACAGATGTGATCAGTGCGGGAAGGGCTTCACAAGGAGCTCGAGTCCCCTCATCCGCAGGTGAAGTCCACGCAGATGAGAAGCCTTATAAGTGCGGTAAGTGTGGGAAGGGCTTCACCAGGAGTTCAAGTCTGCTCATTCATCTCTCAGTCCACACAGGTGAGAAGCCTTATAAGTGCGACAAGTGTGGGAAGGGCTTTACTCAGCGCTCCAAACTGCACATCCACCAGCGCATCCACACAGGGGAGAGGCCCTGCAAGTGTGGGGAGTGTGGGAAGGGCTTCAGTCAGAGTCCAGACCTTCACATCCACCGCTGTTCACACACGGGGGAGAAGCCTTACCAGTGTTACCAGTGCGGGAGGGGCTTCAGCCAGAGCTCAGACCTCCGCATCCACCTGCGAGTCCACACTGGGGAGAAGCCCTATCACTGCGGCAAATGTGGGAAGGGCTTCAGCCAGAGCTCCAAACTCCTCACCCACCAGAGAGTCCACACTGGAGAGAAGCCCTACGAGTGCAACAAATGTGGGAAGGGCTTCAGCCAGAGCTCCAAACTCCTCACCCACCAGCGGGTCCACAGGAAAGATCCCATTAAATGAGGTCTTCAATCACATGCTCTTACTCCAAAGACTTCAATATTTCTAACATCACTCTTACTTTCACATTCTCAGGATATAGTAAGAGTTATTCAGATATGTTCCCTCACTGAAAGTCATTCACTTAAGGTATTTAAGTACCAAGCACTTTGTTATGCTACACAGTGAATTGATTGTTCTTGTTGCTCAGATGGGTAGAGTGAAAACGTCTGTACTTTGCCATTCAGCCAGTGTTACTAGAGCTACATATCCTACCCAGCATTTCTAAGTACAAGAACCTTATATTTGTCTAAGCAGAACGTGTTTCCTTTGCTCACACTCTCTGAGAGTCTGGAACTTTGGCTTTCTCTTCAAATCGTGTGCCTTGTGTGTTTCATATTTCCTTCCAGCCCTGAGTAGCCCTCTTTAAATTATGACTGCACAATATGTTTTAATATTTGCTATAACCCCCAAAAGTCATTTGCTTTCACAGCATTGTTACTGAGCCAAACTTGGGTCTTCTTGGCTGAGCAGAGTAAGGCCAATCTACTGACACTGGCTTGTAAAGGTGCCCATTTATTGCAGGGCACCATAGGAGTCCAAGCAGCTAGTGCTCTTCAGACCCAAACTGGTGGCTTTCAGGGAAACATAAGGTGAGGAACGGGGGGCTGTGGGGTGCATGATCAGCTCATGGACATTCTTCTCATTGGCTGATGGTGAGGCAATTAGGAGTCGACATCATCAACCTTCTGTTTCTAACCCATCTGGGGTCTGCTTGCTGTGGGCAGCAAACAATTAACCTCTTGCATCTGGTGGCAGTTTCAGTATCTGCAAAACAGCTCAAAGGACATGGCTCAGAATATTATCCGTATTCTGGAGGAATTACCAGTCCTTGCTTAACTTAATATTAATAGCTAAACTATTATTGTTTTGTTTTGCTTGACTTTTTTCCTTTCTTTCTGCATTTTCTCTCTTCTCTGATTAAATTTACACTTTGGAACTTGGGGAAGGCTTGGAGAGTATGTTTTGAGATGACAAGGCTTAAAATATACACTCTATCACACATAATTCAATTGGGATGTGGAGCTAGGACACCTCAGAGGGTTAAGGATCATCTCCTAGAAGTTAAAACAAGAAGCTTGTAAAATAGTTGAGAGAAAATCGATTGTTATTTAGTGAATACATAAGTAAAGCAGAAGTTACTATACAATGAACTAATTGCAACCCTGATTTTCTAAACAATGACTGATTCCCCAGGTGGTACTTAAGAGGCTCCCTAGTCACCTATATTTTAGTTATTCACCAGTGACTAGTATCCATACATGAAAAAATGGTGGGGGAAATATAGATGCAATACTTATTACCTTGAGGAGGTGGGGTTATAACCAGTACATCCTGATCAAAGGTAACCTGAAGCAGTTAACTGGACATGGATAACAGGAAAGTGACATGTTAAATTTAGAGGAAATGTAGCTAATGTCTAATAAGAAATGGAGGAAGGTGACAGATTGAGACTTGCTTTCCTTCAAGAGACAATCCCAGAATATTTGACTCCAACTCAGAGGAGCCCACATAGAATGATTAGGGTAGTGACTGAGCACCTGCACTTTGGCATTGCGTAATACCCTCACTAGTTTGGAAACCATAAGATGGTATCACAACTGATGTAATTCTGCTTTGGTGATCTCTAGAATTATGAATCCCTCCCAGTTCCTCCTGGTCTCATAAGATTATATGTGAACATCCCTTCTGGATTTGACTCTTGTTTGTCACATATGTCTTCTAATTGGCTGATAGATATAATCTGTTTGGGACTTAGAGCCAAATATGATTATAAGAATCCATGTGTAGTGAGTCCAGAGAGTAGATCTAAAGTCCAAGTCTCATATGGTTATAAACTAGCCTGTTTTCCAAGTCTCCTTTTATACATACCTTAATTTAGCAATGTTTTTAACTCTGTTTATCTTTTATGTTTCTCTTTTAAGCATTAGCTTTCTTAATACAATTGAAATGTGGCCAGAGTCCTTGGGAAGCGTTTTGCTGATTGTGGTAAGGAAGTTTGGAGGGAAAGTCAGAAAAAGTCATGAAAATGCAGGAAAAGGAGCCTTCCTGATGGCTCAGTGATAGCGAATCCGCCTGCCAATGCAGGAGACATAAGTTCAATCCCTGATCTGAAAATATCCCACATGGCTTGGACCAACTAAGCCTGTGCTCTAGAGCCCAGGAGCCCCAACTACTGAGCCCACAACTACTGAAGCCTGCATGCCCTGTTGACTGTGTTCTGCAACAAGAGAAGCCACAGCAAATGAGAAACCTTCAAACTGCAACTAGAGAGTAGCCTCTACTCACTGCAACTAGAGAAAAGCCCACACAGCAACAGAGACCCAGCACAGCCAAAAATAAACAAAATCATTTTAAAAAGAAAATGCAGGAAGAACAACAGGGCATGTCTCACATTTCATCAAGTCCTAAAGATGCCATAGATTGACAAAGAGAAAACACTGTTAATTTTTAAGATATCCCAACTTCAGACATGTGAAAATGAAAAAAAAAACACAGATGTGTTACAAAATGGTTCTTTTTCAGAATTCAAGGGTTGTCCTAAGATTGATCCTTTACTGGTACCTGAACAAAGACCTATGGAAAATCTCAATAATTATATTCGATTGATAATTCCATCACAAATTTGGCAAAGAATCTAGGTTACAGATTAAATTCTTAAAATTCCTACCTAAAAAAAAACCAACAAAAAAAAAAACAGTAAAGGATGATGCTATCAAAGTGCTGTACTCAATATGTCAGCAAATCTGGAAGACCCAGCAGTGGTCACAGGACTGGAAAAGGTCATTCCTCATCCCAGTTACCAAGAAGGATAGTACTAAAGAAGGTTCTAACCATCAGACAATTGCAATCATCTCCCATGCTTGTAAGATCATGCTTAAAATCTTGCATGCTACGGCTTGGCAGGCTACAGTCCATGGGGTCGCAAAGAGTCAGACAAACTGAGTGACGAAGCACAAGCACATGGCTTCAGTATTACGTGAACCAAGAACTTGCAGACATCCAAACTGGGTTTAGAAAAGGCAGTAGAATCAGAGATCAAATTGCCAGCATTCGCTGGATCACAGAGAAAGCAAGGGAATTCTGGAAAAACATCTACCTCTGCTTCATCAACTACACTAAAGCCTTTGACTGTGTGAACCATAACAAACTGTGGAAAGTCTTAAAGAGATGGGAATACCAGACCATCTTACCCGTCTCCTGAGAAACCTGTATGCCAATCAAGAAGCAACAGTTAGAACCCTATATGGAACAACTGATTGGTTCATGATTGAGAGAGGAGTATGACAGGGATGTCTGCTGTCATCCTATTTATTTAACCTATATGCTGAGCACATCAAGAGAAATGCCGGGTTGGATGAATTACAAGCTGGAATCAAGATAGGCAGGAGAAACATCAACAACCTCAGATATGTGGATGATATCACTCTAATGGCAGAAAGCAAAGAGGAACTAAAGAGCTTCTTGATGAGGGTAAAGGAGGAAAGTGAAAGAGCCTGCTTAAAACAAAATGTTAAAAAACTAAGATCACGGCATCTGGCCCCATTACTTCATGGCAAATAGAAGCGGGGAAAGGTGGAAGTAATGACAGATTTCCTCTTATTGGGCTCTAAAATCACTGCAGATGGTGACTGCAGCCACGAAATCAGAAGACGATGGCTTCTCGGCAGCGATGACAAACCTAGACAGTGTGTTTAAAAGCAGAGACATTACTTCGCTGACAAAGGTCCGTTTAGTCAAGGCTATGGTCTTCCCAGTGGTCATGTATGGTTGTGAGAGCTGGACCGTAAAGAAGGCAGAATACCAAAGAACTGATGCCTTTGGACTGTAGTGCTGGAGAACACTACTGAGAGTCCCTTGGACAGCAAGGAGATACCAGTCAGTCTCAAGGCAAATCAACCCCTAATGCTCATTGGAAGGACTGATGCTGAAGCTGAAGCTTCAGTATTTTGGTCACCTGATGCACACTGCTGACTCATGGGAAAAGTCCCTGATGTTGGGAAAAAATGAAGGAAGAAGGAGAAAGGGGTGTCAAAGGATGAGATGGCTGGATGGTATCACCGATGCAATTGACATGAACTTGGGCAAACTTCAGGAGATGGTGAGGGACAGGGAGGCCTGGCATGCTGCAGCCCATGGAGTCACAAAGAGTCAGACAACTGGGCAACTGAACAACAGCAAGGGTAACTCTCATGAAGGGATACCATATAATAAGTTTTAGCAAAGATTCCTAAGAATGTGGGAACTAGTAGGGGCTTTTGAAATCATAAGGTCTGAATCATTTATTTTGTATATGAGGAAAACTGACTTCAAAGAGATTTAATAACTTAGCTGAAACCAAATATATTTAAAAGACTAGATCTGAATTTTTCCACTCATAAACAAGCTTTTCCCATCATTACTGCAAAATGACCCATATAACCTTACATTTGTACTCAAGATGTTTATTTCCAGAGCTTTGAACATCAGCAAGGATACATAGAACCTGTTTATGTTATAATGATCATCACAGTGTGGGTGTATGATTAATCGCTCAGTCCTGTCCAACTCTTTGCGACCCCATAGACTGTAGCACACCAGGCTCCTCTGTCCTGGGGATTCTCCAGGCATGAATACTGGAGTGGGTTGCCAAGCCTTCCTCCAGGGGAGCTTCCAACCAGGGATCGAACCCAGGTCTCACGCATTGCAGGCAGATTCTTTAACATCTGAGCCAGCAGGGAAGCCCAAGAATACTGGAATGGGTAGCCTATCCCTTCTGCAAAGGTTCTTTCTGACCCAAGAATCGAACCAGAGTCTCCTGCATTACAGGCGGATTCTTTGCCAGCTGAGCTACCAGGGAAGTCGGGATTCTCAAAGTAATTTCTATATATTCATTCCCATTTCCCAAGAAAGCTGAAGCAATGTGAAAGGTAACATATGGATGATCAGCCAAAGAACAAGTTTTGAAAAAAGAATGACAGAAATCAGGAAAAGACTAAGTTTTTCTGCCTCCTACTTCACAGCCTTAGGGGTAGATCCATGTGTTGCCCATGTGGGCTTCTGATAATATCTACCAGGACCTGATTCAGACATGTAAGTTCTTAGGGCAGAAAAAGGGTTTAAAGTGGTGATTCCCAATACTTTTAATTACAGCTTAGATAACATGTTCTCTTATCTCTTTCAGATGGAGAGTCTTTATCTAAGAAGAAGTCATTCTGAGCAGAAATTTTTGTCTTTGACTGCTAAATACTCTAAAAGGGACTCCACTGTACTAGGAAGACAGACACCAGTTCTAGCTAGCCAAAAAAACCTGCGGTATAATTGAAACGTTGCAGCAAAAGATCCAACCACTCAAAGGGAAAAAGATAACAAGCTTAAAAAGAAGAAACTGCTTTTAGAATGGAAGTTTTTGCCAAAGAAAAAAAGGCAATAATTGAGTAAGAGAAGAGAGTGTGCCAGGCAGCTGTGCCCCAGAGCATTTCCTCTTGCTGTTTAGTATAAATTAGGCAACCAAAGCAACTTAGAGGCCTTTGGGATGAAGCTTGGAAGACAGATCTTAAAAGGGTAATGTTAATGTGTTCACAGACCTGCTGGGGATCTGGAGCCAGGCACAGCCTTGCCCCTGCTGGCTCTCTGCTCTCCTACCCTACCATACCTGGTGGTATTTATTTTTCCAAGGACCGCAAGAGGAGGTCAAACCCGGACATGCTGAAAACAGAATGGTTCCAGGAATCTTGCTGAGAAGTCCAAAAATATCTACAATCCCACAGGCAATTTTATCTGCCCAGTCTTTTTTAATCAGGTCATCCTACTACTAACAGTGACTGGTAATGTTCCTTGGGCAGTGAACATAAACCTAAACTAACCCAGGATCAATGTACAGCTCATGTTGTACATTTTTATTAGCAGTCTAACTTTTCATCAGTTTGGCTTCATAGGCTCACCAAAATTTCTTTCAGGTTTCAGGTGTTTGGGCTTCTTTACAGGGCAAGCAAGTGCTCTGGAGCCTCACTTGTGACTCTCCTGTTACATCCAAGTTGCATAATCATGTTGTAAGTGAAAAGCAATGTTGTAATGAAATCTTTCTAGGACTTCCAGGAATAAACTTCCTTGGACGGGGTCCAAGATGAAATCACCTTACTCTGACTTCAAGGCTTATAGGAATTAGTTCAAGGTCCCAGTGTGAGTGTGTCACTCGGGGCATAGGACACGCTCCCTCAGAGTTCTCCGTCTTCACAGATGACACCTCTGTCTTCTTTACAATGAAAACCTTGGCATCTTTTTTGATTACCTCTTCCCATCACTCACATCCAACATCACCAAGAACTATCATGTGTTTCCTTGAAATATTTCTTCATATCTTCTTGTCCATTCTATTTGACTTTAATCCTGGGTCTCATCAGCTTAGTGCTTATATTTCTGTGGAAATCTACTAGCTGGCCTTTCTGATTCCAGTCTCTCCCTCCTTCATTCTGTCCTAAACTCAGTTTTCCAACTAACACATAGGAAAATATCTTTTTGCCTATTTTCCAGAGCAAAATCCAGCAAGGCTTGTATTTCATATTTTAACTGTATTTCTTATGCATCACCCAACATACAACAGACATCATTTTAAAAACAGCAAAGTGAAAAGTAGTTGTGTTAGGAAAGGAAAGGATAATTCATATGAAAACGCTTAATATATTCAGACACATTATATAAATGTAAAAAATTAAAGAAAAAATCTTTCAGAAACACTTGGGAAACATGTCTTACACATAATTTTGTGGTTCACTGCTTCTCAAAACAATAATGAATGCTCTGGAGGTTGGATCAAGATGGTGCCCTGAGAACACAAAGCTGTGACACTTCTGCCCTAAATCCTTAAAAGTGACAGAAAAAAATTTTAAAGTTCTGAAAGCAAAGAACAAAAACGATGAGGAATCCTTGAAAGAAAACAGATTCTGAAGAAATACTGGAGAAAATCACAGCCTAGAATGCATTTTGAAAGGAGCAGCTTTGAAAGTGGAAAGGGTCAGAGGCACCTTGAGTTCAGAGGCTTCAGGGGCAGGGAACAGGAAGCGTTCCGGTAGCAGCCGCTCTGGCGGTGGGCTTGGGCTCTGCCCTTGGGACAGCCAGACGGGCAGTGCTCCCTCTCTGACCTCTGTCTGGGCCAAGCAGGGGCTGCGGAGGTCTGTGCCCCGGCCTAGTACTCGGGATGCTGGGATTAGACAGGTGTAGTAACGACACAAGATGGGTGAGGTGGGGAGTGTCAAGCACAAGCAGAAACTGATGTGACATTCCTGGAAGACTCATCATCCTCTCAGGGAAGTCTTTGACTTCTCCAGGGCTAGTTGTGATCCATCCTTTCCTATGTTCATTCTATCTTCTGTGCATCTCCCCCAATATCAATTATTAATTGCATTATATTTGATAACAGGAGCCAAGCATAACTGTGTCGTTTTATGATTAAATTTCAGATCTATGAGAACATATCAGCTGTTATATTGCTATAAAAACAACTTGAAATGTTTTTCATTAGGTTTTCTTAGACTACAGTCTAAGAAAGTTTTGTTCTACATATAGGAACATGGCAAATAACACTAAGGAGAATACAGTTGGTATGAAACAAGCATTGATTTAAGGTAATGCTAATCATGTTGCCCAGTAAAATCCTAAATATCCCACAAGAATTTTTATTAGCAATGGGAAGCACAGTCCTCAAAATTATTCTTGTCTTGACATATGTAATAAATAATACATAGGCTATTATGCCATTCAAATACCAAGTTAAAAAAAGGAAATTAATTGAATGGTGCAAGTAGAACACTTACACATGATGATTTTCTTATTTACCTGTACAGAATAATGACTATATTTTTATATTCCCCTAAACAGTTAGGGAAATGGCTTATTTTTAATCAATTATGAGTATAATTTTAAAAGCATATATATTTTTATCAATAGAGATGCATTAAGTCATACTATACCAGAAAATAATGCACTAAGTGCAATTCTTTGTATAAAGCCTCTGTTTACAATGAATTCACTTGGAAATTATAAGGTTGGTGAGATGTCTTACATTTTGGACAGGAATTTAAACTCCCTGTGGATAGTCAAATTATTCATGCATGAAGCATATAAATGTCTCCAGGAGTTGGTAGGCTGATAGATGATGGGGCATGCTGGTACAGAAAACAGAATGTCACTGAAATATTTCCAAGGACAACACAGATCAGATAACAGGGAAGTCAGCTAAGTGTGCTCACCTTGCTATTAGCAACTATTTCATTATGCAAAAAGGAGGCTATCGCTCTCTCTGAGGCATGAAGGAGAACACAGTCAGGCTCCCAAGGAAGGTACGGTCCTTCTGAGGCAAGACCCCAGGGAGTAGCATTCTCTTACTCAAGGCAGCAATATTGAGAGAATGGAGGATGTATGACGGCCCAATTTTAAGAATGGACTTGTAAACAGCTGTCAATTTTCTAGAGAAGTAGGCTATCTGGACCATGCTGTATCTTTTCCACACATTTATAAATTAAAAGCCAGGAGAAAGAAAACATTATTCATTGATACATCAACTTTTATTTCCTAGTTCCTTGTACCAAACCCTGTGTCACATTCTGGGAATAGAGCAGGGAATCTGACAAACTGGGCTAAAGCCTGTAAAAGTCAATAGACATAAAACTACTCACCGCACAATTATATGTTTATTATTGTGACATATATAACAATGGAGAGAGTCAGGTATGAGCATGTTATATTTAATAATCAAGAGACAACCAATATAGTTCACTGCAGCCAACGCAGAGAAAGGTGACAATAGGTTTTCTAAGGCAATCAAAAGGGTGGATTGTTTGGGGCCTTAGAAGACATATTAAATATCTTAATATTGATTCCGAGAGCATATTTATTGAAAGCTTTTAGTCAAGGGATAATATGATCTTATTTGCAATTGCAAAAGATTACATTGGCTTCTGAGTGAAAACAAATTCAAGGAGGAAAGAATGAACCCTAAGGGACCAGTTAGAAGGCTGCAGTAATGTTCAGGTGGAAGTGGCTGTGGTTAGGTGCAGAATGAGTAGTAGAGACAGATAAAAGGAGAAAATGCAAGAAACAGTAAAAGTTAAAAACAAAGTGATTTGGTGATAGAGTAAATGTGGAGAGTGAAAGAGAGGTGATGATTTCCCAGTCTCTCTCTGCTAGCAGTGCCATTACACTGGGGGAAAATTAAGATATGAATTCAGCTTTATATGTGCTGTATGTGAGATATCAATAAAACACCCAAGTAGAGAGACTGAGGTGGGTATTTTGTTGTTGAATACACAGTCTTGAACATCAGAAAAGAGGTGTGTGCTGAAAGTGTACATTTGGAAATTGTCTCTTTCCAATGGTTGAAGATTTGAGTATATATGAGTTTGCTTGCACATAATATTAGGGGGAAAGGGAAGGAGAAAGGGAAGAAGAAGGAGAAGGGGAAGAGAAGGAGTAAGAGGATGGTCGAAGACAAAGCCTTATGGAACTCTTAACATCACAAGCTTGAGGGGAAGAGGATAGAACAATGAGTCTGAGAAATGGTAGCCAGAGAAGTAAGAGAGAAGTTATGAGAAGGCAGTGCCACTGAATCAAGGGGAAGTGAATATTTCAAGAAACAGCTGTAATTAATGTCAAATGGTAATGAGCAGTTGAAGACAAAGACCTTATTCCATTATCTGCTATTTCTGTCGAAGATGGTTCCCAAGCCTGACCAGCCAGCTGGTGCTGGCTTTCAGCTGGAAACTTAGTTGGAACTACCACGAGGGTCCTGAGTCCTTCCCCAGGTGGACCACTCCACGGGGACTGTCTGGGCCTCCCCACGCCCTGGCCACCAGCTCCATCATCAGGCGTTCGAAGACACAGAAGTCTCGTAAGCTCTGATCCCAGAAAACAGTACAGCGTCATCCCCACCATCATGTGCCGGCCAAGCAGTCATGCTGTTCACCATGATTCAGTGGCATGAGGCACAGACCACACTTACTGACGGAGGACTGTCAGAGAAATCATGACATCTTTTTAAAAAAAATTATTTATTTATTTTAATTGGAGGCTAATTACATTATTGTGGTGGTTTTGCCATACACTGACATGAATCAGCCGTGGGTGGACATGTGTCCTCATCCTGAACCCCCCTCCCGCCTCCCTCCCCACCCCATCCCTCAGGGTCATCCCAGGGCACCAGCCCTGAGCACCCTGTCTCATGCATCGAACCTGGACTGGCGATCTGTTTCACATATGATAATAGACATGTTTCAATGCTATTCTTTCAAACCATCCCACCCTCGCCTTCTCCCACGGAGTCCAAAAGTCTATTCTTTACATCTGTGTCCCTTTTGCTGCATCAGAGAAATCATGACATCTTTAATCTACCACAGACCCCAATATTCGATGTGTATAATCCTAATCATTGTAACACGTTTTTTTTTAAAGCAGAAAAAATTGGAAATAACCTAAACATCCATCACTAGAGTTAAATAAATTTAAATTATCTTAAGTAAATTAGTTTAAAGTTATAAAATTAAATACTATGCACCCATTAAAAACAATGGGGATATTTTAAATATGATATTATAAAAATATTATCATGAGATATTTTGAGTAAAAAAAAGCAAAGGTTAGTATGTGTGTAGTATGGTACCACCTGTTTGAAAGGAGGAAAATAAAATGCATTTGTATTTGCTTGTATTTGCATGAAACAGGTATGGAATATGCATTCTCGTTGGGGTGATATCATATCACCACTGAAGGGGTAAAAATTGGTTCTTGTGTGGGAGGAATCTTAATATTTTTATGTAAGGAGCACAGTTATATGTAGAGTATGAAAACAGATACACAATATACCTGTGTATTCAAATTAGAGGAGGAGCCAATAATCAGGAAGAAATGTCTTCAAAGCCTCCTTAGCAGAGTGGTGATGGAAAAAGGCTTGCAGAAAAAAAGGATGAGAAACATCCTTTCCAGAAGGATGTAAAGAAATGAGTCCAGACGGTTGTCTGAGAGAGCAGAAATGAGTTACTGGGGAAAGGAAGTGATAAGAATAAGCATGTTCAGTGTGTTCTGTTTATATTTTTAGTGTTAGAATCATGGGACGATAGTATCTATCTAAATTTAAACTAAAAAACTGTTGTGTGAAAATTGTATAAATCTTAATTATGCTGAATTGGTTAAAAAAAGATACAAGCTTGTGGTTATAAGAAAAATAAATACTAGTTATGTAGTATACACATGATGACTATAGTTAATACTCCCCTATGCTGTATATGAAAATTAAGTGAATAAATCTTAAGAGTCCTCATTACAAGGAAGAAAATACTTTTTTGTATCTATGTGAGATGATGAATGTTCACTAGATTTATTGTGAACATGTAATCATTTCATGATGTATATAAGTGAAAGCATTATGCTGTGTACCTTAAACCTATACAGTGATATATGTCAATTTTATCCTAATATAACTGGAAGAAAAAAATTGAAAAGTTTATCAATCTCATTTAATCATATAGTATTACTAAATAGAAGCTCTTTCAGCAAATATTACCGTATATATAAACCATACACTTTTAAAGGACTAGTCTGGACAAGAAATTAATAATTTCATCTAGTTATCTTGACTATTCAAGAGAAGCTCATAAAGTGACATTTTAAACAAAACATTAAAAGTCAATTATTACTATATATTCAAGGTAAACAGTTCTGAAAGACAGGTTGTGTGTGCTTCATTCTAAAGGGACAGAGAACATGATCCCCTCCTCAGGGTGTGAAGGATCACTGGAGTTCTCTCAGTGTTAAGATGTTTCCTCCTTCACACTCCAGGATAGAAGAAGCAGCTATAAGGCTCAGAGAAGTAGAGGCAATGTGAGCAATTAAAGTCCTTAGCAATACTGTAAAGCAACTATACTCCAACAGAAATTAATTTTTAAAAAGTCCTCAAGCAACAGCCAAATATACAAAACAAAACAAAAAAAATTTTTTTACATGTACTAACATGGCCCAACTTACACTGCAAAAGAATGTAGCCATGCTAAACTCTTGGCAATCTTCTTCTAGTTGGGAACACCCATATGGAAAGCTAACCAAATAGATAACTTCCTTGTAATCTCTCTCCTTTAACATTGAAAATCTACAGTAAGGTTGTAGCTCTTAACTGCTGAAGTCACCAGGGGAAGAGCAGCATTAAACCCCGCCCTGGTACGTGAAAGACAGCATGCAGCCCTGGGAGCTGGACCATGTCCTCGTGAGGGAATCAGACTCACCCAGTGTTCCAAGCAGCAGCTATGTTGCCGCTATGACCAATACTGGGCAGCCTGGAAGGATAAAGAGGAGACGTGGGAGGAATAAGTAGTTATGGCTTTGGCTAATACTACTAGCCTTGCAAAACAGTGGCTATTTCATCATTAAGTTCCTATATCCTCCCAATGACACCAACTGATACCGGGAAAGCTGACTTAACTGCATAGGCATTCCACAGAGACTTCATGGACAAAGCACTGAAAATAACTTAAAAAGTCCACTTAGACCATTCATCATTTCCCAAATTTACCCTCACATCATATCAAGTGCAACTCTGATCACAAATGCCCTTTAGAAAAGTGTGTGACTACACATGGTATAACCTAAACCATAAGTTCTGTTCAACAGTGTATAAAAGCTAAGGTCCCAAGTCACCAGGTGATATGCACTCACTCCCTGTCAACTTTGGATGCTCTCCATTGCCTTGAAATGTAGCTCCCTTGTATGTTTCTCTATGGACACTGAGATAGCAGTTGTTAGAAAGAGAATACTGGTTAATTCTTTTTTTGTTTTTTTTTTACTGTTTTCTGTCAAACCTCAACATGAATCAGCCATAGGTATACATATATCCCCTCCCTTTTGAACCGCCCCCTATTTCCCTCCCCATCCCACCCCTCTCGGTTGGTACAGAGCCCCTGAGCTTCCCGAGCCATACAGCAAATTCCCGTTGGCTGTCTGTTTTACATATGGTAATGTAAGCTTCCATGTTACTCTTTTCATACATCTTACCCTCTCCTTCCCCCCTTCCCCATGTCCATAAGTCTATTCTCTATGTCTGTTTCTCTATTGCTGCCCTCTTCAGTACCATTTTTCTACCATTTTTCTAGATTCCATATATCTGCATCAGAACACGGTATTTATCTTTCTCTTTCTGACTCACTTCACTCTGTATAATAGGTTCTAGGTTCATCCACCTCGTTAGAACTGACTCAAAGGTGTTCCTTTTTATGGCTGACTAATATTCCATTGCGTATATATTCCCAAACTTCTTTATCCATTCATCTGTCGATGGACATCTCGGTTGTTTCCATGTTCTAGCTAGCTATAATGAACAATGAAAAAAGGGATACATGTGTCTCTTTCAATTTTGGTTTCCTCGGGATATATGCCTAGTAGTGGAATTACTGGGTCGTATGATGGTTTTATTCCTAGTTTTTTAAGGAATCTCCATGCCATCTTCCATAGTGGCTATATCAATTTACATCCTCACCAACAGTGCAAGAGTGTTCCCTTTTCTCCTCATCCTCTCCAGCATTTATTGTTTGTAGACTTTTAATGATGGCCATTCTGACCAGTGTGAGGTGATATCTCATTGTAGTTTTGATTTGCATTTCTCTCATAATGAGCGGTGTTGAGCATCTTTTCATGTGTTTGTTAGCCATCTGTCATCTTCAGAGAAATGCCTGTTTAGGTCTGTTTCCCACTTTCTGATTGGGTTGTTTGTTTTTCTGGTATTGAATTGTATGAGTTGCTTGTATATTTTGGAAATTAATCTTTTGTCAGTTGTTTCATTTGCTATTATTTTCTCCCATTCTGAGGGTTGCCTTTTCACCTTGCTTATAGTTTCCTTTGCTGTGCAAAAGCTTTTACGTTTAATCAGGTCCCACTTGTTTACTTTCATTTTTATTGCCATTACTCTAGGAGGTGGGTTATAGAGGATCTTGCTTTGATTTATGTCATCAAGTGTTTGGCCTATGTCTTCCTGTAAGAGTTTTATAGTTTCTGGTCTTACATTTAGGTCTTTAATCCATTTTGAGTTTATCTTTGTGTATGGTGTTAGGACGTGTTCTAATTTCATTCTTCATAGCTGTCCAGTTCTCCCAGCACCACTTATTGAAGAGGCTGTCTTTGCCCCATTGTATATTCTTGCCTCTTTTGTCAAAAATAAGGTACTCATAGGTGTATGGGTTTATGTCTGGGCTTCCTATCTTGTTCCATTGGTCTATATTTCTGTTTTTGTGCCAGTACCATAGTGTCTTGATGACTGTAGCTTTGTAGTATAATCTGAAGTCAGGAAGGTTGATTCCTCCAGCTTCATTCTTCTTTCTCAAGACTGCTTTGGCTATTTGGGGTCTTTTGTGTTTCCATAAGAATTATGAAATTTTTTGTTCTAGTTCTGTGAAAAATGCCATTGGTAATTTGATAAGGATCACATTAAATCTGTAAATTGTGTTTGGTAGTAAAGACATTTTCACAATATGGATTCTTCCTACCCAGGAACATGGAATGTCTCTCTCTCTGTTTATGCCATCTTTGATTTCTTTCATTAGTGTCTTATAATTTTCTGTGTACAGTTCTTTTGTCTCCTTAGGTAAGTTTATTCCTAGATATTTAATTCTTTTTGTTGCCATGGTGAATGGGATTGATTCCTTAATTTCTCTTCTGATTTTTCATTGTTAGTATATAGAAATGCAAGTGATTTCTGTGTATGACTTTGTATCCTGCAACTTCGCTAATTTCACTGATTAAGTCTAGTAATTTTCTGATACTATCTTTAGGGTTTTCTGTGTACAGTATCATGTCATCTGCAAACAGTGAGAGCTTTACTTCTTTTCTGATCTGGATTCCTTTTATTTCTTTTTCTTCTCTGATTGCTGTAGCTAGGACTTCCAGAACTATGTTGAATAATAGTGGTGAAAGTGGACACCCTTGTCTTGTTCCTGATCTTAGGGGGAATGCTTTCACTTTTTCACCATTGAGAATAATGTTTGCTGTAGGCTTATCATATATGGCCTTTACTCTGTTGAAGTAGATTCCTTCTATCCCCATTTTTTGAAGAGTTTTAATCATAAATGGGTGCTGAATTTTGTCAAAGGCTTTTTCTGCATCTATTGAGATCATCATATGGTTTTTATCTTTCAATTTGATAATATGGTGTATCCCACTGATATATTTGCATATATTGAAGAATCCTTGCATCCCTGGAATAAACCCAACTTGATCATGGTGTATGAGCTTTTTGATGCATTGCTGAATTCTGTTTGCTAAAATTTTGTTGAGGATTTTTGCATCTATTTTCATCAGTGATATTGGCCTGTCATTTTCTTTTTCTGTCTTGTTGTCTTTGTTTGATTTTAGTGTCAGGGTGATGGTGGCCTCATAGAATGAATTTGGCAGTATCCCTTCCTCTGCAATTTTTTGAAAGAGTTTTAAAAGGATAGGCATTAGCTCTGCTCTAATTGTTTGATAGAATTCTCCTGTGAAGTCTTCTGATCCTGGGCTTTTGTTTTTTGGGAGCTTTTGATCACAGCTTCAATTTCGGTGCTTGTAATTAGGTTGTTTATAATTTCTATTTCTTCCTGTCTTGGAAGATTGAATTTTTCCAAGAATCTGTCCATTTCTTCCAGGTTATATATTTTGTTGCCATATAGTTGTTCATAGTAGTCTCTTACAATCCTTTGTATTTCTGCATTGTCTGTTGCAACCTCTCCTTTTTCATTTCTAATTTTGTTGATTTGATTCTTCTCTCTTTTTTTTTCTTGATGAGTCTGGTTTGTCAATATTGTTTATCTTCTCAAAGAACCAGCTTTTAGTTTTATTAAACTTTACTATTGTTCCTTTCATTTCTTTTTCATTTATTTCTGCTCGGATCTTTATGATTTCTTTCCTTCTACTAACTTTTTTTTTTGGGGGGGGGTGTTGTTCTTTTTCCAGTTGTTTTAGGTGTAAAGTTAGGTTGTATATTTGCTGTTTTTCTTGTTTCTTGAGGTAGGATTGTATTGCTACAAACTTCCCTCTTAGAACTGCTTTAGCTGCATCCCATAGGTTTTGAGTTGTCCTGTTTTCACTGGCATTTGTTTCTAGGATTTTTTTAATTCCCCTTTTGATTTCTTTAGTAACCTGGTGGTTATTTAGAAATGTGTTGCTTAATCTCCCTGTGTTTGTGTTTCTTACAGTTTTTTCTTGTAATTGATATCTAGTCTCATAGCACTGTGGTCAGAGAAGATGCTTGCTATGATCTCAATTTTCTTAAATTTACTGAGGTTTGATTTGTAACCCAGGATGTGGTCTATCCTGAAGAATGTTTCATGTGCACTTGAGAAGAAGGTATATTCTTCTGCATTTGGATGGAATGTCCTGAAGATATCAATGAGGTCCATCTCATCTAATGTATCATTTAAGACTTGTGTTTCCTTATTAATTTTCTGTTTTGATGATGTGTCCATTGGTGTGAGTGGGGTGTTAAAGTCTCCTACTATTATTGTGTTACTGTCAATTTCTCCTTTTTTGTCTGTTAGTGTTTGTCTTATGTATTGAGGTGCTCCTATGTTGGGTGCATAGATATTTACAATTGTTATGTCTTCCTCTTGGACTGATCCCTTGATCATTATGTGGTGTCCTTCCTTATCTCTTGTAATCATTTTTATTTTAAGGTATATTTTGTCTGATGTGAGGATTGCTACTCCAGCTTTCTTTTGCTTCTCATTTGCATGGAATATATTTTTCCACCCTCTCACTTTCAATCTATATGTGTCTTGAGGTCTGAAGTGGATTTCTTTTAGACAGCATATATATGGGTCTTGTTTTTGCATCCATTCAGCCAGTCTGTGTCTTTTGGTTGGAGCATTTAATCAATTTACACTTTAAGTAATTATTGAGATATATATAGTCCTATTGCCATTTTCTTAATTGTTTGGGGTTGATTTTGTAGATCTTTTTTCTTCTCTTGTATTTCTTGACTATATAAGTCCCTTTAACATTTGTTGTAAAGCTGGTTAGGTGGTACTGAATTCTCTTAACTTTTGCTTGTCTGAAAAGCTCTTTATTTCTTCATCAATTTTGAATGAGATCCTTGCCGGGTACAGCAATCTTGGTTGTAGATTTTTCCCTTTCAGTACTTTAAATATATCCTGCCATTCCCTTCTGGCCTGCAGAGTTTCTGCTGAAAGATCAGCTGTTAAGCGGATGGGGTTTCCCTTGTGTGTTACTTGTTGCTTCTCCCTTGCTGCTTTTAATATTCTTTGTGTTTAGTCTTTGTTAGTTTGATTAGTATGTGTCTTGGTGTGTTTCTCCTTGGGTTTATCCTGTATGGGACTCTTTGTGCCTCTGGGACTTGATTGGCTATTTGCTTTTCCACGTTGGGGAAATTTTCAACTATAATCTCTTCAAAAATTTTCTCATACCCTTTCTTTTTCTCTTCTTCTTCTGGGACCCCTATAATTTGAATGTTGGTGCATTTGATATGGTACCAGAGATCTCTGAGGCTATCCTAGCTCTTTTCATTCTTTTTATTTTATTCTGCTCTTCAGAAGTTTTTTCCACCATTTTATCTTCCAGCTCACTGATTTGTTCTTCTGCTTCAGATATTCTTATTGATTCCTTCTAGAGTATTTTTAATTTCCGTAATCCTGTTGTTTGTCTCTGTATGCTTATTCTTTAATTCTTCTAGATCTTTGTTAATTGATTCTTGCATTTTCTCCATTTTGTTTTCAAAGTTTTTATCATCTTTACTCTCATTATTCTGAATTCTTTTTCAGGTAGTTTGCTTATTTCCTCTTCCTGTATTTGGACTTCTGTGTTTCTAGTTTGTTCCCTCATTTGTGCAGTATTTCTCTGCCTTTTCATCATTTTTTTTTAAGTTACTATTTTTGAGGTCTCCTTTTCTCAGGCTTCAGGGAAAGTTGAAGTCCTTCCTTGAAGAAGGTTGAATTCTTTCTTCCTTTTGGTTTCTGCCCTGCTAATGTTGGTCCAGAGGTTTGTGTGAGCTTCATAGAGGGTGAGATTTGTGCTGAGTTTTTGGTTTTTTGTTTTTCCTCTGATGGGCAAGGCTAAGTAAGGTGGTAACCCTGTCTGCTGATGATTGGATTTGTATTTTTGTTGCTGGGTCTTGTATTCAAGTGGTTTCCTTTCTGTGAGGTCTCACTATTTGATACTCCCTAGGGTTAGTTCTCTGGTAGTTGAGGGTCTTGGAATCAGTGCTCCCATTCCAAAGGCTCAGAGCTTGATCTCTATTAAGAAGCAGTGGGCAAGAATCTAAATGTGGAGCTATGTCTGTCCACACTTGACTCTAGCCCAGTGGTTACTGGTTAATTCTTTTTTTAATTAATTTTTAATTAGAGGATAATTGCTTTACAATGTTGTGTTGGTTTCTGCCATACATCAACATGAATCAGCCACATGTTCCCTCCCTCTTGAATCTTCCTTCCACACCCCACCCCACCTGATCCCAGTAGACTGTCACAGAGCACCAAGTTGGTTAATTCTCATTAATTTAAAGGCTTAGCTCTGGTTGCTACAACAAAATACCATACAATGGGTGGCTTAAAAACAAAAATTTATCTCCTCCCAGTGTGGAGGCTGGAAGTCTGAGATCAGTATGCCAGCATAGTTAAGTTCTGGTGAGGGCTCTATTCCCGGTTTAAGAATGGCCACTCTGTTGCTATTTGCTCATGTGGCCTTTTCTCAGCACATGCATGGGGGTGGGGAGAGACAGAGAGAGAGGGAGAGAATCTTTTCCTTTTTAAAAGTCCACCAACTCTATTGGATCAGGTCTCCACCTTTATGACCTCATTTAACCTTAATTAGCTCCTAAAGGTATTATTTCCAAATACAGTCACATTAGCGGTTAAAGCTTCAACTTATGAATTTGGCGGGGAAGGGGGTCACAGTTCAGTTCACAGCATCTATAAACATAGATCAGAAATGTTTAAATATCTACAAGAAAAATTTAGGTTGAATAGTAGAGTGAAGTGAAAGTCGTTCAGTTGTATCTGACTCTTTGCGACCCCATGGACTATACAGTTCCATGGAGTTCTCCAGGCCAGAATACTGGAGTAGACAGCCTTTCCCTTCTCCAGGGGGTCTTCCCAAGCCAGGGATCAAACCCAGGTCTCCTGCATTGCAGGCTGATTCTTTACCAGCTGAGCCACAAGGGAAGCCCAAGAATACTGGAGTGGGTAGCCTATCCCTTCTCCAGTGGATCTTCCTGACCCACTCAGGAGTTGAATTGGGTCTCCTGCACTGCAGGCGGATTCTTCACCAGCTGAGCTGTCAGAGAAGTCCACAAGGGGACCGGTTTCCTCCCAGCATCAAACCCAGGATCTTCTGTGTGTCAGGCAAACGTGGTAACCACTACACTATGGAAACCACACATATATTAGAGAGGCTGAATATTAGAGAGGTTAAGAATTATATAAGAGCTTAAGAAATGGAGCTATCTACTCAGAAAATAAAATAAGAAAACACAGCATCCTTACCTGACACTGCAAACCTCTCTAATGATAATGATGCATCTTGGCCCTGTGGCAATGACATTTTTGCTTAAATTGAAGCAAAATTCACATAACAAAATTCTTTAGTTAAAGCATTTCAAAGTGTAAAATTCAGTGACTTCCAGTACATTTACCATGTTGTACAAACATCACATCTATCTAGTTTCAGAACATTTTTATCACCCAGAAAAGAAACCCTGTACCTGTTAAGTGGTGATTCTCCATTGCTCTTAACCCAAGTCCCTAAAGTTCAGAAAAGAAAGTTACAGAGGTTTATTTATTCTTTCCATTGAGGAACAAAAAGGCACTATTTTAAAAACCACTGGTACCATAAACTCAGAGAGAATTTAACTTAGAGAGCTGAGTCTTTGTCTTATTTTGTTGTGAGAAGGACAGCTTCATAGAAACATGGAGTCAGAGATCATGCAGAGGGTTTCTGTTCCCAGAGCATCTTTAAATGCATAACACCAAATAACTAAAAAAAAAAAAGTTATGGATATCATGTCCTCATACACCCTCCTCAACAAAAGAAAAACAGATTTTTGTTGAAATATGTTTAAGAAATTCTAAATTCAACTGTTAACAGATTTCTTTGCCAAGCAGAGAGGATGGATAGAGCACCAACGGGGAAGTTTTGCTTTTTGTTTTAATTATCAGTGTAGAATACCAGTTGCAACCTGGTGGTTTTGTCACAACAAATGGACCAAAATCACAGATGGATTTTATTTTTTAAAGAAATTGAGCCAATAATGTAGTGTCTGTAAATTTTACACAAAAGTATAGATTTCTAGCTTTGCTTAAAAAATACTAGGTTAAGTGGCAACTCTGGGCTCTTATAGATGAGACTAGAGACAATTGCTGGTTTTGAGAGGATCATGCATAACCAGGTTTACTAGAGCCCTCATCTAGTCCATTTCTATCGTGTGTTAGCTGCTTGGCCCCTGATGACACTTGAATTTGCTTTTCCTATTGTATGACAGCCTCTGAAGAGAGATTACGGAGGCATATTCTTATAATCATACTTCAAGCACAAAGCCATCTTAAACTTGAAGTATCATCCAACTTTTTACCACAGTTTTGAATTCATGATGGTTATTATCCCTATAGATCTAGCAACTTGAATGAAAAGTACAAAATATTTGAGTGGCAGACCAATGAATAAACTGGGCTTTTTTGAAAGATACACAAAAATTTCTGTTTAAGGGGCAAATAGTTATGGCACACTGGGTCTCAGCATAGGTATATGTAATTCACTTAGACTCTAATAAATATGTGGGAGCTGTGAGGTGGGAATAATTTAAGCAATAGCAAATAGTTTACAAAAAATATTGCATATTTTCAATATGCAAATATATGTATATATATCTCTCACATAGATAGAATTATAGATATACACAGAGCTGTATATCTCTGTGTATACACAGATATATACACAGTATAGATATACACAGATATATACATAGATATATATGAATATGTATATACACAGATATATAGTTATAGAATCTCCATGCTCATACTAGTTAAGGAAAAGAGATTATTTACCAGCATCAGAGAAAGCAAGGGAAGCATGGAGGTTTACCCAAAATTACACATCTGCTCAAAAAGCAATAACTAGAATTTCCTTAAATTCCATTTGTTGACATGCTGCTTGAAACTATACTGAAGTTATTTCAAACATACATATTTCTACCATTTAAATACAAAATCAAGGACTTTTCCAAAATTATTTTATGTTTCATTTCTCCTCCAAAATCCAGTAATATAACTGCTGTTAAATTACTCACTGTCAATCAAGTTTTAACTAAATATCCCAAGTCTTACGAGCGGTTTCACGCGCTCTTGTACTTGTTTTATAGTCATACTGTTCTTGGTGTTAAATAGGGTAATACATGTGATCCAGTACAATATCATGGCTAAAAGCTCAGGCTTTAAAGTCAGAGAGACCTGGGTTAAAATGCTCATGTGGAAAAGATGAACAAATAGTCATGAGGATTCTTCTCAGGAATAACAGTGGATTTGGGGGGAAGGGATACGCTTTGAGAAATGCTAAGGAAAAAAGAGTGAGATCCTAAGTGCATGCTCAAGAAAAACAGAAGCAGAAGACAAGAAGAACAACTTTATTTCCTGCTAGAAAGAGTGAGTAAAAATAGGGAGAACCAGCTTAAAGTTGACCAGATGCAAAACGTGTTTTCTGGGAGTGAATTTCTTAATAGAGAAATATGTATGTCCAGCTGAACTTGATATCGAGCAAAAGAGACAGAACATTATAACTTCTAAGATTTAAACTTCTTTGGCATAGACTCTGCAATATTGTATATATGCCAATTAGTCTAAATTTCAACTCCAGAGGCAGACTATTGACCTTAATGCACCATGAATTAGTGGTCTAATCTGAGGCTTTTTAGTATGACATCAATAATTAGCACATCAAAAATAGCTTTTGTTGGGTGAAATTAAAGGCTTTATTTGCACAATACATTTTTGAAAATGGAAATCAGTGGTAAAATTAAAAGGTCTTCATTATATATCAGTTGCTTGAAACATTGCATAAATAAGGACTGTGGATTGAATTGTGTTCTCTAAAAAGATACGTTGACATCTTAACCCCCAGAATCTTGGAATGTGGCCTTAACTGGAAATAGGGTTGGTGAAGATGTAAGCTAAGATAAAGTCATGCTGGAGTAAGGTGGGCCATTTCCAAAATAACTGGTGTTCTTATAAAAAGAGGAGAGAGATGTACACAAGAAGGCTGCCATGTGAGGGTGAAGGCAAAGATTGGAGTTATATAGCTGCAAGTCAAGGAATGTCAAGGATCAAAAACCAGAAGCTAGAAAGCAGCAAGGAAGAATTCTACCCAGAGCCTCACAGAGAGCATGGCCCTGGTGACATCTTGATTTTCAAATTCTAGTCTCCAGAACAATGAGAGAATAACTTTTTTGCTGATTTAAGACATCTAGTTTGTGGTACTTTATCACTTTGAAACTAATACAAAAAGACATAAGATTTTGGAGAGGATCATACACTGTACCCATTAGGGATGGCACTCATATCCATCAGGGTTCTTGAAAGAAACAAAACTAATAGGCTGTGTGTGTGTGTGTGTGTGTGTGTGTGTGTGTGTGTGAAAAGAAATTTATTATAAGGGATTGCCATTCAGTCACTCAATCATGTCTGGCTCTTTGCAACCCCATGGGCTGCAGCATGCCAGGCTTCCCTGTCCTTCACTATCTCCCCAAGCTTGGTCAAACTCATGTCCATCAAGCTGGTGATGCCATCCAACCATCTTGTCCTCTGGCATCTCCTTCTCCTCCTGCCCTCAATCTTCCCTAGCATCAGTGTCTTTTTCAATGAGCCGGCTCTTCACATCAGGTAGCCAAAGTATTGGAGCTTCAGCTTCAGCATCAGTCCTTTTAATGAATATTCAGCATTGATTTCCTTTAGGATTGACTGGTTTGATCTCCTTGCAGTCCAAGGGACTGTGAAGATTCTTTTCCAACAACAATTTGAAAGCATCAATTCTTTGGTGCTCAATCTTCCTTATGGTCCAACTCTCACATTATGACTACTGGAAAAACCATAACTTTGACTATATGAACCTTGGTTGCTTTCTAATACACTCTCTAAGTATGTTATAGCTTTTCTTCCAAGGAGCAAGTGTCTTTTAATTTCATGGCTACAGTCAGCATCTGCAGTGATTTTGGAGCACAAGAAAATAAAGTATGTTACTGTTTCCATTGTTACCCATCAATTTGCCATGAAGTGATGGGACTAGTAAAGTAATGCTCAAAATTCTCCAAGCCAGGCTTCAGCAATACATGAACCGTGAACTTTCAGATGTTCAAGCTGGTTTTAGAAAAGGCAGAGGAACCAGAGATCAAATTACCAACATCCGCTGGATCATCGAAAAAGCTGAATCATCCAGAAAATCATCTCTTTCTGCTTTATTGACTATGCCAAAGCCTTTGACTGTGTGGATCACAATAAACTGTGGAAAATTCTGAAGGAGATGGGAATACCAGACCACCTGACCTGCCTCCTGAGAAATCTGTATGTAGATCAGGAAGCAACAGTTAGAACTGGACGTAGAACAACAGACTGGTTCCAAATAGGAAAAGGAGTCCATCAAGGCTGTATATTGTCACCCTGCTTATTTAACTTCTATGCAGAGTACATCATGAGAAACGCTGGGCTGGAGGAAGCACAGCTGGGATCAAGATTGCTGGGAGAAATATCAATAACCTCAGATATGCAGATAGCACCACCCTTATGGCAGAAAGTGAAGAAGAACTAAAGAGCCTCTTGATGAAAGTGAAAGAGGAGAGTGAAAAAGTTGGCTTAAAGCTTAACATTCAGAAAACTAAGATCGTGGCATCTTGTCCCATCACTTCATGGCAAATAGATGTAGAAACCGTGACAGATTTTATTTTCTTGGGCTCCAAAATCACTGCAGATGGTAATTGCAGCCATGAAATTAAAAGACACTTACTCCTTGGAAGGAAAGTTATGACCAACCTAGACAGCATATTAAAAAGCAGAGACATTACTTTGTCAACAAAGGTCCGTCTGGTCAAGGCTATGGTTTTTCCAGTGGTCATGTATGGATGTGAGAGTTGGACTGTAAAGAAAGCTGAGTGCCGAAAAATTGATGCTTTTGAACTGTGGTGTTGGAGAAGACTCTTGAGAGTCCCTTGGACTGCAAGGAGATCCAACCAGTGCATCTTAAAGGAAATCAGTCCTGGGTGTTCATTGGAAGGTCTGATGTTGAAGCTGAAACTCCAATACTTTGGCCACCTGATGTGAAGAGCTGACTCATTTGAAAAGACCCTGATGCTGGGAAAGATTGAGGGCAGGAAAAGAAGGGGACGACAGAGGATGAGATGGTTGGATGGCATCACGAATTCAATGGACATGAGTTTGGGTGGGCTCCGGAAGTTGGCGTTGGACAGGGAGGCCTGGCGTGCTGCATCTTATTGGACAAAGAGTCAGACACAACTGAGTGACTGAACTGAACTGAGCTGATGGGACTGGATGCCATGATCTTTGCTTTTTGAGTGTTGAATTTTAAGCCAGCCTTTTCACTCTCCTCTTTCACCTTCATCAAAAGATTCTTTAGTTCCTCTTTGCTTTCTGCCATAAGGGTGATGTCATCTGCATATCTGAGGTTATTGATATTTCTCCCGGCAAACTTGACTCCAGCTTGTGCTTCATCCAGCCCAGTGTTTCTCATGATGTATTCTGTATATAAGTTGAATGAGCAGGGTGACAATATACAGCCTTGACGTACTCCTTTCCCAATTTTGAACCAGTCCATTCGTCCATGTTCAGATGTAACTGTTTCTTGACCTGCATACAGGTTTTGCAGGAGGCAGGTAAGGTGATCTAGTATTCCCATCTCTTTAAGAATTTTCCACAGTTTGTTGGGATTATAAAGGGGAGACTCATATGATTGTGGAGTCTGGCAAGTTCCAAGATCTGCAAGGTGAGTCAGCAAGTTGGAGGTCCCAGAGAATCAATGTACAGTTCCAGTCCAAAGGTCAGCCAACTTGAGATACAGGAAAAGCCAGTGTTTTCCTTCTAGCCCAGAGGGAGAAAAAAAAATGACTTCAGCTTTGAACTGGCTTCCCTGACAGCTCAGCTGGTAAAGAATTCACCTGCAATGCAGGAGACCCCGGTTTGATTCCTGGGTTGGGAAGATCCACTGGAGAAGGGATAGGCTACCCACTCCAGTATTCTTGGGCTTCCCTTGCACCTCAGCTGGTAAAGAATCTGCCTGCAATGAGGGAGACATGGGTTCAATCCCTGGGTTGGGAAGACCCCCTGGAGAAGGAAAGTCTACCCACTCCAGTATTCTGGCCTGGAGATTTCCATGGACTGCCCATGGACTGGAGATTGCCCATGGGGTCGCAAACAGTTGGACATGATTGAGCGACTTCCAATTTCGTTTTTCAGCTTTAAACATGGTCAGGCTGGAAGAATTATCTCTTACTCTTGGAAGAGTGAACCTACACAGGCTTTCAAATGGTTAGATAACGATGACTCCACATTGTAGAGGGGGGTGGGATTTCACTCATTGTACCAGTTTAAATGTTAAACTCATCCAAAAATAGCCTCACAGAAACACCCAGAATAATATTTAACCAAATAGCTGGGCCCCTCGTAGCCCAGTAAGGATGTTGACAGATGAAAGTAACCATCACAACATCCATGCTTTAACCTCTAAGAAGTTGTGTGTTCTACCATTAGTTTAAGAGGACTGATAGTTGCTTGCGCTACCTCCAAAGGTAACAGAATCTTGTCTCTGGAATGTAGTTACATCTGCTTGAGCAAACCTTTTGTACAAGGTGGGTTGGAGCATCTAAAGGATAAAACATTGGAACTTGCTCATCCATATTTGTATGAATTATGTTGGCCCTGCATGCTAGTGAATATTTATTTAATAAATGCTTGTACTTATGGCAGAATTTGAAGTGAGATTTCGTTTAATTTATATAGGATGGCAAGTTTCAAAAGGAAGTAGTTAAACCTCACGATTCTCAAATTTCTTATGCTTTCCATTAGCTATTGAAAAGAATGTGAAAGTCGTACTTCACCAAATTTCTGGGAAGGGCTTCAGATTTTCACAAGCTGAGAAACTGTCCGCATTCCAGTCATTCTTATTTGAAACAGAGGAATAAAGCATTCCCAGTTGATATCTAGGTCATATCATTTATTAAATGGCAATCTGACACTGAGCTAGTAACCTTTCCAAGTCTTGGTTTAGTCACCTGCAAACTGGGGAAAACAGTGGTACCTACCTCAACTGCTACTGTGAAAGTTAGATATCATAATTCAGGTAATATATTTCATAATGCTTGACACATTTTAAGTACTCATTAAAAGTTGTCAATAGGCTTCCCTGGTGGCTCAGACTATTAAGAATCCACCTGCAATGCAGGAAACCTGGGTTCAATCCCTGGGTTGGGAAGATCCCCTGGAGGGGGCTTGGCAACCCACTCCAGTATTCTTGCCTGAAGAATCCCCAGAGGAGCCTGGTGGGCTACAGTCCATGGGGCTGCAAAGCGTCAGACACAGCTGAGTAACTAAACACAGCACAGCACAAAGGTTGTTATTATTATTTTTATTTTTATTATTTTATTATTATTTTTAATCTTATTTTTATTTTTAATTTTATTTTTATTATTATTTTTAATCTTAAATGTTGTTTGACAAGCCAGAAAAATAACTGAGGACAGCAAATGGGTGTGATCATAAAATGAACAGAAGGAACAGGAATATCTTAATTTTCTATCACTACTGTAACAAATCACCACAAATTTGGAGGCTAAAATGAACACAAATTTATTATCCTACAGTTATGTAGGTCTGAAGTCTAGAAGGCTTCACTGGGCTAAAAGCAGAATGCCCACAGGCTGTATTTCTTTCTAGGGGATAATCCATTTTCTGCTCATTCAACTTGTTGGAGGAATTCAGTTCTTTTCAACTACAGAACCAAGGTCCCCAACTTCTTGCTGGCTGTATACTGAGCACTGGTCACCACTTTCAGAGGCCATCTGCATTTCTTGGCTCATGGCCCCCTTCTCCATCTTCAAAGTGAGCAATGACTGATCGAGTCTAGTCTCCTGACCCACTCTTCTGCCTCCCTTTTCAAAGATTTGTGAGATTAGATTGCATCATCCACATAATCCAGGATTCACCACATCTGCAAAGTCCTTTTCATCACACAAGGTAACAAATTCACAGAGACCAGGGATTAGGATGTGAACACCTGCGAGGGAACCATTATACTGCCAACCACAGGAACGAGGGGGAGACAGCAGGTAGAGTCCTAGTAACTCCATGAAACCGCACATGTTCTCCTGACCTAGACATCTTCTCCCCATCCCTCCCATCTGTGCCCAACTTTCTCTCCACAAACCCAGAGAGTGTCTCAGGTAGAGACAAAGACACAGATTAAAGACAGGACCACACTGTTTGGGCTGGTGACTTTTGTTCTGAGTGGTGGTGCAATCTCATCTGTTCGTAAACTGAGGGCCTAGATGTTGATGAGGAGTTCGATACATAAATAAAATAATCTGCTTGCACCACAGCCCAGTCTCTGCAGTCTATCTGAGGTGTCCCAAAGTCCCAGGAGAAAACGTGCTCATTTGCAGACACAGGTGAAAATACAAGCCATGTTTTTTAAAGCTCTCCTTACATAGTTCTCCTTATTAGCTAAGATGCTAAAATGAGTCATCTGTATGAACACTACATGTATGCTCTATGCTAAGATTGAGAGCCAAATCTGGAAGAAAGAGAGAAAGAAAGATTGCACAAGTCCAAGAAAAAAGTGTGTAAAATCATTCACTGATTGACATCTATGGGTCTTGATTTTTAAGTGAATATTCAGCTATCCAGTGTTTTGATCCTAAGAAGCAGGGTTTTTCCATTGTAATTCTTTCTTCATTTGTGGACTTTGTAATAGGCTTCAGCAAGGTTGGCTCTGTCTAGGGGGAAACTTTGGTGGCGTAACAGGCTTTTTAATCCTGTTAGATTAGATTAGCTTGTTTGGAGTTGCTAGTGTAGGGGGCCTAACATTTTTTATGCAAATCAGATATGCAGGTAGCATAAACATTTGCAGGAAGACTTCCAAGGATTGCATGGAGCTGGGGGCTGAAGAGAAGAGGTACGTCTGCCTCCGTTCTGAGTTACTTGTGAGGTACAGGCTACCTGGTACCTTATGACCTATTATAGGCCTATCTCAGTGTAGATTTGTTTCTGGCCACTTGTCACAGAGCAGACTGCCTGAAGCACTCTACAGTCTTCTATTCTCTACATTAACAAAGCGATTTAAGCAGGATGCTTCAAATGGGTTTAGACATGAGCTCTAACACCATAAAGTCCTTCTACCCTTGGGTTGACTAGAATGTCTGAAATCACATTATTAAAGAGCTGTTCTTTGGACTCTAATCTCTCTTTCTAAATCTCCTCTTACCTTTTCAATTTTAAAATAGTACTATTCAAAAAAAACTACTATGAGCCATGCCACGTAGAGCCACCCAGGATGGACTGGGTCGTGGTGGAGAGTTAAGACAAAACATGGTTTCCTAGAGAAGGGAATGGCAAACCACTTCAGTATTCTTGCCACAAGAACCCCTTGAATGGTATGAAAAGACAAAAAGATAGGACACTGAAAGACAAACTCCCTGGGTTGCTACGTGCCCAATATGCTACTAGAGAAGAGTAGAGAAATAACTCCAGAAAGAATGAAGAGACGGAGCCAAAGTGAAAACAACACCTAGTTGTGGATGTGACTGGTAATGGAAGTAAAGTCCAATGCTGTAAAGAGCAATATCGCATAGGAACCTGGAATGTTAGGTCCATGAATCAAGGCAAATTGGAAGTGGTCAAACAGGAGATGGCAAGAGTGAATGTTGACATTCTAGGAATCAGCGAACTAAAATGGACTGGAATGGGCAAATTTAATTCAGATGACCATGATATTTACTACTGTGGACAAGAAACCCTTATAAAAAATGGAGTAGCCCTCACAGTCAACAAAAGAGTCTGAAATAAAGTACTTGGAAGCAATCTAAAAAATGATGAATGATCTCTGTTTCCAAGGCAAACCATTCAATACCACAGTAATCCAAGTCTATGCCCAACCACTAATGCCAAAGAAGCTGAAGTTGAATGGTTCTATGAAGACCTACAAGACCTTCTAGAAATAACACCCAAAAAAGATATTCTTTACATCATAGGGGACTGGAATGCAAAAGTAGGAAGTCAAGAGATCTGGAGTAACAGGCAAATTTGGCCTTGGAGTACAGAATGAAGCAGGGCAAAGGCTAACAGAGTTTTGTCAAGAGAACACACTGGTCATAGCAAACACCCTCTTCCAACAACACAAGAAAAGACTCTACACATAGACATCACCAGATGGTCAACACCGAAATCAGATTGATTACATTCTTTGCAGCTGAAGATGCAGAAGCTCTACAGTGTCAGCAAAAACAAGACCAGGAGCTGACTGTGGCTCAGATCATGAACTCCTTATTGCCAAATTCAGACTTAAATTGAAGAAAGTAGGGAAAACCACTAGACCATTCAAGTATAACCTAAATCAAATCCCTTGTGATTATACAGTGGAAGTGAGAAATAGATTTAAGGGACTAGATCTGATAGACAGAGTGCCTGAAGAACTATGGATAGAGATTTGTGACATTACAATGTTATGAACATTACAATGCTTGTGTACATGACAACATACAAGGTCCTATACATTACAATGTACAGGAGGCAGTGATCAAGATCTCCCCAAGAAAAACAAATGCAAAAAGGCAAAATGATTGCCTGAAGAGACCTTACAAACAGCTGAGAAAAGAAGAGAAACTAAAGGCAAAGGAGAAAAGGAAAGATATACCCATTTGACTGCACAGTTCCAAAGAATAGCAAGGAGAGATAAGAAAGCCTTCCTCAGTGATCAATGCAAAGAAATAGAGGAAAACAATGGAATGGGAAAGACTAGAGATCTCTTCAAGAAAATTAGAGATACCAAGGGAACATTGCATGCAAAGATGAGCAAATAAAGAAATGGTATGGAACTAACGAGCAGAAGATATTAAGACGAGGTGGCAAGAATATACAGAAGAATTAGACAAAAAGATCTTTATGACCCAGATAACCATGATGCCAGACACCTAGAGCCGGACACCCTTGAATGTGAAGTCAGGTGGGCCTTAGGAAGCGTCACTACAAACAAAGCTACTGGAGGTGATGGAATTCCAGTTGAGCTATTTCAAAACCTAAAAGATGATGCTGTGAAAGCGCTACACTCAATATGCCAGCAAATCTGGAAAACTCAACAGTGACCACAGGACGGGAAAAGGTCAGTTTTCATCCCAATCCCAAAGAAAGGCAATGCCAAAGAATGCACAAACTACTGTACAATTGCTCTCACCTCACATGCTAGCAAAGTAATGCTCAAAATTCTCCAAGCCAGGCTTCAACAGTACATGAACTGAGAACTTCCAGACATTCAAGCTGGATTTAGAAAAGGCAGAGGAACAAGAGATCATATTGCCAACATCCATTAGATCTTAGAAAAAGCAACAGAGTTCCAGAAAAACATCTACTTCTGCTTTATTGACTATGCCAAATCCTTTGACTGTGTAGATCACAAGAAACTGTGGAAAATTCTCAGAGATGGGTATATCAGACCACCTTACTGTCTCTTGAGAAATCTGTATGCAGGTCAAGAAGCAACAGTTAGAACTGGACATGGAACAACGGACTGGATCAAAATTGGAAAAGGCTATATACTGCCACCCTGCTTATTTAACTTAGATGCAGAGTACATCATGGGAAATGCTAGGCTGGGTGAAGCACAAGCTGGCATCAAGATTGCCGGGAGAAAGATCAATAACCTCAGATATGCAAATGACACCATCCTTATGGCAGAAAGTGAAGAGGAACTAAAGAGCCTCTTGATGAAAGTGAAAGAAGAGAGTGAAAAAGCTGGCTTAAACTCAACATTCAAAAAACAAAGAGCATGGCATCCAGTCCCATCACTTCATGGCAAACAGATGGGGAAACAATGAAAACAGTGACAGACTTTTATTTTCTTGGGCTCCAAAATCACTGCAGATGGTGACTGCAGCCATGAACTTAAAAGACGCTTGCTCCTTGGAAGAAAAATTATAACCAACCTAGGCAACATTTTAAAAAGCAAAGACATCACTTTTCCAAGAAAGGTCCATCTAGTCAAAGCTATGGTTTTTCAGTAGTCATATATGGGATGTGAGAGTTGGACTATAAAGAAAGCTGAGCACCAAAGAATTGATGCCTTTGAACTGTGGTACTGGAGAACACTCTTGAGAGTCCCTTGGCCTGCAAGGAGATCCAACCAGTCCATCTTAAAGGAAATCAGTCCTGAATATTCATGGGAAGGACTAGATGCTGAAGCTGAAACTCCAATACTTTAAACTCCTGATGTGAAGAGCTGATCCACTGGAAAAGACTCTGATGCTGGGAAAGATTGAAGGCAGAAGGGGACAACAGAGGATGAAATGGTTGGATGGCATCACAGACTCGATGGACATGAGCTTGAGCAAGCTCTGGGAGTTGGTGATGGACAGGGAAGTCTGGCGTGCTGCAGTCCATACGGTTGCAAAGAGTTGGACATGACTGAGCAACTGAACTGAACTGTTGCCTAAAAAACATCTTTTAATAATAGGCCTTATGAGATGTATAGGAAAAGAGATAAATAGAAAATGCTTTCCCTTAGATCTGAAGCTGTCATTGAAAAAGAAGACAAAGAAAATATTTTCCTCATTGCATTTTTGCTGAGAGGGTCACTTTTCAAAAATGTATCTGAAAAAAAGTAAAATTAAGATAACTTGGGAGGCTTATTATGGTTTCTACCACTCAGAATATACCAGCAATTTACATAATGGCTCTTGGACACCATACTCTGCAAGCTCTAATTTCGTAGAAGTTTGCTCCCAGTGTTTCCCCCCCTACTCAGTATATCTCCTTACATTATAGATAAAACGTTATAATTCAGAAACCACGTTCAGAAACAGTCAAGTTAGCCCATCAGTTCTGAAACATTCAACTTAACTTTTATTATACTTCTGACTGTTGGAGGTAATATCTCACCAGCTGAGGAAATTTCTGCTTTTCTCTTGCAGGTGTGAGAACCCCTGATTTTCACGGGCCATGGGTGATGGTGGGGCCCAGAACTAAGAGTCAAGCCTGATACCAGTTCATCAATTCTTTCTCCTCTTAACCATGAATCCAAAACTCCTCAGAGGGGCAGGTCCTGTGGTCTTCAATGACATAAAATTCCCACACACAATCCGAGGAGAGATCTTGGAGTATCAAGTCTCTCCACTTTCTAAAGCAGAAGAAAAGAAAACACAGTCTAACCAACCAACATGAGGAAACACTAACCAACATCATTCTGACATTTAAATATACTTCAGTAGAGTCAGGACATCCACCCAGGTGGTCTTTGTTCTTAACTATTCTACTTAGTTGGCTCTCATTCCCTAATAACGTACTAGTGGCATATTTTGTATAATTCAATATTCCACTTCTGAAATCACAACATTTTCTCAAAATCTGCTTTTACTCTATGTTGCCGATTCTGGTTACTGACATAACCCATCCAACCAGATACCCGCATGTGTGTTGATTCCCTAAGGATAATCTATCACTTTTCTCTATCAGTTCTATTTCCTGCCTGCCTCTCGGTCTTTGCTCTCTCATCTGTTGCTTCTGCTTCAGCCTGGTCAGCTTTCCTTGAGGCCCTGCAGCAGCCTTCTCCATGGAGGCTGTCATTCCTTTCATATCCTTTATCCGTTGTTTCTGATTATCCTAAAACACAAGCTAATCATACTATTCCCACTTAAAAAAAGGGAAAAAAAAAAAAAAACCCTCTCATGATTTCCCATCCTCTACACCAGTGTCTTTCAGGGTATTTCTCCAGGAACCAACAACACGTTAGTCATTCTAAGGATCTTTTTAAAAGCACAGATTTGTGGCTGCCACCCTGACCCTAGTGAATGAGAGTTTCTGGGGATGGGACTCAGGAGTCTGAATTTTATTAAATGCTTCAGGAGATTTTTATATACACTGAAAGCTAGAGCAGTACAGATCTGCTGAGCAAGCTCCAGCTCCCACTGCAGGGGTGTGAAGGCCCAGGATTCCGTCTGACCTACTCCCCGGTCTCGTCTCCTGTTGCCCCTCTCACTTTCTGTCCTGCAACACTCAGGCTTGCAGCGGCCCTGCTGAGCCATCTGCATCGCCATCGCGTGAGTGGCCACCTGTCTCCTCTGTCTTGAGAGTTCTACCGTCTTCTCTCACACTGCCCACTCCATGCGGCCTTCCTCGAATAAACCACGCCAAACAAATGAATCCTTTCCTCCTTACCCCTTTGCCCCATGACAATACCTTCCAGGTGGCACTGTGGCTATTTGCTTACCTGTCTGTCTCCTCACATACACTGAAAACTCCTCGGAGGTAAAAATCTGTCTTTTTCAGATTTTACTTCTGTTTCTACCATAGAGCCTGGACAAGCCGCAGGAATGATAGCGAGTTTACAAAGTTCCGTGATCGCTTTGCGTCAGGAGAGAGCGGTAGGAGTGGGTATCTTTAGAGGTAACATTCTTGCCAAGAAATGGAGCCTCATCACAGACCACATCCAGGTCAGCCTTTTCCTGCCTAAAGCCAAAAAGGTCTATTAAAACTTCCCCACTGCCGCACCCTGGGTCAGTCAAGGTGAAACTTCTTGGCAAAGCTGTGTTTATCATAGTTTCTTTTTCTGCAGCTTAAAAGTTTTAGACAGAAATTGAAATAATATTTGAAATACAAGTCTGTGTAATTAGCATAGAAAGCCTACACCTTGAGAAATAAACTTTGAGCCACTGAAGGTAGGTACGCTGGACACTGTATTAATTACGCTGTTCTGTAAATATATGGTGAAAACTAACTTGAACTAGTTAAGTGAAAAGGAAAAGCTTATAATGATATCAGAGTATTTTACAAAACTCAGGCTTAAGAATGCAGCTGGAGATGTGGAACAACTTGAACTGAGGACACGAACACTGCTAGGAATCCCCCTGCTTCTCAGCTTTGCTCTGTTCACCGCTCGGGCTGCATACAGTGGAAAGCATGGTTGCTGTAACTTCTGAGCTTTAGACCACATAGTTGTAGACTCTTAAGAGATCCTCACTGAACTCTCAGGGGAGCAGCTCAGTAACCCAGTTGAGTCAATGACCAAGTTTCTTCGGGTTAATTCAGTGTGACTGGCAACACCAGCAGAGACATGTTAGAATATGGTGCCCCAGCTAGTTATGTGAAAGGGAGAGGTAACTGGAGTGGGAAATCCTGTAGGTGATCACCAGCAAGAATAACCTCATTGATGCTGGAAGCAAAAATGGATAGTTTAAATTGTAGGTAATCCAAATGGGATATACGGAATGGGACAACTGAACAAGAAGATCCAGAGCAGGACTATGCCAGAGGCTGGGCCAAAATCTCCCCTGGCAAAAGCCTGTACCAATACCACAGTGAGGAAGTGACTGTTAGGGCCAAGGCTGTCTCTTCGTCATCTATCATTTGCTGCTATGTCTGCTACAGTTAAATATTTTATGCAAAATAAGAAGTTTGTTTCACAGAGCAGTTTTAGTTTTTAACTAATCCTTGTGTCATCTTGTTAAAGCCATAAGTAAAGAAACCTTTTTAAAGAGAGCAAACATGTAGAAAACAGTAAGAAATCTAGACTCCATCATGCCTGACTGATACTCCAATGCACTAGAAGGCACCTGTGTCAGTCTGCTCCGGCTGCCACTTCTGGTATCTCTTTTGTGTCCAAATTTCCTCTCCTTATAAGGACACTAATCATATTAAATTAGGGCCCTTTCTAACGATCTCATTTTAACTTAACTCTTTAAAAACTTTATTTCCAATCACAGTCACATTTGAAGTACTAGGATTTAGAACTTCGACATATGAAGTTGGAGGAAGGGAACATCAGAGACACAAGTCAGCCCATAGCACTTGAAATGCAAACTTTTTAAACTCTCAGATACATTATTTTATTGGTCTTCATGAAAAAATTTTAACATTTCAGGGAGACTTGCATTGCCATTATCTCAAGTGAACAGATAAGAAGGTTGCAGGTAACAGTCAGGAGAATCGTGATCCCAGATCAAATGCTCAGTCCCCAAGATCACAATGCTTCCACAAGCTGTCACTTCCACTAATTTCAGTGAGATGCAATTACGAGCTGCTGAGGTCCAATTTGGGCAAGGCAGGGTGGGACTGCAATAGGACAGCTACTCTAAATACTGTAGAATAGGAATTTGGACTTTGGATAATTTAATTGATATGAAGAACGGGAAAAAAGGAGGTTATGTGCCTTGAAATATAGCTGAATGCCTTGTCATCTGGGGTTTGCTTGGCTATTTTTCACTGAGGCTGTTCAAATCCAACTGAAGGCATCCCTGACAGATTGTACCCAGAAAACTCTCATTTAAAAAAGTGCTGACGTGGCCATGGGCATTGCTCTTGAGATGTAGGCAGATCTGATACTCATTCACCTTTTTATAAAGTCCTGATCCAGCTCTAAGTATAAATTGGATTCTCCTGTCTCAGAACCACCCACATCACAGGCCGCCAAAACATAATTCTGATTACTTCATAGCAGTATTCCCAGAGGTAGCTTGTTAGAGCAATCACAGAACCATTTGAAATAGAAAGAAAAGTCCTGGCAAATGAACTACTGAAATAGTTGTACTTTACAAGGCTTACATGGCCCGGTCTGTTGTAGCACTGAAGAAAAACAGTAACTTCAGAATGGAATCCTAATGGACTACAGGCTTGGGATGGGGGTAAGGTTAGGCAACAGAGTTCTGGTTCAGAAATACTGTCATGCTTTTGGACTGAAAGTCAACCTGTTGCCTCTAAATTATGAAACAGTGGTCACTGCTAGCACCTACTGTTTAGCTAGATGCAATCTTTCATTTTAGTCTGCATCCTACTTCTTAGGTAATGGGTTTCAAAGAAAAGTTTATGGCCATAAAAGTACAAAATAATGCCATTTGCAGAAACATGGCTGGACCTAGAGATTCTCATACTGACTGAAGTAATTCAGACAGAAAGACAAATAACATGTGATATCGCTTATATGTGGAATCTAAAAAAAGCCTACAAATGAACTCATCTACAAAACTGAAATAGAGTTACAGATAAACTTATGGTTGCTGGGGTGGGTAAGGGGAGGATATGGGCCTCCCAGGTGGCACTAGTGGTAAAGATCCTGCCTACCAAAGCTGGAGATGTAAAGTGATGTGCATTCGATCCCTGGGTTGGGAAGGTATTTCTTGCCTGGAGAATCCCTTGGACAGTTTGGCAGGCTACAGTCCATGGGGTTGCAAAGAGTCAGACATGACTGAAGTGACTTAACACACACACACACAAGAGGGATATAAATTGGAAGAGTGGATTGACACATACACACTTCTATATATAAAGCATGACTAATAAGCACCTACTGTATAGCACACTCGATGCTCTGTAATGGCCTATCCGGGGAAAGAGTGGCTATATGTACATGTATAGCTGATTCACTTTGCTGTAAACTCGAAACTAATACAACATTGTAAATCAATTATACCAATACAAATTTTAAAAAGTTTTAGTGTAAAAACTAGACAAAGCAACAATAACAAAAAAGAAAATGTTATGGCCAATTGCACACAGCTTACCATCCACAGGAATGCCTTTTCATTTCTCTCTTGTTACTCACATTTTTACCACACCCCAAGCTAACTAAATTGTATTGAAAAGGAGATTGAGGTCCAGTTCAAATGTTGGGTTGAGCACACGCATTTCCCTCCAGTCTTTCTCTAAGACTCCACTGAAATAAAATTTTAGGAGCACACAATGAATAAACATATGCAGGAAAGAGAACAAGAGCGAGGTGGTGATTACTAGTGGATTGATGGATTTCAACAAATATATGAAAGCCAGAAAATGGAGCGGTATGTATGGCCTCGCACAGTATACACACTCCTGGGATACACGTCAGAGAAATTCTCACTTAGGTCTATAGGGAGTATGTGCATGGAGGGTCCTTGCACACGAACACAATGGCCATTAAGGTAGTGGGAAGCAGGAAGAACTCTGGGAAGAGGTAATTAAAGAGGAGTGAGTACATTCTATGAAACACTGGGCAGTAACAAATAGAAAAATTAGACACAGGATGAGAATTATGAGAAAAGTAAAAACGAGGAAGCATGATGTTATCTGTGTAAAGACTAAAACACAACAGAGCATATTATTAACAATTACATGCATATTTTGAGTACATGTAAATACATTACTGCAGATACCTACAGGGAAGAGACAGATGGAAAGGAATGAAAGATTAGAGAAGAAGGGAAAAAATATAATAATAGAGGGTACTCACTTAAGTTACTAGTAACGATGTGCTCAGAATAGCATGCCTGGGACTCTATAGGATAAATACATTGAGTGGTATGGATTGGATGAAACAGGGTAGAAGCTACATCTCAGAATGGAGGGTCAACAATCTATGTACTATAACATCAAAATGATCTCACACATTTATATGCCTACATTTATTTATATACATATAAAAAATTACTTGAAGATGCACTCTAACTTTTCAATATAAGCAAGTCTAAATAATTTCATTTTTCACTATGGTGCATACATTGTTTAGATTAAAAATTAAGAAAAAGAGGGGCTGCAATACATTGAGAAAAACTCAATTTGCTCTCTTATTTGCAAAGGAAAAAACCACACACAAATAGGGAAAAGAATGCCTGAAGGAAACATAGGTTAAGATTTTAACATGTGGAGTGCCTACAATCTTATTTAAAAACTTGACTTTCTCTGCATGTTTTAAGAAAATAACTCTGAAAACACAAGAAGAGGCTTAGAGAGCAGCTGTCATGGGGCAGCCATTCAAGACACTGGTTTGGGCTTCTATAAGCCCTGTAAAATTTGGGTGTCTTAGGATCTGAAGGTTACTGGATTTTTTCATTAATGAAAGTCTAGCCCACCAGCACTATGAAGTTTCTACTATGTGAAAGGAAAATACTGCTTAACTGAATCCATCATTGAATTGGAGAAAACCTAGAACTCCAGTGGAAAAACAGTTTTATTGATTCCCCATGTTTGCCACTGAGCTACCAGCCCAGCTCTCATGATATCACACAGGAAGTCCAGCAAGGCAGAGGATTTGCTTTGTTGTGTGATAGTTGCAGCCAGATCTTCCTGTCTAGATGAAGAGTCCATCCAAATCCCAGGAAAACTAAACAAAGGGTAAGCTGCAAATAATTTCTGTGGGTCATCAGGATGGCTTTTTGCTTTAATTGCAATTATGTTACAAACGTTCAGCACTAAATAGGGAAATAATACAAAGACACTAACTTAAGCAATACTCAGACAGCTGACAGATCCTGTATACACTGTACATTGAGTAGAGAAAACAATTAAGGGCTTTAAAGAGAAGAAACCATTGTTTCATGGCACAAAGACAAAACGGGTAAATCCTTCCTTTTCTTTCTCCTCTGGGCACTACCTCAGGCATTCACGAATCATTTTGAAAGACTTCCAGTAAAACTTTATTCCATATTTCCAAAGGAAAGACTGCTTACAACACGAGAACTGTACACTGAGTTTAGAACATCAAAATAGAAAATTAAAGCCAAATAAAATGATATGTGCAAATACATCCATTTTAACAGTTAAAACTAAGTTGTTGGGATTTCCCATTTAATTTTCAGGGGACCGGAGCATTCACAATTCATTTCTCAATCATCTAACTCTCATGAGGCATAAAGGGATGGGAGAGGAATTTTTACAGAAAGGTCTAAAAAGTGCAATGACTTTAACCTATCAATCAGCTTTAGTAAATAATACTGTAATAAAAATAAATTTTCCAAATAAGAACTCTTGGTTAATCCTAGTTCAAGTACAGGGTATTGAAGAGAATCTATTTAAATAGCTATGTTTATGACAAGCAATTTTAGTGTTTCAAAATTTGCTCTTTTCAATGGACAGTTCTGTGATTAAGGCTTAGAATGAATTTATTCTAACTAGCTTTTCCGTCAGCATAACCTTGAGGGATTTTCTTTTTCTATTTTTTTCTCAGCGTGAGGTCCTGCTACAGCAAAACTAAATTTGGTGAGATTCGGGGATTCAGTTGTGCTTTTCCTTGAAATTTGATCATTTAAAGTCAAACCAAATGGAAAATCAGCAGCTTTCCAAAAGCAGAGACACTCATATGTTGAAACATGGTTTTCTAATTCCAAAGACAAATTAACCTACTGATTCAAAGCAAGTCAGGCCTTGGCCCAGCTCTCTATTGTACTGATGATTTCTGCTGCCTGTGTGATTTCAACGAAAACATAATTGGTGATATATTACAGCTGACAGCCCTATGGGTGTGGCCTTCAGATTATGGCCAGCATGGGGTGATCTCAAGGCCAGGAGGGGGATGTCATCCTCATGAAGCGAAGAGTCATCACAATATTTATACAGTTATCATGGTACATTGAAATCAGATCCTCTCCAACAACACTGTAAGATGTTTAATCACCAGGAAAGTCGTCACTCAAGCAGAAGATGACTAGGCAAAACAATCTGCGTGCACAGCTCTTAGAGCACCCTCTGAGTACAAGGTTCTGGGGCATGGCTTTGGCTATTGAAAGGTTGTCTCTGAATCACGCAAAGACGCCGGGGTTCTTGGCCTTCGGAGGAGGAGAATTCAATCTGGGGCCAGAGACGAGGCTGGATCGCTCAGAGCTTTCGTGCAATAAAGTTTTATTAAAGTATAAAGGAGATAGAGAAAGCTTCTGACATAGACATCAGAAGGGGGCAGAGAGAATACCCCCTTGCTAGCGTTAGCCATGGAGTTATATACTCTCCAATGAATCCAAAGAATGTCTGGAGGTTGTAAAGACCTCACCAGACCTACTCCCACAATTTACATTTTAAAATAACAGAGTTGGCCGGAAGGTTTAATCCAAAGACTGTCCTCAGGCAGGATCCATTATTGTTGTATAATCCTAAGGAATGTGGAGGAAAACAGTAAAAAGGTTTGTCCTTTCTTCCTCCTTGAATATTGCAGACCTCTCTCTCCTTGGGGACCCCTAGACTTCTTATCAACCTGCCTAGGAAATGACTCTCTCACTATCACGCCTTCTGAGGCTGCTTTATGGTGCTGATTCCGGGGATGCTGCAGAAACCGTCATTTTAATTCGGAGACAATCTGATGGGGCCTAAAAACAAATTGATACACTTTCAGCTGATTTTGTTACCCAGTGATATGTGGAACAGATATGCTTATCTTGTCCTTAAAACCTCAGCAAACCCTTTACAGACGCATAGAGTGGAGCTCAGGAACCGATGGTAGTAAAAATAAGTGATGCTGGGGGCAGGGAGTTGAGGGGGTGGACAGGGACCAGCAAAGATTCAGAAAATATTAAGGCACTGTTCTCCATGCTTGCAGAGAGAAATGCTTCTTTTCTTATGCAGTATGCATTCTAGATGGGAGTGCCAGAGGTGAAACAAAAACAACTATCAAGGTAATATCAGGCGGTTTCAGTGCTATGAAACAGAGAACCCCTGGGGGTAGTAATTTGCCAGGAAGAGCCAGAAGGCAGTGGAGAAAACAGGTAAGGAAGACAGTGCTATGGGTGTGACAGGGAGGAAGAAGAGGGTTATCTCAGGGCATTGAAGCCAACTGGGGCCAGATAATTCTGGGTCACAGAGGGCTGGTCTGCGTCCTGTATGATGGGAGCAGTGTTTCTGGCCTCTCCCCAGGACCATGCCAGTAGCACACCCCATCTGTGACAACCAAAAACTTTAACATACCTAAAAAAAGAATTTTTGATTATCCTTCTGAAATCTGTTCTTTACCTAGTCTTCCTCGTCTTTATACGTGAACAGCATTCACTCAGTTGTTAAGCCCAAATCTGGTTATAATCCTTCATTTCTCAGTTGCCCTCCACCTCTGGAATGTACTGTGGTCACTTTGATTTGTCTCCACTGCTATGACCCTAGCCCAAGTCACCAGCATCTTTGCACATAGATCTCTTCAGTAGCCTCCTACCAGTCTCCCTGGGTCCTCCCAGGCTCCCTGACCTGAAATCTGTTCTCTGCTTAGCAGCTGAATTGGTCTTTTTGAATAGAATTCTTTTTTTAGGTATGTTAAAGTTTCAGATGCCTATGAAACATCTAAATGAAGTTGTCCAACAGGTTTCAGCTGGGAACGTGAGACTAGAGATCTGAACAAATTTGATAATCACCAGCATTATAACACAGAAACAACTGACATCCAGAGTGTATGTTTACATAGGTAATCACCACAGGACAAGCCACCAACCACTTAAATCAATGTATATGCTCACTTTCTAAAGATGGACTTACATATTTCATGGCCTGCCTCCCATAACCTTCCATGTCTTCCCTACATTTGACAAAGATTAGCCTTGTTTAATTTCAATTAACAAACAGACTGACCTTTACACTTTGTTTTTTACTGAAAAATCTTGAGCAAATACTTCTGTGTACTTTTTAAGGATTTTGTTATAATGCAAAACTGAATGCAAATCTATTAGGCACTGGGGTGGGGACGGGGCATGGAAAGAAAGTCATAGCTCTTTGGGTAACAATATGATTCCTTATTCTTAGTCCCAGACAGCCCAAGACCCCACAATTAAATACTATCTATTTTTTAAATATTCAATGAATTTTGTCATCATTTCATTGACTATTATTAAATTCTTATTGGTCTTGAGGGATAGGTGTTACTCTATTAGATTCAAACCTGGTTCTAAAAGGTGTCAGTAAATACTATTAATAATAAATGAAATCTTATATTTAAATAACACATTGTGGTTTTCAAGGCATTTCCTATACTGATAAGATTTTATTTTCACCACAGTTTATGACATAGGAAGGGCAGATATTAGTACACCAGTTTTAAAATAAGGACACTATTGTTCAGTTAGATTAAATGATTTGCCCTTTGTCCTGGAGTTGGTAAATGTTAGGAAAAGGATTGGAGCACTAGTGTTTTGACAACTAATTCAGTACTGAGAGAGCAGAAAGTGTTCTGCCAGTGCATTGTGATACTGTAACTCACTATATATGATACCAAAAGTGAACTCTTGTTTGACTTTTTCCTAAAGATGATTTGAGCTTCTTCCTCAACCCAAACATATTTTCCCATGTTTCTTCTCTGTAATCTAATTTTCTATGCTTGATAAAATTTGTGTGTCTGCCTCCCATGTTCAACATGCTATCTATCTGTCTGTTTTCTTGGGTTGTGTTTATTCTAGCCGACAACCTTTCCCCAGGACTGCCGTTCTGGCATCCTAACTTCTCCCTAATTACTTCAATGCCATTATGACCAAAACAGTGGCACAGACTCCACAAATTGAATTATATTTTCTCCTTTTCCATGCTTAGTGAGTTTACTCTAACTTTGCTCTCCCATTTTCCCAACTTAAATGTCTCATTCTGCATTGACAAAATTTTTTCCTTACTAATTTTACATCTAATAAATGATATTGTGGAAAATTACAAAAAAGTACAAAGAAGAAAATATAAATTACCAACATACCCACTAATCAAATATCAGTAAAATGTGATTGCCTGATTGCTTTTGCTGTCTTTTGAATCAAATGTTTACTAACCTTTTGAATTCTTTCTTGTTAATAGGAAAGGGATTCAAGTCTATGAATTTTACTCAAAGTTTTAATACAACTTTAGCCATATCCCATCACCTTGGGGGAAAAATAGTAAAAATGAACTCAGAGAGGCAACATGACAGGATGTGTAGGGCCTTGGAGGCCATTGTGAAAACTTTAGCTTTTACTAAGATGAAAATAGAGAGCCATGGAGAGTTTTAGGCAAAGCAGTAGCATAATTTACCTTAAAGACTCAACTGAACTGCAAAGTAAAAAGTGCCTATTTAGGAATGTGAATAATGCCACAGAAGTACAAAAATCCTATAAAAATTAATACGCAATTTTGCCTTCCCCATCTATAAGTACTGAGCCCTGTGATTTAACAGAAACATGTTTTATTCCCCATAATTGCAATAACCAAAATGTAATAAACATTTAAATAAATATTAGTTATTACATTTTCATCTCATCCTAGCATATTATAATAATAAAGTATAGACTACCAAGTCTTACATAATGAGTACCCAATAAATAAATACTTGTTGGTTAATGGGGAATAAGTGTAAATCTATGGCTGATTCATATCAATGTATGACAAAACCCACTGAAATGTTGTGAAGTAATTAGCCTCCAACTAATAAAAAAATTAAAAAAAAACAAAAAAAAAAACGAAAAAGAAAGAAAGGGAAGAAGAGGGATGGATCGAGAGTGAGAAAGACGAGAGGACAGGAAAGCCATTTAGTACAGCTACTTCTACAAAAAGGAAACACACATCCTGTTTAGGACAAATGCTTAGGCTAGCACATCTCAACTAATCTCAAATTTTAGAGAACATATAATATGATGAGCCTATAATTTAAAAACAAAGAACAGAGAAATGTTTTATTTCTTAAAATTGCTATTAAAAGCTGAGCTTGTATCTGTTCTTATAGAGGACAGATTACTGTGAGAAACTAAGATGGTGCAGGATGTACATAGAGCTGGCTTTCTTCCCTAGATCAATGCAGAACAACAAATAAAATACTAATTTGCACATCTGGGCTTGGTTTTGTTATTAGTGTTTGAAACAATTTCAATTTTTACATTGATGATTGTTTAATCACAGGATTTAGTGAGTATTAAGAAGAACTACTTTATGCACTTACAAAGTAGAATAAGATTTGCTTCTCTATAACTGTGTTTCGCAGCTCAAGATACTATGGGAAGTGGATTGGTGTGTAAATTTGCTCTCCCCATGTGAAGCAAACATGTTAGGCTTCTAGGACTTCATGATCTAAAACCACTAAAAGAGAAGAGGGATACTTGAACAGCAGGTTACAGCAGGAATGTACTTTTGTGTGAATCCCCACTTATATTTTTCTAATGGTTTACATATCAAATATATCCCATCTACATGTCAAAGTTTTCATTTTCTAATACAAATTCCACCCAGAGCCTCAATGCCAAGCTGTGTTCTCTGTCTTTATCTGTCAATGCCAGATAACAGATCTAGCAGTAACAATTCATCTGACAGTTTTGTGATGAAAATGGGAGGCACAACTGGATACAGATAGCTCTGCCATCACTGCGTTATCATTCCTGCAACTCTAACCATAAAATTCACCTCTTGTGGATTAAATGTCTGGACCACAGCTTTATTTGGGACTTCTTTCTTTCCATGCATAGGACTGACTTAGTAAGTCTCAGAAGGGCACAATGTAATTTACTGTTATCACATAATATATAATTACAAGAGAATATAAATTACTGAATTTGTTGTAGACTAGAGTGGGCTTTGGGCTTCACAGGTGGTGCTAGTGGTAAAGAACCTGCCTGCCAATGCAGGAGACATGAGAGTCATGGGTTTGATCCCTGGATCGGGAAGATCCCCTGGAGGAAGCATGGCATCCCAGTCCTATAGTACTCTTGCCTGGAGAATCCCATGGACAGAGGAGCCTGGTGGGCTGCAGTCCATGGGGTCGCAGAACTGGACACGACTGAAGTGACTGAGCATGCAGACAGAGAATGGGCTTCCCTGGTGGTTCTGATGACGAAGAGTCTGCCTGCAATGCAAGAGACTCAGGCTTGATTCCTGGGTCAGAAAGACCCCCTGGAGAAGAAATAGCTACCCACTCCATCATTCTTGCCTAGAGAAGTCAATGGACAGGAGAGCCTGGCAGGCTACAGTCCATGGGGTTTCAAAGAGTCAAACATGTCTGAGTGACTAACACTTTCACTTTCAGAGTGATATTACATTTTTCATTTCCTTAAATTCAATTATCTTCAGCTAATGAAATTAATGGTTAAAATGCCCATTTACCTCCCTGAATTTTCTTTCCGGATACCAACAAAAAATGACATTCATTTTTAAAAGTTTCTGACATGGAAGCATTTTAAATGTTTACAAATATAGACTGAATAAAAAATACTTGCCACTTTTCTATAAGAGTTTAAGTTAAATCATCTTTTTTTCTATAATCAGAGTTCTCACGGGGAATATCACAAAGGGTCAATGTATGGGAATTAATTGTCTCCTGTTTTTATTATGAGGGATATGTTAGCAGAGTGTCCTCACAACAAAAAAGACCTTAAGAACTGAAAAATTCAGAAGGACCCATGTACTTATCATAACTGGTTTTCTCCATGAAAAGAAATTTGAAGTAAATTATAAATGGTATCAAAAATAAAATTCAAAAAATATGAAAGGTGCTAAGGATAAGAACGTTGCCATGTGTGGGTCTAGTGCATGCTAAGTCGCTTCAGTCATGTCCAACTCTGCAACCCGGTGGAGTGTAGCCTTCCAGGCTCCTCTGTGCATGGGACTCTCCAGGCAAGCATACTGGAGTGGGTTGCCATTCCCTCCTCCAGGGGATCTTCCTGGTCCAGGGATCAAACCTGTGTCTCTTATGTCTCCTGCATTGGCAGGAGGGTTCTTTACCACTAGCACACCTGGGAAGTCTTTGTGGGTCTCAGCATGATGCTATTTGGCACCATCAAAGCTCCAGGCTGGGGAGCTGAGGAACCTGGCCTCTGGGACTGTAAGAAACGCAAAGTTCTCCCAGGAGATGAGCCCTCTGATGGCTAACTCTTGAAAAGAAAGCCCATGAGGAACGAACCTTATCTACCTTGTTCACTGCCAGAATACATTAGTGTACCCAGGTTTCTAAAACACAAGTTTCTAAATATTAAATTATAATTTTTAATAAGTCCATATATAGCTCCTGTTGTGCATCCCCCAAATGGCTTCCCATCACCCAGCCCCTTCTTGGTCCTGGATACTTCAGGAAGGTATCACCTGGCAGCAGGCATCACTTGGCAGAGAAGAGCATCTCCGGAATGCTACTTTATCACCATCAGTGTCAGTTCTAATTAGCACTGCAGCGACACTGGTTCCTTATTCTAGAAACCATCCCCTTACCCACTGTTCCGAGTACCTCCAGCGTGCAGAGTGGTGTCTGCCACACAGATGCTACTTGATGAGTTTTTCTGAGTAAAATGATGAATAAGGACCTATTTACTTTCTTTATTTTGTATTTTTTAGTTATGCGTTTCCCCAGAAACATTACCTATTCACTAGTTCAACCCAACAAAACCCAATTATCTGTATGGGTATTATCCACATTTCCAATGCCATCCATCCAGACAAACCCCGAGTAAGTATCCACCATGTGGCAGAAATCCTTCTGGACCTTGGACCGATCCTCCGGGAGTCTGAGGGAGACAGAGATGTGTTTGGACTTCTTCCCCAAAGTACAGATCACATAAATAATTCACAAGTAGGAGAGAAAATGAGATGTCAAAGAGATTAAATGGGTCATAAGTGTGCTGCTATTCTTCAGGCTCAATTTGACTTCTTTTTGACTTTAGTCATAGGGTCTAAAAGTTATTTTTATGACAAGCTAAAGACATAAAAATAGGTACAACCATATGACAGGTCAGATTACATAAGCTTGAGGAGACCTCTAGACATACATGTAGAATCCAAACTCAAAATAATTTATACTCATTGCCTAGCTACTGTGTGCCAAGCTCTGTGCTAAGACATAGCCAAACAACCTTTCATTCAGTGTCCAAAACCATCCCATGAACAAATTCTAGTCTTCACCCTATTTTACACATAACATAACTTAGTTGTGGGAACTCAAATAATCTGCCAAAAGGTACACAGCTGATAGGAGGCAAGGACAAAATGTAATCTCCTCTCTTTCTGCCTCCAGAGTTTGGGTGAAAGCACTGCACCATCTGCCTTGTAAAGATGTAAATCTAGTACATTAAGCTTCTCTGAAATTGTAAATTTCATGCTAGAATAGCCAGTATTTAAACTAGAGCAGATCTTAAACCTTTTGGCCACTTTAATTTTCTTCCCAGCTTATGAGTTGGTACAAGTTGCTATAGCAACACGCGGCAGCCTTTTTCTTCTGCTCTTTGCTCATCAGCCTCTTCTCTCTGACTCTGTCATCCAGTCTGGTGTGGCCCTGTAAGTGACTGAAACTCCCACGGCAGACTGGCTAGGGTCTCCCCGGTCACATTTCAAGCAGACGTGCAGTTGCTTGTTGAACCTCCTCACTTCACCCACTCAGAGCCTTGTTCTTCTCTCTGTTCATCTGATGCCCTTGACTACTGGTCTGATGCAGATTACTGTGTCCATATACTGACCCTACTTACCATTAGAGCTTGATTTATAGTCTAGTGTTTCTATATCTCTGAAAATGATCTCTCGCAAAACTTTCCTAAAGGATATAGATATGCCTCTTTTGTTTGACTCTGGATATTCAAGGACAAACTTCAGAGAGGATTGAGATATTCTCTTTCTTGTCTTTTTAATATCCAAAATACCTAGACTTTTTATTTTAAAAAAACCACACTCAATTACATGCCAAGATGCTCCTGTGTACCACATATCTTGCATCCTTCAGAGGACCCAGCCTGGCCTTTTGCACCTAGTGGAAGTGAAAGCGCTGTTCGCTCAGTCATCACTGACTCTTTGCGACCACGGAAGTACATAAATAAGTTAATAAGTAAATGAATGGATAGTTGACTAGTAGACATAGACTAGAGAAGAGCTGGTATTCTGCATAGGTGAAGGAGAATCTAATTTAAGAGGTACAACTTATTTCTTTCCTTCTATACAGAGTATCTAAGAAATATTTGATCATTAAGATTACCAGCATTACTTGAAGTTACAATATTGTTTTATAACTTGGTTTACAATATTGTTACTATATTAGCTACAATTTGTAAGACACCTACTGTATATCAGACACTAACCTGGGTACTCTTTATCATTTTTAAGTAAATAGCTCCAAAAATATGGAAGACAAGTACTTGTATCCTTTTCTTTTAATGGGTGTGAAAAGGTAGATTAGGCAGGTTCAGAGAGGTTAAGTAACTATGGATGATCTCTTAGGAAATAAGGAAGAGAGATGGATTTGATCCAATGTTCATTTAATTCCAAAAGTAAGATTTCACTTATACTGCCTCATTATTGAGGGAGTCATAAGAATATTCCCCTTAAAATTTGCAGGTGTTTTCAGGAGATGAAGAATTAGCATGTTGTCTTTAATCTATTACCATAGACTAGGTGACAAGACCATCAAGCTATCACCTAGCAGAAAGAACAACCTTGTATAAACAGAACTCAGGATAGGTTAATTTTGATGGGAGAAAAGGAAGTTTAAGAAGATTCAAACAGATGTCTTCCCAGATTACCGGTGGGGGTCAGGGGGAGGCGGGAGGGGGACGGGTGAGTCTATATTTCAATGCGCTATATGACCAAGGAATAAGATGAGGACACTAAACGACCAGAAAAGACATAGAACCAGAAGCCAAAAGAAGAAACTAATAGAAAGTAGGGTGGAAAAGAAGGGATGGGTGCTGAAAACAAGATTTTCTTCTTCACAGTAGAGAAGGGGCAATTTCTAAGGTCTTCTTTTCCCATCTCTAGCTCTGATTACAGGGATAGTGCTATTACTACAAAAGACAAAAGGGTAGGATAAGATAAGGGAAGTATAAGACATTTCACATTGAAATAACATCACCACTTAAAGTTACCTTATGATGGATGAGGGTATCATAAGTTCAAGTCAAGCCACAGATTTACTCTAAAAATTAAAAGCATGCCCAGTTTGAATTAGGAGATAAATGGAATGTAACCATCCATAGGTATAAAAACGTAAGATTCTTCAGTAGTCAACAGTACTTTTAGATTTGAGTCCATTGGTAGAAAAAAAATTTAAATGGAAATGACAATCAGGTGCAAAAATGGGCTCTAGGCTAAGGGCCATATTCCCACTTCAGATCCAAGGATCAACATAAAGAGCCTTCTGAGCATAAGGACTGGTATGTCTTTGGCTGAAACACTTGCTGCAAAAGTGAGTTCTTGGCTTCTGTTCCTCTCTGCTTACAGAATACATCTTTAAGGCAGAACCTTTCCATCTTAGGTGGTTAGAGAAGCTTAAGAAGTTTAAACATGTAACTTTCTCTGATATGAACTTAGGAGAGCCCTAAAGTTGCTCTCAGAGAGTGGTCTTTCCATTTTTGTAAAAATTGTGCTCTTTTTGATTATTCTCTTGAACTATGTCCATGCATGAACAAAAGTCCTTTTAATTGTAAACATAGGCTTCCTGGTGGCTCAGATGGTAAAGAATCCACTTACAATGCAGGAGACCCAGGTTCGACCCCTGGAGAAGAGAATGGCTACCCTCCCAGTATTCTTGCCTGGAGAATTCCACGGACAGAGGAGCCTGGCTGGCTACAGCACACGGGGTTGGAAAGAGCTGGACACAACTGAGCAACTAACACTTTCACTTTTTCACTTTAAGACAGATAACCAGCCACTCAAACCAGGGCTAGCAAATACTATCACTCCAGGCTGATGCCCTCGGATCCTTTTGGCCATTTCTGCACCCCTTTTGTGCTGGCTTTCTTGTTGATTGTTTTCTGTGGCCTCATCAATGATTATTCTTTCAAAGACGTCCTCCAGCTATTGAGCTGCACAATCAGGAAGCTGGACATGCTTGGGAGTTTGCATCCCTTTGAGCCTTGAGCCAACGGCTGATGGTGCAGGGCAATGAAAGACCAACTTTCTGATCTCAGGTCAAGACAGCTCTGAGGTGAAGCTACCTTCCACACACTGTCTGAAATCACAACTTACTCTCCTCTTCTCTTACATTGCTTTCTCCACTTCCCTTCAACTTCTCTTGGGAGTACTTCCTCAGTCAATTACCTGCACATGAATTGTCGCTTCAGCATCAGTCTCAAGGGAACCTGACCTAAGACAGCAGCCCAAATAAAAGATGGCTGGAGTGGCCCGGGTAACACTGCAAGAGGTGATCACAGACACACACGAAGCACAGCCTCGTCTTGGGAACTGGAGCTCAAGAGCATTTGGGTACGAGAGTTTCTCTCTGCAACTGCAGCTCCATGGTTGCTATCGTGTGTTTGAGTGTGTGTGTGTATTTCTTTTAGAATCTTTCCCAGTCCCCTCATTGCAGACAGCCTTCTCAAACTTCGGGCAGCCTTGCCCAAGGACACAGGTCAGAAGTATAAGACTGGCCACCTGGGTGTACATTTTCATCAGAGGTGTGCGCACACACACACACACACATGCAAAATTTGTTTCAGTTCTAAAGTGCACAAATGAATTAAGTTGAAGGGGAACAGAAGATAGGTACAGATACACTGGCATATTACTATAAATATTTTATATGTGAAAATACACTGATTATATAATATGGAAAATGTTCATGAGAACTGAACATCAGAGCTTACTAGTTTACTAGCCTTTCACATAGGCATAGCTACTTTGTAGTCTAGAATAGAGGAATGAGAAATATGTTCTGTTTTAAAAAGTATTTGCGTGAAGGGAAAGTGAGTGAGAGGTTAACTGTGAACTGTTGCCTTCTCTTTCCTCCTTAGAGTATGAGTGAATATTCACGTTTATCTTGGGCCTATCTTATGTTTTACGATACAGATAATTATTGAGGCAATTCAGAACCCTGTCTCCCAATCCTTCCCTCTTATCTTCTGCCAGGAGATGTGACACTGACCAATAGCAACATCTACCCTACGACTACGGTTTTCAAACCTTTCTGGCCCATAGTAACAACACAACCTAATATATGCCCACACGTGCACATATAAACAAAATGTAAACATAATCAAGACAAATAATTGTGAAATAATACTTGTTCTTCCTACCTCTGATGCACTCTGTTTTCCATTGTTTTGTTATAACTGAGTCTATTTCATTTTAAAAAATGCTAGCAGCAAGCAACTAAATTGATTTCAGGGCCTATTAATGGGTTGCAACTAGTGCCTTGGGACATTAAGGGCCTGCTTCTAAAGGCTAATATTGCTAGAAGTATCACCTCTTTAAGTCATTATCACCCACTAACACCTTGTCGTGCATCAGCTCGTTATTCAGGTAAGAAATGTGTTTTGAGCACCTGCTCCGTGCTTGTCATTTTGCTGAGAGCCAAGAAACACACAAGCAGAAAAAAGCACCCGTCTTCACCTTTAAAATATCACCAGCAGCGTCTTTGGTTGCAAGCAGCAGGAGCCTATTCTGACTGATATAAGGAGCTATATACTATATTGTTATGAGAGTTTTATAGTTATAGATGATAAAGAGACAGACAGATAGACAGTAACTTTTCCAGAACCACCAGGAAAGGGAGACACCCACATAGAACGTTGCGTGGCCCAAGCTACAATCACAATCACACCCCAGCAGGGGTCCACAGATGTCCCTGATGGCACTCCATGCTGCACTGTATTTGCCAACCCTGGACCCCAGTCACTCCCACTGACCATCATCGGCATGTCGCCCTGAGACAGTCCAAGCGGTGGCCTCAGTGGTCCTCCCCAGTCCCAGCTGGAATCTCCTATTGCTGCTTCTCTGAGGCAGCAGCTCTTGAATAACAGTCTGCATTGACTCTGATTGTTTGAACTTGGGCCATGTGCCTTTGCGTGGTGACTTAGAACTGAAATTCTAGAGTCAGATTCCTTGGATTCAAAGCTTGTCTTGTCCAATTACTTGCTGTGTGACCACAAGCAAGTGAATTTCTCTCTGTGGGCTCCAGTTAGTCCCTCAACTGTATCAATTTGATAATGTGTGCGTGCTCAGTCACTTCAGTTGTGTCCGACTCTTTGTGACCCTGTGGACTGTAGCCCACCCAGCTCCTCTGTCCGTGCGGTTTTCCAGACAAGAACACGAGTGGGTTGCCATGCCCCCCTCCAGGGGATCTTCTCAACCGAGGGATTGAACCTATCACGTCTCCTGCAATGCAGGTGGATTCTTTACCACTGAGCCACCAGGGAAGCCTAATTTGATAATAATGGTACCAATTTCACAGGTATTAATGAAGATTACTAGATTTAAGACTATTATAGTTGGGTTGTATATTATGATAGCTGTTATTAAGGATTACATGAGTTATTACTTGTCAAGTACTTAGTAGTGATATCTCTTAGTAGAAGGAGTTGGGAAAGGGAATATATGAAACTTTCAGATGTTATCATGTGTGATGGGCTCAGCCTCCAATCGAGACTCAAAAGATGGGGAACTTTCTAAACCACAGGATGGGCAAAGAAGAATGGTCAGTAAGCTAGTAGAAACATTTAAAAGGATTTCCCTGGTGGTCTAGTGGCTAAGACACTGAGCTCCCAATAGGGTGCCCAGTTCTGATCCCTGGCCAGGGAACAAGATCCCACATGCTGCAACTAAAAGTTCTCAGGTTGCACAAAGATCCCACATACTGCTACAAAGTTTGAAGATCCCGTGGGCTGTGACTAAGACCCAGTGAACCAAACAAACAAATAAACTGAAACAAATAAATAAAAAGTGAGTTGAACATTTAGATCCCTGCTCCTGGAGGTCGGGGCTCTATAGAAATGAAACCCAGAATAGGATGGAAGTGCAAGGACTATGAAAATGTCTGGTGCTATTGGGCCCTGGACTGGGGAGTCCTGGCTGCCAGAGATCTCTGTGAGGAAAGCTTCAAAGGAAAGGCAGAGTGGAGAGAGGAGAAGGCGTAAATGCCAAAGACTTCCTTTCTTGACAATTTTGTGATGGACTCCTCCTGTTCTGCCCCACCCTAAGATAATATGACATTCTAAGGCAGTAGTCTTCAAATACTTTTGCCCAAATATCCCCTCAAAGAATTTCGCAAACTATCTACATGCCACAGATTTTTAACATCTAGAATTTTTATCATAAATTTAGATAGTTGAAAATGTTATGATTTCTGGCATATAATATACATGCTTTAAATATATTCCTCAAAATCTTGAAGCTTCAGATTTAGCTATTTTAATTTATAGAAACTGTATACCCTTAAAAGGAAAATGGCAAAGTTCTTAGTTTCAAATCAATTAGGCAAAACAGACCATTTTTGTCAGGAAAAAAAAAGTCTGAATTTATATTTAATTGAAATGCATATATTAATCTGTGTCTCTGGGTTAATCAACTGATTCTGAATTCAAGTTCTAAAAGAAATGGAGAAGGAAGGTATGGAGCCTTCCCTTGAGTCTGAAGCCTGAAGCAAATAATGTGTTTCTCCTTTCAGATCTTTCCACTAGAAGTTTCTCTTTATTTTCCTCACACAATGCTTCCTTATGAGCTGTGAAGTCTCAAATTCTCCCTTTGACACCTTGACATATAAGTCTTGAGTCCTGAGCAAGGCATCATGGTCAAATTTAGGATCAGTAAAGTGGAGGGAGGCAACTGTAAAAAGGGAACAGAGAACCCATAGACCACAGGCTCATTCTCAAGTGGCCCGTTTAAGAATGAACAAATGTAGAGGTTAAAACACAGAAGTTTATTCCTTAAAATGAACCCAGCTTACATAGTCACTGAAAAATCTCACTGGAGCATGTATTCCAGTTAAAAACAAACAAACAAAACTTATTCTAGAGCTATATCTGATGCAGAACTCTTTATATGCATATTTTCATTTATAAGTATATTTTCCATTACAGAGAGAGAGATAAATGACAGACAGACATAGATGTTCTTATCAAGAGTTCGAGCCAATCAGGGCCAATATGGTAGAGGTGCTCCCACCCTCTACACAACAAAAGGAAAAGGAACATTCAGCAAATGGTACTAACATTTTATATTACACATTTATTTCTGTCTTTGCCAGCAGCTTAACTTTCTTAGGGGGCCCTACAATGCCTTTGGTTCCAAATTAATCTTGACAAAATATTATATGTAATTGTGAAATAATATGAATATTTTATGAAGTGCTATGGTATTTAGAGCAAATATATGATCCAAAGAAAGGCAAACAGAAGGATACTAAGGAATTTTGCCCATCCATTTTTAAAGGGGAAAGCCAATGGGTTAGGGAGTCCCTGAGTCTCCACTCCCCCCACCCCCCACCCCACCCCCCCATGAAATCAGCCTGAGAGCCTCTGGAGCCAACGCCTGCCACCACCTCTGCAGAGGCCTGGCCTCCAGTAAAGGACTTTCCTCACCACATCTAAGGAGCTGGTTACAAAGCGTTAATCACTCAGTCCTGTCCAACTCTTTGTGGGTTACCCCATGGACTGTAGCCCACCAGGCTGCTCTGTCTATGGAAATCTCCAGGCAAAAATACTAGAGTGGGTTGCCATTCCCTTCACCAGAGGATCTTCCTGACCCAGGGATTGAACCCAGGTCTCCTGCATTGCAGGCCAATTCTTTACCTGGGAGCTTGAGCTGGTAAGGAGGAGCTTGAGCTGGCCACAAATATTTAGACACTTTGAAGTTAGATTCCCCAATCACTGTCAGGTTGATTTTAAATAGAAATCTTCCTTTCTTTCTCTTAGCATGTGTGTGACTGACACAGCATTCTGTAGGAAATGAGAAATCTGCACACCAATCTTTATACATTTTCAGTTCAGGCAAAATCTTTAAGGAATTAATTATGTGTCTTGGATCTGCTGTTGTTCAATTTGTCAAGGCAATTTCTGTGTGCCAGACAGAGTTTTCCACTCCCAGTCATTCACTCGCCCCCTGAATGATGGGGAAGCAGAAGCCCTCAGAGCCCTTAAAGCCAAACAAGTGGAAGAAAGAAAAGAAAGAAAGGCAGAAAGAATGAGAGAAAGAGTGAGAGAAAGGGAGGAAAAAAAAACCCAAAAAACTATTAAATGCAAAGTATCTAATCAAATATCTTTGTACCTAAGCAAGTTTAGCCTTTCTCCCAAGAGAAGAAGATTATTTCTACTCTTTCCTCTTTCTTCTGTTCCCCTGAATTTGTCTTGAGAAATTGTTGAGCAATTGTAAAAACTCCATGAAATGACTAAAACAGCACAGATGAAACATGACGACCTGCTGAGGAGATGTCCTTTGGGTTAGCGATGCTGAAATCACCCTGAATAGCTCTGCAGGGCTCAGGATTACAGAGAGCCAAGAGCACTGGCCTGCGGCCCCAGTGGCCTGCTCAGTTTCTGACTGAGCAGGAGCAGTGGAAGGAAGGGAGGGTGTGAAAAGGCGGGGGAGCAAATGTGCGACGATCCACGCAATACTAGACCTTGTAATACACATCCCCAAACTTCCCTTTAGATGTTAGACTCCCATAAGCACAATGACAAATTTACTCTATCAGTCACTAAGACAAAAGGAGAAGAAACAGCCCACTTCACCTCACCAACAATGATATGATTCCCTTGTCGCTGATGACTTTAATCTGACCCCTCTCTGCCACCAACACTGCATATCATTAAAGATGTGTTTTGAGATTATATTTTCTGAATTTTTATCCCTTTTAACTAGAATGAGCATTATATCAAGAATTACTGAGGGGCTACCTGGGCTTGACCTTCTGTCTAAAGTATAATCCTTTACATTCCACACAAGAGGCGCTGTTGTCCTGCTCACAAGGCATGGTGATTAGAAGACAGTCATGGAAGGAGGTCAAGGATCCAAAGTTAACTACCAGTTTATTGCCAACCCAATAGTGTGTCCCCCTCTTTCTTGCAAAGGAAACTCAGTTTATTTCAGTGTCCACCTGAGGACAAGCTTCCTGATCCCTAGCCCAGGAACGCATCCCGATTTACGTAAGCCAGTCACGGCAAAGCCACTCCTCTTGCCTGTGATTTAAGTAGGTGATGCAGTTCTGGTCAGGTATAGTTAAGACAGGAAATCATCGAGGGCTTCCAGAAAAGGTTTCCTTACTCAAAAACCATGTCACAAGGAAGACAAAACCGTTTTTCCTGCTGGATGTCGTGGTTGGATATGGCAGCCACTACTTGCACAATCATCCGACAACTCTGTGTGGGTCTAACTGGAGCTCAAAGCCAAGGCACCAAACGTGGCAGAACAGAAGGTGGAGGGAATGCAGACCCTTGACAATGCCACAACTAAATAATTTAAATAATTCTGGCACTGCCCTATCTTGCCCCTTCTCATGTCCTTATTATTTCAACCTTCTGTATAGGCTTTAAAATATGCTCCCATTCACTGATCTTCTTCCATAAGTGACTGAAACCTAAATCTCCCCCCTTGATTTAGCAGACTTAGTGACTCACTTCTAAAAAATAGCATAGGGCGGAAGTGACAGTACACAACTTCAGAGACCAGAGCTTAAAAGGGCAAAGGCTTCCTCTTCCCTTTCTCTCAGAGCACTCAAGCAGATGAGGCTGCCTGTGATGTCCTGAGGACACCCAAGCCGCTAAGGAGAGGCCCACGTGGTGAGGAACGGGGTTCGTCTGCCAACAGACACATAGGCAAACCATTAGGAGCAGACCTTTCAAGCCCAGTCAAGCCTGAAGATGACAGAAGTCTCTGCCTATATCCTAACTGCAACTTCGTAAAAGACTCTTAGCCAGAACAATCCAGCTAAACCACTCCTGAAGAGCTGACTCATGCAAATGCTGATACAATATCATTGTTGTTTTAACCACTACTTTGTTGGAGAAATTGTTACAAAAGAGTAGATAACAAAGACCCTTTTTAAGATTTAGGTTAACCTTTTCAAAGGTATATTAATTGATAAAATGTTCTAAAAGTCTGCATTCTAAAGCCAGAGAATTACAGGGCTCTTCAGGGGTCCCCTGGATCATTTTCCTCTTCCTTTAAGAGGGTATACGATGCACTGTGAGACAAATAGATCTCTCTCTCATATGACCTTCCAGAAAAGGAGATAATAGTTGTTCTAGGGCTTTACTTTCACAAGTCATCTGGTGAGAGGCCAAAATCCTCTAGCTATGATTAAACCAACTGCATCTTGAATCCTTAAACTGAGTAGTATTTCCCAAATTCCTTATAGGAAAAGTATCCTGAATAACATTAACAGATATTCTACCACAAAAAAAAAAAGAGAGAGAGAGAGAGGGAAGCGATACAGATTCAAAGCATATACGTAGTGTATTGAAGACTTTGGAGAAGTCTTTCTGCAAAGAAATCTGTTTAACTTTCGTTTAAGTCATAGTTTCTCAAATTTAGGGTGACTATAGACAGTCCTCTAATGCTCCTTTCTCCCAACAAAAATACCTATGATAATTTCTTGAGACATAAATGTTCTTTAGGACACAGAGAGACATGAGTGTGGATGAGAAAGACAGCATCACAATACACTGAATGAATGTATTAACATGAATGATCAAAATAATTCAACACTATACTCAAAATACCACAGCCATCCTACGGAGATACAGTCACATCCATTATCTGAGTAATTCAAAGTGTCTAAGTTTAGACTTAGATCTCAAGTCAGAAATGGGTATAAGAATTAGCAATGTGCAATGTGCAAAATAGGACTCATGCACATTTACTCAAAAAGATTAGCACTTTTCTCCAGAAGTCCAAACTTTCAGATTAGTTTCTTCCTTCCATTAAGCAATAAAATGTTGCTTTCTCCTTTAAATTTTTTTATTTTAACTTTTCAGGAGAAATTTTCCTCTCAAATATTTGGCAAAGGAAAAGGACTTCTTACAAAGATTGCTAAAATATTGATATCGGGTATATAAAACCCCAAATTCACATGCCAGTGCCTGCTAAAATGTCAAATAATTCACTAATAATGCAGCCACTAATGCCAAGGCTGGCAGTGTCAGCTCCTGGATTCTATCCTGTTAAGCCCCGGGTCAGTTCAGTTCAGTCACTCAGTCCTGTCTGACTCTTTGCAACTCCATGGACTGCAGCACACCAGGCCTCCCTGTCCATCACCAACTCCCAGAGCCTACTCAAACTCATGTCCATTGAGTCAGTGATTTGGGTTAAGCCCCAAAGCCAAGTGAATAAAGCCTCACCCTCCTGAGTAAGCAGGAAGATCACTCACAGGAGTCAGTTAGGACTTCCTCTAACCAGACAAGGTCCCATGAGGTAAATGGTTCTGTCCTAGGGCTGGGCCAGTCTTTCATGCCCAGAAGAACTCTGACTTCTCCTGATTATACCTTTGAAGGAATTTCTTTACCATTTAAAAATAAAATCACCAGCCCTTTAAAACTCTGTAGAAATGGGATCTATGGAAATCAATATATTCAAGCAGGTCCATGAGACCTGCAGGTCCACTTTCCCCCTCCACCCCGTGGCTCTCCATCTTTGATACTTGTAGTTGGTTGGCCATCATGCTCGCCACTCAAGAAAGGGAGACTGCTTTTTTCAGTCTTGTCCCAGAGAGGACGTGAATGCTTTTCCTTAGTTCCGTTAGTAGCAATTTCCATTTAGGAAAAGGAAGCCCAAAGAAAAGAAATGGGGTAATTACAGAGCAATCTTTGAGTGGTCAGTTTTCGAAAGGACTTCATTTGGATGCTACAACTGCTGCAGTCCTAATGGTTGGTAAATCTGTTAGGACATTTTCCTGGTTTCTTCTATTAGTTAACCCATTAACTAGTTAATCCATTGCCTATAACCCTTTATCTAGAGAGGATATTACCATCTTGGTCAAGGATGAAATGACTACATTCTCTCTCATCCATACCATCACTGCCAGTAGTCCAAGATCCGTTTTTTTCTGATATGAAAGATGCCTCATTTGCAGCTTTCCTAAATTCCCATATCCTGTTGGTCAGCCAATCCATGAAGGGCATTGCTCAATCCTAGAATTTCTAAGAACTTAAGAACACCTGCACCATTTTTTATTTCCTTTTGGCTTGCTTGAGGGAAAGATGGACATCACATCACATGGTAGACTGCATTCCTATATAGAAACCATGGCTACTAATCTAAAACTAGGGAGAACTGAGATGGTCTCAGAAACCAGAGGGTCCATGGAGTGGAGTCACACAGAACCTAAAAAGACCTAGGGTTTTTTAGACTGTTCTCCCCCCATGACATGAGCAGTTCGGAGGCTTCTCACTGACCCTTGGGAGGAGGAAGCTGTGGCTGTAGCTCATGGCAGGACCCGGCTCACACTGTCTACTGCCTTAGGCAATACAGGTTTATCCCAGGCAAGAAGTGTTGCCAACACAGGTCACTTAGCAAGAATGGAAAATCTTCTGTAGGAACAAACAGCACGCCCCAAATGATGGTGGCAGTAACTTCAGGCAGACTTGTCTATACAGCTTTGGAGAGGCTGGAGAATATCTCACCCACACAGCCAGATACCGCTTGGTGTGTGGGAGTTACAGTCTTTGAGGAACACGTTCATTCAGGATGCAGACCCATGGTGAGGTGGGTGGATAGTAGGAGGATGAGAAGGCCACCTAGAAAAGAAAGAGTATTTTGTAGGATTCTTTTTGTAGTTTTAGTAATTATTTTTCTAGAAGAGAAATGTGGCTGTACAGCATTTTTTAAAACTAACTGATCACTCCCCATCACCTCCAATATTTCCCTACCTTCTCTATGCTTATAATTACATGGCAGGGAGATGACAGCAGAAAGCAAAGATAGAAAGAACTATTCCAATCAGTCCCAAAGGCAGAAAGAGAGTAGCTGTTTACTGAGCCTTAGACAGCATCCCAGAAGAGTCCAAACCTCAGCACAGCTTGAACTTAGCAGACAACATCAATGGGCCAGGAGGGCTAGGAGCCAGTGCAAAGACTGAAAAAGCACCCAAGACCACCCTCGCTTCTGACACCTAATGCAAGGTTGGGGGTCCTCAAGTGCACTTCTGGCACCAGAGGCAAATTTTAGTTTCCCCAAGAACACTCTCAGGTTGAAATAATTCACTAAATTAAAAAGCAGCAAAGGGAAGAGGCACGTAGGTCAAGAGTATTCCATGTATGAGCTTCCAGTGGTCCTCTCCCAGTGGAGTCATGCAAACAGCACTTATTTCTCCCAACAAAGATACGTGACAATACACACTGTATAGAGTACTGCCAACCAGACAAGCTCCCTTTGGCCTTGGCAGTCAGGGTTTTTCCTGGGGCTCGGTCCTGTAGCTATGGTAGACAACCATATTGTGTGACCCAAGGATCCCAAAATAAGTCGCTCTCTCACCGCAGATTATTTGTCATGGCTGGTTTTTCTGGAGGCTCTGCAAGGAGAGTTCATTCCCATCTCTCTTCAGTTTCTGGGGGTCACCTGGAGGTGTTTGCTTGCATCCCCTCCTCCTGCCTCAGAGCACGTCACTCCCTTCTCTGTTTCCATCATCACATCACTTTCATCTGTGACCCTTACTCTTCCAGAGTCTCTGTTACAAGGTTCCTTGCCTAGGGTAACCTTCCACCTCAAGATCTTAAACTTAATTACATTTGCCAAGCCCCTTCTGCCATGTAAGGCAACATTCACAGTTTGCAAGGACTTGGCAGGGACATATTTGGGAGTCTGTTATTCAGTCTATTTCAGATGGGTTGTATGCCTAAAGAATCATAGGTACCACAAAAATATAATGCATTTTACCTTTATTTTATCTTATTTATAGTAAGAGATTTGTTATGAATAGCAAATACTAGTTTCTCAGAAACATTTATAATATGGAGAAAACTTAAAATTTTTCTAATAGGACAAAAAATCCCTCCCTAAAGAGACATACATTATGTAGCATAAATGTTTTGATACCCTGGAATGCCAGTTGGCTTCAAAGAGTGAAAGGGCTAGGATAAAATATAATTAAGTAAGCCTGCATGAAAAAAGAGCTCATGGAGAGAATTAGAAGCTACTTGGTGGGGCGGATGGTGGGGCAGAGAGGTATGGTCAGTGGAGAAAACAAAATGATTAATGAGAATTTCCTGAGTGCTGAGTCTCGTGTACTCTGATGCTTGGGAAGATTTGAGGGCAGGAGAAGTGGGTGACAGAGGATGAGATGGTTGGATGGCATTACTGATTCAATGGACATGAGTTTCAGCAAACTCTGGGAGATGGTGAAGGACAGGGAAGCCTGGGGTGCTGCAGATCACGGGGTCGAAAACAGTAAGACGTGACTTAGCAACAGAATAACAACAATGGTCAATCCAACACTTTGTGGAAGAGCAAAACCAACTTTTTTTTTTTCCTTTTGTGATAAGAGTGCCTCTCCCAGGGATCAGTTCCATAAGGCACTATCTTATCTTATCCTTACAAAAATAACTCTATTAATTTAATCTCACAAAAGGCATTTTTCTTAATATTCTTCTGGTAATTATTTTAGGAAAAACTGCCAGTATTTAAAAGCTTGTTTGTTAATAAAAGTTTACCCAGATGCTTACCATAAAATGTTTAATATCATTTCACATTTTTATTGAGAATTACACCAAATAACACTAAAATCAAAATGATTGACATTTACTTCAATTGTGGGTATTCTGAATTTTCTCACTTTAAAAAGTCTGATGAGATTTGCATTCCCATCTGATAAATGAGAGTCATGGTCACATGTGATGGAGTGGTGTGGGTTAAAAACAGTCTCTAAAATAGGCTCTGTGGCTTTTCCTGATGTCTTGACCGCATTATTCTACATCTGCAGCCCTGCAGGTGTCTTCAACTCATTGCAAAGCAGTTTGTGCTTTCAAACAACAGCAGTGCGCACTAAGATCACCTTGGAGAGAGACTTCTGCACTCCAGACTTGGTTTTAAAAAAGAGAGGAAAATATTTTACTATGATTGCTCACATAATTAAGAGGCTGTGCAGAGACGGGCTTAAGCACACGGATTCAAGAATCAAAATGCCTGGCGTCAGATCTGTGTTCACCGCTTAGGAACAGAAAGTGTGAGGCAAGTTACTGGAACTTTTTTCCCTGAGTTCCCTCCACTGTAAAATGTGGATAAACACAGTGCTTTGTAGGGCTGGGGTGGGACTGTCAGTCACAGCACTAAGATCAAGACCGGGCACCAGGCAGCACTCAGTAACGGGGCTAAAGTATCATCCTCCCCTCCTCCTCTCCTCTGACCTCACTTTCATCTCAGCACTAGTCTCTCGTGTCCTCCCTTCTCCTCTTCCCTGTCTTCAGCTTTAAACAAAGCTTTGACAATTGGCTCTCCTTTTGCAGCTCCACTCTGTCCCCAGCTGAATTCAATAACATATTAATAAAGCATCCTGCTATACTCTTCAATAATAATAAAAAATAGTTAACATTTTTCGAGCATTCACTATGTTCCTGTTATGCATCCTTTTGTGAAACATACCCTACACCCCTAAGCAGTCTCCTCCCTGAACTCTGGAAACAGACTGCCATATTTTCCCTTGTGTCCTCTTCCTTTCTCTTAAAGGCTGGTTTTCCTTGGCATTCTTTCCCAGTCCCTTCTCTGTACAGTTTCCTTTGGGTGGTAAAGATTGCATATTTTCAGTAACCTACTATATGCTGATGATCTCAAAACTGTATCTCCAGCTTGAACTTCTCCCCAGAGTTCCAGAATCTGATGGATGTGCACTGAACACCTCAGCTTAGATGTCCCACTGCAGCACGAAGCCAGCACAGGCGACCTGAGTTCATCATCACACCAAACTCTTTCCCTTCTTGCGTTCCTATCTAAGAAGCAGCAGCAGCATCCCCATCCCATCCCAAGATGTACTGTGATAAATACTGAGTTGAAAAAGTTAAGAGCATGAAAATGGGCTCTGCCCTCGTGGAACTTAGAATCTAACTGGAGGATACAATAGAAGAAACAAGTAAATAGGCCATACTTAATTTTCTGTCTTTTTACTGTTATTACTTATATAATTAAGTGTACTCTTTTCTTGGGATTTTTTTCATTAGCTTCTTATAAAACTGACTAACTCTGTCATATTTTACCACACATACTTTCTTATTCAGTAATTTTTCTGCATTCACCAATTTATTATTTTTATTTTTTTAATTATTTTTTATTCAATTTATTATTTTTAAATGATCAGGTCTAATGACCTTTTCTTCTATGAATTTTTGCCTACTACTAATTTACAGATATTTTCTCTATCAGGAGATCTTATGAATGCTCAACAGTTTTTTTATTTGTTTATGTTTCATTCAATTAGGCATTTGTTATTGATGAGGTATTATTAAAATTTAGTTTATGAAGTTATCTAAATCTTAATAAACAGGTTGGATGAGAAACCAACCTGCCTAGTTGATGGAGATTGCCTAGATAGCAGTCTTTTTCATTTCTGAAATATTTGATACCATCGATTTTTCTATCTTAAAATTTGCATCTTCCTTGGTTTAGCAACAGCACTCTTAGGTTTCTTCCTACCTTTTCAGCTTTGACACCTCTCTCCTATTTTCTCATCCCTCTTCCTTTTTCCTTGTGGTTGTATTTGTTCCCACAGCTAACGTCTTAGACATCTGTCCTCACCTGATTACTTTCCTTGACTCAGTTCTGGCCCACGGTATCAAAGATACTTTGATTAGGAAGACTTCCTACTCATATTCAGCAAGAATAAAACTCAATATAAAATCTCCTGCAGCCTTCAGCTGGCTTACTCTCCAATTTCTCAATTGATAACAATCCTTTCTTCAATCAAAATCCCAGTTACATATACTCAAAACCTCAGAATCACCTTCACCTCTCCTTTATCTCCCTTATTTCATTAGTTAACCATTTCTACTAATGCTGGCTTTAAATATTTTTATTATTATTTACATCTATCCCTATATCTCTATTCTAATAGATTAATGATCAAAGGCCAACCAGAACTCTTCCCTGTAAGTTTGAACAACACCCTAATTTCTGTTCATAAATGCATTCTCTTCATTCTTCAATGTCTACCATGCACTTCTACCAGAGGGATCATCCCTATCACGCTATTTCCAAAATTAAAAAACTTTAGGGTATAAATGACAAAGTCCAACACTGTTATCCTAATTTTCAAGTCCTTGTATGATCTGATTGTATTTAGTTTCTTACTGAAGACCTTTAAACTAAGGGCAAAAGGGAAAAAAAAGAAAAGAAAAGGAGAGGGAAGGAAAATGAAAAAGGAAAGAAGAAATGGAACAGAGGAAAATTTTAAAAAATTTAAAATAAGGGTATACTTGTTGGAAATGACAGACACCAATCTCAAAATAAATTAATCACAGAAATAAAATCATTGACACATATAATTAGGAATGTGAGGTCTGAATCTGGCTTCAGGATAGTTGGATCCAGGGTTTTACATGATATCATTAGGACACTGTGTCTCTATTTCACAGCCCTGTTTTCCTCAGTATCTGCTTTATTCTATGCCAAAGTCTCTAAAAAAAAAGAAAGAAAGAAAAGACCTGAACCAGTTTAGCCAACTCATTTAGATGGCATCACCAGATTTCTGTCATTAACTCTGACTGGCTCACCTTGTACCTTGTGTCCAATTCTGAGCCAATCACTGCGACCAGGGACCAGTGGCACGTGCATAGCAGGTGTGGGACACACCCTCATCCCTGGGATTAGGCTTCGTTTGAACCCCACTAAACCAAATGTTTGAGGCTGGGACAGAGGAGACTCTCAAAAGAGAGTTTTATATGGCATAATACACATTTATGTGAGACAAACTAAATTTGAAAGAGCCATGAGCAGAGTAATCTACTAACCTGAAAGTGTCAATTCTGCTAATCAGCTATTGGTGAGATCTTTGTCAAGCTAATTCAATTTTATTTGTGCTTCACTTTCTTTCACAACAAAATGGGCATAGAATTTATGCCACCAGCTGCTCCCAAAAAACAAGATCCTCAGATGAACCTTGACAGAGTACTGCCAACATCACAAAAGGCGAAAGTCTGTAGAGTACTGTGTGGGCCTTACACTGAAGTTCTTCATATTCATACATGGAGTTTTTGATTTTAAAGCACTTTCATACTGTCTAATTTGCTCCAAATAAGACAACTGTGAAATATCTAGCTTTTCATTTTACACATAATGCTTTGTTTCTCAGGCCACAGTCCCCTAAAAACGTCTCGGCTGTCCCATGGAATCAGTCATTTCCTCCCTTCCTACTCTCATTCTTTCCAGCAGAGTCACATGTGAAGAAGGAGGGTGGTGTCTCAGTACTGACTGTAGAGAACCCATTTTGCTAAGGGGCTGACATCTGTTTAAAGGACACTGCATATCCTCCTGACTCTCCTCCCCAACTGAAAAATAAATTCCCACTGATTCCATGCCAAGAGCAGCCCCAACTTCCTCCAAAATTATCTCTGCTTCTCTTCCAGTCTACTTCTAGAGTTTTATAGTCACCAATTGAGAGATCAAAACCAAAACCAACCAACCAAGAAACATATAAAATTTCTTCTAAGAAAAATAAGAAAATCCCAGTCTCTTTACTATTAATCCAATTTTTCCCCTACAACATGATGAACTTTAACTCTCCCGGGGTAGTGATGATTAGTAAGATTTGGAAACACAATTTACATTTTAAATTTCTCAACAAATTTCTCTCGGGCATTTAAAAAGGTATAAATTCAAAGAAATAATGTATAACTATGGAAGTCCCTATTTTTTTTATTCCCTCCTCCACAATAGTTTACAGTTGTTTGTACACATTAGTTACTTTAAAATTCTTCCTTAAAATTAATTAAAATACTATCTTTGGCGATTCTAAATACCAAACTTATTTTTTTTAAAAAAACCTTTTAAATCCAGATCTCATTAATTCAGATTCTGTGTTCTTTCAATCAAGAACCGAAGTAAATTGTCTACCTTTATAATATTAAAAAGCAATGTGACATGATAAATGATGGGTAATATTGAACTACATTATAGAGGGATATTTATCAACTTTGAAAAACAGTTTTAGTTTTATCATTTGCATATCAATTATATAATGTAATTATGATAGATATCACTTATTGAGTACAGATTGGGTGTTACTGTAACTGCTTTATATTATCTTATTAAATCCTCACAACAAATCTGTGAGGCAATTACTTTCTTTACAGATTCAAAAATTAAATCTCAGAGAGAAACTACTCAGAGATTTTATATAGTGAGGTTGGACCCTAGCGCCAAACATTACACTCTTAACCAATACACTGTACTCTTCCTTCTTCGAAGAGGTGACCACTCTTTGGAAGACAGCATTGATGTGGTAATTTTAAATTATTTTTGTACATACCTTAAAGAAAGGCATCTTGACAAGGAATATTTTGATAACATATTTTAGTTATTGTGTAAATTTTAGTATTCATGTAATGTTTGAAGTAAACATATTTCTTATTGATGTCTTACAAACATGTTTTCTTATGAGTTGCTGAGATGTTCCTAGACTTTGCTCCTTCATTTATTACCAGTTTAAGTTCACATGCTATACTCCATACATGCAGCCCTCATTCACATTTCCAAAAATTTCTAACTCAATATTTGCTGCCACTTCAATTTTCATGAGCCACATTAAATGTATTAGATATCAGTTATATTTGTTGGAAAACACATTTGTTGGTCCCAAATTTTAAATAATGAAGATAAACTGCTGTTGAGAGAGGTAGGGAACCAATCATCTCTATAAATCCAGAAATATTTAGTTTCCCACAAAAGTCTTATTCTAACAATTTAATATTTCCTGTAATGCTATTTCCCTGGTGGAAAGATCAGCTCACTGTGTTCTACACTTTTTGGACCACTTTGTATTTTGGATCAGAAATGTATGGCAGTGAGCAGCTGCAGAGAGAGTGGAAGACAGTGTGCTGGATAAGGGCTTGCCAAAACACACTGAAATGAATTCTCACTATTTTGAAACAACAACCATACAAACGATATACTTCCAGTTTTCACTGTAACTCAGCCCTCCCCTTATAGGATACATATGAGAGAGAGATGCCCTGATGGTATTCACTTCTATGTCAACAATCAGTAGGCTAGAATCTGTCCTGACTGTTTCAATGCTATCAAGTTCAAAGACTATTTGTCATATATGCCCAGAGACAAAAACAAGAATCCTTCCCAGACAGCTGTGACTAAGGGCCATGCAAAAGTGAATGGCGGTCCAAGGAATGTCTTCATGGAAACAATTCCTGAACACTAAAATCCAGCACTTCTCTCTCCTGCTCGGTCAGCCTGTCACCTTTCCCAAGCATGGAACAGCTCACTGTAAGTGGACAACATGTTCCCAGCTGCAGCTGACTCATATCATGACTGTGAATCCAAATCAGCTTCTTTCCAGTGTGGGAAAAATCTGAACTTAATCAATTCCCTATGTAGAAGGCATTTCCAATTTTTCTCATCCTCTCTGGAGAACTAGAAAGTCACCTAACTTGAGACTTGGTGCCCAAAACTCACCCATCTAAAATGTGAAATACGGGACAAAGATTGTTGGTGGATCTCTTACTAGAATGTTCAAAGAGGAAATGCAGATAACAACAAATAAACCATAGAATTTGGGCTAGAAAACTGAAGTAATGGTAAAGTACATAAAGACAAATAAATGAAAAAACAAAACAGAATCTTGACAACACTTTCTCCTCTCAACCAGCAATTATCCATAGCAACCTATTCTAATTACAAATAAAAGTGCTGCTGGAAGACCAAGGCTAGTGAAAGCATTTTCATTGTCCAACACAAATGTTATCATATTAAAAGTGCTGTCAAACAGCCTCCATGGATGGAGCATGTAGGTTGCACCACTGAATGAGACATTAAGATTCAAGTAATTGCAGCTGTCTATCAACAAGGGGTCAAAACCTGCAGTCTAACACAAAGGCATTCAAAATTTAAAACTCTAGAAAAAATTTTTAATTACAAAATATTTGAGACAAAGAAAAAGGTCTAGGATATGATATAATGAGCACTCATTTACACACCATTTGTAGATCCTCCATGAGCATTAAACTTCAGGTTAAGTACCCTGTGTGCCCTTCCTTGATAGCTCTAAACTTACCCCTGCCATAGGTTATCACTATTCTAAATTTTGTGCTTGTCTTTCTCATAAATCTTTTTATGCTTTTATTATACATATACATATCTTAAAACAATCTGTGCAATTATTTTGTAAAATTCAAATAAATTATATCACTTTGTCTGCATACTTCTTGATTAAACATTGTGATATTTATCCATGATGATATAGAATGCTGGTCCGGGGGTTAAGAATCCACCTTCCAATGTAGGAACCTCAGGTCCGATCCCTGATCAGGGTAATAAGATACCACATGTTGCTGAGCAACTAAGCCCAAGTGCTGCAACCAAATCCAAGTACAGCCAAATAAATAAATATTTTTAAAAGAAGAACTATACAGAGTGCTTGTATTTATTCATTGTCTGATACAGTTATTTCATTGCACATATATACAACCCATTTACCCATTTTTCTAGTGATGGACATTTAGTTTATTTCTAATTTGCTCTATTGCCAACAATGAAGTTATGAACATTCTTATGTGTTCCTATGTATTTATCTTGTGTGTATATAATTAAATGATTCTTTAGGTCAGGAGTCAGCAAGCTATGTCTTTGGGCCAAATCTGGCCTGTCATCTGCATTTGTAAATAAAGTTTAATGGAAGACAGCCATATTTATCTGTGTATATTTTGTCTATGGTTGCCTTCAACACAAGAGATGACTCTACACATGGACCCCACCAGAGGCAACACCAAAATCAGATCGATTATATTCCTTGCAACCAAAGATGGGGAAACTCTATACAGTCAGAAAAAAAACAAAAACAAAAAGAAAGCAGACCTGGAGCTGACCATGGCTCAGATCATGAAGCTCCTTATTGCAAAATTCAGGCTCAAATTGAAGAAAGTAGAGACGATCACTAGATCATTCAGGTTTGCCTTAAATCAAATCTCTTAGACGAGGTGACAAATAGATTTAAGGGGTTAGATCTGGTAGAGTGCCTTAAGAGCCATGGACAGAGGATCATAACACTGTACAGGAGGCGGTAACCAAAGCCATCCCAAAGAAAAGAAATGCAAGAAGGCAAAATGGCTGTCTGAGGAGGCCTTACAGATAGCTGAGGAAAGAAGAGAGGCAAAAGGCAAGAGAGGAAGGGAAATATTTCCAACTGAATGCTGAGTTTCAGAAAATAGCAAGAAGCGATAAGAAAGCCTTCTTAAGTGAACAACGCAAGGAAACAGAGGAAAACAATAGAATGGGAAAGACTAGAGATCTCTTCAAGGAAACTGGAGTTACCAAGGGAACATTTCATGCAAAGATGGACACAATAAACGACAGAAAACAGCAAGGACCTAACAGAAACAGAAGATATTAAGAAGAGGTGGCAAGAATACACAGAAAAACTATACAAAAAAGGCCTTAATGACCTGGATAATCACGACAGTGTGGTCAATCACCTAGAGCCAGATATCCTGGAGTGTGAAGTCAAGTGGGCCTTAGGAAGCATTACTAAGAACAAAGCTAGTGCAGATGGTGGAATTCCAGCAGAGCTATTTCAAATCCTGAGAGATGCTGCTGCTAAAGTGCTGCACTCAGTATGTCAACAAATTTGGACAATTCAGCAGTGGCCCCAAGACTGGAAAAGGTCAGTTTTCATTCCAATCCCAAAGAAAAGCAATGCAAAAGAATGTTCAAACTACTGTACAACTGTGCTCATTTCACATGATAGCAAGATAATACTCCAAAAATCTTCAAGCTAAGCTTCAACACTATATAAACCAAGAACTTCCAGATGTATAAGCTGGATTTAGAAAAGGCAGAGGAACCAGAGATCAAACTGCCAACATCTGATGGATCATAGATAAAGCAAGAGAGCTCCAGAAAAATATCTATTTCTGCTTTATTGACTATGCCAAAGCCTTTGACTGTGTAGATCACAACAAACTGTGGTAAATTCTTAAAGAGATGGGAATACCAGACCACCTTATCAGCAACAGTTAGAACCAGACATGCAACAACAGGCTGGTTCCAAATTAGGAAAGGAGTAGGTCAAGGTTGTAAATTGTCACCTTGCTTATTTAATTTATATGCATAGTACCTCACGTCAAATGTGAGCTAGATGAATCACAAGCTGGAATCAAGACTGCCAGGAGAAATATCAACAACCTCAGATATCCAGATAACACCACCCTTATGGCATCAAGAAACAAAAGAGCTTCTTGATGAAGGTGAAAGAGGAGTGTGAAAAAATTCAACACTCAAAAAACTAACATCATGGCATCTGGTCCCAGCATTTCATGGCTAACAGACTGGGAAACAAGGGAAACAGTGACAGATTTTATTTTCTTGGGCTCCAAAATCACTGCAGACCGTGACTGCAGCCATGAAATTAAAAGACACTTGCTCCTTGGGAGAAAAGCTATGACAAACCTAGACAGCATATTAAAAAGCAGAGACATCACTTTGCCAACAAAGGTCCATCTAGTCAAGGCTATGGTTTTTCCAGTGGTCATGTATGGATGTGAGAGTTGGACCATAAAGAAGGCTGAGCACAGAAGAGCTGACACTTTTGAATTATGGTTCTGAAGACTCTTGAGAGTCCCTTGGACAACAAGGAGATCCAACCAGTCCATCCTAAAGGAGATGAGTCCTGAATATTCACTGGAAGGACTGATGCTAAAGCTGAAACTCCAATACTTTGGCCACCTGGTTTGAAGAGCCAACTCATTGGAAAAGACCCTGTTGCTGGGAAAGATTGAAGGTGGGAGGAGAAGGGGACAACAGAGGATGAGATGGTTGAATGGCATCACCAACTCAATAGATATGAGTTTGAGCAAGCTCTGGGAGATAGTGAAGGACAGGGAAACCTGATGTGCTGTAGTCCATGGGGTCACAAAGAGCTGGACATGACTTAGCAACTGAGCAACAACAATGAATGGTTGCTTTCACACTACAGTTGCAGAGCTGAGTAGCTGTGACAGATAAAATATGACATGCAAAACTGAAAGTATTTATCTGATCTTTTACAGTAAAAGTTTGCCAACCTCTACTTTAAGGTAGAGGCTCAGCAGTGACATGTTTGGATTGAAGACTACATAAATATTCAATTTTACCAAATATTGCCAGATGCCTCCCAAAGTAACTACCAATTTACATTCTCTTCAATAATGTAAGAACATCCCCATTCTCCTTGTTCCTCAACCTTACTAGCACTTGAAATCTCAAAAACTTTCAAATCCTGTCTAGTTGTCTTGGTTTCATTTCAGATATTCTGGATTTGTATTATTATGGCTCACATCTATATTTGTGGGACATGTTTCTGGGCAATAATTTAAATGGTAGACAATGGTCTAACTCTATCCCAAGGTCAGGTTGAGGTACAAAAGTGCTGAAGGATATCTCCCCATCTCTTTCTACCTTAAGTTCCTCCTTGCAAAGACTATATCCTTTTCTCTTTCCTGACACCTCCACCCCAGGCATGCTCTCTCTAAGGATCCATGCATCTGGATCATGTGTACCAAGTTCTAGAGTTCATTTGCTACCTGCTGAATACAGTTTTCTATTCCTTCCATTCACAGATAAATCACACTGCAAAACAGAACCCTGGTGGTTTTTCTTGAATGAAGAGAGAAGTCCTACTCTTTCAGTCTGGGATACCAGGTCATCACAGTGCAGTTTCTGCCACCTACACATAAGGCCAACCAGACAGGCAGCTGTGAGAATATGCTGAGAGAAGGAAGGACTCTTCTGTGCCTCTGGAGATGAGGTTCACTGTCTAGGTGCCTCTGGATTGTCCAGTTTTGATCAAACTCTTTGATGGAAGTAAATCAGCTTTTTATCTTCCCAAGGCCTTTGATTTTATTCTGGAGCACAGATACTGCTTTACAAGAGTCTAGGTTATTGTCTCTTCCTTTATTCAGTTGGCTGTGGTAAGGGAAATGCTCCTCCTCACGGATATTCCTATAACCTGAGTAGGTAAATGAGACACGGAGGTAGCGAGGGAAGGGCAAGAAGTAAGGGAAGAAGTTTATACGTGTCAGTTATTGACACATTCTCAGAGCCCTGAAGTGCCAAGTAGCACCGCAATTTTACAGTCAGGCTGTTGATCTAGGTGAATTTAAAGAGGGAAAGGCAGATAAAAGGGAAGAGAGAAAATTGGGTGAGAGAAGCAAGACAGGAATCATGATGAAACAAGAGGAAATCAGCATGAAGAGAAGTTGAAAAAGAGAGCTATCAATAATATATTTGATACATAAAGATTAGCACCATTCCAGCTATGGTGAGGTACAAGTTGGGCTGTCATAATACAGGCACATGTGCTAATACTTAGGGATGGGAGGCAGGGACTTCCCACCATGGGGGTGAATGATTCAGGGCAGCATAGCTCCAAGCCTTGTCAAGCTTGTGCTTCCCAGAGGGGCAATGAGCAAGCAGGCATTGGTGTGCAGGGAGGCCATTTGGCAGTAGACATGGTCATGGCTACCATACACCTTTGGATTGAGTCAATGGATTTCCTTTTGAACGCTCTGTGCATGGGCATAGAATCATCTGAGACTGTTAGTTATGTTCCCAAACATTTTCTCCTGCATTACTGGCAACTTCTTCCACTGTTGTCTTTTTTTTTTCTTTCTATCAGACTAGCTGTCTTCTAAAAATGTCTGGTTTTTAAGCTTTGTCTGAGCTTGCTCTCATTCTCTAGGCAACATGTGTCCAAACAGTATTTACTGAGGGTCAACTCAACAAACGAGGAAAACAAAGATTAAAGAAGAGATGGTTCCTGCCTTCAGAAATTTCAGATACTAAGTCACATTAAAAGTGGAAAGGAGGAGGACGGGAACTAAGTGTCAAGATCTGGGAGCCGAGAGAAATAAACTCTTCCTCAGAGAATTGAGGTATATTTTCAGAAAATTTGAGTTGTGTTGTGAAAAATAATGGCAAAAAAGGAGAAGGATAGTCCAGGTAGAAAGACCAACATATGCAAAGGCACACGGATGTGGAAATACATGGCATGTTTAGAGGAAATATTTTTTAAATAACTACTCTAGGGGGTGGGAAGTCCTAGCCTCATGTCCTTGAAGTAGGAGCACAAGTATTAATGGAAGCACCAGCAAGTGCAAGATGGATTAGGGCAGGAGAGTGAGGTATATGCCAGCTAAGGAATTTGGACATTATTCTCTGGGGCCCTACACATCTCACTAATGTGAATTTAATTAAAGTGAATGGATATCTAACTTTCAGCCAGGCACATGATTAACTCTCTCATGACATTCTAGCCAAGATGGAAAAATATAGGCTCTGTGATGGCACATTTGGTATATCATATAATCATCTTCAGATGTTAGAAGAAGTGTCAGGTAGAAGCTGGATTTCATATTTTATGCCAAGATCCAGAGAAAGAGCTAGAAATAATAAATTAAAGTTACAGGGAAACATTACTGGTTAAGGTCAGGAAAAAAAAAAGACACTTCTAGACAGTGCCTAATTCATTATTAATAACCTATTAATACAAAATAATTATGTTATGGGGAAAGGAATTGTTTCATTGTGTGTATGTTTCATTGTGTATTGATTTGGCAGAAGCTGTCAATGTTATCAAAGCTTTAAGCAGGGATACATTTTATTTGATTTTTTTTTCTGACTTCCCAAAACTGTCAAAGAATGGCATTTTTTAGAGTCCCAAATAGATGTATTTTCATGTCATTTAAATGACTTCCTCTAACAAATGACAATTTCTCTACACTTGAAAGTATCCATTGTCAGATTGGAGAATACCACTTTTTCCTTTGCTCTCAAAGATATATTTAGAAAATAAAAAGGAGAAAAAAATAGAAGGATAAAGAAAGGTAGAGAATAGAAATGCAAAGTAAGAAATAATAAATATGTGAAATGGAAAGTGACAGGTTCTTTCCATGTTACAATGAGGACAGGGAGATCTAAGCAGTTAAATGCCTCCAGTGCTTACACAGAATAAGAAGCTGGGTCCCCAGACTGTGTGGGACCCTGCTCTCAGACCATACTGTACACGCCGTCTGGTAGGAGCAAAGGGAGGGCAGGAATAGGATGTTAAATAACTTCTTGAAAAATACATTTTGATGATTGTTGGTAACCAATGCAAAAGACTAAGTGCAAGATGTTGCAGATGATATTAAGGACTAACCTACTGTCAGAAGCAGATTAATTATTTTAAGAAGAAAAAGGCAGACAGCATATATATACTAGTTTGCTAAGATTGCCATAACCAAACATCATAGACGAGTCATTTAAACAACAGAAATTTCTTTTCTCACAATTCTGGAATTTGGAAGCCCAAGATCAAGGTGTTAACAGGATGGTTTCATGTCTTTCTCTTTGGCTTCTGGGTGACCACCTTCTTTCCACACCCTCACATGAACTATCCTCTGTGTGCACATTCCTGCATCTCTTTCTGTTCTTACAAGGATATCAGTCCTGTTGGATTAGAGCCCCACCTTGATGGCCTCAATCTTAACCACCTCCTTAAAGGCCCTATCTCCAAATACAGTCACACTGAGGGTTTACAGCTTCAACAGATGATTTTTTCAGGGACACAATTCAGTCCATAACTGTGTAACAGACAGGGAGACAGGTCCAGACCAAAGACAGTAGTGCCTGTGTTACTGTTCCAAAGATTTTACTCTACCTTGCATGTCCTGTGGCATCTTGCTGACCTCCAACACCCTACTGTCATCTTTTAGAATTTGTCAAAATAACTATTCATATATTGACAAATGCAGTCTTTCAACTCTTGCCCTTGGAACTCTGAACTCTGCTCATGGACCTGTCAGTTTCTAGCCCAAAGACCCAATCCCCTTGAACTCTCACCTGCCCCAGACTGACCGTTTCCTACGCAGTGACTTGAGCACCACTGTCCTTCTCCCCCTGCCCCTTCCATCTCTGTGCTTTCAGGCTTCTCAGGGGACCACTTCTGCCCGCACAGCTGCCCAATGAAGCTTAAACTACCTGCCAACACGCGTTCTCCCGCCACTAACCCAAAAGGTCCTTGAGACAAGGACTATGTCTGTTCATTTTGTGAGGCCCACAATAGTGTTTGAGCATGTAATAATTTTTTGAGAAATGTTTTATAATAAGTGACAAAAAACAAATCAGGTTTCTAATGGAGATACATGAGGAAGAAGGCTAAATGAAATTGACAATGAGTCTGGATTTTTTGTTTGCTCTAATAAGGAAAATGTAGCTCCACGTGATGTTATCCTCTACAATAACACTTACCCTCGGCCTACTTGACATATAGATGAAACAGGGAAGAATAAGTAAAGGGTTATGGAGAGAGTCACACTCCCCATGCTTAATTCTTCACTCAATCAGCACTTTTTAAGCAGCAGCTACAGTCAAAAAGCTATCACACTCTACATATTCAAAGAGGAATACCATTTTTATATTTCTTCAGGTCATAATCTGTTATTATTGATAGACATGCTAATAAAATAATAATTATGAACATTTTATTTATATGCCACTTCATTCTACCAAAAAATTTATGTAATGCAGAAATATAAAATTAGTAGTTGAGAGAGTCACTTCAAAAAAGATTAATAGTCAAGAGAGACAAAAAAAGAAAAGGAATATTTTCACTAACTGCAGGACATCCAAGACACTGTATCTACAGGTGCTAGAAATGAGAGGCAAATTGGGCCATAATCTACCTATACAGAGAAAAAACTTTCGGTTACAAGATTTATGGTAAGAAACACAATGTGTTCTTATGTAGAAATCCTGTACGTAATTTCTTTCCATGTCTGTATGAGGGGAACACTGTGGAGATTTTTTGGGAGGGGGAGGGCGGTCAGGAACTTTTTATTTATTTATTTATTTTTAATTTATTTTTTTATTGAAGGATAATTGCTTTATAGAAATTTATTGTTTTCTGTCAAACCTCAACATGAATCAGCCATACATATTTTTAAGTCAAGATGACATATTAAGTACACTTAAGGATTTAAGTCCTCTCTTCCATTCCAATAATAAAATACTAAATAAAAGATATAAACTATATTTATTTTTATGTAAATAAGCTGGATGAAAGGAATAATGAGAAATACCCCTGTGTCAGAAATGTAGTCATTTTAGGCTGAGTTCTGGCAACTCATGGTATCCTGGGAGATCCTGGCAGATCCTGGGAGTAAACAGAACGATGGGATCTGTATTTCAACACCAACATGAGGAGGAGTGTTAACAGTTACAGATCTCATCCCTGTGGTGGAAAACCAAAGTGATGTAATTCTTAACTATGCCTAGGCCCAAAGTTGGGCTTCCTGTGAGAATATAGGACCTGGTAAGCAAAGTGTCTACCCAAGCCACGGTTGGAAATAGCTTCCCATGGAATTCCAGAATCTTGGATCTGTGTCATATGGTTGCCTAGTTACAATACTTAAATCCAAAACAACCAGAGAGAAAACACAAACATGAGCACTTGCTCGGGGACAGTGACAGCGCCTCCGCGAGGCTGCAAGGGGACATGTCCACACAGAGCGTGTATATGAGGGGCTCAGAGGAAGGGCCATGATCCGGGAACGTGGACTCACACACGAGAGAGACACAGCGCACGGCCGTGATCCGGGAACGTGGATTCACACACGAGAGAGACACAGCGCACGGCCGTGATCCGGGAACGCGGGCCCACACACGAGAGAGACACAGCGCGCGGCCATGATCCGGGAACGTGGACTCAGACGAGAAAGACAGCGCACGGCCGTGATCCGGGAACGTGGACCCACACACGAGAGAGACACAACGCGCGGCCAGGATCCGGGAACGCGGACTCACATACGAGAGAGACACAGCGCGCGGCCAGGATCCGGGAACGCGGACTCACATACGAGAGAGACACAGCGCACGGCCGTGATCCGGGAACGCGGGCCCACACACGAGAGAGACACAGCGCGCGGCCATGATCCGGGAACGCGGACCCACACACGAGAGAGACACAGCGCGCGGCCAGGATCCGGGAACGCGGACCCACACACGAGAGAGACACAGCGCGCGGCCAGGATCCGGGAACGTGGACTCAGACGAGAAAGACAGCGCATGGCCATGATCCGGGAACGCGGGCCCACAGACGAGAGAGACACAGTGCACGGCCGTGATCCGGGAGTGTGGGCCCACAGACGAGAGAGACACAGCGCGCGACCATGATCCGGGAACGCGGGCCCACAGACGAGAGAGACACAGCGCGCGACCATGATCCGGGAACGCGGGCCCACAGACGAGAGAGACACAGCGCGCGGCCATGATCCGGGAACGCGGGCCCACAGACGAGAGAGACACAGCGCGCGGCCATGATGCGGGAACGTGGACTCACACACGAGAGAGACACAGCGCACGGCCGTGATCCGGGAACGCGGGCCCACACACGAGAGAGACACAGCGCGCGGCCATGATCCGGGAACGTGGACCCACACACGAGAGAGACACAGCGCGCGACCATGATCCGGGAACGCGGGCCCACAGACGAGAGAGACACAGCGCGCGGCCATGATCCGGGAACGCGGGCCCACAGACGAGAGAGACACAGCGCGCGGCCATGATGCGGGAACGTGGACTCACACACGAGAGAGACACAGCGCACGGCCGTGATCCGGGAACGCGGGCCCACACACGAGAGAGACACAGCGCGCGGCCAGGATCCGGGAACGTGGACTCAGACGAGAAAGACAGCGCATGGCCATGATCCGGGAACGCGGGCCCACAGACGAGAGAGACACAGTGCACGGCCGTGATCCGGGAGTGTGGGCCCACACACGAGAGAGACACAGCGCGCGGCCATGATCTGGGAACGTGGACTCACACACGAGAGAGACACAGCGCGTGGCCATGATCTGGGAATGCGCGTGGGCCCACAGACGAGAGAGACACAGCGCGCGGCCATGATCCGGGAACGTGGACTCACACACGAGAGAGACACAGCGCGTGGCCATGATCTGGGAATGCGCGTGGGCCCACAGACGAGAGAGACACAGCGCGCGGCCATGATCCGGGAACGTGGACTCACAGACGAGAGACACAGCGCGCGGCCGTGATCCGGGAACGCGGGCCCACACACGAGAGAAACACAGCGCACGGGAATGCCTGCGTCCAGAGAAAAGACAACACATGCAACTCAGAGCAAAGAAACAAGACAATGAGAAATGCCTAGGAATAACGTTATTAGAAAAGCAAACCAACTCATGGTTATGATTCAACATTTCAAAAAATATTTTTCTTCCCTAAATAATTTATAAATATATGTGTGCATGGACTGCAGCCTGCCAGGCTCCTCTGTCCATGGAATGTTCCAGGAAAGAATATTGGAGTGGGTTGCCATTTCCTACTCCAGGGGATCTTCCTGAACCAGAGATCGAACCCGTGTCTCCTGTGTAGGCAAGTAGATTCTTCACCACTGAGCCACATGGGAAGTCCGCAATTCCAATCAAAAATCCCAACAAGAAGTCGCAAAGAATTTGACTAACTACAAGATTCACTTTGGAAAGCTGTATGAATATCAAGAATTTTTTTTTTTAAAGACAGTGTTAGGAGAGAACTTTGTGCTACATCTATCAAAACATTAAAAATAATAAAAGCATGTTCTTTTAACAAGGATATACAAATAAAGTAACAGTACAGAATAGGTAGTCCTATGGCATGTCATGAATCACTGGGGAAGCACACTGTTCAAGGCACTTCAGGTACATTTTGCTTTTCAGAAAGAAAAAAATCTATATTCCTACTTCATACAAGGAAAAGATCAGATGGATTAGGGGACTAAATGTGGAAATTAAAACTGCAAATCTATTTAAAAGACAACTTGAGTTTCAGATGAGAAGTTTTCTTAAACAAGTTACAAAGACATAAAGGAAAGGTAAACATATCTGACTAAATAAAATATATAATGGCTAAACATCAAAATATATTCAAACTTACTCCATAAGTTCGTTTATGTAAATGATAAAAGCTAGTCTATGGTGATTGAAATCAGAATAGTGGTTACCTCTGAGGAAGAGGGGGCTTCCCTGGTAGCTCAGTTGGTAAAGAATCTGCCTGCAATGCAGGAGACACCGGTTTGATTCCTGGGTCGGGAAGATCCACTGGAGAAGGGATAGGCTACCCACTCCAGTATTCTTTGGGCTTCCCATGTGGCTCAGCTGATAAAGAATCTACCTGCAATGTGGGAGACTGGGTTCGATCCCTGAGTTGGGAAGATCCCCTGGAGCAGGGAAAAGCTGCTGCTGCTAAGTTGCATCAGTCGTGTCCGACTCTGTGCGACCCCATAGATGGCAGCCCACCCGGCTCCCCCGTCCCTGGGATTCTCCAGGCAAGAACACTGGAGTGGGTTGCCATTTCCTTCTCCAATGCATGAAAGTGAAAAGTGAAAGTGAAGTCACTCAGTCGTATCTGACTCTTAGGAGCCCATGGACTGCAGCCTACCAGGCTCCTCCACCCATGGGATTTTCCAGGCAAGAGTACTGGAGTGGGGTGCCATTGCCTTCTCTGAGGGAAAGAATATCCACTCCAATATTCCGGCCTGGAGAAGACCATGGACTAGTCCCTGGGGTTGCAAAGAACTGGACACAACTGAATGACTTTCACTTTGAGGAAGGGATATGTGGGTAATAATTGGAGAGGTTTATAGGGGGGCCTCTGAGTGCTGATGAAGTTTTTGCTTCTGATTTGCATGATGATTACACTTTTTGAAAAGATATCAGGCTGCACATATGTGTGCACTTTTCTGTATGTATATTAACTAAATTTTAAATTTTAAATAAAAACAGATATCTAAACATGATTAAAATGCAAACAGTGTTGGGGGGCATTTGGATTAGATATCAAAGAAACTGAGTATCCAGAGTATCTATTTTTGTAAAAACTCACAAAAGCAAATCAATATACCACTTTTTTTAACCTATAGCATTGACAAGAAGTTTTAAGACTCAAATATCAAGAGTTAACAAAGGAGTGGATAAAACTATATTCTCATATGAAATCAAGTGAAAAAATAACTAGCTTGAATATACTGAAGAACAACTTAGTGTCATTTCTATTGAAATTCATACTGTATGGATATGAGAGTTGGACTATAAAGCAAGCTGAGCACTGAAGAGTTGATGATTTTGAACTGTGGTGTTGGAGAAGACCTTTGAGAGTCTCTTGGACTGCAAGGAGATCCAACCAGTCCATCCTAAAGGAAATCAGTCCTGAATATTCATTGGAAGGACTGATGTTGAAGCTGAAACTCCAATACTTTGGCCACTTGATGCGAAGAGCTGACTCATTGGAAAAGACCCTGATGCTGGGAAAGATTGAAGACGGGAAGAGAAGGGGATGACAGAGGATGAGATGGTTGGATGGCATCACCGACTCAATGGACATGAGTTTGAGTAGGCTCTGGGAGTTGGTGATGGACAGGGAGGCCTGGCATGCTGCAGTCCATGGAGTCGCAAAGAGTCAGACAGGACTGAGCGACTGAACTGAATTGAAATATTGAAATTAAGAGTTCATATATCTTAAACTCAGTAATTCCACTTTTGCCTAAACACCATAGAGCAATATTTTTCAAGCTGTTTGTTGTGACTCATGAGGTGGGTTCTTAAATCAACTTCATGCTTTATAACAAGTTTTTTTTCCCCATGAAGTATAAAAACAATAAAATATTTGGACATAAAAATGCTATGGATAGCAGTCAGTCCAAGACATGCTTTTCACTGAAGCATGTTTCTTCAAATGAAGAAACAAAAATGTCAAGTTTTTCATAAAACTAACCAGATAATGTAATATTTTAATTCTGAGACTGTCCTTAAAACTTTTTAGTATAGAAAAGTTCTTTCTATCATAAATTATGGTGACTCAATATTAATGTCGTCTGTGGATTTTTTAATGTTTGCAATCGAGCAAAAGTAAAAATTGGCAAATTTGTGTGTATCACCAACTTTTTTTCCTCTAAATATCACTGATCTCTGACATTCCAAAGTCTGGGAATCACTATTCTACTCCATACCTCAGCAGTTTCGAGCAGATCAAAGTCACAGACTGAACCTTTCATACTGTAACTACTGAACTAACCATGCACTCAATCTTTAACACATTCAGTGAGTGGATGTTGAGGGGACTGAGGCATAAAGGTCAGTTAGCTTGATTTAATTCCACAACAAAGTCTTTAAAAAATGTGTACCATTGCTCACTAGGGCATGGCAATGGAGGTGGATGGATTATTGCAAATCCATTATCACTGTGAGAAACAACCCAGTGGATCGGTCAAACCTTCATCTTTATCTGAATCCGATCATACATGAGCACAGAGCTAGTGATCTGAGTAGGGGAGAAAGCTGAGGATCAAAGAACAATACAGGCCTAGCGCCCACTTGCAGTAGCTACTGGAGTGGTTGTGACAAACAGAAACGGAATGAAGCTGGATCCTGAGGTAGATTTACAATCCACTCGGACTCACCCTCACTGTATCTAAATTTGCTTACAGGTTAGAAATAGATGTCTATAGATTGTCTGAAAGTTTAAATGTTTTGCAGGTTTTAAAAAAAAAAAAAAAATGCCAAGCAGTTAGGTATCTATAAGGCTTTCCAGTTCCAGTTTAGTCGCTCAGTCATGTCTGACTCTTTGCGACCCCATGAATCACAGCATGCCAGGCCTCCCTGTCCATCACAAACTCCTGGAGTCCACCCAAACCCACATCCATCGAGTCAGTGATGCCATCCAACCATCTCATCCTCTGTCGTCCCCTTCTCCTCCTGCCCCCAATTCCTCCCAGCATCAGTGCTAGTCTTTTCCAATGAGTCAGTTCTTCGCATGAGGTGGCCAAAGTATTGGAGTTTCAGCTTCAGCATCAGTCCTTCCAATGAACACCCAGGACTGATCTCCTTTAGGATGGACTGGTTGGATCTCCTTGCAGTCCAAGGGACTCTCAAGAGTCTTCTCCAACACCACAGTTCAAAAGCATCAATTTTTCAGTGCTCAGCTTTCCTTCACTTTCATCAAGAAGCCTTTTAGTTCCTCTCACTTTCTGCCATAAGGGTGGTGTCATCTGCATATATGAGGTTATTGATATTTCTCCCGGCAATCTTGATTCCATCTTATGCTTCTTCCAGCCCAGCGTTTCTCATGATACACTCTGCATAGAAGTTAAATAAGCAGGGTGACAATATACAGCCTTGGTGTACTCCTTTTCCTATGTGGAACCAGTCTGTTGTTCCATGTCCAGTTCTAACTGTTGCTTCCTGACCTGCATACAGGTTTCTCAAGAGGCAGGTCAGATGGTCTGATATTCCCATCTCTTTCAGAATTTTCCACAGTTTATTGTGATCCACATAGTCAAAGGCTTTAGCATAGTCAATAAAGCAGAAATAGATGTTTTTCTGGAACTCTCTTGCTTTTTCGATGATCCATTGGATGTTGGCAATATGATCTATGATCTCTGGTTCCTCTGCCTTTTCTAAAACCAGCTTGAACATCTGGAAGTTCACGGCTCACGTATTGCTGAAGCTGAAAAATTGATCCTTCAGCTATATAAACAATGAAAAGTGATTTTAAAAATCAGTTTAAGCCAAATAGCCTCCAGCATTACCAATTTAAATATTAAATATTTTGTGTGTGTTGTGTTAGTTGCTCAGTCGTGTCTGACTCTTTGCGACCCCATGGACTGTAGCCCACCAGGCTCCTTTGTCCATGGGATTCTCCAGGCAAGAATACTGGAGTGGGTTGCCATTTTACTGAGTCATAAAATGTTACCCATAAGCACTCATCTGGCAGTAGTCCTGGCTTAGTCATAGTTTAGACTTCTACTCATTGACAAGCTGCTCTCCACTTCCAACTATAAACCCAGAGATCATTTATCTCAATCTTTCACCACATTGCAGATAAGAAGCTGAGGCTCAAAGAGGTGAAATGACTTTTACACAGGCAGTTAGTTCAGAATCAAGGCCCCCTGGCTCTTAGTCCAGTGCTCCCCTAGCTGTACCACTTTGCTTCTGGGAGATTATCTGTAAGCAGGATAGAAATTAGGAGTGCACTTTACCAATCCAGCAACCAGTGTTCACTGGATTTAAGTTTGAAAAGGAAAATGAATGTTAATAATCAGCAACAAAATGCTATATTTTTGCCCGAAAGAAAATAATAAGTGCTATGCTCCACTGATCTATCGTCCAGTTAGGAGAGCTTTCTTAATCTGACAGCTGAATGAAACAACATTTGATTAGAGACAAATGGTAAAAACATGCTAAAAATATTATAATTTCAACTATAGTATTTTCTGTTCATTTAATCTAACTTTAAAGTTATGTTATTTTAGAGCTGTGAGTCTATTTCTAGCATGAAAACCACTTCCTTTTATTTACTCTATGCTTATGATTTTTAAGTAGCCGTAGAGTTTCCATGTATAATTTCTACTGTTTGCCAGTTTTATACTTTCAGTTCAGTTCAGTCACTCAGTTGTGTTTGATTCTTTTTGACCCCATGGACCACAGCATGCCAGGCCTCCCTGTCCATCACCAACTCCCAGAGATTACTCAAACTCATCTCCATTGAGTCAGTGATGTCATCCAACCATCTCACCCTCTGTCATCCCCTTCTCCTCCCACTTTCAATCTTTCAAAGCATCAGGGTCTTTTCCAATGAGTCAGCTCTTCTCATCAGGTGGCCAAAGTATTACTGGAGTTTCAACTTCAACATCAGTCCTTCCAATGAACACTCAGGACTGATTTCCTTTAGGATGGACTGGTTGGATCTCCTTGCAGTCCAAGGGACTCTCAAGAGTCTTCTCCAACACCACAGTTCAAAAGCATCAATTCTCCAGCACTCTATACTTTAAGAAGTGTCAAATACTGCTATTACCCTAATGTCTTCTGATTCTATAAGTTAGAGATTCCAAATCTGAACGCTTTTAGGGACTAAGCAATAACATAAATGTGTGAAATGACAATTTGGAGTGATGAGGATTTGGTGAACAGGTTCATGTCTTTGTTTTTGCTCTACATGGATTTTGAAAATGTGGAATTTTAACAGGAGTGTTAGAATATCAGTGAGAAACTGGATAAAACTCTAGAGAGGAAGGGGAGAGGAACTGAGAGGGCCCATTAGAAACAAAGGCCCTGCTTTCTGTAACTCAGGGCTCCAGCCAAGGCTATAGTCAGAGTTCAGGGAAGGTATAACAGCCTCCATAATGGCAAAGCTCCAGTCCCCTCAGTAGTCCAGTGCTCTTTTCATGTCAATACCAGGACCAACGATGAACAAAGTTTTGTTTTTTTTTTTTTTTTAAACAAACTGGAGTTCTTTTCTTTTACCTTATTTCACCTGTAAAACCTCTTCATTCTTTATCATTAGCTAAGAGGAGACTGGGCTTCCCTGGTAGCTCAGCTGGTAACAAATCCATCTGCAATGCAGGAGACTCCAGTTTGATTCCTGAGTCAGGAAGATGCCCTGGAGAAGGGGTGGGCTACCCACTCCAGTATTCTTGGGCTTCCCCGGTCACTTAGATGGTAAAGAATCTGCCTGCAATGCAAGAGACCTGGGTTCAATCCCTAGGATGGGAAGATCCCCTGGAAGAGGGAATGGCTACCCACTCCAGTATTCTTGCCTGGAGAATCCCATGGACAGAGAAGCCTGGGGGTCACAAAGAGTCGGACACAACTGAGCAACTAAGCAGAGCACAGCAAGAGGAGACTATCCTAAACCTGAACCATTAAAAAAGAAATCGCTGATATGGGTGGATGAGCTAACGAAATGTAATCCATGTAGTAAAACTGATGCACTCAGATCATTCCTCACATTTTCCAGTTCTCAACCCCGGTAATCCACTCTGCTAAAAAACCAGTATTACAGAAGACATTGTCACGTACTCTTTCTTTTCTTCTTTAGCAAATGTTTCCCTAAATATTCAGTGAATCTCTCAGAGAGTGACAGCATCTCAGAGAAACTCTCTGAAACAGACGCTATAAGATTGTGCCAAAATATCATCCTGCCAAGAAAACACAGAATAAGAGATTTATTTTAATGGATCATCAAAACCCAGTTCAGAATAACATGAAACAGAGAAAGCAATTTGAGAACTGAAGGCAGTCAATTAAACAAGACTGAACTTCCTCCCTCTAGCCCTGTCCAGAGATGTAGTTGACAGTTTTCTAACAGACTATGTAGTTTTCACACCTAAATTTACTACAGAAGCGTCTATGGAACCTTGAAATTCACAAGTTTCACATGGTCTGCACTCAAGACCAACAGCCAATACACTTGAAAGAAGAAAAGGTAGAATGAAGTGACATATCATGGAAAAATAGAAAATTACAGTAAGAAATGACTCTTGTGGTTCAATTCTCCCATTTTCTAGAAATAGAAGCTTGAGTCCTTGGCAATGACATACTCAAATAACATGAGTAGCAATCTTGTTTATTTTCTACTACACTACCATCATTCATAAGGACTTTCTAAAAAATTCTTTTGAAGTATTATCAATGCATGAAAGTGAAAGTGAAGTCACTCAGTCATGTCTGACTCTTTGTGACCCCATGGAATTCTCCAGGCCAGAATACTGGAGTGGGTAGCCTTTCCCTTCTCCAGGGGATCTTCCCAACCCAGGGTTCAAACCCAGGTCTCCCTCATAGCAGGCGGATTCTTTACCAGCTCAGCCACAAGGGAAGCCCCATTATCAATGCATATAGGAAAGCAAATTAATCAAATGTACATTTTAAAAAACAATAATAATAAAGCAGGAACTTGTGAAAGCACCACCCAGGCAAAGAATCAGAACACTGCCAGTCTTTTGGAAACCCTCACATCACCCTCTTATTGCTCCCTCTTCCCTCCCTGCAAAGGAAGCCAGGCTCTCATGCAAGTGCTTTATTTTATACTCTTTCTACTCAGGCGTCTGTACCTAAAGAATATATTTTTAGTTTTTTTATTTAGTGGAATCACATCATTATATGGAAATTTTTATATCTGACATCTTTCACTCAATGTACATTTGCAAGATTCAACTAAGCTGATGTGTAGAGCTATAATTTGCTCATTTCATTGCTATTTAGTATTTCACTACATGTCATATTTTGTTAATCTTTAGGTTATATATCTGTATAGAGTGCAATGTCTATGCTGTAGAGTGTGCACATAGTCTACTTAGAACACTTTCAGCAGGAAAAAAAATATGTAACTCTAATTAGAAATGGCTCAACAATAAGAACACTTACTATTTTGCATAACAAGAAATTAAGGCATAAGTAAAATCCAATGTTGTCTGTTTCAGTGGCTCAACAGCATCATCAAGGACCCAGGCTTCAGCTCTCATCCTTGATCTCTCTCCCACTTTGTTCTCAGGCTGGGTCCTTCATAATCACAAGATAGCCACAATAGCTCCAGACAACATATCCAACCATGACCACATCCAGAGGGAAAAGGGGCCATTTTCTCCAGTGTCTCTCTCTTAAGTGTAACACAACCTTTCTTTGGAGCCCTCAGCAAACTTTCTCTTACCTCATAGTTAATGATTATATCACTTGTTCTACTGAAATCAATCACTAAAAAGGGAAATAAAACTCATCTATGTCAATCAAGGTAAGGTGTTCAATACAAACTCTCAGAGGCTGGTGAGAGACCCTGGCCCTGAGCACTTTGCCATGGGAATGAGGTTGTATGCTTTACCTTTATTCTCTTAAATTTTGCTATCATTAAACATAATGACATATATTTGTTTACTGTGGAAAATGTAATTTTAAACTTATATAAGAACACAGTGAAAAGACGAATAAACCTAAACTCCATTTCATGAAACCAGTTCTAAGCTTCACTATTAACTCATGCCCAATCTCCTTTCATCTGTACACCATCCAGTCTCCCATTCCTTCTTTGGTTCAGTTCAGTTCAGTTGTTCAGTCGTGTCCAACTCTTTGCGACCCCACGAATTGCAGCACGCCAGGCCTCCCTGTCTATCACCAACTCCCAGAGTTTACTCAAACTCATGTCCATCGAGTTGGTGATGCCATCCAACCATCCCATCCTCTGTCGTCCCCTTCTCCTCCTGCCCCCAACCCCTCCCAGCATCAGGGTCTTTTCCAATGAGTCAACTCTTCGCATGAGGTGGCCAAAGTATTGGAGTTTCAGCTTCAGTGTCAGTCCTACCAATGAACACCCAGGACTGATCTCCTTCAGGATGGACGGGTTGGATCTCCTTGAAGTCCAAGGGACTCTCAAGAGTCTTCTCCAACACCACAGTTCAAAAGCATCAATTCTTTGGGGCTCAGTTTTCTTCACAGTCCAACTCTCACATCCATACATGACCACTGGAAAAACCATAGCCTTGACTAGATAGACCTTTGTTGGCAAAGTAATGTCTCTGCTTTTTAATATGCTGTCTAGGTTGGTCATAACTTTCCTTCTTTGGTTACCCACAAGTAAATCCAGTTCTCATGTTATTTTATCTATAAATATAGCAGTTGCTGTTCAGTCTCTCAGTTGTGTTTGACTCCTTGCAACCCCACGGAACTGTAGCCCACCAGGCTCCTCTGTCCATAGGATTTCCCAGACAAGAATACTGGAGTGGGTTGCCACTTCCTTCTTCAGGGGATCTTCCTGACCCAGGGATCGAACTCACATCTCCTGAATTGGCAGGCAGATTCTTTACCACTGAGCCACCAGGGAAGCCAAACTATATACCAATATATGTCTTTTAAAGACTCCTTTAAAAACAGAGTCACAATACAATTATCATATCTTGAAAAAAGAAGTTCCTAATACAACAAGCAGAAGATATTAAGAAGAGGTGGCAAGAATACACAGAAGAACTGCACAAAAAAGATCTTCACAACCCAGATAATCATGATGGTGTGATCACTCACCTAGAGTCAGACATCCTGGAATGCAAAGTCAAGTGGGTCTTAGGGAGAATTACCACAAAAAAAGCTAGTGGAGGTGATGGAATTCCAGTTGAGCTATTTCAAATCCTAAAAGATGAGGCTGTCAAAGCGCTGCACTCAGTATGCCAGTAAATTTGGAAAACTCAGCCATGGCCACAGGACTGGAAAAGGTCAGTTTTCATTCCAATCCCAAAGGCAATGCCAGAGAATGCTCAAACTACCGCACAATTGCACTCATCTCACACGCTAGTAAAGTAATGCTTAAAATTCTCCCAGCCAGGCTTCAGCAATACGTGAACCGAGAACTTCCAGATGTTCAAGCTGGTTTTAGAAAAGGCAGAGGAACCAGAGATCAAATTGCCAACATCTGCTGGATCATCGAAAAAGCAAGAGAGTTCCAGAAAAACATCTATTTCTGCTTTATTGACTATGCTAAAGCCTTTGACTATGTGGATCACAATAAACTGTGGAAAATTCTTAAAGAGATGGGAATACCAGACTGCTTGACCTGCTCTTGAGAAACCTGTATGCAGGTCAGGAAGCAACAGTTAGAATTGCACGTGGAACAACAGACTGGCTCCACATAGGAAAAGGAGTACGTCAAGGCTGTATATTGTCAGCCTGCTTATTTAACTTCTATGCAGAGTACATCATGAGAAACGCTGGGTGGATGAGGCACAGCTGGAATCAAGACTGCCGGGACACTGGATTCCTCTACAGGAGGCGTCCCGGGTGTGTCGCCCTCACTGGGGCGGTGGGCACCCAGACCCTCCCCCGCACCAGGCCCTGCCTTGCCCCGTCTCTGCCCCTGGCCCCAGAGCTGGTCTGGCCGCACACACACCATCACCTCACCCTGCCTTACCTCTGTCTTGGTGGGGCTGCCCCCTTCCGCCTCTGCTTGCATGAGCTGCAGAGCTCATGGGCCCGTGTGAGCTGCGCCCCGTCCCGCACCTGCCCCCCACTCCCGCGGCCCACCCCCATGCACACTCCGCTGTCTGCAGCTCCTCTGAGGCTGGGCTGGAGGACAGGCTACCCCCCCAACCGTGGCCCATCACGCGTGTTCCCGGCGCGTGTTCCCGGGAGCAGACAGAGAGTTTGGGGCCCGTCAACCCCCCAGGGGGTTGCTTCAGTAGCAGCAGGTATAGATAATTATCCAAACCCCCAAAGGGAGAGAGGTCTGCTCCCATGGGGCGTAAGTCCCAGGGGCCAGACAGCAGCTCTGACTCGCTTTGGGTCTTTTCCTTTCTTTATTGAAGCCACTTTAGTGAGAAGCAAGTACCAAGCCTCACGGTGAAGGGAGGGTCCCTGGAGAGGGAGGGGAGCCGCGGTCTGGGAGCCAGAGCTGCTGGGGGGCGCCGCAGAGGGGGTTGGGCAGAGTCCCCTGGCCTCCCAGCCCCCTGAAGTTCATCTCAGCACCCCCTCCGGGCCTCTCCCCAGGCTCCTTGCCAGTGGCTGAAGCAGCCCCTGCCCCTCCCCACGCCCCTCTGTCCTTTGGGTTCTTTCTGTGTAATCTATTTTTTAGGAAGACTTTGTATTATTTTTTCATAACGGCTGCAGCAGCAGCTGCCTGGGGCTTGGGGTTTATTTTTTTTCAGCGGGCGGGGGTGGGGGGGGTCATTTTGTCACTTTACCTCAGTTGAGCATCTAGGAAGTATTAAAACTGTGAAGCCTTCTCAGTGCACTTTGAACCTGGAAAACAATCAAAAGCAGGCCCGTGGGACAATGACTCAGGGAGGTCATCTCCATCCAGGAGTGGGGACATCTAAGGAACAAAACCCAGACTCAGAATAATAAAATAAACTCCATACTCCCCCCCACCCCCCCAAAAAAAGACTGCCGGGAGAAATATCAATAACTTCAGATATGCAGATGACATCACCCTTATGGCAGAAAGTGAAGAAGAACTAAAGAGCCTCTTGATGAAAGTGAAAGAGAAGAGTGAAAAAGTTGGCTTAAAGCTCAACATTCAGAAAACTAAGATCATGGTATCCGGTCCCATCACTTCATGGCAAATAGATGGGGAAACAGTGGAAACAGTGGCTGACTATTTTTTTGGGCTCCAAAATCACTGCAGATGGTGACTGCAGCCATGAAATTAAAAGACGTTTACTCCCTGGAAGGAAAGTTATGACCAACCTAGATAGCATATTAAAAAGTAGAGACAAAAAAAAAAAAAAGTAGAGACATTCCTTTGCCAACAAAGGTCCATCTAGTCAAGGCTATGGTTTTTCCAGTGGTCATATATGGATGTGAGAGTTGGACTGTGAAGAAAGCTGAGCGCCGAAGAATTTATGCTTTTGAACTGTGGTGTTGAAGACCCTTGAGGCTCCCCTGGACTGCAAGGAGATTCAACCAGTCCATCCTAAAGGAGATCAGTCCCGAGTGTTCATTGGAAGGACTGATGTTGAAGCTGAAACTCCAATACTTTGGCCACCTCATGCAAAGAGCTGACTCATTGGAAAAGACCCTGATGCTGGCAAAGATTGAGGGCAGAAGGAGAAGGGGACGACAGAGGATGAGATGGTTCGATGGCATCACCGACTCAATGGAGATGGGTTTGGGTGGACTCTGGGAGTTGGTGATGGACAGGGAGGCCTGGCATGCTGTGGTTCATGGGGTTGCAAACAGACAGACACGACTGAGTGACTGAACTGAACTAATACAACAAATATCCTGTTAGTATTCAAATATTTCCAACTACCTCATAAATATGTATCAGTGACTGTATCTATGTCCATGTGTGTAGGTTGTGTATTTAGAGAGTTTGAACTGAGATCCAAATAAGGCCCAAACATTCCAATTATTGATAGGTCTCCTAAGCAGGACCAGTATTCTTGAAATAAAGTCAGGGTTTTGTAAATGAGGAGGATGGGCAGCTGAGGAAATGTGAGTACAGGCTGGAGCTCCCAAGCTAAGCCTCAACTAGGCTCTTAAAGGTCTCCTTAAAAGACCAACCCATGGACCATGGTCAGTGATCAGACGTAGAAATGTGCAGATAACAGTCTAGAAGACCTCCTTCACTCAAAGGGTGAAAAATACTAAGGATCCAGATTTCTTAGGAAAAGCATATCACAAAGAAATGAGCATCATTAAAAATTGGGTGAGAAAGAACATGGAATTAATGCTAATGTCACTGCAGCAAGAATTTGTTTTTAAGAAATCAACTGTTAGCAAGAGATTAATAAAGGTGGTAAAAGACTAGAAATGTATAATTCCCTGGTGAATGATATCTATTGATTAAAATAAAATTAAAAGTATAAAATATAATGACTTCAAGTCACCACTTCTTTGTAATCAATTTCGCTTTTAATCTACACTTAGATTTTACAATTAGGTTGTAAATACTTGAAATGATTGGTATTGAATTTGAAATTGTGATTTTTAAAAAACGTGGCATTGAGATAAAGTGCTAAGTGAAGGAGAAGTGATATAGTGCTAATGAGATTTTATGGTGCTATTTATTAATACCTCTCTGCTTCTAAAAATGATTTGCAGTAACAAAATAAAATATATAGATTTGATAAGACTGGAAAAACATCAAAGAAGAATAAAGGCAAAATTCAAGAAATGAGAGAAGGAAAGGAGAATAATTAAGCAGAAAACATGGGCTAAAGCAAGGGATTGACTATTTAAAAAATAAATAAATAAAACATTTTAAGTTTACTATCCTCTGTCTCTACTTTCCAACCCATTTTTCTTCTAACAGTCACAAGTCAGAGGTAGTGGGAAATGAGCAGGAAAAAGTGTTTACTATCAGCACAGCTTCTCCAGGACCTGGGCCTGGCAAGATGGCTATGCTGAATAAACCTACAGCCTGTTATACAGAGTGAAGTCAGTCAGAAAGAGAAAGATAAATATCATATACTAGCACATACATACGGACTCTAGAAAGATGGTACTGAAGAATTTATTTGCAGGGCGGCAGTGGAGAAACAGACATAGAGAACAGACTGTGGACATGGGGAGAGGGGAGGAGAGGATGAGATGTATGGAGAGAGTAACATGGAAACTTACATTACCATACGTAAAATAGATCAGTTCAGATCAGTCGCTCAGTCATGTCCGACTCTTTGCAACCCCATGGACTGCAGCATGCCAGGCCTCCCTGTCCATCACCAAGTCCCAGAGTTTACTCAAACTCATGTCCATTGAGTTGGTGATGCCATGCAACCATCTCATCCTCTGTCATCCCCTTCTCCTTCTGCCCCCAGTCTTTCCCAGCATCAGGGTCTTTTCCAATGAGTCAGCTCTTTGCATCAAGTAGCCAAAGTATTGGAGTTTCAGCTTCAACATCAGTCCTTCCAATGAACACCCACGACTGATCTCCTTTAGAATGGACTGGTTGTAAAATAGATAGCCAATGGGAATTTGCTGTCTGTCTCAGGAAACTCAAACAGAGGCTCTGTATCAACCTAGAGGAGTGGGATGGGGAGGGAGATGGGAGAGGCTTCAAGAGGGAGGGGATATATGTATACCTATGGCTGATTCCAGAATGTCTGGCTCTAGGTGAGTGATCACACCATCGTGGTTATCTGGGTCATGAAGATCTTTTTTGTATAGTTCTTATATTCTTGCCACCTCTTCTTAATATCTTCTGTTTCTGTTAGGTCCATACCATTTCTGTCCTTTCTTGTGCCCATCTTTGCAGATTTTTAGTTACTTCCATTGTGGTAGGTGGGACAATAGCAGAATCTACTGCAAAATCTGTGTGTTGAAAAGGCTTCCCAGGTGGCTCTGTGGTAAAGAATCCACCTGCCAATGCAGGAGATGCAGGAGGCACGGGTTTGATCCCTGTATTGGGAAGACCCCCTGGAGAAGAAATGGCAGCCCACTCCAGTACTCTTGTCTGAAAAATTTCATAGACAGAGGAGTCTGGCAGGCTACCATCCATAGACTCGCAAAGAGTCAGACACAACTGAGTTACCGAGCATGCACACATTTTCCTTCTAATATTCTATGTCAGAAAACTAAGGCTGAAACCAAATACATTGTGATGCTAAAGCCATTTTAATTAATTGAAACTGAGTCCCCATAAAACCAAGTTCCCTTGCCAAATTTACGAGGTATTATCCCAGGGACGGGGGAGCCCGGTGGTCACACAGTCAGACATGACTGAAGCGACTTAGCAGCAGCAGCAGCTCCTTCTTTGTCCTGCCCCCCATTTCCCTCAGGTTGAGGACTATCAAAGAAACAGGGAACTGAAACCAAGCAGGACCCTCTGGGGCCCTCCCAAGTATAAAAGTTCCTCTGTGTCCCCTGTCTGTCATTTGTAGAACAAGGCTTTAGTCTTCAAGGCCTTCCCAGATTTCCAGAAAGCCGACTCAAGTAACTACTAATTGGGTAAGTGAGGGAATGCAGAAACAAAGGAAAAGCAGTTAAATAAGAAAATTAATGACACTAGTTCCTCCTCAAAGGATATATGTAACAGTTTAATGCATATCTTTTAATCATTCTGCAAGAACCAAGACCTCCACCCAGGGATTGGATGGTGACTAGAGGCTGAACACAAGCACACAGATCTCAGACTGGTTGGAATTAGAAGGCTGATTAAGATTCCTGAATCACCGCTCTGTCAGGCTGCCACCAGCCGATCAGAAGAAAGTCCTGCCTCCTTGCAACCCTCACCCCAAATGTTGCCTTTAAAAATCCTCTCTGAAAACCATTGAGAAGTTTTGGTCCTTTAAGTGTGAGCCACCTGTATACTCCTTACTTGGTACCTGCAAAAAAACTCTAATTTCCTCCATTACAACCTGGTATCAGTAGATTACTTCTGCTGTGAGGTGAGCAAGCAGACACAAGCTTGTTTTAGTAACATAATCATAATTTTTTCATTTTCCACTGGTTTAATTAATGGAGATTTTGTTTCATGAAAATCTTTGTTCAGAAGAAAGAAAATTTAGGGAGATATCATTCATACTTTTTAAATTTGTTGCTGTTTTTTTAATTTTAAAAATGATCCTTTCAGGGGAAATTTTCTAATATATTAAAATCTAGTGACTCAAAAAATAAGATGAAAATAAAATATGAAAATTGAATTCACATTTTTTTTAATAAACTCTATTGCAGACAGAATTACTCCCTTATTTCTGATAACACTAAGTGAACATTTCTAGTACAGAAATTGGAAATGCTCAGCTTGAATAAAACATGAAAACTATTTAAAAATATCTAAGAATGTATTACACAGAAAGGGGGACAGATGAACGTTCAAAGTTGCTCACAATGAGAGCAGTTAGAATAAATGAGGCAGTTGCAAGGACTGAGATTTTTACTTAAGAATGAAGACTTGCCTCCACTCTGATACTCAAGGAGCTTCCTCAATGTTTCAATACCATCACTGTAGTTAGGAAAATATGCCCTAACAAAAAACTGACGGCCTGGGCTTCAGCATTCCCTCCTGGTGTTTTATGGACACTACACATGCAGCTTCATTCCTTCAGATCCTTGGTTACCCAGCTTCTCTCAGGGTTTGGGCAGCCACCAGCCCATACATCATACTTAGACGTACTGGGTTGACCAAAAAGTTCATTTGGGTTTTTTGGCCAGCTCTATAATTATGCTCCTTCTTTGCTCAACAGCAGAAGTCTCCTGCTGTGTCCAAAACAGCCATAACAATTTAGCAAGAGTCACAGGGCCCTTCACAACCTGCACACCACCATCAACCACTCCTCCATCCTGGTGGAAAAGTAAAGATTTTCATGAAAAACAAGTCAATTTTTAAAAAATTCATTGTTATTTAGAAAAAAACATTTTGATGGACTCATAGGAATGACTTGTTATAGATGTTATAGATAGAAATGTTATAGATAGAAAATGCATCCAGATAGTATAAAGGAATTTAATAAAGTTTCCCCCAAGGTTTTTTTAGTCAAGTTAGAGAAATGTGAATCAGATACTAGGACATTTAGGATAATCTATAACTAGAAAAGTGACATCAGAGACTAATTAATGGATGATTGCTAGCCTTATAAAGAGATTTCCAGTGGTAGAACACAGAATGTTGCTTGTCCAATGACATGTTTAAAAATATGGAACTCTTGTTCATCACATCTACAGACCATGGTGCTGAGAAGGGAAGCAAATACAGTGAATGGCAGAAATAAGAGGCAAAAAGCTAGAAGGCCAGAATGCTGGATGGAACAAAAGAAGATGAAATTCAACCAATTCAAAAACCAAACTGCAAAAGTACAAGACAGTGAGACAGTGATATTACAGAACCATTTGTAGAAAAGGCATAAATATTTTACTCAACTGCAAACGTAATATAAGTCAACATGTGACTCTCCCTCCGAAAAGAAACTAATATGACCTTGAGTTGTATTAATAGACATACAGTAGCTATATAAAGGAGATAAATGTTCCTCTGTTCTCTACAACCTAAATGCAAAGGTACTGGTGATGTTTAGCCTGAAGAAAGAAGGTAGATTGATTGCTCTCTTTAAATATTTAAAGGGGTGTCCTGTAGAAGCAGCCCTCAGAAGTTTGACATACAATGGGTAAAATATATGAGGAGATAAATTTGGATCTTCTTCCTAAGAGTGAAAATATCCATGGGAAGGAATAAGGTCTCTATTACCAGACTGGACCAGTTTTATACATGCTGTAGGTTGGATTCAAGTTCTGGAGAAGTGACTGGAGTGAATGAGACAGATCAAAATATCTACTTCATTCACTAGAGGGTCATTGTGTAAAGCTGGTGGTGGATTGGACAGAGTGGGGATTAGTGAAGGAAAGTTGCTCCATACTGAAAAAGCATGAGGCAAAACTCCTGCTGTCTCTCATTAAGTTTTACTAAAGATGAATTGCACTTCCACATTCATTAGGAACAAAGCCTAATAGAATTACAGAGAAAATTCTCTTTCCATTTTACGTTTTGTAAAAACTTCAAATTGTTTCCTCTTTCTAAACCCGATCTTCAAAATCTCTTTTCTAAACTGTGCACAATGTAGATTTGTTAGGCGTTTTCCAGGAGTAATTTTTCAACTGTAATAAGTGAAGCCCAACAACAAACTGTAGAATAAATCTGCTACTTGGAGTTAAAATTTTCAGTTCTAAATTTTTGTTTTAGTTTCTTTTGTGTTCCCAAGATATCAAGTAAAATAAACCTATCTTTCGGCACACATGGGTCTCCTTACATTAATGTCAAAATGATGGTTTCAGTCTTTTAGTTCTCAACATCAGTGACAAGCATTTGGCCAACATTCCTTTGGGATTTACCTGTGCTGGTTTTGTATCAACATTCCATAGACATGCTCATTCTCTCTGGCTCCAAGGGACTTCCTGGTCTCTAGTATGCATTTAATTTCTATTCCCACCACTTCTTCATGGCATTTCTTCAAGGCAGTAAATACATCTAGAAGTCTTGCTGGCCAGATCTCTTATAGCTTCATTTGCCTGCGTTTCCTTTCTCTTGAGCTTATAGCTCTCAAATTTAGAATGCTTCAAAATTACCTGTATAGCTAGTTAAAAAATATGGAGCCCAAGATCTCATCCTCAGGTGTTCTCATTTCATAGCTGCCTTGAGACGAGTATGACCGTTCTAACAAATTCCACTTACCCTATGAAGGTGTTTTTTTTTTTTTTTTAATTTTTTTAATACAGAAGATCAACAGATTACACATTGAGAAATATTCTCCCAAGGATTCTAAATGGAAATGAAGCAATGTACTATGTGGTATTTTTCTCATCAGGCCTGAGAAAATTTGTCGATGATCTACATTTTAACAATGACTGGTTAAAACATGTCTCCCTCACCCACAAAGAGATAGCAGTAAATGTAGTTTCAAGAATATCTCCTATTTAAATGGTGATCTGCATGGAGCTTGTTAGAAATACCTCACCCCGCACCCACTGAATCAGAACCTGCACTCCAATAGGATATCCAGGTGATTTATATCAACACTAAGATTTGAGAAACAACTGTGCTACAGAACATGAAAAAATGACAAGCAACATACACAGGCCATCATACCAGGATTAGATTCAGCTTCAAATACCAGACACTCAAAAATAATAGTAGCTTAAACAAGAAAGCTTGTTTCTCTCACACATAAACGTCCACCTGCAGGTGTATTAGGGCAGATACTATAACTTCCTTCTCTGTGGTCCTCAGGGATCCAGGTTCCTCCTTGACCAAGCTATTGTGTTTTGTCGTGGAAAAGGCACACTGCACAACTCTAGGATACCATTCACATAATATTCAAAACTGATTTGTTAATTTATTATGACAGTTTTCCTGCATCTGGCAATAAAGGACTTACAGAATGGATGCTTTTTTCTAAATCACAGAAACTTGCTTTTATGGGTTGATGGCAGAACAGTCTAGTTTTCTGCTCATTATCCCTTCATCCTCCTACTAAGTTAGCTTTCCAGAAGTCACACTCACTTTTCAAGCAGAATCCTAGACGAAGGGGCAAGAAGTATGCACCAGTTATCTAGTCCTGCTAAATTTACCTGGTGCTGCTAAAATCTTAGCATACATCCTATTGACCAGACCTGGTACCAGAGATACACATAGTTGCAAAGGAAGCTGGAATATGTAGCCTTTATTTTGGGCAGCCGTATGTCCAGCTCAAAAGTCTATTATGATGAAAAACAGGAATAACACTATGGTAAAGAACTAGAAATCATATATTTGGGAACAAAGCCAAGTAATTATGAGATTTCTACAGCAAAATAATCTGCCTTTTCAGAACCTGTTCCACTCAACCAGACGGTTCTACTTCAAAGTTAAGTCTCTCTAAACTGCCACATTTGCTATAATCAACCTCATAGCAACATCTGACTATGTCTCAATTTTCTTTCCTTTGTCCTGGAGGGGCAGTGATAGGAAAGTGGTTAGGAGTGAGGCTAGAGAAAAGAGCAGAAAAACGCAGGTACCTGTACTGAGGTATAGAGGAGACAATGTTCAAAAGAAAGAAGTTGTCATCAAAGAAAAACTAACAAACAAGGTGACCTAATACTGACTCTTAGGGAGTTAAGCCAAAGTATCTTCAATCCTTTGTGTTCAAAGCAAGGATTGTCCTAAAGGCAGGAGAGGTCGAGTATACTGAAGTGGAGGAGTCACCACTCTGGGGAGCAAGGTTAGCTCCAAAATTTGTGGAACCCAGTGCAAAATAAAGATGCAGGGTCCCTTGTTCAAAAAGAAGGAAGAAACTGTAAAGTTACTAAAATATAAAGCTATTTCCTTTAAAAATATATTATTTATAAACATAATAAGGATATAGTAATAGATGAGTAACAACATTAACTTACAAATGATACAAAAATTATATTTTGGTACATAATTTTATAATACTATTTTATTAATGTAATATCTTGATTGATTACAAGATTTGCTGGATCAGTTTTCTGCAAACTTATTTATCAGGTCATTAGAATACTTTATTTTTAATTGATACAATTTAAAGTCACATAAAGTGTTCCTGGCAAGTAAAAGATGACAAATCACTTTTTTCAACATTTAATTGTGAGAAGGATCTCTCAGCTCACATCACTGTTATTAGAGCTATTAAGAGCTATTAGACTGTGTCAAAATTGGGATAAAAAAATTGTTTTGAAATGTAAAGGTTAGTACATCTAGAGCCAATAGTTCTTGCAGAAGAAAACCTTTAAAAGATTTAATTTCAGGGCTTCCCCGGTGGCTCAGTGGCAAAGAATCCGCCTGCCAGAGCAGGAGACAGAGGTTCAGTCCCTGGTCCGAGATGACCCGACCACCGCAGAGTAACTAAGCCCAGGCACCATGACTATTGAGACTGCGCTTTAGCCCGGGAGTGACCCGGGAACCCACGGGAGCTCTCGGGCCCATGCTCCAGGACAAAAGCAGCCACCCCAATGAGAAGCCCAGCACCACAACCAGAGAGCAGGCTGAGCAGCAACAAAGACCCAGCGCAGCCAAAAATAAACACACTTAAAAAAACTGAAGTATCTTCTAAACATGACCATTTTGGCCTGAACCATTCCGTCCCTCACCTCCTTCTCTCCATCACCAATCCAGGGGACAAGTACAGGCATGTGTAAGGCTTAGAGGTGTTTGAATAAATTCATATCAACAATCATTTACAAAAAACAAGCATTCCTATGAATTTCTACACAAAGTGTACAAAATGTGCTAATTTTACTACTTGGTCATACACTGGCAACCTCTTTAACATCTAGAGACTAGAGGTCACAAAATTAGGACTCATTTGTCCATGATATACACTAGATACACAGCAAAACAAAATGCACATAACATACAAAAAATGGTTTCATCTGAAAATGCCCAGGGAGAAACAACTTGCGTATTACCTTTTGTAATTCTTACCCTCCCACCTCCTTCAAACCACTGCACAAGTGACGACAACAGTATACTGCTCACAGAGCTGGTTTAACATTTAACATTCCCAAAGACAGTACTTCCTATGAATTTGAGCAAAAAGATAAATACAAAGTGATATTTTACTACCTCTACATTTAACATACGTGGGGCACTTCCAAACATCTAGGTGGATTAGATGTTTTAAATAAGGACTTAATTTGTCCACTATATACAGAGCAGTCTTGAATAAACTGCCACATGTAACAGTTATAATCTGAAATTGTCTTCAAAATATGAGTTTTCTAGCCTAAGACCCTTCCCTTCTCTCCCCTCTCCACCATACCCAGGGGGCTATAATGCTCAAATTTTCAGAAGACAATCTTTCCTAGAAACTTTTAACACAAAATGTACAAAATGTATTGTTTACTAATTCTATTTTTGTCATACACTGCCAACCTCTTTAACATCTAGAAAGACTAGATGTTGTAAATTAGGATTCATTTGTCCATTATATACACTATATATACAGCAAAGTGAAACAAAATGCAGGAACAGAAAAGACAACGGTTAACCTTGCCTCACCATAAAAACACCAGCACAGAGGTCGGCACTTCCCTCTCCTCTCCCCCACCACCCGGGACCCCCAACCAGTGCACAAAACACGTGGTCTGGCCAACCCCCCGCCCCCCAACATTTCATATTAGTTTTAAAAAGGTATTTACAAAATGTCTTTTTACTATCTCGACTTTTAACACATATCAGGCACTTCAGAACATCTAGAAAGATATTTCAAAAAAGTACTTATTGTCAACTATATATACAGTAGTGAGGAATGAAATGCACACACAAAACAATGGTTGTATGAAAACGTCTTCTGAGTATGACCCGTCTGTCATAGAACTTTGTCTTCTTCCTCCTCAAAGTCTTCCATTCCATGTCCTCCAACCCCCTGAACGGGGGACCTCGGTGGCTCTGGAAGTTGCTTCTAGAGGTAATCAAACAACTCCATTTCGTTTCTTTTCTATAGTTTTTGTTTTGTTTTGTTTTAAACAAATGGGTATTTACAAGACGTGATTTTTCTAACTATTTTATCATACGTCGGCAACCGCTTTACATCTAGGAGGCCTAGATGCAACGAAAGTTTTCTTCTGAAAGGCTGGGGTGGCGGGGGAGTTGGGGGCAGCTTTTCCGTATTATATACACAGGCCTTCTGGCGGCGGCCGGGAAATCCTGCCGCTGGGCCATGGGCACCTTCTGCTGGCCGCAGGGGAACGTTCCGCTTGTCATGGACCGCGGCTCCGCTCACCTCGCGGGCCCGCTAAGGCCGTTGTCCCTCACTGTCCGGACGAGGTGAGGTCTCGCCCAACCGGGACGCGGCGGTCACCTCAGGCCGCGGATCCGCGCGGCCCCAAGGCCTAAGGGTGGGCGCGCCGGCGTCACCATCCTTCCCGGGCCCGGGGTCCAACGGGCCTCCGCGGAGTCAGAGAGGCCGCCATTCTAGTCCCGCCACGCCCGACGCCCAGCGGCGCCACGTTCTCGGAGGCCGGGAGGAGGCTTCGCCCGAGCCTAAGCCCTGCCGCGCAGCGTGAAGAGGCCCAGCGGTCGGCAGGATCCCGGCTCCGAGGGCCCGCCGCCATTAGGTCGCGGCGCTGGGGGTGGGGCGGGGAGAGGTTCGCGGCCGCTTCGGGTCCTGGGCGGCCTTGGCGAGCGCGCAGCAGAGCACACCCGAGACTGGCCCGGGGCCCCGGTTCACCGACCGACCAGAGGCCGGAGGGCCTGCAGGGCCCCGGGGTAGAAGGCCCCGGTCCGCTTCTGGCCGCGCTCTCTGCCGGGCCTAAACAAACACATTTTTAAAAGATACATTTTTCAAAAAGGCAAACACAATAAAAAATAAAAAGAGAGAGAAAGATTTAATTCTTCATGCAAATCAGTTTTATGCATCTCAGTTTAATTAGAAACATAAATTAGTGCAACGGCATTTAAGTATTTCCTCTAAGAGTTCCGGAAATGGAGGTTGTACAAGAAACCAAAAATGGTTTTGAATTTGCAAATAATTCAGAATACTTGCTTATAGACCCTATCATATTTTCAATTAAAAGGAAAAGTCAATCTTAGACTTGTCATCCTTTTTAGTAATTGGTTCATCTGATGCTACATATGAAAACAATGTTCTTTTCCATCCACTGGGGCAATCATTAAAATTAATTTGTATTTCTAAGCCTGTAGCTGTTTGCAATGTTGTAGCAGCTTTTAAACCCATGGATTCTAAACTCTTTGAAAAAAATGATAGTAATTCCCTATTACGCTTTATTGCAAGGTGCATGTGTACACTTTGATTTTGTAAGTATTAGCAAAATGTACCTAAGTGCTGGCAGTGCTTGTATCAGCATTCCATCCAGAGGATTAATACTTACGCTAAAGCCCTAGGGATGAGCTCCTAAGCCAGGTTCCGGCCCAGTCTCAGTACTGCAGCCTTCCCAAAGCTGCGCTGCTGGCTGTCACCACCAGTCTAGACCAGGTCCTAGTCTCAGTGGCCCACTCCAGGTCTCACATCATCCTGTACTGGCCCAGCAATGAGAGTGCACACAGAGCAACACTCAGTCTGTATGCCCCAGGGTACAACACTGCTTTAAAATTTTTATACATTATATTTCACTTAAAGTTATTATAAAATATTGGCTATATTCCTTGTGCCATACAATACATTCTTACAGCTATTTATTCACTCCTGGGACAGTCCAGGATGCTGTGAGACCTGGAGTGGGCTGCTGGGGCCATGACCTGGTCTAGATTGGTGATGGCAGCCAGTTTATTTATTTTATACATAGAAGTTTGTACATTATTTTATACATAGAAGTTTTGTAAGTCACTTCCCTGGTGACTTAGATGGTAAAGAGTCAGCCTGCAATGCAGAAGACCCGGGTTCCATCCCTGGGTCAGGAAGATCCCCTGGAGAAGGGAACGGCAAACCACTCCAGTATTCTTGCTTGGAGAATACTGGTTCCATGGACCAAGGAACGTGGTGGGCTATACTCCATGGGTTCGCAAAGACCTGGACAAGACTGAGCAACTAACACTTTCACCATTCACTTTGGAAGTTTGTACACTTTAATCTTCAAAACCTATCTTGTACCTTCCCACTGTCTCTGTACCCACTGGCAACCATTAGTTGGTTCTGTTTATCTATAAGTTTATTTCTGCTTTGTTATATTCATTCGTTTTATTTTTTAGATTCCACATATAAGTGATAACACACAGTATTTGTCTTTCTCTCACTTATTTCACTAAGCACAATATCCTCCAGGTCCATCTGTGTTTTTGAAAAGTTTTTTTTTAGCTGAGTAGTATTCGTGTGTGTATGTGTGTGTGTGTAAAAAGACCAATCTTCTTACCACTTTATCTTTTGATGGACACCTAGGTTGCTTCCATGTCTTGGCAATTGTACATAATGCTGCTACAAACACTGGGGTGCATGTATCTTTTCAAGTTAGTGTTTTTGTTTTCTTTGGATCGATATCCAGGAGTTGAATTGCTGGATCACATGGTAGTTCCACTTTTAGTTTTCTGAGGAACTTCCATACTCTTTCCCGTAGTGGTTATGCCAATGTACATCCCCACTGACAGTGTAACAGGGTTGTCTTTTCTCCACATTCTTGCTAGAATTTTTATTTGTGATCTTTTTGATGATAGCCATTCTTATAGGTGTGAGATAGTATCTCATTGTGATTTTTTATTTGCCTTTCTCTGATGATTCGCGATGTTGAACATCTTTCATTTCTTTGCACAAGCCTAAAGCAACCTCCTGAGTTTTGAATCTTCCATTTGCATTTAACAAAAAAGGCAAACTTGTAAGTTATTGAGTGTACATTTACTTTTAATTTCTCCTTTTTTCTATTCATGTTATCAGGTTTAATGCTATTTATCTGCACTTAATTTGTAATAAAGCAAATTGTTTCTGAAATGCTGTCCCAGATCACATGCACCTATATTAATATATGTACACACTCTATTTCAGTTCTCTATCACTGAACATTTTCCCCATGCTCTGAGTATTGTCTACACAGGCTCTAAGCCAACAAGAATTGAGACACATACTGACATACTTTGCTGGTGGCTCAGTGGTAAAAGAATTCACTTCAGCAATGCAGAAGACATAGGTTCGATTCCTGGGTGGGAAAGATCTCTTGGAGAAGGAAATGGCAACCCACTCCAACATTCTTGCCTGGGAAGTCTTACGGACAGAGGAGTCTGGTGGGTTACAGTCCATGGGGTCCCAAGAGTTGGACCGACATGATTTAGCAACTAAACAACTGACATACTGAAAAAACCCTTACCTGAGTCTGTTGCTTGCTTTCCTATAGCTAGTATGTTCTGCATGGCTTCCTCTTTCTGCAGTCTTTATATCCACCAATTATTTTAGGTCTGGTCAAGATTTTTACTCTTATTGGCTCACAAAATGTTTGAAAGTGATTGAGTTGGACTGCACCAAGGACAGCAAGGCAAGTATCATGTTGGATGCTGTATTTATACAAGTTGTAAGGCAGCAGATGTTACCCTCAAAGAAATAGATGTGGAAACATAGGATGAAGCTAGGCAGACAATTCAGGAATTGGTGGAAATACAGAGACATTAAGAATGGCAATATAAATATCTCTGTGGTTTGGGATAATTGATCTGTCATTGTTGAAAAAAACACATCAAAGAAAACAGGCCCAGAAGCAGTCTTGACTTCAAGTCATTTTAAGAGAATGGAGAAAGTATTGTCAACATAAAATGCTGGAACTCATAGTGTTGACAGCCGTGTTACACAGCCTTATGTGACATTGCAAGCAGTCCTATTTCCCAAAACACATCCTCCTCGCTAAGCAGTGTGTGCTTACATCACACAGTAGTATCTTTATATAAAGCACATTACTGTAAGAACTATGGCTATTTAATGTAATCTAATAGTAAAATAATCATACTCAGCAAACATGAGTTCATTATATTTAAGTTCATTTTCCACTTAAATTGTATTTTCAAAATTATCATAGAACTATAAAACAACAGTTGGCAACATCATTTTTATCAAAATCAAGCACATATAATGTTTAAGGCACTGGAGAGACACAAAGGTAGGTTATATTGTCTCAGGTCTCAAGGAGTTTAAAATCCAGTTTGAGGAAAAATATCAGTGAGCATTTAATGAGAAAAAAGTGTCGATAATACAATGGATGGCCAGGTAACTAGGAAAAGATATATACGGCAAGTGGAACTTGAGCTGGATGCTAGTAAGGATTGAACCTCATAAAAGGAGAGACTGGGGAAGGTCTCTGTGCAGAGTGTGAAGGCAGAAACATAAAGTTCAGGCAGTTGAGTGAAGAGCCTGCAGTCATTGAAGGGTTCACACAGGATAGTCGTGAGGATTACAATAGTCAGAAATTGCCTGGCTGCATATGACAGAAACTCAAACTAGTTGAACCAAAAAGAGGAAATCAGGATTGCAGGGTGTCTTAACACAATTCAAGAACAGAAGTCTGGCAGAGAACCTGAGGACACCTGCAACCAAGGACTCTCGTCTGTGTTCTTCTGGGCTCGTGTTTCATCTTCTACGTGATAAGAAATGTGGATGCCAACACTCTCTCAGTACACATCTCACAGCCTCAGCGATGCGGAATGAGAGAGGGAGAATGGTCTTTGTTCCCGTCTCTAAAATTCCTGAGAAAGACATTCACTGGCTAGGGTACAGGATCAGGAGATCTGGAAGCCTAACGATTAAGGTAAGGAAAGGAAGGTGGTTTAATAAAGTGTTTGAAAAGGAACATGGTTATACTATAAACATATACATGTTACATATAGAAATAGTATCCATAAACATAGGCATTCATGCCAAAAACCAAAAATACCACATTTTGTGTTCCTTAACTTGGAATTAGTTAACTTGGAAATGCTTAAAAACTCACATCAAAATGCTAGCCTAAGACAGGCTTGATTCATTCCTGTTATTCTTTCCTAAAACACTTAATATCACCTGTAATTATTAGAATGAAATGCAATTATCTTTAGGACTCACTGCTGCTTTGTATTCTGTGCCAGTGTTTCATCAAAGCCACATCCCATCCTCTTGCTTTTCTGTCTTTGTTTAAGTTAGGCAGCATATAGACTGTTTTACAAATTAAGCTGCTCTTTCTTCAAGGTGAAACCTTTTTATAATCATAATTGAGGGGAACTGAGCTAACCTCAAAATGTAGATTATGTTACATCATGATTTTATGGTACATAGTATGTTTTGAGGTCTAAGAATTTACTAATTTCATATAATAAACTGTATTATAAGGAATCATTACTGCCTTCATGCAGAAAAGACTGAATAATAGCTTCTGAGTTAAATAGGAGCTCGGAATATTTCAATGCTATAGTGAAAAGTGTTAGAAGCATGATAGAAAAACTGGTATTTGTTTTATGGCATTCTTGACACTTTAAGAAATGTAGATTCTAGTCCTATTGAAACAATTTCCACGTCTATGTCTGACATGTTTATATTTCCAGAGCTGTAAAGAAGAATGCCTTCCAGAATACATTCTTACAGATCCTCAACAGAATTTCCCCTCCCCTCTCTTTTTTGCCACTTTATTTTTTTAATTGAAGGATAACTGCTTTACATAATTTTGTGATTTTCTGTCATACATCAACAAGAATCAGCCACTCTCCCCTTTCCCTGCATTTTCATGGACATGCATTTCCCAGGTGGCTTAGTGGTAAAGAATCTGACTGCCAATGCAGGAGATAAGGGTTCTATCCCTGGTCTGATAAGATTCTCTCGAGAAGGGAATGGCAACCCACTCCAATATTCTTGCCTGGGAAATCCCACTGACAGAGGAGCCTGGCGGGCTACAGTTCATGGGCTCGCAAAGAGTCGGACACAACTGGGTAATTGAGCACGCACGCATATGCGCATACACACACACACACACACACACACACACGTCATAGTCTCTCATACTAAATTACATAATATATTTCACTATTACTAGTTCTTTGCACTAGGGAGCACTCAGTAAAAATATGTGACTTGTTTTGGAAAGCAAAACAAAAAAAGAAAAAGAAATGTAGATTCGACATTAAGTTTTCCCTTTGGAATAACTTTTTTCCTGCCTCATTACTCTGTGCTGCACCCCAGTGCCGTCAACTCAGGTCTGTTCTACCATATACCAGTAGGGGAGCAATATGTGCCACCCTAAAATGCATCTCTTTGGCACAAGGATTAATTTAGGTTGATTTTTTTTTAATATTTATTTATTTTATTTATTCATCTCGGCTGCCTCGGGCGTTAGTTGTGGCACAGGGGCTTAGTTGCTCTGCAGCATGTGGGATCTTAGTTCGCAGAAGAGGGATTGAATCTGCATCCCTTGTATTGCAAGGTGGATTCTTAACCACAGACCACCAGGGAAGTCCCTAGGTTGATTATTTTTAAGAAGCTGAAGACTCAGGAAGTGTTTCTTTTCACCTTCATCCTAACTGCCCAAAAGAATGTAGACAGAGGACCTGTTCCAGGAAGGGAGCTGTCACCACAGATCACTATAGTTTGAATGTGATAGACAGGGAGGAATCCAGCAAAATATGTTTGTTAAAATTCATCTCTGTGCTTCATGTGTCTACATATGTGGCCCAGAAAACACTTGTTTACCAAATATTGGCTTTTCATATCCATGTGAATTGCCTTCCTCCCCTTTGAAAGTCTCAAACCACTACTCCCAATATCCTCTTTTATCTTTGGCTGAAGACTGTATTTAAGCTCAGGGTTTCGGCCATCTTGGTGAGTCACTTCTTGTTTCTGGGCCTCTCCCATGTATACATGTTATTAAACTTCTGCTTGACTTTCTCCTGCTAATCTGTCTCATGACAATTCCTAGGATGAAAATTTCTTCCTCCTCAACATATCTCAAGGCCAGGGCTCAGCCTCCACTGGGGCAAAAATGTCTTTCTATTCTAGCACCTAAAATGGTGACAGGACCATTGGCATTCAGTCAATATTGAATAAATGAATGAATTACATCAAAGGTTTTGAATTCAAGGACACAAATCAATAAACAGAGTAAAAACATCCCCCAACTAAAAAGAGCAAGGTTAAAATGAAGAGGTCAGTGAGGCAGGGAGCAAACAGCTTATACTTGCTTCCTTTCTTTATAAAATGTCCCCTCATGTGCATAAACAGAAAGTTATTCTTCACATACCAAAGTTGAGTAATTCTAACATTTATTCCAATTCTGTTAGTGCTTGGGGATAAAGTTCAGTCTCTAAAGGACAAAGAAGTTTCTTGCTTAGTGCTGGCCAGATGGCTCAGGACACAGCTCTGAAGTCCATTCTGATTGTCCAAAGTTTCTTCTGATAAATAGCATGATTGCACTGACTGGAAGAGTAATTCCTTCTATCAGAAAATACTGGCAACAGAATTATTCTGGACCATTAAATTGCAAAAGGATAAAAATGTCTGCATTTTTATCAGTAGGTAGATATTGATGCAGATAAAATGTCTGCATTTTATCAATACCAAATTTAATCAATACATTGGGGTCAGTTTTTATTTGATTCCTTGGATAACGAGACAACACACAGCTTATTCTGTGAATTAAGTCTATCCAAGCCCAAATGCACAGTTTCACATGGCACACCACATGTCTTTATGCTACGCCCAAGGCATTTTCCTAATTAGCAAAAATGAAGAGCATATGGTGGGAAGGAGAGAGACAGCAAGCAGCAGGAGTTAGAAGTACCTATGGGGCAATCCAGGGGGAGATACGCAGTAGCAGATATAAAGGGCTTAAAACCAATAATGGTTTAAATCACAGCTAACATGCATTAAACAGCTGCTAGCCACTGTGCTCAAGGCTTCACCACGTGACTTCACTTAGCCTTACAACAACACTCTGAGTATGCGCTACATTAATCTCCATCTTACAGATAAGGAAATAGAGGCATAAAGGGATGAAATAATTTGTTCACAATTAACAGTTGTAAATTGATGAGTTAAAGCTAGCTTGTGCCTCTTTCAAAGAAAGAACAGATTTCATGGCAAAAACTGCCCCATAAGGGAACCCTCTTACACTGTTGGTGGGGATGCAAACTAGTACAGCCGCTATGGAGAACAGCGTGGAGATTTCTTAAAAAACTGGAAATAGAACTGCCATACGACCCAGCAATACCACTTTTGGGCATACACACCGAGGAAACCAGATCTGAAAGAGACACGTGCACCCCAATGTTCATCGCAGCACTGTTTATAATAGCCAGGACATGGAAGCAACCTAGATGCCCATCAGCAGACGAATGGATAAGAAAGCTGTGGTACATATACACTATAGAATATTACTCAGCCATTAAAAAGAATTCATTTGAATCAGTTCTAATGAGATGGATGAAACTGGAGCCCATTATACAGAGTGAAGTAAGCCAGAAAGATAAAGACCATTACAGTATACTAACGCATATATATGGAATTTAGAAAGATGGTAATGATAACCTTATATTCAAAACAGAAAAAGAGACACAGATGTACAGAACAGACTTTTGGACTCTGGGAGAAGGCGATGGTGGGATGTTTCGAGAGAACAGCATCAAAACATGTATATTATTCTATAGTGAAACAGCTCACCAGCACAGGTTGGATGCATGAGACAAGTGCTCAGGGCTGGTGCACTGGGAAGACCCAGAGGGATCAGGTAGAGAGGGAGGTGGGAGGGGGATTCGGGATGGGGAATGCATGTAAATCCATGGCTGATTCATGTCAATGTATGACAAAAACCACTACAATACTGTAATTAGCCTCCAACTAATAAAAATAAATGAAAAAAAAAAAAACTGCCCCATTGTTTTAATCTGCTGTTGTGTGTGCTCAGTTGCGTCCGACTCTCTGAGACCCCATGGACTGCAGCCCACCAGGCTCCTCTGGCCAGGGAATTTCCCAGGCAAGAACATTGGAGTGAGTTGCCATTTCGTCGTCCAGAGCATCCCAGGGATCAAACACGGGGCTCCAGTGTCTCATGTACTGGCAGGCGGGTTCTTTACCACTGCACCACCTGGGAAGCCCATTTTAATTTGCTACAGGACGAAAAGCCTGTTCATCCATTACGGGACACACAGAAGCCCAGCCTGATAAATCAGGACCCTACCTAGACCTTTTTGTCCTCCTGAGACCAAACAGGACCCTGAGGGGCTCCTGGGCACAGAAGCCTTTCATGCAGCTGCTAATCAGGGAAAGGAGGGGACGTAGAGACAAGCAAGGACCAGCCAAGAAACCACAGTGCAGCCTTGGGGCGGGTCCTGATTCCACCTTAAGTGACACACAAAACAGTATCTTCACCCTCTTTGTAGAACTAAAACACCCAACCAGTGGAAGATGTCAGCATTGTTCATTCCAGAGAAGCACACCAAGAGACCACCTGAGGCCATATTAAAGGAGGCCTTGCACACACCCTGATGCTTATCAGCAACCCCACCCTTGAACCATTGCTATAAAATTTCTCATCAAATTCTCCCAAGTTGGGACACTCAATTTTTGAGGGTAAGAGTCCACTGCGTCCACTTTGCCTGGCAAAGCAACAAAGCTATCCTTTGCTATTTCACCTAAAACTCTGTTTCTGCGATTTGACTCAGTACCAGTGCACAGAGACCGATTTTTGGCTTCTCACTATCATTTATGTGCTTAGTTGCTCAGTCATATCTGACTCTGTGCGACCCAGTGGACTCTAGCCCACCAGGCTCCTCTGTCCATGGGGATTCTGCAGCCAAGAATACTGGAATGGGTTGCCCTGCCCTCCTCCAGGGGATCTTCCCAACCCAGGGATCACACCCAGGTCTCCCACATTGCAGGCAAATTCTTTACCAGCTGAGCTACCAGGGAAGCCCACCATCTTTTATATACTCTAGCAAATTTTTCTTTCTCCATATAACTAATGTTGAGATTCTCAGTCAAAATAGATTTTGAGGCTTCAAAAAGTCCTATAAAGTGTATTGCTGATGGAGGTAATGTCTCCTTCTCTTTATACCCATGACACAAAACATCTAGAATTATTAGTGACCTGGCTGCGACGGACCGCGCAGAACAGTGGCCGTGAGGAGCTACCCGTCGCCCAAGGTCAGGGGCGGCGACCGAGAGCACCAGGGTGCAACAGCGCAGGAGCGGCCGAGAGGAGCTACCCCACGTCCAGGGAGCGGCAGCTGCGTGGGCGCAGGAGGGCCGAGAGGAGCTACTCCACATTCAAGGTCAGGAGGGGCAGCCCGTGAGGAGATACCCCTCGTCCAAGGTAAGAGAAACCCAAGTAAGACGGTAGGTGTGGCAAGAGGGCATCAGAGGGCAGACACTGAAACCATAATCACAGGAAACTAGCTAATCTGATCACACGGATTACAGTCTTGCCTAACTCAATGAAACTAAGCCATGCCCTTTGGGGCCACCCAAGACGGTCGGGTCATGGTGGAGAGGTCTGACAGAATGTGGTCCACTGGAGAAGGGAATGGCAAACCACTTCAGTATTCTTGCCTTGAGAACCCCATGAACAGTGTGAAAAGGCAAAATGAAAGGATACTGAAAGAGGAACTCCCAGGTTGGTAGGTGCCCAATATGCTACTGGAGATCAGTGGATAAATAACTCCAGAAAGAATGAAGGGATGGAGCCAAAGCAAAAACAGTACCCAGTTGTGGATGTGACTGGTGATAGAATCAAGGTCTGATGCTGTAAAGAGCAATATTGCATAGGAACCTGGAATGTTAGGTCCACGAATCAAGGCAAATTGGAAGAGGTCAAACGGGAGATGGCAAGAGTGAATGTCGACATTCTAGGAATCAGCAGACTAAAATGGACTGGAATGGGTGAATTTAACTCAGATGACCATTATATCTACTACTGTGGGCAGGAATCCCTTAGAAGAAATGGAGTAACCATCATGGTCAACAAAAGAGTCTGAAATGCAGTACTTGGATGCCCTCTCAAAAATGACAGATGATCTCTGTTCATTTCCAAGGCAAACCATTCAATATCACAGTAATCCAAGCCTATGCCCCAACCAGTAACGCTGAAGAACTTAAAGTTGAATGATTCTATGAAGATCTACAAGACCTTTTAGAACTAACACCCAAAAAAGATGTCCTTTTCATTATAGGGGACTGGAATGCAAAAGTAGGAAGTCAAGAAACACCTGGAGTAATAGGCAAATCTGGCCTTGGAGTACAGAATGAAGCAGGGCAAAGGCTAATAGCGTTTTGCCAAGAGAACACACTGGTCATAGCAAATACCCTCTTCCAATAACACAAGAGAAGACTCTACACATGGACATCAACAGATGGTCAACACCAAAACCAGACTGATTATATTCTTTGCAGCCAAAGATGGAGAAGCTCTATACAGTCAGCAAACATAAGACCGGGAACTGACTGTGGCTCAGACCATGAACTCCTTATTGCCAAATTCAGACTTAAACTGAAGAAAGTAGGGAAAACCACTAGACCATTCAGGTATGACCTAAATCAAATCCCTTCTGACTATACAGTGGAAGTGAGAAATAGATTTAAGGGACTAGATCTGATAGACAGCCTGATGAGCTATGGACGGAGGTTTGTGACATTGTACAGGAGACAGGGATCAAGACCATCCCCATGGAAAAGAAATGCAAAAAGGCAAAATGGTTGTCTGAGGAAGCCTTACAAATAGCTGTGAAAAGAAGAGAAGCGAAAAGCAAAGGAGAAAAGGAAAGATATTCCCATTTGAATGCAGAGTTCCAAAGAATAACCAGGAGAGATAAGAAAGACTTCCTCAGCGATCAGTGCAAAGAAATAGAGGAAAACAATAGAATGGGAAAGACTAGATATCTCTTCAAGAAAATTAGATATATCAAGGGAACATTTCAGGCAAAGATGGGCTTGATAAAGGACAGAAATGGTATGGACCTAACAGAAGCAGAAGATATTAAGAAGAGGTGGCAAGAATACACAGAAGAACTGTGCAAAAAAGATCTTCACTACCCAGATAATCACAATGGTGTGAACACTCACCTAGAGCCAGACATCCTGGAATGTGAAGTCAAGTTGGCCTTAGAAAGCACCACAATGAACAAAGCTAGTGGAGGTGATGGAATTCAGGTTGAGTTATCTCAAATCCTGAAAGATGACGCTGTGAAAGTGCTGCACTTAATATGCCAGCAAGTTTGGAAAACTCAGCAGTGGCCACAGGACTGGAAAAGGTCAGTTTTCATTTCAATCCCAAAGAAAGGCAATGCCAAAGAATGCTCAAACTACCACACAATTGCACTCATCTCACACGCTAGTAAAGTAATGCTCAAAATTCTCCAAGCCAGGCTTCAGCAATACGTGAACCGTGAACTTCCAGATGTTCAAGCTGGTTTTAGAAAAGGCAGAGGAACCAGAGATCAAATTGCCAATATCCGCTGGATCATCAAAAAAGCAAGAGAGTTCCAGAAAAACATCTACTTCTGCTTTATTGACTACGCCAAAACCTTCAACTGTGTGGATCACAATAAACTGTGGAAAATTCTGAAAGAGATGGGAATACCAGACCACCTGACCCACCTCTTGAGAAACCTGTATGCAGGTCAAGAAGCAACAGATAGAACTGGACATGGAACAACAGACTGGTTCCAAATAGGAAAAGGAGTACGTCAAGGCTGTATATTGTCAGCCTGCTTATTTAACTTATATGCAGAGTACATCATGAGAAATGCTGGGCTGGAAGAAGCACAAGCTGGAATCAAGATTGCTGGGAGAAATATCAATAACCTCAGATATGCAGATGACACCACCTTTATGGCAGAAAGTGAAGAGGAACTAAAAAGCCTCTTGATGAAAGTGAAAGAGGAGAGTGAAAAAGTTGGCTTAAAGCTCAATATTCAGGAAACTAAGATCATAGCACCTGGTCCCATCACTTCATGGGAAATAGATGGGGAGACAGTGGAAGCAGTGTCAGACTTTCTTTTTGGGGGCTCCAAAATCACTGCAGATGGTGACTGCAGCCATGAAATTAAAAGACACTTACTCCTTGGAAGGAAAGTTATGACCAACCTAGACAGCCTATTAAAAAGCAGAGACATTACTTTGTCAACAAAGGTTCGTCTGGTCAAGGCTATGGTTTTTCCAGTGGTCGTGTATGGATGTGAGAGTTGGACTGTGAAGAAAGCTGAGCACCAAAAAATTGATGCTTTTGAACTGTGGTGTTGGAGAAGACTGTTGAGAGTCCCTTGGACTGCAAGGAGATCCAACCAGTCCCTCCTAAAGGAGATCAGTCCTGGGTGTTCACTGGAAGGACTGATGCTGAAGCTGAAACTCCAATACTTTGGCCACCTCATGCAAAGAGTTGACTCACTGGAAAAGACCCTGATGCTGGGAGGGATTGGGGGCAGGAGGAGAAGGGGACGACAGAGGATGAGATGGCTGGATGGCATCACCGACTCGATGGACATGAGTTTGAGTAAGCTCTGGGAGTTGGACAGGGAGGCCTGGCATGCTACGATTCATGGGGTCGCAAAGAGTCAGACACAACTGAGCGACTGAACTGAACTGAACTGAAAACTTCCATGGTAATCCTCTCTAAGCTTCTTGCCTCCAAATGGTGTTCTCTTTTACATTCTGAATCTGGCTCTTAATAATTCAACTTTGTTTGCCTCCCTTTTACTCAGTTACAAATTCTTCAGTTATTTCCTATACTGCCCCACAAAGGGAATTAATCTTATCTTGCCAGAAAAATATCAAAGATGTAGTTAGCCCTCTAGAAGCTGATACCCTCTCATTTCTTAATGATGGTTTAGGCAGAAGTCCCCAAACTGCAGCTCACAGTTCAAATTTGGTTGTCTGCTTGTTCCTATAAGTACTTTTCATTGCAACACAACCACATTCATTTGTTCATATATTGTCTGTGGCTGCTTTTGTGCTACAAGAGCAGCAATGAGTAGTTGCAACAGTACTACCGGCCCACAATTCTAAAAATTTTTACCATCTGGCCTTTTACAGAAAAAAGTTTTTGACTCCTGGTCTAGGTGGTTAGATGGAGCACTCTATCACAAGCATGCTTTCAACAAAATACATAAGAACTGACAGACAGTGACTTTAATCTAAGAATATTTATCGCTTTCCTAACCTAAAGTCTAGAGTCTGTCAGGTTCTAGCTGGTTCATAGATTCAACAGTGACATCAGAGACCCAGGTTCTTTATCCTTTTCCACTCTGCCATCCTCAGCAGGTTGACTTACCAGTTCAGCATGTCCAGATGTCTAAACAACTACAAGTGTCCTCACAGGACAGCATCCAAAAAAGATGGAAAGCAAAGGGCAAAGGAGACTTTGAATTCTTTTTTTAATCATGAAAGCAAAGCTTTTCCAGAAAACATTAGCAGAAATCCCCATATTTGGCTATGTGCATACTTTTGGACCAATGGAAAATGGGTTTGGAGCCATGGCTGTCTTGCCTGGTTGCATATTAGAATTACCTGCAGAGTAAACAGCAAATTAGAAACACTAACATCTGTGCCCTGTCTCAGACCAATTATGTCAGAAACTCTGAAACTGTTCCTAGCAGTGGCATTTTTCTTTAACTCCCAAGAAGATCCCAACAGGTAACCAAGAATGAGAATCACTAGTTAGACTAATCATGATTTCTTTCCTGGAGCTAATCATACTTCCACATGAACAAAAGCAGAATTCATTTTTCTAGGAAGATAATGGAATAGTTGATGGTTTGGGACAGGCAACCAACAGTGTTTGCCACAGTTATATGCATGTATAATCAAAGCTATGGTTTTTCCAGTAGTCATATATGGATGTGAGAGTTAGACCATAAAGAAGGCTGAGTGCCGAAGAATTGATGCTTTTGAACTGTGGTGCTGGAGAAGACTCTTGAGAGTCCCTTGGACAGCAAGGAGATCAAACCAGTCAATCTTAAAGGAAATCAGTCCTGAATATTCATTGAAAGACAGATGCTAAAGCTGAAGCTCCAATACTTTGGCCACTTGATGCAAAGAGCCAACTCATTGGAAAAGATCCTGATTCTGGGAAAGATTGAAGGCAAAAAGAGAAATGGACAGTAGAGGATGAAATGGTTAGATAGCATCGCCAACTCAATGGACAAGAATTTGAGCAAACTCTGGGAGTGAGTGAAAGACAAGGGAGCCTGGTGTGCTACAGTCCATGAGATCACAAACAGTCTATGAGTACACAACTTAGCAAATGAACAATAAGAACAACATACATGGACATTAAAGTAATTCAGATAGATGGTGGGAGTAATGTGGAAGAGACAATGGGCAAGGATCCCCCCAGAATCCTCAAAGAATGGGGAGAAGTACTCAGAAAGCTTCTGAGCAACAACTCAGAGAAGAGTAGAGGGCCATGAACTTCAAGGAAGGAAGAACAGGCAGATGGAGATCACAGGAGGCAGGGAGTGTTACAAGTGTAAGGAATACAGGAAAGAGAGGAGTTCTGAGAGTGCAACTGGTTCAGTATTAGGCACACTGAGGGTAAAATGTCTGTGTTATTTCAACAAAGACTCATCAGTCTAGAATTCAAATAAGTATTCTTTATAAAACATTTTTGAGAATGATAGGAGGCTACTAATAATTTCCTCAAGGAATAGGCATAAACTAAGTCAGAAGAAAACTCTAACTATGAGGATGGTGGAGTTCATGAGTCTGGGTGAAGCTTTTCTGTGAGATATGTAAAATACAGAGAAAAGCATACAACAAATGCAAATCGAGTCTGCTGCCAACTGTTAATAGATTGTAGACATTTAGAATTATACTGAACTTCTGCTAAAGATAATAGAAATTTGAATGTTTTACTTGACATACTGTAAACCTTGATGATAAAATTAGTTTTCAACTAATAAGACTAATCAATTAACAGAACAAATCCAGTCCTTCTAATTCCAGATTCCCTGGATTGAGTCCTCACTTAAACCAAAGGCTGATTTGCACACGACTAGTAACTACAGAATGTGAGTGACCTTTTGGTCTCCAATGAAACATCCTGGGAAAATTGTTTTCCCTGAACTCATTTAAAAACAGCTAACTGCTCTGTATTATTTAAGGATCTTTTGTCAAGGGAATTCAATGAGCATCAGCCTGAGGTCACCTCATGACTTCTTAAACTTTTTCATCCTGTGAACTCCCCTGGGTTTCCCATGACTCATATCAACTGTCCACAGAAAAATAAGCTCACTTTTCATCATACAGATTCTGCAGTAGCTTTGGTCTCCCCCTTAGTATCACATCAAATCTGAAAGGGGGAAGTGCCCAAGGGGAGGCTGAAGGTAAAAAATGCTGGGTCACCCATAGTTTAGTGCCTCTTCTCCAAACAGCTGCCCAGAGCACTGGGCTACAGATTCTGTGACTTCCTGAGAACAGCCCATGATCTCACTAAGGGTCAACCAGCTCCTAGTGTAAAAAAACACTGGGAAAATACTGAAAATCTATTTGGTGTAATGACAGACTATAAGATAAATAGAACCCAGGAATGCTAAAATAATAATTTTCCAAAATTGCTATATCAATAGCATAAAAATATCACCTTAAAAATCAGTGGGCAAATATTTATTGTTTGCTATTATTAGTAAATTTAAAATATGCTACTTTCATAAAACTATCATAAGTTGAAAACATCGTTCCTTAGCCTTTGGTTCAATAAATACTTCAATGCCTACTATATGCATGTCGTGTATAAGGCCCAAGGTTCCAAGGCGGAACACAATTCCTGCTTTTCAGGAAATTTAAAAATCTAAATAATACCTTTGTTTAAAACAAAAAAGTTAACATGATATTATAATATGGCACAAAGGTATTAGAGTGAGTCCAGCATTCACTCTTAGAATTCGGATGTGCGTGCTGTCGCTTCAGTCATGTCTGACTTTTTGAGACCCCATGGACTGCAGCTGGCCAGGCTCCTCTGTCCATGGGATTCTCTAGGCAGCAACACTGGCGTGGGCTGCCATGCCCTCCTCCAGGGTATCTTCCCAACCCAGGGATGGAACCTGCTCCTCTTATATCTCCAGCAATGTAGGTTCTTTAACACTAGAGCCACTTGGGAAGCCCAGAATTCTAATGTACCTGATCACACTCCACAGGCTTTGTGTAATAGGCTTATCAGGAATCCAACCATAGGCATCTGTTGCTAAGAAGGTATCATGAGGACAGGATTAGGTAGGTAAGCCTGGCCTGATAGAATGCACTTCTGTCAGAGGTGGGTGATTCTGACAGCCTTGTCTATCAATAAGTTTCCTTTGCCCTTTGTGTAAAAGTAGAAAGAACTGTTTTCACTAACATCAACAGGATGTGAGACCAGACAGGGTCACAAGCTGGTAGTATTTTCTCGCAGAGAACGGTATGTTAACGTGACCAAATCTTTAGCAAATTCAGTCCTTCAACAAATATTTTTCATGAGTCTACAATGTGGCAGAAAGAGTCACAGGGCTGTGTGGCCTAACAAAACTGGAGGAAGAAGAATAATGTACATATGCCATGAAATAATCAAGCCGATATGTTTAAATTCATGAGGTTCTTATTGGAATAGAGTGTCCAACTGGTGACAAATTTTTAAGGATGTGTGAAGGCTAAAGCAGATCCAGAGGAAAATGGAAAGGATGATTAATTAGGAAAGGAAATTAGGTTCTATGAGAAAAAGTTAAATTAATTCCAGCTTTAACTTGGAGAAGACTAAGAGCTGACTTGATTATTATCTTTACGATCAGGACAGATTTTATGCCTTTTTTCTCTAAAAGACCTAGACACAGACTTCCCTGGTGGTACAGTGGATAAGAATCTGCCTGCCAATGCAGGATTCAATCCTGGTCTGGGAAGATTCCACATGCCGCCAAGCAAATAAGCCCATGGGCCACAACTACTGAGCTTGCATTGTAATGCCTGTAAGCTGCAACTACTGAAGCCTAGGTGCCTAAGCCTGTGTTCTGCAACAAGAGAAGCGACTACAGTAAGAAGCCGGTGCACCACGATAACCAGTAGTGCTAGCTCTCCGAAACTAGAGAAACTCCCAGGCAGCAATGAAGACCCAGCGCAACCAAAAATAAAAAAAGACCTGGACAGAGAAGAAATGGGATAAAATCAAAGAATTTATTTAGACACTGGTCTAAATAAAACACAATAAACACACACAATGTGGGCCACTGCCTCATTGCCTAACACAATAGGAGATTGCAGAAGCACAAAGATGAATTACATATGTCTCTGCCAATAGAAGTCACGGCATTTCAATATAAGAAAGAACTCCTTTGACCAACCAGGTGATAAAACTCAAGAACGCTGGCTGAAGGAGCATCTGTAATATAAACTCCTAGAGATTGTCAAGAATAATACTGACCGCTATTCAAGATTGTTATGATTGTTATGATCATAGAACTAGATGATTACTAAAGTTCCTTTGTAGACTGTGATACTAGAGCCTGTACCTTAGTTTTACAATCAACAATCTCTTTTAGTGGTGCTAAAAGTAATATATAACCAAAGTATATATAACTAGATTTATGCTTGTCCACTGCAAGGAGATCCAACCAGTCCATTCTAAAGGAAATCAGTCCTGAATATTCATTGGAAGGACTGATGCTGAAGCTGAAACTCCAATATTTTGGCCACCTGATGCAAAAAGCTGACTCATTGGAAAAGACCCTGATGCTGGGAAAGGTTGAAGGCAAGAGGAGAAGGGGACAACAGAGGATGAGATGGTTGGATGGCATCACTGACTCAATGGACATGAGTTCGAGTAAACTCTGAGAGTTGGTGACGGACAGGGAGGCTTGGCGTGCTGAGGGCCATGGGGTCACAAAGAATCGGACATGACTGAGTGACTGAACTGGACTGATTGATTAATATTATAATTTCATGGTAAAATATTCTTATGTCCGTTTTTTAACTGATTTAATTAAAAGCAAACTTAACTCCTTAAATTTAAGGGAAAACATCTGATAAGCCCTCTGACTTAAGGGTTAAGAATTTAAACTCTGGATCAAGAATGTGTGTGTGCTCAGTCACTAGGTCATGTCCGACTCTTTGCAACCCCATGCACTGTAGCCCACCAGCCTCCTCTGTCCATGGGATTTTTCATTCAAGAATACTAGAGTAGGTTGCCATTTCCTTCTCCAGGGGATATTCTAGACCCAGGGATAGGACCCACCTCTCCTACATTGGCAGGTGGATTCTTTACTATTGAGTCATCTGGGAAGCTCCTGGATTAAGATTATTACCAATAAATATATTACAGCTATAAAATGAGAAGACTATTTGGAATGTGATCATCAACTACATTTTAATTTGAGTTGTCAGGTTGAATATGCAGTATTACAGACTAGAAAATGAACTGTGAAAGCTTAATTCAGTCCTTTGCAAGAAATGTAATGAGATACATATAGCCCTGAAGCATAGAGTTTACACCTAGAACATTTGTTATTTAATAAGAACACTAAAAAGAATAAAAATATTTGAAGCAGCTTTCTAGGTATTTCTACTTGGATATCCCACTAAAATTTCCAATACAATGCATCAAGAAAAGGGAGAGAGAAAGCAAAAGAGAGTGAGACCTTAACTCAAATCTGTACCTTGTACTCTTTATATGTCTTTATAAGTATCACCATCTTTCCAGTATTTCAGTCCAGAAATGTCAACCAGCTTTGACTCCTTACTCTCTGTTCCCCACATTAATTAATTTAACAATAATTTATTGGGCACCTATCATATGTCTGTCACCACATTAGAGGTTAGGAGTGCAAAAAGGTATGACACTGTATTTGCCCTCAAGTATATGGCCATGTAAACTAATTTTCAGCCCTACATAGACCGTTTTTGTTTCAACACCATTGAGATCATTGTGGATTCATGCTGCTGCTGCTAAGTCGCTTCAGTCATGTCCGACTCTGTGTGGCCCCATAGACGGCAGCCCACGAGGCTCCCCCATCCCTGGGATTCTTCAGGCAAGAGCACTGGAGTGGGTTGCCATTTCCTTCTCCAATGCATGAAAGTGAAAAGTGAAAGTGAAGTTGCTCAGTCGTGTCTGACTCATTGCGACCCCATGGACTGCAACCTACCAGGCTCCTCCATCCATGGGATTTTCCAGGCAAGGGTACTGGAGTGGGGTGCCATTGCCTTCTCTGTTGAGGATTCATATGCAATGTTAAAAGACATAATACAGAGAAATCTCTCATACACTTTGCTTCATTTCCTCCAGTCTTAGATAACTACAAAACTATAGTGTGTCAAACCAGGATATTTATAGTGATCCAATCCAATCCTTATTCAGATTTCCCCAGTTTCACTAGTATGTGTGTGTGTAGTTCTACACAATATCATCACGTATGTAGATTCCTATATCCACCAACACAGTCAAGCTACTAACAATGCCATCACTACAAGCGTTCCGTCATCCTTTTACAACCACACCCACTTCTCTTCCATTTCCCACCCCTACTCAACTGATTTCTAGTTCCCGTTTGGGTAGCGCCTTTTTCCAGCTTCTAGGCTGGAGATTCACATTTCCTCCACCTCCTTCTTAGCCTGTGGAAATGTTCCTGATCCTTAAAGACTCAGGCTCAGTCTGATTTCCTTTTATGAAGGTCTCCCAATTCCCTTCCCTCCTCCATCTCCTGATTTATGCTACTACTCTTACTTTAGGTTTCACCATCATTTTGCTTCTATCATGAAGCTACCATGGTACTACAGTTTAAAAACTCCTTCTAACATATGTCTGTGGACATCGAATCCACTTCTGATAAGTTTACGGAAATGCAGAGTGAGTTGCACACCAGTGATGTTGCCAGTTCCACACGTTTTTCAAATACAAGAGCTCAAATGACAAACTGCCAAGAGTGAAGTCAAGGTGACCATTCATTACCTGGAAGATGTGACCAGACTATTTTTTAATAGTTTTCTCTTAACAATAATGAAATAAATATATATAAGATGCAATGCAAATTTATCTCTTGGTGATGAGCCAGTATGTTGATCTAACTTGAAATTTATCAGGAAAACCTGACTTCTCCTGCCCTCTTAAAAAGAATAATGTACAAAACTATTCTCTAAATGAAGACCAAGTAAATGTCACCTCTTTCTCTAATAAAATTAGTATTATATTCCTATAGTATACTGATGGCACTCAATGTATCTTCAATTTAAAGGAAAAGGAATAATGTCATGCTAACCTTTTAAGATATATAAAATAAATACCATAAAAGGTTAAAGGCTAAAAGCTTAAAGTAGGATCACTTAGCCTCCTCTTCTCTGGACACACAGTCATTAGGAGCTGATCACAGGGACTGTCTCTAAAGTTCTCAAATAAACTACATTTTTATTTGTTTGTTTGTTTTTTCCTGAGGTAAAGCGAATATATTCTTTACTTTTTGAAAGAAATTCAGCAGCACCGAGGTCATGATTTTTATTAAGTTCTAAAATCACAGCCAGTATCTAAATTGCATCTTTTGATAGATCTTTAATCAGTTTTTAATCACATTCACCACAAGTTCCAAGCACTGTAATAAAAATTTCCCTCTAACTTATTAGACCTAAGAGGAGTATGATCTTTTGGAAACTCCAACATAGGCTTAGCTGAACACAGAAATTTCTTTGGAGCCTAATTTTATTTTAGCCCTCTTTCCTGATTAGAAATGAAAATAAAATAAAATTTAACCATTAGGTGTATCAAAGAAATGAATGGCTATCTGTACCTTCCAGGGAAAATATTGCCATCTAGGCAGGACCCTCATAAACTAATGACAGGCTCAGTTCACCATAATGGACAATAGTTACCAATAAAACTGACTTACACAAATGTTTCAATTTTCATACTTTTCCTTATCCTTTAATATTGAACAAAGTCAGAAAAAGAAGCTTTAAAAGGAGACTGGAAGAAGGAGAAAAGAAGCATACTGGAGGTAAGTCATAGGGTGGAAATGAGTCATAGCAGGGGAATATGATGAAAATTTTTGATGGATTTATGTCATGTATTAGAGTGTAATAAGAAAATGAAACAGGAAAGAAAAGAGGGAGGCTTCAAAAGTCCTCCAGTGCTTCAATAACAATAAAAATAATGCTAATATAAGTAGTTCTCATCTGATTTGTGTTTGGACCACACAATGCACTTTTGCCCACAAACATTTTCTTTCCTAATCCTCACAATAACTCTTTGAAGTGAAAAAAAATTACTTAATGTTGATGTATAGCAGAAACAAACACAATATTGTAAAGTAATAATCCTTCAATTAAAAATAAATACATTTAAAAAAATTACTTGAGTTTCATACCACCTAACACTGCAGCATTCAATTGTAGGAATGGCATACCTTCTCTTAGGGGCTCTCTGCATAGAATCTGCATGCTCTGTGTTTAAACATGCAAGTAGAGTGGTGGATTCAATCACCCACAGTGTGAATAAGATCTACTAAAACTGTAGTGATCCGACAAGATTATGGATTTCTGATTCCTCTGTGTACCTGACCCTACTTCTCAGTTCTCATGTCATGTACCACATCCTAAAAGCTGCTTCTTTACTTACTGTGACTTTCGATGATATGGCCAGTGTAAGACACTGTGTCTTAATGACAAATTCGACAGAAGTAAAAGGCAACTCTAGGGACTTTTCTATGAATAAGAAAATTCTGCAGTGTTAACTGATAAATCTTTAATTTTTAATTTAATTGGACCTAATTAACTACACGTGAATTGAACAGCTGCAGTTTAACTGTTTTCATCCAATCTATGAAACTTAAACCGTCAATGATTGGTGGGTCAGAAATGAACAATAACAGTTTCTAATAGAGTTGCATTTATAAAAATATTTCATGTCTTTTGTTAATTTGTCATCTAGGACATGTTTAGTCTAAAATAAAGCAGAAGCCATGAATATTACTGTTGTGGCCTGGGTTCTGGCCACGTGAGACACATATGACCTCAGACAGAATACACTGAGTCAGCGCTGTGGTCTAGAATAAGGACGAATTAGCCCTAGATTGGAGGTCACGTCCATGGAGTTGAGTCCCACGTGGACCAAACAGCTAATGGAACTGAGTCATCATTGTCTAGGGGCTCAGCCAGTTATTTCCCAACTGAGAAGCGTTTTATAATACAGACTCATAAACCACTCCCTGGATCTATTTCACCCATATTTCTTAGAATGCTTATGGATCTGAATTTTTCAGAAGTTTCCCAGGTGACTGGATGATCAGTAAATTTGGGGAAACAGGGCTAGACTAAAATTATTCTAAGTGGGCATAAAAGGGGCATAGGAGTTCTCCATCTGCTCAGACAGAAAAAAAGCCTCCTTAAACTACTGCCCCACCATCCAATGCTGCTAACTAGAAGTCTGATTACAATTTGACTCTCACTCCTTTCTTAACCATTTGTTTGTATGACTGACTGACTGACTGATTTTCTCTAGAAACTGAATTTGGAGACCAGAAACTTCATTACAGTGCAGCTATTTAAGGGCATTCTATTAATCTAAAGACCCAAAACCTTCAGCTCAACGGAAATCCCTCTAGTTCCTTTTCATCACTTCCATTTCCTATGTTCTCTTTTCCTAAAGCACCTATTTTATAGGTATTTAACATTGAGAATTAAAATTCTTGTGTTTTAACCTTTAACTCATTTTTGTTCTCATCTTTTCCTCTTTTCTCTCCAAATTTTAGAATATTTTATTGTCCAGAACACTAACTTAGGCCTTCACTCTGTTTTTCAACTCTTGCATTTATTTCAACTTTGCCTTTGAGATTTTTAATTTCTAGGACCAATTTGTGTTTTCTTATTTATTCATCTTCATAACAATCTTTTCCTTTCCCTCCCACTTTCCTCCTCATCCTTCCCCTTCTTTGCTTTTCTTTTAATGGATAATAGCCATTTGACTTTCTCTAAAAGATATTTTTAAGTGTTTCTTATTCAGTTTTCATCTATTTCTTGAAATATTTATTTTATAACCTTAGATCAGTAGTCCTGCTAGTTCCTCTTGCTCTTTCTATTGTTTTTCATCAACTATCTGGGGATGGGTGGTTGTCCATTAATAGCTGGCATGGGTTACTTCTGCAGTGATATAGTTCCAATGTTCCAGCAGGCCTCAACTGTGATTGAAAAGACTGCTTTTGGTTTTCACATAAACGGTTAGGGCGGGTCAAGCAGACAACACCCCTCAAGGCTCCTGGGCATGGGCGGGCAGGCAGGCTGGGTATCCATCTGCTGTACCCCTTGCCAACTTAGGAAGATGTGTACTTTGGCAGAGAAGCACTTCAGAGCTTGAAACTCCTGGCAGAGCAGTGTCTGTTCTGTTTTTTCCCTCTGTGCCTGTATGCATCTCATGTCACCACATGATCTCCTCTCCTTTTCACTCAGACCCCTAAAGGCTTTATTTTGAAAATACATTTCAGGCTTACCCTGATGCTGAATTTCACTTGTGCCTGTCATTTAGTTTAGTGGGGTAAGTGAAAGGTAAGTGAAATCCATTGTTCAGATTTAGCTCCTATTTAATTGTTACAAGGGCAATTCCTTCACCTCACTCTCCTTTATGTTAGGTCACTCTCAACTTGCAGAATCTCAGGATTGCATTCTCTCTAATTTGAAAAATTCTCAAAATTTTCTGCCTGCTGATGACAGTCTTCCTCCTTTTCCAACACTGATCTGAAATATACACATATATTTTATATATATACACATTCAGCCGCATAAGAGAGTCAAGACAACAGGAAATTTAGATGTTTTCAGTTTGATCTCCTCCTACAATAATTCTCTTAGATTTCTGCCATATTAAACCACAGATACATTCAACTCCAGGCACAAACACAAACATTAAACCACATCTTTCGTAAAATACATTAGAAACCAGTAAGTAAAAAGCTCACAAAACTCACAGGCTAATGACATTTGTTTCTTCATGAAAACATAAACAGATGAATTATATTTTATATTTGACCTTTCTTTCTTTTTTAATTTTCTTTTTCAACAAAAGAAGTTCTACCTGACAAGGTATCTTCTTGGGTAAAGAGAAGTACTACTCAAGTTGATAAAGCATACCGTTTGACTACATATAACAGCTTCTATCATTTTCAAAATATTTAGTCCCAGAGAAGCCTGAAGTGAACCCATCATCATGGCCTATTGTGTCATACAAATTTATAACAAGAATGACACCTACAAGGTACTGTGAAAATCTACGTTAATAATTCTCAGTCTCTTGGATGGTTATTGACCATCTGCAGGTACTAGTTACACAAGGAAACTATTTCTTGCCAAAACACAGACCCAGTTTCAGAGGGTTATAAATCCTATTAATCTGCATACATGCATCTTTTAGAGATTAAATTTTGAAATCATATAATTTTATATTTGCAAATATCACTCAGGAACATGCTATCTTCCATCTTCCCATAGTGAAGAATCAGTAATCACTCATAAGTCACACACCAAAATTCTACGTGTTCACCACATTAATCATAAGTGTGTGTGTGTGTTTATAATCCAGTTGTGATGTAAACTCAAAAACTAAGTAATGGAAGAATATAGAATTCATTTTGTGAAGGATTTTTTTAATCCAAAGAGATGTGTTCATTTGAACAATCTATCAAATATATTTTATTTTAACAACAACAACAACAAAAAAACTAAGGGCTTTAGAATCTCCTTATCCTATTTCCAATTCACATCTAGATGGTAAATATGGCACAAAAAAATGACCTGTAACAAGAAGTTGTCTGTCATACATTCATGCACTCAAATTGGTTTGGAGTTGATGGGACATGACATGCTACATGGACAAAAATATAAACAGAGAAAAGCAAACAGCTTTGATATTAAAGGTAAGTTGTCCGGACTGCCCAGAGTAGCAAACTATAAAATTAATCCAGTGGCCAAAAGGACATGAGAATAAAGTATTTCTAAATATCAAGAGATGTAAATAGAGCTGTATTGGTAGTGACAATAATTGTGATTATCTTTTCCCTGTGAATTTAGAGACATTCTCAAATCAGCCATGTCATACTAGGCTTCCCTCAAAAGTATGACTAAATAGCAAGCCACCACTAAAGTAGAAAAGAAAGAATCTGAAGAAAGTGAATGTTCATGCTAGCAGAAGACTCTATAGTATATATGCAATGGAGGCAAAATCTGCCTTGGGTCCCAGAGAGTGAGGGATCTGACAGTATTAAAATGATACATAATCCTATGTAAAGACAATTTCATTTTGATGGTCTAAGCTTAAAACACATTCCAGTGAAGATTGTGTGTCATGTTATGTTGAGTTTGGAAAGAGAAATAATTATATTATAACTTTTATCTGTGTATAAAAATGTACTGGACAAATAAATCTAATAATGTGTGACACTGTACAGGAGACAAGAATCAAGACCATCCCCAAGAAAATGAAATGCAAAAAAGCAAAATGGCTATCTGAGGAGGCCTTATAAATAGCTGTGAAAAGAAGAGGAGTGAAGAGCAAAGGAGAAAAGGAAAGATATGCCCATTTGAATGCAGAGTTCCAAAGAATAGCAAAAAGAGATAAAAAGGTCTTCCTCAGTGATCAGTGCAAAGAAATAGAGGAAAACAACAGAATGGGAAAGACTAGAGATCTCTTCAAGAAAATTAGAGATACCAAGGGAACATTTCATGCAAAGATGGGCTCAATAAAGGACAGAAATGGTATGGACCTAACAGAAGCAGAAGATATTAAGAAGAGGTGGCAAGAATACACAGAAGAACCGTACAAAAAAGATCTTCACGACCCAGATAATCATGATGGTGTGATCACTCACACTCACCTAGAGCCAGACATCCTGGAATGTGAAGTCAAGTGGGCCTTAGGAAGCATCACAATGAACAAAGCTAGTGGAGATGATGAAATTCCAGTTGAGCTATTTCAAATCCTAAAAGATGAGGCTGTGAAAGTGCTACACTCTATATGTTAGCAAATTTGGAAAACTCAGCAGTGGCCACAGGACTGGAAAGGTCTGTTTTCATTCCAATCCCAAAGAAAGGCAATGCCAAAGAATGCTCAAACTACCACACAACTGCACTCATCTCACACGCTAGTAAGGTAATGCTCTAAATTCTCCAAGCCAGGCTTCAGCAATACGTGAACCATGAACTTCCAGGTGTTCAAGCTGGTTTTAGAAAAGGCAGAGGCACCAGAGATCAAATTGCCAGCATCCACTGGATCATCAAAAAAGCAAGAGAGTTCCAGAAAAACATCTACTTCTGCTTTATTGACTATGCCAAAGCCTTTGACTGTGTGGATCACAATAAAATGTGGAAAATTCTGAAGGAGATGGAAATACCAGACCACCTGACCCACCTCTTGAGAAACCTGTATGCAGGTCAAGAAGCAACAGTTAGAACTGGACATGGAACAACAGACTGGTTCCAAATAGGAAAAGAAGTACATCAAGGCTGTATGTTGTCACCCTGCTTCTTTAATTTATGTGCAGAGTACATCATGAGAAATGCTAGGCTGGCAGAAGCACAAGCTGGAATCAAGATTGCCAGGAGAAATATCAATAACCTCAGATATGCAGATGACACCACCCTTATGGCAGAAAGTGAAGAGGAACTAAAAAGCCTCTTGATGAAAGATGAGAGTGAAAAAATTGGCTTAAAGCTCAACATTCAGAAAACTAAGATCATGGCATTTGGTCCCATCACTTCATGGGAAATAGATGGGGAAACACTGGAAACAGTGGCTGACTTTATTTTTTGGGGTTCCCAAATTACTGCAGATGGTGACTGCAGCCATGAAATTAAAAGACGCTTACTCCTTGGAAGGAAAGTTATGACCAACCTAGATAGCATTTTAAAAAGCAGACACATTACTTTGTCAACAAAGGTCCGTCTAGTCAAGGCTGTGGTTTTTCTAGTGGTCATGTATGGATGTGAGAGTTGGACTATAAAGAAAGCTGAGCACTGAAGAATTGATGCTTCACTGAAGAATTGATGTGGTGTTGGAGAAGATTCTTGAGAGTCCCTCGGACTGCAAGGAGATCCAACCAGTCCCTCCTAAAGGAGATCAGTCCTGGGTGTTCACTGGAAGGACTGATGCTGAAGCTGAAACTCCAGTACATTGGCCACCTGACACGAAGAGCTGACTCATTTGAAAAGACCCTGATGCTGGGAAAGATTGAAGGCAGGAGGAGAAGGGGACGACAGAGGATGAGATGGCTGGATGGCATCACTGACTCAATGGACATGGGTTTGGGTGGACTCCAGGAGTTTGTGATGGACAGGGAGGCCTGGCGTGCTGCGGTTCATGGGGTCACAAAGAGTCTGACACGACTGAGTGACTGAACTGAACTGACTGAATGTGTGAGGAGTTTTGGGCAGGAGAGTCTGGGGAATTAAGCATCTGTGCTGCATTAGCTTTCTAGAGCTGCATTTCCTTTGTACCTGTGTCCAAATTTTCTCCTCTTATAAGGACAGCACTCATACTGGATCAGGGCCCACCCTAACAGCCTTAGTTTAATTTAATTACCTCTGTAAGACTCTATCTTTAAATATGGTCTCATTCTGAGGTACTGGCAGTTAGGACTTCAAACATGTGTTTTTGAGGGGACATGATTCAGCCCATAATACATGCTATTTTTGCTAGGTATTTTTGTAAAGAGAACAGCGATTAATGGGTGAAGGCAGGAGGGCAGGGGTGGGGGGGGATGAGGGAATCTTAACATTGAACTCTAAATAGTAAGTTCACCAGAGCCTACACAACTGAATTAAATGTCAAGCAAGAGCCTACACTAGATGAAGGAAAAAATTTTAGGTTTTCTTAACAAGAAAAGAAGCAGTGGCAAGTTGAAGAAGATACAGTGGTTCTTGAATATGGACCTTACAAATTCATATTAATAATGATAATATACAAAGGTATAGAGTCATCAACAAAATTAGAGAAACATTATTAATTGCAATGTGAACAGATGACTTAGGATTATTTAGGATGAGATCAAAATTAATTATGTATAAAAGCTCCTTTACTGGAAAATATGATAAAGTGTTTGTGGTATTACTATGATATGAGATATCAAATTAATATTATCTAACCTATTTTTTTTTTTTTCAGTTTTCTGCTATCTATATAGCAATTGATGTTCATTATTAGGATGAGATTTTTAATTGGGGTGTTTGGGTTTTTTAGTTTTTTTTTTTTTTAGAATATCATTAATAAGATATGAGTACGAATATGAGTAACATGAAATTTCCTGGCATTTTGACCCTTACTGAAAAATCAGGCAGACCTGCTAAAATATGAGTGAGGGCTAGCATATCACTTTATGCTAACATCTTCCATTTCAAATTTTTCACCATGAAACATCCATGCATTTAAAATAAAAAACTATAACAAATTCACTTCAATAGGGTTTTTGACTTTAGCTTTATACTCTCCCTCCAGACCTCATCAGCAGTCTGGCCATGCCACCAAGCAGTCTAGGTTGAAAGAAGTCAAAAACACCGGTGTTTCTGGGAAAACACACATTCTCCTTTCTGACTCTCAGTCACAGCTTCAAAACCCCATGGGGTGATGTTGAGACCTGCCTGATTCACCTCGCCATGTGACCTGTTTTAGCTGTTGTGCTGGGGACTCACTGAACATCTCTTTTATTAATCCTTGTATCTACTGCTGTCAATCAACACTGGAGGTGAAACAGCTTTCCGAAATAAACACAGTGTTTTTCTGTATTCTCAGAGGGGAAAAAAAGAGAGAGAGATGAGGGCATTGGCCATATAAAATCATATGCTATATATACTTGGCTTAGAAAGCTAAGGTTTTTAAAATCTGTATTTTAAAAGTTGGGAGTCTATTCTAAAGTTTTAATTTTCCCTACTCAGATTCTAGGGGACATTATCTGTCTATTCTAGCTTTTTTTAGTTTTCTGGTATCTATATGACATTGATACTCACTCATAGAACAAGGTTGTTGGTTAAGATGTTTGGTTTTGTTGCTGTTTTTCTCATGTTGTTTTTTATTCATTTATTTATTTGGAGGAGTTTCATTTTCCATTCATTGATTTTTCCTGAACAGCCCTGTCTCTTCTTGCCATGGTTCATCATTATGGTTACTTTGAATTTCTCTTTAGGTAGGACAAGATGTGGGGTCTCAGACCCTCCAACATAGAGGAGAAATATGAACAAATTTGATAATGAAAACTTTCTTTCAATACAAATTCTAGAAAAATCTTCACACATGCTCAGAGATATATAAAAATATTTATGAAGTATTGTTTGAAACAGCAATCAATAAGGAAACTATATCTGTTAATGGAACAGTAGTGAATAAACTATGAAATATCAGACCAGTAGAACACCATGCAGAAGTTAGAGGAATGAGGCGGACCTGTGTGTACGCAGGTCTCTATACTTTGTTTTGCTTTTGGCCATTCAGCCTGCAGACCCATTTTTTATCTGAAGGGAATTCTCTTTTCACAAGATAGGAATACTTGGTAGATTTAACATGTGACTTGCCCATCCGCTCTACGTGCCCCTGAGTGGGCCTACAAAAATATTCTTTATGCCAAAGGTTGGCTTTTTGATACCTTCTTTATGAAAGAGGTACTACATCTAGAATATTTAGAAACAAGAATTAGAACAGTGTCTGATACATAATAAGTGCTCAATAAATGTCATCTCTTTCTATTATCTTATCCATTTATACAGAAATATATAGCATTAACTGGAATGTGAATCTCAAATTTTTTGTACAACTGCACTATGTCTCTGAGCTAACACTAATTCCTGAGGACCAAGAATATCACTCTAGAGTACTGATCAGAGTGAGGATATGGAGGATTCGGATTAAAATGGAATGCTGATAGCCTCAAAATGGGTTTAGAAAGACCCTGAAATACAAACAAATACAAACTCAAGAGATGAAGAACAGATATCATTAATCATAGAGTGCTGCCCACCCCAGCCCCCACCCCCCACCCCCTACCCCGCCGCCACCAACCGTGATACCTTTCTGATTTACAGAGTAAAGAATAAGGACTAAGTAACAAATGAAAGCAGAGACATTACTTTGCCAACAAAGGTCCATCTAGTCAAGGCTATGGTTCTTCCAGTGGTCATGTATGGATGTGAGAGTTGGACTGTGAAGAAAGCTGAGTGCCAAAAAATTGATACTTTTGAACTGTGATTTTGGAGAAGATTCTTGAGAGTCCCTTGGACTGCAAGGAGATCCAACCAGTCCATCCTAAAGGAGATCAGTCCTGGGTGTTCATTGGAAGGACTGATGCTGAAGCTGAAACTCCAATACTTTGGCTATCTCATGTGAAGAGTTGACTCACTGGAAAAGTCCCTGATGCTGGGAGGGACTGGGGGCAGGAGGAGAAGGGGATGACAGAGGATGAGATGGCTGGATGGCATCACCGACTCGACAGACATGAGTTTGAGTGAACTCCAGGAGTTGGTGACGGACAGGGAGGCCTGGCGTGCTGCGATTCATGGGGTCACAAAGAGTCGGACATGACTGAGTGACTGAACTGAACTGAACTGAACAAATGAAATATGCTGGAACATCTATTCCTATATTCAACCAAGCCATACTGCAATTCTGAGGACCGGCCAGTGTGGTAACATCAGTGATGATCTGAAATGTATGGGTGATGGCTTCTACTCTGTGTGTGTATGTTAGTAACTCAGTCATGTCCAACTCTTTGCAACCCCATGAACTGTAGCCTGTGACATTCCTCTGTCCATGGGATTTTCCAGGCAAGAATACTGGAGTGGGTTGCCATTTCCTTCTCCAGAGGCTCTTCCCAACCCAGGGATCAAACCCAGGTCACCTGCATTGCAGGTAGATTCTTTACTGTCTGAGTCACACTACCATTTAATTCTCCAGCTTGGTTGGTTGAAGAAAGAGATGGATGGGTACTGGAGAGTAATAGTGGGAGAAGTACAACTATTGCCGGAAGCACTCCATTATTGAATAGAAGTATATTCAAGGATGAGGTTTGAGCAGTTCTGAAAACCCAAGAAAACTGAAAAGAAGTCTACTTATACTTATTTCAATCCCATTGCAAAGCAGCTCTGTTGCTGAGTGGATCTTGGAAACATTTTCCATAAGACCATGACTGCCCTGGCCCATCTGGCAAAACCATTCTTCTCGAGAGATGGAGACATCACATATGTCTGGACTGGTGCCACTGTGCACTGAGTTTATTTAAAACTCCCTCTTCTGAGTCCGGGATCACCAGCAAACTCTGATTCTGAAGTTGTTTAACTCTAGGCAAAGAACAGATTGATGATATAGCTGTTTTCCTGAAGTCACTGTATTTTTTCCCATGGTTTGAAGTGTCTTAAGAAGGTCTGTCTACAGGGAAAGACTGCATTAATCATGCTTTCACGTGTATGCCCAGGCCACGAAGTAGTTATATTTTCCTTTGTTAATAAATAAACCATCATTCTGGGTCTACCTCAGTCATGCAAGTATTTTGGTAATCATGAGTCAGATTCTCAGGGCCTGGTCACTCCTGGGAAATATAAGTCATTGGAACTTTAAAAGATGACCAAATTTAGCTGGTCTCTCTTTTAGATGACATTGCATGTAGGAGCACATGTCCATTCGAAACATTTTTAAAGTTTCCATTTCCTTCTTCTCCATTTAGCTTTTGGTAAGTACCTGCATTTCAATTTTTATTCCCCTAGCTATATTGCATGTAATTTGATTTCCACTTTTACTCTTTTATTCCAAGGTCTTCACTAAAGGTTCCAGAAGGATTTTCTGTGAACCTAGTTTTATTGATGTTATTGCTATCGGAGATTATGGTCATATGATAAAACTAGGCCAGGCCCTGATGGGAGGGAGTTTGGGGAAGAATGGACACATGTATATGTATGGCTGAGTCCCTTCTCTGCTCACCCGAAACTACCACAACACTGTTAATCAGTTATATCCCTATACAAAATAAAAAGTTAAAGCAAAGCAAAACTAGGCCAGGTCCCAATTTTTCCCTCTGTATCCAACTGTGTCTAGAAACAATTCACACTTGACATCCATATAAGTGAAGAAATGGCTTCTCTATACGTTCATGGAATTTTTTTTCCCAGAGATGCACATGCTTATTGGTTGCTCTCTCAAGAACTCCCTGTATTTGCCTGTTGCCCAAACCTGTTGCCAAAGACAATTCTCTTTATTTCCTTAGTCTTACTTAAACACATTAATCCGGATTAAATAAAGCAGTTTTCTGATGACCTGTCAAAAAACCAACTCCACAAATGATTAAACTTTTCTTAAGTCCTCTTCCAAACAAGTACTGGGTTGCCCAGAGATTTATCTTGGCAAAATGAACACTGCAAACCTAGAGCATGCTGGGTAAAAATCTCATCATTAATCCTCAAAGAGGTGACTGAGTTTGCTTGGCATTCACCTTTGGCCTTTGGCCAGATACGAAGAAATTTTTTCTTAGTGACAAAATAGAACTAAAGGCATTTGGTAAGAGAAGGGGAAAAATGGAGGGAGGACGGCAGAGAGGAAAGAGAATAGAAACATATAAATAAGAAATGTGTCCCTTTGGCTGGGCTTATGCATTATACTCAAATTCCAAATATAGGTTGAAATTTGTTTTAAATTGTATTATTTTTGTAATTAGTTTATTAAGAGTAAATTTCCAAAATGAACCTGTTACATGCCAAGATTCAACAATGGAAGAGCCTAGAACTTTTAAAATTGGTTTAAAAATCACTGTTTTTCTAACTCACGAGTTAGCATGTGAATCATAGAATAAATGGCTCACCTAAAAATAATGTTAGAGCTTCATATAAAGTTAGTATTTTTGAACTATTTTAAAACTAAGTCTTTTTTTATCATCTAAAATTAAGTTTAGCACTTTGGAAAGTCACTTCCTTCAAAGCTCTAAGGATCTTATGCTAGAGCGATGAGTAAACAATCACATTCCCTTCCCTTATGCTTTGATCTGCTTTGTTGGTGATGCTCCATTTAAAAAATGTGCTTCACAGCTGACAAAGGATTAATCTCCAAAATATATAAGCAGCTCATATGGCTCACATTAGAAAAACAAAATAGCCCAATCAAAAAGTGGGCAGAAGACCTAAACAGACACTTCTCCAAAGAAGACATATAGATGGACAATAAACACATGAAAAGATGCTCAATGTCGCTCATTATTGGAGAAATGCAAATCAAAACTACAATGAGGTATTCACCTCATACCAATCAGAATGGCCATCATAAAAAAAAAAAAAAAAAAAAAAAAACCTACAAATGATAAATGCTGGAGGAGATGTGGAAAAAAGGGAACCCTACTGCACTGCCGGTGGGAATATAGATTGATACAGCCACTATCCAGAACAGTATGGAGATTTGTCAACAAACTAGGAACAAAACTACCATATGACCCAGCAACCACGCTACTGGGCATATACCCTGAGAAAACCACAATTCAAAAAGACACGTGTACCCAGTGTTCACTGCAGCCCTACTTAACAACAGCTAGAACATGGAAGCAACCTAGATGTCATTTGATAGATGAATGGATAAAGAAGACGTGGTACATATGTACAATGGAATATTACTCAGCCATAAAAAGGAATGAAATTAGGTCAGTTGTAGTGAGGTGGATGAACCTAGGGTTTGTGACACAGAGTGAAGTAAGTCAGAGAAAAACAAACATCATATATTAACACACAAATATGGAATCTAGAAAAACAGCATTGATGAACCTATTTTGCAGGGAAGAAACGGAGATGCAGACATAGAGAGTGGACTTGTGGACAGAGGGGAGGGAAAGCGAGGGTGGGATGGATTGAGAGAGCAGCACTGGCATACACAGACTGCCACGTGTGAGAAAGATGGCCAGTGGGAGCCGCTATAGGACACAGGAAGCTCAGCCTGGCACTCTGACGATCGAGGGGCGGGATGGGAGAGGGGAAGGAGCCTCAGGAGAGAGGGGATATATATACAAAAAAACTATGACTCCTCTGTGTCGTATGGCAGAAACCAATACAATATTGTAAAGCAATTATCCTCCAATTAAAAATAAAGAAAAAAATAAGCTTCAATTAACTAATTGCTTTTATATAGGACATCGTATAACATAGTGGAATCAACTGTATTAATAAATACATCTGAAGTAAAATTAGTTAACACATACGATGTTTTCATTTTTCAGGTCTACTCAACAAAAATTTATCCTAAATCAATAAACTAGAAATGTAACTAATATACACACACATATATTAATATAAAAACAATAATGATGATGGAATTACATCTTTAGAAGCCATCTAGCTCATTTTATAGATGAGGACACTGAAGTCAACAGAGTTATAAATTAGATGACATCTGTCTTCAAAACAGTAAAAATATTTTTGTTCTCTTCTTTTAAAAGTCACTCACAAAAAACACAGGTAACAAAAAACAGAAATAAAACTTTCACTTCATTACAATTGAGGATCTCTATAATCCTGAACCAATTAGTATATGAAAACAGAAAGCGGATAGAGAAATGGTGAAATGACTCAGCAGGCGGTGGTGGGAAGATGAAGTCTCCAACAGCATGGTACAAACGAGAAGCAAGCCACTTTTATCCTAGAATCGTGGAAAGTTTTAGGAAATGGAAGTAGAAATCACTGAAGTCAGTCGGAAAATTTCTACTATCTCCCACCTCCAACAAATTACTGAACCGGAGGGCCCTTGACTGGAACACCGAGCACAGAGGACGGAGAGATGTGCTGCCCTGCTGGAAACTGGAGGATGACATTCTATCTGCATCATAAAACAGCGAGACTCCCAAGCTCTTCTGCCTCCCAGACTTACTAGTATTTAGTACTCCTAGATATAGCCTTCTCCAGGCAGGAAACAGAAGATCCTCTTTCTGAGAAGAACTGTTCCAGAATAAAAATCAACAGAATTTCACATCCAAGGGAAAATCCTGCTGACCATATTGATGGTATCCACCAGTTGGTAAGATCCAGTCAAATACACCAATGCCAATTAGTATTTTACTGTGTCTATCACAAATGTAAACATAGTCAAGAGCAATCAGAGATTTGCAAAAGATAGAGATCAAGTCAACCTTGCTGGGCTTTGTGAAAATCATGCTGCTGCTGCTAAGTCACTTCAGTCATGTCCGACTCTGTGCCGCCCCATAGACGGCAGCCCACCAGGCTCCCCCGTCCCTGGGATTCTCCAGGCAAGAACACTGGAGTGGGTTGCCATTTCCTTCTCCAATGCATGAAAGTGAAAAGTGAAAGTGAAGTCGCTCAGTCATGTCCAACTCTTAGCGACCCCATGGACTGCAGCCCACCAGGCTCCTCCGTCCATGGGATTCTCCAGGCGAGAGTACTGGAGTGGGGTGCCATTGTGAAAATCATATGAGTTTCTAAATTCACAGTATCTAGTAGAGTGAAGGTGTCTACAATGTATGCATAGGATTCTTAGATAATGTTGAATGCAAGTATACATTTCTTTCCTTCCAAAAATAACCAAATGGGCATCTTCACAATACACTTTTAAAGGCAGATGGGGAGTTCTGTTGTGCTGCTTTGCTCTTATTGTAATTACTATTTTTAAATAATAAGGACTGTGTCCTTAGCAGTTTCGAGAGAGATTTGGGACCATGGATACTATAAAAATGGGAAAATTCTTTGTCTGAAATGAACATTCATGGATAGTGACACATCTGTCTACACAAAGAACAAGAATGTTTAGATGCACACTTTCATTCAGGTATGCATATCAAAACCTCAATGTCGACCTGGAGCTTCTGGAAAGGGATCTTGTGTCAACATAAATAACTTGCAAATAGGAAAATCCCTTATGATAAGAATTAAAAATACGTTTCCCCAGATCTGAAAGAGACACGTGCACCCCAATGTTCATCGCAGCACTGTTTATAATAGCCAGGACATGGAAGCAACCTAGATGCCCATCAGCAGATGAATGGATAAGGAAGCTGTGGTACATATACACCATGGAATATTACTCAGCCGTCAAAAAGAATTCATTTGAACCAGTCCTAATGAGATGGATGAAGCTGGAGCCCATTATACAGAGTGAAGTAAGCCAGAAAGATAAAGAACATTACAGCATACTAACACATATATATGGAATTTAGAAAGGTGATAACGATAACCCTATATGCAAAACAGAAAAAGAGACACAGAAATACAGAACAGACTTTTGAACTTTGTGGGAGAATGTGAGGGTGGGATATTTCAAAAGAACAGCATGTATACTATCTATGGTGAAACAGATCACCAGCCCAGGTGGGATGCATGAGACAAGTGCTCGGGCCTGGTGCACTGGGCAGACCCAGAGGAATTGGGTGGAGAGGGAGGTGGGAGGGGGGATCGGAATGGGGAATACATGTAAATCCATTGCTGATTCATGTCAATGTACAACTAAAACCACTACAATAAAAAAAAAAAAAAAAATACGTTTCCCCTAAAACACTGAAAATAGGAAATGTTTCATAATACAATGAAAGAAAGTGAAAGTATAGTGATAGTTTTTCTAGACAGGGTGTCTGATCACCAATGTAAATGGCAAAATATTTAAGATTATTGTTAATCTGAAGCTCATCCTCCTCTCTTATCAACCCCATCAGACTGAACACCGGTCACAAGATCTGTGCTGGGGACCCTTGTGTGATTCCACATTGTGCATTCCTGCTTCCTTGAGTAACAGGCCCAGGTACTACTTACCAACTCTCAGACTAAATGGTTCAGATGAAACCAACTTCATCCTCAAGTCTAGAGGTGGACATTTGATCCTTGAGGGACCATCCAGAACATCATCAACCTACCCCAAACACAGTAGTTGGTTAAGCAAAGAAAATATGTCCACTCAGAAGGTTCCAGGCCTTTGGCCCTGGGCACTGGGTGAGAATTCTTTCCTTTCTGCAATACACAAGATTTAAGGATGAGCTTCTAAAGGTCAGCTCTAAAAGAAAGCCTACCTGAGAGGGAAGTCAACTTCCAGATGGATGCAAAACAAAGATTAAAAGAATGATTTGATTTTGATTACATCAATACATCAGATCTAGTGGTACTCAGGCAATACATACCCTGGGCTTTTCAGATATATGAGCCATTTAAGTTCCCTTTTTGGCTAAAGCCAGTTTGGATTGGGTTTCCTATCACTTGAACTAAAAAACCCTAAAACAAGCATGCATTTGTATGTAAGTATATTCAAGATAAAACTATGTATAATCTAGTCTCCTTCCTTAGATAATATAAACTAAACTCCCCACACATGTCTCACATACAGTCTTCCAACACAAATATATATCATAATAGAGCCTAAAAGCTATTTTTTAATTTTTCAAAACCTAGTATACTTAGTAAGGAGTGAGAAATGCTCAATAAATGTTATTGAGTGATTTGAAGATGACAGACTGAATATATGAATGAATAATATAGATCCCTGAACTTGTCTAATATTAATCCATGCAATATAGATTCTCTGTATAGATAATCATTAATCCTAATTTAATAATTTCCAAGAATCACTGGAAGCTCCCAATCTTCTTCAGCTGAAAGAAAACTTAAATTAGCTTTATCCAGTGCAAACAGAATGCACCTACAAGATTCTTAGTGCTTGATTAGAGATTGGAAAAAACCAAGATAAACTGGTATGGTTCTGATCAACCAGAAGCTCCTCAGTTAATATGTATAATGCACGGAGGACTCTAAAGGAAATATGACTATACAACTATATGCACACGGTTAAGATAACTTTTTAAAAAAGCCTCATATTATACTGATCCTTTTATAATCCTAGGAATTTTCCTCTAAACATACACTAACTTGCTTTTACAAGAATAATAATTAAAGTAATTTATTAAGCAATTATCTTGTGCTGTATACACTGTGTGATACGAAGAGCTGATTCATTGGAAAAGACCCTGATGCTGGGAAAGATTGAAGGCAGGGGGAGAAGGGGACAACAGGATGAGACGGTTGGATTGCATCACTGACTCAATGTACATAAGTCTATGCAAACTCCAGGAGATGGTGAGGGACAGGGAAGCCTGGCATGCTGCAGTCCACGGGGCTGCAAAGAGTAGGGACTTAGTGACTGAAACATGATACATTGTGTGAAGTCTTTATACACATTACTATTTTTTGAGCTCCTCGTATCAACTGTACATGGTATAACTGAAGATAATTTATTTGAAAGTCTGTAAGCATTCAAATAATAATTTATACTTTAAAAGAATGTTTTTCATGATTGCCCATTTTTAGTCACGCTATATAATAACAGGTCACTTGCTACAATGCGTTCTGCTGAGTTAAGTTGTTTTTTTGGTTTTTTTTTGGGTTTCCCTGGTGGCTCAATAGTAAAGAAACTGCTGCAAGGTGGTAAACGACAGGAAGGTGATGATGAAATGGACAAGGCAGTGTGGAACACAAAGAAAGGTTAGAAAATAATTCTTTGATGCTGTGAAATTTCATAAATCCCATGGAACAAAATATATTCACTGGTGAGCAGAAGTTACTCCAAATGCATAGGAAGGGAGAGAAGCTTGAAAATGAAGGAAAGTACAAGTACGCAGTGGGCCCTGCCTGATCTTTTCCGAAGACCTATTGTATCATCCTCTCCTGCTGCCGCTGCTGCTAAGTCACTTCAGTCGTGTCCAACTCTGTGTGACCCCATAGATGGCAGCCCACCCTGGGATTCTCCAGGCAAGTACACCGGAGTGGGTTGCCATTTCCTTCTCCACCTGTCCTGTGGCTGCTACAGAAAGAGCAAATCCTAGTGATTAGCGATCTTATGAAACTTCTTTCTGCAGATTAGGAACAAATTTTATGCTTTTAAAATAAATCTTGTGCCTAAAAAATTTCCAGGTGCTTTTTAGCCATTTTTTAAGGAAATTAATATAGTTTATAAATTCTGATTTTGTAATAAAAATGTGGTAGGCAAAATAAATTGATCATACATACAATGTTTATATCATTAAATCTTTATATTTTATGTGATACATATTTTCCTTTCACAGGTAAACAAATATTTTCATTTGAATCATCCACAGATACACAGAATTCTTTAGTAATTTGCATGGTATTTAACTCATAAAAATGATTCTGTAAGACATCAATGCATATTAAATTTATTTATTTCATATCATAGTTGAAATCTCATATTACATACCAAAACTATCAGACCAAAATGTCTTCTGTAAATCACTGTGCTCTTTTGGAATTAAGATATCTAAAGTAAGGAATGTTAATCTGGAATGAGTCAGGTCCCGACAGTGTAAGTAAATGATCTTTTATTGTAGGTATTAGTGCCCATACTTTATTGATGGGGAAAATGGGGCTCAAAGAAAATAAGTAAGGTCAAAGTAAGCCAAGATTCAAATTCTTGCCTCTCTGATTCTAAAGCCTATGCTATGCTATGCTAAGTGGGTTCAGTCATGTCCGACTCTGTGTGACCCCATGGACAGAAACCCACCAGGCTCCTCCGTCCACAGGATTCTTCAGGCAAGAACACTGGAGTGGGTTGCCATTTCCTTCTCCAAAAGCCTATGCTCTTTTTTAAAAAATAACATTTGCTTTTGGCATTGCTGGGTCTTCTTTGCTGCAAACACGTTTTCCCTGGTTGTGGGGCTTCTCACCGTGGCGGCTTCTCCTGTTGGGAGCACGTGCTCTAGGCTGCGCAGGCCTCAGTACTGGTGGCTCCCCGGCCCAGCGCGCATGGCTCCCGGGCCCAGCGCGCGTGGCTCCCCGGCCCAGCACTCGTGGCTCCCGGGCCCAGCGCGCGTGGCTCCCCGGCCCAGCGCGCATGGCTCCCCGGCCCAGCACGCGTGGCTCCCGGGCCCAGCGCGCGTGGCTCCCCGGCCCAGCACTCGTGGCTCCCGGGCCCAGCACTCGTGGCTCCCGGGCCCAGCGCGCGTGGCTCCCCGGCCCAGCGCGCATGGCTCCCCGGCCCAGCACGCGTGGCTCCCGGGCCCAGCGCGCGTGGCTCCCCGGCCCAGCACTCGTGGCTCCCGGGCCCAGCACTCGTGGCTCCCCGGCCCAGCGCGCGTGGCTCCCGGGCCCAGCGCTAGTGGCTCCCCGGCCCAGCAATTGTGGCTCCAGGGCCCAGTACTCGTGGCTCCCGGGCTCAGTACTCTTGGCTCCCGGGCTCAGTACTCGTGGCTCCCAGGCTCAGTTGCTCGGCAGCATGTGGGATCTTCCCAGATCAGGGGTCGAACCCAGATCTCCTGCATTGGCAGGTAGATTCTTTACCACTGAGCCACTACCGAAGCCCTCTTTTTTTTTTTAATGTTTCTTATCTGAATCCATTTTTTAAAATTAAAGTATAGTTGCTTTACAAGTTTGTATTAGTTTCTGTTGCACAACAAAAGTGAGTCAGCTATATGTATACACACAATGTATAATAAAATACACTAGAATGTAACCCCATGAGGTCCAGGATTTCTGTTTTGTTCACTGTTGTAGTTCCAGAAACTATGACAGTTACTAGTATATATTTAAGAGGTACTTAATAAATATTTGTAAAACAAATAGAAAAATGATTACTTCTTCTACTTACTATTAACACAACCTAATGCTTAACTTGTTTAGCAATGAGAGGATAAATGTCTTGTATTTACATCTGACTATGTTTATATTCTTGTGAATGTGACATAATAGAAAAGTGAATAAAGAAAACACATTGTAAGAAATCCCATAATTCCTGGGATGATTTTCTTCAGTAAACGAAAGAGGTGGAAGACAGTGTATATGATGGTTTTATGTCTGATTGTAACAGTTCATCTCTAGGAACATAAAGGAAGGCAAACTACGTGGGTGCACAGGACATGATGAGTGATTTGAACATCCTCATCAGACTACTTACATTTTTTTAGTGAAAAAGAAGGAAGGTCATCAGCTGAGACTAAGAATGAGGGAGGTGATAGTGTTTGAGGAGAGAGAAAAAAAGTCCAAAATAGTCATTTGACAGACTTGGAGAGGGAAGAGGTTAGGGACATACAAAAAGATAAGTGGCATCAAGAGAGAGACTAGTCTGCAGTCCTGTTTATCCACGGATTCATGTACAGAGCCAGATTTACCCATGGCTGTGGTTTTGTCAGGAGGGGCAGCTGTGAGAAGATACCGCTCCTCCAACGTAAGGAGCAGCGGCTGTGCTTTGCTGGAGCAGCTGTGAAGAGATACCCCATGTCCAAGGTAAGAGAAACCCAAGTAAGACGGTAGGTGTTGCGAGAGGGCATCAGAGGGCAGACACACTAAAACCATAATCACAGAAAACTAGCCAATCTGATCACAGGACCACAGTCGTGTCTAACTCAATGAAACTAAGCCATGCCCTGTGGGGCCACCCAAGACAGTCGGGTCAAAAAGTTGGCTTAAAACTTAACATTCAGAAAACTAAGATCATGGCATCTGGTCCCATCACCTCATGGGAAATAGATGGGGAGAAGGTAGAAACAGTGTCAGACTTTATTTTTTTGGGCTCCAAAATCACTGCGGATGGTGACTGCAGCCATGAAATTAAAAGACGCTTACTCTTTGGAAGGAAAGTTATGACCAACCTAGACAGCATATTAAAAAGCAGGGACATTACTTTGCCAACAAAGGTCCATCTGGTCAAGGCTATGGTTTTTCCAGTGGTCATGTATGGATGTGAGAGTTGGACTGTGAAGAAAGCTGAGCACCAAAAAATTGATGCTTTTGAACTGTGGTGTTGGAGAAGACTCTTGAGAGTCCCTTGGACTGCAACCAGTCCATCGTAAAGGAAACCAGTCCTGAATATTCATTGGAAGGACTGATGCTGAAGCTGAAACTCCAATACTTTGGCCATCTCATGTGAAGAGTTGACTCACTGGAAAAGACCCTGATGCTGGGAGGGATTGGGGGCAGGAGGAGAAGGGGTCGACAGAGGATGAGATGGTTGGATGGCATCACCGACTCAATGGGCATGAGTTTGAGTAAACTCCGGGAGTTGGTGATGGACAGGGAGGCCTGGCGTGCTATGATTCATGTGGTCGCAAAGAGTCAGACACGACTGAGTGACTGAACTGAACTGAACTGAACTGTGGTTTTGTAAAGGACAAGGCAAAAGATAGGCAAGGGAGTGATGATCAACCATGAAATTAAGCTTTGTGGGAGGAAACATAGAACACCAAGAGGTTAAGAGACAATCAAAAGTGGTCCGTAAAATCAACGGAGTCAAGGTACTGACTTTATTAAAGTGGAGCCATTTTTCTAGTCACTCAACTCTTTTTGAATCTTAATCCTGTTATTAACTATATTATTTTCTTTTTTGTATTACATGAAAGTAATGCTAAATTTGACATTAAATTCACCTACTCAAAAATACTTTACTGAGTACCAAACGCTGTGGGATATAAAGTTAAATAAGATTGGTCTTTTCCCTCAAGAATTTCACAGCCTCCCAAAGGAAACAGGCAGGAAAGCAAGGAATTACAGAATAATGTGGAAGATTCTATGAAAAATTACTACAGTGATACAGAAAGGAGATCTCTGAATCAAATTGGAGGGTGACAGAAGATTTCTGAGGTGAGGTTTTGAAGATCAGGCAGTCAAACAGGAAATAGAAAAGGTCCTTCCATGACTCACCCAAAGTACAAATCAAAATGCTTATCGAAGTTACGTCAACTAAGAGTCTTGCGGCACAGCTCTAAAAATCACCTCCTAAATTAGATAATTTCATGGAGCAGCCATAGCAGTTCTGACAGATGGGGCCATTTCACCCAGTTCTGTTTTCTACATCGTCTCCACGAAGCCATCTTGAGCAACTACTTCAAGTATCTTGCTGGAATCAAAATGCTCTATACAGGTTCTCTGACCTCCCAATGCAGGGAACCTATATAAGGGAGAGATTAGTTTGCCATTCATACTTAGAAAATTCATGAACACCCTCACAGTTTATCACTGGCTTTTTTCCCTAAGTGCTAACAAACCCTTATTTAATATTCTGTTTTAGGATTTTCCCAATAACTTACATCAGATTCATCAACCTGTAACTTGCCTGCTTACAGAGGGTGATATTAGGATGGGAAGCAATACCTGTTTTTGAAAATATTTTAAGGAGATAATAGTGTTTGAGAGTCACTTTTATGCTGAGGGAATTGAGATGAGAAAGTTCTGCCTAAGACAAAGGATGAGGATAGACAGGGCAAGATAAATGGGACAAAAAGGGAGAACATTAGCCTGGAGAAATGGAGTGTTATTTAAGAAGTTTGTGTTCAATTCATGAAGGGGAGTAATCCAGGTCAGCTTGGATAAAGTCCTTAGAAGTCAAAGATGATGTCTTGGTTCTGACATCTGGTAAAGGGCTCTCTTAGAGCTCAAGATAGAAGCCAGACTTACTGGGGAAAAACTTGGAAACCACTTTTAAATAAAACAAAGGAAATTCTTTTCTATGACGTCACACCAATTCTGCCAAATCACAGTCTGCCAATGCTTGTCACAATGTTTACAATTAAGAATTTGAATACATAAAAGTCCTTGGTTCTCCTGCAGTTCAGCAAGGCTGCTAAGAATCTGGAATAACTCCTTCAAGGGAAAGGAAAAGAAATTAAATTGATGACAGACAAAACAATCACAGCTCAGTACAGATAAAAGAGACTAGTAGGTTAAAGAAATTGCATTAATTGGGTCAGCAAGGACCTAGCTGATAGTCAAGCCATTAACTGCTTTTTTTCTTTCCTTAATCATAAAAGTTAATTCAAAAAACAAAAGTTTTGTGTGATTCCTTTAGTGCCTATATTAATTTTTTAAACTTAAAATCAAAATACAGACTTAATACTACTTTTATCAAAAGTTAAAAACAGTGCCTGACAGAGCAGGATGGCTAAGGGAGAAACTATCTCTGATTATCTTTTGGTTAAATCTTATTTGGGAAAAAAAAGTAATGCTTGAGCAAAGTATCTAATGAGCAGAGAATCCAATATTCTCGTTCAGTTTTTTCTGGGGAGGCAGGAGGTAGAACCTAGAAATCCTGAAATTGCCAAAATGAAAGTAATCTGATTAAATTTCTCTCAACATTAACAACAATTTATTATTATGCCAAGATTAGCCAGTCCTGAAAACCAGTATGTTTCCTTCAAGGAAGGCAGCTAAGGCAATCAGAAAAATATGCTGGCTGTTTTTTTTTAACCAGCATTACTTATGCAATAGTAACCAAACGGTGTGAATAATTATATATCAGTGGGTACTCCATGGGCGGGTACCATCTTGTCTATTGTCTTATATGCTCTGAACAGATAGAAGATCATGCTAAAAAACCAAGAACTTGTGAAAACTGAATCACATGAATAGCTTAAATTGAAATCTATGCAAAATTAATCTGGTGTATTTAATGATGAATCACTGCTATTGTGTTTTTATGTTATTGGCAATTATACATAATTGATGACTGGTTTATACATTTATTGTAACTAGCATTTTTAACAATTTTTTTCTCTTTTATTTCTCAGCGCCTGCTGTCGGTGTTCCTTGGAAGTTTTCCTCATTCTATAGCAGATTTTAATTATTATCACTTTACTCCTGTCATAGAAGTTAAAACAAAATTCTGGACTTGATACCTCAAATTTAGGTCCCAGGCTCTAGTCTGAGGAACTCTGCCCTGAAGTGCCTTGGCCCACTCTACACCATCACAGCAGATCTTCAAATGCCATTTTAATTACTCTCCATTTAGGACCATAGAAGTTTATGCTAACTGAACAGACAAGAGAATGAAAATGTAGGTTGTAAGCCTGTGCAGGAGCTGGCAATATGTCAAGTGCATGAGGGAAGCAGTGTACAGAGCAGGGGTGGAAGAGCGGGTTGGTCCCCAAGCGTGGGTAAAAAAAGAAGAGGCAGATGCCAGAGAGGGAACAGATGTGGAGTTTATAAACCTGCACCCCAATACTTCAGAGAAAACATAAAGCTGCTCCCATTTGTTTTTTCCTATCTGCCTTCTCCTGATGTTTAGCTTTTATATTGGCAGATGCTCAGGTGTGTTCAGGGTGGTATAATTGGGCATTGATCAGGTTACAAAAAGAATTAAATTAGGAAACAATTTCTGTTTAAGTCATTGGGAAAAAATAAGGGACAGCTTATCTCCACATTATTTCACAGTCATCTTCTCCATTTTATGCACTGCCTAGGACTCAGTGTAACGCCTCATGTATTGCTGCTGCTGCTAAGTCATTTCAGTCGTGTCCAATTCTGTGCGACCCCATAGACGGCAGCCCACCAGGCTCCTCTGTCCCTGGGGTTCTCCAGGCAAGAACACTGGAGTGGTTTGCCATTTCCTTCTCCGATGCATGCGTGCATGCTAAGTCGCTTCAGTGTCCAACTCCTCATATTCTATAGGAGCTCAATGAATAAATACTGAATATATTATTTTTAATCATTTTTAAAAGAAACTTCTCAGTATTATATGTATACTGCTGTCTAGAACCAAGTCACAGACTCACCTAACCAATTCATAGCTTCCTGAATTGTTAATCTAGAAACAGTACAAGCATCCAGGATACAGCAGGGAGGGTGTACGCCTGTGTCTGTACACAGGGTTGTTCATCCAATGTTCTAGGTATAATGGAGAAGGAAATGGCAGCCCACTCCAGTACTCTTGCCTGGAAAATCTCATGGATGGAGGAGCCTGGTAGGCTACAGTCCATGGGGTCACAGAGAGTCGGACATGACTGAGTGACTTCACTTTCACTTTTACTTTCTAGGTATAAAAAAGGTAGAAATCTATTTTCTGGCTCAAATCTACATTTTGTCTTAAATAACTGTGTGAATTTGATCCTAATAGCAGCCAGCTGCTTGATCTTAGGGCATATAGTTATTATACTACCATTGTTTTCTGGTCTTTAAGAAGAGGGCCTATACATTTCACTACATTGTATTAAGAAGTCCTGCCTGCAGAGCACTGTGCCTGCCTGAGACACTGCTATTGGGAAGGAATATGATAGCATGGGGCTTTCTATTTTCTTTAGGAGCCAAGACCACCCAAAATAAGCAGGTCTCTATCCTCTTCTAAACATTCACAAGGAGTATCTCTTAATTAACAGTGTTAACAATAAAAGTAATCCTTCCACTTTCTTTTTCTTAAATCCCTTTTGATTTAAGGACACTGATAAAATGCCTTACATTCCCTAGAGTTAGGAAGCTTTTTATTTCGAAGCTAAATCCTGTGTGCTATAGCTTAAATCTATTTCCTCTTATTCTGTTCTCATGGAAGACAGAGAAAAATCATTTATCCTCCTCTATATAATAGTCCTTCATGTATTAAAGATTTCAGTCTTCATTTCTCCAGGTTACATAATGCCAATTCCTTTCATTTTATTCATATATCTTATTTTTCCCAAGCTTTTAAACTCTTCTTAGACTCTACGGATAATCAAACAGCCATGCAGTCCCTTTCAGATTCTAATTGAGTAATAAACCTCCAAAGAGCGAAATATTTTTAAATCTTAAATCAGAATCTCACGTGATCTGGGGTTTAAAACATTTTTGGAGAGCAGGACGAAGCTGGAAAGCACTGGCACAGAAAGCATGGGAAGAGGCAAGAAAGTACTATTCGAATATTGTTATTATTTTATTACAGAGAAAATTAAGGGATACGTCACAGCAAATAAGGAAAAATGCAAGATTAAAGGCACAATTAAAATAACCAGCTGCTGATTCCTGATTTCCTACCAAATTGCTGTCAGATGACTATGATATCTGATCACAGTAATCTAGATTGAAGTTAAAAAAAAAAACACAGTTTAATTGGGCATGAATTCACTCTATACTGTGTTCATATTATTTTTCTAGAAGTCTTCCAGTTTTTTCTTCTTCCCTTTCCAACTAAGTTCTGCAAAAGAATTCCTCCCCATATAACCTATGGAGAAAAATAAGAGACTGTTACCCTATTAGACTTCACCTAACATCTAGAATCAATTAGCATGTATATAAAATATCATTTGCCTAAATTCCATAACCAATGAATGGATAAACAAAATATGGTATAGCCATACAACAGAAAAGCCACAAAAAGGAGTGAAATACTGATGCATGTTACATACCATAGATAAACCTTGAAACATTTTGTTGAGTGAAGGGAGCGAGACACAAAAAGCCACATATGTAGGAGCCCATTTGTATGAGAGGTCAAAACAGGCACATCCCCAGAGACAGAAGACAGATTCGATCTCACCAGGGACGCTGCGGAAGAAGGATGGGGCACAACTGCTTGGTGTGGATAGCATTTCCATTTAAGGTGATGAAGAACTATTGGAACTAGATAGCAGTGATGGTAATGGCAGGACTCATAAAGTGATGTCATCATTTTTGTGAAATTCTTCTCATAAAATGTACTTAATGACCTTGAATTATATATTTTAACATGGTTAAAATGGTAAACTGTGTGGTATGTACATTTTACCACAATAAAGAACACAAAACTTGTATTCTCAGGGAGTGTCAGTTCAGTTCAGTCGCTCAGTCATGTCCGACTCTTTGTGACCCTATGAATCGCAGCACGCCAGGCCTCCCTGTCCATCACAAACTCCCAGTGTTTACTCAAACTCATGCCCATCGAGTAGGCGATGCCATCCAGCCATCTCATCCTCTGTCGTCCCCTTCTTTTTCTGCCCCCAATCCCTCCCAGCATCAGGGTCTTTTCCAATGAGTCAACTCTTCTCATGAGGTGGCCAAAGTATTGGAGTTTCAGCTTCAGCATCAGTCCTTCCAGTGAACACCCAGGACTGATCTCCTTTAGGATGGACTGGTTGGATCTCCTTGCAGTCCAAGGGACTCTCAACAGTCTTCTCCAACACCACAGTTCAAAAGCATCAATTTTTTGGCGCTCAGCTTTCTTCACAGTCCAACTCTCACATCCATACATGACCACTGGAAAAACCATAGCCTTGACCAGACGGACCTTTGTTGGAAAGTAATGTCTCTGCTTTTTAATATGCTATCTAGGTTGGTCATAACTTTTCTTCCAAGGAGTAAGTGTCTTCTAATTTCATGGCTGCAATCACCATCTGCAGTGATTTTGGAGCCCCCAAAAATAAAGTCTGACACTGTTTCCACTGTCTCCCCATCTATTTCCCACGAGGTGATGGGACCAGATGCTATGATCTTAGTTTTCTGAATGTTGAGCTTTAAGCCAATTTTTTCACTCTCCTCTTTCACTTTCATCAAGAGGCTTTTTAGTTCCTCTTCACTTTCTGCCATAAAGGTGGTGTCATCTGCATATCTGAGGTTATTGATATTTCTCCCGGCAATCTTGATTCCAGCCTGTTCTTCTTCCAGCCCAGCGTTTCTCATGATGTACTCTGCATAGAAGTTAAATAAGCAGGGTGACAATATACAGCCTTGACATACTCCTTTTCCTATGTGGAACCAGTCTGTTGTTCCATGTCCAGTTCTAACTGTTGCTTCTTGACCTGCATACAGGTTTCTCAAGAGGTGGGTCAGGTGATCTGGTATTCCCATCTCTTTCAGAATTTTCCACAGTTTATTGTGATCCACACAGTCAAAGGTTTTGGCATAGTCAAGAAAGCAGAAATAGACATTTTTCTGGAACTCCCTTGCTTTTTCAATGATCCAGCAGATATTGGCAATTTGATCTCTGGTTCCTCGGCCTTTTCTAAAACCAGCTTGAACATCTGGAAGTTCTTGATTCATGTATTGCTGAAGCCTGGCTTGGAGAATTTTGAGCATTACCTTACTAGCGTGTGAAATGAGTGCAATTGTGCGGTAGTTTGAGCATTCTTTGGGATTGCCTTTCTTAGAGATTGGAATGAAAATGGACCTTTTCCAGTCCTGTGGCCACTGCTGAGTTTTCCAAACTTGCTGGCATATTAAGTGCAGCACTTTCACAGCATCACCTTTCAGGATTTGAAATAGCTCAACTGGAATTCCATCACCTCCACTGGCTTTGTTCATTGTGCTGCTTTCTAAGGCCCACCTGACTTCACATTCCAGGATGTCTGGCTCTAGGTGAGTGATCACAAACATTGTGATTATCTGGGTCGTGAAGATCTTTTTTGTACAGTTTTCTGTGTATTCTTGCCACCTCTTCTTAATATCTTCTGCTTCTGTTAGGTCCATACCATTTCTGTCCTTTATTGTGCCCATTTTTGCATGAAATGTTCCCTTGGTATCTCTAATTTTCTTGAAGAGATAGCCAGTCTTTCCCATTCTGTTGTTTTCCTCTATTTCTTTGCATTGATCGCTGAGGAAGGCTTTCTTATCTCTCCTGGCTATTCTTTGGAACTCTGCATTCAAATGGGAATATCTTTTCTTTTTTCCTTTGCTTTTTGCTTCTCTTCGTTTCATAGCTATTTGTAAGGCCTCCTCAGACAACCATTTTGCCTTTTTGCATTTCTTTTCCATGGGGATGGTCTTGATCCCTGTTCTCCTGTACAATGTGACGAACCTCCATCCATAGCTCATCAGGCTCTCTATCTATCAGATCTAGTCCCTTAAATCTATTTCTCACTTCCACTGTATAGTCAGAAGGGATTTGACTTAGGTCATACCTGAATGGTCTAGTGGTTTTCCCTACTTTCTTCAGTTTAAGTCTGAATTTGGCAATAAGGAGTTCATGGTCTGAGCCACAGTCAGCTCCTGGTCTTGTTTTTGCTGACTGTATAGAGCTTCTCCATCTTTGGCTGTAAAGAATATAATCAATCTGATTTTGGAGTTGACCATCTGGTGATGTCCATGTGTAGAGTCTTCTCTTGTATTGTTGGAAGAGGGTGTTTGCTATGACCAGTGTGTTCTCTTGGCAAAACTCTATTAGCCTTTGCCCTGCTTCATTCCGTACTCCAAGGCCGGATTTGCCTATTACTCCAGGTGTTTCTTGACTTCCTACTTTTGCATTCCAGTCCCCTATAATGAAAAGGACATCTTTTTTGGATGTTAGTTCTAAAACTCACAGGGAGTGTACATATTACCAAAAATTCAAGCAGAAACAGAGGTGGGACACAAGAGGACTTTCTTGTAAGTTGGTAATCAGTTTAATATTTGTTGAGAGCCTACAAAGAGCAAAGTACTGGGCTGAGTGTAGAGACATAGCAGGGAATAGAGACAGATATGGATTCTGCCCTAGCACAGCAGTTTAGAGAAGCAGCCATTCTTCCATTTCTTCTCTCCTGCTTGAGATACGTTCATTCTTAGAGAAATAATAAGACCAAAAAAAAAAAAAAGTGTGGGCTCTATTGAGCCACAAGATATACCTACATCTGTAAATAAACAAACAAAAATGAAGCAAATAGCTGCTAAAAAGTTTATCTCAGGTCCTAAAATAAGGACTTGAAAATTTATACTTAAATTTACTCTTTTTTTTTTTTTTTTAAATTTACTCTTAAGCTTATTGAATGCCATGAAAAAGAAGGGATAATATTTAGTGATTCAGTGTATCTGCATATGATTTCACAAATAGGGATCCTTTCCATCTCACATATCATTTCTCATACATATAATTTCTCATAAAGAATAAAAAATTACAAGATAGTTTGGATTACTCTTCAATTACTCCTATCCTTCCCACTCTTCCATGGGTTTGTTATATCCATGGATTCCGGGCTTGGCCATGTGACTGACCTTGACCAAAGGAACCTCAGAGGATGATGCTTGTAGCGTTTCTGCTCTTTGCCACAGGAAAGTGCTCTGGAGCAGAAACTGGTCCAAGAACAGTGAAAGGCACATAAAACTGATTTAACTCCAATTAGCAGCCTTAAGAAGAGTTGCCTAATTGTTCTGGGCTGGACCTCTCTGCAGCCAAATATAAACTTTTGAGATGAGAATAATTTCATCTTGTTGCATAAATCATGAAGTGCTGGAGTATTTATGCAGCATTATTGTGGTAATAAAGGATTAATGCAATACATACATTGCAATCAATTGACCCAGAATTCTCTCAAAATATGATTTATAAAAATACTTAGAAAGCTAACCATCAATAATAAATTAGCTTTTTCTTTATATATTTTCTTATTCAGTTACAGATTTAGTACTAAAAATTCTCAAATGTGTAAAATGGAAACTCACACTATCATTTATCAATTAGTATAACTGGTGAGATAATGCAAGGATGTACTACTGGAATGTTAAAAAATATAGAAACCATGATATTTGCTACATATACCCTGATATAATGAGGTTCTGATAAACATTTTGATGAAAGCAAATTAGTCACTAATCCAACATTTTCTCTTGGCGAATTAGCAAGATTAGGTTTCACGTTAAATGAAATGTGTTTGTGCTTAAGTACTCCATCAGAGCAGGATCACTGATGGCCTGGGTAGAGCGAACTAATTTAAGTAAACCTCCTCATTATATTCTACTATTCAGACATTTTTATTCTTAATCTTCATGTTTTTAGGCCCCATACAGAGCTGATAAATCAATGTCATATTTTTTTGTGAAATTTTCCTCATGAAATATTGAAGAAGTTTAAAGGAAAGCATCTGGCACATTCAGAAAACCTTATGATGTTTTTCTTTTAACCTGAGTCCCTCCATTGGTCCCAGGTGGAAAACAAAATACTATTTTTGTGACTATTAAGAAGATATTTATAAAGACACTGAATCTCTTAAAGAAGTGTAATTCATTTTTAACTTTTCATAGGGCACAAGATTTTATTTTTCCTAATAAAATGTTAGTTTATGAGATAAACATTGCTTATAAATTATGATGGAACATCTAATGAAGGTAATTTTCCTCTCATTGGACACTCCCTGCCATTCACAAAAGTTCATTGGAATAGGAAAAAATGCAAAATAGTAAACAAAGAAGATGAAATGATGCTTATTAAGAAACACAAACCAAAAAAGGAATTTAATTTTTACGATAATTAGAAAAAAATTATTTAGGATAGGTAAGTGATAGAGATAGGCAGAGACAAAGAATTCTACTTGCCTGAGATAGCTGAGAGTTAAAATGACTGTGAAAAGGCCAAAACACCCCACTAAATAGCTACAAGACAAAGTGGAACAGAGACTGCTATTCATTCAGTAAACATCAAAAATACACTATGTACTTCATTAGAAACTTAAATAAATCAAGGAAGTGGAGATTACAGGTTGTAGTAACTCTGAGAAATTTAAATAATGACTAGAGTAGAAAAACACATCAAGGAATCATGAGTTCTGCCCTGAGGGAAAGAGTAGTCATGAAAAATTCCAGAGGCAGGTCTCCAAAGTAAATTCATTGCATGTGTCCTTTGACTAAATTAGTGCCATGGAAACTTTCTAAAAAATATTATTGCATTGTAAAGCAATAGGCTTTGTGATCAGGAAAAAAAAAAAAAACTTAAAGTAAGAAAAGACAGTATTTGAGAAGGATTCAAATACTTTAAATACTTCAAATATTTTAAAGTTTTTAATCTCTGTGGTAGGCAGAACTCTGAGACAGTCCCCCAAGATTCCTGCCATTTGGTGTGCACACATCCTCTCCAAGTTATTCAATCAAACGCTAATCTAAATTCTGCTCTGAAGGGATTTTGCAGATAATTAAGGTCCCAAATAAGTTGACCTTAAATTTAAGAGATTATATGGGTGGGTTGGATCTAATCATGTGAACCCCTTTTAAAACCAGAGTTTCCATCCACTGGTATCAGAAGAGGAAGTTAAAGGACTTCAAATTGTGAGTGAGAGTGAATGAGGAGAAATTTCCCATTGCAGGTTATATTCATTTCTTACTGCTGCTGTAATAAATCATGAGAAATTTAGTGACTTAAAACAATGCACATCTATTCCCTTATATTAGTTCTGGAGGTCAGAAATCTAGGATAAGTCTGAAGAGGCTAAAATTACGGTGTCAGCAGCTGGTCCTTCTGGATGTTCCAAGGGAGAATTTGTCCCTTGCTCTTCTAGCTTCTAGAGGCTTTAGCATCCCTTGGTTCCTGGCTGCATCACTCCTATCTCTGCCTCTGCCTTCTGATTGCCTTCTCTCCTATTAGGACCTTTGTGATTACTCAAATTTACCCAGACAATTGAGGATAATCTCCCATCTCAAGATCTGAAATTAATCACATCTGCATAGTCCTTTTTGTCTATGAGGTAACATATTCACAGGTTTCAGGGATTAGGATATGGAGATCTTTGAGGCTGGGGAGGAGGATGGGGCACATTATTCCACCTACCACTTGGGCTTTGAAGATGAAAGAGGTGGTCCACAGGAACTAAGAGCAGCCCCCAGCTGACAGCCAGCAAGGAAAAGAGGACCTCAATTCTACAACAGGAACAGAATTCTGCCAGGACTTCCCTGGCAGTCCAATGGTTAGGACTGTATGTTCCACTGCAGGAAGCGTGGGTTTGATCCCTGGTCAGGGAACTAAGATTCTACAAACCCCACAGCGCAGTCTTAAAAAAAAATTGCCAACAAAAATGAGTTTAGAAACAGATTTTTCCAGAGTCTCCAGAAGATAACTCGTTCAGGCCAACACGATGTGGTACTCTAAGCAGAGAATCCAGGCATTCCATATTGGACTTCTAACCCACAGAATGGTAAGCTATTATACGGTAAATGGTAAAGTATTACATTATTTCAAGCTTCTTGTAGTCATTTGTTACACAGCAGCAGAAAACAAATAAAACTGCAAAATATTTTACCCTCAAAATATTTTGAAAATATTTTAAATATTTCAAATCAGTCACAGTATTCATGATGCTATGCACTAAAAGGTTTTGAACTTCAATTAAAAATGTGTATGTGCAGCATGAATAGGTGCAAACATCAATATCACCTAGTTATTCAGGTTCTTTACTGACATTAATATAATTATTTTAGTCAACACATACTCTAGTGACATAAATGAAAGCCTCTGAAATCTCAACACTCAGTTATGTAGTCAGGAATAAGACACACAAGCAAGGACTTGCTAGAAGATGGCACCACGAGAAAATGTGTATAGAACCACCCTCCTTGAAGTCTATTAAAATAAACAAAATGAACCTGAGTTAGTTACAAAACTCTCATCTACAATAATACTAGGGTACTACCACAATCTATAAAAAAGACTTCCAATAATATCTACTCTTCCATAAACAATGAAATTTGGACACAACCACAGGGAAATGTTGAGAACTGAAATCCATCTCCATAATCTTGATCAGTTTTTGTTTTACAAGATAACATCCCTTAAGTAAAAAGGGAAAATACCAGTGTCAGGTTAAACCTTGAAGAAAAAAAAAGCATCCACTTGACTATTATCTGTACATCCAAGGACAAACAATGAGACAAGGTTGAAGATGGTAAGAGGCCATGAGTCATTTTTATTTTGTATGAACTTAACTGGGAAAATCCATCATTAGGATCTTTAAAACAAACAAAATTAGAAGGTAGTACCTCTTTCTCATGTATCATCCCAACCTCACACCCACACATACACACCCAGAATGAAAGATGTCTAAAGACAGGTGATTTGTCATTTCTGTAAAGTGTGTAGAAACAACATATCTGAACTAAAGCTACAGACTGCCTGCTATCCAAGCTCACACATCACTGCCCTCCACCCCACCCCACCACACACACACAAAAAATCTCACCTTCCATTTAAGTCTTCAGGGGACAATTTAAACAATGCCTATATAAGCATGTTGAAGAGCTTACCTACTCTCTGACAAACAGCAGATCAAGAGTCATTTATGACCCTATCCCCACATCAGGCATCAAGGAGGGCTGTTCACAGAATCTGAGACCTATCCTTCCAATGCCTTCGACCTAGACAGTGATAAAGATGCTGGGGTGGGGGTGTGGCTGTCTTTCAACATTAACTAACAACAAGCTCCCCCAGAATCCCAATTCCACGTAGATTCAAAGTTCAAAGCAGAGCCTATACCATCAAAAGCAGACTGTGCTCTACTTCAGGGGAATGCAACCCTATGATATAGGGCAAAAGATCCACTTCCTCTGCCAACAGGATCAAGAGGGAGCTTCAAGCACACAATTGTTCCCGCCCCAAACACTCAGGCTGCTACCATATTCTGCCTTGAATCTCACTATAGCCTTTAGGTGTATGTTATCTCTGCAACCCCAGATGGCTAGGTACACCCTCATCTCCTACCTTCGAAACCCCATAACATTCTGCTAGCTCCTCATCTATTCTCTTCACCCAACCCACCAGGAATGTTTTTACTAACTAAAGTTTTGGGACTCTATTATTGTCACGATCCCAAACATTCCCAGCCCCTTCTCTGATTCTCTTATCTTCTTACTCCAAAGGAAATCTGGCATTGTCCTAGGCTTCCCCTGTGGCTCAGCAGTAAAGAATCCATTTGCCAATGCAGGAGACACAGGTTCCGTCTCTAAGTCAGGAAGATTCCCTGGAGGAGGAAATGGCAACCCACTCCAGTTTTCTTACCTGGAGAATTCCATGGACAGAGGAGCCTGGCGGGCTACAGCCCATGGGGTCACAAGGAGTTGGACACGACTGAGCATGTACACACACAGCATAGTCAGCATTGCCCTAAAGGCGTTGCTTCCTGCAGAGCCCGCTGTCATGACTGTGCAGGAAAAAACTGATTTTCTCCCTCAGTCCTTATGTCCCTGGGCATGGGATTGAGGTGGATAGCCTCTCTGTTGCTTGTTCCTTTCTCACTTCCATCTAAATACCTTCAGCTGTATGTTTCATGACACCAGATTATATTATGCAGTAGTTTGAGCATTCTTTGGCATTGCCTTTCTTTGGGACTGGAATTAAAACAGACTTTTTCCAGTCCTGTGGCCACTGCTGAGTTTTCCAAATTTGCTGGCATATTGACTGCAGGACTTTCACGGCATCATCTTTTACGATTTGAAATAGCTCAACTGGAATTTCATCACCTCCACTAGCTTTGTTTGTAGTGACACTTCTAAGGCCCACCTGACTTCACATTGCAGGATGTCTGGCTGTAGGTGAGTCATCACACCACTGTAATTATCTGGGTCATGAAGATCTTTTTTGTATAGTTCTTCTGTGTGTTCTTGGCACCTCTTGTTAATATCTTCTGCTTCTGTTAGGTCCATACCTTTTGGACCTTTATTGTGCCCATCTTTGCATGCAATGTTCCCTTGGTGTCTGTAATTTTCTTGAAGAGATCTCTAGTCTTTCCCATTCCATTGTTTTCCTCTATTTCTTTGCATTGATCACTGAGGAAGGCTTTCTTGTCTCTCCTTGCTATTCTTTGGAACTCTGCATTCAAATAGGAATATCTTTCCTTTTCTCCTTTGCTTTTTGCTTCTCTTCATTTCATAGCTGTTTGTAAGGCCTCCTCAGACAACCATTTTGCCTTTTGCATTTATTTTTCTTAGGGATGGTCTTGATCACTGCCTCCTGAACAATGTCATGAACCTCCATCCATAGTTCTTCAGGCACTCTGTCTATCAGATCTAATCCTTTGAATCTATTTATCACTTCCACTGTATAATCGTAAGGGATTTGATTTAGGTCATACCTGAATGGTCTAGTGGTTTTCCCTACTTTCTTCAATTTAAGTCTGAATTTGGCAATAAGGAGTTCATGGTCTGAGCCACAGTCAGCTCCTGGTCTTGTTTTTGCTGACTGTATAGCGCCTCTTCATCTTTGGCTGCAAAGAATATAATCAATCTGATTTCAGTGTTGACCATCGGTTGATGTCCATGGGTAGAGTCTTCTCTTGTGTTGTTGAAAGAGGGTTTTTGCCATGACCAATGCATTCACTTGGCAAAACTCTATTAGCCTTTGCCCTGCTTCATTCCGTACTCCAAGGCCAAATTTGCCTGTTACTCCAGGTGTTTCTTGACTTCCTACTTTTGCATTCCAGTCCCCTATAATGAAAAGGACATCTTTTTTGGGTGTTAGTCCTAGAGGGTCTTGTAGGTCTTCATAGAACCATTCAACTTCAGCTTCTTCAGCATTATTGGTCAGGGCATAGACTTGGATTACTGTGATATTGAATGGTTTGCCTTGGAAATGAACAGAGATCATTCTGTCATTTTTGAGATTGCATCCAAGTACTGCATTTTGGACTCTTTTGTTGACTATGATGGCTACTCCAATTCTTCTAAGGGATTCCTGCCCACAGTAGTAGATATAATGGTCATCTGAGTTAAATTCATCCATTCCAGTCCATTTTAGTTCACTGATTCCTAAAATGTTGATGTTCACTCTTGTCATCTCCTGTTTGACCTCTTCCAATTTACCTTGACTCATGGACCTAACATTCCAGGTTCCCATGCAGTATTGCTCTTTACAGCATCAAGACTTTACTTCCATCACCAGTCACATCCGCAATTGAGTGTTGTTTTTAGTTTGGCTCCATCTCTTCATTCTTTCTGCAGTTAGTTCTCCACTGATCTCCAGTAGCATATTGGGCACCTACTGTCCTGGTGAGTTCATCTTTCAGTGTCCTATCTTTTTGCCTTTTCATACTGTTCACGGGGTTCTCAAGGCAGGAATACTGAATGGGTTTGCCATTCCCTTCTCCATTGGACCACGTTTTGTCAGAACTCTCCACCATGACCCATCCATTTTGGGTGGCCCTACACAGCATGGCTTAGTTTCATTGAGTTAGACAAGGCTGTCCATGTGATCAGATTAGTTAGTTTTCTGTGATTGTGGTTTTCAGTCTGTCTGCCCACTAATGGAGAAGGCTAAGAGGCTTATGGAAGCTTCCTAATGGGAGAGACTGACTGAGGGGGAAACGGGTCTTGTTCTGATGGGGGGAGGCCATGCTCAGTAAATCTTTAATCCAATTTTCTGTTGGATTTTTCTGCATTTTCTGGATGAAGCACAAACTGGAATCAAGATTGCCAGGAGAAATATCAATAACCTCAGATATGCACATGATACCATACTTATGGAAGAAAGTCAAGAAGAACTAAAGAGCCTCTTGATGAAAGTGAAAGAGGAGAGTGAAAAAGTTGGCTTAAAACTCAACATTCAGAAAACTAAGATCATGGCATCCAGTCCCATCACTTCATGGCAAATAGATGGGGAAACATTGGAAACATGGACAGAATTTATTTTGGGGGACTCCAAATTCACTGCAGATGGTGACTGCAGCTGTGAAATGAAAAGACACTTGCTCCTTGGAAGAAAAGTTATGACCAACCTAGACAGCATATTAAAAAGCAGAGACATTACTTTGCCAACAAAGGTCAGTCTAGTCAAGGCTGTGATTTTTCCAGTAGTCATGTATGGATGTGAGAGTTGGACTATAAAAAAAGCTGAGCACTGAAGAATTGATGCTTTTGAACTGTGGTGTTGGAGAAGACTCTTGAGAGTCCCTTGGACTGCAAGGAGATCCAACAAGTCCATCTTAAAGGAAATCAGTCCTGAATATTTATTGGAAGGACTGATGTTGAAGCTGAAACTCCAATAATTTGGCCACCTGATGCAAAGAACTGACTCATTGGAAAAGACCCTGATGCTGGGAAAGACTGAAGGTGGGAGGAGAAGGGGATGACAGAAGATGAGATGGTTGGATGGCATCACCGACTCAATGGATATGAGTGTGAGTAAACTCTGGGAGTTGGTGATGGACGGGGGGCCTGGCATGCTGCAGTCCATGGGGTTGCAAAGAGTTAAGACATGACTGAGCAACCAAACTGAACTGAACTGATGAGGAAAAGAGTATAAAATTCCAATGAAGGCCATAAAAGAAGACTTGAAAAATGAGTTTCATTTTGTTTGGGGGTAAATGATTCACTTACTTAAAGGTATCTTTTTTATCGAATTAATCTATAAATCAGTGTTATAAAAATCAACATTCCCATTGTACTTTTAAATTTGGGTCTATAACTTGAACAAAGGAAAGTGGAAGGCCCTTTAAATATTCAAATATATTCAAGCTACAATAATAAAACATCCCAGGATCAGCACAGAAATAGACAGAATACAAGAAAATAGACTCAAGTATATGTAAATGTATTTGATAAGGATGGTATTTCTAATCAGTGGAGAGAAAAATGGACTACTGAAAGAAGAGGCTTGTACAATGAACCAGTCATCTGGAAAAGGACAGCAAATTGGAAAAGTGAATCCATGACTTATATCCAAAATTTACATACAAGGCAAAAAAGTAAATTCACAAAAAACTAAAGGAAGCAATGGCTAATATGTGTCATAAACTTAGAATTCAAGAGGTATTTCCAAGCATGATATGATATCTAGAAGCAATAAAATAATAGACACATATGTTCACATGAAAATCTGAAACTTCTGCAAGGCAAAATATACCATTTCAAAATAAAGAAGGCAGAGTGATCAGAAAAAAAGTACAGATAAATCACAGAAAAGACAAAAGTCTAACATCGCTAATATATATTAATATATGTAACATTTATATATCATATATTAACAAATTAATATATGATATACATTAATATATGCAACATATTTATATATCATATATGTTAATATATCATATATTAACAAATTAATATATTAACACATTATATAATGATATATATTAATATATATATTAATATATGACATAATAAGCTAATACATCATATATTAACAACTTAATATATAATATATGATATAACATATTAATATATTATATGATATAATTTAGTATATCATATATCAACAAATTAATGTATGATATAATATTTAACAAATTAATATATAATATATGATAAATATATAATATATATAATGTATTTGTTAATATATTAATCACCAAATTAATATATATATATTGTGTGCTCAGACTCTGTGCAACCCCATGGGCTGTAGCCCACCAGGTTCCTCTGTCTATGGAGTTTTCCAGGCAAGATTACTGGAATGGGTTGCCATTCCCTACTCCAGGGGATCTTCCTGACCCAGGGATTGAATCTGTGTCTCTTGTGTCTCCTACACTGGCAGGCAGATTCGGTACCACTAGCGCCACCTAGGAAGCCTATTAACATTATATAGAAGTTTGTATTTAAAAAGGCAAATAACCAAATAGGGAAAAGATACATATCAACAGGCAACTTGTAGAAAAAATTCTGTGGGCCAATAAACTTATAAAAAGGAGCTGAACCTAACAATTAAAAGAAATTTAAATTAAAACAGAATTAATAAAGATTTATAAAGACCAATGATAGATAAGACAGTATTGCTTGAAACAACTTTACTTGGCAGAGTAATTAATAACTTATCAATTAGAAAAACATTTACTGACAGTCTACTAAAATTCTGAAAGTTCAGAATCTTTGAACCAGCAATACTACAGGTGTTAATTCAGAGGACAGAAAGAGAAGAAGAGGAGTGGGGAATGAGAATGGGAGATATAGGGAAGAGGAGTAAGGAAAGGAGAATGAAGCGGAGGAGGAAGAGGAAAAAGAGGAGGAGAAGAGGAGGACATCAGAGGAGAGCGAAGAGGAGGAAGAGGAGAAGAATCTCATAAAAAATAAAAACTAAATTCTGGAAGAGTATAAAGAATATAGACAAACTATATATGACAGTTACTTCTGAAGAATGAGGTGGTACAGGAATTTCACTTACTGTTAAATATTTGTATAGCACTTAACTTTTCAATAATGAGAAAATATTATTTTTGAAATCTAATATTTCAAAAGTAAAATGAAATTGCAAGCAAGCTTAGAAAGACAGCATTTCCTTAATATTGATTTTGTTGCTAGTTTTTTCTCACCAAGTGCATATCTAGAGCTCCCATAAATAAAATTTCTGATTTCTACTCTAGCAGTGACCATTCCACTCTCTCTCTTCATGCACTGCAAAAATAGAGGTGGAATGGTCTTCATCAAAGCTTAATTCCTCAACACACAACACTGACAATATCTCCCCAAATTGCTCAGACTGTTGACTTTAAGAACAATTAGGCAAAAAATGCTGGAAGGTTAGCATGGAATTATATAAATAATGATCTGAAAGTAATGAAAATGGTTGTGCTTTGCCAAGTCAGAAATCTAAGAATTCTGTTGGGGAAGCAAAAGAAAGTTGTTTTCATCAAGATAGTTTGTGATGTTTCCAATAAAACTAAAAATCAAAGGACTTACTTGGGCGGGCCTGCTCCTTAATTAACACTTTGGAAATGTCTTATCACAAAAAGGTTTCCTAGGAATTAGTATCCCTGCTCAGTGGAATGAAGAGGAGGATTTTCACCTTTTGACCTAAAAGTTTTGAATCTTTCCGAGCATTGATTCAGTACCAAAAAATCCAATTTAGTATTGACTTCTACATAATAAATAATATATTAAATAGATTTATACATATTTATCTTCACATCCCTTCATATTAATATTTTCACAGCCTACACAATAATAAAAATAATGAAAGGAACTTGGAAAAATACAGTAACCAGTTCTCCCAATCAATACACAAATTATTTCAGAGACAGAGTCAAAGTTCCTGAGGATCTAATTTTCTTCACACTGAGAAGCACAGTGATGACTCAAAGAAACTGAAGTTAACAACAACCCATTTTCTGTAATTTGGAGATCATTCAGGGCTGTGCATAAGGGGCTTCCCAGATGAAGCAGTGGTAAAGAATTCACCTGCCAATGAACGCGACATGGGAGTTGTGGGTTCCATTCCTGGGTCGGGAAGATCCCCTAGAGAAGGAAATGGCAACCCACTCCAGTACTCTTGCCTGGAAAATTCCATGGAAAGAGGAACCTGGTGGGCTGCAGCCCATGAGGCAAAAAAAAGAGTCAGAATTTATTGAGCATGCATCGCCTCTCCTCCTCCTACTCCTAGGGATATGTGTATTGAATGCATACCTCGGATGGTCCTCTGTGTCCTCTGTGAAGAAAAGCAACATGTGGCATCTCTTAATCATTCTCATCTTCTGGGTGACATCTCTCATAGTTGCTAGATTACTGTACATCACAGTCGTTTTCATTAAAACCTCACTTACATGTCTAGAGTAAAGGAGTCCTTGTCTTTTGTAGTCTGTCTCAAGTTTAGTCTTCAAGTTGAAGTATGTGATCATCTTAAGACAGATTCAGAATTTAGGATGCTGTCTGAGTAAAGCTCCACCATAGCTGACCTGGGGAAGAAAGAAATTTGGTACCAGGTGTTAAAGGGTTAAGATTAGAGGCTGAGTATCCAAAGAGAATGTACAAAATATATATATATATGGCAATTCACAAGATGTCTTGATCTCCTGCAACACAAGAGAAACTCATACTTTGATAGACATTATCAATGCTCACTAATATCCAGGTCTTCCTCCTGGATACATAATACTGTACCTCCAGGCATAGTTGGGATTCAGTTCAGTTCAGTCACTCAGTCATGTCTGACTGTGACCCCATACTGCAGCACACCAGGCTTCCCTGTCCATCACCAACTCCTGGAGCTTACTCAAACTCATGTCCATCAAGTCAGGCAGGGTCTAAAAACTAATTCTAGTCAATGTTATGAGTGGAAGTGTTGCATGCCCTTTTCCAGGCAGGAATATTTAAATATTGGCACGAGACCCTTCAGAATTCTCCACTTGCTGTGCTGACTAGATAAACGCATTATGAAATGAAAGTATCATGAGATGGTAATGCACTTTACTTTGGAACCACGAATAACTGTGAAGAGCAGAGGTCTACTGCTGGACCTCACTGGGTGTATTCCTGTTTTAAGCCACTGAGATTTGAGCGATCTGGTACCAGCTGCATAACCCAAGGTGTCTTGAGAAATACATATACTTAAGCAATCATCATGGTAACAGGTGAAAGATCTTTTTGATGTCATCATTATGGGTCAACAAAGATGAGCTGGGGTAAAGTATTATCATTTCAATACTAGAATAAGTTCATGACATAGTTGGCTATGAGCATGTATATAAATTGGTGGATAAAAATATCTTTAAAATTTTCATAAACTAATAATTGGATTTTCTGAATTTGCCTTTTATTTCCAAGTACCTTGGTTTATTTTTTAATGAATAATATTTGAAGGAGAGAGAAGGTAGGGCTAAAAACGTAAGTTCACCCTCATCTATTAATAGTTAACAGCCAAGTGTACAGGTAAGAAGAGTGCTGTCTTTCTGTTTCAGCAGTGGGAAGGATATATTGTTAAATCAACATGACATATTTATAAGCCACAAATGTATCATATAACACAGGGATACAAGTTTAGCCTGAGACAGTTCTATCCAATGAGACAATTAAATAGTATATTGGCTATTTTATATTTGTTTAATATGGGCACCTTATCTCTCCTTTCACCCTAGTCTTACCCCACAGGCACCCACACATTTTGTGTTCGGCCAATAAGGATGCTCAAGCAGAAAATGAAAAGAGAAGACAATATGGTCAGGATATTATGTCCCTAATTCTCTCCTTGGAAGGAGAATTCTCTCCTCAACTTGACTGTGTCCCTCAAAAGAAAGTCATTGGTTCTCTCAAGGAAGTATTAATACCCACTCCCCCCGACCACACACACACACCCTGCTTTTGTAGCTTCCAGCCTAGGGATGGTAACAGCTCCACTATTCCTAGCTTCAGGCTCCTGCACTACTCCTGACAACTTATATAATTCTATAATAGAACAGACTTAATGAAAGAAACATTTAGGCATTGGTTCTTACTGGCTATTGAACTGGGGAATAAATAATTTAACATTATCCTTTATATTGAGTCACAACACTTGATTTTAAAGAATAACATAACATATTGTTCATAAAAGAATCTAATTTGTTATTTTACTAGGGCTATCATTTCATGTTTATATAGTAAAATACTTTTGTAAAAAATCTTAATGTAAAAAGAGCAATCAACTAGATGGGAGAACAAGACAACTTTGCAACAAAAACCACAAAAAAGACCCCAAAAAAGACCCCCACATCCCTAAATAAAGCAGTAACAATAAAGTGACAGCATCCACAAGATCCACATGGCGTGGGTGTCTGTGTGGGAGAAGACAGAGAGAAGAAATGGGGTGTCTGTGGGTCTAAGAAATGAAAGAGCAAAACAGTGTGCAGGTATTTGGGGAGCAAGACCAGCCAGATTGAAAACAGCACCCAAGACTGGGAGCATTTTGACCAACTCAACAGTGGATGGGAACTTCCCTGGTGGTCCAGCAGTTCTGCCTTCCGATAAGGATCTGCCTTCCAATACAGAAGATGCGGGTTCTATCCCTGGTCGGGGATAAGATCCCACATGCTGTGGGACAACTAAGCCCATGTGCTACAACAAAGATACAGTGCAGTCAAAAAAAAAAAAAAAAAAACTATAAATGGCTGATGACTGCTGCAAGAGACCCTACAGTAACGTCTGAAAAAGACTGAAGCGGTATGGGTCACATGAATTGTCAAGATCAGCAGCCAAAATTTCCTTCTGAGAGAAATTCCCACAGTAGGCAGAAACTTCTTGGAATAAGGTAAAAATTCAGTAAAAATTTGGGCAATGTAGAAAAATGGAAGAGAGGACCCAGGTAAGTAGGGGAAGGGAAACACAGCCAGGAAATCTCAAAGAGTAAGTGAATATATGCCCTAACACTTCAAAAACATAAAAACTAAAGGGAGCACTAAAAACTAAGAAAACTACCTTGAGTAATAGAGCCATAACTTCTAAAAGTTTAGGAAAATTAGTTTCACATAAATATGAGCAACAGAAAAAGATCTAGGTCAAATCCAAAACAAAGCTATTGAGGGGGAAAAAAAAGAAAAAGTATATAATACTACCCCTTTGGACACTGAAAACATACTAGGATACATAAGCAAAAAACAGATCTAATTGTGACCTCTCAGAGCAAATAAAGCTGCTAAGAAAACTATATAATTTAAAAGAGGAACACTAATTGGAATTATAACTCAGAGTGTTAAGAGTTGACATACTTTTTTTTTTCCAATTATTTTTATTAGTTGGAGGCTAATTACTTTACAATATTGTAGTGGTTTTTGCCATACATTGACATGAATCAGCCATGGATTTACATGTGTTCCCCATCCTGAACCCCCCTCCCCTCCCTCTCCATCCCATCCCTCTGGGTCTTCCCAGGGCACCAGCCCTGAGCACTTGTCTCATGCATCCAACCTGGGCTGGTGATCTGTTTCACCCTTGATAGTATGCTTGTTTCAATGCTATTCTCTCAGAACATCCCACCCTCGCCTTCTCCCACAGAGTCTAAAAGTCTATTCTGTACATCTGTGTCTCTTTTTCTGTTTTGCATATAGGGTTATCGTTACCATCTTTTTAAATTCCATATATATGTGTTAGTATACTGTATTGGTCTTTATCTTTCCGGCTTACTTCACTCTGTATAATGGGCTCCAGTTTCATCCATCTCGTTAGAACTGATTCAAATGAATTCTTTTTAATGGCTGAGAACAACAAAGGAAACTATAAGCAAGGTGAAAAGACAGCCCTCAGAATGGGAGAAAATAATAGCAAATGAAGAAACAGACAAAGGATTAATTTCAAAAATATACAAGCAACTCCTGCAGCTCAAATCCAGAAAAATAAATGACCCAATCAAAAAATGGGCCAAAGATCTAAACAGACATTTCTCCAAAGAAGACATACAGATGGCTAACAAACACATGAAAAGATGCTCAACATCACTCATTATCAGAGAAATGCAAATCAAACCTCAATGAGGTACCATTACACACCAGTCAGGATGGCTGCTATCCAAAAGTCTACAAGCAATAAATGCTGGAGAGGGTGTGGAGAAAAGGGAACCCTCTTACACTGTTGGTGGGAATGCAAACTAGTACAGCCACTATGGAGAACAGTGTGGAGATTCCTTAAAAAACTGGAAATAGAACTGCCATATGACCCAGCAATCCCACTGCTGGGCATACACACCGAAGAAACCAGATCTGAAAGAGACACGTGTACCCCAATGTTCATCACAGCACTGTTTATAGTAGCCAGGACATGGAAGCACCTAGATGCCCATCAGCAGGTGGATGGATAACGAAGCTGTGGTACATATACACTAAGAGTTGACATACTTAAACAGAGCTATCAGGGCATTCACGCTGAACTCCCATCACCTTGGCTCTGTCATCCCTGATCAGCCACCCCCCCCCACCTTCCTTCCACCAGCCTGTGGGGGAAGGTGAGGACCACAGGGACGCGGCACCTGGGGCAAGAGGCCCCAGGGGCTCCCGCACAGGCCTCCAGCACAGCATGTGGGAAGGAGTCCGTGAGAGAACCTGGCTATCCTCCGCAGAACCAGGGGGCCAGAGCTGGGATGACCACGCTCACCTAGGGACGTCAGCTGGCCCCGACTGAGGGTGAGCAAAGCCGCTGACGGGAGCAGGCACACATCCTCCAGTGGAGCAGGCGCTATACCAAAAGGGGGCTGCAGAGGACCCCCAAGGACTGGACCTGCGGGGAGCCTAACCGCATCAGCAAGAAAACCCCCCTGCACCGAGGAAGTGCAGAGGGAAGATCCCCTGCGGTGAAGCTTCGAAGAACTCCCCAGGGTGACGGGAGAGGAGGAGCACGGGGCAGCTCCAGCCCCTTCAGACTCACCTGTCCATTCCCATCCGTCCCCCTCACAGGGGAAGAAGCACAAAAAGCCTTGAGGACAGGGATAAACCAGTGGAAAGCTGAGGAAGTGTAACCTTATTGGCTACTGTGCTCCCCTTGCCTACCATAGGTTTCACAAGAGCAAGCTGTGAAAGGGGAATCTTTTCAATTGAGAGACTGTTGTTGTTCAGTCACTCAGTTGTGTCCCATCTCTTTGCGACCCCATGGACTGCAGCACACCAGGCTTCCCTGTCCCACACTGTCTCCCAGAGTTTCCTCAAACTCATGTCCATTGAGTCAATCATGCCATCCAACATCTCACCCTCTGTCGTCCCCTTCTCTTCCCGCCTTCAATCTTTCCTAGCATTAGGGTCTTTCCAATGAGTCAGCTCTTTGCATCAGGTGACCAAAGAATTAGAGCTTCAGCTTTAGCATCAGTCCTTCCAATGAATATTCAGGACTGATCTCCTTTAGGATGGACTGGTTGGATCTCCCTGCAGTCCAAGGGACTCTCAAGAGTCTTCTCCAACACCACAGTTCAAAAGCATCAATTCTTCGGCGCTCAGCTTTCTTTATAGTCCAACTCTCACATCCATACAGGACTACTGGCAAAACCACACCTTTGACTAGATGGACCTTTGTTGGCAAGGTAATGTCTCTGCTTTTTAATATGCTGTCTAGGTTTGTCATAGTTTTTCTTCCAAGGAGCAAGTGTCTTTAAATTTCATGGCTGCAATTACCATCTGCAGTGATTTTGGAGCCCAAGAAAATAAAGTCTGTCACTGTTTCCATTGTTTCCCCATCTATTTGCCACGAGTGATGGGACCGGATGCCATGATCTTAATTTTCTGAATGTTGAGTTTTATGACAACTTTTTCACTCTCCTCTTTCACTTTCATCATGAGGCTCTTTGGTCCTCTTTGCTTTCTGCCACAAGGGTGGTGTCATCTGCATATCTGAGGTTACTGATATTTTTCCTGGAAATCTTGATTCCAGCTTGTGCTTCAACCAGCCCAGAATTTTGCATGCTGTACTCTGCATATGTTAAATAATCAGGGTGACAATAAACAGCCTTGATGTATTCCTTTCTCAATTTGGAGCCAGTCCATTGTTCCATGTCCAGTTCTAACTGTTGCTTCTTGACCTGCATACAAGTTTCTCAGAATGAGAGATAGATGTTTGCATTTAGACAAGATTGGACTTTCTAATGGCTGAAAATGAGACTGTCTCTAATGTCTGAATGAAAATGATGAGATCTGTCTTAGGCAGTTTCCTGGGGTGGAAAAGGGAGATAAGACAAAAAGGGCAGGAGGACAAGGTGAAAACACATAATGAAATAAAGTTGCTTCTGCTGTTATCCTACCAATGAAATGGTTGAATGGTAACATTTCTGGAACCAGCACAGAAGAGCTACATTCGCTAGGACTGGAGGAATTAATACATGGTGAGGACTGACAGCGCTTTCACTCCATGTGGGCCCTTTGTCCTTAAAACCTAATGATTCAGTATGATTCACACATTCTAAATCTTACAGGTAAAGAAATTGAGACTCAGAAACTTTACATAAATGGCCCAAGGACAGAGCTGGTACAAGCATGTCTAGGACATTTGCTAAGTAGGCTGCTCCAGCTCTGTGGTATGTTTTGCACACATTTCTCATTTAATCCAAACAACTCCTTACAGGCTAGCTTCTATTTTTATGCCCAGATCAGAAGTCAAATTAGTCTTTGGTGCCTCCCCCTACTTCACTACCTTGGGCAGTTGGGTGATGTTAGGAATCCAAAGGAAAGCTTAGTGCAGGGTGTCCTTTAGTGAGGAAAAGGTCTCACTGGCACCCTCAGAGCCAAAGAAAATGTGTTCCAGATTTAGTGCCCACTTTCATGTCAGATGCAGGTAGTTTCAACAAAATTATGGAACAGATTTTATTCACTATCCATTTGTATCCCAAAATTACTTGATTCATACCAATAGTTGCTGGGCTGTTTTAAAAATACTCATTTTCTCTACTTAAAGCTGCCACACACAAACTCTTGGGATGCAGCCTGATGTAAAATTAACTACCAAGCATATTTCAACTGCCAAGAATAAAAACTCAGAACCATAAAATGTCAATGGTTTACTGTGCTATAGTTGACTTTATATTTAGCATTATTAGTTTTCTTCCTAAGGAAGAACACAGTATGAGGCTTTAAGGACATACTGCTCTGTGCCAGACAGTCACAAAGAAATATATTTCCTTCCAGGAGCCATTGAAACTGTACTGGCTGGAGAGAAAGGATAGATAATTACAGTAGACAAGTATACAAATTCCACAAGTCAGAAGGACAATGGAACAGACAGGAAGATGATAACCCTGGTTTCCTTGGGGCAATATAGAATGTGGCATTTGTAAATCTTGGTTATGACGGCACTGAAATCGACAAAGACACCCTCAGTCACCACCTCAGCCCTTTTTATTTTTAGCTACCAACCGAGGTTACATTCTGCTCCGTTTCAGTAAGAAATGGGTTCTGTTTTACATTTCCTAGGCTCGGCTTTAATTAAGAAATCTTACTACACAGAGACTTGATTTCTACATATTAATTTGATAGCCAAATCTATGAGCCCTCTGCTCTTTGGTTGAGTTTGTTTTAGTAAAATGTGTTCTGTAACCAATATCTTTTTTTCCTTTGCTATATCATGATTTGTTTTCTGGGTTCTTAGTACATAGGATACACACAAACTTGCTGTCATAGAATTGGTTTTCAAGATGGACAAGGAAAAATAAAGAATTACAAAAGGGCCTACAGGAGCCAAGAAACTTCATGAGATTTCTTAAACACTTTCAACTTCTTGGAGTTTGTTCATGGTATTATCTCATTTCTTTCCCCCTTGTGATGCTTAGTTCTTAAACCATTAAAATAAAAAGATTCTGTGTTCTGTCTTTGGGTATAGAAAGCAAAGGAGTTCTCAAAGAGCTGCAGCTGAATCTTCAGCCAGGATCATGGAACGAGGACACACACACACACAGGAAGTGTATAGTAGCATCATCCAACCAGGCAGGTTTCCAGGTTCACTTAGAAAGAAACACCTTCAAGAAAGAACACCAGAGCCCTAGGAGTAGATCTGGGCCAGTCTGGAGTGAGTGACAAGACCTTCGCATCACATGTCACGATCCAAAGGACACTAAAGGACTTGCATTTAGGTAAAGCACCATGCCACAGCAAGTACACCTAACCTAGCAAGGTCATGTCACACAAAAATCTTTCTCCATATTTTAATGGAGATATGGCCAGACCACTTCTCCCAACTAAGATGGTTGGTAGTGATATCATTGGATTTATTCTTCCTGGTATTGCATGCCTACCAAGTCAAACTAAAAGCTCCCTTAAACTAAAGAGCTAAAGTCATTCTCCACAACTTGATGTGTTGAACAGTCTCAAAATCAAAAGAGCATGGATACCAGAATTGGAAAGTGAATAGGAGAAATGATAACTGAGAAGTTTCCCCTAATACAAGTTTTCTTTAATGGCCCTCCCAAGAGCAAGCCTTCATGGAGAAAAGGAAAAAAAAATTGTGTACTTTGCACATATTTGGATATTCATATTTTGAACAGCTTTTGAAAATCTCAACAAATTTACCACAGAAACCTGGATAAACACTGGCAATGTTTAAGATAATGACTGTTCCCTTCCAAACCAATCTCAGAAGCAACAAAATATGGTACTGCAAGGAATAATTCAGCAGTCCATAAAAACAATTCTGCTTAATGAAAGTGAGTGATTCGCACATATTGCGAGAAACAGGAAACATTCTCAGGAAGCATTTATGGTTCATGTGTTAGTATTTATACTAACCTGGATTATTCCCTCTTTCATTTTAGGCAATATGGTGCTTTGCAGGTGGCTCAGTGATAAGGAATCCGCCTGCCAATGCAGGAGACGCAGGAGACACAGGTTCCATCCCTGGATCAGGAAGATCCCCTGGAGGAGGAAATGACAACCCACTCCAGTACTCTTGCCTGGAGAATCCTGGAAAATGGACAGAGAAGCCTGGCGGGCTACAACCCACAGGGTCGCAAGGAGTCGGACACGACTGAGCCCCTGAGCGTGAGCACGAGCGCTACCTAAATTTAGGTCTCTTTTTTTCTCTGTCGCATTTTTGTTATGGCACATGTGCTTTTGGCACATGGTGCAACATTAATGGTGCAGCCCAAAAGCACACATGCTGACAATTATATTTTCCTTACCATGCATTTCTTCTCTGTTGTGGGTTAACTTTTATGATCTTTCTCATGAAAGCCAAGCAAATCAGATTTACATTCATGGAACTATAACAAAACTTTTGGAAATGTTGGTAATGGGTCCCACATGTTCTGTTTGCTTAGATTCATAAAGCTGGGAAGGGAATTTCAAGAGATCATGTAGGGATTTTAGAAACTGAATTTTATATGATCTGATATCATTTACTAATTTTCCAGAAGGACAGATTTCTGAGCAAATGGGTAGTTTCTGTTAGGCCCCTTGAGTTCTCACTTGTAAGACTGAACCCACTTTTGTGTGAGAGGCTACACTGCTGACAGATAAAGGGAATTCTGATGTCACCCTTAGGAGGACAGTAGCAGGCAAGTGGCAGACACCACAGGACACCTTAAACAATTCTGGCATCAAGACAGATGACACCAGAACTCCAACCAATTAAAAGCATAGAAGTATCTATGAAGCATGTGTAAATAGGCATGATTATTTCCTAAATGTACTAGCGATGCACCATGCAATATAAAATGAAATACGTTGAATGTCTGCTTTCTGCATGCTGAATCTACAAGGGATAATCCTGCTCAGTTACTCTTCAATCAGGAAATTCTTTTACTAGCTGGTCTCTCAAATAGTCTGCCTTGAGGAAACTGAAAAATTTCAGTTATTTTGGCCAGCCCTCTGCTGATGGTATCTATATTTAAATCACCCAAAATAGGTGGTTGCTTATCCAGTTTTTAAACCCTTTCTGAAACAGGGATCTCATAACCTTCTCATTACACCAAAATGCCTCCCACATGTAAATCTGATCTTTGGGTCATCACTAAACTCACTATAATGAGTAGACCTTAACATAGCAGTAGATAGACTTCATAAGTTGGTAAAGAATTAGTAATGTATGGCAGGGAGCAGAGTCAGCTGTAGGAAATAAAGAGGAAGACTAGGACTAGCTCATAAGCACATGGTCCATGGCAGCAGTTCTCAAACTGTGACCTGCATCAGAATTACCTGGAGGGCTCATTAAACAGATTATTGAACCCAGTACTTCTAATTCAGTAAATCTGGTGTAATCTAACATCTGAAAATCTTTTATTTCTAAAATATTTCCCAGTAAGGCTGATGTTGCTGGTCCAGGGACCACATATTAAGAACCACTGGTCTACAGTATTTATTCCTGCAAATAGCTCCAACTTCCTGAGATACAGGAATGTATACAAAATAAAGACAGAAAAATCTTAGGAAGAAAAAATTGCTTTCATTTCTCCTAGAAACATTTTTCACATAGATCTGCAACTATTTGTCTCCTTAATGATGGAGTTAACTGCTCTGATCCAAAAAGACCCCAAATAGTTACTGCCCAGCCTGGAGTGTTACCTTCTGAGGTATTTAAATTTCAAGGAGGAAAGAGCCCCAAAACTTGGAGATACTTCTTGGGTGGTAAAAGCCAAGACACAAGGCATCCTGGCTCCTGGAGAGATTTTATTTATAAACGAAAGAGCTGAAGTAAGGATTTAGGCCCGTTCTGTTTCCAAGGAGACATTTTCAGGAGAGAAGGGGGATAGCTGTCTCCTTCCCCCTTATAAGCAGAGAAAAATCATTTTCCCTGTCTCTCACCTATGGAGTATTCAGTCACTCAAGTAGTACACTTGTCCTTACTCTTATTATATCACCAAAGAGGTAAGTTCTGGGACAACAGAAATTGGTGTGCTTAAGAACCCTCTCTCATACCCACAATATTTTACGTATGCATTTAGGATAAAATTTTTTAAAACTAGTATTAAAAACCTAACAGCATCCAATCTTAAATCAGCTCCACTGTGATTAGGACACCTTGCAATTCCTGATAAAGGTTAAGACTGTACCCAACTGATTCTGTAAAAGGAATATTAAAAAATTTTATCCAAAGTATTTCTTCCTGGTAGAAAAAATAACTCATATGTTTATTGCCTTTTAGACCATTAACCAGTTTCCAATTGCACTCACCATTCTCATTCTAAGATTCTCTTACTGAATTCCCTATAAATGCCTACTTTCTCAAAGTGCTATCATAATCAACTTTTCATCTTACTGGTTCCTTCATTATTTGATAAGTGAAATTGTTGACCAGTTATTTCTATTTCTATAAGTTACACTTTTAAATTCCAAAATTGTGTTTCCAGGAAGTTCCAACAGCCATCACTCTGACAAAGCCTGTAGCAACTGGGCTTGGCCCTGGGCTGTGCCACTGCCCCACCTCTACCACCTGTTCATGGAAGTGCTGCCTCTTCTCGTGACAAAATAGGACTCAGTCTACTTAGGCAGGCATTCCTCACCTAACATCCAGCGCCTTACGGTTTAGTCGCTAAGTCGTGTCTGACTCTTGAGACCCCACGGACTATAGCCAGCCAGGCTCTTCTGTCCATGGGATTCTCCAGGCAAGAATCCTGGAGTGGGTTGCCATTTCCTTCTCCAATGTGCTTTATACCCTGCTTGAAATGGAGAAAAACATTAACCTTTGTACCTACTCTTACTTTGACAAAGGTCCTCCTAGCGCATCTAAGTGGCACAACTGGACGTGATTCACATAACCTGAATTTAGATGATGCCATGGCCTGTGAAGCTGTGCAGTATGGTGGCTCTGGACCACTGGGTCTTGTCTCGGGAGCACAAGATGGATCATAAAACATTATTTATATTTTATCCATACTCTATGAGCCACTCATCCAGAGGAAAAAGACTCCAGTCTAGTCCACATCTGGAATTATATAACTAACGAAGAAGAAAGAGGAAGTTCTAGGTTGCTTAAATGTATATAATGAGCATTTTCCATTTTTCTTCGTCTTATGCGGAAAGTCATTCCTTCTCCATATAAGTAAATACATTTAGTTCCTTCATCACTCTTAAGCACCAAAGAAGCCCAGAGCCACAAAAGCAGAGCAGGCTCATCTGTCTCTATGTGTTTCTTTCCAGAGCACAACAGCTTCAGAAGCAGATTCTGGTTCTTCTATCTACCTGTATACATGGTTTGTAGTGTAACAGCCCTTGGTAGGAGTGATTTTGCTGAATTTCTATTGGATATGAAGCCACTGATAATTAACAACCCTGAGAAATGTATCAGAGTACCACAAAACTCTGCTGAGAATATCATTCATTACATCACAAGATGCCGTCTCCATTAGAACTTCTCCTGCCTGTCCCCAACCTCACGGATATATCTGTACCTCTGGAGCCACAAATGTTTGCATCTTACATACAACTGGCCTTTTTCTGAATAGCTTTTAAAATATCAGACATAAATATAAGGGCCTTTGTAGACCTTTCTAGTTGACTTTTTAAATTATTATTATTATTAATGCTATTTCTTGCTCCATTTTAATATCCATGCTTTTGTGTTGCTCACTTCTCATTTCCTTTAAAATTGTATCATTTTGCTTTCTCTAGTTGTCATTTTCCCCATCTCTTTCTCTCTCTCCATTTCCCCCCTGCCCCCACAATTGTCATACAGTCATACACACACAGAGAGATTTGGAAACACAAGATCTCTCTGGAACAAGTAGACAGTAGAAGAAAGAAACCATGGATTCTCTAAGCCAAAGATTTGGTACTCTAGTCGTCTGTTAACATATACCCTCATTACTCCACACACTATTCAACCGTGATCTCCCCAACCCTGAAGTTTCAATCTTTCTTCCCTACTTTCATCAGGAACACTATCCAGCTTATCCAGTGTTTGGTAAGTTTTCAAACAATGCAGTTCTTGATATTAGGTAGTTCTTTGAATGCTGTCAAGAAACTAGGACATGGTAGTTAAGGGGAGTCATTCGTTTGGGGGAAGCATTTTTTTTTTATTACTAGGCAGTATTATCTATATTTCAGATAATACTAACAGAAGCAGAAGATATTAAGAGGTGGCAAGAATACACAGAAGAACTATACAAAAAAGATCTTCATGGCCCAGATAACCACGATGGTGTGATCACTCACCTAGAGCCAGACATTCTGGAATGCGAGGTCAAGTGGGCCTTAGGAAGCATCACTACAAACAAAGCTAGTGGAGGTGATGGAATTCCAGTTGAGCTATTTCAAATCCTAAAAGATGATGCTGTGAAAGTGCTGCACTCAATATGCCAGCAAATTTGGAAAACTCAGCTGTGGCCACTCATTCCAGTCCCAAAGAAGTGCAATGCCAAAGAATGCTCAAACTACCGCACAATTGCACTCATCTCACACACTAGCAAAGTAATGCTCAAAATTCTTCAAGCCAGGCTTCAACAGTATGTGAAACCATACACTTCCAGATGTTCAAGCTGGTTTTAGAAAAGGAAGAGGAACCAGAGATCAAATCGCCAACATCCACTGGATCATTGAAAAAGCAAGAGAATTCCAGAAAAACATCCACTTCTGCTTTATTGACTACACCAAATCCTTTGACTGTGTGGAAAAAGAAACTGTGGAAAATTCTTCAAGAGATGGAAATACCAGACCACCTGACCTGCCTCCTGAGAAATCTGTACGCTGGTCAAGAAACAACAGTTAGAACTGGACATGGAAAAACAGACTGGTTCCAAATTGGGAAAGGAGTACTTCAAGGCTGTATATTGTCACCCTGCTTATTTAATTTATGTGCAGAATACATTACGCGAAATGCCAGGCTGGATGAAGCACAAGCTGGAATCAGGATTTCAGGGAGAAACATCAATAACCTCAGGTATGTAGATGACTCCACCCTTATGGCAGAAAGCAAAGAAGAACTAAAGAGCCTCTTGATGAAAGTGAAAGAGGACAGTGAAAAACTTGACTTAAAACTCAACATTCAGAAAACTAAGATCATGGCATCCAGTCCCATCACTTCATGGCAAACAGATGAGGAAACAATGGGAACAGTGACAGACTTTATTTTCTTGGGCTCCAAAATCACTGCAGATGGTGACTGCAGCTGTGAAATGAAAAGACATTTGCTCCTTGGAAGAAAAGTTATGACCAACCTAGACAGCATATTAAAAAGCAGGGACATTACTTTGCCAACAAAGGTCTGTTTAGTCAAAGGTATAGTCTTTCCAGTGGTCATGTATGCATGTGAGAGTTGGACTATAAAGAAAGCTGAGCACCGAAGATTGATGCTTTTGAACTATGGTGTTGGAGAAGACTCTTGAGAGTCCCTTGGACTGCAAGGAGATCCAACCAGTCCATCCTAAAGGAAATCAGTCCTGAATATTCATTGAAAGGACTGATGCTGAAGCTGAAACTCCAATAATTTGGCCACCTGATGCAAAGAGCTCAGTCACTGGAAAAGATCCTGATACTGGGACAGATTGAAGGCAGGAGGAGAAGGGGACAACAGAACATGAGGTGGCTGGATGGCATCACCGACTCAATGGACATGAGTTTGACCAAACTTTGGGACATGGTGAAGGACAGGGACGCCTAGTGTGCTGCAGTCCATGGGGTCGCAAAGAGTCAGACACGACTAAGCGAATGAATTGACTATCTGTATTTATGTCTCTGTACAGCAAAAATAAACTTTATTACTGCAGAATATGTCTCTGATTATTTTATTATAATTTTTTCTGATTATTTTAAACTTTCACTGACCACCAGCAGCATTTGAAGTATCAGAAAAAAAACAGCATTAAACCTAATTACAGCCCAGTGGGCATGCTGCCTAAAATGGTCATTTTCTGGCTTCTGTCTAATATAATTCTGTTTATTTGGCTCACCCTGTCAATTTAGGTTTTATTTGTCATCTTTTATTCATCATTATTCTTTAAAAACCTATATCTATCACTAAAAATTCCCAAGCAATTCTAATCATGTGAAGAAAAGAAAAATCTAATTTGTACAAAATATCTGAGTCCCAACTTTGTTATAAATTCTGAGATTTATTTCTTTAATAATGTATCAAGACAATTTGAATAATAGTCTTTTCATAGGTTATAATGTTGTAAATTCTGGATGCTAAATTTTTTGCTTTCTCATTATGTCCAGAAACTCAAGTAATTTGGAAAATACTCCTTCAGGTACCTACCATACTAATGCATTACATTATGTGTTGTGATTACCCAAGTAAAATCAGAGCAAGGATAAGGTGAAGGTTACTATTTGCTTCCAAAGAGGCTGTTGTATTGAGATTTTTACACTTTGTGAGTGCCACCTAAACACTTGTTGTCAGTAAAAGGAAGATACCCCTTCCAGGGTTGACTTCCGTCATTCAGTCCCTTCACTGTCCTCAGGATGCTTACACTCTGCTGTTACAGCCCTCACCTCCCCTGATGACTATTCCCTTTCAGTTTTCCATGCTCTTTGGCTCATATGCAGACGACGTAATGGGACGCATCATTAACATCAAATACAGGGAAAGACGAGGAAGCCGCAATCCCTTTCTTTATTTAAACTGCATAAAGGCTCACAAGGTATTCACGTAGAGAGAAGTAATATGTCTCAATGGAGAGTTGTAAAAGTTCTCACACCCAGGCAATGGAAAATGTGAAATGCAATTCGTTCCCCTACTCCAACCTGATTATATTCCAAAGGCTTCCTAGTTCTAGGGCTGGATCAAGAATTCATGCCTGTTGTTAGCTATTTTAAAAATCCCAGGTAAGTTACAGTCATTTGGATGTGCTTCCTTTCTTAAGAATCCAAAAAAAACAAGTGACTGAAACCTAAGGCCCAACCCCCAACCCTACCCCTGGAGGCAGCTGAGTCATTCCAAAACATCAGAAAGTTATCTAGTCTGGAAAAATTTCAATCCTCCCCTGCTTGCTTCATCCTTATGGCAGTTAGAAACTTATTGCAAAGCTTCTGGTTATAGCTGGAAGACCACATGCATTTACCTAGACTAACTTGCAAAAATCCCATTAAAATGGCATCAGTTCAGTTGAGTCACTCAGTTGTGTCTGATTCTTTGTGACCCCACGGACTGCAGCACACAAGGCCTCCCGGTCCATCACCAACTCCCGGAGCTTACTCAAACTCATGTCCATGAGTCAGTGATGCCACCCAACCATCTCATCCTGAGAGAGTCAATTGCTAGGCAGGTTGATAAGAAGTCCGGGGGTCCCCAAGGAAGAGAAAGGGGTCTGGGACTCTCGAAGTGGAGATTGGGGGTCTGGAATTCTCAAGGAGGAGGAAACGACAAACTTTTTTTTTTCTTTCTCTGCATTCCTTCAGTTCAGTTCAGTCACTCAGTCGTGTCCGACTCTTTGCATCCCCATGGACTGCAGCACATCAGGCCTCCCTGTCCATCACCAACTCCCAGAGTTCACTCAAACTCATGTCCATCGAGTCGGTGATGCCATCCAGCCATCTCATCCTCTGTTGTCCCCTTCTCCTCCTGTCCCCAATCTTCCCCAGCATCAGGGTCTTTTCCAATGAGTCAACTCTTAGCATGAGGTGGCCAAAGTATTGGAGTTTCAGCTTCAGCATCACTCCTTCCAATGAACACCCAGAACTGATCTCCTTTAGGATGGACTTGCAGGATCTCCTTGCAGTCCAAGGGACTCTCAAGAGTCTTCTCCAACTCCACAGTTCAAAAGCATCAATTTTTCGGCACTCAGCTTTCTTCACAGTCCAACTCTCACATCCATACATGACCACTGGAAAAACCACAGCCTTGATGAGACGGACCTTTGTTGGCAAAGTAATGTCTCTGCTTTTTAATATGCTATCTAGGTTGCTCATAACTTTCCTTCCAAGGAGTAAGCATCTGTTAATTTCATGACTGCAATCACCATCTGCAGTGATTTTGGAGCCCCCAAAAATAAAGTCTGACACTGTTTCCACTGTTTCCCCATCTGTTTCCCATGAAGTGATGGGACCGGATGCCATGATCTTAGTTTTCTGAATGTTGAGTTTTAAGCCAACTTAAACAACTATGTCTTACGTTAGCCTCCTGAAGCTGCAATAACAAACTACCACAAACTCAGTGACTTAAAAGAAACTGATTCCCTTATGATTCCAGAATGTAGAGATATGAAATCAGTATCACTGGGTAGAAATCAGGATGCTGGCACAGCCTCTGGAGACCCTGGAGGAGAAGCTGGTCCTGCCTCCTCCAGCTCAGGATGGCTGCCACAGTTCCTTGGCTTATGGCTGCATCGTCTTAATTCTGCCCCCATAATCACATCCCCTTCTCCTGTCTGTAACAAATCTCCCTCTGCCTCGTTCTTAAATGGACATTTGTGGTTATATTTAGGACCCATCTGGATATCCAGGATGGTCTCCCATTTCACGATCTTTAATTTAACCATACATGCAAAGTCTTTACCATGTAAGGGAATACTCAGAGTTTCCAGAGACTAGAACATGGATATCTTTTGAGGGGGCCATTATTTACCCTTCTATATGCCTAAAAAGATATGAGGAGAGGGATCAACAGCATCTAAGAAAGGACTTTTTAGATGATTAAAGTAGATGAAGCAGCTCAACATTGCTAATCATCAGAGAAATGCAAATCAAAACCACAGTCGGCTATCACCTCACATGTCAGAATGGCTATCATTAAAAAGAACACAAATAACCACAAATAACAAATGTTCGTGAGGATGAAGAGAAAAGAGAACATTTTCACACTGTTGGTGGGAATGTAAAGTGATGCAGTCACTGTGGAAAACCTTAAGGAAGAAAGAATATTAACAAAAAGGGAGCCACTGCATTTATCTACTGTCCTTCTCCCAACCCGACAGGAGAGCAGAGGTTATTCCCTGGAGAAATAAAGTCAAAAAGGCCTCACAGTTATGGCCACCAAACAGAATGGAGGAGAGGAGTGTGGCATAGGATAAAACTAGAGGATGACAAGGTCCACTAGTGGACTAAGGGATGTGCAACCCCCCTTCTCTGAACCACTCCCAAAATGCCACCATATAGCCCGAAGTCAAAGAAATGAGGAATTCCTCTCTGGGAGAAAACGAACAATTTCAGAAAAATGCATTGACAAGTAATAACATTTGGGAGCATTCCAATGAAAAGACCAGGTCCTCCTTCTAAGACCCATAGTAGCACATCTCAAATTCTGGTGCCTGTACCTCCTTATAGTCACAAAAATTACTGATAGCTCCAAATTATGCAAATTACAGGTGTCAAATTGTAACATTTTAGAAATTAATTTGGGAATTTAAAAATACTTATTCATTTATTTCAAAATAACAACAACAAATCTACCATATAACATAAGTAACATTTTTTTAATGAAAAATAATTATTTAAAACAAAAAATATTTAGTGGAAGAGTAGTAGTTTGAACAGTCTCTTTAATGTCTGTTGTAATAAAATACATCTGGGTTCTCACATCTGCTCCTGCATTTAACCTGTTGCAATGTTTTGGTCGAAGTATATGAAGAAACTGTAGCCTCACACTAATATATAGTTGGAAAATGGAAAAAGTACTTGAGTACCCTTTTTGGATAAGTGCAGACTGAAACTCCACCACCACTTGAAAATCAGTAGTTTCTAAAGGTTATCTTTAGGCAGAATCTGAAATTATACCAGTGAACGTTTTGTACTCTGTTCCATTAAAGTCCATTGGTCTATCTTGCACTTTGAATGTATCTTTTGATTTTGTAACATCATGTATTTATCATTTAGAAAAATCTTTGCTCACTGAGTTATAGAGGTCTTCCAAATGTTGACACATTTCATTATACAATATCCAAAAAATCACATTTGTTAACATTACCACAGATATCATTAGAAAACTCTATAAGTATTGGTAAGCTGTCAAGTTCCCTGTGGCCAATTTAAGTGTTCCAAACTTTTATATTTCTTGAAAGCTTGAATTTTATCATTGGCAAAAAATACTGTGAGTTGTTTTCCTTAAAGTGACAGGCTCATTCTATTGATTTTTAAGAAAATGTCTGGTAGGTATCCAACTCTGAATGATCATAGCTTGTCTATCATTCATTCTTGTAAATAAAAATGGTTTCCATGAAAAAAAACTCACTTCAACTTTCAATCCAAATAATGGCACTAATGCTCTCCCTTGAGACAGCCACTGTATACAGTGTGCAGCAGAAAGGTCCTAGGCAGACTTGCCATTTTCCTACAGAGAATATTAAAAAATGTGTACTCAATTCATAAACTTTACTACTTCACCAAGGTTAACCTCCAGTGAACTAGCATGTTGTACAATAATTTGTGGTGGTGAATAATGGTATGGCTTGGTGCCATCACCTTTATTCATGGCAAGAGGTTCCAGCAGTTTCATCCACCAGTGCTTTGCACCATCTGTGTGAATGTTAACACAGTGAAAAAGCAAACAGCTGTCTGATATTTAATAGGAAAATAATTTTGACCTCATGAACTCCTTGCAAGTTTCTCTGAGATCTCAAGAGTCCTTGAACAACACTTTGAGAACCACTACCTTATAACTAAATGAAGAAACCTGTCTTCATGATCTGAGAACTCTTTGGGCATTTTAGTCACTTACTTAAAAATATGCAGAGTTAAGTAAGAATCACTTTTGTGCTGGGGTTTTCCAGGACAACCCTCAGGCTCAGTGATTCACTAGAGGGACTAGAAAAGCTGTTATAGTCATAGCTATATTTTATTACAATAAAAGGACACATTAAAATCAGTAAAGAGAACAGGTACATGGGGTGAAATCCAAGAAAAGCCAAGTATAAGTTTCCAGACTTCCCATCCCAGTAGAGTCATATAGGGATACAACCAATTCTCCCAGCAGTATGTGGCACATGTAGAGTTGTGCCAACCAGGGAAGCTCACTGGAGCCTGGGTATCCAGGGTTTTTACTGGGAGTCAGTCATGCAGGCAAGCAGTACCTGTATGAATAACCTCAGCTACTGAGATTTCAGTCTCCCTTCTCCAGTACAAGACCAGGCAGTCAACATAAATCAGTTTTAGCACAAACTATTGGATCACATTGGTTCAGTGTGGCCCAAGGTCTCAGGCAGACAAAATTAATTTTATCAAGTAGGATATTCCAGGGGCTCAGAATTTATCCTCCAAGAGTCAGCCAAGGACCAGTTCTGAAGGTAGGACTTTCTGTGAAATGTGTTGGGTTTACCTCAGGTGTGCTAAGTCAATCCTTTCCTGATCCATCTGCCTCCATAACAAAAGAGAAAGATAAAGACCTGAGGGTGGCTCAGTGGGGAATCCGCCTGCCAGTGCATGAGACACGGGTTGGGTCTCCGGTCCGGGAGGACCCCGTGTGCACCAGAACTACTGGAGTCCACGCTCAGAGCCCAGGAGGCCGCAGCAGCTGAGCCCTCGCACGGCAACCACTGAAGCCCGTGCTCCCCAGCGGCAGAGGCCAGCTCAGGGAGAGGCCGGCGCCACAACTGGAGATGGCCCTGCTCTCCACAAGGAGAGAGACGCCCACGCATCAGCGAAGACCCAGCACAGCCAAAAATAAATAAACTGTTAAAAAGAGCGGAAAGGTAAAACAAGACACAGGCAAGCCAGATGCAGAGCAAAATTCAAGTAAGTTACAAGTAATATCCCCAGTGACATAATAAAAGATATTGCACTCATAAAACAATATGAGTAGCCTACACAATGATCAGAGGGTAAGAAAGAGCTCTTGGGAATTAGCCATCATAAAATATCCAAAATAAAGAAATCAAGTAGTTGAAAGTTAAAATAGAAGATATCACCAAGAAGCCAAAACGAAAAACTAAAAAGTCAGAACATATAAAAACAATGGTTAAAAAGAACCCACAAAAATCCTCTTTGAGTTGATCTAGGATGGCCAGTGAATGAAAGGAGTATGAAAATGAGGAAGCAAGGACAATGGAACGGCTCAAAGAAGGAGCACAAGACATTTTTCCAGAATTATAAAGCAAAAATCTACAGTTTGAAAGAGTCTGCTGAGTGACTAGAGCAATGAAAGAATATGCATCATTTCAAAATTTCAGAATGCCAGAGATAATGAGAAGAAGTTTCCAGAGAAAGAAAGCCTGTCAACATAAAAGAATGAAAATGAGAATGATATCAAATTTCACAACAGCAATATTGAATGCTAAAGACAGCGGAATAGAGCGATGTTTCAAAATCTAAGGGAAAATATTTTTTTACTTAAAGTTTTGTCCAAGCCAAACTATAAAGGAAGTGTGAAAATTAAAAATAGAGTCAGTTTAGACTCCAGAAGTTTTTTAATGAATGTCCCATGCACCTTTTTGAAGGATATGCTTCAGCAAAAAAAGGGAGTCAGTCAAGAAAGCAAAATCTGTTCATTGTAAGCTCCAACAAGGTGACTACAACAGAGGAGAGTAAGAGTGTCACAGAAAGGTACAGAACTATCCCACGCGCCACTCTGTTTTCCATAGAAATAGATGACTGTACAGCCTCTGTTTGTTGAGACAGGACCAGTTTATACAAGCTGGTCATAAAACCTCCTTTAACTCTCAAAAGTGTGCAGGTTTGACAATAAATCATATAGTTGCTTTAATTAAAAGCCATTGTATCAAACAGCTTAGCTAAGTTATTCTGTGATAACAGATGGCCCTTAAAATCTCAGAACAACATGAATGGAATTACTTCCTTTTCATGTTCACTATGGGCATCTCTTCTCATCTTCATTACAAGATCAAGGCTGAAGATCAGACTCTAGCTGAGACACAAGAATTTTGTAGTAGAAGGAAAGAATAATGGCAGAACCACGTTATGGCTCTTAAAGTCTCTGCTGAGAAGTGGCACCCATCACTCGCATTCACATTACTGGCTAAAGCTTGTTACATGGCCAAGTCTGACACCACTGAGTTGAGAATTAAAAACCTTCTGTAGTGTGATTCTCAATATGGAAAGGATCAGTTGGGGTTGATGTAAGTAAATTATTTCTGGAAAGTAATTTACATTATCACAGGTATGTAGAATTTAGTTTTAAAACTGCATATTTCAATTTAATCAAGATAAAGATTGACTTTAAAGTAGCAATTCATGAAAAACCCTGATTCTTATCTAGACAGCAATCACTAGGAAAGGTGTGCATTAAATAATGGCATTCCTCAATATATCTAATGTTGATTCAAGAAAGTTAAAGTAGCATCAGAGCTTTCCAAGTGAACAGCATAAACTACTAGGTAAGACTCAAGTCACTCTTGACTTACTACGTCACTGGCATAAACTCTCTTCAGAGACACGTGGTGCCAAACTGACCTAAGTCTGCTCATTCACTCATTCCTTCACACAGCACACAGGTACTGAGCATAGAAATCCAAATTCAGGTACTGAGCTACATGAGGTCATTTATTTTAGAAATTAATCCTTTGTCAGTTGTTTCATTTGCTATTATGTTCTCCCATCCTGAGGGTAGTCTTCACCTTGTTGATAGTTTTCTGTGCTGCGGACATTATGTATACCTATGGCTGATTCCTGGTGATGTATGGCAGAAACCAACGCAACACTGTAAAGCAGTTATCCTCCAACTAAAAACCGGGTCTGCGTGTGTGTTACTCACTCAGTCCTGTCTGACTCTTTGCAACCCCATGGACTGTGGCCCCCCCAGGCTCCTCTGTCCATGGAATTCTCCAGGAAAAAGAAAACTAAAAATAAAATTAAAGAAAAAAAAGAAATCCCAATTCAAATAAGAGTCCTACAAGGAGCCCTCAATCTTAAGGAATTGCGAAAATACTGATATAAATGGGATATGTACTTTATGCCTTTAATAAAGTGCTTTGTGAGCACTTTATTACTGCTGGGTTGATCTTGTTCACTAGTCTGAATTTCACAGTCTCCCTCCTGCTGTGGCCTAGCTGAGGCACTTAGAAATATTTGTAAATTTTTTAAAAATCCACTGGATCATCGAAAAAGCAAGAGAGTTCCAGAAAAACATCTATTTCTGCTTTATTGACTACACCAAAGCCTTTGACTGTGTGGATCACAATAAATTGTGGAAAATTCTTAAAGAGTTGGGAATATCAGACCACCTGACCGGCCTCTTGAGAAATCTGTATGCAGGTCAGGAAGCAACAGTTAGAACAGGACATGGAACAGCAGACTGGTTCCACATAGGAAAAGGAGTACGTCAAGGCTGTATATTGTCACCCTGCTTATTTAACTTATATGCAGAGTGTATCATGAGAAATGCTGGACTGGAGGAAGCACAAGCTGGAATCAAGATTGCCGGGAGAAATATCAATAACCTCAGATACGCAGATAATACCATCTTTATGGCAGAAAGTAAAGAACTAAAGAGCCTCTTGACGAAAGTGAAAGAGGAGTGTGAAAAAGTTGGCTTAAAGCTCAACATTCAGAAAACTAAGATCATGGCATCCAATCCCATCACCTCATGGCAAATAGATGGGGAAACAATGGAAACAGTGGCTGACTTTATTTTTGGGGGCTCGAAAATCACTGCAGATGGTGATTGCAGCCATGAAATTAAAAGACACTTACTCCTTGGAAGGAAAGTTATGACCAACCTAGATAGCATATTAAAGAGCAAACATTAGTTTGCAAACAAAGGTCCGTCTAGTCAAGGCTATGGTTTTTCCAGTGGTCATGTATGGATGTGAGAGTTGGACTGTGAAGAAAGCTGAGCGCCGAAGAATTGATGCTTTTGAACTGTGGAGTTGGAGAAGACTCTTGAGAGTCCCTTGGACTGCAAGGAGATCCAACCAGTCCATCCTAAAGATCAGTCCTGGGTGTTCATTGGAAGGACTGATGTTGAAGCTGAAACTCCAATACTTTGGCCACCTGATGCAAAGAGCTGACTCATTGGAAAAGACCCTGATGCTGGGAAAGATTGAGGGCAGGAGGAGAAGGGGACGACAGAGGATGAGATGGTTGGATGCCATCACTGACTCAATGGATATGAGTTTGGGTGGACTCCGGGAGTTGGTGATGGACAGGCAGGCCTGGCGTGCATGGCGTTCATAGGGTCAAAAAGAGTCAGACACAACTAAGCGACTGAATTGAATTGAACTGAAACTATATGGTATTTTCATAAAGTGGTTAAATACCCAAATATCCTATAATGACACTTTTCCTTAAGTTCCATGCTAAGTAATTATCTCAGGCTATCTACCCAAAGCATCTTTCTCTGGATTGATAGTCACTGCCTATAGTGTAAAGGAAATGACAATAACACAGAAGCATTATCATATTAGATGATATTTCCCAAAGAAGATCTGAGTCCAATTATGACCATTCACGTAAGAATTCTGATTAAGGGAACCTACAGTTTCACAGTTGTAAAATCCTTGATTACCAGCTAACGTGTAAACTTTCAGGAGTAAGGGGAAAAAAAAAAACAGCAAAGTACAGTTGACCTTGAACAAAATGGGTTTGAATTGCACAAGTCCACTCATACACAGATTTTCTTCAACAGTAAATACTACATTACTACGTGATTCAGTGGTTGAATCTGCAGATGTGGAACTGTGGATACAGAAGAATGACTGTAAAGTTTTACATGGATTTTTGACTGGTTCTGGGGGCTCCATGCCCCTAACCTCCACATTCTCCAAGGGTCAACTGTTGAACGAAAGCATAGAGCATCTTAAATCAAGGAAGAAGGTGAACCAGATAAGAACCAGAATAGGGGAAATGTCAGGCTCACACTGATGCTGTTTCCCTAAAGGTAACTCCTCACAAATCAGTATATTCCTTCTCTGGATTGAATATTCCTAGTGTTGTAATACATCTCTTCCATTCTTCCCTCAACGTCTCTTCACTTCACAAGACTGTACAAGCCCGCTGTTCCTAAGAATCAAGTAGATCTCAGGCTCCATCTCCATGATCTGGGGAAGAAGGTTATTTCCTTCCATTTTCCCAAAGCTAAGACCGCTTAAGAGTAGAAAAAGATAAAGTGTAGGCAAAAACCTTCTGAGAACTGTGCCTTATTGCCCACTGGAAATTGCTAAGTGCTTTGCATGCAACTTCTCATTTTATCTTCTCATGAGACCCATGAGAACTTTTTAAAAGTATCCATCTTACTGATGAAAAGAAATTGTGTAACAGGAAAGCTAATACTTTGTCCAGTGTCACATTGCTAACAACTGGCGGAGCTAGGATTTGAGCCCCTACGGGCTTCAGAGCCAATGCCTTCATTATATACCATACTATACCACCTCCATGGCAGCAAATATGGAAAAGACTATGGTGATGGAAACTAAAAAGTGGCAAATATCTTGAACATGTGCCAATCCAACAATCTGCAGATAGATCCCATGGAATTAGTTAGAAACTTCTGTACTATTTAATGTGGAACATCCACCTTTCCTATCAAGCAACCCCAGATAGAACAACAACTTGCCAAATGGCTTGAACACAATAAGTGTAACCGAATAATCTTAACAAGAACTTATACAAAAATCATTTCACAATACATGTAAATCAAATCATCACTTGATATGTCTTCAACTAATATAGTGATATATATCAATTATTTCTCAATAAAACTAGAGAAAAAAGAAAAAAAAACTCTTAAAATCTGCAATGTTTTCATCGCTACTTCATAGAGTTAGTACAGCAGCTTGATTTTTAGTCAGCAATTTGTTCTCTGTGGAAAAAAGAAATTATCATACAATAGGTCTCACATGCATAGTCACTGCAAGTTAGTATGAATTTTAAGCATAAGCATTGTGGGAGAATACAGTGTTAACTTTTTAATTGCTTAGTGTTTAGTTTTAAAATATTTCACTTCTATTCAAGCTGTAATTTGAACAACATATGCTACTAAACATTCAAACAACTTAATCGTGCTAATTTTTAACCATATTTTATAGAAAAAAGTTATTTATAGTTTTAACCTATTATCAATAAGGAAGAAGACAAACAACAACACACATGATTTTTCAGCAGAGATCAAAAGATTTGTATTTCAAATGTCATATATACTCCAAATTTCTAAACTCGTTTGTATTTATTCTTAAAGAGAAAAAAAGAAAGCAAAAAAAGGTCAATTTCTAATTTCAAAGAATATTAGTGTAAACTTTGAAAGTATTGACTTTGTCTCTGACAGTTATTCCACTCCATTAGAAATTTATGGCTTAGAGGTTATTAGAAACTGTCTCCCCCTATAAACAGAATTGAAGACCATAAAAATAAGTTGCAAATAGAAAGCTCACTTTGTCATTAATAGACATTTATGTGTTTCAATTATATCTATGTTATTAACAAAAAAGCTTAAATATTACACAAGAACATCATGAAGATTATCTTGGAAGAAAAATAAGGTCACCACTTACCACACTGCATGTGGATCAACTGAAAACTAATTTATAATGTTGCTTAAAAAGAGACCAAAAGGAAGTCCTAAAGTAGTGACTCTGGCTGGTGGTATTATAAGCATCATTCATTTTTGCTTTATTTACTAATTTCATAATTTTATACTGCTAAAATGTAAAACATTTGAGATGAAATAAGGTTTACCATGTGTTTAGTCGCTCAGTCGTGTCCTACTCTTTGCAACCCCATCGACTGTAGCCTGCCAGGCTCCTCTGTCCGTGGGAATTCTCCAGGCAAGAACATTGGAGTGGGTTGCCATGCCCTTCTTCAGGGAATCTTCCCAACCCAGGGATCGAACCCAGGTCTCCCACATTGCAGGCAGAGTCTTTATCAGCTGAGCCACCAGGGAAGTCCCAAGGTTTATTAAATCTAATGTGGAAAGATAAAGGGAATATATGTTGATTTCAAAGCTACAGTAATTAAAATATGATACTGGCACAAGAACAGACATATAAATCAATGGAACAGAATTGAGAAACTAGAATAAGCCCTTAAATTTATGTTCAATTGGTTTCAACAAAGGTACCAAGACAATTCGGTGGGGTTTTTCAACAAATGATGCTGGGATAACCAAATATCTATATGCAAAAATGAAGTTGGACCCTATCTCATACCACATACAAAGATTAACTCAAAAATGGATCAAAGACTAAAAGTTAAAACTATAAAGTTTTTAGAGGAAAACCTAGGTATAAGTCTTTGGAACTTTAAAATTGTTTTGGAGACTCTGAATTAAGAAATCTTTGGTTTCTTACATGTAACACTAAAAGTATAAGCAATAAAAAAAATAGATAAGTTGGACTGTATTAAAATTTTAAATGTTTATGCTTCAAAGGACACCATCAAGAATGTGAAATGCCAACCGACAGAATGAGAGAAAACATTTTCAAATTATATGACTGATTAGGGATTTGTTTCCAGAAAATATATATAATATGTATAAAGAATTCTTGCAACTCAACAATAAAAATCAAATGTCAAATTTTAAAATGTGAGAAGAGTTTGAATATACTGTCTTTCTCCAGATATATGAATGACCAATAAGCACATGGAAAAGTGCTCAACACCATTAGTCATTTGGGAAATAACACAATGAGATACCAGTCCAAAGATATACAATCATAAGTGCTGGCAAGGAGGTGAAGAAACTGAACTCTCATACATTGCTAATGGGAATATAAAATGATACTGACACTCTCAAAACAGTTTGGCAGTACCTCAAAATATGATACATAGAGTTACTATGTAACCCAGTAATTTCACTCCTAGGTATCTACATGTGAAACTGATGAAAAATTATGTCCCCATAAAAACTTGTACACAAACAGCAGAAACCCAAATATCCATCAACTGAGGAAAAGACAGACAACATGTGGTCTGTCGAATGCACTACTATTTGGCGATAGGATGAAGTACTGACACATACAATAAGGAGGAATATTGAAAACAAATGTGTTAAACGAAGGAAGTCAAACACAAAAGGTCACATACCACATGATTCTATTTATGTGAAATGTCCAGAACTATAGAAATAGAAAGCAAACTGATTAGTGGTTTCCAGGGACTGAGGGAGAGATGAGGTGGGGGTGGGAAGTGACTATTAATAGGTACAGGGTTTCCATCTAGCATGATGAAATGTTCTAAAATTAAATTTTAGTGAGACTTTCACAATTTTATAAATGTAATAAAAACCACTAAACTGTATATACACTTTAATTGAGTGAATTTTATGGTATTTATACACTAATAAATATTTTTTAAATAGTCACAGCAATAGTGTTTGTAACAATACATTATTTTGACAATAATCCAAATTTCCATCCACAGTAGAACAGACGAATAAACTTGAATATTTACACTCTGCCATGCCTATGGCAATGGAAAGGACTGAGGTATATACTAGGGGATAAATAAAGAAGAATCTCAAAACCCTATCACTGAACAGTAAAAGGAAGGTACAGAAATACATAAAATGATTACATGTATAGAATTCAAAAACTAAACAAAATATCTTTTCTAATCTGATTACTCACTTAGAGGGAAAAAAAATCAATGCTATGGTTAACAATTTGTCCATATTATAAAATCTTAAACTTTCAAACTTTAAGATTATTTTGCTGTGAAAGAAGCTCTCTCCTCTAGAAATAGATATCAATATCTTTATCTTCATTCTGCACTTTATTTTACCAAAATCTTATTCAAAGAAAGTTAAAAATTTAAAAAAAAAACTCTTGACAGAAATGTCAACATAAATGATGAAAAAATACTAAACATTACAGAAACATCCAGTAAACATCATAAACAAAAGGGTAAGTCTATATTTTATCCTGTGGTGACTGATGGCAGTCTTATGAGACTACAGTTGAGGACAACAGCATTTTTATTCCAATTAGTCATAAAAGATTTCATAGAACCTCATAATATGTTAAGATCTTCTGTTTCAAATAGGAAGAGGTTATGAAGTTGAAACCTCTAAAACTAAACTGTCTTTTTTTAAGGCCATTTTCTCATTTTACAATTCTCTGCTCATATATTTAAAAGTCCAGTTAAATGAGAAATAAAGGTACAGTGTCCCCATACTTGTCAATTTACTATGTGGTTTATAAGACAATTTAGGTAGTACCATTTCTGACAGAGCAGTGAGGGACAAGATTACTGGGTGCCTGGAGATTCTGATTCAAAACTGAATATTTGAATATAAACATCTGAATATTTTTAAAGGAACTATAGGAAATTTTAAGGGAACCACTGAATTAGAGACTTCTTAAAGTCCCAATTCCAGTTTTACACTGCAAAATACAACAACTGTATAAGCAACTAGTTAGCAACAACAGAATGGTACAAGACTAGTCGAGCTATCAAATCACAAATCTTGGAATATAAACACACTGCTTTGTGAAAAAGCAGAGCAGCTGTTTAATCTGGTAAGAAAAACTGAAATCACATCTACTAGGAAAGCCTGCTAGATACTGAACACAAAATAATTAAACAGAATTCATTATTTTAATAATACACATTCTTCAAGGCACTTTAACTCACAGGAAAAATGAGAAAACACATGATAAGAAGTTCTCATCATCTAGCTGTGTGGTAATATTTTTCTTTTAAATACATGTAAACAATCTCTATATCTAATTAAGATCTCAATTTTTACCCAAAGGTTTTCATATCTTTCAGCAAAAAAGGATATTAGGAATCAAGGGAAAATTATTAAGATTCAGATTTCTCTATTTCTTTAATTTGGCAATGAAGGAGTGTAATGGTATGTCAAAAACACCTAGAACTAAAGAATAAATTTAACTCTGCATACCTTATCCATTTGGGATTACAGTCATCTACAAACTTCACAGAAACTTTAGAAGTCATCTGATTTTTTTTAATGATTTCTCATAATATCCTTAAATTGCTTTCAAAGGTACACTCTCTCTTGGGTTTCCATGTTACATCCTTTTTCTGCAAACACGTGTCACTGAAAAGCCGATGGAATTACCTAACCAGGACAGAGAGAGGGCCAACACAGCGGTCCAGGACTGTGCCAGAGTTGAGCCGTTTCTGCTTCTGCCAGTTCCCAGCCCCAGTCCCGCCAGGATCCACTGCAGCACAGACGATAGGTCTGCCTGTGACTGATCCTGCTTCTGCAAGGTCGCACATCATCAAGACAGAGTTTCCTCTTATCCTTTTATTTCTACCCTGAGTTGATTTATTAGCTCAACTTCTCTAACCTTCTTCAGAAAAGAAGTTATATAAATAAGAACTTTCTTTTGGTTAGGACATTTGACTAGAACAAAGTTATCTTTGATTTCTAATACATTTTGAAAGAATAAATACCAACAATTAAACATCAAACATCAATATGCCTTTTGTTTTTTACTCTTTTAAGAAGAAAAATAATACAAGAATAAGAAGATAAACTACTAAAAAATGGTCCAAGACATTAACAAACATCTCACCAAAGAAGATAGACAGACGAAAAATAAGCATATGAAAAAATGCTCCACGTCATAAGTCATCAGGAAAATGCAAATTAAAACAACAATGAAATTCAACTACATACCTATCAGAATGACCAAACTCTGGAACACTGACAACATCAGATGCTGGTGAGAATGTGGACCAGTGGGAACTCTTGCTCAGTGTTGACAAGAATGCAAAATAGTACAGATACTTTGAAAGACAGTTTGGCTATTTCTTACAAAACTAAACATACTTTTACCACTTGGCCCAGCTGTTGTGTCCCTTAATATCTAACCAAAGGAACTAAAAACCTGTGTCACATAAAAACATCCATGTCCTGCACATGGATGTTTATAGCAGCTTTACTCTAATTACCAAAACCTGGAAGCAACCAAAATGTCCTTTAGTATGTGAATGGATAAACTGGAACATTCGGGCAATGGAATATTATTCAGCATTAAAAAAAAGTGATATTCAGATATAAAAAGACATGGAGGAAAGTTAAATACATACTACAAAGTGAGCAAGGACAATATGAGAAGGCTATTACAGTGTGATTCCAACTTTATGACATTCTAGAAAAAGAAAAGTATGGAGATAGTAAAAATATCTGTGGTTCTTGGTGTTGAGGGGTGAATAGGCAGAGAAGAGAAGATTTTCAGGGCAGTAAAAATACTTTATATGATATCATAATTATGGATATATTTACATATATACATACATTTGTCCAAACCCATAGGATGTTCAATGCCAAAGGTGAACTCTAAGGTAAACTATCAACTTAGGGCAATCGAGGTGGGTCAATGTACGGTTATCACTTCAGTCGCTCATTTGTATCCAACTGTTTGCAACCCCATTAACTGCAGCATGCCAGGCCTCGCTGTCCATCACCAACTCCTGAAGTTCACTCAAACTCATATCCATTGAGTCAGCGATGCCATCCAACCGTCTCATTCTCTGTCATCCCCTTCTCCTCCCGCCTTCAATCTTTCCCAGCATCAGGTTCTTTTCCAATGAGTCATCCCTTCACATCAGCTGGCCAAAGTATTGGAGTTTCAGCTTCAGCATCAGTCCTTCCAAAGAAGATTCAGGACTGATTTCATTTAGGATGTACTGGTTGGATCTCCTTGCAGTCCAAGGGATTCTCAAGAGTCTTCTCCAACACCACAGTTCAAAAGCATCAGTTCTTCAGTGCTCAGTTTTCTTTATAGTCCAACTCTCACATGCATACTTGACTACTGGAAAAACCATAGTCTTGACTAGATGGACATTTGTTGGCAAAGTAATGTCTCTGCTTTTTAATATGCTATCTAGGTTGGGCATAACTTTTCTTCCAAGGAGTAAGCGTCTTTTAATTTCATGGCAGCAATCACCATCTGCAGTGATTTTGGAGCCCAGAAAAATAAAGTCTGACACTGTTTCCACTGTTTCCCCATCTATTTCCCATGAAGTGATGGGACCAGATGCCATGATCTTCATTTTTTCAATGTTGAGCCTTAAGACAATTTTTTCACTCTCCTCTCCACTTTCATCAACAGGCTCTTTAGTTCTTCTTCACTTTCTGCCATAAGGGTGGTGTCATCTGCATATCTGAGGTTATTGATATTTCTCCTGGCAATCTTGATTCCAGCTTGTGCTTCTGCCAGCCCAGCATTTCTCATGATGTACTCTGTATATGTTAAATAAGTAGGGTGACAATATACAGCCTTGATGTACTCCTTTCCCTATTTGGAACCAGTTCGATGTCCAGTTCTAACTGTTGCTTCCTGACTTGCATACAGATTTCTCAAGAAACAGATCAGGTGGTCTGGTATTCCCATCTCTTGAAGAATTTTCCACAGTTTGTTGTGATCCACACAGTCAAAGGCTTTGGTATAGTCAATAAAGCAGAAATAGATGTTCTTCTGGAACTCTCTTGCTTTATCTATTATCCAATGGATGTTGGCAATTTGATCTCGGTTTCCTCTGCCTTTTCTAAATCCAGCTTGAACATCTGGAAGTTCATGGTTCATGTATTGTTGAAGTCTGGCTTGGAGAATTTTGAGCATTACTTTACGAGTGTGTGAGATGAGTGCAATTTTGCGGTAGTTTGAGCATTCTTTGGCACTGCCTTTCTTTGGGATTGGAATGGAAACTGACATTTTCTAGTCCTGTGACCACTGCTGAGTTTTCCAAATTTGCTGGCATATTGAATGTAGCACGTTCACAGCATCCTCTTTTAGGATTTGAAATAGCACAACTGGAATTCCATCACATCCACTAGCTTTGTTCATAGTGATGCTTCCTAAGGCCCACTTGACTTCGCATTCCAGAATGTCTGGCTTTAGGTGAGTGATCACACCATCATGATTATCTGGGTCATGAAGATCCTTTTTGTATAGTTCTTCTGTGTATTCTTGCCACCTCTGTTTAACATCTTCTGCTTCTGTTAGGTCCACACCATTTCTGTCCTTTCTTGAGCCCATCTTTGCATGCAATGTTCCCGTGGTATCTCTAATTTTCTTGAAGAGATCTCATCTTTCCCATTCCATTGTTTTCCTCTATTTCTTTGCATTGATCACTGAGGAAGGCTTTCTTATCTCTCCTGATATTCTTTGGAACTCTGCATTCAAATGGGAATATCTTTCCTTTTCTCCTTTGCCTTTCACTTCTCTTTGTAAGGCCTACTCACACAGTCATTTTGCTTTTTTGCATTTCTTTTCCTTGGGGATGGTCTTGAACCCTGTCTCCTGTACAATGTCATGAACCTCAGTCCATAGTTCAATAGGCACTCTGCTATCAGATCTAATCCCATGAATTTATTTGTCACTTCCACTGTATAATCGTAAGGGATTTGATTTAGGTCATACCTGAATAGTCTTGTAGTTTTCCCTAATTTCTTCAAGTTAAGTCTGAATTTGGCAATCTGAGCCACAGTCAGCTCCTGGTCTTGTTTTTGCTGACTGTATAGAGCTTATCCATCTTTGGCTGCAAAGAACGTAATCAATCTGATTTCAGTATTGACCATCTGGTGATGTCCATGTGTAGAGTCTTCTCTTGTGTTGTTGGAAGAGGGTGTTTGCTATGACCAGTGCATTCTCTTGGCAAAACTCTATTAGCCTTTGCCCTGCTTCATTCTGTACTCCAAGGCCAAATTTGCCTGTTACTCCATGTGTTTCTTGATTCCCTACTTTTGTATTCCAGTCCCCTATAATGTAAGGTTATATTTGGTAAAAAAGAAAAAAAAGTGTACCATTCTAGTGAATAATATTGATAATGGTAGAAGCTATACATGTGTGTGGTAAGGGAGTATAATAGGTAATTTTCTCACCTTTCTCTCAGTTTCTTTTAAAACTAAAATTACTCAAAAAATAATAAGTTCTTAAATAAAAAGAATAATAATAAAGAGGCTGAATAATTTATCTAAATATCAGTATGTGCTTTTTTATTCTCCCATCCACAGGTATTTTCCTCTCTCCATCCCAAGGAGGTTTTCTAAGCTTGTATGTTCCCTTGCCTTGACGCAAATGTTTTCGTGTCCAAATATAAAACAGAAGCTTGGGCACCCAGCAGACAACACCTCCTCTTGGATTTTACATGCAAAATCAAACTCATAGAAGGAATTATTGAAGAGAAAGTGGAGGACTTTGCGGTAGAGGGAGAAGGAAGTAGGAGAGCTCCTCTTAAAGAGCTGGGGGACCACAGCTCACCTCCACACACATGATCCAAGCACCTCTTTCTGAGGACTCTTAAAGGCAACCTGTGAAACAGCAGTGGGCAAAGAATAGAAAGAATCATGTCCATGGAAACTTTGGGGAAAGATCTTATGCCCAGTCTTGGCACAGAAGGACATGAGTAGTCGAGACTAAAGACTGAGGGCTATAAAAACAATGAAGTAATGCTATCTGTAGCAACATTGATGGATCTAGACAGTGTCATATTAAATGAAGTAAGTCAGACAAAAATAGATATCACATGATATCACATATGTGGAATCTAAAAAAAAATGATACTAATGAACTTATTTGCAAAACAGAAACAGACTCCCAGACTTCAAAAGCAAGTTTATGGTTACCAAAGGGGAAACGTGTCAGGGGAAGATAAATTAGGAGCCTGGGGTTAACATATGCACGCTCCTGGTGGCGTAGTGGTAAAGAACCCACCTGCCAAAGCAGGAGACATGAGACGTGTGTTCGATCTCTGGGTTGGGAAGATCCCCTGAGGGAGGTCATGGCAACCCACTCCAGTATTCTTGCCTGGAGAATCTCAAGGACAGAGGAGGCTGGCAGGCTACAGCCCATACTGTTGCCAAGAGTGAGACACAACTGAAGCAACTTAGCATGCACACACACCAATGAAAATGAGAGTGAAAGTGTTAGTCACTCGGTCATGTCAGATTCTGTGTGACCCCATGGACTGTAGCCCACCAGGCTCCTCTGTCCATGGGCTCTTCCCGGCAAGAATACTGGTGTGGGTTGCCATCTCCTTCTCCAGGGGACCTTCCCGACCCAGGGATCGAACCCAGGTCTCCTGCGTTGCAGGCAACTCTTTACTGTCTGAGCCACCCAGTGAAAAAGTGAAAGTGAAAGTCGCTCAGTCATGTCTGACTCTTCGTGACCCCATGGACTGTAGCCAACCAGGCTTCTCTGTCCATGGGATTTTCTAGGCCAGAATACTGGAGTGGGTAGCCATTCCCTTCTTGAGAAAATCTTCCCAACCCAGGGATCAAACTCGGGTCTTCTTTACCAGCTGAGCTACCAGGGAAGCACACATACATGAGAGAGATCATCAACAAGGACCTACTGTATAGCACAGGGAACTCTACTCAATATTCTTTAAACACCTATATGGACACCTTATCTTTGACAAAGGAGGCAAGAATATACAATGGAGAAAAGACAATCTCTTTAACAAGCGGTGCTGGGAAAACTGGTCAACCACTTGTAAAAGAACGAAACTAGAACACTTTCTAACACCATACACAAAAATAAACTCAAAATGGATTAAAGATCTAAATGTAATACCAGAAACTATAAAATCCTAGAGGAAAACATATGCAAAATACTCTCTGACATAAATCATAGTAGGATTCTTTATGACCCACCTACCAGAGTAATGGAAATAAAAGCAAAAATAAACAAATGGGACCTAACGAAACTTAAAAGCTTTTGCACAACAAAGGAAACTATAAGCAAGGTGAAAAGACAGCCTTCAGAATGGGAGAAAATAATAGCAAATGAAACAACTCAGAAAGAATTAATCTCAAAAATATACAAGCAACTTCTGCAGCTCAATTCCAGAAAAATAAGCGACCCAATCAAAAAATGGGTCAAAGAACTAAATAGACATTTCTCCAAAGAAGACATACAAATGACTAACAAACACATGAAAAAATGTTCATCATCACTCATTATCACAGAAGTGCAAATCAAAACCACAATGAGGTACCATCTCACACCAGTTAGAATGGCTGCTATCCAAAAGTCTACAAGCAATAAATGCTGGAGAGGGTGTGGAGAAAAGGGAACCCTCTTACACTGTTGGTGGGAATGCAAACTAGTACAGCCACTATGGAGAACAGTGTGGAGATTCCTCAAAAAACTGGAAATAGAACTGCCATATGATCCAGCAATCCCACTGCTGGGCATACACACCGAGGAAACCAGATCTGAAACAGACATGTGTACCCCAGTGTTCATCGCAGCACTGTTTACAATAGCCAGGACATGGAAGCAACCTAGATGTCCATTGGCAGACAAATGGATAAGAAAGCTGTGGTACATATACACCATGGAATATTATGCAGCTATTAAAAAAGAATGCATTTGAATCACTTCTAATGAGGTGGATGAAACTGGAGCCTATTATACAGAGCGAAGTCAGAAAGAAAAACACCAATACAGTATATTAATGCATATATATGGAATTTAGAAAGATGGTAATGATGACCCTATATGCAAGACAGCAAAGGGACACAGATGTAAAGAACAGACTGTTGGACTCTGTGGGAGAAGGCGAGGGTGGGATGATTTGAGAGAATAGCATTGAAACATGTATATTATCATATGTGAAATAGATCACCAGTCCAGGTTTGATTCATGAGGCAGGGTGCTCAAGGCTGGTGCACTGTGATGACCCTGAGGCATGGGATGGGGACAGAGGTGGGAGGGGGGGTTAGGATGGGGAACACATGTACACCCGTGGCTGATTCATGTGACTGTATGGCAAAAACCACCACAATATTGTAAAGTTATCACCTTCCAATTAAAAATTTTTTAAAAACCTATATGGGAAAAGAATCTGAAAAAGAATGGATATACGTATATGCATAACTAAAGCACTTTGCTATATACTTGAAACTAACACAACATTGTAAATCAACTATATTCCAATATAAAATAAAAAGTAAATTAAAAAAGACTAAAGACTGAGGAATGAGGCTTCCCTGGCTCATCAGTTAAAAATCTGTCTGCAGTGAAGGAGACACAGAGACGTGCATTCAATTCCTGGGTCTGGAAGATCCCCTGGAGGAGGTCATGGCAACCCACTCCAGTGTTCTTGCCTGGAGAATCCCATGGACAGAAAAGCCCGTCAGGCTACAGTCCATAGGGTCACAAAGAGTTGGCCACAACTGAACCGACTGAGCATGCACACATGCAAAGACTGAGGAATATAATGTTCTGAATTGTAAAGAACTCTTAAAACCTTTGGGTGAATAAGGTGGCAGGGAAAGAACCTTAGTAATGACTGATATCTAGTTTCTTGGCAGTGCATCAGTGTGGGAGAATATCTGACCTGGAAAAATGAAGGGAATACAACAGTTTATTATTGCCTGATGTCATAGAAAAAATACTAAATTTTCTACAGCTTGGAAAAATTCCTTGTATATATACCATACCTTTCCACCTCAAGGTTAGATGACCAGTCAGAATGCTCCCAGAAAACCACTAATAAGTTTTTTCAATTTAAAAAAGGTCTTCTGTATAACCATCAAGATATTTGATGTAGTAGCCAAGCAGAAACATGTCTTGTATACACAATGAAGAGAATAAAGTAAAGCAGATTTCTCTGAGAAACACATAAAGGCCAATTACTTCTTCTCACTCAGTGGAACAAAATAAAAAAAAAAAAAAAAACATGAACTATAAAAATACCAAACTTCCACTTCCAAAAGTATGTAATTTTGTTCTTCTCACATGAGTGGAAATATCTAAACTTTTGAAGGGTAAACTCAGTTTTTTGGTACTAATATCAACTAATAGGCTATAATTTTTAGACATAATCTGAGTGAGAATTTATCTATATCTAATTTTAAAGCAGACATTTTCAAATTCACTTGACTACCTTTATAGGAATACTACAATATAGAAGGTAACCTTATAGGAACTTCAGTTCAGTTCAATTTAGTCGCTCAGTCATATGTAACTCTTTGCGACCCCATGGATTGCAGCACGCCAGGCCTCCCTGTCAATCACCAACTCCTGGAGCTTACTCAAACTCATGTCCATTGAATCGGTGATGCCATCCAACCATCTCATCCTCTGTCAACCCCTTCTCCTCCCACCTTCAATCTTTCCCAGCATCAGGTTCTTTTCCAGTGAGTCAGCTCTTTGCATCAGGTGGCCAAAGTATTGGAGTTTCAGCTTCAACATCAGTCCTTTCAGTGAACACCCAGGACTGATCTCCCTTAGGATGGAATGGTTGGATCTCCTTGCTGTCCAAAGGACTCTCAAGAGTCTTCTCCAGCACCACAGTTCAAAAGCATCAATTCTTCGGCACTCAGCTTTCTTTATAGTCCAACTCTCACATCCATACATGACTACTGGAAAAACCATAGCTTTGACTAGACAGACCTTTGTTGGCAAAGTAATGTCTCTGCTTTTTAATATGCTGTCAGGGTTGGTCATAACTTTTCTTCCAAGGAGTAAGTGTCTTTTAATTTCATGGCTGCAGTCATCATCTGCAGTGATTTTTGGAGTCTCCCAAAATAAAGTCTGTCACTGTTTCCATCATTTCCCCATCTATTTACCATGAAGTGATGGGACCAGATGCCATGATCTTAGTTTTCTGAATGTTGAGCTTTAAACCAACTTTTTCACTGTCCTCTTTCGCTTTCATCAGCAGGCTCTTTCTGCCATGAGGGTGGTGTCATCTGCATATCTGAGGTTATTGATATTTCTCCCAGCAATCTTGATTCCAGCTGTGCTTCATCTAGCCCAGCGTTTCTCATGATGTACTCTGCATATAAGTTAAATAAGCAGAGTGACAATATACAGCCTTGATGTACTCCTTTCCCCATTTGGAACCAGTCTGTTGTTCCATGTCCACTTCTAACTGTTCCTTCTTGACCTGCATACAGATTTCTCAAGAGGCAGATCAGGTGGTCTGGTATTCCCATCTCTTGAAGAATTTTCCACAGTTTGTTGTTCCACACAGTCAAAGGCTTTGGCATAGTCAATAAAGCAGAAATAGATATTTTTCTGGAACTCTCTTGCTTTTTTGATGATCCAACAGATGTTGGCAATTTGATCTCTGTTTCCTCTGCCTTTTCTAAATCCAGCTTGAACATCTGGAAGTTTATGGTTCACATGCTGCTGAAGCTTTGCTTGGAGAATTTTGAGCATTACTTTGCTAGTGTGTGACATGAGCACAATTTTGTGGTAGTTTGAGCATTCTTTGGCACTGCCTTTCTTTGGAATTGGAATGAAAACTGACCTTTTCCAGTCCTGTGGCCATTGCTGAGTTTTCCAAATTTGCTGGCATATCGAGTGCAGCACTTTCACAGCATCATCTTTTAGAATTTGAAATAGCTCAACTGGAATTCCATCACCTCTACTAGCTTTGCTTGTAGTGATGCTTCCAACTCTTTGTGACCCCACAGACTGTAGCCTACCACGCTCCTCTGTCCATGGGATTTTTCAGGCAAGAGTACTGGAGTGGGTTGCCATTTCCTTCTCCAGAGGATCTTCCCGACCCAGCGATCGAACCAGGGTGTCCCACATTGTAGACAGACGCTTTACCGTCTGAGCCACCAGGGAATGCCCTATAGAGTTTATAAATTACCAAATCTGAAACTAGAGGCCAACCTCAGGAATAGATATACTGCTTGTATGTTTAGTTATTTCTTATGCAGTGCACTTCTCAAAGGCAACAGATCATTTACATTGTAACCCCATTTGCCCTAGTGTATTGCCTTGCACATAGCAGGCATTCAGTAAGTATGTTTTGAATTGAATTTAACTCTTTCCTCAAACTTCAGGCTCCTGCCCAAAAGTAAAAAGTAATAGACTTTGTGGATGCCTCTCATAAATTCCTTGATTAATATTCCCATCTCTAAACTCCTGAAATTGCTATTGCTAACAGCTTACACTTGTGACCTTATACCTCATTGGATGGGGATTTGGGAAGAGGATAGTAGAAGATTAAATAAATGAAGTGAAGGAAAGCTACTTCTCCAGAGCACTGCCTCAGCAGGAGATGCCTTGGAAATTAAATCATAATCACCCCAATATATCCACCCCAGAGGATGGCCAGTGATTGGTCAATATGGGGTTCACAGCCTGGTCCTCTTGCCTCAAGGCAGGACAGCTCTAGGCTGAACCTAGATTCAGAGCACTCTGTGAATCAGACTAAGGCGAGACTTTACCAAGACTTCACCATTGCTCAATTTCTCGTTCTTTATCCTGCTTCCTTTACTTTGTCCTGAAAAGCACTTCCTCATCAACCCACACACAGCTAAGCCTCTGTCTCGGCCTCTTCTTTTAACGAGTGTGATCTAACACACAGTACTTCTTGTCTCTCGTCCTCTGTCTCTCTCTCTCATAAGCATGCGCCATTCCACTAACACAACCATGCCTTCCATAAATCCACTTTAGGTTTACTTCTGCTTAACCTCCTTCAGTAAATACTGACTGCTGCCTGGACTTCACCAAACAAAAAAAAGCAGAGGTGCCTGAAAAGGCCAAGGGTCCCATACAGGCCTGAGATCTCTGTTGGTCAAGAGAAAATCTTGACATTTTATTTGCTCCTGCAGTATCAAGACTATTGGAAAATGTAGTTGGCAATTCTGAATATAACCAAATGCAAAATTCAACTAAAGGTCTAGATTTTAAGAGTATATTATACTTCTAGTGTTACTGAAATGCAAGTTCCTATGCCCAACACACAGTGAGGCCATGCAACACTAACATGTCAGAGTAGGAACAGAGACTTGTTGTTGGGCCACGCAACAAGCCAGGAGGCTCATGCCTTAAAAACCCCAAACTTCCGGAAAGCTTTTGGCAAAGCCCTTTTCTAGGAAAGGCGAGGGAGGGGGCGTAATTAGTTGTTGCAAGCTTTTTGATGTCAGATCCTTTGTTCCAGAGGTCAGGTCATGGTCATCTCTACCAAAGCAGTGTTACTCTCACAAGTGTCTCTCTGTTTTTGGGATATGTTGATACAACGGGGGAAGGAGAGAGTGGAAAAAACTGACAGTAGCACTGAAACATATACATTACCATATGTGAAACAGAGCAAGCTGGAAATGACTGAGCAACTGAACAACAAACAAAACAGCCAGCTAGTGGGGAGCGGCTGTGTAGCACGGGAGCTCACTTAGAGGGGTGGGATGGGGACGGGGAGGGGGCTCGAGGGGCTTATATACTTACGGCTGAGTCACACTGTTGGACGGCAGAAAACAACACAGCAGTGTAAGGCAATTATTCCTCCAATAAAAAATAAGTTAAAAAACGAGAGACATCCTCTGTCCTGACAAGAAAGGGTGAGGTCCCGGCCCTGGCTAAAAGACAGGTCTCAGCTGGCGGCTCCCTCAGGGCCAGTCCCCAGACCCTGCCCAGCTGTCATCCCCGAGGGAGCCGGGCTCCCAGGACCCAGCGGCCCTCAGGCTCCTCAGGCCGCCGGGGTGGTGGGGACCATGTTCGCAAGCTGCGTCCCGTGCAGAGGGCCCTGCCATCAGGCTGCAGAGGCAGGCACGAGAGGGAGGTTCGGGGCCGCCTCACTGGCCTGAGTCCAGTCGGTGGGATGCCTTAGCGAGGGCTCTGGAGCCCTGCAGGACACCGCCCCCAGCCTGCTCCCTGCCCCCTGGCTCACCTGCTGGCCAGAGGCCGGGGAACTGGAGAGCCCCTGGGAGAAGGCCAGGATCCCTCTCTCAGCTCACTCCCTCTCTGCCTGAGGACCACCACTCCGCCCACCCCCCGGCCGAATGGACCCACTAAGGTCCCTCCCTGTCAGCTGGTTGCTTGGCAACGGGCCCGTTTCGGTGCCGACCAGAGGCTGAGCAGGACCGCCGCCTGCAGTAGCTGTGGCAGCCACGCGCTGAGAGCGGCGCCCGCTGCGCTGCATCGCACCGGGCTTCCCTGGTGGCTCAGGTGGTAAAGAGTCTGCCTACAGTGCGGGAGGCCTGGGTTTGATGCCTGGATTGGGAAGATCCCCTGGAGCAGGGCATGGCAACCCACCCCAGTATCCAAAGGCATAGGTGACCCACCCCAGGATTCCTGGGCTTCCCTAGTGGCTCAGACGGTAAAGCATCGGCCTGCGATGCGGGAGACCCCCTGAAGGAGGGCATGGCAGCCCACTCCAGTATTCCTGACTGGAGAGTCCCCCTGCACAGAGGAGCCTAGTGGGCTACCGTCCATGGGGTCGCAAAGAGTTGGACGCAACTGAACAGCTAAGCAGAGCTCAGCACAGCACACTGCCTGGTAGGAAAAGTCACATTAAAATGATTTATTACTAGTTGTGACTTAAATTGTACAGTGACTGGAAAGACCACTAACATAAGAATCTGCTGACCTGATCACCAATAAATATTTGGTTGGATTATTGTGTGAAAGTTTATAGTAAACTTCTATGTCAATACTATACCTACATATACAATTTGATATTTGAATTAATATAATCTAGAGCTTTTTTATGAACATCTAATAAACAGAAGAGCTGAGGTATAGTTTTTATCAACAATAAAGATGAAAAAATATATGACTACCTTCAAGAGCCAACTCAATCATCAGCTTACACTTCCAGCTGTCAGTACTGATAATCAGATAACCTTAAGCTGTATCTCTATAGTTCTCTTGTTCTTCATGGTCTCACAGTAAATACAGAAGCTCCAAACATCACATTTCCACCTCATTCAAAGACAAGAAGCATGGGGAGGGGTAGCTTTCTCTCACTGGAGAAGGATTCTTTTCCAGGAGCCCCATCACACATCCTCTGGCCAAAACTAGGTCTCATGACCTTCTTAAACCAAAGGATAGGCCTATTTTGCCTCAAACTCATTTTCTCTACCTCAAATCTGAACCAAATTGGAGGACATGATGGGAAAAATATTTGGGGCCAGGCAACAGTTCTGCTACAGTCAACATAAAAAGTCAGGGAATCTCCTTTAGCAAACCCATTTCTGAGTCTCCTCAAAGTTACAGAGTCATTTAACCAAACTCAAGGCTTTTTGATCTCAGACGAAATGTATCTGCATATTTCTACACTGCTAGTTGTAAGAGAGGGAGATTCATTATAATTCAAAGGTGTAGACAGTGACATCCTACAGCTTTTCTCAAACAAGGAAAGAGGCCTAAAAACAGAATTGCTTTCCTCTGTTCACTTTATAATAGTATATATTGTCTACATATAACAGCCACTCAGTTCATGCTGTCCACTAGAAGGGGGCATGGGTATACAATTGGAAGCAGAGAGCCAGACGGATGTGAGTTCAATATAACCTCCTTCACTTACAGCAATGGACCTTGGGTTAGACATTTTACCTCTGTGTGCCTCAGTTTCACTATCTGCAAAAGGGCCCCATCAATCCTTACCTTGCTCTTTTGAAGATGAAGATTACTTTAAAAAAAAAAAAAAAAAACCAGCACAATTTCTGGGCCACACTAAGTAGTCAATGTGTGAAAACTGTTATTGTTAGTTCAAGAGTCTAAAAACTGAAATGATGGAAGTCATCTAGCCAATTCCCATTCTCCTCCTCAACGAGAGCAAAAAAGTAAAAACAATAAGGATGAGCTTCATCCCTTTCCAAAATAAAGGTTTCTGAGAAGTTACAATCTACTTAAAATTTACAGGTACGAATGTTCCCTTCAGAGAGATTTCCTAAAGCATACCTCCTAAAAGATTTCTGATTCACTGGATTCTGTTTCTATTATTCCCATGAATTGTAGCATGGAAATCCAAAAGGGGCCAATCTTATTTCAGTCCATTTTTCATTTTTCACTAATAGCTTTTGCATATCTTGGTCTGAGCAGTAGGTTTTATGTATCTGTTGTTTCAAATGTAAAATAACTGCATGATTAAAACAAACATAATTTTGATACTATAAGTCTCCTAGTTACGCATACTGAGAAGGAAACTCAATATTTGAAATGCCTTCCTACATTTCAGAAACACTGTCATCTGTGGTACAAGATATATTTTTATTAGTAAAATTTTTCTAAATGCTTTTTTCTCTGCAAAGGTACACCAACCACACATTACAGTGAATGGCTTTTCTAACTGTACTAATAATTTTATAATATAGTCTTAAACTTCTCTTGGCTGTTCTGGTTATTATACCAAGTAAACTATGTCATGAATTAACAATACTTGAGATCTTTAAGTATTTAATTAGAGAATTATATGAGACAATCCTCACCTCCTAACTCATAACTATCCTGTCTTTTATTTGTATGGGTCCATTGGCAGAAGGAATCACAATGCACCTAGCATTAAATACCTGCTTTTGAGAACCTATATTTTTGGTTTACAGAAATAAAATACCATGATATAAAGACAACAAGTTTCCAGAGACATTATTAAAAAAAAATCAAGTAAAGAAATTTGAATCTCTCTCATAAAAAAAAATGAATGAAAATGGATGAACTACTTAACCACATGGAACAATACAGATGAATACACTGCATGCTTTTATACCTAATAAAATATATAGTAAAAATATATGTCAGTTTCTGCTGCATAGAAAACAACTACAAAATCTCAGCAATAAACAAAAATGGCACTTATTGTTTGCTCACTTGTCTGCAGGGTCATCTGGGCTTCAGCTAAAGGCCCAGCATGGCCAGGCTTGATACAAAGCTGTATGATTTCACATCCATTCTAGATTCCAAGTCTGTGCTTTTCCTTGTCCTGGGCTGGGCAGATTACCCAGGGCATGCTCTCACGGACATGGCAAAAGAGCATAAAAACAAGTCTAATATATATAATATGAAACCATTCATGTAAAATTTTTTAATAAACACAAAGCAAAACCATGCATTTTATAATAAAGAATAAAAATATGAATGAAAATGGAATAATTTTAAAATAGTGAAATGAAAGAAGAGATAAGCCTAGAGTTTTAGCTATGACAGTAAAACCTAATTAAAAAGAAAAACAGAGTCTACAAAAAAATATGCAAAATATGAACATCTCTTAAATCTCAGTGTGTGGTTAGTAAGTATATGACTACTACAATTACTTGTATATTCATAATTAGAAATTATGAATAATTGTATTTTTTTGAAAAGCAGCATAAAAATTAACCAATTGCCCATAATATTTCTGGAAAATATTGTTTCATGGGAATCATCGATTTACTGAATTGAAACAGTATTTAAGACAGCCTAAACAGTCTACAAATACCCTCAGTAACTTATCCATACATTAATAACTCTCACTATCTAAGACTTCCTCTCCTTTCACAACAATCAGGGGCTCAAAACACTTCCATAATTTGTGAGAAATCTTGATGTTTGATGGCAACTTTGTGCAGATGACCACACAGGCTGAACAATCTTGTATTTTATGGGTTTTGTCATATTTGTAACTCCCCAGGGATATTTTCAATACATGGAGATTGGAAGTAGCTAATAGAATGACAGCCAAATCTTATCATCTTCTTTGTTTTAAGGACAGCGCTTAGCAGGTTGCAAATGGAGACTGAATTAAAATCTGGATGTGCCTACAAAAAGAGAACATTCTAACCTGAAAATGGGGGTGTTCCACCAAATTTCAGCTGAGGAAAGAGAGTTACAAACATGAACACTGAGTATATATGTCAGGCATTTGTTTTACATGTATTTTCCTACATAATCTCTGTGGGCAGAGTATCTCTTCCCAGTCTTGGTTGAAATTACCCCTGCTGTAGTCTCAGTAAAGTGTCATGAAAACAATGTTAAAGATTGAAAAGACTGATTTGTACTAATATGTAACCAGCACTGGAAACAAGTGTAAAAGCAAAGTTATTATACCATGACTCAAAGTGAAGACTAGCTATAATTTCCTTCAAAAGACCTAAATAAAATACTAATGGTACTACAGTGTATAGATACATGGAGATATTCTACAGAAATTCTATTTAATAAATTAATTAAGCATATTACATTTATTTAGAAAATGATTACAATTGTTCATGGATAGAATTAGCGAGTATGGAATTACTGAATCTTAGAAAAAATACAGCCAACCAGACAATTCATGTGTTCCTTGCCCTAGAGAAGCCAAATAAAGACATCAAGAGAAACAATGGCCCCACAACAGCAGAACCTCTCTAAATAACAACATTTTATACAAGAAGAATGGGCAAAAGTACATTATTGGGCAAGGAAGTTCTATTTCCCCTGCAGGAATACATCGAAGTCCCTAGACTAATGTATTCACCCAATTTCTCACTTTAAGCCACAGAAGATATCAGCAAGTCTTCTTATCCCACAGAAGAAATTAATATTTTCCCTTTTATGTAGGCCTATGAAAGTGAAAGTGTTAGTTGCTCAATCCTGGCAGACTCTTTGCGACGCCATGGACTGCAGCCTGCCAGGCTCTTCTGCCCATGGGGTCTCCAGGCAAGAATACTGAAGTGGGTTGCCATGCCCTCCTCCAGGGAATCTTCCCAACCCAGGGATCAAACCTGGGTCTGCCACATTGCAGGCAGATTCTTTACCATCTGAGCCACCAGGGAAGCCCCAGTGTAGGCCTATACCAGCTACCTAAATGATACAACAAACCAGAGGAGTCATCTATCCATAATAGGATGGATTTGAAAAGCCTTCTAAGGCAAATAAGCCCCTTCTGCTAAGAAAACAAAGCTAAAGTCTTTGGCAATAAATATATGACTGAGTGGGCTTCCCTATTCAGGTCACCTACTCCAGTATTCTTGCCTTAAGAGTTCCATTAACAGAGGAGCCTAGCAGGCTACAGTCAATGGGTCGCAAAGAGTCAGACACAGCTGAGTGACTACCACTTTCCTTTTCTATACGACTGAGTACTCCATGGGCATTCAATAAGTATTTACTGAGCACCTACTATGTGCCAGACCTAACACTAGACCTTGCGGATACAGCTGATGGTAGGCAGCCTCTCAGCTCACCCAGAATCCCTACCCCCTGTTATCCATCCTGTGTAACCCACTTCCCTTGAGTCACTAGATGTAGTGACTTCCTTCTAATGACTAAAAATGGTAAAAGAGATTGGATGTCACTTCCAAAATTAAATTATGAAAATACTGTAGCTTCTGTTTTGGGTTCATTCATATTCTCCTCTCTCTCTCTCTCCCACCAGTCATCCCAGGGAAAGTCAGCTTGCCACGCAAGGGAGGTGGCCCTGGTCTACATGAATTAGCTGAGAAGTAGATCATCTAGGCCTACACATAGGAGTGAGCTCAAGAGCAAACCCTTCAGCCCAACCTCAAGAGAGATCTTGAGCAAGAAGCCCTCATCTCTACCACACCCAGATAAATCCTGACCCACAGAAATTATAACATAATAAATGTTTGCTGTTTTAAGCTGCTGGATGTGGGGGTAATTTGTTAAGCAACAATAGAAAACCATTATTAATACATGATGGTTTATAACACAAATGAAGACTTTGTCTAAGTGCAGCTTACAAATGAGTGGGCAGACACAGAAAATAAACAGATATATATATATATAATATAATTTTCTATAATTTTAAATGCTATGGGGAAAGTAAAACAAAGTAATGGGATATGGGGTGATTGCAGAGGTGGGTGGAGAAAGAAGACTCCTCTGCAGAGACCAGAATGAAGTGGGCCTGAGCAATGGATATGTGCTACTGTAAGAATTTAAATGAAAAAGTAGATATGAGAATTGAGCCATCTTCTGTTAAGCCAAACATTAAAGAAATTTGCAAAAATGTAAAGCAATGCCACTCTTTCCAATAATTTTTTGTTTTGAAAAAGCTATTTTCATTAAAAGTGTGATATGTACTATTAGTTTTTAAATAAACATTTTTCCATTTTTAATTTTGTTTTTATTTCTAATATAACAAATCTAAATAGCTATAACTCACATAAACAAAGACATTTGAGGATCCACAGTAATATTTAAGAGTGCAAAGGGATCCCAAGACCAAAATAAATGAGAATGCCGGTTTAGGTCATGGTATGAAGTATATATCTTATTCCAAGTTGAACAGGACTAAAATCCATTGAAGGATTTTTCAGCAAATGATATGACCTGAAGTAACTTTTTTTTAAGATTATTTGGGGTTCCATAGGAGAATGGACTATGTGGGAGAGAAACATGGAAATCTGTCAGAACTTGGCAAATAATTACCCATGATGTTTTCAGGTGGACCTGAGAATAGCTCATAAAGTGAGGCTTACATTTTTTACATTAGAAAAAGATCCCACATGAAAATAACATATCTCTATTTGCAATCAAAGATTTCCTAGTGTCATATTAATCTAATAAAAGATTCACTAGTATCATTATTAATAAAGGAGTAAATGAATCCTGATGAGTTAGATTACAACATGAAATTTCCTTTTCACTTGTTCCCCAGACCCCAGTGATTTGTTCCAAGCCTTTATGTTATGCACTGTGGACTTTACCCAGGCACACCATATAACTTCTAAGCAAAACAGCAAATTTATACTTTGGTGACATTTCCTGCAAGATGAAACAATCAGAAAACAGGGCTACCTGCTGGCTGCATTCAGCTCTGCTTTTGCCAGTATGAAATTCATGCTTCTATAAACTGGCAGTAATAGAATTTCACCTGTCTTATAAATAGCACTTTTAGAGATGGATTAAATGTTATCTCTAACAGCAGTATGCCACAGAAATAGAAAACAGAGGGACCAAACCAAAACCCTTTAATTTTTGCATTGTTGGATGAAATGTGGTGGGGGTTTTTCAGCCAAATATTAACCTATAGAAACAACAGGATCTAATCTGAAGTTCTAAAATGTAAAAATTTCAATGAAGCTGAATTAGTATAGGTCTTTAAGGTATCTTTCCTGAATTTTTCTGCCAACACTAAGGAACATCTGGTGTTATTGATGACTAGTAATTCCTAGCTTGATTCTTCTGCCACAAGTAATGTTTTAGGAAATATACTTAAAATGCTAGAAAAAACAAAAACCATACATTTTTCTGAATTAAGTGAGTTTCTGATCGTGCTTTGTGAATTAGTCAAGCGTCAAGCTAAGTGCCGACCTAGTGTCATGTAAATACAATACTACACATTTCTCATTACCTTCACCAATTTCCCTTCCTTACAGGGAAATGAAAAAAAGGGAGAAAAAAGAAAAGAAAACCCTTTAATGAGTTTTTTCCTGAGGATCAGAGACAAAATTGGATGGCATGAAAGAATAAAATGTAACAGCACAAAGAGAAGTGAAAATCTGCTGAGGATCTGGTGCAGTATGCCTGATTTGGGCTACAGAGTACACTTCAAGCATAAATTGCTCATCCTGACTTTCAACAGAAAATCAACCAAAAGAAAGATCAGATTTTTTCTCTTTGAGCCAACTTCAGGAAAACAGTTTTAATATAGCTATTGACTGGTGGAAGAAAAGAAATTATTTGATATATGATTATAAAATCAAGTGTGGAATAAACCTTAAAAATTGCTATTAAAAAAGCACAGCTTCTATGAAATTAAAGTGTAATTATGTTTTATGCATTCTTTGTAACCCAGTGGAATATACTAGAGCAAGTTTTAAACAGTATGTTGGAAATAGCACTTCATTTGCAGAAATTCATTTATGCAAATTTTCAAAGGTATATTTAAAGGAAAGCACACCACGCTTATTAAATTATTTGCCTGAAACCTAGAACAAGGAAACCCTGAAAGTTGGTTTAATTTCCTTCTGTTTCTCTCCATCCAATATCCTTTTCCTTCACTCTTATTTGCAAGGTCTCAAGACCTGACTGTCCCTGCTCTGTAGGGTGGTAACTGCCATATGAAGCAGGAAGATGTAAACAGAAGAGGCATTAAGTGTACCAGCTTTACATGTGGCAGCTGCCAGCAACAGGTAATTTTAAAAGTTGCAAACGCCTTCCCTACCCTCCTGACCAATTTTTGCCCACTGACTTCTAACTTAGAGCCAGAAATTTCCATAGGTTCTACTCTTTGACCCACAGAAGTAGTGACTCTTGCCTAAATATTATGCCTATAATATTATGCCAATATTATGTAAGAGAAATAGACTACCAAGATTTAAGTGGAAGGGAAAAGAACTGTGAGCTTGGCACATCAGTGTGAGACTGCGAAATCTAAATTTATTAGTCAAAATTTCATCTAGAGTAAATTTGTCTAAGTGAAATCAGGCAGGTATGGGATCACTAGACTAGAACCTTGGTAGATAAGTAACATAGTGAGTACAGGTACTTATTTACTGGGGAAAAATGACTCTTCCCATTGGACCAAAAATCCAAAGTCTTGAAGCAAAGCTGACTCAGGAACTACAGAGAAAGCCGGACTCCAAAGAAGCAAATCAGGGATAAGTCAGAGGATTTTTGCTCTGTGGGTGTATTAAAAGCATCATGCAACTTTCTGGCTGATAAAAAAGATGATCAGCTTTGTACAAAAACATGGCATGGAAAGGAAGTGGACTTTGGAGGTTGGCACTAAGGGTCAGTGACTAAGAAAGAATACTGGATTGGTCATTTAAAATCAAAGAATGATCCACAGTAAACTGATGGAAGACTGTGAAGAAGCAACATCACTAGCAAAATACATTAAAGAGAGTAGGACAGAGAGCATAGCTATGAAGATTAGGAGCAGGCACTGAACTAGAAAAGAGGCAAGAGAAGGGATTTAGGGATGAAAAGAGGAACCAGAGGGTGTAGATAACTAAAGAAAGGAAAGAATTTCAAGAAAAAAAAATCTATGAACAACAGTGACAGAGAACGAGAACAAACTTATGGTTATCAGGAAGGGTGGGAGGAAGGGAAAGTCAGGGAGTTTGTGATCGACACTTAGACACTGCTACATTTAAAATGGATAACCCACCTGCAGTGCAGGAGAAGTGGTGTCCATCCCTGGGTCGGCAAGATCCCCTGGAGAAGGAAAAGGCAACCTACTCCAGTGTTCCTGCCTAGGCAACCCCATGGCCAGAGGAGCCTGTGGGGCTACAGTCCATGGGGTCTCAAAGAGTTGATCAAGACTGAGCGACTGAACTGAACTCAACTGAGCAACTAACACTTTCACCTTGGGTCTCTACCTTTTCTCAAGGTCAGTTCAGTCACTCAGCCATGTCTGACTCTTTGAGACACCATGGACTGCAGCACGCCAAGCTTCCATGTCCATCACCAACTCCCAGAGCTTGCTCAAACAAATATCCAGTGAGACAGTGATGCCATCGAACTATCTCATTCTCTGTTGCCCCCTTCACCTCCTGCCTTCTGTCTTTCCCAGCATCAGGGTCTTTCCAATGAGTCAGTCCTTTGCATCAGGTGGCCAAAGTATTGGAGTTTCAGCTTCAGCATCAGTCCTTCCAATGAATATTTATGACTGATTTCCTTTAAGATTGACTGGCTTGATCTTCTTGCTGTCCAAGGGACTCTCAAGAGTCTTCTCCAACACCACAGTTCAAAAGCATCAATTCTTCAGTACTCAGCTTTCTTTATAGTCCAACTCTTACATTCATACATGACTACTGGAAAAACCATAGCTTTGACAAGATGGACCTTTGTGGGCAAAGTAATGTCTCTGCTCTTTAATATGCTGTCTAGGTTGGTCATAGCTTTTCTCCCAAAAAGCAAGCATCTTTTAATTTCATGGCTGCAGTCACCATCTGCAGTGATTTTGGAGCCCAAAAGAATAAAGTCTGTCAACTGTATCCATTGTTTCCCCATCCATTGGCCAGGAAGTGATGGAACCAGATGCCATGATCTTAGTTTATTGGATGTTGAGTTTTAAGCCAACTTTTTCACTCTCTTTTTAAACTTTCATCAAGAGGCTCCTTCATTCCTCTTCACTTTCTGCCATAAGGGTGGTGTCATCTGCATATCTGAGGTTACTGATATTTCTCCCAGCACTCCTGATCCCAGCTTGTGCTCCCTCCAGCCCAGCATTTTGCATGATGTACTCTGTATATAAGTTAAATAAGTAGGGTGACAACATACAGCCATGACGTAGGCCTTTCCCAGTTTTGAACAAGGCTGTTGTCCCATGTCCAGTCCTAACTGTTGCTTCTTGACCTGCACACAGACTTCTCAGAAGGCAGGTAAGGTGGTCTGGTACTCCCATCTCTTGAAGAATTTCTCACAGTTTCTTGTGATCCACACAGTCAAAGGCTCTGGTGTAACCAATAAAGCAGAAGGAGAAGTATTTCTGGAACTCTCTTGCTTTATCTATGATGCAAGAGATCTTGGCAATTTGATCTCTGGTCCCTCTGCCTTTTCTAAATCCAGCTTGAACATCTGGAAGTTCATGGTTTACATACCGTTGAAGCCGGGCTTGAAGAATTTTGGGCATTACTTTGCTGGCATGTGAGATGAGTGCAACTGTGTGATAACTTGAACATTGTTTGGCATTGCCTTTCTTTGGGATTGGAATGAAAACTGACCTTTTCCAGTCCTGTGCCCACTGCTGAGTTTTCCAAATTTTCTGGCACACTGAGTGCAGCACTTTCACAGCATCATCTTTCAGGATTTGAAATAGCTCAACTGGAATTCCATCACCTCCACTAGCTTTGTTTATAGTGATGCTTCCCAAGGCCCACTTGACTTCGCATTCCAGAATGTCTGGCTCTAGGTGAGTGATCACACCATCGTGGTTATCTGGGCCATGAAGATCTTTTCTGTACAGTTCTTCTGTGTATTCTTGCCACCTCTTCTTAATATCTTCTGCTTCTGCTAGGTCCATACTATTTCTGTCCTTTATTGTGCCCAGCTTTGCATGAAATGTTCCCTTGGTATGTAATTTTCTTGAAGAGATCTCTAGTCTTTCCCATTTTGTTGTTTTCCTCTATTTCTTTGCCTTGATCACTGAGGAAGGCTTTCTTATCTCTCCTTGCTATTCTTTGGACCTCTGCATTCAGATGGGTATATCTTTCCTTTTCTCCTTTGCCATTAGCTTCTATTCTTTTCTTGGATATTTGTAAGGCCTCCTCAGACAACCATGTTGCCTTTTTGCATTTCCTTTTCTTGAGGATGGGCTTGATCACCGCCTCCTCTACAATGTCCCAAACCTCGGTCCATAGTACTTCCGGCACCCTATCTATCAGATCTAACCCCTTGAATCTATTTCTCACTTTCACTGTATAATCATAAGGGATTTGACTTAGGTCACATCTGAATGGTCTAGTGGTTTTCTCTACTTTCTTCAATTTAAGTCTGAATTTGGCAATAAGGAGTTCATGATCTGAGCCAAAGTCAGCTCCCGGTCTTGTTTTTGCTGACTGTATAGCGCTTCTTCATCTTTGGCCGCAAAGAATACAATCAATCTGATCTCGGTATTGACCATCTGGTGATGTCCATGTGTAGAGTCTTCTCTTGTGTTGCTGGAAGAGGGTGTTTGCTATGACCAGTGCGTTCTCTTGGAAAACACTCTATTAGCCTTTGCCTTGCTTTATTCTGTACTCCAAGGCCAAATTTGCCTGTTACTCCAGGTGTTTCTTGACTCCCTACTTTTGTTTTCCAGTCCCTATAATGAAAAACCATCTCTTTTAGGTCTCATCTACCTTGAGAAAAACCTACAAGACCTTACTTTTGAACTCTGTGGGAGAAGGTGAGGGTGGGATGTTTCAAAAGAAGAGCATGTATATTATCTATGGTGAAACAGATCACCAGCCCAGGTGGGATGCATGAGACAAGTGCTCGGGCCTGGTGTACTGGGAAGACCCAGAGGAATTGGGTGGAGAGGGAGGTGGGAGGGGGGATCGGGATGGGGAATGCGTGTAACTCTATGGCTGATTCATATCAATGTATGACAAAACCCACTGAAATATTGTGAAGTAATTAGCCTCCAATTAATAAAAAATTAAAAAAAAAAACCTACAAGACCTTCTAGAACTAAGACCTACAAAACCTTGTAGAACTAACATCCAAAAAACATGTGCTTTTCATCATAGGGGACTGGAATACAAAAGTAGGGAGTCAAGAGATACCTGGAATTCCTCAGTGATCAATGCAAAGAAATAGAGGAAAACAACAGAATGGGAAAGACTAGAGATCTCTTCAAGAAAATTACATACCAAGGGAACATTTCATGCAAAGCTGGGCACAATAAAGGACAGAAATAGTATGGACCTAACAGAAGCAGAAGATATTAAGAAGAGGTGGCAAGAATACACAGAAGAACTGTACAGAAAAGATCTTCATGGCCCAGATAACCACGATGGTGTGATCACTCACCTAGAGCCAGACATTCTGGAATGCGAAGTCAAGTGGGCCTTGGGAAGCATCACTATGAACTAAGCTAGTGGAGGTGATGGAATTCCAGTTGAGCTATTTCAAATCCTGAAAGATGATGCTGTGAAAGTGCTGCACTCAGTGTGCCAGCAAATTTGGAAACCTCAGCGGTGGCCACAGGACTGGAAAAGGTCAGTTTTCATTCCAATCCCTAAGAAAGGCAATGCCAAACAATGTTCAGACTACTGCACAATTACACTCATCTCACACGCTAGCAAAGTAATACTCAAAATTCTCCAAGCCAGGCTTCAACAATACATGAACCATGAACTTCCAGATGTTCAAGCTGGATTTAGAAAAGGCAGAGGAACCAGAGATCAAATTGCCAACATCCGTTGGATCACCAAAAAAGCAAGAGAGTTCCAGAAAAATATTTATTTCTGCTTTATTGACAATGACAAAGCCTTTGATTGTGTGGACCACAACAAACTCTAGAAAACTTTTAAAGAGATGGGAATACCAGACCACTTGACCTGACTCCTGAGAAACCTGTATGCAGGTCAGGAAGCAACAGTTAGAGCTGGAACAACAGACTGGTTCCAAACAGCGAAAGGCATACGTCAAGGCTGTATATTGTCACCCTGCTTATTTAACTTATATGCAGGGTACATCATGAGAAACGCTGGGCGGACAGAGCACAAGCTGGAATCAAGATTGCCGGGAGAAATATCAATAACCTCAGGTATGTAGATGACACCACCCTTTTGGCAGAAAGCAAAGAACTAAAGAGCCTCTTGATTAAAGTGAAAGAGGGGAGTGAAAAAGTTGGCTTAAAGCTCAACATTCAAAAAATGAAGATCATGGTATCTGGTCCCATCACTTCATGGGAAATAGATGGGGAAACAGTGGCAGACTTTATTTTTTTGGGGTCCAAAATCACTGCAGATGGTGACTACAGCCATGAAATTAAAAGACACTTACTCCTTGGAAGAAAAGTTATGACCAACCTAGACAGCATATTAAAAAGCAGAGCCATTACTTTGCCAACAAAGTTTAGTCTTGTCAAAGCTATGATTTTTCCAGTAGTCATGTATGGATGTGAGAGTTGGACTATAAAGAAAGCTGAGTGTCAAAGTACTGATGCTTTTGAACTGTAGTGTTGGAAAAGATTCTTCAGAGTCCCTTGGACTGCAAGGAGATCAAACCATTCCATCCTAAAGGAAGCCAGTCCTGAATATTCATTGAAAGGACTGATGCTGAAGCTGAAATGCCAATGCTTTGGCCACCTGATGCAAAGATCTGACTCACTGTAAAAGGCCCTGATGCTGGGAAAGACTGAAGGCAGGAGGAGAAGGGGACGACAGAGAATGAGATGGTTGGATGGCATCACAACACAATGGACATGAGTTTGAGTAGACTCCGAGAGTTGGCGATGGACAGGGAGGCCTGGTGTGCTGCAGTCAATGGGGTCACAAAGAATCAGACACGACTGAGCGACTGCACTTAACTGAAAGGAGATGGTAGATCTTATCTCCTTTTGGTTCTGGAGACAGTAAAAAGTGAGCATAAATATGCAAGAAGTGTTCTGACCACAGATCCCTCCAGAAAAGGAACCAGGGGAAAATTAACTCCCTCTCTAAAGTAACAGATATTGGCTTCTCCTTTAGATACTTTTGTTAAGGAACAGAGGTTCCTCCAAATATATCCCACTCCATTCCATCCTTTCCCCATCCACCCTGAGGACACTACCTCCTTTCTAGCAGTTTCCCACCCACAGGGTCTCAGTTTACTCCTTTTCTGCACCAGGCCTTGTGGTAAGATCCACTTCTCATGCTTTTTTTTCTCAATGTTTTTTTTTGGCTGTGCTAGGTCTTTGCTCTAGCTGTGGTGAGTGGGAGTTAGTCTTCATGGTGGGGCAAAGACTTCTCATTATGGTGGCTTCTCTTGTTGCGGGGCACAGTTGCTGTGGTTCCTATGCAACAGAGCAGAGGTTCAGTAGCTGGGGCACTCAGGCTTGAATGCTCCACGGCATGTGGTATCTTCCTGGGCCAGCGATTGAACCTGTGTCTCCTGCACTGGCAGGCAGATTCTTTACCACTGAGCCACCAGGGAAGTCCCCACCCTATTTTCAGCTAAATCATCTACTTGCCTCTAGATCAAGGTTTCTTAACCTCTGTTCTACTGTCATGTTGAACCCAATAATTTCTGGAAGGGGTATGGCTTGGGGGATCCTGTGCATTATAGAATATTTAGTTGCATCCCTGGCCTGTTCCTAATAGAAGGCAGTACCATGCTCTCCTACAGTCCTAACAATCAAAAATGTCTCCAGATAATGCTAAATGTTCTTCTTGGGGCAAAACACCTCACCCCCACACTGAGAATCACTGCCATAGACACCTCTGTCCCCAGATTCTCCCTGAAGATCAATGCAGACAACTTCTCCCATCCCAGTTCTCCCATACTGCCTGTCTCTGAAATAAGCAAACGACATTTTCTTCTTTGCAACCATTTTTCTCTACAGGCGAAAACTAATGAGGCTTAACAAATATAATCATGAAAAAATTCCAGTTTCAAGAATGCTAACAAAGGGGCCATGCTCCCATATTCCACAGAAGCATGATGGCAACAAGGGCTGCAGTTTACACGCCCTCTTCCCGGGCCTCCTCCTTGGCTAAGCATGGGATACAGCTGCATCCCAACCAATCATGGTGAGACTGGATGCTGGACCCACAACCAATCATGGTGAGACTGGATGCTGGACCCACCTCCAGGTTCACAGTCCTAATGGACACAGACCTAATGGACCACTTTCACTTGCACTTTCTAGAATTCTGAAGTGTCTTTTCATTGTATGTTCCGGGAATGTATACATAATACTAGCAACCTATGCCAAAATTAATGAAGTACTACAAATGCATCATTTGTTTAGAAGAAATAATCCAAATTGGTAGGAAAATGGTTGACTGTAGATATTTTACCTTAAAAAAATGAAAGTCTTTTTGAAAGACAAGAATCTTAATATGCCTCTCTGAGGACCTTGGCTCTTTCATACAGGGAAAAACACCCCACAGATTCATACAATATGACATAAACTTATACAAAAATCAAGAAATTATGTGTTAAGAAATTTTAAGAAAACTTCCAAGTGCCATCCACTCACTTATATACTGTAGGAAATAGATTTTAAAATATGAATTTTCTCTACCATCTTGAGAAAAATTGATTCCACTTCTAGAAAGACTCATTATTAACACTGTTTTCTTATAGTAAGTATAGGTTTTAATTTTTCTTTCAAAAATCAATAGATGCATTCTCATTCATAAAAAATAAATGTCATCACCTTGAAATATTTTTATAAAGCTTTTTGTCCATCTGATACAACTTTTTTTCTTTAAACTCTTTGAACAAGCAATGTTAAAGCTTCAAGATGTTTTTTGCCCAATTCCAATTAAAGATTCATTAGGTCATCATGCCAGTAAATTTGAGCTGCAGTACCAAAGAAGCCTGAAGATGATGGACAATTCACTAATCCACTGAAGGGGAGGAGAGATGGAGGGAAAGAGGAAAGGGGGAAGAGGAGGCAAAAGAGGAGAGGGCAAGACAGAACACAAGAGGAAAGAGGAGAGAGGAATGGACCTGTAAGAAAATGAAGCATGTGCTAAATTCAATTCACAGTGAAATCAACCTCCTCTCAGATCATAGAGAGCTTCCTTTTGACATATATTTATCCTTATATGAGTCTATATTGCTGTCAATTTGTACGTTTTAATGGATTAAACAGATCTTTTTATATTTATAAGTACTTTGTGAAACTGGCAAGACTAAATAGGCATATTTATATGTTTGGAGTTAAACACCTGTTCTTCAGTATGGATTGTTGTATAACAAAAGAATTAGAGATGTTAAAAACATCTATTCATTTCAGAAAGTACATTTTCTGTGTATCTATTTATTGAAGAGTATTTTTTCTCTTTTTGTGTTTCAGTTCCCATCACTCATCTTTGAATGTCTTTAAATATGTTTTCCAAAACCCCTTCTGTTGTGCAACTTTTCTCTGTGGCAGTCTCCTGTCTGCAAAAGTCATTTACTAACAAGTTTACTATATATGCTTAATTTTATATTGTGCAATAAATCTTCAATAGCCCCTATATATGATAAGTCTGAAGGTTCAATCAGAGGTTGGATGTATCAATGTTTAATGCATTTCTCAATTTAAAAAAATTAATATATGTTAAAAGAAAAAAGGAAAGATGTATTGTCTCCTATCTTCCTCATGTTTTTATCATCTTGAGGATGGTTACCATTGATTAAAAACAGTTTATCCTTACCAAGGCTTTCCAATTCATTCCCAGATCAATCAACATGCCTGAAAATATTTTCCTTTCAGCCCTCTGCCCTCACATAAGCATCCAGAGGAATAAATGCCAATTTTTCCAACCACCTTCTGGCTAATACCCTTAGTCCCTGCTCCAATAAATAAGCAATACTTTCCTAAGGCTTTCACTAAAAGACCTTTCCAAATACTACTGAGTCTCCTCTCCAACTATATAGCTTAACACAGCCACTGACTCTAGCATATGCCTAACTTACTTCTCAAAAGAAAAGAAAAGGAAAAAAGGTTCCAAAATGTCAATACAAGAGTCCAAGATATTCACCACATAACCAAGGCCTGAGAATACGCTTGCACAAGGAGCTCAGGTCCTCCTCTAAGCAAAACACTTGAGAATCTGAAGAATATACACACTGAACTGACCTCTTCATGTCACGGATAAAACTGACAGGAGAGAGCCTTCCGATCATTCTGTTCCCTAACCTGCAAGATGAAGAATTATCATGTACAATCATAGTCTTTTTCCCATTATTGAAAATTCAGTAAATATCAGTAACTACAACTCTTGGTTTATACCAAAACTTTGTATTTAATTGACCTAGGAAGGTTGATTAAAATTCCACTTGGTGTTATAATTTAAAACACAAGTGAGATGATACCTCTAAGAATACACACATATATACTGTTTTGAGTCGTGTGGAAGGATTATAGAAATAAATGAAGTGCACAACAAAAATGGTGGAAGTGAGAATCAGCCCCTGTGGGTGTACAGGGATGGAGTATAAGAGAGGAAGTGATAAACTGGGAAAGGAGAACAGGATGCATTTCTCTTTAGGACACAGGAAATAAAACAGGAAACCAGGGAAGAGTTCAGGGAGGGTTTTCTTCTACTTCTTTCCTCCCGCAGGAAATCACTAATACTTTCTGAGAAGAGAGGTAAGCCAACCAATTTTTACCTATTGGCGAAATTTCTCAGTTTAGGCATATTAGTGATTACTGTTCTTTAATAATAGCTCAAGAAAATTCCACTTAGAAAATACTCGACAGTAATCCCCATTGTTTCTAAGGTAAATTCACCATTTTAAGTGAAACTCCAAAAATGTGACTTCTAAAGAACACCAGGCAGATTAATAAAAGAAATGCTGAGATCCTGCTAAAACATCAAATATAATATAATCCATATCCAGAACCAACTGAAGCAAAATGGTCAGTACGCAGAAATGTATACTTTCTAGGAAACATTTTAAATTTGAATATATGACATGCCAGCCTTTCTGAGAACCTTTCACAGAAGCAGCTACGTGGAACTGATGGTGTCCCCATTTCCTTCCTTGTATCCTCCTCTGACTATGACCACTATAGAAGCAGGTTCATCCTACTGGTCTGGCATTCTTAATCCAGAGTGATCCTTTAAGAGACCAGGTCAATCTTCACGAAGCATGAGGCTGGGACATCCCCCTTCCACCCTTCACTTCCCCCATTCAGCACACTCCCTGAGCTGTCCCCAAAATTAATCTGGAAGACCAGCAATCGTAGCAATAGAGTTGACTGAGTCAAAATCCCCAGGATCAACCCTCAGGCTAACTTCCATTTCTAGAATTTCAGCACCCACCAGGGTTCCCCTAAGTCATTTCATGGGGTCATGATGAAAAACAGTTCAGATCTCTAGTACAATCACAACTTCTAATTCAGAGGAGGAGATCATGGCATTAAAAGTCAAAACTATTGACAGTCTCATCTCATCTGCATAACAACTCCAGAGAAATAGGTTTGGTCTGTTTGACCATTTATAATGAGTTAGAGAGCTCTTGCTACATGTAAAGACTTGAAAAAATAGAGAAATTACTTTGTTGACTCCCACAAGGTAGCATATATTCAACGTAATACTGTGCTGAAATGCTGTGATGGGCGAGAGCTGGTTTACATGAATGTGTTGTAATCTGAATTAAAATACCTCTACATTATCAAAAAGAATAACTTTCACTACCGTTTGGTATGTAAGGCTCTGGAGGCTCTCCTTCCCCATTTCTGTTTTAGGATCTCTACTTTACACACTTCTGCTAACTCCACTTGCATTGTTTTCTTGATAAGCATGGGGGTAAACCTCACCCCTCACCAAGTTTAGCTTTTCGACTGCTAGAAAACTAATATCACTATGCAGCATATCCATATGTTTCTTGTCTGATGATTCAGATCTGTATATTTGAGATCCAAAGAATCTCACTATCCCAGAAATGCCAAGTGACATCGAACATTTCTATGTTCTTCTTTCACACTGTTATGGACTGCATTGTGTCCCTCCAAAATTCATATATTGAAGTTCTAACCTCAGAATATGACCGTATTTGAAGATAGGGTCTTTATAAAGGTAATTAAGTTAAAATAAGGTCATGACAGTAGGCTCCCACTCAATATGATCAGTGTCCTTACGAGAGGAGAGAACGTGGATACACACACAGAGGGAAGATGATGTAGAGATACAGGGAGATGATAACCATCCACAAGCTGAGGAGAAAGGCCTCGAACAAATCCTTTCCTCATGGTCATCACAGAAGGAAGCAATTTTGCTGACACCTTGATCTTGTACTTCAAGACTCTGTGAAAGTCCTTCATTCATGTCCAACTCTTTGCTACCCCATGGACTACACAGTCCATGGAATTCTCCAGGCCAGCATACTGGAGTGGGTAGCCACTGCTTTCTCCAGCGGATCTTCCCTACCCAGCAATCCAACCAGGGTTTCCTGCATTGCAGGCTGATTCCTTACCAACCGAGCTGTCAGGGAAGCCCAACACTGTAAAACAATTAATCTCTGCTGCTTGAGCCACTTAAGCTGTGGTGCTCTGTTATGGCTGCCCAAGCAAACTAATACGCTTACCAAAGGAAGAAGGGTGCAGGAAGTTTAAGATGCCAAAGGGACAGATTGTAAAACAGTAGGAAATGGGGAAGTTCATTAAGATGACATGTGGGAGCCAACAGGTTACATAAGAGTACAACTGTTAGGCTTTCCCAGCAAAGGAAAGAATTAATTTAGGTCCTGCTGGACAATTCAAAAGGTGTAAATTAAAGAAAATTATCTGTTCCTAAGTTTAAAGAAAAAACATAGAAAAACACTGAAATACATGAAGACGCAAAGTAGCAAAAAGAGATCTGCCATATTGAAAGTATACTAGGATACTGAGTTAAAATAAACAGTCCTAACATTTTAATACATCAGACATAATACAAAGACATAAGTCTTTGAAGCTGCTTGGCAAATTCTAAGACTCCTTTCTAAGGCTTAAAAAAGTCTCACTAACCAATTTATTCACTGGAAAATGGCAACAGAAACAGTCCTAAGATATTTGTAGCACATTGCAACTTAGGCTGATAAGTAGATTTCAGTTAAACCTATAGAATAATTGATAATAGATTTTTTCCAATTTTTAATACGTATGTTTACTTTTAATAAATGATAAATAAATGGCAACTTGAGGCACGTCAATAATCAATCTTGGCTCTCTGTTTCCCCATTTATAAAAATGGGAAATATATAGTTTATAGCTCTATAAATATCTGAGATACTTAGACTGAGATACTTTATCTTCCCAGAGAGGAGCTATCAGAGGTAGCACAAGAAAAGGGCCATACACTATATTATAAATGACTTTATTTTTGTTCTCATCATCTTCATTATAACATCTCACTCACTCGAGTAGAGAAACAGACCATCTAATGTTTCACAAAAGATGAAGCGTTTTTCATCTTTCATGTTGTGAAGAAGGCTGAATTCTCTTAATCACACATTGTATTTTTTGTCTTAAGCATCAAGCCTCTCCTCGGTTTTCTATCCACAAGCTAGAATATTGGGTTGATTATCATCCTTCAAGCACACTCTTTGCCAAGGTCTACCATTATTTTTCATTAGTTTTAATTCTGGAGAAAAGGAGCTGGAGCCTATACAGGTGATATATGGGGTTAAGGGACCAAGGACTAACATGATTGTGTAAGAAGCTACTGCTGCGTGATATATGGACATATTGGAGTAACACACGCTAAAAGTGAGGAGGCAGCATGGAGCAGTTGGCAGGACAACAGGAAGCCTAAATTACATCATTCATTTAATAGGTCTAACATATGGCAGCTATTACATCTTCAAAACAAATGCAAGACTAACCAACACTCTCACAGAAAAGAAGCTTCCATTCTTATTTTTGCTTATAAAAGTCCTCAGTCCAAGTTGCTGACAATCCAACACAAGAATAACATATGTTTCTAAAGGCAATAATAGTATAGATCGTGCTATGAAACTGTTTCTCCTGATAGCATAGAGAATGTTAAATGTTCTTGTTTTCATCTTATATATTTTTTGAGAAACTCTATAGTAACTCAAATGGATGATTTAATGGTTTTAAACAATAATTCAGTAACATATAAATCAGCTCATAATTGTTTTCAGAATAAATGATATAAATACTCTATATCAAAGCTGGTCTTTGCTCAAAGCAAATGAAATATGCCTTCAATTTTGTCATTTTCCAATTTTTTCCATTTTTGTGGTCATTTCCATTTTTGTGTTGCCAAAAAAAAAATACAGGAAAAAGCTCCAATGACCTTTGAGGACCTAATTTTGCCCTTGTTTTACATGATTTTCTAGTAGTTACCCTAATTAGGAGAAAGAGAGAGACAGTAAAAGAGCAAAGTAAAAGCATTATAACCTACTAATAATCATTGGAATTTTTTTTATCCTGCTTAAGGAAAACCATCCATCTAAATTCCAGCTCTTCTGGTGAGATACCCTTAAAGTCTCAGGCCCTCTGGAAACACTCCAGAAAGGAAATGGCTTAGGACTGACAGACGAACACAAAACAACTTTGCACCAAAATTCAAACAGGGACCCAATAGTTCATTCCTCATTGCCTACTCTGAATTCTATGCTTTATCCACACCACTCCCAGGCATGACCCAGGATGCAATTCCCCCTACTTTCTTGAACTTAAACCCGTTGGATGTAGTCCCCTGCTTCTTTGACTGACTTCTTCCCATCTTACTTCCCTTTCACCAACTGTCTAAAGCTTTACAATGGAATATCATTCTTCTACCTAGAAATTTCCAACATTTTAAAGCTTTTTAAGAATGTCAATTTTCAGGACCTCCCTGGTGATCCATTGGATAAAACTCCACACTTCCAATGCAGGGGACCTAGGTTCAACCCTGGTCAGGGAACAAGATTCCACATGTGAACAAGAGTTCCCATGCTGCAATTAAAAACTCCTGCATGCCACAACTAAGACCCAGAGTAGTCAAACAAATCAATAAATATTTAGGGATTTCCCTGGTGGTACAGGGGATAAGAATCCACCTGCCAATGGGGACATGGGTTTGACCCCAGGTCTGGGAAGATTCCACATACCCCAGGACAACTAAGCCCATGTGCCAAGACTACTGAGCCTGTACTCGAGAGCCCAGGAGCCACAAGTACTGAGCCCAGGAGCCGCATTTGCTGAAACCCACATGCCCGAGAGCCCATGCTCCATAACGAGAGAAGTCACTGCCATGAGAAGTCCATGCACCACAGCTGGGGAGGAGCCCCCACTCCCCACAACTAGAGAAAAAGCCCACGCAGCAACAAAGACCCAGCACAGTCAAAAGATAAATAAATAAAACTATTTTGAAAAATAAATACTATTTTTAAAAAAGAATGTCATTTCTCTACCCTAGTATCCATTCACCTTTTTCTAGATTGCATTATCAAAGTTTTCCTCTGAGAAACCAACTTCTTCCTCATTCTGTCTTCTTACAGACAGAACAGGTAGAGTTAACTCTACCCCTGACTCTAGAATTAAAATATAAAATTAAAACATAATCAATCAAAGAATTACATTCTACTCCCTTCCTGTTACCATCCATTCCACTTTGTGGTGATAATGAACTTAGAATGAGTATGTGAATCAGCAAGGTCCAATGAGAAACCCAAGGAGATGTTCTAGAACTGTCAACAAGGACAAACTCTATTCTACTGGGCACTACCTGGGAGGACATGACCTGGAGCACTAGAAGACATATTTCCAATACACGAGCCCCAAAAATGAAGCCACAGTGAATCCCAAACCAACAGATGGCCTGAGACCACTGGAGACCTTTATACTGTCTTTCCCTTCTAGTTGCTGTTATCTCAGGAGCGGAACTGCATACCCCTTGAGATCAAGCTCCTGGGTATTTCTCTGTACTTTCAACCACATCTAACACTGTCTGCACTTTCTCTACCAAGAGAGAGGATTATAATAAATGTAGTAAATGTGTAAATTTCATTTACAGCCCAAATTGAGATTAATCTGAGACGTAAAGTGCTCTTCCCTTAATTTACTTCTCATAGTGTGAGCACCACATTGAACATGATTGCAGAATTTAAAGAAACTTCTAAAGTACAACACTGTCCCTAAATACGGGTCATCTACTTCACATGAAGCTCAGCTGAAGATCTGAGAAAGTTATAGGGTAGTTGTCACTGTAAATTGTTGCTTTAAATGTTGATTTTAGGACCAAAGTAGCATGTGACTTTCCTTTATGCATTGCGTGACAAGGCTGGTGCAGACCATGGTCATACTAAGTCCAGAAGAAGGAATGATGTGGAGCTTGATAATGCCATATCTTGATATACTGTAGGAAAAAACCTGTCTGTCTCAGAACCTGAACTCTTTGCCTCCAAAAAACTCCCTTGGACTGCTCAAAGAGCTGTTACTGTGGAAAAATTCAAGTTCGCCACAAAGAGAGGTACCCAGAGACCTCTGGCCATAATTCACTGTCATGAATCCATGGGCTTGGGGGTGGGGGTGACTCATAGAGAATTCCCAATATAAGTAAGAGAACATGTAAACTGTATTTCCATAAAACTTTTTTTTTCCCCCTTTTAGCAAGTTCTTACGCTTCTCTGAGCCTCACCGAGGTTTCTGCAGAGGAAAGTTGATGAGGAAGAACCCAAGAACCTGAAGGTCCCAAGACCTGGTTATCAGAGTGAGTGAGACCTCAGAGAGGTATCAGAGTCTCAAATAGAGACCAACCTTGAGAAACACTGAGGAAGGCGGGACATGACTGCCCCCAATAGACGTCTGTATCTGGCATGGTACACAAGCTACTCCTCTAGCTTGGCAGAGAGAAAAACTCGAGAGCTCTACCTCACCACACGGGGCTGTGAAAACTGCTTGGTGTAAATCACGGAGAGAATGCGGAGACCACATGGACAGACGGCCACAGGACAAGAAGGACAGGTGTGGCCCCACATGTGAGCAACTGCTGCCTCAAGGCTCCCTGGTACACAGGAACACACGGGAGGCCGTTTCGGGCCCACTTGCCGGGCATCCCACGGCCACCCTCCAGAACGCACTCAGGCACCAGGGCTTGGAGCCCCTCTCTGAAGCTCAACCGGTTCCCCTTCTACCCTCCAGCTGAGGAGATCTCTCTTCACTCTCGGGGGAAGCCTGTTCTCTTCCTCCTACGGCTTCTAAATATCTTGTCCATACCCCCAAAATACTCTTAATTCCCTAAGGATTTAGGGTTTGGGAACACAATTCTAGAGAGGTTCTTCCTACACTGTCACTTCCCTTCCCGGGGTGATGAGCTCAGAGCTGGCCATCTGCTCCAACGGGAAAAGGAAAGATGTGCCAGAAGAAATAAAATAATAAATCTCCACGGTATTATTCCACCATATCCTCCTCCTGAATTAAATATTTACATCCCCGCAAAGCAAATTTACTCCACATGCAGGCATCACTCCTCACCCTCACCAAATGCCCCCTTCAAATACACACACGAGCGTGCGTGTGTACACACACACACACCCCCCCCTCACAGGCTCAGATCTGGATCCAAATCCCAGAAGTATGAATACTGCTGTGGACAAGTGGTCCCTGACCGTAGGAGTGATATTTTCTCTGAGTTCCCAAAGGTGGTGGTGGTGTTATTTAGTCACTAGGTCATGTCTGACTCTTTTGCCAGCCCATAGACTGTAGCCCACCTGGCTCCTCTTCATGGGATTATCCAGGCAAGAATATTGGAGTGGGTTACCATTTCTTTCTCGAGGGAATCTTCCCGACCCAGGTATTGAACCCACATCTCAACCACATTGGCAGGCAGATTCTTTACCACTGAGCCACCAAGGAAGCCCAAAGGCGAAGAGGTAAAAACGCGCCCCGGGTGAGTTTTTTCCTTTATATTCTCCTTATCTGAGGTCATCCATAAAATACTCCCATCTCCCATCAATAATCCCTTTGCCACCTGCCCCCCAAACCAGCCCATTACTTCTACTGAACTAAGGAGCCCACTTCACCCAAGAAGTGAAAAGCTGCTGACATTTGTTGGCGACAGGTGTGTGATCAGACCCCTCAACCTCCATTCCCATTACTCCATTCCCAAAACCTCTGTTACAAGATCTCTGGGCTCCGGAGGTCTGGAGAAAGAAGGGATATAGGGGTTTACTGAGCCTCCTCACTACAGTCCAGTTTTCTGATCACTGGTGTTTTTTGAGCACTTACCTTATCTCTGCATGGGTTCATAAGCATTGCCCCCAAAGGGACTTTGACCCTATTTCTGGAAGGTATCTGCAATCTGTAGTCCAGAAATACGCTGCATGAGGAATCACAGACATTCCAGGTCCCCGTGGGTATCAGATGCAAGTCCTACCATCTCAAAACAGGTGTGCTATCAACATATATCTTCTCCACGGTTCACTCTACCTTTTAAGTTCATGTCACTAGAGGGGTTAAAATGTAGTCTGTTGGTTTGGCATTCTTCCTTTCATACTTTTCCTTTCCTGGGTTATATCTAAGTCTCCAGGGATCTACAGCATCATGCTGTTGGTTACTTTCTAAGGCATCTGATGCCCTGTCTGGTCCTCACTTACCACGCTAAGGCCTCCCGCACTTCTGTCCGCAGGGCCCTGGGGAGTTCAGTGACTCTTCCCTCTGCTTCTGAGCCCTGCTTGGGGGATCCAGGAACCTCTGTGAGGCCATCTGTGGCTGGCTGCTGACATACAGCATGTGGCAGCTCTGCTTGGGTCTGATTCCTTCCCCAAGGCTTCTCCTGGAAAGTGGGCATACAGCCATTCTTGGTTCCCACAAATCTATCTGAAATTGCACATCCTCCAGAATATCTGGAATTAAATCTCAGAAACACTAGTCATTCTCCATTGCACGCCTGGTCTGAAAAATTCTGTAGAATGGCCATTTTCCATCCAGGCACAGAGAAGCAAAGAAAGTTTGCATGAAAAAAAGAATGAGGCAAGTTCCCATACAGAAGCAGAGAAATAAAGAACAAGATCCAGAAAACTGCTACTTGAATCCTAATGGATTTTTGGTCATAGTCCAGTTCCTTGTGAGACCAAAATGAACCTTTTGCTTTCAAATTGTATCTTTCCATTTTGAGTAGGTATCTGTTAAAACAGATTCACATCTTACTTCTAGGTTTGATTTTAAAGTCAGTTAAGTGAAGAAAATCATATACAGTATCATGTATCCTTAAAATACTTTACACTGCTTAAAAAGTATAGTATGCCTTTTTTACAGCTCCGTAAGATGCTTTTTCGGCTCCCCTAATTAATCACCTATACATGTTCCACTACTGACATCAATTAATTCTTCAACTCTTCAAGAGTGTAGGTGAATCTATAACCACTAACTTACTTGGTCATCTAAACAATACACTTCTGTCCATTGTCAATGATAAAAATAGTTTTTAAGTAAGATCATTTTTGCATTGTTTCCATAGGTTTTGTTTGACCAACCTGCACTGACTACTGATTATTTAAGTCTCCTGTATTACGTAACGGCTTCCCAGGTGGCGCTAGTGGTAAAGAACTCACCTGCCAGCACAGGAGACCCGCGATGCGAGTCGGATCCCTGAGTCGGGAGGATTCCCTGGAGAAGGGAATGGCAACCCACCCCAGTGTTCTTGCCTGGAGAGTCCCAGGGACTCCTTCTGCCTCTTACTCTCTGGCTCTCACTCTTGAATTGGAGAAATCTTGACGTTGAGTAAGTTAATTATGCATATGATAAAATTCTATCATACATGCAACCAAGGAGAGGACATAGGAGACCATCTACATTTAGGACTACTCCTATATTTTGCCCATGCAGAAACGAAGGCCCAGAGTGCGCATGCTCACTTCAAAAGTATAGAGTAAAAATTAAGAACATAACCTCTGGAATCAGCTAACTTCTTCCTTTGGGCTTTTCTTCATTTTCAGGTGTTCTGCAGGGAGCATGAATTATTTTTTTTAATTAGAAGACACAAATAAATGATTTTATTTAATGATTAAGGACCTAAATGTGAATTGAATTCAAATGGAAGACTTACTGGTGTTATTGTCAGTAATTCTTCATAATTCCCTAGGTTCATTATGAAATTTTTAATGAACTCAATGTGAACAACTTAAAGTTTAGCTTCGATTTACAATTAGCTTCGATTTAGCTTCGATTACAGTTAATAATTCTACTTCTGCTCACATGTCAGCTAGTAGAAGTGGCACTTTAGTGTTTGGGCTTAAACGACCTACAAGTGCACAGGTGCTATCTAGTTAAGAAAGAAAGAAAGACTTTCCAAAGATTTTAGGTAGACCACATCTGGGGGTCAGAAATGTCACAAGCCACACTGCATTTTCATGAGTTACTTGTTGCATACTCCTTAATGAATGAAAAAACAAATGTGCAAATGAATAATAATGAGATAGATATCACACAGTATGTGATACAATGTCCAAAGTTATTGCAAACAAAACATTTAATCCAGTGGGGTTTTGCTTTTCAAAGATTCCCCCTTCTCTTCTGCTTCTGTCCATCCTAGTGAAGTAAAGCAAACAACTACAACAGCGGAATTCTGGGTGTGGTGGGAAGTCTTTAAAATGGGCTCCAGTGATCCCACCTCCTTGCATTCAGGCCATTCTATTGTCCCCTCCCCTTGAATGTGAGCAAAAGTGACAGGCTGCCACTTGTAAGATTAGGTTACAAGAAAGACGACGATTTCCACCTTCGGCACACCTCCCCCTGCCCACCCTCTCTGAGGGAAGCTAGGGCTGTGCTGTGAGTGGTCTATGACTGTTCCTTGCCTGTGTCTGCATGCAACAGCTAGCAAGGACCCAAGGAGCACAAACAACATGTGTGTCAGCCTCTTCAGTCGAGGCTTCAGAAGATCACTGACACTCTGACTGCACACTTGTGAGGGATCGGAGGCACTCGATTAAGTCACAACCAGACTGCTAACCCACAGAAACCCTGAGATAACGTTTGTTGTTTTAAGCAACTAAGCTTAGGGGTAATTTGTTATGCAGCAATAGTCCAGGGAACAAAAAGAAAACTTAAATCAATACCATATAATGTAATAAAAAAATAACAACAATAAGACCCAGAAAAGCTAGAACAATTTGGGCAAAAAATAAATAAATAATGTTGTTGTATTAGATCATAATGTAGAACTAGATGATAGAATAAATATAAGTGCATTTATACTGATATACAGGCTTCCCAGGTGGTGCTAGCGGTAAAGAACCCACCTGCCAATGCAGGAGACGTAAGAGATGCAGGTCCAATCCCAGGTCGGAAAGATCCCCTGGAGGAGGCCATGGCAACCCACTCCAGTATTCTTGCCTGGAGAATCCCATAGACATAGGAGTTTGGCAGGCTATAGTCCACAGGGTCACAAAGAGTTGGACATGCCTGAGTGACTAAATATACATACATACTGATATAAATAAATGACTGAAGACAGGGAAGACAGTAGGAAGGCATACTTCTTACAGAAAAATTCTACATAATACCTACCATCCTCTCCCTGCTCCAAGGAGGTATAGTTTATCTCCCACCTACTTGAGTGTGGGCTGGACTTAAAGACTTACTTCCAAAGAATAGAGAATAGAAAGGGAAAATAGTAACTTCACAATGGAGAAACCTGGAAAACTCTACCACATTTAAATGATAAGATTAACATCAGCAGGGGCAAGTCATGTGGATATATATACCCTTTAAGAAGTAATAGTAAATGTGCCTCTTTCCTTCTTGGCAGGAAAGCTATGACAAACCTAGTGTACTGAAAAGCAAAGGTGTCTCTTTGCTGACAAAGGCCCATAATACTCAGGCTACGGTCTTTCCTGTGGTCATGTACGGTTGTGAGAGTTGGACCATAAAGAAGGCAGAGCGCTGAAGAATTGATGCCTTTGAACTGTGGTGCCTGAGAAAACTCTTGAGAGTCCCTTGGACAGCAATGAGATCAAGCCAGTCAATCTTAAAGGAAATCAACCCTGAATATTCATTGGTAGGACTGATGCTACACCTGAAGTTCCAGCATTTTGGTCACCTGATGCAAACAGCCAGCTCATTGGAAAAGACCCTGATGCTGGGAAAGATTGAAAGCAGGAGGAGAAGGGGATGACAGAGCACGAGATGGCTGGATAGCATCACTGATGCAATGGACATGAACTCAGGCAAACTAAGGGAGACGGTGAGGGACAGAGGGCCTGGTATGCTGCAGTCCATGGAGTCGCAAAGAGTTGGACACGTCTGGGCGACTGAACAACAAACAACATGATGTAATGAAAGAAGCACTGCACCTTCATGGCATTCTTTCACAGAACTCACAATCCAGTCTAACCATGAAAAGAGAGAGTAGACAAACCCACAGTGGGGGATGTTCTACAAAATATGCAACCAGTGCTGCCAAAACCATCAAGGTCATGAAAAACAAAAACGACTAGGACACTGGCACAGAACAAAGACCGTAGAGACCTGACAGGTAGCACCATTTGAGATCCCGGATAGGATCCTAGGTCGGAAAGGGAACATCAGTGACAAAATGAGCCTTGCCCTCTTCTCCCCGTGTGTCCCTCCCCTTTGTGTCTTTTATAAGGACCTCTGTCACTGGATTTAAGGCCCACTCAGATAATCCAGAACACCCGCATCTTGAAATGCTTAATTACATCAGCAAAGATGCTTCAAATAAGGTCACATTCACAGGTTCTGGGGTTTAGGATATGGACATGGATTCTGCAGGCCACCGTTCCACCCACTTACAGATGGTAAACATTAGGAAAAGATAGGTGACGTGTATATGAGAACTTCCTACACTCTTGGTAAATTTTCTGTGCATATAAATTATTCCAAAATAAAAAGTGTACTCAAAAAATATTTAAGCAAAGTTGGCTTATGACATAAATATTCAGAAACTGAAACCATAAAAAGAAGCATCCACAGAAAGATGCCCCTTTGCCGACAGCAAAACTGGTGGCAGCAGTTATCTATAACTTTGTAAAGAATAACATGTATATTAATAATAATACAGAAGATTATGCAATCTAGAAGATTACATTGGTTTTTGGAAGCATGTCCAAAACACCAGAGATGGAAAACCATCCTGATCTTCCAAATACCTTCAACCAGAACTTGAAAGTAAAGAATGTGAAACTGCTTTCATGTTTGGTTGCTTTTCCTTCCCTTTTAAATTACAGATTTAGAAGAAAGGTCAATCACTGCAAAATATACATGTAACACAAATTCAACAACTCTTTGATTTTGCCACATCACAGAAGAATTCCAAACTCTAAAATTTGCTCTAATTTACTCAGTGCTTTGAACAAATGCAAGATAAATGGCTCCAGTGGCTGATCTTTCCTCTGTATTTACCAACAAAGACATTCTTACAGCTCACACTTGTGATTTAAAAGCTTAAAATGATTATATGGAGTTGGCCTACCTGAACTCTAAAAAAAAATTTTAATCTTTCTGAGACAGTCCTATATGGCCATGGATCTGTTTTCTTTTAATTTCCTTGGGTTATTTTTCCCTTATAACATAAAATGTAGTCTATTGTCTCAAATGGTTCATGCTGAAAACTGACTTCAGGCTTTTACATAATTCTCACCCTCATAGTTAGAACCCTGACCTCTAGCTGAGGGGAAAGAGTCTACAGTCAGATGACTGTAGATACAAAGTCTCAGATGGGGGGTACAGGAATGTCAGGCCCCACAGCCCTGAGGTCCAGCCTTGACTGCAGGCCAAAGTTCCCTGATTGAGGCAGTCACCCAGTGCCAGAATGCAGACTAACAGACAAGAGGGGAAACTGATTCTCCATTCAAAGTTTCTCTGTGTTTCTAAACACAGGATGCACAAACCTTCTTAAAACAAACCACTTAGGAAACTTGTCAGAATGTAATCCCTATTGTTTCCTCCAAGAAGAACACATTACAGTTCTTTTGCTACCCTGTCTTTTCCTGACCACCAGATTCCAAAATCAGAACCTATTCTGGGATGAGATTGGCATGTTTATCAAAGTAATGAAAAGAAGGTGAAGGTATAGGCTAGTATAATGTTTAAAAATTATACATAAGACCTTTACCCCAATGAATCAGTTTATAATCATAAAGCCATCTTCTTTCTCACCAATCCAAAGATGCCTCTTACCTGTCCTCCTTCCCCTTCTCCCGTCTCATTTAAACCATTTGAACACTCCCTTTCTTATGCCCATATCCCAGGTGTGAGTTCCAGTCATCCCACAACAAACCAAATGAACTCCAAAATGCTCGCAAATGTTCAGTTGTACTCACTAGTGTTCCCTCCGAGAGAAGCCCTTATTTAAATTGCAGAAAGTTTCTGACAGTTGTCTTCTTTCATTTTTCACTATTTGTTTCTATACCTTGTTTGTTTCTATACCTTCCTAATCTTCCTTTATTCACAGCAATCATGCTTTTTAATCATTAAATTTCATGAGGTAAAGTTGCCTGTGTGGCCGTCCCTTTCCACCAACACCCTTAGGACTGTTCTAGAGGAAGAATTCTAACACCCAGACTTCTAAAGTAGGCGTTCACAGAGGGTTTGAGCTAAATTATTTTGGTAGAGGCACACCATGGGACAGTCTTAGAGCACAACACCAGGCTCTTCGTGCTCCATCCTTGTGAGAACCCCTGGAGAGAGCTGCCTCTGGAACATGCATGGGGCCTTTCAAATGGTAAAGAATCTGCCTGCAATGCTGGATATCTGGGTCGGAAAGATTCCAGGGTCGGAAAGATCCCCTGGAGAAGGGCATGGCAACCCACTCCAGTATTCTTGCATGGAGAATTCCATGGACAGAGGAGCCTGGCAGGCTACAGTCCATGGAGTCGCAAAGATTCAGACACGACTGAGCGACTAACGCTTTCACCTTTCACTGTTAAGATTTCTCAGCTTAAAGGACAGCCACTCCCACTCCCACTCTCCTCAGAATCCTCCAGGATTGAGGCTCACTGTCTCTTCCTTCCGTTTGTTGACAGCCTTCTTCTCTCTGAACAGCTCTCATCAACTTCCAGCTTCTCACTTGCCTGAACTAAGTCTTCCCCCACTATCCACCCAGGTCTCCCGCATTGCGGGCAGATTTTTTACCATCTGAGCCACCAGGGAAGCGCTAATTATCTCTAAGTATTACTATATTGTTCCTATTGCTTAGTCACTAAGTCCTGTTGCACTCTTTGCAACCCCACGAACTGCAGCACACCAGGCTCCTCTGTCCTCCACTATCTCCTGGAGTGTGTCAAATCCATGTCCATCGAGTTGGTGATGCCATCCAGCCATCCCATCCTCTGCTGCCCTTGTCTTCTCCTGCCCTCAATCTTTCCCAGCATCAGGGTCTTTTCCAGTGAGTCAGCTCTTCACATGAGGTGGCCAAAGTAATGGAGTTTCAGCTTCAACCTCAGTCCTTTCAATGAATATTCAGGACTGATTTCCTTTAGGATTGGCTTGTTTGATCTCCTTGCAGTCCAAGGGACTCTCAAGAGTCTTCTAGAGCACCACAATTCAAAAGCATAAACTCTTCGATTCTCAGTCTTCCTTATGGTCCAACTCTCACATCCATACATGACCACCGGGAAAACTATAGCCTTGACTATACAGACCTTTGTTGGCAAAGTGATGTCTCTGCTTTTTAATATGCTGTCTAGGTTTGTCACAGCTTTTCTTCCAAGGAGCAAGTGTCTTTAATTTCATGGCTGCAGTCACCATTTGCAGTGATTTTGGAGCCCAAGAAAATAAAGTCTGTCACTGCTTCCACTTTTTTCCCTTCTATTTTCCATGAGGTGATGGGACCAGATGTCATGATCGTCGTTTTTCACTCTCCTCTTTTACACTCATGAGAGGATCTTTAGTTCCTCTTCGCTTTCTGCCATAAGGGTGGTATCATCTGCATATCTGAGGTTGTTGATATTTCTCCTGGCAATCTTTTGATTCCTGCTTGTGATTCATCCAGCCTGGCATTTTGCATGATGTACTCTGCATGTAAGTTAAATAAGCAGAGTGAGAATATACAGCCTTGTCGTAGTCCCTTCCCTATTTGGAACCAGTCACTTGTTCTGTGTCTGGCTCTAACTGTTGCTTCCTGACCTGCATATGGGTACTGATGATCTGGTACTCCCATCTGTTTAAGAATTTTCCACAGTTTGATGTGATCCATACAGTCAATGGCTTTAGTATAGTCAATGAAGCAGAAGTATATATCTGGAATTCCTCTGCTTTTTCCATGATCCAGTGAATGTTGGCAATTAGATCTGTGGTTCTGCTGCCTTTTCTAAACCCAAATTGTACATCTGGAAGCTCTCAGTTCACGTATTGCTGAAGCCTAGCTTGAAGGATTTTGAACATAATCTTGCTAACATGTGAAATGAGCGTAACTGTATGGTAGTTTGAACACTCTGTGGCATTGGAATGAAAGTAACTGATTTTCTCCAGTCAGGTGGCACTGCTGAGTTTTTCAAATTTGCTGACATATTGAGTGCAGTACTTTAACAGCCTCATCTTTTAGGATGTGAAATAGCTCAGCTGGAAATCCGTCACGTTCACTAGCTTTGTTCATAGTAATGCTTCCTAAGGCCCACTTGACTTCACACTCCAGGATGTCTGGCTCCAGATGAGTGACCACATCATCATAGTTATCCAGGTCATTAGGACCTTTTTTAGTGTAATTCTTCTGTATACTCTTGACCCCTCTTCTTAATCTCTTCTGTTTCTATTAGATCCTTTGAGTTTCTGTCCTTTACCATGCTCATCCTTGCATGAAATGTCCCCTTGGAATCTCCAGTTTTCTTGAGGAGATCTCTAGTCTTTCGCATTCCATTGTTTTCCTCTATTTCTTTGCACTGTTCATTTAAGAAGGCCTTCTTATCTCTCCTAGGGCTTCCCTAGTGGCTTAGAGGGTAAAGTGTCCGCCTGCAATGCGGGAGACCCGGGTTCAACCCCTGAGTCAGGAAGATCCCCTGGAGAAGGAAATGGCACCCCACTCCAGTACTCTTGCCTGGAAAACCCCATGGACGGAGGAGCCTGGGAGGCTGCAGTCCATGGGGTCGCAACGAGTCAGACACGACTGAGCAACTTCACTTTTCTTTCCTTTCTTATCTCTCCTAGCCATTCTCTGGAACTCTGCGATCAGTTGGGTATCTTTCCCTTTCTCCCTTGCCTTTAGCTTCTCTTCTTTCCTCAGCTATTTGTAAAGCCTCCTCAGACAACCACTTTGCCTTCTTGCATTATTTTTTCCTTTAGAATGGTTTTGGTCACTGCCTCCTGTACAGTCTTATGAACCCCCATCCATAGCTGTTTAGACACTGTCTACCAGGTCTAATTCCCTGAATCTATTCGTCACCTCCATTGTATAAGCATAAGGGATTTTATCTAGGTCATACATGAATGGCCTAATAGTTTTCCCCATTTTTTTCAATATAAGCCTGAATTTTGCAATAAGGAGTTCCATGATCTGTGCCACATCAGCTCCAGGTCTTGTTTTTGCTGACTGTATAGAGCTCCTCCACATTTGACGGCAAAGAACATAATCAATCTGATTTTGGTACTGACCATCTGGTGATGTCCATGTGTAGAGTGGTCTCTTGGGTTGTTGGAAAAGGGTGTTTGCTATGATTGGTGTGTTCTCTTGACAAAACTGTTAGGCTTTGCCTTGCTTCATTTTGTACTCCAAGGTCAAATTTTCTATACACTACAAGTTATTTTATCTATTCTCCAAAAATAACACTTGGTATTTCAAATCATGGCTGTGATGCAAGTTGAAAATATGAACTTCCTTTTCTTGTGGATACAAATATGGATAAAAATGCTTATAAGTATGGCTCAAGAAGACCTATTCATAGAAAGTTAATACATTTACTATAATAAGGAACTTGTCATAATAAATTACAAGTCATTAAAAAGTGATCTAAGAATAGGACTCTAGAAACTATTAATAATTAAGTTGTGACATCTGGACTGCATGGATCAATCAGCAAGACTAAAGACAAACATTGAAAGAGCAAGATTTTCAGTCAGAAGATTAAGGCTCAAATCCCGTCTCTAATGCTTATTAGCCATGTGACCTTGAGGAAATTTCTAAACTTTTGAAACACACATAACAATTTTTTAGTAAATTAGCTGTGCTCACATTTTTCCATGCCTGCCTATACTCATGCCTTTGGCTTCCAACTCCTCCCATTAAAAGCAGCGACTATTTCCTCATTGTCTGAGTCAGGGCTGGCCCTGTACTTTGGCCAGTAGGATGCAGCAGAAGTAGAGAAGTGCGGTGCCTGGTCTGGGCCTCGAGAGGACTTCACGCACCACTCACTCTCTGGGAAACCTACTGCATCCATGTGAGCGAGCCTGCCTGATGGAGACACAGACATCCTTCCAGTTTCAGGAACACAGAAGCAAAATCCATTTTCCTTATTGACTGCATTATAGGACAGTCTCCTAGACAAGGGCTCTCGTTGGCCTTGTTTGGGTCATGCGTCATATCTGAACCAACCACATAGACAGGTGAATGAAGCTCTAAGACTCTATTAGTTCTTGTGCTGATCCCTATACGAAGACAGGAAGTAGAATCTGCACTACAGAAGTAGGAAAGGAGAGGAAATATGCTGGGTTGCAAAAGTAATAGTGCCAGAAGCCTGCAATAGTACTGCTATCCTCCAATTTATTACATATACCATTGTCCCACATTATCACTGAACTACATCTTTAGACTTGGAGGCCATAGTCTAATAAGGCAGAAAGAAGATAATCTGACCTCATAAATAGAATTCAGTGCTCTTACTTCTCTATATACAATCACTCTTTACAATCCCTTAACCACCACAAATATGGAGCAGTTCTGGGAACATCAGCTCAGTTCAGTTCAGTTGCTCAGTTGTGTCCGACTCTTTGCGACCCCATGGACTGTAGCACACCAGGTTTTCCTGTCCATCACCAACTCCTGGAGGTTGCACAAATTCATGTCCATCAAGTCAGTGATGCCATCCAACCATCGATTCTGTCATCCCATTCTCCTTCTGCCCTCAATCTTTCCCAACATCAGGGTCTTTTCCAGCGAGTCGGTTCTTTGCATCTAATGGCCAAAGTTTAGAGTATCAGCTTCAGCATCAGTCCTTCCAATGAATTTTTAGGACTGATTTCACCTCCTTGCTGTCCAAGGGACTCTCAAGAGTCTTTTCCAACACCACAGTTCAAAAGCATCAATTCTTTGGCACCCAGATTACTTTACGGTCCAACTCTGACATACATACATGACTACTGGAAAAACCATACCTTTGACTAAACGGACCTTTGTCAGCAAATTGATGTCTCTGCTTTTTAATATGCTGTCTAGGTTGGTCATAGCTTTTCTTCCAAGGAACAAGCATCTTCTAATTTCATGGCTGCAGTCACCATCTGCAGAGAATCTAGAGCCCAAGAAAATAAAGTCTATCAAATGTTTCCACTGTTTCCCCATCTATTTGCCAAGAAGTGATGGGACCGGATGCCATGATCTTAGTTTTTTGAATGTTGAGTTTTAAGCCAACTTCTTCACTCTCCTTTTTCACTTTAATCAAGAGGCTCTTTTAGTTCCTCTTCACTTTCTGCAATAAGGGTGGTGTCATCTGCATATCCGAGGTTACTGATATTTCTCCTGAAATCCTGATTCCAGCTTGTGCTTCATCCAGCCTGGCATTTCTCATTATGTACTCTGCATATATGTTAAATAAGCAAGGTGACAATATACAACTTTAACATACTCCTTTCCCAATTTGCAACAATTCTGTTGTTCCATGTCCAGGTCCTACTGTTGCTTCTTGACCTGCATACAGATTTCTCAAGAGGCAGAGAAGGTGGTCTGGTATTCCCATCTCTTGAAGAACTTTCCAGTTTGTTGTGATCCACACAGTCAAAGGCTTTAACATAGCCAGTGAAGCAGAAGTAGATGTTTTTCTGGAATTCTCTTGCTTTATCTATGATCCAACAGCTGTTGGCAATTTGATCTCTGGTTCCCCTGCCTTTTCTAAATCCAGCTTGAACATCTGGAAGTTCTTGGTTCACATACTGTTGAAGCCTGGCTTGGACAATTTTGAGCATTACTTTGCTAGCGTGTGAGATGAGTGCAATTGTGCGATAATTTGAACATTCTTTGGCACTGCACTTCTTTGGGACTAGAATGAAAACTAACCTTCTTCAGTCCTGTGGCCACTGCTGAGTTATCCAAATTTGCTGGCACATTGAGTGCAGCACTTTCACAGCATCCTCTTTTAGGATGTGAACCAGCTCAGCTAGAATTCCATCGCCTCCACTAACTTTGTCCATAGTGATGCTTCCTAAGGCTCACTTGACTTCTCATTCCAGGATGTCGGGCTCTAGGTGAGTGATCACACCATTGTGCTTATCTAGGTCATGAAGATCTTTTTTGTATGGTTCTTCTGTGTATTCCTGCCACCTCTTCTTAATATTTTCTGCTTCTGTTAGGTCCATACCATTTTGGTCCTTTACTGTGCCCATCTTTGCATGAAATGTTCCCTTAGTATCTTTTTTTCTTAGTATCTTAATTTTCTTGAAGAGATCTTTAGTCTATCCCATTCTTTTGTTTTCCTCTACTTCTTTGCATTGATCTCTGAGGAAGGCTTTCTTATCTCTCTTTGCTATTCCTTGGAACTCTGCATTCAAATGGGTATATCTTTCCTTTTCTCCTTTGCCTTTCACGTCTCGTCTTTTCTCTGCTATTTGTAAGGCCTCCTCAGACAACCATTTTGCCTTTTTGCATTTCTTCTTCTTGGGGTTGGTTTTGATCACTGCCTCCTGTACAATATCACAAACCTCCATCCATAGTTCTTCAGGCACCCTATCTATCAGGTCTAATCCTTTGAATCTATTTGTCACTTTCACTGTATAATTGTAAGGGATTTGATTTAGGTCATACCTGAACGGTCTAGTGGTTTTCCCTACTTTCTTCAACTTAATTCTGAATTTGGCAATAAGGAGTTCATGATCTGAGCCAGAGTCAGCTCCTGGTCTTGCTTTTGCTGAGTATATAGAGCTTCTCCATCTTTGGCTGCAAAGAATATAATCAATCTGATTTCGGTGTTGACTGGTGATGCCCATGTGTAGAGTTGTCACTTTTGTTGTTGGAAGTGACCAACAAGAATGTTGCTATGACCAGTGCACTCTCTTGGGAAAACTCTGTTAGCCTTTGCTCTGCTTCATTCTGTACTCCAAGGCCAGATTTGCCTGTTTCTCCAGGTATCAGCATCTCCTGACTTCCTAGTTTTGTATTCCAGTCTCCTATAGTGAAAAGGACATCTTTTTTGAGTGTTAGTTCTAGAAGGTCTTGCAGGTCTTAGAACCATTCAACTTCAGCTTCTTCCACATTACTGGCTGGGGAAAAGACTTGGATTACTGTGATAATTGAATGGTTTGCCTTGGAAATGAATAGAGATCATTCTTTTGTTTTTGAGACTGCACCCAAGTACTGCATTTTGGACTCTTGTTGACTATGAGGGAACAAAAAGGAAATCAAATGAACATACATGTATTTTTTAAAGAAAGGTACTCTATTATACTTAACTTTCCATTCTCTCTCAGCAACAGACAAATATTCTCATGGCTTTCTTACAGGGTTTTTGATGCTCTAAATACTGAGATTTTAGAGGCTTAAGCTGCCATGGCTGAATTTATACCTAGGATTTAAAGATGATGTCTCTTGTGAGCTGAATCAAAGGATTGTGGATACAGAAGAAAAGTCAGCAATCACTTAAATCTAAACTGGACACAAACAGCAAAGACATTTCAGGTTACAGACTTCAGTGCCATAAATGGGGCAATCGTTGGCATTAGGAATTCCAGCAAAGAACTGAGTAGATTAAGATGTATGTTGCCCACTCATTCTGACTACTTTATGATGTTCTAATCAGTGTCTCATTTTCATTTGAACTGAAATGTACACCTTACTGTATAATTTTAAATAGCCCAACCAGTTAGAGAAATGATTTGTTTGTGCCAACCCTTTTCGGGGCATGTCAGAGACTCTGACAGGAATTTACAGATAATTACATTACCTTAGACAGCAGCTGTGCTCTGAAAACACTTAAAATTCAAGGACAAACTAAGCCTAGTTTTTCTGCACACATGAGTAAGAAAATGCAGAACTATCTCATCAATTCCAAGAGATCTGAGGAATTCTTTAATTTTTAATTGCATTTAATTGACCATTCCTTTTACTTCCTTGAATGTAGTTCGCCTGTGCCTTTTCATCTATAAAATGTAAAAATCACAGGTATACTGAATCAGCAGAATTAATATGGGTAAGACGCTTAAAATGCCTGTGCTCACAGTGCCATATCTTACTACAGTTTATCTACACTAAGCTTAACAGAGAGGAAAGCTACTGGACAAACCAGATACACAGAAGATAATCTCACCACTACATTTAGGCACAAAATGCAGTCAGCAGGCCAATAGGGAAAAACATCAAAGTTCAGTCAATTAAATCTTCTCTGGAAAAACTTCTGGATATAAATAAGTATTTATAAATACTAAATTAGATAGATAGATACACAGACACCAAACCTTGGTTGTGAAATAAAATGGAAACAGCACTACAAAGCTAAAAGGAACTGGAGATCTTCTACAGATGAAGAAATTTAGGACCCAGAGACATAGGGTGACCTGTTATTAACACTGCTATTTGGTGACAAAACCACACCGAGAATCTAGCTGGCATTTCCAGTCATTGCTGTAGCCAGCTCACCTCTTTATTAAGCTGGTCTGTTCAAGATGCACACAGAGAACAGCTTTATCCTCTTTTCCACTCTCTTCACACCTGCTTTCTGGACTCCTTTGCTCCCGTTGAATGGGAACTTAGGAAGGTCCCACAGTTCTCTTATCTAAGTTGCAAGAATGGTCTTACTTGGGTATTTTAAAAGCCTCTTTCATTTACTGTCCAAATTCCAAAATCTTCTCTGATGTAAATTGGCTCCCATCTTCCTAAGACTTGGGCAGGCAGGTGCATGGGCTTAGGTTCTTTTACCTTCCTTGCTCCACCTCTGCCGATGATCACACAGCAAACAAGCAGCAGAGCCCGGCTTTGAACCTAGTGGCCTGGCTCTCTAGGCAGCGAATCTCTTCTCACTGACTTCTGGTCCGTCTCCCCCACCAGCCCTCTGTTGCTGGCAGTGCACCCTCCGGGCAACCTTTTAAAATGAACAGGCACCTTTGCCACACCTGCTGCCTGATGGTGGAGCTGCTTCCACAAAATCGCTCTCGTCTGAGCCGCTGCAGGCAGGGGCACCCCCAGCTGCGGTCTCTCTTAGCGTCACTGTCCTTGAGTCTCCCAAACTTCCACACATACCAGGTTCTCCCAGCAGTTCCTCAGGGTGGGGACGGGTATTATACAGCATGCCAATGACTCTTAACAGTTTTCATCACCAGTGCTTAAGCTCCAACCCTAGAGGTTAGCAATGGGCTAATACAGGCTGAACTGGTTGCCCAACCATATAATACAATCTGCTCAGGTGATTTCTTTAGGATGTGGAAGTACTTGGCACCTACTGTGTTTATCTTGCCATTGGGGTTTTGACCATATCTCTGAGACAACAGGAATAAAAGTCACATTTAAAATTCTGATACTGTCTCTGCTGACTAAAGACATTAAAAAGAAAAAATAACAGATATTAGGATTATTGGGATAAATTAATATTGCTCAATCTTTTAAAGATGCCTTTTCTTAGCTTAAGAAAATACGCATTAAGAAAATAACCATAAACTCTCAGAATTGAAAGGAATGTTTTTTTAAGGTCATACCATATGGCATGCAGGATGTTAGTTTCTTGACCAGGGATCAAACCCGTGCCCCCTACATTGGGAATGTGGAGTCTCAACCATTGGACCACCTCGGAAGGGATTTTTAAATGCATTTAACTGTCTACCAGTTGCTAAGATGTTTCTAAGTTCTTATCCATCCATGCTTGAACAGCCTCATGATGAAGAAATCACCATCTCTTCAACAGTTTGTTCCCACCTGGGCTTGCTTTCAACCATTCGAAAGTCATTATATGAAACTCAAAACTGCCTCTCCAGGGTTTCCACCCTTGATTTTAATTTGATCCCTTGGGATCACTCAGAACACGTCTAATCCCCCTCTCACGGGGCGGACTTTCAAACACGTGGAGCCAGCATCACTCCATCTTCTGAGGCTGCACCTTCTAGCCCCCAGTTCCTTCAGCCACGTCCTTTATAACACAGCCTCTGCTGTTCCGGTTACCTGGCTGGTCTTCTTCCCCAACAGTCCCAAGCCTGCCTATGACCCACCTGAGGGACAGCACCTAGAACTGAAGACAGGATGGTGCAGCCTAGGGAAGAGGGAACATCTCTGCTTTGCCATAGCACTTTTTGATTAATAAAACCTAAGTTTACATTTACACTGCTGATTGCCATGGTACAAATGGATTTATATTATATTCACTGCCAGCAAATTCCCTTTTGTCTTTTCTAGGCATACTAAAGCTAAGTTATGACTTATTCCATATACATGCTGTTGATTTTAGGGCATAAGTAGTGGACTTTACATATATTCTCTTCAAAATCATTCTTTTAACACTCAGCAAGTTCAACAAGCCTAAGATTTTAGGATTCTGTCTGACTATTTAATTTATCCTCTTTAACTTCATATCATCTCAAATTTTATAAGGGTGCCTTCAACATCTTCATACAGACCAACAATAAAAAAGATTAAAGGAAAAGGCCAAGGGCATTCCTAGAAACATCCCTCCATTGGACATCAACCTATTAAACAACATCCCCTTGGTGGCTATTAAATTACTTATCAATGTACACAATGACAGAGGAACATAATAAGGGACTTAGCTGTGTCTTGTTTAAATTCAGGTTGCTAGGTTCTTCACCCCAGCTCTCGAGGTCTGGATGCCTTACTAAAAAAAGAAATTTCACTGTGATGGGTGTTAAACTCTTCTCATAAGCAAGTGATGCAGCTTTTAAGGACTCACACCAATCACTTATTAGTACATTATGGAATTGTAACCATGCTAGTTATTATAGACCAGAGTTTACTGAAATTACTTCTTACCTTTTTTAAAGTTTGAAGGATCAGAACCCTCAAACTCTTCCTATCATTCAGCTCCTCCTGGGCTCGCCATGATGTTTCATAGATTCCTAACTGAGGGTCTGTGTGATCAATTTCAAGCTGAGCCTCAGTACTCAGGGATTTAATTTATTCAGCTGTGAGGCTTCAAATCTCTAATCGAGCAGCTCAGAATTCTCTTTCAGTGGCTAAAACAAACATTAACATTAATACAACTAAAGCCACTCATTAGAAACCCAGGTTTGGGGGTCTGTGCTGTTGGAACTGTCCTGTGCCTCTCAGGAGCACCTGTCTCATGGAGGACCTTCCAATGCTGTCTGCTACACCAAAGAAAGACTCTAGCACCACCAAAGAGGAAAGTTACTAATCTGGAAACAGATGTTCCTAAGGATACCCTTGTAAATGTATGGATATGAAACACATGCCACATATATTTAGTTATAAAAATAAAAAATCCTATTTTTATCTAGCAACTATTTATTTCCAGAAAGTGACTAAGCACTGCAACCAAGTCATACCTGACTTAAAAAAATTAAGACAGACTGAGCTGTCTAACCGACAAAAGAAGTATCTATTAATAATTCAACTCCAATTGCTATGTATATTTCCTGGCAGTCTGAAGCCTGACTAAAAGCACCAGCTTTATCTTCCTTGTTGGCTTAGGACATACATTTCTGTGGCACAGGGAATTTTACCACTGAAAGGTGTTTCATTTGTGTCCAGACTGGAATACATAAGATGGTCTTTTGAACTACTCAAAGTAGCATGTTAAAACAGGTTTTTCTATGCAACGTGACCAGATATTTTTTAAAAACATCGAAGTATCACCTCCGAAAAACTTGTATAAAAACCCAGGTTTTAAAAAACACCTGGAGAAGAGGGTGATTCTACTCCAATGAGGATATTTGATTGCTAATTTCATGCCAGTTAAAGTGTAACAACTGAGAATGCGTGTGTAAAGCACAGAGAAGCTTCTGTGCTTGGCTTGTACTGCCACCTGGCGGTCTACTGCCTGTACTAATGTCAGGCTTGCTTAAGGAATTTCTTGAAGTAGCATTCATTTACCAGTCTCTCTGCAGTATCATGAGACTTCCCAGGTGGTGCTAGTCCTAAAGAATCCACCTGCCGATGCAGGAGATGCAAGAGTCACAGGTTCGATCATGGTGTGGGGACATCCCCTGGAGTAGGAAATACCAACCCACTCCAATATTCTTGCCTGCAAAATTCCATGGGCAGGGGAGGCTGGGTGGACTACAGGCTATGGGGCCACGAAGAATTGGACTGTTCTGAGCGGCGGAATACTACTACTTGCAGCATCACTCTTATTGACAAACAAAATATTTCTGTAAGCTCTCTAAAATGGTGATGCAGAAGAGATTTCACATAAAGGCTCTGGTAACCAAGTTAAGATGAACCACATCTTATTCAAACACATCATTTGAACACAGTAAGCAAAATGATCAGTAAATTAAAAATAAAAAATCTGCCAGGAAAAAAAGTTAGGCCCAATCACACCCTAAAATAAGAACAAAGTGAAAGAGACAAAGCTTCTCTAAACATAGACATACCTAGCTTTTAGTCAAAAAAATGAATATAAGAAAATAAAACTGGAAATTTAGTTTACATTTATACAAATGAATAGGGTTACAAAAATATTTTTCAAAAAAACTCCTTAAGGTATTAACACTTCTCGATATGTTTCAGAATTCATGCTTCTCTTTTGTGAAACATCTCTTCCTGGTTTTGGCCCTACTGGGTTATCAGCATTTATATGGATTAATATGAATACTTTATTAAGTATTATATCTGTTAAAGTACATCTATTATAAGAAATTTGGCCCATAGATACAAGGAATTTTCCCTTTAATATTTAAGATGTGTGTGCATGCTTAGTTGCTCAGTCGTGTCTGACTCTTTGCGACCCTTTGGACTGTAGCCCGCTAGGCTCCTTAGTCAATGGGATTCTGCAGGCAAAAATACTGGAGTGCGTTTTCGTGCCCTCCTCCAGGGGATCTGCCCAACCAAGGGATCAAACTCATATCCCTTACGTCTCCTGCACTGGCAGGCGGGTTCTTTATCCACTGATCCATTGGGGAAGTCCTTAATTATGTAAGATAAAGAGCTTTAAATTTTGCCAAACCAAAATTATCTTCTTACTCCTTCCATTTACTTTTAAAATAAAGATTACTATTTTGAAAGGTAACACTCTCTCCTGGTCAGAAAGTGAGGGACGTCTATACGCCACTACTCGCCGCAATCAGGTTCCTCCAGAAGCAGCCATATGCTAAGCTCAGGAAGTCCTCTCTTCAGCCAAACAAATATATTCACTTAGCCTTTCTATTATTTGTTTTTTTCCCATTTAATTCTTTAAACTATACAGGACTTATTTTGATTTATATCAGGTAATATTCTTTTTACTTCCCAAATGACAAATCACTCCTGTCGGTGACACGCGTGGGTTAAGGCTCTCCCATCTCTGCCGATTTGTGACGTCTGCTTTAGGATAGATTAAAATTTAACATACAGAATGAATGTTTATGAGTGCCTGTGCCAAACCCTTAATTATCTTATGAAGTTGAGAATGTTGTAATATTTAATATCGGAATATATATTAATATTTAGAATTAGATAAGGAGTTAGCCCTCCATCATTACTCTTCTTTTTCTAAATTTTTCTGGCTATTCTCATCAGTTTCTTGCTCTAAATGACCTTCAGAATAATTTTGTGAAGTTGCCAAAAAATTTAGCCAAGTTACTTTAATAAAGAGACTCTGTGAGAATTGCTCTAAATTATAAATTATTTTGGGAAGAGTTATTACCTTTACAGATAGGTTGTTAGTAGAAAAAGCAGGATTAGTGATAAGCCTTCTGACACGCTTAAGCTGGATGGCTTTTCAAGGATCAAATTGATGAAGAAATGCAAACTCTTCTGTGCCTGCAATGTGGCAGGAGATATGCAGAGAAGTCCCCTAGTTCCAAAAATTAAAAATGCTGGATAAAATATTTTAAAATATCTTTCTAAATGCACGGCTGAGTTGGCTGAAAAATAAGGGAAGACCTCAGAGGCCACACATAAAAGATAGCATGAATCCAAAGTAACTTCTGGAGCTGGTATGTGCCTGGGACATCTACCGACCTATCCCTGGTGGCTTACAGCTTACTCTTCACAGGATCAGTTGGAAGTTAGGAGACAGGACATAAGGTCTGAGCAAGCGGGAAACAGAACTACCCACCCATATAGTAAGTGAATGGGACAGGGTGTAGGGAGTGAATCACCCTACAGAGAGAAATAGTGGAGACAGTTATCCCACTTTTTATTAAGAAGGATAAACGGGGGAAACGTTTCCCAAGAAGATGACCAGCACCAGCTCTCCCTGGTGCAGGGGAGCGCGCAGCCGATGCTGTGTGCAGTGGGTGGGACGGTCTGACAGGGCCTCCCGGGCAGCAGTGGCTTAGTCGCTAAGTCACGTCCGACTCCTATGACCCTGTGGACTGGGGCCTGTCAGGCTCCTCTGTCCATGGGAGTTCCCAGGCAAGAATACCAGAGTGGGTTGCCATTTCCTACTCCAAGGGATCTTCCCAACCCAGGTCTCCTGCATTGTAGGTGGATTCTTTACCAACGGAGCCAGCAGGGAAGCCCAGATAAAAGTACCCCAAATGCCCAGCAACACCACACATAAATCTTTTCTAGAGGAACACACCCAAAAGATTACCACAGCTTAGTTTCCAAAGAACATATGCTTACAGTTTAAAAAAAAAACACAACCTATAAGAAAATATATAACATATGACAGTGAGTTGAAACAGACAACTTTAATTTCTGACCTTGAGAATATCAAATGAGTGTATTTATATTTAAATATAAATCTCACATATATTTTTGAGAAATAAAATGGGGTACATAAAAAAGGAACAAAAGATATCATAAGTAACCTAGATCTCTGAAAAAGAACCAAAGAGAAATGCTAGAAAAATAATTTCTAATAATTGACATCAGAAACAGTCTCAGGATCTGGCTCAAAACGCCAGTGTAAGAGGCTCCTCACCTCAACCTCCCAGAGACACTGAATCAACAGCTGGACACAAGACAATTTCCTCTGAAGAAAATCCAGAAAATACCAGACTCCTATTCACTGGGCAAATGAGAAAAAACCCACACCAAACCAAGTAGAAGCTAAGAAACAATCTTGCCATAATCCCAGCCCTGGTGCAGCAACCCTAAACAGGAGGGAACTCACACCTTCCAGCTTCTCCCTAAGGAGTAAAGGATTGAGACTTCCAATCTGCTGCTCCAACTTTTAAGACCTCCACCTGAGAGATGAGTACCCAAAACATCTAGTTTTGAAAACCAGTGGGACTTGCATCCCTGAGCCCCACAAGGCCACAGGGCTCTAAAAGTCCCTAAAGGGCTCACTTGGATTTAGCACGGCTAACCCTCCAGGCCCAGCACAGAAGCAGCAGGCTGAAACCTGCCCAGTCTTTCTGAAAAGAGGCCTATTTGCATAGTTTGGTAACAATGATCTGAGGGGTAACTTCTAATTTAACAGATATCCAAGGGCTGACTTCATTTTTACCCCCCTTCCCCTACAATTACTGTTTTTGACATCATATCTCACAACTTTTTGGTTGTGTATCCCTTAACTATTCATTGTGGATTAGATGATTTTACTACTTGTATTTTAATCTCCCTATGAGTTTTTCACATAGTTGGTTAACTATGTTTATGGTATATTTGCCTTTACCTATTTTTCCTATTGCAACAATTGTGTTTCTAGTTTTGGACTTTGGTTTTTCCCTTAGAGAAACCCCTTCATCATTTCTTGTAAAGCTGGTTTGGTGGTGCTGAATTCTGTAAGCTTCTGCTTATCCTTGGAATTTTTCATGTCTCCATCAAATGTGAACGTAAGCTTTGCTGGGTAGAGTACTCTTGGTTGAAGGTTTTCCCCTTTCATCACATAAAAATATATTGTAGCACTCCCTTCTGGCCTGCAGAGTCTCTGCTGAAGTCATCTAGAGCTTTAGGTGAGTTCCCTTGTATGTAACTTGTTGCTTTTCCCTTGCTGCTTTTAATATCTTCTCTTTATCGTTACTTTTTGCCATTTTAATTAAAAATGTGTCCTGGTGTAATCATCCTTCATTTGATTTTGTTTGGGACTCTCTATGCTTCCTGGATCAACAAATTTCAAAATGCGGTGGAATGGAGGTGGAATGAATACATTCCTCAGAAGGATGACTTAACAAAACTGACTAAAGAAGATAAAACTTGAATGGTTCAATCATTAAAGAAACTATTCTTTAGTTTCTTTTTTATTTTTACAAATATTTTATAAATAAATAATTTATCTTAATTATTAAAGAAATAATTCAAACATTAAAGATTTAGTAGTTTGAAATCTTCCTACAAAGAAAATTCTAGATGCAGATAATTCTTAAAGTGAGGTTTATTTTTTACTTAAAAAAATGCAGACTTTATATTAAATTCTTCAGAGAAGACAAAAAGAGGAAAAAGTCTCCAAGTAATTTTATAAAGCCAGTACTGTATAGGCATATTCCACAGAACATTTTCCTGATTAATGGTTTCCCAATAAATTAACTCTTGTATTTAATAGTCCAGCATCATACAACACATATATCATACAAAACAACAAAAGAGTGAAGTCAGAGAAAAAAATAAATATCGTGTATTAACGCATATAGATGGAAGCTAGAACAATGGTACTGATAAACCTCTCTGCAGGGCGGAACAGAGAGCAGACTTGTGGACACAGCAGGGGAGGGAGAGGGTGGGACGAACAGAGAGTGGCGCTGAGACATAAACATCACCATAGACAAAACGGAGGGCCCGTGGGAAGGCCGAATCACAACAGCGAAACACAGGTGCTCAATCCTGTGCTCTGTGACAACCTAGAGGGTGGGACGGGGGCAGGGGGGTGCTATGATGGAGATTCGAGAGGGAGGGGTCACATGTGTGCTCATGGCTGGTTCATGTGGAATGGCAGAAACCAACATTTACAACATTGTAAAGCCATTACCCTCCAGTTAAAAATAAATCCTAAAAACTGAAAAAACTTCAACTATTTATACAGAAATATTATATTTAGGACCCAAAACACATTTTTACCAATAACAACAAAGGTATGGGGAATGCCCTGAGTAGCATCACAAACACAACTGCAAAAATGTTCCCAGCTTCATCTTTCAGCAAATCACAAGGCATACTGAATTTTAATGAAAGGGATACTCCATACAGATGCCATTGGTGATGGAAGAAGCACTAAAGTACCGTACCACTCTCACTGTGAGTCATTTTCTGCCACATTTCTACAGTGCCTTTCATATTTCCTATTGCCTTTTTCCTCCCTAGTTTTGTATTCTGAGAACCAAAAAAGCTGAGGAAATGTTAAAGATTAACGGAGAAAGAAGCAAACCAAGCAGAAAAGCAGTAACAATAAAAGAGATTATGTTACTGCTGACAAAGCAACTATTTGTTCATAACTATATAGGCTGGTGATCAGGAAGGAATATTATGGATGCTACAGCCTACTGTTACAGTTTTTTATTTAATAGAGGTTTCTTTAATATATTTTAGTTACATTTTTAAAACTAGTTTGGGTTAAGAACTAACTCATTATAATTTTACCATTAAAAACAAAGGGAAATAGGCTCCCAGTAAATGTTTTTGCATAGAATATCTGTAATTTGTTCAGAGACAAGTTACTAATATTAAGTAGATATCTAGGAGCTTCCCAGGTAGAGTAATGGTAAAGAATCCACCAGCCAATGCAAGAGTCAAGGGTTCGATTCCCAGCCTGGGAAAACCCCCTGGAGTAGGAAAGGGCAATCTGCCCCAGCAGTCTTGCCTGGGAAATTCCATGGACAAAGGAGCCTGGCGGGCTACAGCCCGTGGGACTGCGAAGAGTCGGACATGACTGAGCGACTGAGCCCAACAAGAAGAAGAAGTAACTATGTGTATGAGCGAGTGAGGTCGCTCAGTCATGTCCGACTCTTTGCGACCCCATGGACAGTAGCCTACCAGGCTCCTCAGTGGGTTGCCATTTCCTCCTCCAGGAGATCTTCCCGACCTAGGGATCGAACCCGGGTCTCCCGCACTGCAGGCAGACGCTTTACCATCTGAGCCACCAGGGAAGCCCCAAACAATCTGTACAATTCTAACCAAAACTATCAAAGAGGGGCTTTCCTGGTCGTCCAGTGGTCAAGAATCTGCCTTACATTGCAGGAAACACCAGTTCAACCCCTGGTCTGGGAAGGTCCCACATGACACAGAGCAACTAAATCCCCGTGCCACGACTACTGAAGCCTGTAAACCCGGAGCCAGGAGAAGCCACCACAGCAAGGAGCCCGAGCACCGCAGATACAGGTAGCCCCTGCTTGTCGCTACTGGAGAAAAGCCCACGCACATCAGCGAAGACCCAGCACAGCCAAAAATAAATATGCAGATATCTAAATACACAGACAAATGAAAAAACTACCAAAGACAGTATGAGAAAGGTAAACACAATCCCCTTTTGTCCATAAACATAAATGCAGTAATTCTAAACAGAACAGTTTTTGAAATGACAAGTTTGGTTTCTCCCAGAAATGTAAGGCTGGTTCAACACTAGCAAATGTATTCACACAATTCACCTCATTAACACATTATAAGAAAAAACCATGTGTTCCTCTCAATAGAGGCAGAAAAAAACATTGAATAAAATTCAACATCCGCTCATGATATATTAAAAAAAACTATTAGCAAACTAAAAATAAGACACTTCTCTAACCCAATAAATGATAAAATGCATAAAATGTCATACATGTCGTACATACATGCTGAAACTTTACGAGCATTCCTTTAAAGCTGTGAACAAGACAAGGACGTCTATTATCATTCTAGTCAACAATATCCTTCATGTCCCAGTCTGGGCATGAACACACACACACACACACACACACACACACACACACACACACACAGTGTAAGCAGAAAGGAAAAACACTTCCATAGATAATATGATTGTTTAAAGAGAAAATCCAAGAAAATCACAAATGATTTTAAATTTAGTATTCAAATAATTTAATATCTATTGGATTTTCTATCAGATCCCTAGCTCCCAACATAAAGAAAATGTCAATCCTATATGGATTAAGCACTTCACAATGAAATGTGCATAGCTTATCTGCAACATTTTGCTGTGTTCCTGATGCGAAAATTGAAGCAGGACAAGGAGCAGGGGAAGAAAAACAGACCACTTCTCACTCTCCACCCTTACAGGGTTTATTAGTTTTCTCTTGCCACCATAACAAATTAATACAAATCTAGCAGCTTCAAACAACACAAATTTATTATCACAGCTCTGTAGGTAAGAAGTCTGGCATGAGCTTCAGTGGACTAAAATCAAGGCATCAGCACGGCTATGTTCTTTTCTGGAGACTCCAGAGGAGAATCTGCTTTCATGCACACTCAGGTGGTCGGCAGATTCAGTCCATACAGTTGTAGACAGGAGGTCCGTGTTTGCTTGCTGGCTGTCAGATGAGGGCCATTCCCAGATTCTAGATGCTGTCCATACTCTTTGGCTTCAAAGATCTTCCTCCTCCATCTTCAAAGCTAGCAATGGAAGGTTGAGTCCTTCTCCTGCCTTCTCTTCGGCCACATTTCTCTGACTTTTTTTCTCTGCATTTTTTATTTCCTCATTGCGGGATACCTCATATTAATCACATCTGCAAAGCCCCCTTTTTACTACATAATGGAACATATTCACGGGTTCTGGGAATTAGGATGTGGACACCTTTGAGGGACCATTATTCTGCCTACCAATCAGAACAAGGAAACTGAGTTTGTTCCACGCTTGCATTAACACTCTAGGTAGCTTGTACATCTTTCCATAATGCCTCCACTCCAACAGCGTAGGAAATATCCCCTATCTTTTTCTCACGTCCTTTCTGCTTGCGATGGCTGAATTATCAAGCTTTCCTTCCTAGGCTATGTGAGGTCAAAGCAGACGGGAAGATGAAGAATTTAGAATTAATTTCCCGACACTAACATTAATCCAGTAATGGAAACAAATGCCTTCTATTCTTGAACCATCCAGGGTTTAGGGATGATTTACAAGGGACTGATGAGAAAGAATGAGGTGGGAACAAAATGTCAAGACAATAAAAGAAAAATAGCAGCATTGTACCCCCCTTCCTTAAGACGTCAACCCAGTAAGTTTCCATACGTGGGATGGCAGTAAACAAGGAGAATATAGCTCATCAGAGTCATTAATTGGGTGTCACTATGTACTGTACAGTGTTAACTGATTCAACAAACCTTGCTTAAATCTTTCATCTATGTGGTACATAGCAAACTCTGGGACATGGTGAAGGACAGGGACGCCTTGCAGGCTGCAGTCCGTGGGGTTGCAGAGTTGGACACGACTGAACAACCACGATGTGGTACCTGGGCTTCCCAGGTGGTGCAGCGGTGGAGTCTGCCTGCAGTGCAGGAGACACGAGAGATGTGGGTTCAGTCCCTGAGTCAGGAAGAGCCCCTTGAGGAGGAAATGGCAACCCACTCCAGAATTCTTGCCTGGACAAATTCATAGACAGAGGAGCCTGGTGGGCTCCTCTGGTGGGCCCATGGGGTCACAAAGAGTCGGACATGACTGAGCAACGGAGCAGGCATACATGCGCGCATGTGGTCCACAGGCAAAGGTATTATCCATAAAATAGAACCCTGGGCTTAGAGAGGTGGTCACTTACCCAAAAGCACAAAAGTCAAAGAAAGAAAGAAAGTCAAGTCGCTTAGCTGTGTCCGACTCTTTGCAACCCCCACGGACTGTAGCCTGCCAGGCTCCTCCATCCATGCGATTTTCCAGGCAAGAATACTGGAGTGGGTTCCCATTTCTTCCTCCAGGGGAATCTTCCTGACCCAGGGATTCAACCTGGGTCTCCCGCACAGCAGGAAGACTCTTTACCGTCTGCCCATCAGAGAAGCCAAAAGTCAAAGAGCTGGACAGAAACCTGGGTCGGCTGGCTCCTCCAGCCCAAAGAAATATCCTCTCACTGACTTTCCCTAGCAGGAAGGCAAGGTTGAAATATGCCATAATCCCCAAACTGTACCCTTCAGAGTCTTCAAATAACACTCTTTGAGGAGACCTTCTCTTTCTCCAACCTCTCTCTCCCCAGACTTCCTAATGAAGGTCTTAGATTTATTTACCTTTTTATGGTCACTACACGTTTACTTCTGCATGGTCCCTGCCCCTGTTGTCCCAATGGTGATGTTATCATTCAGGCTAGTCCGTGTGGGATGACCACCGGACTACAGGCATTAAATTATCCTTTTCTTTTCTCCTTCCTTCCTTTCCTTCTTCTCTTCCCTCTTTCTCTGTTATTTTTTTTTTCCTGTCCTCACTTCTCTCTTTCCTCTTTTCCTTTCATTCCTTCCTTCCCTCCCTCCTTCCTGTTTTCTCTCCCTCCCTCCCCCTCTCTTTCTTCCTGCAATAAGCTTCAAAGAAACAAAGAAAGGTGCTGGGCTGTAGTCTCTGGCGCTTCTCTGCTAGGACTTGAGGTGCGAGGAAACCACATAGTCCAAATCACTACAGTCTCCATCCCTCCGGAAGTTACGGCTGTCAGCAAGAAACCAGTGAACCGCCTCCACTTTCCTTCAGTGCTAAAAATCAATTTTAAATTTCAGCATAAAATCCCAACCCCTTACCACAGGTACAAAGCCCTATATGGTTTGTTCCCGCCTGTCTCTTCCGCCGCATCTGATGCCAGCCTGCGCTCCTCCGACGACTCCAGCCTCGCTGACCAGGGCCTGCTTCTAAGCACCAGAAAAGTGACTCGTCTGAATTGAAATGTACTAGAAATATATACCCTGGATTTCGAAGCCTTCGTCGGAACAAAAGAATGCAATGTATATCATTAATAATTGTATAGTAACTGCATGTTTAAATGATCATACTTAGCACCGGTTGCAACTCTGAATTTAACTTGTTCCTTTTAACGTGCATTTCTAAAATTTAAGACGACATTCGTGGTTCGCACTCGATTCCCGCCGGACTGCGCGGCTCTATCACATTTTCGCCTCCTTTGTTTCCGTCTTGGCACTTACACTGAGGAACTTACTTACGGGATGCACGTTACCTGTTTCGTGTCTTTCTCACAGAAACAGAATGTGAGACAGGAACTCTGTCTCATTCACACCTGGCTCTCAGGCATTTAGAACAGAGCATGTAGCACAGTATATATTCAATAAATATTTCTGGAATTAACGACCTTACTCTTCCTCAGCTGGAGACGGTGAGCTGTCTCTCCTCCCTCAGAACACGAGGCCTCCGGTCCTCTGGACTACAGCCGCAGCTCAGCGCAGACCGTGTGCTCTTGACACCGGGAGGAGGGGTGGCTGAGTATCCACACTGGAAGAAAAACCTCCCCTCCCGCAGAAGGAACTGCTCGCCGGACTCCTCCGGCGCGCGGGCTGAGAAGCCGCGCCCCTCACAACTCTGCCGGTGCCGCCCCGCCCCTCTGCCCATCACTGGGCAATTCGCCCTCCGGCCACACGGCGGCGTCTCGCGAGGGCGCGGGTGTCGATGGTGCAGTCTGCCCTCCCCGCACGCTTCTAGCAGTGGGTCCTTCCAGTCGTAGAAAAGCATTGTGGGAAGGCGGCGCAGCCTTTCTGGCCTCGGCTCTCGGAGGCGACGGTCGTTTGCTGGAGCTTCGCGTGACTCGGGTCGTCCCGCAGCCAGGCCTCTGAGGGCCGGGGCGCCGGGCAGGACCATGCGGCTTCCCCGAGTCTTGGGAGGCTGCTGCCGAGACCGGACCGGGCAAGATGCTCCCGGGACCTGAACGCGTAGAGGGCAGCGGCCTGCTTTGGCCTCCGCCACGTTGTTGAGACCTCAGGAGGCTCCAAGCGGCCCCGAGTCTGCTTTTCCATGCTAGGAGACGGGGCGATGGGGGTGGGGGCTTTTGAGTTTATCGACTGTGTGTCAGGGAGTTTCTAATGCGGGGATTTTGTGCGTGTGAAAGGGAAAGGCTTCACCGTGTACAGCACGTATGCCGACCATGTCGTGGTGTGAAATCAGGTCCACGCGAGAGTGCCATTTCAGGTGTAGATCTTGATAACTATGTCATGGTGCAGAATTTGGCGGAAATGAGTATCACCATCCTTGCAGGTGAGTTTTCATGTTCTTACAGAAAGGATCAGTTGCCTCGAGATTTTAATGTTTTAGTCATCTAATAGAGTAATTAAGCGTTCCTTACCCAGTTAGATTCTGAGTCGGAGACGAAAATGTAGAACTGGGCTTAGTTGCCCTCAGAACAGTGAAGGGTTAGCACCTCGGCGCCACGCAGCATTCCTTACGCGGTTTTCTTACCGCCTTTGTGTTGCCCATTCACTTTTGGAAACTAGTGGATGTGGTGTCAAAAAAGGCGTAAACCAAACACTTGCGCAGCTTATTTTCCTACCCTTGTATTTGATATCTTCGGTGTAGGAGCTGCGTAAGTAACATATACTCATATTATTTACACATGTGGTTTTGATTCTGCCAAGTTAAGTGTACCTTTCTTTTAACCGGCTTTAATTTTTGTTCAGGTGAAAGATGGACGCTGGAAGCATAGACTGCCAACCGAATACTTAACTATTTGGAAGTGCAAAGATGACCTAAGGTAGGGTGATAGTTTTGAATTATTGATAGTTGTTGTCATAACAGCAGTTAACAGTAACGTGAATTTTATCTTTCTAGATCAGGGGTCCTTCTCTGGTGGGTATTAGTTTAAAATTGTTAATTGTTCATTAATATTAGTACTGCTGTAAACAGATTGTTAAGTGCAAATGGGATACCCTCATGCCATTTATCATGAAATCTTTACATGATTTTATGTGTAGCAGCTAAAATTTTAAAGACCACTTGGCCAGATCTCAAGCATGTTTTATGTTGATGTATGAAGTCCAGAAGTGCATGACTTAATGCAGGAAAGAAGTATGTACTGAGTTTATAAGTCTTGAAGTAAATGTTCACTTGTCAAATGGAGTGCCTTATTTTTTCTTTTAGGCTGTCCTTGGTGAGGAATTTGACAACTTGATCTTCAGGAGCTGCTTAGAGTATTTAAAATTTCCAGGATTGCTTTTAAAAAATAGTGCTTTTGGACAGCCCATAAATGTACATATAAAGCAGTGGGACTGTAAATAAAATAATGTTCTTCTTGGAGGTATGTGTGTTATGATTTAACTGCTAGAACATAACATTCTTTCACTGAAAGATAAAAGGGGGCAGATCACGTAAGGCTCTGTTGAAAGCATGAGAAAGCCATGATGGAAATGTACGTCTGCAAGAAAAGCAGTGCTGTGGGCCAACTGGAGGCTACTACTGTATGCCATACTCTGTCTATGCCAGAGATGACCACCTTGGATAAGGGCGGTGGTAAAGTTAGGGAAGAGGGATCGTTGAAACTTACAGCAGACAGGAGTTAGTAATGAAGGATGTGTCTGTAATGATTGCTAGGTGTGTAGTCTTGTACATTCACAGATGAGCTGGAGGAGTAGCTTTTTGAGCTAGTCTATTTGAATCGCCTTAGAAATCTTAAGTGACTCCTTGGTACTACACTGGTCTGTAGTCTGAAAGAAAGTGAAAGTCGCTCACTCTTGTCCAACTCTGTGACCTGTGGCCTATACAGTTCATGAAATTCTCCAGATCAGAATATTGGAGTGAGTAGCCTTTCCTTTCTCCAGCAGATCTTCCCAACCCAGGAATCAAACTCGGGTCCCGCATTGTAGGCAGATGCTTTTACTGTCTGAGCCACCAGAGAAGCCTGTAGTCTAAGCTATATGAATGAAATTTGGCCACAGGAGTAAGTGTGATCCATGAGGGTCTAGATTTAAGAGGCTCAATTGCCGATGTGGTAGAGTAGGGGGAGCTGGAAAGGACAGAATGGCAGGAGCAATGGGAAATGCATTAAAGTAAAAATAATGGAGCACAGCCTGAAAGTTAAGCTTGGGATTTGGTGACATGAAGGTAATGTCTGAGGTCTGCTTTAGTGGAACAGTGGGGAAGAATCCGTATTTGAGATGGCACATTAGGAGATGAGTTGAGCACACTGGCTACCAAGAATCCTTTCCAGAATCATGAAATGGGAGAGAACAAAGTGGTAGCTGAAAAGGGTCTGGTGGTGAGATTTGGCTGTCTTTGGATGGTAGTCTAGCTGACAGGCAGAGGTTGAATCTGTTGAATACATGAGGCAGAAGGGATGGGAAGGCTGAAGGAGCCGGGCTCCAGACCATAGGTAGAGTGACAGGAGAAAAGGAAGGACATGGGTTGATGGCAGCCACGACGAGGTTTGTCCTTTGTGTCGGGGGGAGATGAAAGATCCTGTAGGAGTATGTCTTCCCTGTAGACTGCGTTCATCTGCCAAGAGGAAAGGTCTGAAATAGTGCTTTGGAAGAGTTAGCCAGGCAGACCTTTCAGGTTGAAGGTCATGAGTGTATAAGCTGAGGTGAAGTAAAATCCTCACATAACAAGACAAGGACACCAGAAATTAAAAGCAGCACTTTTTTTTAACATTTGCAAATTACCAGTGAAACTTAATGCCACAAAATACAGTATTACAAAGAACATTAACGTGAATAAAAATATCTGCAGTGTGAAAGTGATCCCTCAGTCATGCATTTGTGCACAGGCAGAGATCTACCCAGACTAGGGAAGAATCTTCATCCCCCTTAGTGTACTGCTGCATAGCTACCTGGCCACAGTCCACGATTCCAGAACTTTGATCTGAAGCCTCTGGTCTTGGTTGTGGCAGACAAGATACTTGGGAGTTTCCAGGAAGGTAAACGGCATCAAATGAAAAAGGCTTTATAAGACTACCATCTTTCCAGTTACCAAATAAAAAGGCCCTTAGGCACAAATATACTGTAATTAAACCTTAATGATTTTCTTCTGAAGAAACACTTCTGCAGGTCCAAGATATTTCAATAATTATAATTCACAGTTTAAAAGTAAAGGTGGCACACATACCCTTCCCACCCCCATCCCAAGCCCTTCACTGGGATTAAGTCTCTATCTTGAGGCGTGAAGCTTGGATAGTTTTTATTGTTTTTGCTGTGTGTTTTCCAGCCATATTGCTTGTAGATGTCTGAGATTTTTCTTCAATCAGGCTATCTTTAGACCCGTTTCTTCTCTGGAAAACAATATTTGAAAAAAAAATAAGATTCAGAGAAGAAACTACAGCCAAGTAAATTTTATTAACACATTAGAAATAACTAAGGCATCAAGTTATATTTAGGAAAAGTGTGATACCAGGCTGTACAAGTATTCCCTTTATTTAAATAATTATGTAAACAATACGTGTTTAAATCTTAAAAAGTTAACATGTGCATAAAAAATTTTGTTTATGAAAATTAGGCATAAATCTCAATCCATTCCCCCAATTAAGTGTCATTTCCACTGAGAGGCTCTCAGGCCTCTTTTCCAAGGAGGGGCAGAGAGATGAAGAGAGAGGGGAGTTCCGGATAATTTTTAATCTTCCCTGATTATATTTTCAGTAGTACTGAAGAAACCCCTCCAACACAATGCCCTGGGTGTCCTCATCACTGAGGGCTCCCTGGTGGCTGGGGTGGAGTCCCTGAAAGGGGGGGCCCTCACAGAGAGGTGGGAGTGAGGACCCGGGCCCTGAGCGCCACACCCAGGGCTGCAGCTCAAGGCTGGCGTGCACCTCCCACAGCCGTGGTGGAGGCCCTGGGAAACAGAGGTGCAGCCACAGCGCCCCCGCCTAACAAGCCTGTCTGCTCGCGCCTTCTCCGCAGATGGCCTAACCTGTCAGTAGATCCGGGCTAAACAAGCATATTTACTTCCCCCAAAGTATCTCCCCACACATAATGAGCTACACTCCAGAATTCTATTATTTTGGGATTCCTTTGGACTGAAGCCACCCTCTAAGAAGTTGTCTTTTATCTGTTATGGGACTGGCTTCATTTTACTCAAAGAAGCACTGATTGTACAATTTTGCAAATGTTCCATCAAATCAAGCTAATTTTGGAGTCAAACATCTGTTTGGGATAGAAGATTTTTAGATAACCAGAGAGGTAGGAGGAGGACACCAGACCATGAGACTCAGGGCAGGGGAATATGGAGTTAAGATAGAAGAATCACTACCGTTTTTGTTAAGCGTTGAACCTATCTATTCTGTCTGTAAACCTTAAGAGAAATGAATCAAAGTCCCAAATCCATCCCACTTTAACCAGCCTTCTGCATAAAAAAGTGAGATGAGGTGTAGGCAGGCCAGGCCACTGGCAGAACACTGGCATCATCGTGGAACTTAGGAAATGCAACTTTCCCACTTCCCCATGTCACTTGCATCCTTTTTCCACATGGCAATCAGATCAGCAATTTCCTTTTGGCACAAAGAATAATACAGAACAAAATCCAAACAAACTTTTTCCCACGGCGTCCAAGGCTCTGCATTATCTGCCCTCCTCCGCCTTCACTGTGCTCAGACCTCAGACACCGAGGCCCTTCCCAGCCTCGGCACTTTTTTATCATGCTCTTCCTTCTGCTTCCATCAGCCTTCCACGAGTACTCACGTGGTTGGTTCCTCCTCACCTGCGGGTTTCCACTTTCCAGGTTACTTTCTGAGATGGCCTTTGCCATATCTATCTAAAGTGAAGTCACCTGTCTATTTTCTAACTCAGACCTTTGTTTCTTCATAGTGCTTACCAAGTTTTTGGTTTTCTTTCACCTGTTCACTGTTACGTGTCAAGGCCAAGAGTCACCATCTTCTATCAAGGGCCAGGTCATAGACTGCCACCTGTCTCTATTGCATACTGTTTTTCCTTCCCTGCAAGCAACCCTTTAAAAACAAAAGTAATTAGCTCCTGGACCGTACAGAAGCAGGCTGCAAACTTAATTTATCCTATGGGCTGTAGTTTGCTGACTGCTCCAGTGAGTGCCTTGTCATTCCTTAGATGTGCTCACTAGATAGTTGTTGAATTCAGAATCAAAGGTGTCCCAGAGACAAGCTTAGATTCAGTGCCATTGATCAGAAGATGAATGGGAGTTGTTCCTGTGTGCAGCAAAGTGACAGCTATTCTTTCAACATTTCATGTAAGTTTTTTGAGATTCCTAAGTGGTGATTGGGGGCTTCCCTGATAGCTCAGTTGGTGAAGAATCTGCCTGTAATGCAGGAGACCCTGGTTCGATTCCTGGGTCAGGAAGATCTGCTAGAGAAGAGATAGGTTATCCATTCCAGTATTCTTGGGCTTCCCTTGTGGCTCAGCTTGTAAAGAATCTGCCTGCAATGTGGGAGACCTGGGTTTGATCCCTGAGAAGATCCCCTGGAGAAGGGAAACGTTACCCACTCCTGTATTCTGGCCTGGAGAATTCCATGGACTGTATAGGCCATGGGGTCGCAAAGAGTCAGACATGACTGAGTGACTTAGACAGTCTAGTTGGAAAAGCAGAAATACAATGAAATTCTCATTTGTATTGAAGCCAACTTAAATTTAAGACCAAGAAAAAAAGGAGCTCTGAAAAATAACAGTGCTTATTAATCCTCCTAGCAACCTCAAGAGGTAGTAGTTATCCACATTCCAAAGAATTTAGTCTTAGAAGTTAAACAACATTCAAAGCCACACAAGTGGTGTGTGGAGAGAGAGACACCAGTGCAGGTCCTGTCTGAAGGTGAAGTCTAAACTACTAGTCATGAATGTAATTTTTTTTTAATTGCTATCAACTTGAATTGTTTGGACAACCTATTAGCTCTCCCAGATTAATCAAAAACTAGGCAGATTTTAGTGGAAGCTGTGGTTAACCACGCAGATCTCTATTCCAGACTGAGGCAGTCATTCCCCAGCAGCCTGGAGAGACAGCTGCCACACAGCTCAAAACTGAGCCCCACCCTGGACTGAAGGTGGTCGGGCCATAGTCAGGCCCCCTCCCAGGGCACCCTTTATCCAGTCACTCGCTACATGGTGAGTGTTTAAGGTCCAGCCCCCTCATCTCCAGGTGGGAGGAATCGGAAGGGCCATCTTGGCTCCAGAGCTCCCCACGGGACCATCTGATGCCTTTCCTGGGACTCCACCACTCAGTTCAACTCTTGCCTATCTTTTATGCCCCAACAACTTTGATCCTAAAAGCACTTTTCAGTAAACTTCCCCCATGCAAACCTCCATCACAGAATCTCTTCCTAGGGAACCTAACCTAAACTGGCCCAGGCTTTTTCTGTCCTTGCTCAGTTCAGTTCAGTTCAATCACTCAGTCATCTCCGACTCTTTGCAACCCCATGAACCGCAGCACACCAGGCTTCCCTGTCCATCACCAACTCCCGGAGTTTACCCAAACTCATGTCCATCGAGTCGGTGATGCCATCCAACCATCTCATCCTCTGTCGTCCCCTTCGCCTCCCGCCTTCAATCTTTCCCACTCCAACACCACACGGTTCAAAAGCATCAATTCTTCGGTACTCAGCTTCCTCTATAGTCCAACTCTCACATCCATATGTGACCACTGGAAAAACCATAGCTTTGACTAGATGGACCTTTACTGGCAAAGTTATGTCTGCTTTTTAATAATGCTATCTACGTTAGTCATAGCTTTTCTTCTAAGGAGCAAGCGTCTTTTAATTTCATGGCTGTAGTCACCATCTGCAGTGATTTTGGACCCCCAAAAAATAAAGTCTGTCACTGTTTCCATTGTTTTTCCATCTATTTGCCATGAAGTGATGGGACCAGATGCCATGATCTTAGTTTTCTGAATGTTGAGTTTTAAGCTAACTTTTTCACTCTCCTCTTTCACTTTCATCAAGAGGCTCTTTAGTTCTTCTTTGCTTCCTGCCATAAGGGTGGTGTCATCTACATATCTGACGTTATTGATATTTCTCCCGGCAATCTTGATTCCAGCTTGTGCTTCATCCAGCCCAACGTTTCTCATGATGTTTAACTTTCGCATACAAGTTAAATAAGCAGGCTGACAATATACAGCCTTGATGTACTCCTTTCCCGATTTGGAACCAGTCTTGTTCCATGTCCAGTTCTAACTGTTGCTTCTTGACCTGTATACAGATTTCTCAGGAGGCAGGTCAGGTGGTCTGGTATTCCCATTTCTTTAAGAGTTTTCCACAGTATGTTATGATCCACACAGTCAAAGGCTTTGGCATAGCAAATAAAGCAGAAGTAGATGTTTTTCTGAAACTCTCTTTCTTTTTTGATGATCCAACGGATGTTGGCAATTTGACCTCTGGTTCCTCTGCCTTTTCTAAATCCAGCTTGACTATCTGGCATTTCACGGTTCATATACTGTTGAAGCCTGGTCTGGAGAATTTTGAGCATTACTTTGCTTGTGTGTGAGATGAGTGCAACTGTGCAATAGTTTGAACATTCTTTGGCATTGCCTTTCTTTGGAGGTGGAATGAAAACTGACCTTTTCCAGTCCTGTGGCTACTGATGAGTTTTCCAAATTTGCTGGCATATTGAGTGCAGCACTTTAACAGCTTCGTCAGCATCAAGAGAAAATTGGTCCTTGCTCAAGTCATTAACTGGAGAAGGCAATGGCACCCCACTCCAGCACTCTTGCCTGGAAAATCCCATGGACAGAGGAGCCTGGTAGGCTGCAGTCCATGGGGTCGCCAAGAATCGGACACGACTGAGAGACTTCACTTTCACTTTTCACTTTCATGCATTGGAGAAGAAAATGGCAACCCACTCCAGTGTTCTTGCCTGGAGAATCCCAGGGACGGGGAAGCCTGGTGGGCTGCCGTCTATGGGGTCGCACAGAGCAGCATCAGCAAGTCATTAACAAAAATGAATCAAGTTAAGCACAGTGAATGATAGATATGCTGAAGTCAGGGTTCTTAGGTTGTCCATGAACTTCCCAAATCGTATGCTTATGTGCTTGAAATGAATGCTTACACACATTTTTATGGGAAAAAGACAGTAGTTATAATTGCCTTTCAGAGGGATCCATGACCCAAACAGTCCACTGCAAACATCAAGCTGATACTGGTCCATTATAAACATCGTCTGTTTATAAACCTCGAACTTCCCAGGTGTGCCTTGTCTTGATCACACACCTCTCCTTCTTCTCCTTCCACGTTTTATACATGCTATTTTTTTAAACATGGAACCTCGTCATCAATACCATACCCTCTTAAAACCGATTATTTCCTACCTGATGAACTGTGGAACCACCAGAACCCTGAGCATCTGAAGAACGGGTCACAGGAAGTGGAGGTACAAGATCGGTTTTTGAACTGCAGAGAGTGAGTTTTAGAATTAATGACTGAGATAGTACCTAGAAGCACAATTTGAGTTGGAAGAAGCCTATAGCAAAGTAAACAGGTTTTAGACATCTTGCATTCCTTATAGTTACTACCACAGTGCTTTACACAGTGAGGCATTTAATAAATGTTTTTGAATTAAATTCAACAGGTTAAGTAATTTACCTCAAATCACAGCAAATAAGTAGAAGAACCAAGAATAAATTATAAGTATGTGCTTTTCTTACTGTGATATGTGTATAAATGGCTTTTTGATTTGTTCCTAGAGAAATACTTACTGGCCATGTATTCTTTTTTATTTAAAAAAAAAACCAGCTGTGGAGCTATGGACAACAATGTTCTACATTTTACAAGCAAACAAAAAATTAAAAAAACAAAACCTGACCTATATCTCTCTCTGATGGGCTAGTCTATCTCCCAATTTGTTAATGTTTATTTCAGTTTTAAGCCTTAATTCTGAGTTTAATGGTTAACATTCCTACCTAGCAATATCAAGTGCACAAATTTCCACGGGCTTCCCTGGTGGCACAGACGGTAAAGAAGCTGCCTGCAACGCAGGAGACCCGGATTCAATCCCTGGGTTGGGAAGATCTCCTGGAGGAGGAAATGGCAATCCACTCCATTATTCTTACCTGGACAATTCCATGGACAGAGGAGCCTGACAGGCTACCGACTATGATGTCATAAAGAGTCAGACATGACTGAGTGACTAACACACAGACAGTACTTTCATAAATGGATGCATAATTACTTTGTTAACACATTCATTTAAAACATAGCATTTATCATATTAAGCTGAAATATGGCTACTTTTCTCAAAAGAAAAACTAAACAACACAAACTACTGTAACACATAATATTTGCTATAGTAAAAGAAAAGATGAAATGCCGTCAATGCAAAAAGAAACTGTTATGCCAATTTCTCTCTAATATGGGTGCATTTATTATTCAAAATAGAATAGCTCATGCCTTTTTTCTGTCTTCTAAAAGCCTCAGTGCACAGCTTGGAAGGGCAATGCATGCGTGCTGAGTCACTTCAGTCGTGTCTGACTTTATGTGACCCCATGGACTGCAGCCCGTCAGGCTCCTCTGTCCATGGGGTTCTCCAGGCCCATGCCCTCCTCCAGGGAATCTTCCTGACCCACGGATCAAACCTGTGTTTCTTATATCCCCTGCATTGGCAGGCAGGTTTTTTGTTACCACTAGGGCCAGCTGGGAAGCCCTTGGAAAGGCCATAATTCAGTATAATTACAGTCTAGGTCTGTGCTATCCAATATGGTTGCCACCAGCCACACACTGCTGCTTACGTTCAAATTAATCACAATTAAAAATATTAGGTTTTTAGTTTCTAGGTCACACTAGCCACATTCCAAATACTCCATGTCCACAGACAGAACATTTCTATCACTGCAGACAGTTCCCTTGTACTCTGCTACCCTGGAGCCGTGAAGGGGATGACGTACTCACACCTGCCCACTTACTTCACTTCAGAGAGGACAGACCGCTCTCCGTCCGAGCACTGGGACCTGCGATACTGGCGGTAACTTCGCGGTGAATGAGAGTGCCGGATGCGGACCGGGTCACCTTGTGTCCTGAGCAAGCAAAGAGAAACCATGAAGACAAACACACCGGAAGTCAGGATGGGACCGACTTGAGGTTTTCCTTAATACTGTAACTGCGAAGGAGTAATAACTGAGAGTTTTAAAAACCTGATCTCTCTGAGCTTGGAAAGCCTATTTGGCTTTCACTTCATAAGTTAACAAAAGGAAACTACCTCCATCATAAAATGAAAATAAAACTTTATCATACAGCTGACCCCTGAATAATGCTTGGTTAGGGACACCAGCCCTAAGCGAAGTTGAAAACCCCCATGCCCCTTTACAGTCTGAATCCATGGATTCTGCCAATGAAGATCATACAGTACTGCTGTACTTAATTAGTGGGAAACACCCAGGACAAGTGGGCCACCCACAAACAGGCAGCTCTAGGAGAGCGTGACCTCAGGATAGAGCGACAATAATTAATTTAGCACACCATTTTCTACTTCTTCCTCTATAGTTATTTTTAATTTCAGTTAAAATGTAAAGACAAAGCACCGCAAGGAACACCTCTGAAGAGTAAGAATGGATTACTCAGTTACAAATATTAATAAAACTTTTTAAGATAGATTTTCAAAGACATACTCTATTTTAGTGTATGGAATCTCTTTTAATTGTTCTTCTGACAGTCCAGATGGATCCACAAGCTCTTTTCTAGAAGGGAATGAGCAAGAGAATGAAAGTTTTGACATAAACACTAACACCATTTACAATCAGCAGGTGAGTTTTCACCTTTCTAATCTTGTCTCAGCTTTCTTTAACAAAAAGAAAAGGTTTCTTTTCTAAGGAGAGCTGAGCACCAAAGAATTGATGCTTTTGAACTGTGGTGTTGGAGAAGACTCTTGAGAGTCCCTTGGACTGCAAGGAGATCCAACCAGTCCATCCTAAAGGAGATCAGTCCTGGGTGTTCACTGGAAGGACTGATGCTGAAGCTGAAACTCCAATACTTTGGCCACCTGATGGGAAGAACTGACTCACTTGGAAAAGACCCTGATGCTGGGAAAGATTGAAAACAGGAGGAGAAGGGGACGACAGAGGATGAGATGGGTGGATGGCATCACCAACTGGATGGACATGAGTTTGGGAAAGTTCCGGGAGTTGATGATGGACAGGGAGGCCTGGCGTGCTGCAGTCCATGGGGTCGCAAAGAGTCAGACAGGACTGAGCGACTGAACTGAACTGAATCTTGTCTTATAACGCAGTGTTAATAAAACTAATAGAGATATAAGCCAGGAATGAAGATTAAGAAAACTAGGGTCCATTTAGGACTTCCTTGACAGTCTAGTGGTTGGGAGTCTGCCTTCTAATGAAGGGGGTATGGGTTCAATCCCTGGTTAGGGAACTAAGATTCCACATGCTGTGGCCAAAAACTAAAATATAGAAATAAATAAAACTTAAAAAAATAAACCAAAAAAACTGGTATGTGTTTAAGGAAAAAATGGGAGGAAAACCTTTTCGGTAGCTCTTCTACCCTCTTGCAATTTTTCTTTATTCAGGATGTAGATGACTCTCCAGCATCCCCTATCTCCCTAGAAGGATCTGCTTCTCTCTCCCGGAGCAGGCGTCCTTTCCTTGGTATTTACTTGCACAGTGGGGCCCATCTGAGGCTCATTCACAGGCAGGGCTGACTGGCCTCGGGAGAGGTGGCGGGGCTGCCTGCTGAGGCGCCACCACGGAGCGCCGGGCCCCCACAGTGACGGCCGTTAAGACCACCTCGCAGGCTTCACCCGGGGCTGCCCCTCTGTGTCCTTACAAGTGCCTTCAAACCATGTGGGTTTTAAGAACAGTACTCACTGGATATGCTTCCATAACTCTTCTTTTGCTTGGATATCGGGACTTCTCCTATAAATAGAAAGAACAACACTCGTCTCGGCACACATGCTTCGTCCAATGATCTAATCTCTAACTTCAGCAAAGCCGCAATATTACTGGTTTCCAGACTGTGAAGTTCTTCTCTGCCAGCTGATACCAGACAAGGAAAGGCTGAACAAGGAGAGCTAATGTGGGATGGTTAGTACAAAAATACCAGACAATTTATCTGCTAGTCGGCTAAAAAAAAAAGAAAAGACATGAAAATCAGCCACAACCAGGGCTCCATTTAATGAAGAGCTTAGCAGTAGCGGGGCAAATCTACACACTCTCCAGTGGTGGTTTTACAATGAAGACTGATTTGAGGCTTCTGTTTCTGGTCCTTCTAACTACTCAGTTATATCAAAAGAATTCACCTTGATTGTATTAATATGGAAAAGTCCCAATGCGATCTGTGATTACATAGTAGAAGCAACACCACAAGGGAAAAGAAAACGGTGGGACAGCCAGGCTGGCAGACTGTGTGCCACTGACTCGCTGCCCTTTCTCACTGCATCTGACATTGCATTTCTGGGCTGAGGTGTGGGCTCACAAGTCCTGGGACACGTCTGTGGCCCGTGCTGCCATCTTCCCATATGCCCTTCTCCACCCCGTCTGTAGACTGTACAAATTTCTTCTCTAAGAACTACTTGAATAGAAACTGTACCACCATGTTTAACTTTCTAGAATGATAAATTCAAAGCCAGCATTCTGGTGTTCAGGGTCCCCATAAGAGCAGTGAGAACTAGAAATCTATGATCACAGCAACTGTTGCCACAGAATGATTTTTTTTGCCCCAGTGAGAAAATGATAAGCTTTTATCAGTCCTTTCAAGAGAACCAAGTTCTAACAAAGGCCCAAAGAAAAGACCTAAACCCTAACAATTAAAATGCCTGCAGGTAAATAAAGCCACCGATACGCTCTCCTGTGGAATTTTAAATTTATAATGTGTATCAGCATTTCTGGGCTCAATATCACTTTCAGCATATGATATTATCATTGCTTTCATTTTTCCCAGTTAATAAGGGCACCTCTGAGACTTTCTGTTAGGTCTTTCTGAGCCCACAGAATACAAGAAACTACTTTCTCACAACTGAACTAAGTAGTTTTTTCCTTTGTAGAGAAAGAAAAAAAAAATCTGTAGAGCTTTTAATCCACTCAAAAGGAGTCAAAACACAGAAGATAAGAGAAAGGGAACAAAGCCTTGGTCTCAGACATATAAAATATGGTATTGTTAAAGGTAGAGTTTGTTATCAAAAATAAAATTGTATGCTTAATAAACTTAAAATGCTTCTTTGGAAGAATTTCCTATATGGAATCTGCCTTTCCTACATGTGACTGATCTGGTTCACTAGACAATACATTAGCCCAGTCAACCACACTGCCACAGAGAAGGAACTAATATTGAAAAGCACTAAACTATTATTCTGTTTATATACAGAAAGATGAAAGAAGGTTCCATTGTAATTATACACCAGCATCTGATTCTCACAGGAAGTCAGTATTACATGGCATCTAGGTTAGGAAGCGATTCTGCGGGGAATCACACTTGTTTCAGGACGGTGCAGTGCTGAGACTGTCTTCAGAGCAGGGTATGTTGACCTCCGCACTGCTGACCCTGGGGTCAGACGCCATCCGTGGTTGTTGGGGGCTGTCTTGAGCACTGTCGGATGATCAGTAGTACCTACAGCCTTGACACCTAGATGCCAGTAACACCCTCCAGTGAGGCAGCCAAAAATGTCCCCAGACTTCGCCAAATGTCCTCTGGGAGGAAAGACTATCCCAGGGTAAAAACCACTGGTCAAAGGTATGACACGGCAGTACAACAGCCAAAGTCTGGTGAAGGAAGGAAGAGGCAAAATGACCATAAAGTTCCATTATGTGGATACTGAATAATGCTGGAGAGAATGCCACTGAAACAGGAATTAATTAAATCTTAAAAGAATGAAGGAAATGTTATAATTTGATAGCAGGAGGTAGGAGGGGAGGAGAATGACAAAATGAGGGGCAAGGAAGACACATTCCCCAAGACTGCCAACCCCAGGCCTAGTGGTGGAAAATGGTGAATGTGAGCAAAATACAAAAAGCAGGTAACAGATATTTCTGAGTGCTGGAATTGCACCTAATTTTATTTTCTTATTTACATTTTCTTATGTTGTCTGATTTTTTTTTCTTTTAGCCAAGAGAATTTCTTGCCTTAATTATCAGAAAAGAAAAAAAAATAAGGGTGTTTTCAGGTTTTATACTTATGGGTGATTCACACTGTTATACAGCAGAAACCATCACAAAGACTGTAAAGCGATTATCCTCCAATTAAAATTTTTGAAAAATTACTATTGGGGGGAGGAATAAATTAAGAGCTTGAGACTAACATATAAATACTGCTGCATATAAAATAAACAACAAGGACCCACTGCACAGCACAGGGAACCACATTCAGTATCTTGTAACAGCCTATAAGGGAGAAGAATCTGAAAACCCAGACGCGTTACTGATCGCTTTGCGTACACCTCAAACCAACCCAACACTGAATCAGTGACACTTCCATTCTTTAAAAAGTTGCTAATGCTGCAATTCCACAAGAAATGCCTTTCCTTCCCATCGCAGAAAAACTGGAAAAGTGTTATCTTAAGAGAGGGCTTCGCCAGTGACTCAGGGGTAAAGAATGCACTTGTAATGCAGGAGACTCAGGTTCTATCCCCGAGTTGGGAAGATCCCCTAGAGGAGGAAATGGCAACCTACTCCAGTATTCTTGCCTGGAAAATCACATGGATAGAGAAGCCTCGTGGGCTACAGTCTGTCCGTAAGGTCATAAAGAGTCAGACACAACTGAGCTACTGAGCACTTACCTTAAAAGAACATTAGTCCTTCCAGACATAAATATTGGCCCTAAAAGATTCAGAAATTTGGTCTACATGTTTGAATGCTATGGCATGTAATAGTCATGTATTTAACCAAACTGCATTCTCAAGTGCCAGCACTTTCAAGAAGTGTTAAGGCAGGGGAAAATCCCACAGCTAAAAGAAAAAAAAGCTAATATCCTCCAATTGCTAGATGACCTGTGACTTAATAAATGTAAACACAGGTTACATGCTGATGAGAACTGAATAATTTTTATGCTGACATTTGCATGCATTTCATCAATAATTTCATCATGCATGCATTTCATCAATGACCTCATGATGTGTGCAGCTCAACATCGTTTTGTGGATTCTGAAAGCTGTGGAATTTTAACAGCTATTTTTCTTAACTTAAAGGCCCTTAGTTATGCAGGTGTTTTACTTGAACTTGCCAAATAAATTTCTAAGAAAATAGAACCATGAGTTTCCACAGGTACAATGTATATTACAATGTATATAAAACACACACATGCCGTCTAATATTAGCCCAGTATTTTTCAAAAACATCTCTTATACACACCTTATATCAATAACTCAAATTAATATTTACCTTTCAGAGAGATTTCTTTGATAAGACATCATAGAAATAATTTTTCTTTTTTCCATATAGTCTTTTTCTACATCCCCCAAACACTCTAATTATATTATCTAGAAAATAGTATAACATAGAATATGTGCTATATATTATAGTAGAGTGTTAGTCACTCGGTTGTGTCCAACTCTCTGTGACCCCATTATAACTGACCAGGCCCCTCTGTCCATGGAATTCTCCAGGCAAGAATACTGGAGTGAGTTGCCATTCCCTTCTCCAGGGGAGCCAGACACTGAACCCGGCTCTCCCACATTGTACGTTAATTCTTTGCCATCTGAGCCACCAAGGAAGCCCATATTATAGTAGATAATATATTTTGTATAATACGCAAATGATACAAATTTTGTATAGTATACAAATATAATATACTGAAAATAATACATATGACAGCATTTGACTCATTTTTGTGATCACTGCCATAGTAGGAAATTTAGAGCTGAAAATGTGTTACTAAAAAAAATCAATTTTATAAAACATCTTTATTTAAAACATTCAGAGCACTTAACTCAGTAATTGTTCATCAAATTCCTGAGTGGTCAGAATAGACATGATTGTGAAACGTCTTAAATCTTCTCCTTCCCTCTCCTTCTCTTGGAATTAAAAAAGATTAGAAAGGCATAGAGCCCAGAAACCTAGTTGCTGAAGATCACTCAGGAGTCACTTCCGGGGACTTCATGCTAAATCTTTATCTAAGGCATCAGACTTCTGTTTTGTGTTTAACTGGGAACATCATTCCACCCTGACAACCTCATCTTTCACGTTTTTTCAATAGAAGTAGTAAGACATTATTGCCACCAGAGGGAGCCTGAGCCTTCGTGCACACACAAGTTGAACCTGTGAGATATTATTGTTTCAACTTTCATGCCTTTTCCAAATATCCCAGTGAATAAAAAAATTCACCCATGTAGAAAATAAGTTTCATAAGCTTCCCAATGATATGTAAATATCGATGTCATGGCAATGAAGCTGAAAAATAAACTGATAGGACCATTCCCACATTCAAGTAAATGATATCCAATCATATTTCACTTTATGTGCTTTAGGAGAAAGGATTTTGTATTTTATACAACTGTGTATCTCTGGTATTTAATAATGAACACAAGTTTCTAGTATTTCATTGGAGATTTAAAAAAGCAATGAGTGAATCATGTGTGAACAATGTATCATAACATTCTAAATCCTCAGTGGATACCTCTACATGGGCAATTGACACACAGGACAATAGGATTCAAAAATAGGGGAGTAACTGACAGGTATGTGATGTACTAAGTATCTTAAATGCTACATATACTTACAAATATTGATACATCTAAAGAACAATTTTAATTACTTTCTTCAGATGCTGCTCTATGTTTTCACTTAAAAGAAAAGCTGTAGTGGTTCCTAGAGATTCCTAAATTCTCAAATTCTAGTTTTAATATGAGTGTCCTCAACCTGCTCTTTTTTCTCAGTTCTTCCCCATTTCAAAGGGAAAAAAATCAAGTAACTTGTTTATATGGATACATTGAGACCTGGAGAACTTTTAATTGCAATTGTGAGTATTTATGCTGTCACTTGACATATGTGATGTGACTTAATGTTCAGCAAAATCTCTTCAGCATGGTATCATCTGTTGTATACATGACACTAAGAAGTTCATGGAGACGAGGTAATAACCTAACATTCAGAGGCCCAGAATGTAGACATAGGTCTGTTCTTAACAACAGCACCAATCAGATATTGTCTTAATTGTCAACAAACCTTGGGTTTTTAATGTCATGACTCAAATAGAAGGCAGAGCCCAGTATGTCCTAAATAAAGTAAGAATAATCTTGCTGAATTTTAACACTTCTATCTAGAAGCCTACCTGACATTTCCATTTGATCGCCAACTTGGTTTTTCAAACATAATGAAACAGAAAACTTAACACTTCCCGCAGATACCAGACCATCTCATTCCATCTCATGGATGAAGTATGTAAAAAGGCATGGCTACTCACTTAATCTGTCAATGCCAAAGTTCATCCACACTATTTCTCACACTATGAACCCGTTAGCTCTCCTTCCAAAATGTGTATTCATCCACTTCACTTCTACCACCACCATCTTTTCTGAGTTAAAACCACCTCACACCTGGACCACTGAAAAATTCTTTAATTGCTCTTCCTGCTTCCTTTCCTTTCTCAATCTGCTTTTAACTCAGCAGCCAGAGCAACTTCTGAAAGAATTACTCTTCAAATAGATATTTTTTGTTAACTGTACTTTGGCTATATCAGCTATATAGTCAAATAATCAAGTTCAATTAGAAAGTAATACCACCAACATTTTATGGTTTGTTTTAAAAACTAAATTCCAGAAAGGTACATATCATACTATTAATGGGATTCTCTCATACAATTTCATTGTTCTGAGATAACCCTCTCTCTGGTCTGGTATTTTTATCATGTGAGATTTAAAAGAAAGTTTAAACCCCAAATATTAATAATTATATGACCCATAAGTATTCTAAACACTCAATTTAAGTTACAGATGGTCAGATTAGATTTAAAAAAATTTTAAGACAAATTACTGCAATCTACAAGAGATCAAGAGATGGGCTTTAATCATAAAGATACACTCAGTCATAAAATAAAAGTCACTTCAGTCATGTCCAACTCTTTGTGACCCTATGGATTATAGCCCACCAGGCTTCTCTGTCTATGGGATTCCCCAGGCAAGAATACTGGAGCAGGTTGCTATTTCCTCCTCCAGGGGATCTTCCCGACCCAGGGATTGAACCTGTGTCTCTTATGTCTCCTGCACTGGCAGGTGGGTTCTTTACCACTAGCGCCATCTGGAAAGCAGTAGCTCAGCTGCTAAAGACTCTGCCTATGTTATACACTGCATATAGGCCCAGAGTTCTGAGATGGTGGAATGAACCAACTGGACACTTAAAGAGACTCTCTCCAAGTGGGTCAGAGAGACTGACTGCTCCTGAGTGGACTTGCTTCCAATGGCTCTGCTCAGACTCAGGATGACCCCACAGTCCCAAGGCTATTCTCCACACAAAACTGTGTATGGGAGGCCTCCTCCCATAATAAAACAGGTGTCAACAAATTTGCCTCAGGTAAGGGGGGATAGGATTTCACAGCAGATGGAACTGGGTAAGGTAATAAATCGGGTAACTAAGTTTGTACAAGAAAGGGTGCCATTCCCCCTTGGGGAACAGATTCATGAGTTTACACTTGGTGACCAAGTATGGGTCAAAGATTGGAAACATGATTTGCTAGCCCTTTGGTGAAAGGGCCCTTATGTTATTCTAACTACCCCTACTGCAGTTAAAGTTGCAGGTATTGTCCCTTGATCCATCACACCAGAGCGAAGAAGGCATACCACGCTGACCCAGAGGACGCCGAGTGGACCACCCAGAAGGACCCCACCGACCCACGGTAAACCAAGATCATTCTGAGGAGGAAGAAGAAAACGAGGTCCCAGACGAGCCCTCTACAGGATGGAGCTGGGTAAACGACTCCTGCTGCCTCACCAATGCAATTCTGAACTTGGGTATGTGGGGCTATGCCCCTGTCAGTAATAGACAGACTCCCCTGGTGGGTATCGTCACTCTGTTATGGGGACTTTAACAACAGAAAGGAACTTTCCTCTCTATCACCAACCATAACCTTTCTTTGCCCTCTGGTGTTAGAAGAAGCCATCAATGGGCCAGGGACATAGGGTTACATTTAACATGAACACCAGCCTTACAGAGATAACAAAGGCTTATACCTCATATATGAGAATTAAAGAGGAAAAGGGCTCCCTTACAAAAGGGGGACAGGCCTCCCGGTGCAATACTACCAGGTCTGGGATGAATATTTCTGGATGACTCCTGAGAAAGGACAGTTGATTGCCCCTGCTACTATTTGCTGGGAACAAAAAGAACAGAAAGTTGGATTTGGAGACCATCCCCTAGACCCAAAAGAATTGTTATTTGTCCCCTGAACAAAGTAAACAAATCTTGGAAGTTACCTATCACCCCAATCAGTCTGCTCAGTGGCCCGGTTCCGACTGGAAATATAATCCTGGAATCCGCTGGGTAGCCCCCAATGGGACCCAGTGGCTCTGTGGGCTTAACTTATGGCCATGGTTACCAGTTGGCTGGGTGCGGCGTTGCACATTAGGATTTGCTTTCGCCCATGGCAGAATTAAGCGTAGCCTACACCAGCCTCCAGTAAACCTGCCTTATCTGCACGCAAGATGGACACAATCCGTGTTCCAATGGTATGACTATCTTGCTGCCTTGTTTATACCCTCTGCAGGGACAACGGATATCATGGTTAAGGTAGAGGCCTTAATTAATTTCATTAAACAGGCCCTCTTAGACAGTACTAAAGCCATTCAAGCTTTGAACGAAGAACAGATTCAGATGAGGAAGGCAGTAATTCAAAATAGGATGGCATTAGACATACTCACAGCAGCCCAAGGAGGGACTTTGGCGAATGGTGTGTACACCCCTGACCTGTCTGAAGATGTATCTGCTGCCTTGGAGGATACGCAAAATCAAGTGAAAGCCATGTCTAATGAACTGTTGTTATAGTAATCTTGATCATACTGCTTTGTGGGCCCTGCTTCCTACAATGCCTTGTGAATTTTGTAACCCAGAGGTTGATAGCATTCTCTCATGTGGGTGGCAGGAGGGCTAAGGTACAATATATCTCAATAAATGATGCTCGTTAGGGAAACTAAGAGCATCAGGAGGGGGGAATGAAGAAGGAATTCATAGGGCCTGGACTCCATCTCAGGCCTGTCTGTGCTGATCGTGCGCGGCCACCTCTCCAGTGGACTCTGAAGTCTGTGCTTAGCGCCTGTAGGAATGACAATGGAAGGATAAGACCCCCCTCTGGGCAGGGGAATCTTGAAGAAGAGAAATCTAATCACCCCTGCCCGGACAGTATCTATCGAAATGTAATCACAGGCTTATCGGTTATTAACTGGTTGGAATGTAACCGCGGGCTTATTGATTATTAACTGTTTGAACACATAACACGTGTATGATGGGGTTATTGTGATTGTATTTACCCTTCCTTTGTAAGCCTCAAGGGATTTGGGCTGGTGGGTTTGGACACGTACACATGGGGTATAAAAGATTTTCACAAATGCTGGTCAGGGCCCTTGGCTAAGAGGAGACTCTGCCTTGGGCCCGCCAGTGTAATAAACTGCCCTCCACTAAAAAAAAAAAAAAAAGACTCTGCCTGCAATGTGGGGTACCTGGGTTCAACCCCTGGGTCAGGAGGATCCCCTGGAGTAGAGAACGGTTACTGACTCCAGTATTCTTACTGGGAGAGTTCCATGGACAGAGGTTACAGTCCATAGGGTCACAAAGAGTCGGACACAACTGAGTGACTTTCAATTTCACATACCATGTAAAAAGTGAGGATGAAAAAAGTATAATGGCTATATAAGTACATACATACATATACACACAAAAGTTTGTGGGTAAAATGGACATAGAGAAAGGAATATTACCAGAATAAAGGACATGTCATAATGATAAAAAGGCCAATTTATTAGGTAGACCAAAAATAAACTTTTTTTCCCCCAACAAATATGTGTGTACCTAATGCCAGAACTTCAAAATAACCTGAAACAAGAACTGACAGAACTAAAGGGTAAAACAGAAAAATCCACAATTATTGGAAATTTTACCATCTCTCTCAACGACTGATTGAAAAGTAGACAAAGAAATCAGTAAAGTCACAGAGCATCCAAACAATACTCTCAGTTAGCTAGATTTACCTGACATTTGTAGACTACACCCAACAACTGAGAATGACTCTTTTCAAGTCCATCAGATCATTCATCATTAAAGACTATATGCTACCTCTTAAGATAGATCTCAATAAATTTGAAATGATTGAAATCTTACAGATTTTAACCAAAATACAATTAAATTAGAAATTAATAGTAATTTGATATGTAGAAAATCTCCAAATACTTGGAAATTAAATAACACACTACACTAAAAACAAACAAGGTCAAAGAAATCACGGATGTCAGTGTCACCATAAGAAGATGAAAAAAAAGAGCAAATAAAAGACAAAATACATAAAAGAAAGTAATAAAGAGTAGAAATCAATGAAAAGGTTAACAGACAAAGAAAATCAACAAAACCCAGAGTTAGTTCTTTGAAAAACTAGAAAACAAAATTAAGCAGAAAATTAAAAGAAGAAACAATTTATCCACATCAGGAATGAAAGAGGTAATATCACAACAGATGTTCAAAGGACACTAAAAGAATTATTATAAACAAATTTTGTATTAAAAGACAACTTAGATCAAAGGAACAAATTCTGTTAAAAACACATACTACCAAAACCTACACATAACAAGCGGACACAATCTTAACAGCCCAGTATCTGTTAAAGAATTTCAGTTTGTAATTTAAGACTTACCACAAAAGAAAATTCATGGAAGGGTTGGTTTCCTGGGTAAATTATGTCAAATATTTATGGAAAGAATACTGTTAATTTTATACTCTCAGAAAATAGAGAAAACAAGGAAACGTTCCTAAACTATTTTAAATGACCAGCATAGCCCTGTTTAAAAAAAAAAAAAAACTGACACAAATATTATAAGAAAATTATAATTCAGAATCTCTCATGAACATGTAGAAAAAATCTTAACAAAATAATATTAAATAGAAACCAGCAATATATGGAAAGGATAATAGGTTTATTGGGCGTTTATCCCAGGAATGCAAGGATGTATCACTCAAAGCTCAGTCAGTGTAATTCCTTCACTGAGAAAATAAAGAAAACCCGAGACACTATCTCTCCTCCCACACGTAGGCAACACGAGACATCTAACTACCCAGAATCATAAAGGGACACAGGTAGTTAGTCCCAGCTCACTTTTCATTTTAAAAATGTGTGCTCTGGGCCTTCCCTGGGATGGCTCGGCTGTAAACCATGTCTGCTGCCCAAGCAGGAGACACGAGTTCGATCCTGGCCCAGGAAGGTCCCGCACGCTGTGCAGCAACCAGGCCTGTGCCCACAACTCCCGAGCCTGTGCTCCAGAGCGCAGGGGCCACGAGCACGAAGCCAACACGCCCTGCAGGCCACGCTCCACAAGAAGAGACGCTACTGCGATGAGAAGCCAGCTGACTGCAACTGGAGTGGGGCCCCCACTCGCCGCAGCCAGACGCCTGCACAACACAGACCCAGTACAGCCAAATAAACGACAAATTTTAGAAGTATGCATTTTTTAAAAAGGCATGCTTGGGGGCCACTCACTCTCACCTTCTAAAATGGGTCACATTCTCTCTATGGGATATGGGATATGCCCATCTCCTGGGGCCTCTCACCTTCTGGGGTGGCCCATACTCAGTCTATGAAGTGTGTATCCATAGACAGAATAAATAAAGCTGCTTTCCCTCTTAGTTCTTGGAGCACAGTCCCCTTGCCTGCCCACTTATGTCTCTCATAAGTGCCCTATATTAATAAATCTACTTCTTGCCCATCAAAAAAAGAAAGAGATGCTTCAGAGCAAGAGGTGGGAGTGGGGAGTCTAAATCTGGATGATGCAAATATTTAAGTGTAAACATGATCAGTTCAAAAGAAAATTGACCTGGGGACTGGCAACCTCATCATCATGGGATAATTGTGCTCACACTTGGCATTGCCTAGCTACAAAAGGAGCAGGCCGATCTCAAGACTGGGACGTAATGACTCACTCACTGACAACTGCTCACAAATGGTAATTTGATGGGAAGTTAGTCACAGCTAGTTCAACCTGGACCCAGGCTTCAGAGGAGAGAAGCAGCAGGTATTTCACCAACAGTCTGGCTACAGAACAAAGGAGACTTCCTACTTACTCAGCTGAATATACACTTTTGTTTAAAACCAAAATAAAACATGATTTTGATAGCCTTGTGTTTATGACATTTTGCTTTGGCTGTGCTCCAACTTCTACCCCTTCAGATGCAGTTGATGAGTGTCACAATAAACAAAGTAAATATGACAAACAAATAGTAGGATAATCATCATAAAGCTGAATCACTTTAGAAGACCTCAAAAGGGACAGCCCAATGTGCCCCGGAATCCGCATGCTACTGAAAGTTCTGAGTTTGTGAATTAAGGCATAAAGAGGGAGCACATACGAGCGAGATCTGTGTCTGGATCGTCTGTTGTTGGGGTCCGCCTGGTTTTTCTCCTTTTGTCTCCTTAACACAGCTTCCCACTGTGGTGCCGAATCAACCATATCATTCTCCTGCCTTATTCTGAAAAGAAACAACATTCACCTAAAGTTAACACCCACACGTGTTACCTTTATCAGTTCATCCTAAATGTGCTGTCAAAAAGTATCAAAGTTATCACAAAGGTCAAAGGTGTCAAAGGTATCAAAAAGTTATTAAATAAGCTATTTAGAAGTTATTAAGAAATGAAATGCAGATGACACCACCCTTATGGCAGAAAGTGAAGAAGAACTAAAGAGCCTCTTGGTGAAAGTGAAAGAGGAGAGTGAAAAATTTGGCTTAAAGCTCAACTTTCAGAAAACTAAGATCATGGCATCCGGTCCCATCGCGTCACAGCAAATAGATGGGGAAACAGTGGAAACAGTGGCTGGCTTTATTTTGGGGGGGCTCCAAAATCACTGCAGATGGTGACTGCAGCCATGAAATTAAAAGATGCTTACTTCTCGGAAGGAAAGTTATGACCAACCTAGACAGCATATTAAAAAGCAGAGACAATACTTTGCCAACAAAGGTCTGTCTAGTCAAGACTATGGCTTTTCCAGTGGTCATGTATGGATGTGAGAGTTGGACTATGAAGAGGGTTGAGTGCCAAAGAATTGATGCTTTTGAACTGTGGAGTTGGAGAAGACTCTTGAGAGCCCCCTGGACTGCAAGGAGATCCAACCAGTCCATCCTAAAGGAGATCAGTCCTGGGTGTTCAGTGGAAGGACTGATGTTGAAGCTGAAACTCCAATACTTTGGCCACCTCATGCGAAGAGCTGACTCATTGGAAAAGACCCTGATGCTGGGAAAGATTGAGGGGAGAAGGGGACAACAGAGGATGAGATGGTTGGATAGCATCACTGACTCAGTGGACGTGAGTTTGGGTAAACTCCAGGAGTTGGTGATGGACAGGGAGGCCTGGCGGTTCATGGGGTCACAAAGAGTCGGACACGACTGAGCGACTGAACTGAACTGAAGAAATGAAAGGCTATTTAAGAATAAGTAATTTTATTATAATTACTCAAAGCTGAGAATGTGTTAAATATTAATATACCCATAAGTAGATAAGTGGGTAGTGTTTATATTTTTGATATATTAATATTTATATACAAATATGTAAATGTATATTGGTTATTTTCAGGCTTCATCCCATTTAAATTCTTTTAGTCAAGAGACATGTGTCAAACAAATACTCATTTAAAACATATTTAGGTTTTGACTAAAGAAACAGTACTGTCTGCTAAACAATCTTAACTCATGAAACAAAATCATTTTATAAAAACATCTAAGTAAAACAGCAATGAATAGTTCTCCTTTGCAATGTTCTTCAAAATTTCATTAAGTACCAGGTACAGTTCCCTATTTTTAAGATCGAAAGCTAGAAACTCAAACAGTTAGATACGGTGGCATAAGGCCTTGGCAGCGGGGCAGGCAGAGAACATTCTGGTTACGCCGCTCGCGTGTCTGAGAGAGAATGAGGGCTGAGCGCTCAGGGTGGCCGGGGTCCTGGCAGGGAGTACAGAATGAGGGGCAGCCAAGCTGTGGGGAGAGGGGCCTGGGGGCACAGGCACTTGTCATGTGAGATCAGGGGATGACATTATCAACCCTGTCAGTTTTTAAAAGATAATCTACAAATCTGGATATTTTTTAAATGAACTCTTTAATTTTTTAAGTAATGGCAACCAATTATGAGTGTGAAGATACTGAATGGACCTAGAAAAAAACATCATGGACCACACTAAGTCTGCAGATACATCAAATCTTTCTAAAAACAAAGGTGAGGAGTTACAGGGGAGAGAGGGAAACAAGTATTAAATTAAAGCAAGTGCTCAGTTAATGTGTAAATAATGTCTAGAATGCACTGATGCTGTGAAGCCATGAACATTTCTTGCAAAAATCAAACAACTGTTATCTGAATCTTTAACTCTGAATTTATGTTAAGTTCTTGAGGAAGCCACTCCAGGGTGTTTCTTACACTGCTGCTCCCAGGACATGGGAGAGCAGATGGCATCACACGGTAATCATCCCAGTACTGGGACTGCATGGGCATAACTGTTTCAAAACAGAAATGAAAAGAATAGACAGGTCTGGAGTCATTTCTTTCACTGAACAGATGTCTTTTGGTTGCCCTGTTACAGCACGGTGGGATGGATATCTGTATTTCTTATAATGCAGATCAGGAGACAGTGACAAATATTCATCCCACTTAAACAGAGACAAAGGAAAGCAAACTGGAGCCTTAAAAAAAAAAAAAAAAGAAACAAAGTAGCTTAAAAGGAAAAAGCTATTTACATCTCTCTGTATTAAAGAGGAATTGTGTTAAGAAAAAAATTATCTGTAACACACTTCAAGTCTTTGAACTGTATATATTTCCTCACTAAAGCTTTCATTTCTATTTGAATATTAACAGGATACAGTCATGGTATTTTTCACAAATTCAAGAACATAGTTCCCTCTCTCATGATATATGCAAAGGAAATTAAAATTGAACATATATGGTTATTAATCTGAATATTAGAAATAGCTAAAGAAAAATATGAGAAGATATACAAATATGAGAAATAGCTAAAGAAAAATATGAGAAGATATACGAATATGAGAAATAGCTAAAGAAAAATATGAGAAAATATACAATTCAAAGTCATATGATTATTAATAATTCTTTGAAACAAACACTGTTATTTTTTATATTTTGACTACATATACAAACACACATGCATATGTATTTCCGTAGCCAAAACCTCTACCTGCGAGGCATTCCGTGTACCCTGTGATGGCCAGTGACCAACCAGGCCTGCTGGGGGAGAAGTGTCCTGCACAGCCCAGGACTGAGGAGTCCACAGTTAGGAAGAGATGGTCAGTGGGAAGGAGTCAGGCTGGCAAGGAGATATCTCCCTTCTCACAGGAACCCACACCTATTGCCCAGGGATAGACATAAAACCAGGTCCATGCAATTCCCAAGCCTGGACTCTTTTAGATGCAGCTTCCATTCTGAACTAAATCACTGCATGGTTCATGGACAGGACTAAATTTCACTAATTTTATTTTTAATCAGTTAAGTCAGAACCTTTAAATATTTTTGAGGGGTCAGGTGTACCAGCAAGGGTGAAACCTGACTGAGGCAAACATACTTTTGCCAGAGGAACATTCCCGAGACAATTCAAAGGAAGCACAAGGAGCATATGCTCATTCTTCTGTTGTGGACTTTAGCTAGTTACCTTCACGCTGAGGCTTTTCTCTGATAACAAAAATGAAAACTCCTCCTTCCAGTACTTTAATAGTAATAAGAACTATATCAGAAAGAATTTCAGACCGTGGCCTGTACCTTTAACTTCTATTTTCCTAACCAAAAAGTCGAAAGTGAGGCAATGAAACCCTGTCAGGTAATACCCTTGGGACCCACATGTTCCAGAGACAGATGCCCTCTACCGGGGATGCAGCTTCATAAATATTCTAACAAGGAGCATTAAAAATGTAAGGCCCATTGGACAGTGACAACAGAAGCACGTTTTCCTGAGTAATGGGCGGTGTGGCTGCCTTAGTCCGTAATGAAGTTTGAAATTACACCCTTACAAAAGGCCTCTGGTTAATGGTACCTCATTACAAGAGTGAAAGTGTCATTTCTTCCATCACTGACCTGCTCCAGAAAATATAGATGTTACTTGGAAAGAAAAAATCTTACCCCTAAAGGCAAGAATACTGTAATACTAAGTCCTTAGGAAGCAGAAGTTAACTGGTTTTGTTTATGCATAAGTAACTAAAGAAATCTTTACATGTACAACACATATCCTATAATGGTTCTGTCTTGTGAGTCTCATTTCTCCTGAGTCGTGGGCCACACAAAGTATTGGGTTTTGCAGATTTCCTGATAGATTTTAATTTTAATGTAGGAATTTTGACTTCAGACTCTACTACAAAGCCACAGTCATCAAGACAGTATGGTACTGGCACAAAGACAGAAATATAGATCAATGGAACAGAATAGAAAGCCCAGAGATAAATCCACGAACCTATGGACACCTTATCTTTGACAAAGGAGGCAAGGATATACAATGGAAAAAAGACAACCTCTTTAACAAGTGGTGCTGGGAAAACTGGTCAACCACTTGTAAAAGAATGAAACTAGAACACTTTCTAACACCATACACAAAAATAAACTCAAAATGGATTAAAGATCTAAATGGAAGACCAGAAACTATAAAACTCCTAGAGGAGAACATAGGCAAAACACTCTCCGACATAAATCACAGCAAGATCCTCTATGACCCACCTCCCAGAATATTGGAAATAAAAGCAAAACTAAACAAATGGGACCTAATGAAACTTAAAAGCTTTTGCACTACAAAGGAAACTATAAGTAAGGTGAAAAGACAGCCCTCAGATTGGGAGAAAAGAATAGCAAATGAAGAAACAGACAAAGGATTAATCTCAAAAATATACAAGCAACTCCTGAAGCTCAATTCCAGAAAAATAAATGACCCAATCAAAAAATGGGCCAAAGAACTAAACAGACATTTCTCCAAAGAAGACATACAGATGGCTAACAAACACACGAAAAGATGGTCAACATCACTCATTATTAGAGAAATGCAAATCAAAACCACAATGAGGTACCATTACAGGCCAGTCAGGATGGCTGCTATCCAAAAGTCTACAAGCAATAAATGCTGGAGAGGGTGTGGAGAAAAGGGAACCCTCTTACACTGTTGGTGGGAATGCAAACTAGTACAGCCGCTATGGAAAACAGTGTGGAGATTCCTTAAAAAACTGGAAATAGAACTGCCATATGACCCAGCAATCCCACTTCTGGGCATACACACTGAGGAAACCAGATCTGAAAGAGACACGTGCACCCCAATGTTCATCGCAGCACTGTTTATAATAGCCAGGACATGGAAGCAACCTAGATGCCCATCAGCAGATGAATGGATAAGGAAGCTGTGGTACATATACACCATGGAATATTACTCAGCCATTAAAAAGAATTCATTTGAACCAGTCCTAATGAGATGGATGAAGCTGGAGCCCCTTATACAGAGTGAAGTAAGCCAGAAAGATAAAGAACATTACAGCATACTAACACATATATATGGAATTTAGAAAGATGGTAACGATAACCCTATATGCAAAACAGAAAAAGAGACACAGAAATACAGAACAGACTTTTGAACTCTGTGGGAGAATGTGAGGGTGGGATATTTCAAAAGAACAGCATGTATACTATCTATGGTGAAACAGATCACCAGCCCAGGTGGGATGCATGAGACAAGTGCTCGGGCCTGGTACACTGGGAAGACCCAGAGGAATCGGGTGGAGAGGGAGGTGGGAGGGGGGATCGGGATGGGGAATACGTGTAAATCCATGGCTGATTCATATCAATGTATGACAAAACCCACTGAAATGTTGTGAAGTAATTAACCTCTAACTAATGAAAAAAATAAAAAAAAAAAATAAAGAATGTAGGAATTTAAATTATGAAGAATAAAAACACTGTAAGCATTATATTGGTACAGGGCCTTTTGAAAAGTCAAAATGTTTTATATTTTGACTTTTTACAGGCATGAAAGTGTTAAGGGGGGAAAGAGTCCGTTGCAATTTTTACTGGGAATATGTTCATTTTCAAATGTTATATTTAAAGTTGAACCTCAAAAATGCTAAACATTTCTTTCCTGTATCCACTAAGGCAATAACTCTACATATCATATTTTGTCTATTTCCTCAGTACAACTAAGAAGACTTAACAGCTAGACTAAGAAGCCTAACCATAAGAAGGCTTTTTTTTTTTTTTAATTCTCCATCATTTTATGTTTTTTTGGCTACGCCACATAGCATGTGGGATCTTAGTTCCACAACAGGGATGGAACCCACAGCTCCTGCAGTGGAGTACAGAGTCTCAACCACTGGACCACCGAGGAAGTCTCGGCTTTTGTGTTTTAGTTAATGTATAAGGAAGAGAGTTGCTCTAGATCAGAGCATTTTCCAGTAATATTTCAGAATAAGGGAGTTCTGATATATTTCCTTCATATCTCACCAAACTTCAACACCCTACTTTTCCAGGCTATCCATGCAATTTAGATTTTAACTGCATTTGACACTTAATTAAAGTTTGTAAAAGATTGTGGAGATGAAATGCCATACAATCATTTGATAACAATAATGAAAATAATGACTATTCTTAGTCTCTTCTTTCCATCTTCCCAATTATAGTTCTGCTTCTTCTGCAAAATTCTTCACATTACCAAATGAATTCTTATACAAATCTTCGTGGATTTTACTTTGTCCTCTACCTTCACCAGGGCAGTTTCATTCCTAACAGTACATTCCTTTATACCAGTTCTTAATTCATTTCTTCTTCACTGAGATAAAAAACCATGTTTAATACAAAACCTGAGCAATCTTACAGAGCAAATGTAAAATGACGCTTTCAATGATAAGGAGCAATGCCGGTTGCTCCTGAGTTCAGCCTAGTTCCAGCTCTGTTGTTATCTGACTCAGAGACCCCTGGGAAAAACGTTGAACCTTCTTTGGTAAGTCTGTTTCTTCATCTACTGAATTACTGTGATGACCGTTTCCAGATTTAAAACTCCATGTCTTACACTTTGTGCTGCATTTACAAGGCAGCCGGACTCTGAAACAAACCTCTACTCTTCAGATACAGCACGACTCTCCAGACAATTGCTTCCCATGGCCACTCCATCGCTAATGGCAACTCTCCAGTTCCCAACTGATTGTGGACTTGTGTTTCTCAACAGTAGCTCTCATTTTGGGATCACCTGCTATAAACCAATCTTTTTTTTTTTCAGTAGTTTTTCTTCCCCAGGGAAATTTATATCTGTTCCAGGCATCTGTCAACATACTCCCTGAAGACCAGCAAGCAAAAAATTCATTTGCTTTTCCCATCTTCCCCCATCATCAATAACCTAATCTTATTTGCTCTTAAAGGTGCTTCAGTCTCTTCCACTTATACCTTATGCTCTCCCTCCTAAAACGGGCTGCCTCTGCACAATTTCCTCCCCCCACCGCTCCCTTGGTTTTCATAAGCATTCAACCTGCCTCGAGTTCAGTCCTCCGAGAACATTTCTCTGTTGCTGTAGCTTTGTGCTTCCACAGTCGTCTCTACCAATTTGGATTATGCTCTGGGATCCCTAAATTATCCGTATCAAATGTTTAAATCTTAATGCAGCTTAACAAAGTGGAATCTGAACCCAGTGCCACGTGTGACGCCATGGACATCATTTCCATTGGCTCTGTACAAACCGCCCACTCCAGACCACCATTTGTACCTGGTTTGCAGCCCAGACACTTCCATCAGGGACAAGAACCAGGCGGGAAGCATGCTCGCAAGGAAACAGTTATCTGTTTTCAAGCCATGTGGAATAAACACCCTTGGGTTTCAGTTTGCCAACATCCAGAACATACTCTCCCCTTGAGGCACAGGGACAGTAATGTTTTGTTTTGTTTTATGACTCTAACAACAACAAAACCCTACCAAGGCCATGATCTAGATTCGCCTGCCTCAGCTGTATCGTCCCTGTTAGCTGCAGGGCCACAGAGGATGGTTTCTTACTTTTCTCAGAAAAATAATACAAAAGACTTTGTGGAACACATTTAAAATACTTCAAACCATCTTAATCCATTATTCAGATACAGATTCTAAGAGACACCTAAAAAGCAGGAGGAAACTCTAACAACATTTGTGGCAGGATAAACTCACATGTTAGAAACACTGGCTTCTCTATTGTTAAAGGGAGCTGCCCCCACTCTGTAGATACAGTGGGGACTTCAGGTAACGCTGAGCAGCACTGAACATTCTCATCAATCGGATGCAGGGCTCTTTCTGCTTCTCAGAGAACATCCATTATCTCAGATCTTCACAAACCTCATGAGGTAGGCAGGGCAGGTATGATCCCATTTAGCATGTAAGAAAATTAAAACTCAGAGGGTGAAGGAACCAGCTTCTAGGCATGGAGCTCTTCATAGCAGGGACAGATTCATAATGCACGGCCCCTCATTCTTTGTTCTGTGCTCTATTTCACCCACACGCATGTACACATGTGCACACATATTACCTCATGTACATAATTCATGTGATTATGATGCAAACGGCTCAGAATGAAATTTGGGAAAAGTCCAAATGGTCCCCTGTTGCCAATTTATTCTAGTCCTGTTCTTACCCCCAGCTTCTCTCATTTTTCTTACTCTTTTAATTCTCACCAGGCTCCAGAGTTGCTTCCATTTTATGCTTATGCAAAAAACACCAGACTGGTTCTCTGCCTCACTGCCCCCTAACTCCTCCAAATCTCCCACTTCAAATCCTAAAAGCCTAGCAACACATCAAAGCTAATGACTGAGTAATCCACAGATCCCAGTGAATGCCTAAAGGAGAGCTGATTTTCATCAACAGCACAAAGGATATTTTGCAGACCAGTTCCTTTGAATGTGAAGGATATTTTATTAAGCTCAAGGTATTTTCAGGGAAAGCTGGCTTATGAAAGGCTTCACTGTGATAGATCTACTTCTTAGGTCCTCCTTCAGCATACTCTGTGGCAAGTCCCAAGCACAGCCCAGGGGTTCAAATCCATAAAGAGGAGCCAACTGACCCTTCTGATTTTAAATGTAAGATTCAAAATTCTAACTAGTAAAAACTAATGCAATCTAATACTCACAAAGATCATTAATTTAATGCTTCTCTGTACTTGGTAGATTTCTAATTTGATTAATTTAATTGAACCAGTTTTTTCACAAATCAGTATAGAAAAGTAAGTAATCTCAAAAGAAATTTGCAGCCTTTTAGATTTCAACCCTACCAGTGAACTAAAATATCAACTCCATTTCCCAATATCAATCTATCTTTCACTATTTAGATCATAATGACCACTTTATAACTTTTTGGAGATCAGATACCCTCTTAAGAATCTGATTAAATCTACAGACTCATCACCAGAAAACTGTATGCTTGGAAACGGAGAATTTTATATAAAATTTCTTGAGATTATGATACCCCTAAAACCTACCCATCAATCAAAGGATTAAAAAAAGGCTGGTCTGAAAATACAGATGTGTAAAGTTAGGGAAGATGGGGAAACGGAGGACAAAGTTAAAAGAAAAGTGGAAAAGGCTAGAAAGAGGGTGTAGGAGAGGTCGGGACAGCCGAAGAAGAGGCAGCGAAGCCAACATTAGATACCCAGCCCTGCCCGCCACAGCGCTAGCACCTCACAGCTCAGTCAGTCTTTGCAGTGACTGGAGAAAGCAGATCAGGTGGTGCGCACGCCATTTTACGGGTGAGAAAGCGAAGTTTACACTGATTAAATGAGTTGCCCAAGGTCAAACAGCAGGACAAGGCAGAACCAAAACCCGGACCCATCCCTTAGGGTTTTGTTTTTGCTTTTTGTTTTGACATTTTCTCACCGGTTCCTAAACAGAGACAGATGTCAGAGAGGACAGGAAAGAAAGAGTGAGAAAGAAGCTAAGAAAAGAAAAGAGTAGGGGAGAACTGGGTGAGGGAAAATAATGAGATAGTGTAAAAAAGGGAGACAAGAGAAGGGAGATGATGACAAAAGTGTACGTAGAGACACTGAGAGGAAAATAAGGACTCTGTCATCTTAGATGTTGTAACAAGAAACTGCTCCAACTTCCAGCTAATTATACAGAGAGGAAGAAACTACTTTCTCAAACCTCAAAACCTAGAAAACTGAAGGTACCCATGCAGATTATGAAAACAGTAAAGAGACAACTAAAGTGAAAGAGGATTAAGAAATACATAAACAATTTCCCAAACAAAGGAGGCTTAAGTCTCTGCTGTTGGAAATTTCTGTGGAATGAAACCCTGCAGTTATTGTACAGTCCTCACCCATCTGGCCTCACTAGCTCTAGGCCCAAAACTAACAGAGGAGGTTGCTTATCTACAGTCATATTTTCCTAAAATTGAGTCTAAACAACATCCTTGTTTCTAATGCTAGGCTTCCAGAGTCAGTGTGGATTGTGGTTTTTCCCATGTTTGTTCAAAGCACAACCCCTGCTTTGATAAAGCTGATTTGTGACACTGTCATGTCCGCTCGCGCTTCTCTTCACACAAAACGAGAGACGCTGAGACTGCTACCCGTGGGACAGCAAAGCAGCCTGAGCCCAGCGGGCAGACGCTGAAAACACAGTGTGCACACAGCACTGTCTTCAACCTAAAATGAGAGACCCTCCTTACGTTAAACAGCAAACAAGCAACAACAACAACAACCCAGCAAGAAGCAGTGGCAGAGGAAATGACATCCTGAAGACCACACACAGTCTCCAGAAAGTCTCTCTGGAGAGTCTCTCCAGAGCTCCACTGGACACATCATGGGCTTCAAAACAGTGCTTGAATAGCTAATGTGCACAGTCTTTGTCCTCCTGCCCCAGGCTACAGTTACCATGGGGAGACAAGAAAATGGGGTGTCGGGTGCAGGCTCTGATTTCCAAAATGAGAAAGCATCCGGAGCTGAATTTAGAGACCTTGCTGGCAGGAAGCAGAAAATCAGTATGTTCAAGACCCACTTTGCCCCATTCTAGGGTTACCAGAGTCCTTTAATAAAAGCACAAAGGACGCGGGTGAGAGCTTGGCTGGGTCACCCTGCCGATGAAAATAAGGAAAGGCAACTGAGGTTGAAGAGATTCATTTTCTCCTCCCGAAGTTGAAAGTTAGACATCATTAGACAACCCTTCATATATTCAGACCCACGCATCCCAAGGCAGAAGGAGTGGGTTCTGGCGAGATGGTAAAGGCTGACAATGGGATGGAGTGGGCAGTGGCGGCACTGCGTCATGGGTGCGTGGCCCCCGACGGCGTCATCTGCGACACCACCTCACACGCTGTGCCTCCACCAGGACGCTCAGGCGTGGGGGTCAGCGCTGCAAGATGAGCTGCTTCCCTCACCCACTCTGCTAAGCCTCTCAGAGCCAGACTCCAGACCTCACCTTCTACAGGCACAGCCACCCTGTGGAGCCCTTGGGCAGGGTCTCTGCAGGTAAAAGAAATGATTCTTGCAAGTCTTTGTGTCAGTGTGCATTGAAAGCAGTTTCTCATTAAGAGCCTTATAAAGTACTTTAGCATTTAAACGTTCAGAACCACCATCGTTCTAAAATGTACCATTTATACAGTACAAAAAAAGGCAATTTGAAAAACTGTTGATGAATCTGGGGTAGAGGCAGAAAACACCTATTAGGAATATTGAAGCCAGTGCCCCTAGATCAGTAATGAGCTATTTAGGAATTTGCTGGCAACCTTTAAATAGTGTTCCATTTTAACAGCAAATGTCACGTTAGCACTTTTGGCTCAAAAAGACACTGTTTTTAAATAGGCTGGCTCTGAGAAGTTGAGGACCAGGTCCTGGTCCATAGGGTCACAAAGAGAAGGGCTAAAGTGACTTAGCATGCATGAACTCAGAACACACCAAGCAAAACAGAAATATATTTGTTAAGGCACTGGCTTGATAAAGGTCCACGGAAATGGGGAGGTGTTTTTCCGTTTGTTTCGTGTTGTCTGTGCAGAAATACTGGATTTTAGAGTAGGAAGAGGGTACCTGAGGGAGAGCTACCGTCCACACTTGGGTTTTTATAGGTGAAGAAACTGGGATCATTTCCTTGAGAAAAGTGTCCTAACACACTGCGAGCTCACCTCTATCAAGAAGGCTCGACACAGAAAGTTTTCCTAAGAAAGTGGTCTACTCTCACAAGGCTGTCTGGGCTGTTATCACATAGGTGCGGTAGCTAGACAGGGAGGCCAGTTCAATGCATGCCACGCACAGGGCTCTGAGCACGAAACAAGGACCCTGGAGATCATCTCCTGCAACGTCCTCAGCAAGAGACAACCCAGAAAAAGCAGCCACGCCAGAGTCGACATCAGATGAGAACGGGTTTCCCAGTGGTGGCACCGCTGACATTTCGGGGGCCAGATGTTTCTTTGTGGAGTGCTGTCTTGTGCACTGTAGGATGTCCAGCAGCATCCCTAGTCAGTAGCAATCCCCCAGTTGTGACAGCCCAAAGTATCCCAAAACATTGCCAGATGTCCTCAGGGAAGAGAGCAAAAACAAAACTGTCCCCAGCTGAGAACCACTAGACTAGAAACTGTGTAACCAATAACTATATCCCTCAGTTCCCCAACCTGCGCTTCTTTCATCACGGATTACTTGTTTTCAAATAAATATTTCAGAATTAGGAAGAACTGATTAAATCAATGCATTGTCATCACTAATATTGATTACATGTCAAATCATGTTACTAACAAGCTCTTAAGACTAAGTCCTAAAAATATGAATTAATTGCATTTACCCACCTAATTATGTGTGCCTGGCACAAGTATAAACACATTTGCATTTACATATACATAAGACTAAAACTATGCAACTATCAGTGTCTTGGTTTTTGGTTGGGCAAAGGATAATGATGTCATGTTAAAAGACACTTCAGGGAGAAATGTTTCTACAAATGATAAAATTTCTTACCACTCTTAGGCAAATTCACTACATGTTGTACCTAAATATAGATCATTGCTTTTTTTTTTTAAATTAACAAGAAGGGGCATCACTGTCAAACTGTTTAATCATCTTATTACAAAGAAACTCAGTTCAAAGAGCTGAGGTTTCCTAAAATAGTACTTCAGAATCATTCCAGATTTCTTCTTATTTACAGCTGAGAAAAATCAGGTGTAAAAATTCATAGGACACAGCTTCTACAATCAGTGGCAGCCTCTGATTTCAGAGTTCCTGTTAACTATCATATTCTAACATTACCTGTTTCTCTTTTTCCGGTGCTCTCTATTAGAATTTTCTGATTCACTACCACTGCTTGTGTTACAGCGTGAGCGTGACCTGAAAAGAAAATAAGAGAAAAAAAAAACCATATTTATGACAAATGAAAAATTTCAGAAAGGTTCATGTAGGTTCTTTAATTTTGCAATAAAATTACCAACTCAAACATAAGTAGTTGTCATAGCCCTCTCACAGTCAGCTTCTCAATTCAGCTAGGCATCTGAATGTCTATAGAAATGTGGAAGCAGACTAAAGTAAATGTCACCATGCTCCTAGAAAAGACCACAGAATCAAGTATTTTCAACAGAACTCTGATGTGGAAAAGCCCCTGGGGTGGTCTAAATATGGACTCAAAGTCCTGTCAAACCCCTACCCCCACGAAGAGAGGGAGAGTTTATTTCCACTCCCCTTGAATTTGTGCTGGGCCTACGACTGATTTTTCCAATAGAAGGAGATGGAAGGGATACTGCTTCTGCTTCTTCCCAGCCACCTAGGTTAACCAGGTGCAGAGATCATGGAGAGAGAGAGGTCCCAGGCTGAGAGCCATTCTGCCAAGGACCAGTTAAACTAGCTAACAAACTGCTGTTCAATCAACAGACTCATATAAGATATATATGGTTGTTGTTATATTCAACCACCCAGTTCTGGATGGTTTTACTGTAACAAGAGATAAGCAAGGCACTTCCCTGACAGCCCCGTGGTTAAGACTCCACACTTCCACTGCAGGGGGCATGGGTTCAATCCCTGGTCAGAGAACTAAGATCCCAAATGCCACTGTGTGGTGTGACCAAAAAGAAAAACAGAAAGAAAACGAACAGAAAAGAAAAAAAGAGAGAGAGATTATGGAGATAGCTCCTCTAAGACAAAAAGGAGCAGGAAAAAAAAAGAGAGAGAGAGAAACTCCTAAAGATGTTAAGGAATGGAAGACTGATAACCAGTTGTAGCCAAAATCGTTATTTCAAAGTTTAAAAATGTACAATATCCTTAAAGCAGTCACTAATAAAACCAAACATTTCCCACACTCTTGCCTCAGGTCTGAGCTGTGCTGATCTGCTAAGCCCTTTCCCTCTCCCTTGACCCTCCTTCCATTTTGGCTTTTTTACCTCCTCCTCTGTTTTAGATCTGAATCTTCACCACTGTTGTGGGCTTTCCTATGGGGGAAGAAAAAAAAAGAATTCATTCAGGAGAATGAATTTTCAACTGGCTAAGGAAAGCATACTAGAATGAGTTTTACTTCAGTTAATGCACGCTACACAGTCATCCATTCAGGTCAGTCACCAAACACGTGAGTCACACAGACATGCCAGCTCTACAGCAGATCCCAGAAATGACACCAACTGGCCTCAAGAAGCCAACAGGCTAGCAGGGGCTACAAACAGTCCATAAGTAATTATGCACCATTATCTGTGTGCATAATTATCCATTAAGTAATTAAGAGATGCAATAGTAATTATCTGTTAAGTTCCACTCATCCAATAACAGAGTTCAATTGTAGTGCCCAGATCTGCAATTGAAACAGAGTACTAACCTGATTAGGCCCACCAAACCTAACCTGCCTCATTTGCTTTTAGTTGATTTTAAACTAACCACTCCCTACCTTCCTTATGGATAACACCTCCAATGTATGGGTCACTACAGTAATGGTTGCTTAGATTGTTTTTCAGGAACGTGGAGTTAGTTCTTGCCCAGTTCAAACTGGTTGAAACCACTGACCATTCAACTGGCCCTGTGTGAGTGGCAGATGGATGATCTTTTGATTCTAGAGGGCCAAAACCTCTACCCTCAGAACATACTAACTCTGCCATCTTCTGAACAGTTGCCATGAAGAACCATGAAGCTCGACCACTCTTGCAGAAACACCGATTACCTCCCTCTTCTTACCTCCAATCACCTCTCCCCACGCCTCACACACCCTGCCTCTTTATCCCATAAATATACCTAAGTCTGATCTTCAGGGAGACAAGTTTTGGATTTGTTCGCCCATCAACTTGCTTGGCTATCTTTTGAATAAACGATTTCTCTGCTGCAAACCTTGGCGTCTCAATGTCTGGCTTGCTGCAAGTTAGGCAAACAAACCCAATTCTGTAACACGATCCACCAAGCCAAGTTCTGCCATAATCTGAGGTCAGCTCTCACCTGAATGCCCTTTCCAGCATCCCAGCCTCCATGTACCTTGTCATCTCCCTAACGACCCCTTTAACTCAGCAACCCCATCAGGGTTACACTTTGGACTTTATTATCTGTAACCACCTGCAAAAACCTTGTTCTTTAACCTCAATCTCCCCTCCCTGAATAACAATTCCTATTTACCTTCAAACAGCTTCAGTGGGGCATCCCGGTTAAATGTGTGAGTTCTGTAGTCCTAAAGGTGAATCCCGTCCCATCTGTTGATAAGTAGTGTGATTTAAACACAAGACTTCTCTACTGAGCCTCAGTTTGAATAGTACTTTCAACACAGGCTTGTTATGAGGATAAAATGAATTAATATATTTAAAATGCACACAGTAGGACCTGGCCCACTCTAAGCACTCAATAAATGTTGGCTATTACCATTGTTGCTTGTCCAATGACTTCCATTCTACCTTTCTTTGACCTCAGTAGTACTGTCTGTCTATCAACCTTGCAACTTTCTGTCAGCTAACTTTTATTTCCTCCCTGACTCAGTTTGGATTTTCATCATCACAATAACATGCATGCCAGTACTTGAAACTTCCTCTGATTGTGTTTTTTGTTCAGTTCTTATGACAAAACTCCAAGGCTGGATGAATCCAACTCTCCAGGTTCTCTGGCCCAGCCCTCAAAAGCTGGCGAGCAGTGCTAGATGAGATTACATAAAAGGGCATCGTAGTTCAGTCGCTCAGTCGTGTCCGACTCTTTGCGACCCCATGAATCGCAGCATGCCAGGCCTCCCTATCCATCACCAACTCCCGGAGTTTACTCAAACTCATGTCAACTACACTACAAATCCATGTGCATAATCTCAGATCTACAACATGGCCCAGCAATCCAACCACCTTTCTCTGGTCTAAGAACTCTCAGTTTCTTCAAAGTGCCTTCAGACTCCTTTCACCTTGCAGCCCTCTGACTCACTGCACCACTGCTGCAGCAAATGACTTTGTGTTCTCCTTCCAAAGCAGAAAGGAGCCAGCCATTAGATGGGAACTCTTTCCTTTTCCTGTTACCGAAAATAAAACTCACCAACATCACCCTCTCTTTACGGAAGTGTCCTTACAAGTAAGGTCAGTCCACTCACCTGTGCTGTGCAGGTCCCACACCTTTTACCTACTCGGTGACTGTCATCAACCAGCTCTTGTCTCTCACATATGTTCAACTTGTCCTCAGAGCCAAGTTTCTTTACCTGCTTTTCACATCCTCAAGTCTCTCCTATGCAAACATACACACACCTACTTTGACTCCACATCTCCCACGACTTTCTGCCCAGTCTCTCTCCTCTCTGCAAAGCCAAACTTCTTGACAGAGGTCTCTTTCTTGCTTTTTGGTCTCCGTGTCCTTATCCTTTGTTATATGTGCCTTTACAGTCCAGTTGGGGCAGACATGACTCTTTTAATGCCACATTCACAACTTTCCTTCTCCTACTTTCCCAACATAATGATATCAAATAACATTATGTTGATAGAATTGTTCATTGTAAACACAATTACAATTACATAACTATTGCTCACAGATGACTGATCTAAACAGCGTTTTAGGAACACAGTTTCATTCTTGTATAGGTTTAAATTTTTCTTAGACATGATAATTGCCTAGATTTCTACTTAAGTTGCTTGCTTAGGTTTCCTCGTACTTCTCACTAATACTTTATCCCATCTCTGAGAGAGCTGCACAATTCCTCCTGAGATGGATAAATACACAGATAATCTGCAAGTTCCATGTAAACTCTTTCTGGAGCACTCTGCGGTCCTGCTCACACTGGACAGTTTGCTTTCTAGCACTGCTGCATAGACGTCCCTTCACCATGAGCCACAGAATTTCTTTTGCACCTTTGATGAATCCCATAGTCTTAGGTCTCATGGCCTCTTGTCATGGCAGCTATATATATATACAGATACACACAAACACACATATATATACACTCATATATAAGTCACTTCAGTCATGTCTGACTCTTTGCAACACTATGTACTGTAGCCCGCCAGGCTCCTCTGTCCATGGGATTCTCCAGGCAAGAATACTGAAGTGGGTCACCACACCCTCCTCCAGGGGACCTTCCTGACCTAGGGATTGAACCCGTGTCTCTTACATCTCCTGCACTGACAGGTGAGTTCTTTACCACGAGCGCCACCTGGGAAGCCCATAAACACTATATATATATCAGTTCAGTTCAGTAGCTCAGTCGTGTCCAACTCTCTGTGACCCCATGGACTGCAGCACGCCAGGCCTCCCTATCCATCACCAACTCCTGGAGTTTACTCAAATTCATCTCCATTGGGTCAGTGATGCCATCCAACCATCTCATCCTCTGTCGTCTCCTTCTCCTCCCACCTTCGATCTTTCCCAGCATCAGGGTCTTTTCAAATGAGTCAGCTCTTCGTGTCAGGTGGCCAAAGTATCAGAGTTTCAGCTTCAACATCAGTCCTTCCAATGAACACCCAGGACTGATCTTCTTTAGGATGGACTGGTTGGATCTCCTTGCAGTCCAAGGGACTCTCAAGAGTCTTCTCCAACACCACAGTTCAAAAGCATCAATTCTTCGGTGCTCAGCTTTCTTCACAGTCCAGCTCTCACATCCATACATGACCACTGGAAAAACCATAGCCTTGACTAGATGGACCTTTGTTGGCAAAGTAATGTCTCTGCTTTTCAATATGCTCTCTAGGTTGGTCATAACTTTCCTTCCAAGGAGTAAGCGTCTTCTAATTTCATGGCTGCAGTCACCATTCTGTAGTGATTTTGGAGCCCAAAAAAATAAAGTCTCTCACTGTTTCCACTGTTTCCCCATCTATTTGCCATGAAGTGATGGGACCAGATGCCATCATCTTAGTTTACTGAATGTTAAGCTTTAAGCCAATTTTTTCACTCTCCTCTTTCATTTTCATCAAGAGGCTCTTTAGTTCTTCTTCGCTTTCTGCCATAAAGGTGGTGTCATCTGTGTATTTGAGGTTATTGATCTTTCTCCCGGCAATCTTGATTCTAGCTTGTGCTTCATCCAGCCCAGCATTTCTCATGATGTACTCTGCATAAGTTAAATAAGCAGGGTGACAATATACAGCCTTGACGTACTCCTTTCCCGATTTGGAACCAGTCTGTTGTTCCATGTCCTGTTCTAACTGTTGCTTTCTGACCTGCATACAGATTTCTCAAGAGGCAGGTCAGGTGGTCTGGTATTCCCATTTCTTTGAGAATTTTCCACAGTTTGTTGTGATCCACACAGTCAAAGGCTTTGGTGTAGTCAATAAAGCAGAAGTAGATGTTTTTCTGGAACTCTCTTGCTTTTTCAATGATCCAACGAATGTTGGCACTTTGATCTCTGGTTCCTCTGCCTTTTCTAAAACCAGCTTGAACATCTGGATGTTCATGGTTCACATATTGTTGAAGCCTGGCTTGGAGAATTTTGAGCATTAGTTTACTAGCCTGTGAGATGAGTGTAATTGTGCAGTAGTTTGAGCTATATATATACATATGTATATTTGTGTATGTGTGTATATACACTAAATATACACAATACATTATATATATGACACATATATGTATATATATATTTTTAGAATGAAATTTCTGACAATGTCTTCTTTATACACATATAATTACGGTTTATCTGGGCATAGAATCCTGAATTGAAACTAATCTTCCTTCAGCATTTGGAGGCAACGCCTCATTATCTTCTTTCCCTGCTTTTGCTGTGAAGCAGTCCAAGGCCATGATATTTATTTGTCATGATCTGTGTTTTTTCCTCTCACATTTTCCTCTCTGATGCCAAATTTTTAAAATTCTCTCTTGGTTTATAATGTTTTAATGATCTTGGTATCGATCTTACTCTTCAATTTACTATGCCAAATGCTCAGTGGGTTCTGTCTAAAGTTAAACCATTCCAATCTGGGATATTTTCTTATATTATTTCTTTATTAGTTTCCTTTCTTGTAATTTTTGGGTCTTTTCCCTCAGAAATTTCATTAATCAAATGGTTGATAGTCAGGTTTGTTCATAATAATCCTTATTTCCATGGATTTGTTTTGGTTCTACTTTGGGGAATATTTCCTTAACTTTATCTTCCAAATTAATTATTTAAAATTCTACCCCACAAACTTAAAATCTAAAAACTCTTATTCACTCTTTCAATACCACAGTTTTCACTTTTCTAAAGGTAATAAGTATATATTTTTTAGAAATTTTTGTTTCTTGTACTATTTCCTGTGAGTTCCCCCCACACATACTACTAATTCTTGGCTCAGTCTCTGTCTTTCCAAAGAGAAGCTATCCCGAAATGTCGGGTGATTATGGCTTTTTTCATATTTTAGACACTGAGAAGACCGGAACCCTCTGGATGGTGCAGTGCATGGTAACACACAGCCTCACTGCACTGCAGAGCTAATACAGGAAGTCTCACCATTTCACTGGAGAACCTTTTGAAAGCGCCTATCTGTAGACCTTTTCCCTAGTATCTTTCCATATCTTATAGGGACAGTCTCTCTCTACTGTCATGCCTAGGAGACAGAGGCCTGGCTTCTAGCATTCTGGGAATGAGGACTGCAGTTCAGTTCAGTCACGCAGCTGTGTCTGACTCTCTGCGACCCCATGCACTGCAGCACGCCAGGCTTCCCTATCCACCTCACCAACTCCTGGAGCAAGCTCAAACTCATGTCCACTCAGTTGGTGATGCCATCCAACCATCTCATCCTCTGTCGTCCCCTTCTCCTCCTGCCTTCACTCTTTCCCAGCATCAGGGGCTTTTCCAATGAGTCAGTTCGTTGCAATGTATTGCAAAGAATACGTTCAGTGGCCAGGTAGCCAAGGTATTGGAATTTCAGCTTCAGCATCAATCCTTCCAATGAATATTCAGCACTGATTTCCTTTAGGATGGACTGGTTGGATCTCCTTGCAGTCCAAGGGACTCTCTAGAGTCTTCTCCAACTCCATAGTTCAAAAGCATCAATTCTTCAGTGCTCAGCTTTCTTTATAGTCCAACTCTCACATCCATACATGACCACTGGAAAAACCATAGCTTCGACTAGATGGACCTTTGTTGACAAAGTAATGTCTCTGATTTTTAATATGCTGTCTAGGTTGGTCACACCTTTTCTTCCAAGGGGCAAGAATCTTTTAATTTCATGGTTGCAGTCACCATTCTGCAGTGATTTTGGAGCCCAGGAAAATAAAGTCAACCACTGTTTCCACTGTTTCCCCATCTACTTGCCATGAAGTGATGGGACTGGATGCCATGATCTTAGTTTTCTGAACGTTGAGCTTTAAGCCAACTTTTTCACTCTCCTCTTTCACTTTCATCAAGAGGCTCTTTAGTTCTTCTTCACTTTCTGCCATAAGGGTGGTGTCATCTGCATATCTGAAGTTATTGAGATTTCTCCCGGCAATCTTGATTCCACCTTGTGTTTCATCCAGCATCTTGCAAGATGTACTCTGCATATAAATTAAATAAGCAGGGTGATAATACACAGCCTTGAATACTCCTTTCCCAATTTCAAACCAGTATGCTGTTCCATGAGTTTTCACATAGACATAATCTCTCTGTCTCTTTTACAAGTTAATCCTCTTCAACTAAGGCAAATAGATGCTGAAGCTTCTCACAGCACTGTCACTGGCTTGTCTTTGCCTTCTATCTATATTATCTATCTAGACAACCTCAACTCTACTTCATATTCAATTAACATCTGTAAGAAATCTATATTTCAGTCCAGATAGCCAATCTAGCTCCTGACTTATATTCAACAATCCATGTAAATCCCTCACTTGGACTTCTCAATGGTACAACAAATTCAACTTATCAACAACCAAACTCAGTTTTCCTTTTTAAGCCTGTGATATACAGGTGATTCTTATTTCAGTGCATCACACCTCAATCCATGAAATTATACAAGTCTGGTTTTCATGCTGACACCTGTCACTCCTTCACCCCTCATTTTGATCCTTCTCATCCCACTGCTTTTACCTCTTAAAGGGTCTTAAAGCCATCCACTTCCTCGTATCTCCACATCACCACCTTGGCACAAGTTCCCATCCTCTTTCTCCAGGACCTATGTGCTGTCTGGTCTATGTCCACTACCACCTTTCTCCCAGAGACAGTAAGCATCATTTTTACCCAGTACTAACGCAACTGTGTTATCACTCCCTTAGAAAAACTACCAGAATAATGACTCAAATCCACAACAAAGGCCAGGTGTCCTGTGAGGTCTGACTTCTCTGTCTGTCTTTCTTTCTGTCTTTCTCTCTGGACTCATCTCGCACACATTTCTGTTCTCTCAGTGCTTGACAACACTGACCTTTCAGCCTTTCTATGAACACTCCCCATCTCCACTCCATCCCAAGGCCCCTATAGGGACTTTCTCTAGTGCTGGTTAACACATGCCTTGCATAGAGATGCCCTCAATAAGCATTTTTGAGTGTGAATATGGATAGAGGTAAAAATAAACTTGTATTGACCAGGAAGTATAATAGCTTTTCTGTTCTAAAACAAGACTGCTTAAACAAGCAGGCTTCAGGGTCTCCATGAATGTTGAAAAATTCTATGAAAATTTATGTCGTGGTGGCTTAGTCACTAAATTATGTCTGACTCTTGTGACCCCATGGACTATAGCCTGCAGGCTCCACTGTCCAGGCAAGAATACTGGAGTAGCTTGCCACTTCCTTTTTCAGGGGATCTTCCTGACCCAGGAATCGAACCCAGGTCTCCTGCATTGCAGGCAGATTCTTTACCAATTGAGCTGGCAAAGGTAAATTTATACATGTATTTAATTAAGTACTTTCCCCCCCTTTGGAAGGAATCCAACATTTCATCAGTCTCTCAGAGTTTCATCATCCCAAAAGATTAAGGACCAGGGTTCTAGGCTCCGCCAGAATTTGATAGATTTATCCATTTAATGACAAACAACTAGAAAAATAGAAAATTTTGATATGTTTTGCAAAACATGTTATTCTGGCCATGCATTGCAGAGAAGAACTTTCCATTATTAAATTTAAGTCCATGGTATTCCTCCATGCTGATGACAAATCTCAGTTTTAAATGTCAGAGTTGATTCAGCTATGCAGGGATTTGTGCTCAAGGGCAAGGCAAATACATGTGAAGATAAAACAAGACTAAGAAGGACAGGGACAATTACAGGGTATTTAGAGTGGAAGGAAACAAAGAATGAGCTCCAGCTCCTGAGGCCAACAGTCAGCTATGTCTAGTCTCCTCAAAACACATGTGCCCGATAAGAGACTTTTCAACCAGAACCAGACAGAGGCCCTGATGCTCAGACAAAGATTCTCTACTCTATAAAATCAAAACTGTCTTTCCCCTGGATGGTACCCATGAAAGGAGCCTGTGTCCACTCACCACAATTACGTCTCTGCATTGCACGGGAAGCCAGCAGAAACTGCATTCAGTATGAACATTATTAAGTCTGGATTTGGGAATGTGTGTGCTCCCAACTATTTCAAGAAATTAGTTTGGGAAAAAATACTATAAATTTTTATATGTAATGTAAAAACTTGATAAATTCACTTCTAAACATTAAAATTGAAATGACCATCTGCTCAGTGTGTGTATTTTATTTAGTGAATGCTAGAAAAGTACACTAATAATTTAGGGTAAGAATCTATAAAAACCTATCTATTAACAATAATCATACCATCACAGATTCTTAAAATATTTAGTAATTCCCACTACCCACAACTCCTCAATACACATATACAAACAAATGCACTTTATAGTGTTTCCCAGTGATGTTGACTTGTTTTTTAAGTGTTCTCCAAGTTGAACCAATTGTTGGAAGGGAAAGAAGAGCAGAAAATCTATTCCCCTGCCTGTTTTAAATGATGATTCATTAGCCCTGCCTTTTTCAGACAAACAGACGTGGACCCAAATTCTGGATGTGTGCAAGGAATAGTTACTCTTTTCTCCTCAAGCCTGTTTTCTCATCTATAAAAGTGAGATAATAAAGCTGGGCCAGGTATTTTTCCATTGGTACTCAGTCCCATCCAGACCTAGCTGTAGTCTCCCATGTATTGCCAAGACGAGACGCCTGAAAATTACATCTTCCTAGGCTTCTTCACCACTTAGGTGCTCAGGTGAGACTTGAAGGTGGGAGAAAAAAGGAGGCAATCTTGCTCCTGGCAGCACCTGTACACTTACTGTTGCACTCCTTAAAAGTGAGGCTTCCACAGCATTAGACGTGGTGGTGCCTTCTCCAGCAGTAGCAGCAAGAGTCATTCCTACAGCGGTGGCGCCCCCGGCGGTGTCAGCGCCAGGCACAGGCTCCCAGGGCCAGCTCAAAGGCAGAAGCAGCTTTGAATCTTTGGGTGACTTCCCCATCTCTCCTGCTACTCCTGCAGCCCAGGGGCAGCACAGCATCCAGGGCACAGACTCTTGGTCTTTCTGTTCTTCAGTCCTGCTCACACCCATGCACTGATCCCTGCCTTAATCCTTCTCTGCTGGAAAGGCCTAGTGACTGAGGGATACACTACATCAACTTCTGTAGGATATCATAAGGTTGAAACGAGATAATACATAGCTAGTAAACTGCTCAGTAGTTGGAACATGGTACATGCCACCTATTTTTTCATTATTCTGTCTGATCATCATGGGTTATGATCTGGCTCTCCCTTCTCAGTCCTGCTGGGTGAAGATGATGACCTTTCTTTTCTTAACTTTCAAAGGATTTTGGTAAAGTGGACCTGGCTTGAGAAAGTTACTGATGAAGACTCTAGGAAACTGACAGAAGCAGAAGGAATCAAGCAGGGATGGAACAGCAAGTGAGTACGAAAAGGGGCAGAGAAAAGAGATGCACCTCTGCTTTCTAAATCCACATCGCATACAAAAAGAATCTTGATGGTTATCTGAAAACATGTCTGGAACGTCTCATAATTTGGTTATTGTCATTGTTGTTCAGTTGCTAAGTTGTGTCCAACTCTTCGTGATCCCATGGACTGCAACACGCTAGGCTCCTTTGTCCTCCACTATCTCCTGGAGCCTACTTGAATTCATGTCCATGTAGTTGGTGATGCTATCTATTCATCTCATAATTACAAGTCACTTATAAAATACCACTCATGTAGGCATCCAAAGTAAAACATAGTCCCCATCAGATAGAAATAAAAGTGAATTTCACTAGTAAGTGATTTCTAGGTCTTCCTCTCTTGGACCTGTCATATTGCCCAGCCTGCTTTGCAGAGAGGGTTCAAAACTGCTATACAGGAATTTCTCTTTTCTTGATTAAGCACAAACACACACGTACATTCACATGGGCAATCTGACCTGCTGGGTAACATGTAACAAGACTCACTTTCTCCGTTCTTGAAAGGGGTTTTACTCAAGTTTAAGCAACAATATCAGTCTTGAGAGCCAGTAACTCAGCCTCACCTAAGAGATATCTCTCTAAACATGATCTTGTCTTCCCAGTTCAGTTCAGTCACTCAGATGTCTGACTCTTTGCGACTCCATGGACTGCAGCATGCCAGGCTTCCCTGTTCATCACCAACTCCCAGAGCTTGCTCAAACTCACGTCCATTAAATTGGTGATGGCATCCAACAATCTCATCCTCCCCCTTCTCCTCCTGCCTTCAATCCTTCCCAGCATCAGGTCTTCTCCAAGGAGTCAGTTCTTCGCATCAGGTGGCCAAAGTATTGTTGTTTCGGCTTCAACATCAGTCCTACCAATGAATATTCAGGCTTGACTTCCTTTAGGATGAAGTGGTTGGATTTCCTTGCAGTCCAAGGGACTCTCGAAGGTCTTCTCCAACACCACAGTTCAAAAGCATCAATTCTTCGGTGCTCAGCTTCCTTTATAGTACAACTTTGATATTCATACATGATTACTGGAAAAACCATAGCTTTGACTAGATGGACGTTTGTTGGCAAAGTAGTGTCTCCAACATTAAATGATTAAATATTAAATGCTTTTTAATATGCTATCCAGGTTGGTCACAGCTTTTCTTCCAAGGAGCAAGCATCTTTTAATTTCACGGCTGCAGTCACCACCTGCAGTGATTTTGGAGCTCAAAAAAATAAAGTCTCTCACTGTTTCCATTGTTTCCCCATCTATTTGCCATGAAGTGATGGGACTGGATGCCATGATTTTAGTTTTCTGAATGTTGAGCTTTAAGTCAACTTTTTCACTCTCCTCTTTCACTTTCATCAAAAGACACTTTAGTTCTTCTTCACTTTCTGCCATAAAGGTGGTATTATCTCCGTATCTGAGGTTATTGATATTTCTCCCAGCAATCTTGATTCCAGCTTGTGCTTGATGCAGCCCAGTGTTTCTCATGATGTACTCTGCATATAAGTTAAAAGAGCAAGGTGACAAGATACAGCCTTGACGTACTCCTTTTCCTATTTGGAACCAGTCTGTTGTTCCATGTCCAGTTCTAACTGTTGCTTCTTGATCTGCATACAGATTTCTCAGGAGGCAGGTCAGGTGGTCTGGTATTCCCATTTCTTGAAAAATTTTCCATAGTCTGTTGTGATCCACATAGTCAAAGGCTTTGGCATAGTCAATAAAGCAGAAACAGATGTTTTTCTGAAACTGTTTTGCTTTTTTGATGATCCAGTGGATGTTGGCACTTTGATCTCTGGTTCCTCTGCCTTTTCTAAATCCAGCTTGAACATCTGGAAGTTCACGGTTCATGTTCTGTTGGAGCCGGGCTTGGAGAATTTTGAGCATTACTTTGCTAGCATGTGCTGCTGCTGCTGCTAAGTCGCTCAGTCGTGTCCGACTCTGTGTGACCCCATGGACGGCAGCCCACCAGGCTCCTCCATCCCTGGGATTTTCCAGGCAAGAGTACTGGAGTGGGGTGCCATTGCCTTCTCCATGCTAGCATGTGAGATGAGTGCAATTGTGCGGTAGTTTGAACATCTTTGGCATTGCCCTTCTTTGGGATTGGAATGAAAACTGACCTTTTCCAGTCCTGTGGCCACTGCTGAGTTTTCCAAATTTGCAGGCATGTTGAGTGCAGTACTTTCACAGAATCATCTTTCACGATTTGAAATAGCTCCACTGGAATTCCATCACCTCCACTAGCTTTGTTTGTAGTGATGCTTCCTAAGGCCCACTTGCCTTTGCATTCTAGGATGTCTGGCTCTTGGTGGGTGATCACACCACTGTGACTATCTGGGTCATGAAGATCTTATCTTCTTAGGTCAAAACATTTAAATATTTTACATATTAATGTATATTGTTAATCCAATATATATTATATATACATATTATACATACTATATATGTTTTCAAAATATTATATACATTTTTAAAGATTTAGTCTTAACTACAATACAGAGAGTAACTTCCCATCAATATTTTATGAAATCATCCTCTGAAACTCTGGCTTTTTAAGAGAATGCTTCAGGACCTCTAGCTTATTTCATCTCAAAAAAAACAAAAAACAACAACAACAAAAAAACCCATAAGCTCTCTGTTATTGTGAAGGGACAAACAGTCATGACACTATGAGAATAACCTGGTTAAACTGCGACTGGGATCTGGAACTGCTGCTGAAAAATTTAAAACCGACGGCTGTTCCACTTACCTCCTCCTGGTGGGCTGCACAGAGTCATTGTCGCTCCCACACGAGGGGTTTCGGCGGCGTGTATAAGGGAACTTGGGGGATTTCGTGCGGTCGTTCGGGGAGTTATAGAGTCCGCTGGAGTGGAAGAGGAATGGTCAAGGATATCTGCAGAGGGCCTAGAGGAGCAATACCCTAAGCTGGACCTAGGGAAGTGCTCACAACTGCACATTCTCTACTTTCAGGGGAATACTGGGTCTTAGGCACATGGTTCTCTTTCCTGACAAGATTTATTGAAAGAAGATCTAGTAAAATAAATCATGCAAGTCTTCACTTTGCAGAAATGGGCTTGTCTCACTAGACTTTGAAAGAAATGAGCACACACAAATGATGGCAATAGTAACAACAATCTGCATTTGCAATGAATCTATACATGCTAGCTGAGGGCTTTATACTCATTATCTCATTTTATCTCCAGGTCAACCCTAGTCACTGAAGTACAGTTATTAGACCCATTTAACAGAAAAGAAAACAGAAATACAGAATATTTAGTTAAGCAGCCAAGTACCCAGGAAAGAGGCAGAGTTAGAATCTGAACCATCATGTGGTCAGACCTGGAACCATCATTCAACTTATCAATAAATTAAGAAGCAGCTCTGTCCCTGGTATGGTAATTGTGAACAAAATTAACTAAATATTTATTTATTTCTAGGAATAAAGGTCCACTAAAAGCACTATTCATCAATGGTAGTTTTCAACTTAAGTTTTAACAAGAATGATGCAATTGGGGAAATTATCATTAATATGTCATTTCAAGTATCCAAATGACCACCTAAGCATCCTCACCACCTCTCAGACAGTTTCTCAGTATATGCAAGTTTTCTTTTCTGTCTTTCCAGGAGAAAGTTTCACGTTAGGACACATCCTGTTGACTTCTACTTCAGAAGTTCTCAGTCACGCTGATTTAGGAATCTGACTGCCTTGTCCACAGTTAGTCATCACCAGCCACAAAGCAAATTCCATTGTTTAACAAGTTGCAACTGCCAACCACATTTATACTGTTCTCCTTTATAAAAGCAAGGATTCTCTTTACCTCTGGGGGCCGTTTTCTTCCCACGGTGCATGAGATTTGCTTCTTTGGGTATCAGGGCTGTTTTCATTCTTTGCTTTCTTAAAGCTTTAATTTTAAAAAAACAAACAAAAAAAGAGTGGAAAATAAATTAACTAGAAAATAAAGAAAATTAACTCACATACTTATTTCTTCAGTAAAATCATTTAACAAATGTTTTAAAATGTGTGTTTTTATTCATACCTGTGACTTATTCCAGGAAAAAATGTAAAGTGACTGCCTAAAAAATAATAATAATAATAAACTTTCCAGCTGTACCTTGAGGGTCTCTTTGCCCCTTCTTTCTTCCTAGTTTTACTGCTGTAAGTCAACTACATGCCAAGTCATCAATTGTTAAAAGCAGCTTTCTAGAGTCCACCTGCAATGAGGGAGACCTGGGTTCAAACCCTGGGTTGGGAGGATCCCCTGGAGAAGGGAAAGGATACGCACACCAGTATTTTGGCCTGGAGAATTCTGGCAGGATAAAAAATAGGGGGAACCAGCAAGCCAAAAACACAAGGCTGACAAGAAAGGAAAGTTGAATATTCTGGCTCGTGTGGCTGGCTCCCTCTTTCAGCAGTGGTTAGAGACCGCTGGCTTTGGATCTGGGTCTGAATTTGTGCAGGCCGGTCAGCTCTGGGCAGGTTCAAGCCACCCGAACTGACCTTCTCTGCCCCCAGCTTCCGCCGTATCTTGGCTTCATCCTTCCAAATCAGAATGACTTTCAAATCTTATTTCCTGACCTAGTATCATCTTTCTGTCCTAAGAATGTAAATATAACTGAGTTGTTATTCAACCTAGACAAACTGTTTGAGAAACACTGGGAGACACAAGGCAGGGGCTCATCAAAAGCCTCCGGTCCCCAGGGGAGGCGAGAGGGTGTGTCACCTCTCACTTCCCTGGGAGCCTCCACTTCAGAGGAAGACAGAGCTACTTAACTCCCAATCCACGTTTAACCCCAGGTCACTGAGGAATCCTCTATTTAGTTGTCCTGGAATACAGTCATAGAGTTCTTTGTAACAGCAAAGAAAGAGGAGAGAAAAAATGACAAGGTCATTTAAAAAAATGGAAATAAACTTGTACCCTAGTATATGATATTCATCTAGGGAGTTATAAAGCCTAAAAAATTAGATATTTGACAAACGCGTGTTAGAGAGCACAAGTGTTGATAGACAGTAGGTATATTTTATTTATGTTATTCTTAAAAAGATTTAAAAACATTTGGAAGATCAAATTTTTAAAGTAAAACTTTAATTTTGAAAGGAGGAAAAGTAATAAATACGGCATGTAGAAAGATACAGTAGAAAGTCTGAGTGTGCTTAATAAATCAGAGAGAAAAGAGAAAGGGAGATTGAGCGGTGCAGCAGGGAGATGAGCGAGGAACTGAGACAGCAGCAGCAGAATGAAATCCCAGGGGGCAAATTAACTGAATGCCGTCTCTGAGCTACTTCTCATCCGGAGCTTGAGTGGGAGAATTTGGCAGTCCTTCAGGTATCAGTCCTATCGGCAAGAATGCAGTTGTGGAGTGGACTGAACTCCTTCCATACGCTCTAAAAAGACTTAGGATCTGAATTTCATGCAAGATGGCCGTTCTTATGTCAGACTTACCATAAGCATACCCTGTACATACAGATTCAGCTGACTCTCTAGCCACAACTATGAGGCTAAGAGAAGCACAGTAAATGAAAGTGCAAGCAATGCTAGTATAAAACAGCGAGTAGAAAGCTGCTATGTAACACAGGGAGCCCAGTCCAGGGCTGGGATGGGATGGCAGGGAACGGGAGGAAGGCCCACAGGGGAGGGCGAATACTTATGGCTGGTTCTTGCTGTTGTACTGCAGAAGCAACACAATACTGTAAAGCAGTTATCAACCAATTAAAACAAGAATGCAAAAAGAGAAAAGAGGAAGAAAGCGTACGTGAAAGCAAAGAACTTATCATTCCAAAAAGAGAATCCATACAGGATGAATCTGTACAAAAGAAAATGAAGGCAAAACCTTGGGGAAAACATTGCAACTCTGAGAAATTTCATAACTTAGAATTATTTTGCTGAGAAATCATACACTATATTTCTCCAAGTAGGAACACTCTAATTGAATGAAAACACCATTATTTACTAACAAAAGATGGAGTAGATGATCTAAGAAGTTTCTCAAGGTCACATATTTCCGACTGCTTGGACTTCTCCACAATGCATATGGAGCACTCTCTATAGCGAAACTGTGCTCTCTATAGAGAGCTCATTGTATGTGCAACATCCTGTTCCATGAACATAATTGGAGATAGGAAAAAGTGACGCTGAAACAGTGTCTGAAGAGAGAACAAGGCTGATCTTTCAGGGAAACAATCCACATAACACATTAAGAGAAGGTCTTTCCGCTGGGGGATGCTGCAGGGAAAATTGATGCAGAGGACCATGATAACATCATACATATGCAATCACTGCCTTCTGAAACCCTGCACCTCTAAACGCTATAAACCCTCTTTCCAGGGCCACAGTTCAGTGCACTGCTATAATGAACGCAGTACATTAAACATGAATACTATCTACTTTACTTCCCAGGTCCCTCTGAGTTAGTCCATTATATCATGCCATTTAAAAAAATCACAAGGGATTTTCGCTGTGTTGTGGAGAAGGCAGACCACAGACTATCTATAACTTCATCGTGCTACGACAGCAGGAGCATTTCCTTCAAATGAGAGGGACACCTCCTGATTCTTTACATTTTACTGGCATTTTAAAGCATTCTTTGGCCCATAGATAATTTTCATTAAAAGTACCAGTTAATTACCAGAGTGCTTCTTAACCTTGACAAAAGATAAAAAGCATTTCTGTGACAGCAGATAGCAGTGTGTCCTTTCAGTTAACTGACTGACCTTTTTATTGGTGAAGGTGCGATAATTTTAGTTGTTCCTTCATTTTCTCCATTTTCCATATTTGCAGTTACCCGATTCATGCTGTTTGATCCTAGTAGCAAAGTAGAGGAAAGAAAGAGAGTGGAGAAGAAAAAAAAAAAGGAGGCAGTGGTCAGAAAAACACAAAAGAAACAGAAAAAACATTTCTTAATGTAAACTTAGGGACATCATGGCACACTGTATTGGTAAAATATAATTCTAAATATATAATGAATTGCTCAATAAATCTGAGATAATATTTCCTGAAATGTACTAAACCCTGAACATAACAATGTCCAAGAGGTCTAGGTTATGGCACCATTTTAAAATAGGACATTTTGAGACTTCAGTGTTTACAAAGTTCCCACATCACGGATATTCTTTAAACCGTTAAATAAGAATCTAAGATATTTAGTACTATTATACTGGAATGTAAGCCATTCCAATCGGTTTTTGACAACTATGTTGTGAAAAAATTACTGTTTCTTGGCACGCCATTGACAACCCTCATTCTCAATCAAACCTACCCCAAATATTTCAGACCTGAAAATACACCAACTCATAATGCAAATGGCAAAAACAGACTCATATAGATGTGATTTGTATCACTCACATTTTTAAAAAAAACGTTTTCAAATGTGTTTTTTAATGTAAACATCCCTAAAAGGCTAAAACTAACTTTTTAAAAGCTGTTATTCCCCAGATTTGCACACATGCTAGACGGACCAGCAGAGGGCACCCCCAGTAGACACAACGACGGAAACTGTGATCAAATCCAGCACAGCAGCCAAGCCCATCCAGGAAATCTGGGTCCCACTCTTGGGAGAGAGGCTGATGAGCCCGCAGGGGTGAGAGGTACAGGCGCCGATGACGAGCCCCCTCCTCTGGGAGGACGGATGCCTGCAGTCCTTGTTCAGCTGTGTGGCAGGCAGCTGGGTCTTCCTCAGAAAGCCACCTTGTGTGTTCACGGGTCAAGTCCTTCAATCCAAAGTACAATCACCGCTAACAGTTTTCAAGTTCTAAGGTAAGTCTGTAATACCAATAAGAGCTGATACTTACTGAGCACTTACTATGTGGTGGGTGCTGTCCCAAGTGAAAATCGCTCAGTTGTGTCCAGTTCTTTTGCGACCCCATGGACCCTCTGTCTTTGGGATTCTCCAGTCAAGAATACTGGAGTGGGTTGCCATTCCCTTCTCCAGGGATCAAACCCAGGTCTCCTGCATTGTAGGCAGATTCTTTACCATCTGAGCCACCAAGCTTTCCTAAGTACTTCTGGTCTATTTACTCATATAATCCTCAAAATAATCCTCTACTATACTAAGATTTTTCCCATTTTAAAGACAAGAAAAACAGGAGTTTGCCAAGGTCCCACAGCTCATGAGCGAGGGCCCAGCTTTAAAACCCACCAGTCTGGCTCCTGAGAATTAGCTCAAAACCACCACAACGCACAGCCTTCCATGGCCACCTGCGCCTCATCCTCGGGAGCCAGTGAAAATTAAGGGCACACTGGGAGAAACAGACTCTTTGGAAGATAAGTGAAAAGAATGCCCAATGAGGAAAACATGTAATCGTCAACTAAGAGAAGAACTCTCTGTCAAGGGCAACCAACCTTGAGAGATAGCAAGAGAAATGCGTGAGCACCCTGAAGTTGGCAATTCTCTCCAGGACACTGGGATGCAGCTTTGGCTACTCATTAGGAGTGATAAACATTAATGGATACACCTTAGACACAGAAAGCAAACAGGGGTTTCAAATAAGCGCTCCATAAACTATTATTATGAGCAGTTTGACATGGATTCAATACCTGAATTTTGTTCCAGTTTTGGAATCCTGAAGTGAAAAGGTGAACCTGAAGATACGTGGCATTAAACGTAAGCTCACACGGGAGCAACATTCAGAATTCAGGCATTAGAGAAGAGTATGGTCGGATGAACGGGACACAACCAACTCCCCCTGAACAACTCCCAATGCTATCAGACACTGGAGTGGCCAGTCACTGTCTATTTTGCCATAACCCTTAATAAAAATCACAAGGGCATATTCCCAAAATTGCAGGCGCAGATTTATGGAGCTGCTTCTCAAAAGTGGGAACTCTGTGTGATATGGCCCTGAGACAGTGACAAGAGGGATTAATGCATTTGTGCCCCAGACAGCTGATGTGTCCCCATATCAATATTTTTTTATAGTTTTAAATATATGTTTTTTAAATGCAGCATTGTTCTAAGCTGGTATTACTAATTTATAATATAAGGGAAATTCACACACCCTTTATATATATATATATATATATATATGTATATGTATATATATATCTCCTATACGTATAAGGAAATTCACAGGGCTGTTTCCCAGGCGGGGGGAAGATGGGGGCACAGCAGGAAACCAGCCCAAATGCCACTGGCAATAACAGCAGTGGAAGAAGCCGCGAGTGAAAGCAGGCTTCGCTTAAACTGAAGTCCTGTGCAGCTAGCTGGTGAATAAACCTGGGTTTGCTTCAAATCTTGTCACTTTTGACGGAGCAGTCAGTCCCCTTTTGGTTTTGGGGGGGGGGTTTTTTTTTTTGGTGTTTTGTTGTTTGTCTTTTGTTGTGGTTTGATTTTAAAATTTTCATTAGAGTATAGTTGATTTACAATGTTGTGTTATTTCTGCTGTTCAGCAAAGTGAATCAGTTACACATACATACACCAGGCTTTCTTAGATTCTTTTCTCATGTAGGTCATTACAGAGTATTGAGGAGAGTCCTTGTGCTACACGGTAGTTCCTTATTATTTATTTATTTTACACATAGTGGTGTGTATCTGTCAATCCCAATCTCCCAATTTATCCCAGTCTTCCTCTCCCTAGCCCTGGTAACCGTAATACTGCTGAGCAGGCTTTTCTTAGTCTAACAGCCTTGGGGAAAGTGAGGCTGCTTGATCACTTTCACTGAGTCTCTTTGCCAAGCTTGCAAAAGCTTAATAAACAGGCAGGCCAAAAACTGAGGAATATTTTCAAATAGAAAATTTTCAAACTATATATGTATATGTACTTCCTTAAAGAAACCAACATTTGGTTATTCACAATACCTAAGTCATAATTTTTGAGGTCAAACATAGATCTATGGTTTTCTCAAAGAATTTCAGGGAAAAAAATCACACACAAGCTCTCTAAGACAATGACTAACACAATAGGCAAATGTCTTCAAAATAAACTGCTTCACTGACAAGACTATTTTACTAACATAACAGCCATATAACACACTCAAACACATAGTAACTAGATAGGGTAATCCAATTTAATTTATGGTTTTTTTATATTCAAAATAGCATACTACTAACCCCCAAAAAATCTATTTATATGCATTTCCCTCCTCTTTAAGTATGTGAACTGGAGAAGCCTGAAGTGTAAAAGCCTTACTAGGAAAACTGTAAAAAAAAAAAGCTACTTACAAGCCTTAACTTACAGGGAGATTTTCTGAAGTATCCATTCATGTAATATCCATACCTATATGACTCTTTTTATTCATGAATTTAGGGTTCTTTAAAAACTCTAAGTAGGCAATACTTATTAGCTTTATGTGAGTAAATATGCACTTGAAAGTAATAACTATACTTTAAAAATACTGTATTTTAACCATTGTCCTAATTACGTCAAATGAGTGAGTTTTTTTTTTTAATCATACTATCATTTAAGAAGAAAGCTAATTAATTAAATATTGCTTACTGAAATCTGCAAAGGTGAGACAGACGGTTATGCATCCTTTAGGCTTACCGAGTTTCCATTTTGCTGACATGCACTAACTGCTTTCCTTTTCAAAACTCTTCCTCCCCTCATTATCCTACCTTCCAGAACCAGCCCTCTTACATAAGCTCAGATTCTTGAACTACAGAGAAGTGGTGATCTGACAAACCAACTACACTAAAGGGCTCATGTCTTCATGTATTAACTGGTCACAAAACAGTTGCATTTTAAAGACAAAAAGGAGAAGCCAAATATTAACTAAAATAATTAATTGATAACAACAGAATTTTAGGCATTGTTCCAGAAGAAATTTTGAGACTGGAGAAATTGTTTTCAACACTCTTGTTTCATTGTAAATTATAACAGACCACCAGAAAAGAATATAACATACACATGTGAACTGTTTAACAAATTATTATAAAGTGAACCGCTATTAAACTACTTCTCATGTCAAGAAATAAAACATTAAGGGCAGTTTTCCTTCACTATACAAATCACTCCATGTGGGGCAACTCTTTCTTTTAGAGAAGGGCAAATAGTTGTTTTCCATCTAAAATATCCAGAAACACAAATGGCCACATATGTATTTCAAAAAATATTTATAATACACACAATAAAATTACTAATAAAAGTGAATAAGGCCTCAAACTCTTAATAAAATGAAGGGCGTATCACTGAGGCCCCGTCGTTTCCAGCACAGTGTTTTATACATGGTGAGTATTCAGTGACGGTCTGTTATTATAGAGGATGTCTTTCTGTTTCTGCTATTTTTTCCCACTAGAAGGGAAAATTGAGGATAATAATGTTAGGTTTAAAAAGTGTCAAAACTAAGACAAAAAAAATCTGGATGTGGCAGGATGGAAAATGCAGGAGACGAGACGACACGCAGCCATACCCTACAAGCCTGGGCTACTTCTCAGGGCTTTACGGCAGCCTTCAGCTACAGCATGCTACTCTTTTCTAGTCTTTTAAAAGAAAGCAGCAGTTGACCTACAACAAAAGTCAGTTATCCACATATGATTACCAAGGCTCCTAAGTAAATCTGTATTTTGTTTTACATAACATATTAAGTCTAGCAAGGTCATTTAGAATTAGAAGCATCCAGTTCAACTTACATATCATTCACATAAAAAGACAAAGGCCTGGGACTTCCCTGGAAGTCAAGTGTTTAAGACTCTGTCTTTCCACTGCAGGGGGCATGGGTTCCATTCCTGGTCAGGGAACCGAGATCCCGCATGCCACATGGTGTGGTAACCCCCCTCCCCCAAAAGCCCAAGGGTTTTACTCATGAGACTTGGTCACAGGTAGAAGAATAAGTTTATGAGGAGACTGCTACAGTTTATTAAGGAGCCAAATCTAGCTCATGATCTGTGACTGCTTTGTCTCTGGGCTGTTAAACGCTACAGTGTGGCATGGGCCCACACGATTCCCTACGGGCCAGGCAGCACTGCAGCCCACTGTTCGGCGTTCCATGGGCTCATCTGTTCAGCCTTTAACACCCCACATGCAGATGATTTCAGCCCGTGTGCAGCAGACCATGACCACGCTATTGTGCAGTTTGGCTCTGTTCACAGTTCAGTGCCCTCATCTTAAGCGACCCTCGCCTTCCATGCAGGAAGAGCAGCTGTCAGAAACAGAACCAACGTTCGCAGGGTCTGTTTAGCTGTTTGATCTGGGGGAGATTCTTAAAAGTCACCCTGTGATGTCCAGATTTCAAGGTGAGGTACTGAATTCACATGGGGATGCTCAATTACAAAAACACTTTGCATGTAAATAGTATTATGAGTCTCACAAGGTCCCTCATAGCTCAGTCAATAAAGAATCTGCCTGCAATACAGAAGACCTGAGTTTGATCCCTGGGTTGGGAAGATACCCTGGAGAAGAAAATGGCAACCCACTCCAGTATTCTTGCCTGGAGAATCCCATGGACAGAGGAGCCTGACAGGCTACTGTCCATGGGGTCACAAGAGTCGGACACGACGTAGCGACTAAACCACCAACACCAAAGTTCATGGCTCAATTTGAGACCTGCCAACCTTAGTTTAAATGTCTGATGTTACTTAAATGTTGCCACTGCTTTGAATTTAGAGTGGGCATGGAGGATGAACTCAGAATGAATTCTTAATTCTTAATTTATGAATTAAGAATTTCAGTAACTGGAAATATATTTTAACTCTAGTTCTCACACTGATAGTATAAAATCACCTTGCTTTGGTTTTTGAACTTTATAAACTGGGTACTACGGGAAAAAATGGCAGATGACAGAACAACTTGGCAAAATGTATTTTTCTAACATCACAAATTACAAACAGTAAAATGGCCATGGAAACTTTATATATATATATTTTTTTCCTATCATCAGGAAAGGTTTTATATTTGCCAAAACTGATATTCATTAAATTATGTACAATGCAATTAAATTTCAAAACACATGATTTGGAAAATAAAAAGTATTTCAGTGTACAGTGGCTAATTCTTTAAAGTTCAAATGCCTGACCTCAGTCCCTTCATCCCAAAGAGGCAGCCAGACCCCTGCCTTTATGTTTCTGCATTCAAAAGTCCTAAGGGTGGTATTTAAATACAGTTACCTCTTTACAACAAACATACAGACTTTTAAGGCTGATTTTGCTACATGTCAACTGCAAGATCAAACAAAGCATTCTGCTAGAAAGCTGGAGGGTAGATAATAAAGAGTGGGTGTGGATGAGAAAGCTGCTGGGAAAATACGTCTGTGCAGGAAAGATCCCTCCCCGGGTTGGTCTGCTCCCAGTCTCTCCCTCCCCGACCCAGCGCGCTCCTGGACCCCTCTGCTTCCCTCGTGACCAACACGGTCAGCCTGGGAGAGGGAAAGACGAAGGCATTTCATCCTCTGCCCAAGCTACCAAGGCACACACACCAAGAGGTGGGCGCCAACATCCTTCTTTGTAGATCAGAACACTGCTTCAAAACCCAAACAGGCACGTCCGAGCATCTGTTTTCTCCTTAGGCCCTCAGAGTTGAACAAAGGGGCTGTACTACCTGGAGGACCTGTGATCCACACCTGTGTATGCTGGGGGGGCTGCCAGCCATGCTAACAGCAGAGGGGTGCCTATCTCTCCTCTCAGCCGTCCCAGGGCCAGTGCCAACACGGCTCTGTGAATGGTTGTCTGGAAGCGAGAGGTGTGGCAAAGCTCTTAGTCTCCAAGTTTTTCTTCCTGTGATATGAGAGCACAGTATGACGGAGGAGAACTGAATAAATGCTCACATCCTATCCGGGCGCTGCTCTCCCACTCCCCCTCCCCGGTGGCCACCAGCAGGGCCACACGGTTTAGAGCAAACCTTCTCCAGCCATCTTTTCTCAGGCCCCTCATTTATGCTCAGTTGGTCTAGGGCAGGTGAACAGTTCCACACCAGACACAAAGTTGGTTCTGTTCCAGAAGCGTGTGCTGCTGCTCCTGCTGCTGCTAAGTCGCTTCAGTCGTGTCTGACTCTGTGCGACCCCATAGACGGCAGCCCACCAGGCTCCCCCATCCCTGGGATTCTCCAGGCAAGAACACTGGAGTGGGTTGCCATTTCCTTCTCCAATGCATCAAAGTGAAAAGTGAAAGTGAAGTCGCTCAGTTGTGTCTGACTCTTAGCAATCCCACGGACTGCAGCCCACCAGGCTCCTCCGTCCATGGGATTTTCCAGGCAAGAGTACTGGAGTGGGGTGCCATTGCCTTCTCCGGAAGAGTGTGCTAGACCACTGCTTTAGAGGTTTTATTTGATGTCATTACAGTGGTATATAAAGGGTGTTTATGCTCAGTCACTTCTGACTCCTTGTAAGCCCATAGACTATAGCCCGCCAGGTTCTTCTATCCATGGAGTTTGCCAGGCAAGAATACTGGAGTGGGTTGCCATTTCCTATCCCAGGGGATCTTCCCAACCCAGAGATCGAACCTGCATCCCCTGTGTCTCATGCATTGACAGGCAGATTCTTTACAACTGTGCCACTTGGGAAGCCCCATATAAAGTATATACAAACACAAAATACGTATAATTGTATGTAAAGATCACTTTTAAAAGGTTTATTTTGCTAAGGCAAAATTGAGAACATTTTTGGTTTGTCTGGTTTTTCCATAGTTGAGCTCATATCTAGGAGGCCTTAACTCAGTGTTCTTCAAACTTTTTACACAAGTACTCACTAAAAGAATTTGGAAAATGATTCACTCAGTGCATGTTTTTAAGATGATATCTAACATTTTGCATCAGAAGCTTAAAGAGTATCAAAAGGATGTCATTTGCAACATATAGTAAATACCGACATTTTAAAATGTAACTGTTTTTACTTATACTTATGTCTGATTCATGTTCATGTATGACAGAAACTAACACAATATTAAATTAAAATAATGTTTTAAAAGTTTTTAATAAAAAGATATAACTTTTGAGTCTCTTTATTCACAGAGAACAGACTGGTGGTTGCCAACAGGGAGGGGGCTGGGGAGGTATGAAGTAGGCGAGGTTAAGGTTAGCAGATGCAAACTTGAAGACACATAATGAGTAAACAACGTCCTATTGTATAGCAGAGAATGGTATTAAATATCCTATGATAAACCATTATGGAAAAGAATATTTTTAAAAAGAACACACACACAGAACTGAATCACTCTGCTATAAGTACAGATTAACACAACATTGTGAATCAACAGTACTTCATAAAAAATATTAAACAAAAAATTAATTAAGTGAAACTGTTTCATGACTCTCTTAAATATATCCAGTGTAATAAAATACCATTGAACTTTGATATCCACAGTCATTCATTTTAAAAATACATGAAATGACCTAGAGGGGTGGACGGGGTATAGAGGGAGGGGATATGCGTGTGTGTGTTACAGCTGATTCACATCGTTGCACACCAGAAACTAACAGTGCACTGCAAATTAATCGTACTCCAATTAAAAAAACATTTTTAATTACAAAAATAAGCAAATAAAAATACATGAAATGAGCTTATCAGTTGAAAATTTCACAGCAATCTTTTATTCTCCTTGTAGTTGCAATTCAATTTCATCTCCTCTGCAAAAATATATCCCAAAGTAATATTTTATGCTTGAAAGTATTTATTCATCACTATATCTTATTTTTGTGACAGAAAAATAGAAATAAAGTAAAAGGTTTATTTCCCATGACCATAAAGCTCGACATGGTAAATATTTTTTCTAAACCAAGTTATCATTACAGTTACTAACAGCATGCTATACCACATCAATGCTGATAAGTAATTATTAAATGTAAAAAGTAAGTTTTTATTGAAAAGTAATTCTTAATAAGATAAACAGGATAGTCTTGTTTTCTCCATGATTAACCTGGATCATACCCATTCAAGAATATTATTTTGTGCTAAAATAAAACAGTTTAGCAACAATTCTAGTCTTATTTTTATTTGAATAGATTTTCTTGTTCACATTAAGTAGAGGTTTATATTATTCTGTTAAGTACTGTCGTAAGGACATCACCAGTGTCCCAAAGAACTTCCAAGTTACATGTAAACCTATAACTCTACAAGTAGTGATATGTTATCTAAAAGTATTTCAAATTCTCTATTAGATGGCAAATCAATTGGGTCCTTCATCAATTCTGCGGAAACTCAAAGTGAGAAAATGACATACGAGGGTGTGTCACTGGATAATCAAGGTCGTCTTACTTTTCCAACATCAGCCCAGGAGGTTGAACATTTAAACACAAAACAGTATAACAGATTCTGAGTGGGAAAAATGACTACTTTTCTTTTGGAAAACAGGAAAAAGTCCATTGGGAAGGGGCAAGCCTATTATCACAGGCAGGCTCCTTCCAGGAAAGAGATTCTGGAAATCTAGTCTATCAAAACGTCCTGGGTCAACAGAACCCTGAGAAAACCCTCCAGCATCCCCTCCTAGTCAGGAGCTGAAATCTTCTGTCCCAGGCCACCAGTCCTTCAGAATTTGCTTCCTTCATAACAGTATCATAGACCATACCTTTAGTCATAAGCAAACTACCTTCCTGGACACTTGCAATAGAAAGTGCTCCACTCCACAACGTGCCTGATTTTGGTACGTCTTTTACCTCTTTGGTCTGACAAAGTGGTTAAGCATACAAGTCTTACAAACTCAGATTCGTTTCTAGCTAGGCCAATTAGCCCACTGTGTGATCTTTGACAAGTTATTAAATCTCTTTGCAACTCAGTTTGCTCATCTATAAAATGGAGATATAGCAAACTCCTTATATAGTGGATATGAGTATTACATTAGATAATTTCTCAGTTTAGTTCAGTTCAGTCACTCAGTCGTGTCCGACTCTCTGTGACCCCATGGACTGCAGGGACGCCAGGCCTCCCTGTCCATCACCAACTCCTGGAGTTTACTCAAACTCATGTCCATTGAGTTGGTGATGCCGTCCAACCATCTCATCCTCTGTCGTCCCCTTCTCCTCCTGCCTTCAATCTTTCCCAGCATCAGGGGCTTTTCCAATGAGTCAGCTCTTTGTATCAGGTGGCCAAAGGATTGGAGTTTCAGCTTCAACATCAGTCCGTCCAATGAACACCCTGGACTGATCTCCTTTAGGATGGACTGGTTGGATCTCCTTGCAGTCCAAGAGACTCTCAAGAGTCTTCTCCAACACCACAGTTCAAAATCTTCAATTCTTCGGTGCTCAGCTTTCTTTACAGTCCAACTCTCACATCCATACACAACCACGGGAAAAACCACAGCCTTGACTAGACGGACCTTTGTTGGCAAAGTAATGTCTCTGCTTTTTAATATGCTGTCTAGGTTGGTCACAACTTTTCTTCCAGGGAGCAAGCATCTTTTAATTTCATGGCTGCAGTCACCATCTGCAGTGATTTTGGAGCCCAGAAAAATAAAGTCCGCCACTGTTTCCACTGTTTCTCCATCCCATGAGGGCTCAAACAAACCTTGCGCACACCAGGATCCAGGGGCCCCACAGAGACTGAGACAGAATTGTGTTTGTGCGTCTCCTGTGGAGGTGCGGGTCGGCAATGGTCTGCCGCAGGGACAGGGGCTCTGGGTGTGGGTATGGTGTAAGTCCTCTTGGAGGAGGTCAGCATTAACCCCAGCATAGAGCTGCCAGAACTTACACAGGACTGGGAAACAGACTCTTGGAGGGCACAACACAGCCTTGTGCACTAGGACCCAGGAGGAAGGAACAGTGACCCCACAGGAGACTTGCCTGTGGATGTCCGGGAGTCTCTGACAGAGGCATGGGTTGGCGGTGGCCTGCTGCAGGGCTGGGGGCACAGACTGTAGCATGCGTGCATGAGACCTTTTGAGGGAGGTCACCATTATCTTCATTACCTCCACCGTAGTTTGGCCCCAGGAAAATAGCAGGGAGGGAACACAGCTCCACCCATCAACAGATAATTTCTAGAAAGTATTTAGATAGTGCTTGTCATTTAGCAAGTGCTAAATAATTGTTATATTCTTTTTATATGATGAAGTTCCTCCAGATCAGGGACAAGTCTTGCTCCATGGAACAGGGTCTGTACTGGGTGTTTTTTCCAACACTATCAAGTAATTCTTCAATTTTCAGCAGACACTGAAATTATCCTGAAATATCCTGAAATCCAGGATATCCTGAAATTCAACTCTGTCCTGATACTATCTACGTGGGTAGCATCAGAACAAACAGGTTAAGGGCTCAGCCCCATAAGACTGCCCCCTTCTTTATTTTTAATTGTAGAATAATTGCTTTACAATGTTGCATTGGTTTCTGTCTTATATCAGCATGAATCAGCCACAGGTATAACATCTGTCTCCTCCCTCTTGAACCTCCTTCCCACCTCCCATCCCAGCCCACCCCACCCCGCCAGGTTGTCACAGAGGACCAGGTTGAACTCTCTGTGTTATATAGCAAATTCCCACTGCGTACCCACTTTACATACGGTAATGTATATGCAGCTCTGTGGAGCTGGAGCGACTGTGGAGATACCCCACATCCAAGGGCAAAGGAGAAGCCCCCGCACAACGGTAGGAGGGGCGGAATCACGTTTAGAATCAAACCCCATACCCAACAGAAACTCTCAGAGGGCTCAAACAAACTTTATGTGCACCAGGACCCAGAGACCCCACAAAGACGGAGACAGAACTGTGTCTGGGTGTCTCCTGTGAACTACGGGTCAGCAGTGGACTGCTGCAGGGGCAGGGGCTCTGAGGGCAGCAGACCTGAGCACGGCATAAGCCGTCTTGGAGGAGGTCGCCGTTAACCCAACATAGAGCTGCCAGAACTCACACAGGACCGGGGAAACAGACTCTGGGAGGGCACAAAGAGAACCTCGTGTGCACACCAGGACCCAGGAGAAAGGAGCAGTGACCCCACTAGAGACTAACCCAGACTTGCCCGGGAGTGTCCAGGAGTCTCTGGCAGAAGCAGGGGTCGGCGGTGGCCAGCTGCAGGGTCAGGGGCACCAGGTGTAGCAGTGCATGCATGCGACCTTTTGAGGGCGGTCGCCATTATCTTCACTTCCTCCACCATAGTTTGGCCCCAGGTAAATAACAGGGAGGGAACACAGCCCTGCTTCACCAGAAAATTGGATTAAAGATTTACTGACCAAGTGAGTGAGTGCAGTTGCTCAGTGATGTCTGACTCTTTGCGACCCCATGGACTGTAGCCTACCAGGCTCCTCTGTCCACGGGATTTTCTAGGCAAGAATACTGGAGTAGGTTGCCATTTTCTTCTCCAGGAGATACTCCCAACCCAGGGATTGGACCCGGGTCTCCCGCACTGTAGGCAGACACTTTACCTTCTGAGCCACCAGAAGCCCTGCCTATCAGAACAAGGCCCAGTTTTCCCCCATCAGTCTCTCTCATCAGGAAGCTTCCATAAGCCTCTTATCCTTCTCCATGAATCAAGGTCCATGAATCAAGGCAAACTGGAAGTGGTCAAACAGGAGATGGCAAGAGTAAACATCGACATTTTAGGAATCAGCGAACTAAAATGGACTGGAATGGGTGAATTTAACTCAGATGACCATTATATCTAATACTGTGGGCAAGAATCCCTTAGAAGAAATGGAGTAACCATCATAGTCAACAAAAGAGTCCAAAATGCAGTACTTGGATGCAATCTCAAAAGCGACAGAATGATCTCTGTTCGTTTCCAAGGCAAACCATTCAATATCACAGTAATCCAAGTCTATGCCCCAACCAGTAATGCTGAAGAAACTGAAGCTGAACGGTTCTATGAAGACCTACAAGACCTTCTAGAACTAACATCCAAAAAAGATGTCCTTTTCATTATAGGGGACTGGAATACAAAAGTAGGAAGTCAAGAAACACCTGGAGTAACAGGCAAATTTGGCCTTGGAGTACGGAATGAAGCAGGACAAAGTCTAACAGAGTTCTGCCAAGAGAATGCACTGGTCATAGCAAACACCCTCTTCCAACAACACAAGAGAAGACTCTACACGTGGACATCACCAGACGTCAATACCAAAATCAGATTGATTATATTCTTTGCAGCCAAAGATGAAGAAGCTCTATACAGTCAGCAAAAACAAGATCGGGAGCTGACTGTGGCTCAGATCATGAACTCCATTATTGCCAATTTCAGACTTAAATTGAAGAATGTAGGGAAAATCACTAGACCATTCAGGTATGACATAAATCAAATACCTTACAATTATACAGTGGAAGTGACAAACAGATTCAAGGCCATATACTGTCACCCTGCTTATTTAAGTTATATGCAGAGTATCTCATGAGAAATGCTGGACTGGATGAAATATCAATAACTTCAGATATGCAGATGACAACATACTTATGGCAGAAAGCAAAGAAGAACTAAAGAGCCTTTTGATGAAAGTGAAAGGGGAAAGTGAAAACTTAAAACTCAACATTCAGAAAACTAAGATTATGGCATCTGGTCCCATCACTTCATGGCAAATAGATGGGGAAACAGTGGAAACAGTGACTGACTTTATTTTTGCGCTCCAAAATCACTGCAGATGGTGATTGCAGCCATGAAATGAAAAGACGCTTACTCCTTGGAAGGAAAGTTATGACCAACCTAGACAGCATATTAAAAAGCAGAGACATTACTTTGTCAACAAAGGTCCATCTAGTCAAGGCTGTGGTTTTTCCCGTGGTCGTGTATGGATGTGAGAGTTGGACTGTGAAGAAAGCTGAGCACCGAAGAATTGATGCTTTTGAACTGTGGTGTTGGAGAAGACTCTTGAGAGTCCCTTGGACTGCAAGGAGATCCAACCAGTCCATCCTGAAGGAGATAAGAGCTGGGTGTTCATTGGAAGGACTAATGCTGAAGCTGAAACTCCAATCCTTTGGCCACCTCATGCGAAGAGCTGACTCCTTGGAAAAGCCCCTGATGCTGGGAAAGATTGAAGGCAGGAGGAGAAGGGGACGACAGAGGATGAGATGGTTGGATGGCATCACTGACTTAATGGACATGAGTTTGAGTAGACTGCGGGAGTTGGTGATGGACAGGGAGGCCTGGCGTGCTGCAGTCCATGGGGTCGCAAAGATTCGTACACGACTGAGCGACTGAACTGAACTGAACTGAATGCATGTGTTTCGATGCTACTCTATTTGTCCTACTCTCTCTTTCTCCTGCTGTGTCCACAAGTCTGTTCTCCATGTCTGTGTCTCTATTGCTGCCCTGCGCATAGGTTAGTCAGTACCATCTTTCTAGATTCCATATATATGTGTTACTATGCAGAATTTGTTTTTCTTCTTCTGACTTACTTCACTCTGTATAACAGGCTCTAGGTTCTTGCCTCCACTTTAGATGCCTGTTGCAAGTCCAGGTGGTCACCTAGGCTTCTGACCAACAGGCTACCAATCATAGATTCCCAAGACCCCCTTCTAAAATTAATCTCCTAAATTAGCTAACAGAACTCAGACCTCAGTTACTTACTAGATTCCTGATTTGTTACATGTAAAAGGATGTAACTCAAAAACAGTCAGATGAAGAGAGGCACAGGGCAAAGATACATGGAAAGAGACAGAGACCTTCCATGCTGAAAGTACACCACTCTTCCCACATCTACATCTGTATGTTCACCAACCCCTCAGAACCCTATCCTTTCTAGGTTTGGGAGGCTTCATTAATAGGCATGACTGATGAAATTACTGGCCATGGGAGATTTATTCAACCTCCAGCGTCTCTCCCCTCCCCAGACATCACCAGATGAGACAGAAGTTTCTGACCCTCTGTTCACATTTAGTTCCCCTGGCAGTTAGCACCCCTCCTTGTCTGGGGCTTCCCAGAAGTCATCTCATCACCATAAACTCAGATGTGGTGAAAAGGGGCTTGTTATGAGTAACAAATGACGCTCCTTTCACGTTCAAAGTTCTTATCACTTAGCAAATTCCAAGTGTTTAAGGAGCTCTGTGCCAGAAATGGGGAAATGATTAATTTCCCATCATTTGGAAGGCCAAATGATTAATTATTATTAATTACAACATCACAAGTCTTATGACAAACAAGTGTTCAATTAATTCTTGTTGAATGAGAAAGTAAAGGGAACAAAAATATCATTTATGGTAACTCACTAAAGCTATGCTATTTAACTGGAATATACAGTATACCTTTAGCCTTGGTTGCTTTTTTAATTTTGATAGCTATGCATGGAATGCTAAACACTCCCAGAAAGAGTGGAAACATTAACTTTTTAGAGAAAATCTAACCAGTCTTCCATATATTAAGACATTTTTTACAGAATGAAAATAAACATTAGCTTCAAGGCAGAATAGAAAAGGGTGTCAACAAAGGAAGACAACCTTGAACAAACATACCCCAGACTCTGGGACCTAATGTTCCTTGCAATTAACACAGTTACTGTCATTTCCCCTCTTTGCTAGGTAAAATGTCCCAAAGAACTTAAATATTTTCTGTAAACAACTTGATGATATAAAAAACAAAATGATTTGCTGCTACTCTATAAATGTACTATCTTCAAAAATACCTGCTGAAACAGCAGATCTAGTGAAGTAAAGAAATCACACAATAGTGGAAAAATAGAGGACATATACTTATTTTCAAAATACTTTTCACTTTTTTGTTTTCCATTTACTTTCCAAGGATGTGCCTTTATATTCTAAAAACTTCAGTTCAAATTCTGCTGCTGCTCTTACTATCTGTGTAACTCTGAATAAGTGTTCAATGTTTTTGAGCTACAGTTTCCTTATGTGTAAGATGAGGATAACACCTACCTTCCTCACAGCTTTTTACCAAAAGAATTGCTTCACTTCATGGACAATGAGATGAAAGCTCAGCCATGCTGAATGATGTGTTACAAGTCACAGTCAAGTTAGACCAGGAATTCAAATCTACTCAAATCAGATACATTTTTTTTCCTGCCACTGTCCCACATGCCTTCTCAATGCAAGGCTTATATCATCAGTTGCGGGAATTCTTACAGTGAAGAGAAAGTGGGCTCACAGATTTGGACCACACCTCAATAGATGACCTAATTCTGACTTACCAGTTTGAAGAAGGAAAGTCATAGTCACACTTTCTCTAAAACAAAGTTAACAATTTCCTAAATTTTCTAGAAATCATCTCCAAAACTACCCACATAGTTGTTACACTCTGGGTTAGAATGCCTTTTCTAATTTCCTTAAATGAGAATTTTTACTAATGTCTTCCCTTCCTGTCTTCAGCTGACCTAGAGAGGACAAACATGCAAAAACTTCACAATGCCTATTAAGTGCCCAGTAGGTGTGAGAGCTATTTTTATCAATTTTATCAATCTTTTCCCAGACAGTGCCTACTGATTCTCATCCAGACAACCTCCAGGTTCCAGAACTTGCTACAGTTGCAAATCATTTCACCTCTTCGGGCCTCAGTTTCCTTGCCAACAACACAAGTGACTATTCTCTATTTCATCTAATCCAAAAACATATGTGGGTCCTACGTAAGTCTTCCTCCTTTCACTTGATGATCTACAGTGCAATTTCCTATACTTTAAGGCTTACATTTATTTTTTTTTCATTTATTTTTATTAGTTGGAGGCTAATTACTTTACAATATTGTAGTGGGTAAGGCTTACATTTAAATGCACAGCTATAAGCATGTCTAGTGCCTTTGCCTTGAAGACCTGGGCTGTATCTGTTACAGCACAGTAGTAATCCTAACATTTGAACTTGGATGATCCATCTCGTATTATTCTATTACATCTTTCATAAATTATCATGCATGCATCCTAGCACAATAGTGTCCTCATCTGAGCTTTTCAAGAATCTATCTGTTGGAAACTTGAATGGACATTTGAAATTACTCTGTGAACTTAAGACACTCATGACAATTATCTGAAGGGCTTTTTTCAAATACAACATGGTAAAAATGCAAATACTATTAAAGAACAGAGTAAACATATCTGTCTCCCATTTCTGATTTTCTATTTTTGATCGTATTTTTATGTAATGGGAGTGTATTGCCTGCTGCTACCCACTACCCCTGCCCTTTTTTTCCCCCCTTGCTTATTCTGTATCTTGGAAATCATTTCATATCGATGCCAATTTATCACTTTCTTTTTTGTTCCCTCTCCAGAGTGACCTGGTTCATATCCAGCTCTGGGGTGCTGGACAAGTCCTTGCCTCTGACTTTTGACCTGTACACTGTGAGTCAGAGCATCTTCTAAAAGAAATGAGGGCAATACTACTTGCAGGGTGCCCAGTACACTGCAGGGCATGCAGTGATGCTCAATGACTATTAGTTATTAACAATCCTCTGCCTGGGGAGCTCCTCAGGGGATCTGACCTTTTCCAGCAGACGTGGAGGGACTACAGAGTCGGCCAACACAAATTCAAATCCTGCCCTCAAATTTCTTCTAAAAGACACATGGTATTTCCCAGGGGTACACATCTATTATTTTATCAGGTCAGTGCCCTACTAGTGGACATTTGGGTAGTTCCCAGTCTCTCGTGATGACAAACATAGCCACGGGCCTGCTCATACGGCAGAAGTAAGGCTGCTGCTCATCTAACAACATGTTGAGGTTGTGACTTGACTTATGAAATCACAGATCCACAGCCGTGACTGCTATTTCCTCTTCACTCAACAACTCTGACTCCCTCTCCGAGCCCTTTCAGCTTTGCCCTTTATCTTCTATTTCCATTGTCGGCTCAATGTGAAAAGTGCACTTGGGTAGGCCTAGTGCCTAATCACCTCAAGTAGGGAAAACCACCTTACACAGAGGATGAAATGATTAACTATGTGAACCTTAAAAACAGCATACAATCTCATTACTATGGATTCACTGTAAGGAGTTTGTTATTCTCAACTCACAGCCATAGACTATCCAGGGGGTTAGACAGCCTGGAGAACGGTGAGCATGGAGTAGGGGCTAAAAATAAGTGGAGAAAAATGATTACTCTGAGGAGTAGGAACAGGGTAAGTAGGACAACCCCCAGCTCTGGGCTCCTAATACTGCCTGACAACAGCTGCCCTTGGGTGCCCAGAGATCTTTGGGCAGGCAGGGGAAGAAGGAAGCAATATACTTGCCCCCAAAGGGAGCACTTTGACCTGCCCACTTCCTTCATATTGTTTATACCTAATCTTCCAGAATAAATTGGTGCCAATCCAGTGGTAACCAGTTTCTTTCTGAAGCCCATTCATTGAACTTCAATGACTCTGTCCACACATCACTCCCAAAAGGCCACACCTCCTCCACATGATATTAACCTTTGTATGTGAAACTGATGCTATATGATAAATATAATTCAAAGACTGCCAGGTGGACTCACAGACTGGTCCCCGCTATGTATAGAAAGATTCCTTTTGATTTAGGAGAAAGAAACTAAAGAGAAGTTTGAAAGAGAAACTAAAGAATGTGGAAAGCGCCCTTCCACATTCCCAACATGATGCTATGTCCCATGACAACAACCTGTGAGGCAGGAGGTAACACCACTGGACCCACAAAGAAACTGAGGCTTAGGATGGTTAAGTGACTTCATAACATCACACAACTAGTCCAAGAATGACTGAGGCTGAACCCCGATTTACAAGATGGAGCTAAGTCTGATACACACCAGTCTCTACTCACATAGCTGGCTTGTTGACTGCCTTAAAAAAAAATTTATTTTAAAATATATTTTTGAAAAAAAAATAAAAATAAATAAAATATATTTTTGATCACCACAAATCAAGCTGGGCTTCTGCTGCCCTCACATCTGGCACATGTCAACCAGAGCAAGGGCTCAATGAGTGATTATTACTTTCTTGACATTACCATTTCCCAGCAGCCCAGGGAGTTTTCCTGCACCAAAATGGTGAAAGCGTACTTCACTGTCACTCCTGCTCGGGCTGCTCTCCTGCATTTCTCGGTCTCTCCTGCTCTGGCCTGCACCAGCTCAGGGCACCAGTAAGCGTCGGTCAGCTTTCCACATGCGCATCATTTGCTAGGGGCTTTAGAGCTGTATGGCACCATCAACCCCTGGAGCTGGCCAACTCACCTACCAGCTACAAAGTGCTCCTGCGGGGAGTCATGGACTGTAGAAGCTGACTTAGGGACCCTACAGGAGATGCTGCAGAAACCACAGAGACCCCAGGGCAGGTGGGCCAGTCATTCATACCAACTCTGTCAATCAGGTTCCGAAGAGGCAGCCCTCAAGCCATAGTGGCCCTTTAGGAAGGTTTCATTTAGCACACAGAGACTTTCTTCAAAATGAAATTAATTGCCAATACTTAAAACTCTGGAAAGTTTCTATAAATACCCAAATTCCATGCTTCCCTTAAGACAGTGGAAGATTTGGCAACACTGAGTCCTCTTTCCTGCAAAGAAACACTGGCTTGGCCTGAGCAAGAGCTATCTGTTTCCAGACCGTCCTCACTCACAAGTCATTGTCATGATCCCTTTTGCATTGTGTCTGCAGAGACTTCCAGAATGCCAAAATGTCACCTGAACCGGCTTTTCAACTGCCTGAAGGACTACACTGCACCTATTTATTTCTCTGTTCATCAGTATGATATCCTTAAAAACTCAAAATGCTGCACCAGACAATCGCAGCATTGTTTATCCACTGTAAATGGTTTCACCCATTACTTTTCAAATAGCTAATTACGGATTATAGCTAAACATTCTGTCTTTACTGCCCTTCTTACAGCAGAAGCTCTTCTATGACATGAACCCACTTACTCAAGGTGCCAAGAACTTGTCAGAGAAAGGGCTGGACAAACATGCACTTCCTTCCTGCCATCTGGCCTCCTGCTTTACCCCGAACGCCTCTGCCGGGCAGATCTGCAGGAATGCTCTGGATGCCTGCCCTGGCGCTGAACTCCTCTGGGTGGGGCAGCAGGCCGGCCGGGTGCAGGGCTCTTGACTCTGGAATGCACTTCTTCATAGAGGTGCCAAGGCCTAATCTCAGTGGATTCTAACCACAATGGCTTTTGAGCTACCAGGGCATTTATTATTCCTGATCAAGAAATGAACAAACAGACTTTTTAAATTATCAGAGAACTCAGGTACCGGTTAAGAGGAATAGTGATTGAATCTGACTGAACTACTTTAACTTCAGAAGAAATAAAAGAATGTCTTCTACAGTTACAAGTCATAAAGCGTCTGCCTACAATGCGGGAGATCCAGGTTCAAAACCTGGGTCGGGAAGATCTCCTGGAGAAGGGAATGGCAACCCACTCCAGTATTCTTGCCCCACCCCCCCAAAAAAGGGGCTCAAAGAAATTAATGATATAAACTAACAAAAAGCTAAAGTTCCCTTTCTATCTTAACTTGTTAAATGTTAAATAAGAGGTGAGAATTTATGCTGATAACTCTTGGAACTGTAGTTCTAAAGTTTTATTTTAGAGAGAATACCAGAATTTAATTTATGAAAATTCATAGCTGGTCTTAAAGAGTTGTTTTTTTTTTTTTAATCTATCTTCCCTTTAAACCACAGCTCCATTTTTGTGAAACACAGTACAATCTAATAAAATAAACGTTCTCTATGCTTTAAAATAAGCTTTCTACCATTTTAATTGTCAAATTTTTCAAATTAAAAATTAAAGCAATTGTGTCAAGAATTAAGGTAAAACTTTTGTTTTTCTTTGGTTAGTTAAAAGAATAATAATAATAAAAACCTACTGTTTTGAGCAATTGTTCCTTTCCTGCCCAGCCACCCATGAATGAGTCTCAGGAATAGGGAGCTTTGGAGGAGGAGGCAGCTCTGGAGCTGGGAGTATGGGAATCAGAAGCGACAGGCCTGGGAGAGCTGCCAGGAGCAGTAGAAAGGGCTTGGTGGGGAAGGAGGTGGATGCTGGAGGGCTGGGTGACCTAGTGACCTGCAGGCCACACCCTCACAGCAGCCTCCCCTCCACCCCTCTCAGCAGCAGAGCCTTAAAGGGCAGGCTTGACTCTCAGCATAGGAGGCTTCCACCTCACCCATGACTTCTCCCCTCTCTACACACAGGGACCCAGATTCACACAGAACTGCCCTGCTTCAAGGGACCTGGTAGATAGGATAAGGAGCAGAAAGTGACTGATAAACATGAAGACAAAAGCGACCTCTTCAAATGTTCTGCTCTAAGTCCAAACCCTACCATGACCTTAGATACTGGGTCTCCACCAGCTGGGTTCAACTGAGGCTCAAAGCAGAGTACATTTGAATTAGAGGAAAAAGAATATACAACACTCAAAAACACATACAACAGCATTCTCCCTGCCCCCACAATAGTCTTCATTTATGCATGATAGCAACTAAAGTAACGCCGCATCAATGGCATTGTTAAATGGTCCTTCTCCAGTCATGGTCTCAAGGGCAGGGTCACCCCTGCGTTCACAGAACACATCAGTTTTGCAGCATACAGGCTTGAAAAGCAAAACTGATAGGGACATACAGTCAAAGTCTTAGTTTTTAAACACAGCATTGTATGGCTCTTTTTTTTTTTTTTTTTTTTGAATGGGCTTCCCTTGTGGCTCGGCTGGTAAAGAATCCATCTGCAATGTGGGAGACCTGGGTTCGATCTCTGGGTTGGGAAAATCTCCTGGAGAAGGGAAAGGCTACCCACTCCAGTATTCCAGCCTGGAGAATTCCATGGACTGGGGTCCATGGGGGTCACAAAGAGTCGGACATGATTGAGTGACTTTCACCTTTTTTTTTTTTAATAAAAAGATACCACTGTTATAAAATTAGCATGAATACTTAGAGATATCACTTCAAAGATATTCACTTTAGTTATATTTATATTCTTCAAGTTTTGAAACAGCTTAAATATCCAAAAACTAAAGACTAATTGAATAAATTATGTCATGTCTATGCATCTGTGTAGCAGAAAATCATAGGGACATTAAAATGGTGTTGTATAAGAACACTTAAAACTTGTTAGAACATTTTCATGAAACAGTATTAAATAAAAAGTAGGTTGTAAAGCACTTCTATATCATTTTTGCAGAAAAGATATACAAATGACCAGAAGGCTATATAAAATAGTGTCAGCACTAGCAGATGCTGAAGCTGGGAAAGACTGAAGCCAAAAGAAGAAGGGGGCAGCAGAGGATGAGATAGTTAGACGGCATCACTGACTCAGTGGACATGAATTTGAGCAAACTCTGGGAGATAGTAGAGGACAAAGGAGACTGGTTTGCTACAGTCCATGGGGTCACAAAGATTCAGACATGACTTAGTGATTGAACATTCAGAGAATGGAACTGAATATGAAAGATTTTTTTTGAACGGGGAGGTTTGGAGGTTCCTAAATTTTCTAAAGTAAGCATGTACTTTTATAATAATAAAAGCATAACAAGTACAACGTTTTATGAAGATGCTTGGCCTGATGTTGAGAGGCTGTCCTAGAGCACTCTGGGCTGTGCGTGGCCACCTCCTCAGCCCCTACCCCAGCTCAAGCTCCTCCTCAGTTGCTAAGTCCTGTCTGACTCTTGTGACCCCATGGAGCCTGACATGCTCCTCTATTCATGGGATTTCCCAGGCAAGAATACTGGAGTGGGTTGCCATTTCCTTCTCCAGGGGATCTTCCCAACCCAGGGATCAAACCCCGTCTCTGCTTGGCAGGCGGATCTTCACCGCTGAGCCTGGGAAGCCCTCAGCCTAGAAGGAATGTGTTTTAATGCAACACTACGGAGGAAGGGAGAAAACATGAGGCTCAACACAGTTTCAGGCAGGTTTGTGAAAATTGCACTTGGCTGGATTCTACACAAGCCAGCAAAGAAACAAACAGACAAAACCTCTGTCCCTAAAATAATCAGCTTTTGGAATTCAGGCTTACAAGGAGAGACAGACAGACAAACAGAGTGCTGTACAGGCAGATATTTTTCTAAGAGCACATGAGGAGAGGAAAAGGAGCAACCTGAGCAGGTTTGTGTAAAAAGCATGTGTGATTCCAGCATCTCAAGTGGAATGAAATGTTGATTTGACACAAGGAATGCTTTTGATATTCTCAGTTGGTCTCAGAATAATTTCATGAGGCCCAGTGTTTCAGAAATACAAGATGATCTGAAAGTTGCTTATCAATTATAGCACACTGCACTTGATCCAAAGGATTAATACTGATCAGATACAAAGATAATCACAAAATATTAAGATATTAAATTTCAAGGCTAAAATTTCTGTCCTAAGTCACCTGCCTATTATGTAATCTTGGCTAAATTACCTTTATAATCTTAGTTTCCTCAACAGCTAAATGGGGATAATGATATTACTTATGTGGCACGGTAATCTATTTTAAAATTAAATCATGTCTAATTTTTGCCACTGTAGAAACATCAGAAAGAATTTAATTTCCGCTCAGCCCAGTGAGAGGAGGGGACCTGCAATCAGATTTAATTTCACTCTAGAAACTCTAAATAAGTCAGGTGACATTCTCACAGCCAGCAGCAGTGGAGCAAACTTAAACATGTTTCTCATAGGCTTGGTACGAGGATTAAAAGAAACAACGGCTGTCATAATGCTTTGCCAGCTGTCATATAATGTTCAGACGTTAATTACTGTTATTAAAAACTCCATTCATTTCATACAATATGGCAAAAAGGCCCAGGAGATCTGGGCTCTCATCCCAGCCTCACTCCTGTCTAGCTACTGGGACCAGTTCTTTCTCATCTGTAAAATGGAAACACAGACTTTGCCATGCCCTCCCTTCCAGGATTACTGTGAGGCTCAAGTGAAATAATATATGTGAAAAGCCTGTGGAGAGTGTTAGACAAGGGTGATCTGTAAGAAACCACAAACCAAAGTCAGTACTATCACTTTATAGAATAAAATCTGTGAGCTCTGAGCATTGAACACAGGTTAAAACTGATGGATTAGGTGGCTTTATTAAGAAGTGGTGTGCATTAAAAACAAAAAAACTGAATAACCCAATGTACATCAACAGTAGAATGAATAAAGAAGTTGTCATACAACAGAAAACTCACTACAAGAAAAATGAATGCACTTTAAAAGAACACCCTCGATTCATTTATATTACACTTTAAAAACAGGCAAAATAAACTACTTTGTTCAGAGAAGGCTACATAAGCAGTAAAAATATAGTGAAAAGTAGGGAAATAATTATCACAAAGTCAGATCGGGGTTTTTGCCGGTTGGGACAAGAGGAGATGGTGAGGATGTGATCAAGCAAATAGCAGGGACTTCTGGGGCTACAGACTAGGTTAAACTGTGTGTGCGTGTGCACGTGTACGCATATATATACACATATGTGGGGCTTCCCTGGTAGCTCAGCTGGTAAAGAATCCACCTGCAATGCAGGAGATCCCAGTTCTATTACTGGGTTGGGAAGATCTGCTGGAGAAGGGATAGGCTACCCACCCCAGTATTCTTGGGCGTCCCTGGTGGCTCAGCTGGTAAAGAGTCCACCTACAATGTGGGAGACCTGGGTTCGATCCCTGGGTTGCAAAGATCCCCTGGAGAAGGGAACGGCTACCCACTTCAGCATTCTGGCCTGGAGAATCCCACGGACTGTATAGCCCATGGGGTCACAAAGAGTCGGACACAACTGAGTGATTTTCAGTTTCACACACATATGTATGTGTAATGCTCAGTCATATTCGACTCTTTGCGACCCCATGGACTGCAGCCTGCCAGGCCCCTCTGTCCATGGAATTTTCCAGGCTAGAATACTGTAATAGGTTGCTATTTCCTCCTCCAAGGGATCTTCCCGACCCAAGGACAGAACCCGCATCTCCGGAGTCTCCTGCATTGGCAGGTGGATTCTTGACCACTGAACTACCTGGGAAGCCCTCATACGTACATACACATCTATGTTTACATGCATAGGTATGTATGTTTGTATATTTTATGCACTTTATTATACTGCACAATGAAACCAATGACGATAGAAAACCAACTGAATTGTTCACAGACTGTTACACCAGCAGTATGGTTTTAATGAATTTTGCTGAGACTTTGTTTTAATTCTAATCTCAGCTACACCAAACTAAGAAATCGCTCAGTTGTGATTTTATTAACCCCTTCAAAAAATGAATTATTTTGTATAGTCATTAAGCAAGTTACAGTGATTCAAATTGATTACCTGTCAACTTATGAATAATTTCTGATTGCTTGGACATTTTCTGGGTCAAATTGAAAACTCTAGTGTTAACAGTTAAAACCTTTCAAGGCTACAGTCACCACTTAAGTATATGCCATACCAACAGCCTAAAAGGAAATGCAAGGTTACACTGATGAGTTGGGGGTCTGTGACTTACCAGCTGGCTGTGTTTGTGCTATTCTCTTAGGGTAAGTCTTGCTTCGACTTCTTGACACATTCTGATCGGGCCGGGGAAGTTGAATAGAAAGATCTCGACTCATCTGTAGTGCTGTCCTGCCACTTGAAAATACAACATTTTGAGTAATACAGGTAAGACCACACAGCCACAAAATTAAAGCACAGCTCATAAAGAATATCTGCAGTGTATGGAGAGAAAGAAAAAAAAAAAACAGACTCACGTAGATTATACAGGACCTTCAAATGATTCTCATTGCAATGTTAAGCAAGGAAGTAACAAAGTCCAACAGGAAAGATTTAGGTGAGATACAAGTGCCAGCTAAAGAATGTCACCCATCATCTGGTTCTGCAAGAATGAAGCCACTAGCCACTAAAGTTGCTGACCGTCAACATACTCTGAAAGGGATTCGGGACAGAGACTGGGACTGAGGCACTCTGTGCTCCGGGAAAAAAATGGCAGAACAGGCCTTCAGATAGACGTTCTCAGGAGAATATTTTATGAACTCGATCTCTTGCATCTTCTCAAACCTAGAAAAGCACTACGATCATTAATGGAGACATCTGCTCCTCGTGACTAGCAGCAAGCTTCTACAGAGATGTGTGTTTGATCGCACACATTCCCTTAGGGGCAGGTCCTCAGAGCTATCTGAAAGACCATCGCTCAGCCTCCAGTCCTCTCTCTACAAGCACCAAATAAAGCTTGACTCACAGCTCTCATGTTGCACTTTTTTTTCCCCTCAGCTGACATAAGGAAGATTTTTCAGAGAGAGAACCAAGAAAGAAAGAATTTATTAGAGGAGGAATCAGGTTTGGATTTAAGTAGAATGATGGGCTAGAAACTGAGGATGCGGATGTGGTCAGCTCTACAACTAAATGATAAAACTGTGTTGGGTTCAAGTACTGAGGGCAAAGATTCTACATGAATCGACACGTCCTCGTGCTGTACTTACGAGGCAGGTCGGAGAGCCTCTCCCACTGGGCCACTTGGTGAGACCGTGCTCTGAGCCCTGTGACACAACCAGCCACTGATTCAGCCCACCCCACCTGTGCCAGCAAGTACCCAGAAGATTCAGAGCAGCCAGAATCCCCCGGCACAGCACTACTTCCTTATGAGTCTATGAGGAGGCAACAGCGTGAGCTTTCCCTGGGGATAAACTAAACTTCTTAAGGAACCTTGTAATTTAATTTGCTGAATTTTAGTCAACATTCATTCTACTAAAAATTGATTCCACAGCTGTTGAATTTGAACCAATAAATGACTCTTGGATTTCAAGGAAAGTGTCATTTAGGTACAGAGAAAATGCATTTCTAAGTGACTACTTTGATTCACTATAAGAAGCACCATCTAATGGGAAAAAGTCTTTTAATGGCCTCAACCTATTTATCCTACATTTACAGGATACATGGCAACCCACTCCAGTGTTCTTGCCTGGAGAATCCCAGGGACGGCGGAGCCTGGTGGGCTGCTGTCTATGGGGTCGCCCAGAGTCGGACACGACTGAAGTGACTTAGCAGCAGCAGCACAGGATACATATTGGTGAATCTCTCCCCAAAAGAGACCAAATGAGACTGAAAAAAGCCAAATTTACCTCCTACACATGTCTGTGAAAACTTCCCCTCCTTACTACCCCATTCATTTTTATAAGAAATAGAGGCCTGAAACATTCATAACAAGCAATTTCTCATCAGGCTAACTGGGGATGTGACTTACTATGTGGAGTGAAAATGAGTTTCTATCCATGAGTATATATACTCCACATTCAAGACTTCATGAAAACCAGGGGGAGGGCAGCAAGCTGAGGGGCAAAGAGTTAAGAGGTTTGCTTTCACTTGAAATTTAACTATATTTCCCTGCATAAATAGTGAAAATGTATTATATAGAAATCTAATAATGTTATTTGATAAGAAAAGTATCATTTATCAACTTTAATTTCGCTGTTGTTACATATTAATATATTGTTAATAAGAAGCTCTGGACAGTGGGTTCAAATTCCAGCTATGTCATATCCTAGCTCTCTGACCCCGGGAAACATTACTCAAACTCTCTGTATCTCAGCTTCCTTATGACTAAAGCAACAATAATACCAATGACCACTTTATAGGCTTATTATGAATGTTAAGTAGGAATGTTTCTAAATTTTCCAGAACAATGTCAATCACATAAAAAATTACATAATTACTAACTAAATACAAGTAAATATATTTTAAAAAATTATTTGAGAACTTTCAACAGTTTTAGCTATTCTAAAGGTAGTACATAAGGTAATACAAATAGCAACATCTCTCCCCTGAAAATCTTTTCAAAATTCTGTATAGAGAGCAAAATTCCATTATTATAAATGATTTGGAGTATGACGATAAGATCTCCTTGCAACAGACTTAATCTAAGACTTGAATAGTCTGTACTTCATTGCATGGAGGAAAAAATATTTGCCCTAAAAACATAACCTAATGTGTGGACTACTGAGGCATTTGATAATAAGATTTTACTTTATTATTCAATTTTTCCTCACGGCTTGTCTCTCAGGAATAAAGGAGAAATGAGAAAATCATATCACAAGACTAATAAAACTGAAGTCCAGGGACAAAAGCTGACCTGGCAGAGGCTGCACAGGACCCAGGACTGGAATAAGCTTTCTATCCTCCAGCTGGCCAGGGTGGCACGGCCTGGCAGCTCAAGAGAAGGGACATTTACTTTAAAGCTACAAGCCTGGTTCAAAGCTCAGCTCTACCAGAAATGTGTGGTCTTCAGGAGGCTATTTCGTTAATCTCCTAGAACCTCACTTTCCTCGTCTGTATTTCTATTGTTCATCTTATTCCCTAGCAGAAATACCCCTGTATGGTATTCTCAGTACTGCCTTGTAACAAAAAGCACTGGGCAAATGCAGACTTTCAGCGCTGGTACAAGTGTCCCTACATACCTGGTGGCTGTCCACAGTGACAGGACAGAGCTCTGTCCCCGTGCCACCCACGTGCCCGCCCCTCGCCCTGTGGCACACATACTCCCATTCCGTGCTGGGAGGCCCTGCCAGCAGCCTGCCTCAGCTCCAAAGTGAGGCTACAAACAGCCATTGGCTAGGTAGAGGCAAGAGAAGACGACGCCTGGGCTCGAATCTCAACTCTGCTGCTCACTAGCTAAAGGGCTTTAGTCCAGTTACCTTAGACTGGGGGGCTCCAATGTCTTGTCTATACAAACGAGGATAAGTCCCCTTGGACAGGTCATTGAGTGTATTGAATCAAGTAACACACATGAAAGCACGTGACACAGTGCGCTCTCAGGAGAACTGGATCTCTTTCATGCTTCAAAACTGCAGCAAGAAGGCTATCAGGGCGCTGGGGGGCGGGGGGTGGCTCTCAGGTCTAAGTCTCATTTCTAGAGTGTAAGTTCCACACAACTCATTCATTCATCCAAACCAGGAGTCCTCTACAAACTTACAACAGGTAGAGGCAAGATTAGCTTTTAAGGGGCTCAGAGAAAGAGAGAGCAGTATATAACAAAATATTTAACCAAAGACTTAATCAATCTCTATTTCAGATTATTGGTATCTGATAATAAAGCAATAAACGACTTTGACTGTCAGATTTCAGCTCAATCTTTTCCCCAAAATTTAATTTTGAATTTCTGAAAGGATTGCCTGTCACATACCACTAAAATTAAGTTTCCCCCTCTAAAGTAATGACTAGTTCTTCTCAAAGATGTTGGAATCTCCTTGGTATTGTGCAAGCCCTAAGATGCAAAAGAGAAAGTAAAGACTAGAACTCTGTCTTTCTCTATCATACACTCCTACACACACACACCCCACTGTAAACACAGGTAGAGTTACACACATAGACAGCTACACTCACACACCACAGACACTGGTTATGCCATTCACGATCCCCCATGCTCTGAAAGCCTACAGGGTAAAGGAAGGAGTTTCTGTTCCCAGAGTTCTCCCTTCATTCTAGGATGTCTCCAGAACGTCTCAAAACAAAGGCAAGGGCATACGGTGTTTTTTAAAGGTTGGCCGTTATTACTTTTGACAATTAACAGTCATGTACTGGTGACCACCCAGTAGTCAGAGACCCATCCCTGCCTAAGCCTGACTCTGGGTAGTGGGATGAAACAACCTTCCTCCAGGAAATGCATAATGTTGGTGCTTCCTACATACAGACACTGAGACTTGAATTTCATTAAGATTTACTAAGCAGTTAACACTGGCCACAAAATAAGAACAGATTTAGCAGAGCTTCCAATTTGCAAAAGTTACCGTTAATTATTTTTGTGGAAGAAATTATATTTAATATGCAAAATCCAATAACTTCCTAATAGTAATTCCCAGAGCGACAGCATTTGCATTTCAATAAATTTGAAAAATCAGGTGTGGTAAATTTGTGGAAACCAGCTACAGTGTATGTTAAACAGCATAATTACAATTTTGACATTGTGAATATTAAGATAGATGCTTTATCACTGGCTTCATTCAGTGACAAAGAGACAGGTGTACACATTCACTCGATAGCCCTTGAAATGTGTTATATCCCAATGGGAAGAACAGCCCAAATACTGACTATGAGCTGCTTTCCTTAATATAAAAGTAAATACTCTCTCCTTAAATTCCTGTAATTATATCATTATCTAGGGAAAAACCTTGATAACTTAAAGTTTAAATTTTTAGATTTCAATAAATATTTTCCTACAAATACCAAGAACATCTATAATATAATAATACTTAAGTGTTAAGTCAGTGAATGAGAAAACATCCAAGTGAATATGTAAAGATTAATGCACTGAACATTTAATATTAATCACTCCTTTATTGATTATCCCTGGTTTCAAAGCAAGATTCTTTTTAAAAGTGGTTCATAAAAGAAAGGAATTAAAATCTGGCATATCTTGCAAACACTTGACCCAGTTTGATTTTTAAATCTCCTAAGCATTTCACTTGGAGATGTCTCAAATGGACTGACAGAACAGTGTCCTGCCTCCCAAGTCCCATTTCTGCACCCTGCTTGGGTTTTAGAGGGCCTAGGACCATCTCCCTGCCTGAATAATACTGTAGCTCTCTTAAGGCAGAGGTGTTAGTTGCTCAGTCGTGTCCGACTCTTTGCGACCCCATGTAGCCTGCCAGTCTACAGTCTCTGTCCATGAGATTCTCCAGGCAAGAATACTGGAGTGGGTTGCCATGCCCTCCTCCAGGGGAATCTTCCCAACCCAGGTATTGAACCCAGGTCTCCCACATTGCAGGCAGATTCTTTACATCTGAGTCACTAGGGAAGCCAAAGGCAAAGGTGCTGAAATCTTATTCTTTGCAGCTCTGGGCACCTATTATCCTGCCTTCAACATCACAGGCTCTCCAGTTAATAGAATGAATTGAAACAAAACAAATCTTTTTCAAAACATAGAAATTTTCCATTTTCACAAGCTCCTGCCTGGCTGCTTGACAATCGGGCTTTCCCTGCAACGTGCTAACAGTCTGACTAACCGGTGAAGGCACAGGCTCTGTCTGGAGTTAGACTGCCAGATAGTGAGCCCAAGTCAACGCTTCCTGGCTGGTTTCTCTGAAAAGTGACTTGTCTCTGAGCCTCAGTTTCCTCACACAGTATGAGGATAACATCAATAAGACTGCAGTGATTAAAGAAGCAATAAATGGGATACATTTAGCACAATACATGGCACTTGACATTGCTCCATAAAGTTAACATATACTTGCTAGCATTACTATATTGTAGGCATTATACTACAGAAAACATTTGACCCGTGATATACAGATTGTATTTACAACAGAGAATCAACTGAATATCCTAAGGATGCCAATAAACTACTATTCAGAACATCTGCTTTGTTTCATAATCACAACATAATTGGCGATAACTGATAATTGGATCAAAATGAATTTCTGAAGATAGTAAGCTCTACTACATTCTAAAAGCTCTATACTTAAATCAAGCTAATGTACTCTTTAAATAATCATTAAACCTAGAAAATCATTTTTTGTCAAGAAAGTTTAATAAACTGTTATTGCCTATCAAAATCATTGGCATTGTGAAAAAAAATCAGAAAAAAATCAGATCACAAACTTTAATATGTATGCATGCATCTGGATGGTTAAATATACATTCATATACACACCCACACACCCCAGAGGAAAAAAATGCCATTTACCTATACCGGTGCTTATAACTCATGGATCCAAACTTGCTGAGTTTTCTTGACAATGAATTTGATTCATTTTGTGGCATTCTAATGAATTTTTAAAAGAAAATTAGAAAAAGACTTACAAATATACTTATGTAACACTTGAGCAAAAACTACATAAAAATACGTAATAGTGCAATACTGCTTAACACAGTTGAAATATTTTACTCAGTCTACATATTGGCAAAAAATAATAATTGATAATTTCAAAGCTAATTGTTGAAACAACAACCACATTCTAGTATTTTATACAAGTATAATATCAAAATACTCATACTTCCTGAAGACTATCAAATATATCATCACCCTTACAAGGAAGCTTTTGCTGTGAATAAATTTAATTTCTCTACTTAAATTCTCTTGGGAACTTTGTCACTATGTTCATCAACCCAAGTCAAGGTTCTCATGGCAGTTAATCATATCTAATGTCATGGTTCACTCTTCTTCGTACTTTCAACATACTGAGTTCAACTTTCAACATAGTTCAACGTACTTTGTACATTCAACACACAGCTCCAAGTGGAGTTTCTTGGCCCAGCCCCAGTGATGGAGAGGTAATGTCTCAGACGTTCTGGGCTACATCCCTTTCTGAATACAAACTCCTCAAAAGATGTGGATCATTTTATAATGCTACTCCTCTAGCATAGTATTATTTGGAAAAAAATGTTCTATGTAAATCAAAAAGAAAAAAGGGGAAGAATTATTCTAGTTTTAAATTTGAAAACCAAAAATAGTTTAATGTATAATATTACCTGATAAAATTTAATTTTATCTTTACACCATAAGAATGTGAAACAAACAGTAACCACACGACCCAGTGGTCAGGTCTCTACCTGCATCTTAAGTGACCTCCCAGGAGCACACAAGGCGGATGCCAGCTCCTCATTCATCACAACATCTGCCTCCCTTACAGGAGCCGTTTCCCCACGCTCCTGTCCTCTGAGTGCCGGGAAGGTCCCACGGCACGGTCCCTTTCCTCTCTACTGTTTCCACAGGTGACCTCATCCCTTTGGCTTATTGCCTACAAAATTTACATGACCAACCTTGGTCTTTTCTGTAAGCTTTGCATACCCAGCCACCCATTGCATATTTCCAGGCTAGGCATTTCAATTTTAGTGTGTCCACAGCAGAATGCTTAACTCCCACCAATACCAAAGCTATCTTTTACATAAATCTAAAAATCAGTCATCCTTGATAAACAAGCAAAAAAATCTACATACATGTGCATGTAAAAAAGTTAATAAAAGAGAAACACTTCTAAATTTCTTCTAAGGATAGAATTCTTGTTATAAAAGCAAACACAATTTTCATTTATTAGGCAAAGGAACATACCTAAAAAATGTATGATATTCTACACTACACTTCCAAAGATGCTTGCAAGCAGTTTTACTTCGAGCTTCAAAAAAGAATGAGGTTTCACTGCACTAAGAGAGAAAAAAAAATGAGAGAATATAAATTACAGACCATAACATTTTTCAGATGACAGCCACCTTCTAGGTGCCAAAAATTCAAGTAAGCAGAGAAATCACTGTTAACATATTAAAAAAAAAAAGAAAAAAGAACAATTATGTCCTGATAGAATTACAAGACGTAAGTTCCATGTAAATTTCCGCACCATCCCCTCTACTGCCTTTTCCTGCGTCACCCGTGCCCACGAGTGCTCAGCGGTGGCATGGGAGCACCGAGCGCCCTCTGCCAACAGTGTGTGCGCCAGCGCAGGGAAACACCGACCATGGAGACCAGCTCCCCAAAAGGAAGACACGCACACATCGGGTTCCCAGCTGTATGTTCTCAGGGACGTACAGGCCACACTTAAATGACGGAATCTGAAGAGGGGCTGCGAGGAGGGGCGACATCATCACTGCAGTGTAATGTGGGCAACTTACTCCCTTTTGCATCAAGCTATTGGGTGAAAGAAATTAAATGTCATGACAGACGTAAAGTGCCATATACTAGATATGCAATTAATTTTAACAATTATTTTAATCTGGTAGTTCCTTATCTATTTTATACATATACAATATCTATTTTATACTTATATATTTTAATACATAAGAAACAGAGGCAATATAGATGTAATTTGAATTATACAGGAAAATATACTATTTTTTTAAGTGACTTAATAGAAAACCAAGCAAAATACAGTATCCATACTAAAATAATAATAAACCACAAGCTCTGTGAAGTTACATAATTGCTAATTTAGTTTCAAATAAAAATCAAACTCAAGTCACAAATGCAGAAATGCCCGTGGAATAAGGTTTCCATGGATTCATAAACACAAAATTGTCAATGCGGAGGAATAACTGAAATGATTCTTCCCCCTTCACACATCCTTTTAGCAAGGACAGAACATTTATATGCAGGAAATTTCTCCCAAGTCCATCTAGAATGAGGCTGCCCAATTTAGGAGTTTATTTGCGAAATGAAACGGTGTGATGGAAACAGAGCCAATCTATGCATGTTACAGCAAGACAACCTGCAATTCCAAACTTCGTGAGGTGGAGGGAGGAACTTAGGCAAGTCTAAGTTTCTGAGCTGGGTGCAGCAAAGTACTAAAACATAGCAAGTGGAAAGAACTGGGGGTTTGGATGGCAAAGGAATGGACGATAGCTCACGCTATTTTGATTTTGAGGCGCCCATAGAATTGGGAACTCCACACGCCTGGTGGGCCAGTAAGTATCAAGGGCAGGCTGAGGAGAGAGGTCGTGTCTCTAGTATAGGTGATTTTACCCGAGAATGTAAAACAGTCTGCTCAGGGAGAGAGCACAGATAATGATGCGATCACAATGAAGATGCTCATGAAGGTGGAGTGGGAAAGGTCAATATGGACCAGGAGGCAATGGTGTCAGAGAGGCTGGGGGAGAGGGCAAGTCTCAAGTGACCCAGAAAGGTCACGGGGTTTGAAAAGAGGTCACTGCATTTTATGGGGAGAAATCTTCAGTGGCTTTCATGAAAGGAGTAAGAATTTAAAAAGTAGAGATGAGTAAGAAAAGGCAATGAATTTAGAACGTGTCTGCCTCAAAAGCAAAAGAAACCAGAGGGGAGCGGTGGTAAAGGGGCGCAGAGGAATCACAGAAGCTCCTTGGAGGCAGCAGGGAGACCAAGCGTCCTGTCAGGAGATGGAGATGCTGAGAGGAGGATTTTTCTTCTTTCACTTTTCCTTTTTAAATACATACACGTGGTAAAAACACCAAAAGTTACCAAAGTGGTTACACAACGAAAACTAAATCTCCCTTTCACCATTGTCCCCAATTCCCCTCCCCAAAGGCAACCACTATTAAGAGTTTCTTATATAACAGTCACTGGATTATCCAATATATAATGCACAGGTCATTAACTTGAAGATAATTTTTTCTGGCTGTGTGTCAGGATAAATAAGATAAAGTCAGTACACGGGACTTCCCTGGTGGTCCAGTGATTAAGACTCTGTGCTTCCACTGCAGGAGGCATGGGTTCTATGCCCAATTGGGGAAGTAAGATGCAGCATGTCTTGTGGAAAAAAAAAAAAAAAAAAAAGCCAGTATAAGACAGGTTCCCTCTGGTGGTTAGTCACCAAGTCGTGTCCAACTCTTGCAACCCTGTGGACTATAGCCTGCCAGGCTCCTCAGTCCACGGAATTATCCAGGCAAGAATACTGGAGTGGGTTGCCATTTCCTTCTCCAGGGGATCTTCCCCACCCAGGGATCGAACCCAGGTCTCCTGCATTGCAGGCGGATTTTTTTCCAGCTGAGCTACCTGGGAAGCCCCAGGCTCCTCCTCCCTTGCCCCAACTACCACCTTCCTCAATATATCTCTCTGTCAGCAACTGAAGCACTAAGTGTATCAGATAGGACCAACATGCTGGGCATTGTTACTGACATGAAATGGTGGCTGCTGACGACTACTCTGTGACAGAGACACCTTCATGTTTTACCAAGAACATCCAAAAATAAGGTGGAATTGACATATTAAATCGAATTTTCACAAAGTGATTTAATTACATATATTACCTAGATTTCCAAAAATACAGGGGGAAAAAAAGCATTTAAACTTGAAAATAAAGTAAATCTCCTCAAACTTTTCTTGGACTGGTATTCACTCTATTCTTTACAGAAACATCTGCATTCTTTTACTTTTCACATAGACACCTGGTCACAGGAAATCTAATATATTTTTTAAAACTATCATCACCTAATGATTCAACCAGATTTTAAGATTGGGTTTTCCCAAGTTTCCTTGTGAAGAAGGCAATGGCAACCCACTCCAGTATTCTCGCCTGGAAAATCCCATGGATGGAGGAGCCTGGTGGGCTGCAGTCCATGGGGTCACTAAGAGTCGGACAAGATTGAGCAACTTCACTTTCACTTTTCACTTTCACACATTGGAGAAGGAAATGGCAACCCAATCCAGTGTTCTTGCCTGGAGAATCCCAGGGACGGGGGAGCCTGGTGGGCTGACGTCTATGGGGTCGCACAGAGTAGGACACGACTGAAGTGACTTAGCGGCAGCGGCAGCAAATTTCCTTGGATACAAACTTATTAAAGGAACAAACGAGTTTCCCGCAGGCCCCCTAATTACTTCTGCCCCATGCAATGACAAGTATAAACTCATTCCCCATTCATACAGGGCTTTAACACCAGCTGCCTGGATTTTGCCCCACTGCTAGCAGAATGATCCAAATACTAAAAGGTGAGTTGATATAAATAAATTATAAAAGAAAAAAGAGCCAGGTATTCTGAATAAATTCTATGTATTTTTGCCACTTAAAATAACTGCTGACATGAATGTAACTGACGTGATATTTAAATGTCTTTCTTTTTAAAACTTCCCTACCTGCTAAACCTTTTCCAAAAGGACATGGACAATTAGCACCTTTCCATTCGTTCATATAAACACAAGTAGCTGCTTAACTTCAGAAATTCATTCCAACCAATTGCTAAAATACTTTATCCAACAATCCAATGCATGCTTTTGGCAAAATTTTTCAAATACCTTCATAACTCCAGTCATTTCATGCCAGAAGCAAAGCTATGGTCTCAATCTACTTCTTTTTATTTTATAAACAGACCAAGCTTAAGTCACCTCTAACTCAGATAACACATGGGAGTTCATCATACTGTGGATCTCTAAGTAAACGGGACTCAAAGTCCCAATCCCATCATTTGTAAGAATTCAGGACCCAGATCAAATGGATGAATTCCCAACCTAACTCCCTCTGTTTTTCTCACTCTTTACCCATCTTTGCTGGCTGTTTCGCTTTGCGACTTTGAAGAAATCAATCTGTTTTGAGCCTGACTTCTCTGAAGTGCCTTGAGTTTACTGACAGGGTCATGGAGGTGCTCATGCTGTAAGAGGCTCCACAGTTACCTCTCCCTGGGCTCCAGCTTCACTGCCTCTCCCGTGCCCAACAGCCTCACCACACAGAGCCCTGCTCTAGCTGGTCCCTCGCTCCTGCCTTGGGGAGCACCCACAAATGGACAGTTTGCCTTCCCCAGCTTCCCTAGAACTGCAGGGATAAACACCTTCTCAATCCTGTCATTACATATTCATCCCATCTCCAAGGTCAACTGAAGTAACCTAAGGGACACTGCAAAGGTCAAATACTTAGAAGAGATTAGTACTTCTAACAGTGGTAAAATGCAATCATTACATAAATATTGGAAAGGCCTACAGCAGAGAAGCTCCTTATCAATGATCCACAGAGACAGAGAGGAGAGGCTAAAAAGAAGTGCAAAGATTACAAGACTACAGTACTATGGGATCTTTTTTAAACATTCAACTTCTATAAGATTTATATGTACTTGGCAATTGTGAACCTACTTTAGGCAGACAAAATAAAAACCAGGGGACTAATAGCAAATGACTGAAAGAACTTAATTACTGATAAAGCAAAGGAAGGCAAATGGTAGAAAGGAAAAAACTTTATTCTTGAACTAAAAATAAATATCAAAGAAATATCACAAAATTTTAAGTATTTTGAAAAATTTTATCTTTATAAATGGTGAGCCTAAATGTAAAATTAAATTACGTTTGTGTATGTGAGACAGTGGGCACAATATTTTAATCACTTTCCCCATATTTTCCACTGTTTTATCATTCCAAGTGCAAAGTCAGATAAAGAATTCAAGTAAGTTCTGCAATAAAAAACTATCAATCTTGCTATTAGTTGGAAAGGAAGGAAATTATTAGAAGGAAATTTGAAAACACTGAGTAAAATTTATCTTGTTCTTTTAACGTTATCTTGTTTTTTCTTTACAGAGTGCTCTCTAAAAAGTGACTCTTAAACATTAATGTCTCATGATATTGGCATAAAAAGAGTTCTACAGTCAAGTAGGGTTTGGTTAAATGCTCAGACCTTTTAATGAGCATTGTGATATAATTTTGCACTGTGAATCCCCAAGAGTCGCTAAGGTAGCTGGTCTTTCGCTGATTTATATGAGCAAAAACTTTATTTCTAGAACTGTGGCTTTTATACACTAAACACCCCTACACACACATCAGTTATTTTTAAAATTCCTTTTGAAATGCACATAATATGGTTTGAATTAAAAATCACTGTGCATTTCAACAGAGCACTGGAAGAATAAGATTAATTTCCATTCCTACATATATGTTGTATTTTACAATAAAAAAACAAAAACGGCAAAAATATTCCAGAACTCTTTTGTCTTCTATGTGGGTAGTATTTCAAATTATATACTAAACATGAAAAACCTTTTTACCTCTTTTACAAAGAATTAATTGCTTAATGAATAATTGTTTATAACTCTTTCTAGTTCATAGAAATATATATTAAAGAATTTGAAGGGATGTGTTAGATTGTGTTGCATCTCCCCGTTTTCCTTTTCCTCCCAGGAATTTAAAGGAGAAAATAGGAGCCAAAACATTAGAGAATGTTTATATCATGTTTCAGTAAACTTCGAAAACTATTCTGTTGAGCTTACTCTTCTTCCTATTTGAAAAAATTCACAGATGCAAATCCAGGATTCCAGATGGCTTGCTTTTGTTATTGTTTTTACTCTATCTTTTCTTCATCTGCTCTTTAAAGAAACTGTAGAATTTCCTAAATGTCAGCATTTCTTTCTTATACTTGCAGGTTTCATTTTTTCATGAAAATTAATCCTTATTGCCAGTCTTACAAATGTTTGAAAGAATTTAATAACAAATGTTACTTAAGCTTGTTAAAATGAAGGCATACCTGGCACTATCTACTGATATTCTTAATGTAGAAAATTTTTATAGCAGAATTTAGACATTCCTTCCAAACAAATGGCTCACTGAATTACGGAAAAACATACATAGTAGCAAACGAAGCAAAGGAAAGTCCATGGGCCTGAAAAAGACCTGAGCTCCCCTTAATACTGTGGCATCAGCTACTCACCTTTCAAGAGCAAGTGCTGCTGAGCCCTTTCCTGGGCAAAACTCTAAGTGCATGAGGGCAAGACACTTCCAACACAGAGACATGGACTAGGTGCTCACTACAAGCCCAGCTTTGGACTGGGTTCATTCACAGTACAACCTCACAACAACCCTGTAAGCCATTTTATCATCCTCACTTCAATGATGAGAAAAGGGAGTTTCAGTGTTGTTCAGGAAATTGTCCAAAGTTAGAGAAGTGAGAGTTCTGGGCTTACATTGTGCTACTTGACCACAAATAGTTCATCACTGAGTCTGAAAGAGTCCAAGCCAAACTGTCATACGGCCTCAGGATCCAAATGTTACCAATAGAGTCACACATTTGAACATTTACAGGAAAATACAAATAGTTCAGGTTCACTCATACATTGCAGGTGAAATGTACAATGGCACAGAAACTGTGGGTAAAGGCTGGGGTATAGGAATAAGGCAACACCTAATATTCACACATGTACTTAGCCTCTAACTGAGCATTCTCACTCCTGAGAACATACCCCGAAGATAGTCCTCCAACAATATAAAAATACATATGCACAAAGTTATTGACTGAAGGAAAAATACATAATTGCGAACTATCAAATGACCCAGCATAAGAGATTGGTTGAGTAAATGATTTTATAGACACTCAATGGAGTAAATGCAGCTGTACAAGAGAATAAGAAAGCTCTCAATGACCTGATATAGAGATTTCTAGGAGGTATTACTAAAAGAAGGAAAAAGCACAAAACCGCATACAGGGACTTCCCTGGTAGCCCAGGGGCTAAGAATTCACCATCCAAAGCAGGGGACGCAGGTTTGATCCCTGGTCAGGGAACTACGATACCACATGCCAAGAGGCAGCTAAGCCTGGGTGCCACAACTAGAGAGAAACAAAAAAACCTGTCAATTTTAGTGGTGCGCACAAAGGAATTCTGACACTGCTTGAGATGTAATTTTAAGACCGAACAAACAAGTAAATGTGTTACTGTCGGGAGCTAAGGTTCTCAAAGGCAAAGAAAGGCTATACAAATATGAAATGAGGAAAAGAAGAGCAAGCCCTGTGGGGCTGGATGGAAATTGGAGGTATGGCATGAATTTACGATTTCTAAAATATGTAGAAACATGTTCATTTGCACACATGTGTATGAATGTATGTATTTATACCTGTACATATATGTATATTCATGCATGTATTCCCTGGCATTGTCCACTAGAAAGTCCAGAAGCAAAGTCATCCCAGTAGCAATGACCACACTGATACCCAGATCTTGACCCTCCCCCACTAAAAGGAACCAGGGCTCTTTGGAGAAATGACTGATAACAAGGTAAATGCAGGGTAGGTACAAGATGTACCTGAAATACCATGAGATGCCAAAAAAGGGAGAAAATGACCAAAACAATGTTAGGAGGCATGTCAAAAGGGCTCCCATTGGCCATATCTAGGACAATTACAACACCAGAATAGCTAGGTACAGTAGTGCAATGGAAACCACTGGAAAAAATAGGAGTAAGTCCATGCTGATAACAGAAATAAATAAAAAAGAGAAAAGGTGAGGCTCTCACAGTAGAATGTCAAGGACTGACTGATAAATGTGGAGGATATAAGTGTATATATACATACACATACACACATAATTATGACTGATTGAAGTTGTACAGCAGAAAAAAACACAGCACTGTAAAGCAATTTTCCTCCAATTAAAAATAAAATATGGAGGCAGTGGGAGAGCTAGAAAATCAGCATTTTGCAAGCATCACAGTAAAAGATTTAATCAGGAAAGAGTCCTAAGTCAATGTTAGATAGATGTAACACCCCAGGAGAGTCACAACTTCACCTGGGCTGCTTTCCAGCTGAGAATGCAGAATCTCATCTGATTACAGTGAAATATCAGACAAATACGAAAGTCTACAGTTGACCCTGGAGCAACAGGGAGTTAGCAGTGCCAACCCCTACACAGTCGGCCCTCTGGATCCAGGGTTCTGCTTCCACATGTTCAACTAAGCACAGATCAAGAAGTACCTGTAGTATCTATTTAGTGAAAAAAATCCATCTATAGGTGAACCCATGCAATTCAAACCCCTTGATATTTAAAGGTCAACTGTATTTTCAAAAAGTGGGGTAGAACTGTATTCTTCAAAAAATCCCCCATCCATCATAAAAAACAAAAATGCTACTAAAATGTTCTAGATTAAAGGAGGCTAAGATGATTCTACACTGGAGCAGGAAAATACTATTAATATAAAGAATGTTATTAGGTCAACCAACAAAGTTGAAAAAGTATATTTCTATATATAAATATAGAAAAAGTAGATAACAGAAGTATTCTATCAACATAAATTTATTAAGTTGATAACTATGCTATGGCCACGTGAGAAAATATTCCTATTCTTAGGAAATACACACTGAAGTATTTAGAGACAAATGACACATGGAACATCCAGTCAAATCACTCAGAAGGTAGTATGCATGTGTAGAGAAATAACAAAAACGGAAAGTGAGTAAAATGCTAACAAATGAATGTAAGTAACAATATACAACCCTGTTCTTTGTAGCATTTTAATCTTTGCAACTTTTCATAAATTTGGAATTGTTCTCAAATAAAATCAAATTTTAAAACTCCATAGTTCTGGAATTGAGCTGCAGGAGTTGCTTGTATATTTTTGAGATTAATTCTTTGTCCATTGCTTCATTTGCTATTATTTCCTCCCATTCTAAAGGTTGTCTTTTCACTTTGCTTATAGTTTCCTTTGTTGTGCAAAAGCTTTTAATTTTAATTAGGTCCCATTTGTTTATTCTTGCTTTTATTTCCAATATTCTGGGAGGTGGGTCATAGAGGATCCTGCTATGATTTATGTCAGAGAGTGTTTTGCCTATGTTCTCCTCTAGGAGTTTCATAGTTTCTGGTCTTACATTTAGATCTTTAGTCCATTGTGAGTTTATTTTTGTGTATGGTGTTAGGAAGTGTTCTAGTTTCATTTTTTACAAGTGGTTGACCAGTTTTCCCAGCACCACTTGTTAAAAGAGATTGTCTTTTCTCCATTGTATATTCTTGCCTCCTTTGTCAAAGATAAGGTGTCCATAGGTGCATGGATTTATCTCTGAGCTTTCTATTTTGTTCCACTGATCTATATTTCTGTCTTTGTGCCAGTACCACACTGTCTTGATGACTGTGGCTTTGTAGTAGAGACTGAAGTCGGGCAGGTTGATTCCTCCAGTTCCATTCTTCTTTCTCAAGATTGCTTTGGCTATTCGAGGTTTTTGTATTTCCATACAAATTGTGAAATTATTTGTTTTAGTTCTCTGAAAAATACTGTTGGTAGCTTGATAGGGATTGCATTGAATCTATAGATTGCTTTGGGTAGTATACTCATTTTCACTATACTGATTCTTCCAATCCATGCACATGGTATATTTCTCCATCTACTGTGTCCTCTTTGATTTCTTTCATCAGTGTTTTATAGTTATATATATATAGGTCTTTTGTTTCTTTAGGTAGATTTATTCCTAAGTGTTTTATTCTTTTCATTGCAATGGTGAATGGAATTGTTTCCTTAATTTCTCTGTTTTCTCATTGTTAGTGTATAGGAATGCAAGGGATTTTTGTGTGTTAATTTTATATTCTGCAACTTTACTATATTCATTGATTAGCTCTAGTAATTTTCTGGTGGGGTCTTTAGGGTTTTCTATGTAGAGGATCATGTCATCTGCAAACAGTGAGAGTTTTACTTCTTCTTTTCCAATCTGGATTCCTTTTATTTCTTTTTCTGCTCTGATTGCTGTAGCCAAAACTTCCAAAACTATATTGAATAGCAGTGCTGAGACTGGGCACCCTTGTCTTGTTCCTGACTTTAGGGGAAATGCTTTCAATTTTTCACCATTGAGGATAATGTTTGCTGAGGGTTTGTCATATATAGCTTTTATTATGTTGAGGTATGGTCCTTCTATTCCTGCTTTCTGGAGGGCTTTTATCATAAATGGATGTTGAATTTTGTCAAAGATGCTTTCTCTGCATCTATTGAGATAATCATATGGTTTTTATTTTTCAAGGATTTTTGCATATATGTTCATCAGTGATATTGGCCTATAGCTTTCTTTTTTTGTGGCATCTTTGTCAGCTTTTGGTATTAAGGTGATGGTGGCCTCATAGAATAAGTTTGGAAGTTTACCTTCCTCTGGAATTTTCTGGAAGAGTTTGAGTAGGATAGGTGTTAGTTCTTTTCTAAATTTTTGGTAGAATTCAGCTGTGAAGCCGTCTGGCCCTGGGCTTTTGTTTGTTGGAAGATTTCTGATTACGGTTTCAGTTTCTGTGCTTGTGATGGGTCTGTTGAGATTTTCTATTTCTTCCTGGTTCAATTTTGGAAAGTTGTACTTTTCTAAGAATTTGTCCATTTCTTCCAAGTTGTCCATTTTATTTGCATATAGTTGCTGATAAGAGTCTCTTATGATCCTTTGTATTTCTGTGCTGTCTGTTGTGATCTCTCCATTTTCATTTCTAATTTTGTTGATTTGATTTTTCTTCCTTTGTTTCTTGATGAGTCTGGCTAATGGTTTGTCAAAAAGTGCACCAAAGAACTAAACAGACGTTTCTCCAAAGAAGACATACAGATGGCTAACAAACACATGAAAAGATGCTCAACATCACTCATTATCAGAGAAATGCAAATCAAAACCACAATGAGGTACCATTACACGCCAGTCAGAATGGCTGTTATCCAAAAGTCTACAAGCAATAAATGCTGGAGAGGGTGTGGAGAAAAGGGAACCTTCTTACACTGTTGGTGGGGATGCAAACTAGTACAGTCGCTATGGAGAACAGTGTGGAGATTCCTTAAAAAACTGGAAATAGAACTGCCATATGACCCAGCAATCCCACTGCTGGGCATACACACTGAGGAAACCAGAATTGAAAGAGACACATGTACCCCAATGTTCATCGCAACACTGTTTATAATAGCCAGGACATGGAAGCAACCCAGATGCCCATCAGCAGACGGATGGATAAGAAAGCCATGGTACATATACACAATGGAACATTACCCAGCTATTAAAAAGGACGCATTTGAATCAGTTCTAATGAGGTGGATGAAACTGGAGCCTATTATACAGAGTGAAGTAAGCCAGAAAGAAAAACACCAATACAGTATACTAACACATATATATTGAATTTAGAAAGATGGTAACGATAACCCTGTATCTGAGACAGCAAAAGACACACAGATGTATTGAACAGTCTTTTGGACTCTGTGGGAGAGGGCGAGGGTAGGATGATATGGGAGAATGACACTGAAACATGTAAATTATCATGTGTGAAACAAATCACCAGTCCATGATACAGGATGCTCGGGGCTGTTGCACTGGGATGACCCAGAAGGATGGGATGGGGAGGGAGTTGGGAGGGGGGTTCAGGATGGGGAACACATGTACACCCATGGCGGATTCAAGTCAATGTATGGCAAAACCAAAACAATGTTGTAAAGTAAAATAAATAATTTAAAGGAAAAAAAAAGAATTTATTAAAATAGAAAAAATAAATAAATAAAACTCTGTAGTTCTAATTAAAGCATGAAAGGAATGCCTAGCTTGTGTAACCAAGACCTCTTGGGCTTGTTGACGAACAGTGTCAGCTCCTGGCCACCATCACTTCCCGTGTCCTCTTCCAAAAGCAGGCAGAGAGTTCAGCCAAGTTGTTCTAATTACTTGTGGCCAGAGCTGCCAGAAACCTTTTGGTTCTACATCCTGTCACGCTGGGTGGGTTTAGCTGAGGTCAGTTCCACGATGTATTACATGTAAATATAATCACAGCATCATTTCTTTCCCCATTTATTCAACAATGTGCTTAGTACATGCCAACTTCTGGGCCTACTGTGGAGACTACATTCTCCCCTGTTAATGAAACCAAGAAATTTGGGTATGATCCTAAACTCCTCCCTATTTTCACAAATCATTCAATCCGCTACCAATCAGAAACAACTTTACCTCCTATTAATATAAAGAATATTATTATACATGTCTCCCAAATGTCCCCATTTAAACATCTACCAGACATCTGAGATTCAACATGTTAACTTTATCTCCCATATGTCTCCCAAAGGTCCCCAATTAGACATCGACCACACATCTGAGACTCAACATGTTAACAGTGGGCCTCCTGATTTTCCCCCTGAGCCTCTCTACTCACAGCCTCCCCCACCTCCCTTGATGGCAGCTCCATTCTTGCTGCGGTTGGTGCCAAACACATTTAAGTCACCAAGTCATATTTCCCCACATCCATAAAACCATGTGGCTGCATCCAGACCCAACAGCTTCTCAGCACTTGAAATATTATGACTCTGGTCCAAGTCACTATCTTCTCTCGTCTGGATTTTTGAAATCAGCATTACTTATTGAATGAGTGAACAAGCAGCAATCTTGGCTCTCAGGGCATTCAGTGAAAATCAACCATTTCATCCAAACTTTTAAAAAATGTAAACTCAGGTAATGAACACATTCTTAAAACCAAGAGCTAACATACATGTTGTAAAACAATAGTGGTGTTTTCATTAAAATAAAAAACCAACCAAGAATTCTTTATATGGCTAGATCACTTGACACTCTTCTAGATGCTGTGACCAATACTATAAAATACAAAACTTTATTAAATAACAGAAACAAGAGTATAAACTAATTTTACCTGTGACTGATATAACTATATAGCTATAAAATGTGTATGTATCAAATTAAAACTCCTGACTAAAACAAAAGAATTCAACAAAACATCCATATTTGAAATAAACATAAAATTCCATAGCTTTCACCTCTATCAGCAAAAAAAAAGTTATGAGATATAAGAAGAGGAAAACAATGTTAACTGCAACATTAAGAAAAAACACATAACCAAACATTATGCAGGCACAACATGAATATATATGATAAAAGGAGAAATATTTGTGATATGCTATTAAGTATAAAAACTGTGTACAAAACCACATGGAGATGAAACATATATACATGCCTATATACATATATTAAATGTTCACTCTAACGGGGCAAAAATCTGGAGAGTGTACCAAAGTAATAATCATAATCACTACCTTTGAAATCTAAGTTACTAGATAATTTAAATTTTCTTCTTCATAGTGTAACTCCCAGATTTCTACAATCATCATGTAAGATTTTTCTTTAAACCATAGTACCTATTAGGAAGCTTAAATAATGCATAAAAGTATTTATACTAATTAGCTTCCGAACCTGTCAGAGGGATAAACTTTTATAAAACCAGTACTTAGTTACAGACAGCTATTTGCTATTTGCAAAGCAATATATAGACAGATCATAAGTACACATTAAATATTGTTAATATTTATTAAAATATGTCAATGTGTTATGTTGGGCACGGTTAATATTTAAAAGTGGAATTGGACAGCATTAGTGCCACAGTGAGATCCCAGGAAAATATTTTATCTACAGGACATTGCTATTCTTTTGGGAACTCAATCTTTGAATTTGGCCCTAACAGCACTTAACACACGTAGTTAAGTCTCTGGAGCAGTCGACCAGAAAACCAGCAGAATAAGGCCCTCAATCATTTTTCAAATTGATGGTGATTATTGTTCCAGGTAATAGGTTTCAGGGGGCTTATTTAATCTGTGATTAACAGTTAGGCCTCCATATTAATCAACTTTATTCTAACATATAAATCACCACCTCACAAAGAGATGCCGTGGTAGAGAAAGGAGCAAGACTCTGCAAAGCCAGAATACTCAGGAAATGGTGGGCTTTGGTTAGTGTATTATTTAATAAAACAAAAATTTATTTTTTTAATTTATTTTAATTGGAGGCTGATTACTTTACAATATTGTAGTAGTTTTTGCCATACATTCACATGAATCAGCCATGGGTATACATGTGTTCCCCATCCTGAACCCCCCTCCCAACTCCCTCCCCATCCCATCCCTCAGAGTCATCCCAGGGCACAAGCGCTGAGCACCCCGTCTCATGCATCGAGCCTGGACTGGCGATCTGTTTCACATATGATAATATACATGTTTCAATGCTATTCTCTCAAATGATCCCACCCTCACCTCCTCCCCCCAAGTCCAAAAGATTGTTCTTTACATCTGTGTCTCTTTTGCTGTCTCGCATATAGGGTCATCGTTACCATCTTTCTAAATTCCATATATATGCATTAGTATACTGTATTGGTGTTTTTCTTTCTGGCTTACTTCACTCTGTATAATAGGCTCCAGTTTCATCCACCTCATTAGAACTGATTCAAATGAATTCTTTTTAATGGCTAAGTAATATTCCATAGTGTATATGTACCACAGCTTTCTTATCCATTCATCTGCTGATGGACATCTAGGTTCTTCCATGTCCTGGCTATTGTAAACAGTGATGCGAAGAACATTGGGATACACGTGTCTCTTTCAACTCTGGTTTCCTTAGTGTGTATGCCCAGCAGTGGGATTGCTGGGTCGTATGGCAGTTCTATTTCCAATTTTTTAAGGAATCTCCACACTGTTCTCCATAGTGGCTGTACTAGTTTGCATCCCCACCAACAGTGTAAGAAGGTTCCCTTTTCTCCACACCCTCTCCAGCATTTATTGCTTGTAGACTTTTGGATAGCAGTCATTCTGACCGGGGTGAGATGGTACGTCATTGAGGTTTTAATTTGCATTTCTCTGATAATGAGTGATGTTAAGCCTCTTTTCATGTGTGAAACAAAAATTTAAATCCCTTTGATTCAAGCATGAGTTACACGGGACCTGCTCTGTCACCTCACTAAAGACCCCAGCCACTAACAGAGCCAGGAGCACACGGGGCCTCAGGACACACAGTGACGAGCGGTCAAGCTTTCTCAGAAGTGCCAGGGCACAGGGCCGGAGCTGTGTGTGTAGGAGACCAGGCCACCCCCGGAGACTGCCATTAAAAAATAAAAAATCACACAATGACACCAATTTTATTGTTGTTTTCGCCTAATAATGAAGAAATGTAAGAAATTGAAAGTTCAAGTTAGCTGCAACTTTACCAAACATTTATCTCAAGGCGGCAGAAGGCATTATAAGGCAGTGTAGTAATAATGTACAAAGAGTTCACCGAAGGACCTCATTCACAAAAATGTTAGGTCTCAATGGGAAAATGACTTTGAATAATAGCAATGTTTCCATGAAAAAGTCTTACCATTTTATTATCATGTTTTGTTTTTTTCCCCTCTCAAAGCCATGTAGTTTGTGAGGTCTTAATTGTAGTTCCCCCGATCAGGGACTGAACACAGGCCCCAGCAGTTGGAAGTGTGGAGTCCTAACCACTGGACCGCCAGGGAATTCCTGCTATCACATTCCCACTAAACACTCTGATAGCACGTCACACGATTCTGGGAGCGATCACTGCATTTTTTTCGAGCAGAACAAGCAGCAGTACCAAGTTTTCTGCTTTGGCAGCCCACCATCCCAGTCCATCAGTTCACTGACCAGGTGACAAGTATTTACTGAGCACCTGCTGCATGCAGGACCCTAAGCCAGATATTATGTTCCAACTGCGGTTGCAGCCACTTTTCTTTCTGTGTCTTAGTTCGTGGCTGCATCAGCAGATTGTGTTTACCTCTTTTTACAAGTATCTTATTAGAAAGTCAATTCAACAGCATTCACTTAAATTCTGTTCAGCATAAAGTTAGTACTAAAGAGACAGAAGGGTGGATTCTCCTACATCATATTTTCACCTGCGTATCCCATAAACATGAATTATAGTAACAGCACTTCAAGGAAGCATTATTTTCACAGGGAGATTAAAAGGAAGCTTTCATATTCTTGTCTTCTTTTGCCCGGTTTCCTTAAAACTACTTGTCAAGGCACGAGAGCACCCTGAGGCTCTAACAAATCCTGTACCTACTACCCAAGCAGTCCTGGAGGTCTCTGCCAAGCTGCAGCAGGACGGTCAGCATTTTTGCACGCTTGGCTTACACTCCCTTGAAAGCATCTAGAATTTCTCATCTGGTTTACCTACCATGCTCAACTAGGGAAAGAACAGAAGTGTGACTTCCTATAGATTGTTCAATTGACTTTGAGACAAAATTAGGACATGTTTTGTCCTGCATTAAGGTTGCACCCTTCTGATTACATGAATCTCACCTTCACAGACAATACTAAAGAACGAATAATGATAATCACCTCCTATTCTCTCCTGTGCCCTAGAAAGGTTATTTTTTTTCCCCTTAGTTAAAACTGAAGTGACATTTCTCCATTACCAACTCATTCATTTATACTCACTTCCCCTTCCCTTCCTTGAAAAGGAGTTGTTTACATGAGTCAATTAACCTGGTTCCATGTGGCCGGAGCTGAAGAAAACATGGCAATTTTACTTTACTCGGTCTTCTAAGTTATCAATGAGCAGACAAAGCTTCCCGTCTCAGGGAAGCCCAGCACTAAGCACAAACTTACATCTTTTCCCAGTACTCTGAGTTCAAACTGGGTCTCCTTGAAGTGAACCTTTGTAATCCGAGGCCTGAAAAACAGAGCAGATGGTGGTGCTATTGCTGCTTTTAAGAATTAATCAGAAATTCAGAGAAGTATCCAGTGGGAAAAAAAGACTGCTCCTACTGGCCCCTTCCTAGGCTGCTACATAGGCTGTACAGAGTTCCCTGGATATCCTTTGCTCTGGACACCTTCCTAAACACACTTCCTTCTCACTCTGCTGGGCTTCTCCACTGAATGCAGGCGAGCTTGGCATCCCCAGGCCCTGGCAATGCGGCCTTTCCAGACACAGTGTAGTGCTACGGGCTCCCCAATCTCGCTCAGATCCTTCCTCATTTAGAGTCAGAACTCAGGGCGGTCCGGCCCACAGTTCCCCAGCACACACTGGAATGGATAGGAAATCCTACTATATACAGCCTCCATGGACAAGAGAGTCTAGGATCAAAATACCTGAAATTTACAGAGAACATATACACTGAGATGAACCAGAAGAAAACTTTTACCCAGTTTCACTCATTTATTATCAACCACTGGAAATGTCTGTTTGCTTTTCCCCAACACTTTCAATGACATTCAAGTTCCATAAGCCCAATACATACAGTGCACAACTTTAATACCAATTCTGCCCTCAAGTTAAACTTACCAGAAATACTTTCCCACTTGCTTTTTATTCTTATAGACAACAACACCAACTGGAGTTAATCCTAAAAAATACTCAGATTTGTTTTCTCCCTGCAAAAACAAACATATGCTTGTAACCATAAATTTATTCATGTAAAGACTCTCTGTCAAACTGTAATTAGCCATATGCACATTATCCGTTGCATAAATACCGGATCTGGTTTTTCAAAGACATCAGCTTAGAAAGCTAGTTAAGCTATCATAGTAGCTAACTTGCTGCTCATTTTTCCCCAAAGTTTTTAAGAAAACTGTTCTTAGTGTATTCTAACTGGTCACCTCAGTTCATTAAAAGAACCTGGACCACCTACCAATCAGGCCACTGACTGATTCACTCATGTTGCTTCTATGGTGGTGTTCAACCCCAGCTGCATATTAACTGGAATCCCCCATGGACCTTAAAATGCTCTTGCCTGGGTACCATCATAACAGGTTAAATGGGAATCTGTAAGGATGGAATTCAGGTAACAAAAACACATATATGTTCCAGGTGATTCTCCTGAGCAGCCAAGAACTGACAACCACTGGCTGCCCTCAAGGGCCCTTTTCAAGGACTTATCTTGATCTTACTCTCCGATCTGGACAATCATGAGGCCTGGTTCACCACCATCCTCCCCAGAAATCTCAGTCAGTCACCTGCATGATTTTCTGAGGTCTCCAGCATATGCCTTTCTATTTTCATTCGTGACTTAAGACTGCTCAAAAATTTTTACATATGATCTCTTCTCGTAAAGACTGGAAACCTTTCATTTCTGGGCAATAACAAATCCCAAGTAAGAAAATGTGATTCTAATTGAAAATGTCACAGAGTGCATATCAGTCAGGGAATTGAGTTTGTATTCATCTTTTTTCGATTCTAAAGTCAAATAACAGCCTGCAAAGCCAAATTCCCAAGGAACATAAGATAAATATATTTTCAAAGAAAATCAGCTGTAGCCTATTTTTAGTTCTATTCAATTCAATTTTAAAGCAATGTATGGAAGATACTAATGAATCTGATTAATTTGCCATAAATTTCCACCTCCCACTGAAAATGTGGTTTTTGAATTAGGATAAACATTACACAAATATAGAGGTATTTTACAGAAGACTCTCTTTATACATTCCCTATAAAATATACTTTTTAAAAAACTGAAAACCTAACAAGATTAATGTGGCAAGAAGAGAAAAAGAGAACTATTCCACAAAGTTTTAGAAGTAGTTTTAAAGGACAGGAGGATGGAGCATTTAATGGTTTAATAAGATTAGATTATAATTTATCAGGGAACAACTACTTCTACCAAATATGTAACTTTTATTGCCATATTAACAGTATACACAGGGATGCTTCTAGTTTTTTACAAATAATATGAAATGATTTGTTTTGGGAAACTCTGAGACTCTTATGAGCAAAAGACATATTACAAAATGAACACATCAATTAGTGCCTGCATTACAGTAACTATCATCAGCATTTCTTAAAAACTGAGTCCTGAGTCCATAATTCAATTAACAAGCATTCAATCTACATACACTCTTTAGCAATTCATTTCATGTAAATGAAACATCTGATTCATTTTCTCAAATAATCAAATTTGTTTACTGCTAACTAAACTCACAAAATCAAAGACAATGACATTCCAATCTCATGGGCATAGAAGAACCAATTGGTAACCCTAGAAAAGTGTCTCAAAGTTGAAGACCTGATCCAGAAAACTCAGTGCAGATTTAGTGAAAGTGTCCACCGATCCTATTCAGAAAGCTTTCATCAGCCACAGAAGACAATCTGCAAAAATGTTCCTATTTATACAATGGCAATAACTACAGTAGGCAGACCCTAATGTTGATAACACCTGCACATCCAACATAAAACCACCAATAGTTATACATGTACTGTTACCTAAAGTCTACTTTGCCATGCAGGTGATTTTATGAATGCTTTTCAGCCATAAACTCTATTTTTGGAAAATACTCCTGTTTCCTGTCTAATATAATCAACTATAGACTAATTTAAAACTGTTTTGACATTTAGCTAACCCCTCTGGAATTATTATCCAGATTGTGTTTTCAAGCCAGTTAATTGTTTTCTACACACGGAAATACAATCACAGACTTTTATGCAAAACTCATTAGGATTTAAACAACGCAGAAGATTCTTTATGTTCAAAAACACAGATGAAAAAGTATCATCTGCTCACTAAACAACAGGACTGCTGCTTTCCTTTGGGAGTTTCAGTGACTTTTTAAGAAAATGTCACCAGCTTAAAATATTCTGTGTTAATTAAATGTTACTCACATAGACAGGATGGAGGTCAACACCATACATCTCCAGGGACTTGGCAGTCCTCAAGTAATTCAGCTCTGCTTCAGAAGGAGCCTGACCCCTGCACCCAGCATAAAAACAAAACAGCCTTACTTTACTTACAGCTACTGCGCTCACAGGGAATATAAACCATTTTCACTATATTCAGTGGAAAATAAATAATCCTTTGTGCTAATGCAAACTTAAGCCTTCATATTTCAAGAAGCCTCCTGCCTTCCTGGTGGCAAAATTTTATTTATTTTTTTTTTTTTTGCAAAATTTTATATTTTGAGGTGATACTTGTAAGTTTCATTTACCAAATCTAGTTTTGCTCATTATAGCCAATTCCAATAGCTCCACATAATTAAAATGTCTCAGTTTCAGAAGTCCCAAAGAGATTATTGAGCATACAAGCACTCAAAGTAAAAAGCACACCCCTTTGCAGAGAGTAAAATGTCTCCACGCCCCAGCAGCTCTCCATCGGGAAGCAAGCGGGGCGAGCAGTGGTGGGAGGAGGAGGGGGCTCCGCAACAAGCAGCCAGGCCCCGCGGCACGTCCTGCGCACACGTGCAGTTCTTCAGAAGCTGCAAAGATATCTGTCCCTTTCCTAGTACAAAGTGCTCGTCACTGTTCTTAGAACCTTCCCCAGCTCCTCATCGGTGATAATATACAGAAAACAGCATTCATTCCTAATGAGGATAAGCATCTGCCAACAATCTCCACAGATAAGTGGAACTCTGTGTGTGTGTGTGTGTGTGTGAGAGTGAGTGAGTGAGAAAAGAGATTTTTAGTGATTAACGAAAGCAGTTTTTAAATATTAAAAAATACTTCAAGGCAATCCCATGTTTCAGCCATGGTACTCTGGAAAACCCAGCAAAGTAATACTTTTGATATCTATGAAGAATGTTTACCACAAATTAGACACAAAAAAGCTACCAAATACTGATTGAGCTTTAGCCTCTTAAGAGTAACCACCAGGCTGTCAATGCCATCACATAAAACAGACAAGGTGCTTTGCCAAAGCTCCTTGATAATTTCAAAACATAATTTAATTGTACTTGAGAACTCCTTAGAACAATAAGTATTCTCAGAATGTGCCAAATACACTGCCCTTCATAATTTTCTAACCCGCATTCTTTTAGCACCTTCAGTGAAACCTTATAAGGCAGGACTCTAGAACAAGGCTAGAATACAAGGTGGAGAGCCTGGTTTCTCTGATTGCAACTTCTGCTGCTACTGATTGAAACAAATCCTTTAGGCAAACATTTTTTTGTTGACCAGATTAATTCTACATTTTTTTCTCTTAAGTATGGTAGTTCTGAAACCAAGCAAATTCAAGAGGGAAAGTTACATAAGAGGCAATAAAGGCACAGTTAATCAGTATAGGAAATTTCACAAAATAACTATAATTAAATTATAACTTCAATGCTGCAGGTCATTAATTGAAAATCCTACTAGTGGAGTGTGTATATTTCTCAGAACTGCATGTGGTGTTAAAAGCCACACTGGTGTCATGATCTCCAGATTCACTTCACTGCTAAAGACTGAATAAGGGTTTGCTTGTAACTGTGAAGAATTTACATACTTAAGACAGCAAATCCAGAATACATGAAAGCTTTTGTGGTTATAAAATCTATTCATAGTTTAAAAAAATTAATTTCACAAGGTACTGGTGACTGAAAAAAATATAAAATTGTAAAATATAGTGTGTACAGAATGCTTTCATTTATGTATGTCATACATAATCAATACATTTATATATTTCATTTAATACATACATACATTTATGTCTTTCGTTTCATACATACATACATTTATGTATTTCATTTCATACATACATAAATCTATATAAAATAAACTTTCTATATAAAATAAATTTTCATACAAAATAAATTTTCTCTATGGGAAATTATGAAAGGCCACTGACTAAAAATATACTGACTTTAAGTATTAGGATTTACTCTTTTACACTTATTTTTTTCCTTTTTAAATTGTCTGGGTTTCCTGTGAGCATTTTAGTGTTATAAGCAGTAAAAAAAAAAAAAAAAAAATCTTTAAAAAGAAAAATGTTCAAACATAGAATAAGAAACTTTTCTTAAGCCTGTCAATAGTATAAGATGATCGTTGATGCAATGTAAAGTGGGATTCTTTTTTGTTTCCCAGCTTTATTGAAATATAATTGACACAAAACATTATGTAAGTTCAAGGTGTATAACATTGATTTGATATGTTTAAACACATCTTGTATAATGATCACCACCATAGCATGGCTATCTTTTTTGTTGTGCTAACGTTTAAGATCTAATCTCTTAGCAATTTTCAAGTATATGGATACACTGTGAGGGCATAATGCTAAGTGACATAAGACAGATGAAGATAAATACTGTATATGTGGAATTAAAAAAGGAGACCTCATAAAAACAGAGACTAGAATGTCAGTTACCAGAGGCTGGGGGAGGGGAGGGGTGTGTGTATGTGAAACAAAGACATAATGGTCAGAGAATGCAAACTTTCAGTTATAAAATGAAGTTCTGAGGCTCTAATGTACAACATGCTGATTATTGTTAACAAAATGTGCTTCTTACATTAGAGTTTTATGAATCCTTTCTATAGCCTCTTCAAGTTCTTCCTTCTGATCAGGAACAAATCGGTACTCTGACACATAGCCTGCAGTATGTTTGTATGGATCATAATCTCCGAGTTCAGCTAAAAAAGAAAGAAAATGTAATTTTTTTCCATTTTAGGAAAATGGAATACCTAAAAATACAGGAATAAAAGTATTTCTAGCATGCTTAAACATTTTCTTCAAATGCTTTATTAATAAATTTATATAAGGTAACTAATTTTAGTTTAAAACAACTCTGATGAGCATATATAGAGAATATCAACAAAATCTTATCTAAAAAACATAACATTTTTGCTTTCTGTGAGACTACAGCTATCATTTTCATTTAACTTAGCCTTACCAGTTTATATGAAGTACAATGTTATAAACAGAATTTAAAGCACATATAATGGAAATGCCTGAGGTGAAAAACAACCAGATCCTTTCTCTGACAAGGACACCAAGAGATAAAGCATGTGGTTCAAAACATATTTGCCCCAAATAATGGTCATGGAAATAGAATATGATGTTGCACATAACCCCACTACAGTTTACACAAAGAACAAAATGAAACCAGAGAATTCACTATGTTATACTTATAAAAATTCTTCCTACATTAATCCAGCTTCCAAGCCCAACCCAGTTCTCCAGTTCATTTACACAGCATTTTTCTGGGAATATTTTCTCTAGACTATTTCTGGTCTGCAAGACCTACACGGGCAAGGAACATAGTGTCTCATCACCCCATACCTAGCTTGATTCCTTGAAGGGGCTCAGTAATTATAAACAGAAGACAGCCTCAGCTTCAGCCTCCAAAATGACAATGCAACCTGGCGCTGCCCCCTCAATGTGGCGGCCATATTGATGCCAAGAGCTAACGGACAATGAGTGCAGACTGTAGGCAACACACTGAACTGGAGATGGCACCTGCCCCTGTGGGGTCTTCACAGCAGCTGCCCGGGATCAATGGGGTCTCTGAGACACAGCAGCTATGACGGATTGATCAACTTGGGCAGAATGTAGAACAGAACAGATTTTCAGACTCTCCATTGACTCAAGAATCAATGCCACTCCTATGACTAAAACTCCATGGACCTACTACCAGGGATATGCAACCAGTTTCATTTTTACCTCTTCTGAAGGCATGCTGATTAAAGCTGGAATTTTAGCAAAATGTCATTTAGTTTATAAACTTGCTTAAAAAGAAAAATTCAAACATCCTTCTCAAGACCTCTGAAGCAAGTCTGCTTAAATGAAACCTACCCTGGATGGCATATGCTCCCAGTTGAGCAGCAGTGTTAATGGGGCAGGGCAGTCGGCCCTGAAGGACATCTTGCTTTACCTGCAAGAAAAACTGATACCTAAAAGAGAAACAGAAAAGAGAGATTAATGATCTCTTCCACTACTGTGATCTGAAGGTTCAGACCCTGAAACCTGTCGCCTTTAATGAAAATGTAGCCGATTTTTGCTCTTTTGTGAGGGGGCTGCTGAGGGAACAGGGACTATTCAAACACACTGCAGGGGCAATCAGGGTAGTGACTAAGGAGAGAAGGGTCTCAAGTTCAACCAGCTGGATTGCACCCCAGCTCCAGGACTCACTAGCTGTTTGTCTTGAGTGGCTATTTCATGTAACAACCAGGCTCCTCAATGGTAAAAGTGAGACCAAGAAGTATCTATACCTCATCAGGTGGATATGGATGCTACATACAAGCTATTCTTACCATTCTCCTCACTGCCACGGCTGCTACCACTATGACATGTTCTCCTTAGAATGAACGTATTACAAGGACCCACTCAATACGCTATGTGTTCCCTAATGAGTCTAAAATCATGGATACAGGACAGAAACATCATTATAATTCCATTAGTCCTCGCGTTTATTAAGATGCTGCCCATTACCTGAGGCTTTGCTCATTCCACCTGCTGAAAGAAAACCATTTATAACAACAGTGCCACATATAATAACTGAAGACTTTAAAATGAGGTTAGTACCATTATTATCTCCATTTTGCAGATGAACAAGTTAACAAAGAGATGAAAAAAAATCTGTCCAAGATCTCACAATTAGTTATGTAGCAGAACTAGAACTGGAACCCAGTAGCAATTATGACTCCAGAACTCTCCAAATCAGGATGTTATGCAACCGTAAGTTAAGGTTTTGCCCTTCTCCTTCCATTCAGGCTTTCTGCCAGTGGGTGACGGAGGCGAAAGGTTTATGAACCAATACAATGAACAGTCAATGCCATCCTCGGTCACCAGCACTCTCTCTCTCTCTCTCACTTTAGGCTGTTTTTTGTGATCTCTCTTTCTTTGCAAGGTGATTCTTGCTGTCATTGGGAAAGACAGGGAGAAAGCACAGGAAATTAACTATAAAAGTCAGTTGTGGTAAGTATTTCTTTACCAAATGCTCACAACAAAGTTTTTAGTAAGAGAATTTTAAATGTTACTCTGATAATTTCTAGAAGTTCAGTTCAGTTGCTCAGTCGTGTCCGACTCTCTGTGACCCCATGGACTGCAGCATGCCACGCCTCCCTGTCCATCACCAACTCCCGGAGTTTACTCAAACTCATGTCCATTGGGTCGGTGATGCCATCCAACCATCTCATCCTCTGTCATCCCCTTCTCCTCCTGCCTTCAATCTTTCCCAGCATCACGGTCTTTTCCAATGAGTCAGCTCTTCGCATCAGGTGGCCAAAGTATTGGGAGTTTTAGCTTCAGCATCAGTCCTTCCAATGAATATTCAGGAATGATTTCCTTTAAGATGGACTAGTTGGATCTCCTTGCAGTCCAAGGGACTCTTGAAGAGTCTTCTCCAACACCACAGTTCAAAAGCATCAATTCTTCAGCACTCAGCTTTCTTTATAGTCCAACTGTCACATCCATACCTTACTACTAGAAACACCATAGCTTTCTTTGTCTAGACGGATCCTTGTTGGCAAAGTAATATCTCTGCTTTTTAATATGCTGTCTAGGTTGGTCATAACTTTTCTTCCAAGGAGCAACAGTCTTTTAATTTCATGGCTGCATTCACCATCTGCAGTGATTCTGGAGCCCAAGAAAATAAAGTCTGCCACTGTTTCCACATCTATTTGCCATGAAGTGATGGGACCAGATGCCATGATCTTAGTTTTCTGAATGTTGAGTTTTAAGCCAACTTTTTCACTCTTCTCTTTCACTTTCACCAAGAGGCTCTTTAGTTCTTCGCTTTCTGCCACATGGATGGTGTCATCTGCATATCTGAGGTTACTGATATTTCATTCAGTCCAGCATTTCTCATGATGTACTCTGCATATAACTTAAATAAGCAGGGTGACAGTATACAGCTTTGAATCTATTTGTCACTTACACTGTATAATTGTAAGGGATTGGATTTAGGTCATACCTGAATGGTGTAGTGGTTTTCCCTACTTTCTTCAATTTAAGTCTGAATTTGGCAATAAAGAGTTCATGATCTGAGCCACAGTCAGCTCCCAGCTTGTGTAAGGGTGGTGTCATCTGCATATCTGAGGTTATTGATATTTCTCCCAGCAATCTTGATTCCAGCTTGTGTTTCTTCCAGCCCAGCATTTCTCATGATGTACTCTGCATACAAGTTAAATAAGCAGGGTTGACAAGATACAGCCTTGACGTACTCCTTTTCCTATTTGGAACCAGTCTGTTGTTCCAGGTCCAGTTTTAACTGTTGTTCCTGACCTGCATACAGATTTTTCAGAAGGCAGGTCAGGTGGTCTGGTATTCCCATCTCTTTAAGAATTTTCCACAGTTTGTTGTGATCCACACAGCCAAAGGCTTTGCACAGTCAATAAAGCAGAAGTAGATATTTTTCTGGAACTCCCTTGCTTTTTCGATGATCCAGTGGATGTTGGCAATTTGACCTTTGGTTTCTCTGCCTTTTCTAAATCCAGCTTGAACATCTGAAGTTCATGGTTCATGTATTGTTGAAGCCTGGCTTGGGGAATTTTGAGCATTATTTTACTAGCATCTGAGATGCGTGCAATTGTGCAGTAGTTTGAGCATTCTTTGGCATTGCCTTTCTTTGGAATTGGAATGAAAACTGACTTTTCCCAGACCTGTGGCCACTGCTGAATTTTCCAAATTTGCTGGCATATTGAGTGCAGCACTTTCACAGCATCATCTTTGAGAATTTGAAATAGCTCAACTGGAATTCCATCACATTCACTAGCTTTGTTTGTAGTGACGCTTCCTAAGGCCCACTTGACTTTACATTCCAGGATGTCTGGCTCTGGGTGAGTGATCACACCATCATGATTATCTGGGTCATGAAGATCTTTTTTGCATAGTTCTTCTGTGTTCTTGCCACCTCTTCTATCTTCTGCTTCTGTTAGGTTTATACCATTTCTGTCCTTTAGTGAGGCCATCTTTGCATGAAATGTTCCCTTGGTATCTCTGATTTTCTTGAAGAGATCTCTAGTCTTTCCCATTTTATTGTTTTCCTCTATTTCTTTGCACTGATCACTGAGGAAGGCTTTCTTATCTTTCCTTGCTATTCTTTGAAACTCTGCATTCAAATGGGCATATCTTTCCTTTTGTCCTTTGCCTTTCATTTCTCTTTTCACAGCTCTCTGTAAGGCCTCCTCAGACAACCATTTTGCCTTTTTGCATTTTTTTTTGCTTGGGGATGGTCTTGATCCCTGTCTCCTGTACAATATCACGACCCTCCGTCCATAGTTCTTCAGGCACTCTGTTCATCAGATCGAATCCCTTGAATCTATTTCTCACTTCCACTGCATAACTGTAAAAGATTTGTTCAAATCTGTACCCAAAACCTTAAGTGAAAACCTGCTTAACACCCTGCAGTTGCCCCACTGCTCAATTAATGTCACCACAGTCCTCAAGACACGCAAGTAACGGGAACCCAGAGCAATGTGTAACGCGTGGCACCCACATTCAATCACAAAATCTGTTGTTTGGAGACTATACACTGTTCACCATCTCCTAGTCTGGGTAACTAACCAGGAGATTTCTAAAACTTTCACAACCCTGTCACAAATCATACTTATCTCTCTTATAAACAACCTTTCCAAGAAGTAAATAGGATAACGTTACTCCCTTGATTTAAAAAAAACTAATAAAACAAAACAAACAAACCTTAACAGACTTCCCTATGCCTTCAGGATAAAGTTAAAGATCCCTAAGATAGCTTGTAAGACTTTTGCTTACTTCTTGAGCCACATCTCTTGCCATTACCAGTGGCTACCCCCACTCCCTAACTTGCAATCATTTTTCCAGCCCTACTTAAACACTTTCCATTCCCTGAATGCTCATCTTAGACATCAAATCAAATTTGTTATAATCATCTGGGTTCCTCTTGAAGAGGAGAAAAGCAGAGTAAAGTAACATTAGCAGAACTGAAATGCAAAAATATAGAGACATTTAACCAGAATTACTACAGATTACTGGAAACTGGTGTTAGATTTACTCCCTTCCTCAATTGCTAACTTGGAATCTCTTTTCCCGAGGTGTATTTTTTTTTAGTAAATGGGTCACAGATGCATATTTGTCTTGCTGTACTAAGACTTTTACAACATTTGATTGAACAGTAAAAATCTTTTGCCAAATAAATTGAGGGGCCTATATAAACTTTGCTTCAGAGAGAAATGGAAAGAGAACCAACGAGATGAGAAAACAAAGAGCTGAAACAGAGAGAAAAACAAGCAGGTACAAAGGGGAAGATACCACATCCCACTGATGACTATATTTCCAGTATCTCAGGCTCAGCACACAAGTACTCAGTAAATACCTGGTGACTTGATGGGTGTAAGAATGAACAGAAAGACAGATGGATGAAAATGGGGACAAATTAACATCCTTTGTTGTCTCTGAGAAATTCATGAAAAAAAAAGAAAAAAAAGGATATCTATTCAAACTTCCCTAGATAGCTTGCCTTTTGAAGATACTGGAGATCTTCAAGCCATTTCATTTTTTAAAAATTCACTAAAATCAAAGAAGACAAGTAAACTATTTTTAACTAATAATTTCATTAATCTCTATCATAGGAAGCATCATATTAGTTTCATATAAGACAAACCTATGATACAGCAAAACTGTATTTTTATATCTAAACACTTTCTTATCTCAAGGCTTACTTTTAATTATACATAACTAATTTTGTCCATTTATGAGACTCAGTGTACAATATAGTATTTCATTTTATTTAAAGTATCTGCCTGCAAGACTCTGTGGGAGAAGGCGAGGGTGCGATGTTCTGAGAGAACAGCATTGAAACAAGTATACTATCTAGGGTGAAACAGATCACCAGCCCAGGTTGGATGCATGAGACAAGTGCTCAGGGCTGGTGCACTGGGAAGACCCAGAGGGATGGGATGGAGAGGGAGGCGGGAGCGGGGATCGGGATGGGGAACACATGTAAATCCATGGCTGATTCATGTCAATGTATGGCAAAAACCACTACAATATTGTAAAGTAATTAGCCTCCAACTAATAAAAATAAATGGAAAAAATAAATAAATAAAGTATCACCTGCAATGCGGGAAACCTGGGTTCGATCCCTGGGGTTGGGAAGATCCCCTGGAGAAGCAAAAGGCAACCCACTCCAGTATTCTGGCCTGGGGAATTCCGTTGACTGTATAGTCCATGGGGTCACAAAGAGTCAGACACTGACTTTCTCTTTCACTTCACTTTCTTTATTTAAATTATAGATTTAGAGTTGCTAGGTCTTCCCTCCTGCATCATTCTGATGAAGGTTATGATTGGATGCTTGAGTCCTTGTTTACCTCTGGTTTTAACCAGATAAATCCCAATTTTTGCCTAGGACAGTTTTAGCTTAAGCCTGTTATACATTCTCCATTATTAAGAACTTTTCTCATCATGCTCCAAGTGTTAGGGTTTGAACAGCAAATTATATGATGACCCGAGTTATATTATACCCTTACTGGAAAAAAATGCTGATCCAGAACATATTCTGGTACAAAGCAGAGTCCGCATAAAGCATTTACTTGTTATCTTTTAATATAAATCACTGTACTAGTGCATATGGAGAAGAAATGGCAACCCACTCCAGTACTCTTGCCTGGAAAATTCCATGGGCTGAGGAGACTGGTAGGCTACAGTCCATGGGGTCGCAGAGAGTCGGACCCGACTGAGTGACTTCACTTCACTTCACTTGTGTATATGCACTGTCACCCCAGAGAGACTAAGAGCCCCAGGAGTGGGGGGTCCTCCATCTTTCACCCCAACCTCCCTCATCACAAGACTACAACCAGCACAACACAAGAGAAGGACCTGAAATATTGGCATCACCGTTTTCTGTTTATGTGATGTTCATAGAAAAGAGCTGACTTGACACCCCAGATGTACAAGCTGCTAAGGACCATAGATGATTCAGCAAGCGTCAGGGATGAGACCACACAAAGGAGACTTGCTTAAAGAAGAGGCAGAGAGAAACCGTTCTTTCAGGAGTCCAAACAGGAGGTTCTGAGATTTCTGGGACCAAAGACAACCAAGAATGCTTGAAGAATACCAGTGCAGCGTGAAGCATACTTTCCCATGACTTCAGACCCTGCTGAGTAAACTGAAAGATGTGGGGACAAGCAGAAGCTTGATTTCTGGTGCCAGCTGAACGTGACACCAAGAAACCTGAGACAAGTGGTCTGCCTGCCTTCACAGGAGGACTGTTCTCTGAACCCAGCAGAGGCCTAATCATTCCGGACAAAACAATGCGCTGGACAGAGGGGAATGTTTAAATAGCAGCATAATAGTAAACGTGAGGGGGAGGGGGACACAGCACGCTCGGCTTAAGAGAAAGAAAAACAGGAGACTCGCCCACTGACTATCAAGGGAATATGGCAAAGACTGGGAATAACATTTTTGCAGCTTAAAACTGATGATAAAAATACACGAGCAAAGAGTTGTAATATCACCTTATATTTGGATAGTCTTTTAAAGGTCACAAATTTCTTCTGCATCCATACTGGAATGTGATCCATGCCTCCAATCTAATCTGTTGAGAATTATTATCTTCACTTAGAAGGAGACAGGGACCCCGGAAGTGAATGTTAAACTGAAGGTCACTCAGCCCATAAAGAAGCTAAAACACACTAACCTTCACAAAGAGATGAATATTGATTACCAGATATAATAATAATAATACACTGACAAGCTTAATGTCAATCTCTAACAAAGCACAATAAAATGTTAAAGAACAAACACTTATTTTTAGAAGCTGTTCATCATGAACAAGTATTCATCATGAACAAGTTATTTGGAACTAACTTGATTCTCTTTTTTAGGAAGAGTTAAAATTTCAATGGCAACATGATCAGTGTCTCAGTCGTGTCCTGACTCTTTGTGACCCTATGGACTGTAACCCACCAGGCTAGTCTGTCAATGGGATTTTTTCCAGTTAAGAATACCAGAGGGGGCTGAGATTTCCTTCTCCAGGGGATCTTCCCAACCAGGCAACAAGCCCACATCTCCTGAGTCTCCTGCACTGAAGGTGGATTCTTCACCACTGAGCCACAGGGGGAAGCCACGAGGTTTGCCAGCAACACAACAGGCAGACTCGTTTACTCACTCACTCTCTGTCTTTTCTCTCCAGAGGACTGAAATCACAGCTCTCTCTTGGTCACTACTAAATTTAATTGGTCCTCAAGGCACTGGACAACAATGCTCCACATATTACTCAGTGGAGGGTGAATCAGTGAGTGGATCCTGTGTTTATGTACAAATTCAAGAAATGCAAGCTAGAGGACAGTAGTAGGATGTTCTGATCAATGGATTGACTTAACCTGGAAGACCTATCTTCAGGGCTCCAAGATGGTCTTTTCCTCCCTAATTTGTGTGTGTGTGGCGGGGGGGGGGGGGGGGGGGGGGCGGCGCACTGGGTCTTCATTGCTGTGTGTGGGCTTTCTCTAGTTCCAGCAAGTAGGGACTGCTCTTGGTTCCAGTGTGAGGGTTTCTATTGCAATGGCTTCTCCTGCTGCTGAGCACAGACCCTAGGCAGGTGAGCTCAGTGGTGGTGGCTCGAGAGCCCTAGTGGCATGCGGGCTCCGCAGCAGTGGAGCAGTGGCACATGGGCATAGCTGCCCTGCAGCTAACGGAATCTTCCCAGACCAGGAATGGAACCTTTGTTCCCTGCACTGGCAGGCAGATTCTTATTCACTGTGCCACCAGGGAAGTCCTCCTCCCTAATTTTTTAATCAGTAATTTACAAACATAAGATAATTCATTTTATCTACCCTTACCATCTACTAAACACTTCCATTTTTACACAGGTGGCGCAGTGGTAAAAGAATCTACCTACTGATGGAGGAGACTCAAGAGACGCAGTTTCAATCACTAGGTCAGGAAGATCCCCTGGAATCAGTTCGGCTCAGTTCAGTCACTCAGTTGTGTCCAACTCTTTGCAATCTGATGGACTGCAGCACACCAGGCCTCCCTACCCATCACCAACTCCCGGAGATTACTCAAACTCATGCCTATTGAGTCAGTGATGCCATTCAACCATCCTCTGTCATCCCCTTCTCCTCCTGCCTTCAATCTTTCCCAGCATCAGGGTCTTTTCTAAGGAGTTCTTCACATCAGGTGGCCAAAGTATTGGAGTTTCAGCTTCAGCATCAGTCCTTCCAATAAATATTCAGGACTGATTTCCTTTAGGATGGACTGGTTGGATCTCCTTGCAGTCCAAGGGACTCTCGAAGAGTCTTCTCCAACACCACAGTTCAAAAGCATCAATTCTTTGATGCTCAACTTTCTTTATGGGCCAACCCTCACATCCATACATGACTACTGGTAAAACCATAAGCTTTGACTAGATGGATCTTTGTTGGCAAAGTAATGTCTCTGCTTTTTAATATGCTGACTAGGTTGGTCATAGCTCTTCTTCTAAGGAGCAAGCATCTTTTAATTTCATAGCTGCAGTCACCATCTGCAGTGATTTTAGAACACAAGAAAATAAAGCCTCTCACTCTTTCCATTGTTTCCCCATCTATTTGCCATGAAGTGATGGGACCGGACGCCATGATCTTAGTTTTTTGAATGTTGAGTTTTAAGCCAGCCTTTCATTCTCCTCTTTCACTTTGATTAAGAGGCTCTTTAGTTCCTCTTCACTTTCTGCCATAAGGGTGGTGTCATCCGCATATCTGAGGTTATTGATATTTTGCCCCTGGAATAGGAAATGGCAATTCCCTCCGGTATTCTTGCCTGAAAAATCCCATGGACAGAGGAGCCTGGCGGCCTCTGTCCATGAGGTCACAAAGAGTCAGACACAATTGAGTGAATGAACACACACACCCCCAAGTTTCCTTGTAATATCTAATATATTCTTCCTATTATCTTTTAGAAAAAATACAATAATGCCATTTTACAGATGAGAAAACTGAGACTTTAAAAGGTTATGTAATCTTCTCAAGATAACACAACCAGCGAATAGCAGAGTAAGGCTGCAAAACCCAACCTGACTCCAAAGCCTGCCTTCTTAACAAATATGTGCATTATGCTAATAAAATCTGCAGAAAACAGAGTTATGAAGGATACATAATACATGGAAGTTTGTTATAATATTTTGAATCAGAATTGAAAATAAGTTTAACAGATGCCCTGAGGACACAAAGTATTTAAAGAACAGAAAAAGACAAAAAGAGTTTAGATCTATTTTGCATAAACCCAGCAAGAATACCTAGTGCTGATGACAGAAGTTCCAGAGATCTTTTCTTTCTTATTGAACTTCCTACTGCTTTGTGAAGCAGTAAGGTTTCCTCTCTTAAAAATGTTTAAGAAGAAGCTGGCTGACATTTCAGGAACTTTTTATAAAAATGGAGGGTAGGATATATGACCTCAGAATCCCCCAACTTCATTTAATACCAGAAAACATCTTAGAGCAAACAGTAGGTACTCCAAGTTGAAGCAATTCTATTAACTATATTTTTCATAGTCTGGAACCTTATTTTTTAATGTATCTCATTCACCTAAAAAAAAATTTCCCTCTAAATATAATATCCTTCTGGAATACTTTGTCTAACATAATCAATTATGTACTTAATGCAGCACTACCTATAATTTTAAAATGAAACAAGCTGGATGGCCATCCACAAGGGCAGGAGTATAACAAATGGGTTAGATGGTGAAAGAGGTCTGTAACAATATGTATGAAATTGTGTGATTTTTCGAAAGAACTATATATAGAAAGAATAAGTAAAAGTGTGTTTACTATAGCTATTTTTCATATGCAAATTGCAAACTATATATACAAGATAGATAAACAACAAAGACCTACTGTATAGCAGAGGGAACTATGTTCAGTACCTTGCAATAATCTCTAACAGAAAAGAGTCTGAAAAAGATATATATATATATACATGAAGTGAAGTGAAGTCGCTCAGTCGTGTCCCACTCTTTGCGACCCCATGGACTGTAGCCTACCAGGCTCCTCAGTACATGGAGTTTTCTAGGCAAGAGTACTGGAGTGGGTTGCCATTTCCTTCTCCAGGGGACCTTCCCAACCCAAGGATCAAACCTGGGTCTCCCGCATTGCAGACAGACGCTTTACCATCTGAAGCCCATATATATATATACACTCACATATATATACACACACATATGTATGTATGTATAAATGAACCACTTCACCATACACCTGAAACACTAAATCAACTACACTTCCAGTTTTTAAAATTAAATTTAATTTAAAAAAAAAGAAACAGAAGAGAGAAAGTGAAGAAACAAAAATTAAAAAACCTAACAGCCAATACAGAGTAGGTTGAAACAATTTTCCAAAGAAGTGAAGCAAGATAAAAATTCAAGGTGAAAATGCAGACCCAAGTATGCTTTACCTTTAGTAGCTTATGTTGGGGGATTTTGTCTTTTGGTTTCCTTTTTGCTTTTGCCAAAATTATCTCGTGTAATTGACTCCCTTTTTAAGGTCTATTACGCCTAACCATTTAAGTTAGCATATTCATGCAAATCAGTGATTTTATCTTTAGGATATACTAAGAGGGAGTATATTGGAGAAGGAAATGGCAACCTATTCCAGTATTCTTGCCTGGAGAACCCCATGGACAGAGGAGCCTGTGGGCCACAGTCCATAGGGTCGCAAATAGTCAGACATGACTTAGTAACTAAACAAGAGTGAGTATATAATAGTAGCACATTAAATGCATACTTAACTTACCTAAATTTGACTGTATGTTTTTGCACAATAAAAACAAATTATCATAGATCATGGCCACTTAACTGTAAGCTAACTATATCATCTGGTTCTTTATGTGATCTGGTCTAAAACTTGAGAGAAAAAAGGTTGCATTCAATATATTGTGGGGTTGTACATTACAAACAAATCCATGTATTCTGCTAATGAGCCATTAGAAGATTCTGGAAGGAAATTTCTACACATCACCAGGATTTGGTGAACAGATATGAAGTAATGCATTATTAGAAAACACTACTCTTTTTCTCCCTTAACACTAAATCAAGCACTCTTTTGGACTCTAACCCTCACTTAAGATGTAAATAACTGAACTGGCAGAGAAAAGAGAGAACAAACGAGTAGTGCTAGCATTTATTACCCACTGAACTGTGAGCCAACACAACCAACTTAAAAGAGCTTCACATACATTGTTCCATTTAATGCTTATAAAAACCTTACAAGACAGGCGGTAGAAGTGGTGGTTTAGATGCTAAGTCATGGCAGAGTCTTGCGACCCCTTGGACCTTAGCCCAACAGGCTCCTCTATTCATAGGATTTCCCAGGCAAGAATACTGGAGTGGGTTGCCATTTCCTTTTCCAGGGGCTCTTCCCCACCCAGGGATTGAACACGAGTCTGCTGCATTGGCAGGCGGATTCTTTACCTCTGAGCCACCAAGAAAGCATGAGACAATATTATATGTGAGGAAACGGAGGCACAGAGAAGTTACTGATAACATCAAAATGAAGAACTCCCCTTGTATTTTCATAAAATGTTGTGCCCTGTAAGTCCCTAATCACTTACAGATACAAATGTGCTTCTATATCACTTGGACTCAGGTTCCCCATAAACCTCAACTTAGAAATCACTCTTGACTGCAAAGACTATTCATGAAACTCTAGTGTAAATAGGACCCTCACCTGAATCTCTCCCCAGCACAGTGTCCCTTCTCCCATAGAGGTTTGCTCAGAGAAAGCCTAGAGCAGTCCTGCCTTTCCAAGCACTCATTAACAATGTAGCGATGGAAGACTGGAAAGCAGATGTCAACACAGTTCTACAAAGAGGCCTAGTTACAGTACTTCAGAGCAGAACAGCAAGGTCCCATAGCTGACCTTCTTCTCTCCTTTCTGTGAGAGTGAGACAAATCAAGACAAAAGGACGTCTGAGGAATAAGACTTCTAAGGAAGAAGAGAAAAGGATGGAACAGAAGCAAAACCACAGACTGTCTTCCTTACCAAAGGCATGGTTTCCAGCTCTTTGAACAATACATTGGGTTCTACTCAAGCCACGGATGGGTTCATTAGGAAAACTGACCATTTAAAGGTAAATCAGGGAAAACATTTCTGTTTTTGCTACCACATGGAGGCAGGTCAGGCTTCCCAGGTGGCTCCGTGGGTAAAGAATTCGCCTGCAATGCAGGAGATGCAAGTTTGAGTCCTGCGTTGGGAAGGTCCCCTGGAGGAGGGCACAGCAACCCACTGCAGTATTCTTACCTGGAAAATCCCATGGACAGAGAAATCTGGCGGGCTACAGTCCATGAGACCACAAAGAGTCAGACTCAAATGAAACGACTGAGCACACACGAATGCACGTAGGCAGGTCATTAGTGGAATAAGTGCAAACAGAACGCTATTGTCTGCTCCTCATAAGCCACTTTCAAATGCTGGCATAGACTGTTTTAACAATATCATCAATACCAATCAGAAACTTTGCCTTAACTGAAATGAGATAGTCAGTGACAAAGGTAAAGTAATGCATTATAAAATACTGGGTTTTCTCTCTCCCTTAATACTAAAAGCAATTATCTTTTCATTTTCTATAGAGATGAATGAAATCTCTGAACAGCTAATATTTAAGCTACAACAATTAAAGAGAAGTAAGTAGCTCTTCAAGTTTATATTTACATATGCAAGCTCAGCATCAAAATATCGTCCCTACATAAACGAATTTAAAACAAACCAGAAACAGACTCCCAGACACAGAAAACAGACTGTGGTTGCCAAGGGCGAAGAAGGGCAGAGAGGGTTGGATTGGGGGTTTGGGATTAGCAGACGCAAACTATTATGTATATTATAGTATGGATAAACAGTAAGGCCCTACTCATAGTTTAGCACACAGGGACAGCACAGGGAACTATATTCAATATCCTGTAGTAAACTATGTGGAAAAGAATGTGAAAAAGAATATAAACGTATATGTATCATTGAATCATGGCTTCCCAGGTGACGCTAGTGATATATAGCTGGTAAATAACCAGCTTGCCAATGCAGGAGACGTAAGAGATGTGGATTCAATCCCTGGGTTGGGAAGATCCCCTGGAGGAGAAAATAGCACCCACCTCCAGTATTCTTGCCTGGGAAATCCCATGGATAGAGGAGCCTGATGGGCTACAGCCCATGAGGCCAAAAAGAGTCGGACACGACTGAGTGAACAACAACAACAATAACTGAATCAACTTTTCTGTACAGCAGAAAATAACACAACATTGTTATTCAACTATACTTCAATAAATTTTAAAATATATTTATATCTTCCATTTACACATTCATTGGGTGTTCATTGGAAGGACTGATGCTGAAGCTGAAACTCCAGTACTTTGGCCACCTCATGCAAAGAGTTGACTCATTGGAAAAGACCCTGATGCGGGAAGGGATTGGGGGCAGGAAGAGAAGGGGACGACAGAGGATGAGATGGCTGGATGGCATCACCGACTCGATGGGCATGAGTTTGAGTCAACTCCAGGAGCTGGTGATGGACAGGGAGGCCTGGCGTGCTGCGATTCATGGGGTCACAAAGAGTCGGACACGACTGAGCGACTGAACTGAACTGAACTGATGGCTACTTTTACATAACTACAAAGGCTGACTGTATCCTTCACAGTAATGATACAGAAATATCCCATCACAGCAGATGCAGAATCTATTATCAAGTCACCCAGGTCCATGTCATTGTTCAAGCACATCTACCATCAGACGCTGAACTGCCTCATGCAACACGAGTTTAAATTTAACCCTCACAGGAAACGCTTACAAAACACATGCAGACACCATCCCAACATTTGACTCCAATTTGTTTTAAATAAAGCCTTTTGTATAAGCCATACATGTACTGGTCAAAAGCAAAGTCAGTACTATACCTGGTTATTTCTTCTTTAAGTTTACACGGATCTTCAGCATAGAATTTAATACCAAAATACAAAGTATATGGAGGTCCAGCTAAAATAAGAAATAAAAATTAAATTTCACATTATAAATTTGCCAAAGTGGTACTGTAGTATAACACAACTATTAAAAATTACACTCATCAAAAATATTTGCAAACCATATACTGGATAAGGGGTTAATACAAAATATATGAGGAAGTCACACAACTTAACAGCAAAAGACAAATAACCCAATTAAAATATGGAAACTAAATAAATATTTTTCCAAAGAAGACGTTCAAATGGCCAAAGATATTCAATACAAGAAAAGATATTCCACGTCGCTAATCATCAGGAAAATGCAAATCAAAACCATATCAGGACATTACCTCACACCTATAAGAATGGACACCTATGAGAATGGCTACTGTCAAAAAGACAAAAGTGCTGTGACGATGTAAAGAAAGAGGAACTCTGTACACTGTTGGCGGAGACATAAATTAATGGAACCATTAGGGAAAACAGTATGGAAGTTCCTCAGAAAGTTAAAACCAGAGCTACCATATAAGCCAACAATCCCACTACTAGGTGTTTATCCAAAGGAAAGGAAATCAGGATCTCCAAGAGATGTATGCACCCCCAAATTCACTGCACTCCTACCACTAACTATTGCAAAAAGTACTCCCTAAAATCAGCAAAAAGCTAGAAACAATTTAAATGCTCAGCAGCAGGTAGACTCCCTGGAGAAGGAAATGGCAACCCACTCCAGTATTCTTGCCTGGAGAATCCCACGGACAGAGGAGCCTGGTGGACTACAGTTCATGGGGTCGTAAAGAGTTGGACACGACTGAGCGACTAACATACATACATACATAGCAGGTAGACTATTTAAGTCAACCACAGGACATATACATGGTACTGTGCAACTGTTTAAGTGAGCAGTCTCTGATAAGGTACAACAGACATACAGTGTATTTTCATTTTTAACTAAGTAAATAAAGTCACAAATTTAGAAGCCAGGGAGAGGAAGTCACATAGAACAACAGGTAACAAAGTCATAATACATTTATAATATATAGGTGATGTTATTATTTATTATTATGATGACACACACATGCTATGGCACACAGAAGACAACCACTAGCATCCTACCTCTCTCCCCTAGCCTATGCCTTCCTGTATAAGGCCCTCCTTATGTTGGAGCTTTTATAGAAACTAAATTTTAAAAGAAACTTTGTTATAATTTATCACTACAGTTGATTCCATATGTTCAATTTCTATGTTTACTTATCACTGTGTTTTTATTTCTGACAAATATAACTTCACCCCTAAACACAGATGTCAAGGAGGCACCGATTATTAAATATTCAGAAGAGCTAGGAAGTCCATCCTCTGCTAATCTGTCTGTGTCAATCAAGCTCTGTGTTACTGAGCAGATGGGTCTGCCTGTGCCTGCAGGCCACAAGGGTTCACATATCTGGGGATGGGAGGAGCACAGATGCTGCTGAGATGGTGTACAAAGGGAAGAAGGCCTTGTCCAGACTCTAGAGCTGCTTTTATTCCCCGGAACATGACAGATTCCACACTACTGACCAAGCCTAGCCAGTTCAAATGTGCTTGGTGATAAGCAGTTAAGCAGAAGTTTGAAAAACATATAGTTAAAAACATTCAGTTTGTACCAATTTTCTCTAAGGACTTTTGGCCCAAATCAGCCCTCCTTTACCCATGTACATATAAAATGTCTCACATCCAAATACACAAGTTACTATCTGATTGCATCTGATAATGTTCAAAAATGTTTCCTTAACATTTGATTCCCAGCAAGCATCTGGTAACATATGCAAGGCAGGAAAAGCTCCAAGGAGGTAAAGCAACTCACTCAAGATCCCAAAAGTGAGAACCACATTTGCAATTACCTAGAGTTTAGTGTGGAGAAGGCAATGGCACCCCACTCCAGCACTCTTGCCTGGAAACTCCCATGGATGGAGGAGCCTGATAGGCTGCGGTCCATGGGGTCGCTAAGAGTCAGACACGACTGAGCAACTTCACTTTCACTTTTCATTTTCATGCATTGGAGAAGGAAATGGCAACCCACTCCAGTGTTCTTGCCTGAAGAATCCCAGGGACGGGGGAGCCTGGTGGGCTGCCGTCTATGGGGTCACAGAGTCGGACATGACTGAAGCGGCTTAGCAGCAGCAGCAGCAGTAGCAGAGTGTAGTGCTTGCTGGCAACTACTGCATACAGGCTCTCAGGGGAAAAAATCATACACCTTCAGAGTAAACAAATTAAATACTTCATACATACATCACCGTTTTGTAGATCAACTGAAGGCTAAAGAAATGGAAATTCTGGAGCAAGGATATGTGTATCCAGGTATTTTTCAGCTTCTTAATCTGAAACTGACTATAAAAATCAGGTGCCAATGAAGCAAATTCCTAGATTATTATCTTGATCTATGTCATTCCTAGATTATTATCTTGATCTATGTCTTTCCAGGTCTATCTTTAAGAAATCATTTACGTAAAGTAGGTTAATAATGTTTTACTCTAGCAAAATAGAAGCCAAAAACTGGCTTCTATCTACCTCTAATCTACCTTCTGTGAAGGCCTTTAATGATAACAGCCTCCCTTTAGCTCAGGATATCTAAATCAAAACCTACCAATAAGAATTCTGGTAACTAGCAAATATTCTGTCATTTTTACAGATATTACTTCTGACTTATCTGCTGGAGATGTGAGAGGCATTCTCCTTCATTAATTATCAAACTATCTTTAAAAATAAAAAATTATGTGTTATTCAATTGTATACAGCTGCTGCTAAGTCGCTTCAGTTGTGTCCGACTCTGTGCGACCCCATGGATGACGGCAGCCCACCAGGCTCCTCTGTCCTTGAGCTCCCCAGGCAGGAACCCCGGAGCGGGTGCCGTTTCCTCCTCCAATGAATGCACACATGCTAAGTCGCTCAGTCGTGTCTGACTCTGTGCGACCCCATGGATGGCGGCCCACCAGGCTCCGTCGCCCTGGAGTGGGCGCCGTTCCCTCCTCCAGTCAATTGTAGTACCAGTGTTTTATTCTCCCTGTACATCAAGTTTCTGACAGGATGACATTCATTTAGGATGAGAAAGTTAAACTGCATTACAGATTATAGTTATTAAAAACACAATATTTCATACCATGGAAAGAAATAGATACTTCAAATGCTCTTAAAGGAACACTTGAATAATATACCTTAAATCAAATAATTTACATTTTTCTCCACATTTGCATAGAAATCTGCCTTAAAATACTAAAATTTTTCCAATTTTTAAACTAGTATCTTTTAAGTAAGTGGTTGAAATGGACAAGAATTTGTTGTATTTATTATTCTACCTGAATCTTTTGGAAAAGTGCAGATTTCTAGATCCTGAGGGATAAGGCTTGTTAAACTGGATCATCTACCATTCATACCAGGCTACCTCATGGAAGTTATCTGCATTCACATCTAATCACATGGACCTCCTGCTTCCTCTCAGCCTTCAGTAGGCAGTTTGCTCACTCAGGAAGCATGTGGAATGAAAAGTCAGAAGGTCAGGGCTTTGGTCATCCCTCCAACACCGAGCAGCTTCTCATCCATGGCAGGTCGCAAACCCTTTCTGATTAGGACTTACTCTTGAGTAGGCTGAGGAGGCAGAACTTGATGTCTAAGGTATATATTTTGAGGGTGCTTTGTCATCTCATAGGCCACCAGCCCCATCTCTGAAACCTGTTGCCCATTCTCATCCAGAATGCTGGCCCCCTACCAGCTGTGTTTGTACTGACCTTGGAAAAGCCTAGACACAGCTGAGTGAACTGAAGTTAGCTACTAATGCAGACTGGCCAAACACCCTCCCAAGAGTTTGGAGTTGCAATTCAGAGACAGCCAGTTCACCTCTGCTTGTGGCTAGAGCTATAACTTGGAAACTGTGGAGCTTTCCACCACAGACACGGAGGGGCAAAAAGAGCTAGACCACAGAGAGAAACAAAAATGATGCTGATGTTCAGAGAAATGGTACGTGCTGAGTTCCTGACAATTTTGCAGTTCTTATTTCCCAATTCCTTCCGGAGGCACAGCTCTGTTCCTGCCCGTGGGGTCCATAGGGCACCATGTGACCCATTTTACCCCAAGGAATGAGTCAACACACAGGAAAAGTACAGACTCAGAATGGAGTAAGAAAGGCCAGAAGAATCCTCTAGGTCTTATCAGCAATAATTCAGCAAAATAGTTTAATGATATGGTTTCAGTTTGGGAAGACAAAAAAGTTTCAGAGATGGTTAGTGGTGATGGCTGCAAACCAATGCGAGTGTATTTAGCGCTGCTGAACTGTACACTCCAAAATGGTTAACTTGGTACATCTTATGTTATACATTTTACTAATAATTTTAATAATAAATATGATTTTAAAATAACTACTCTTCTACATACTTAAGGGCTGCAAGTGTGTGGGCATGTGTACATTCATAAATAAAAATTTGAGTCATGAAAATTAATGTTAATGAATATAACATTAATTAGATTTCTGAGTCAATTAGTAGGATTCATATTGATAAAGTCAAAACCAAAATAGATGGATCCTTTCTGAACTCATAGCAATCTTTCAGGTTATGAGGGCACTCCTTAATTATTGAGCCAGTAAATAATGTGAAGGGCAATACCACTCTTTAACACAAGAAACTCAAGCACTTTAATATATCCAATGCCCACTTGCTTTTCAAATCATTGCCTCTCTGCTTTTTCTGTCTGAAGGTGAAATTTCAAAAACAATGGAAAAGTCACAGACAGAAGTCCAGGTCAGGTGCCCCCAAAAGCCAAATTCAATACTCACATCTCCTCAGAATCCCTATCCACACAAACCTAATCAGAGTCTGCAGAGACCAAGCAATGTATAAACACCCATTTCCATATTCTAGCACTGAGGTGCTAATATTCACACCTGTGGTCTTAAAGCCATTTCTGCACTCATCTAATCATGGACATTACATCATTTTCAAATTTCAACAAAATTAAAATCAAATACCTACTGTTGATCAGTTCTTTGTGTTCAGACAGGGTTTTTGCAGGATCCAGCCAATACTGGTGTGAGGAAAAAAAGAGTAATTGCAGAAATTAGTTGTATTTCATTGGCCTTCTCTTCAAGAATATTTGCAAAATGTTATTTTTTAAATTACTTTTAAATAATAAGTAAAACATTTGATTTATGATATATACACACAAACATACATAAGAATTTTCTGCTGCTAGAACATTAAAAGAGAAATGTCAGTGTTTGGAGAGAAGCAGAGAAGAGAAACAGTACATTCTGGGTTCTTAGTTGAATTCTTGTGTTGGTTATAAGATCTGTAACATCAAGATGATAATGAGTGAGTTTCTTACTGTTTTTGGCTGCAGAGAATGCCGCCCAAATCTCTTTCCAGCATCCCCACTGCAACTCCACTAGAGACATGTCTCTCCCTAAAATCTCTGTTCATTTCCAGTCCCATCCCTGACAAGTATCTCTGCCAGGAGTAGGGAAGAAAGCAATCTAATCAAATTCTCATTAAGTATCCTGGAGAGGAGGCGCAGTTCAATGGGTGAGGGTACATACAAGTCCCAGAGCAGACCCATTTGGATTCCATCCTCTCTCCCTTCATTCAGCAACGTATAACTTACAACCAGTTACTGGACATCTTGGGGCTTCCCAGGTGGCACTAGTGGTAAAGAATTGTGAGAGTCACTCAGTCATGTCTGACCCTTTATGACTCCGTGGACTACACAGTCCATGGAATTCTCCAGGCCAGAACACTGGAGTAAGTAGCCTTTCCCTTCTCCAGGGAATCTTCCCAGCCCAGGTCTCCCACATTGCAGGTGGATTCTTTACCAGCTGAGCCACTAAGGGAAGTGTGAGTACTGGAGTGGGTAGCCTATCGTTTCTCCAGAGGATCTTCCCGACCCAGGAATCGATCTGGGGTCTCCTGCACTGCAGGCAGATTCTTTACCAACTGAGCTATCAGGGAAGCCCAGTGGTAAAGAACCTGCCTGCCAATTCAGGAGACATGGGTCGGATCCCTGGGTTGGGAAGATTCCCTGGAGGAGAGCATGGCTACCAACTTCAGTATTCTTGCCTGGAGAGTTCCATGGACAGAGGAGACTAGTGGGCTACAATCCATAGAATCACAAAGAGTCGGACATGACTGAAGAGACTTAGCACACATGCAAGCACTGGACATCTCTTTCTGAACCTTCTTCACAGGCTTGCTGGAAGGATTACATCAAATACGTCATGCAAAGTCTTTATAATAGCCCCTGGCTCACACTAAGCATGCAGCACATGCTAGTGATGATTATCATTAAGGTGTGAAGGTCATTCTTAGTAAGTATCATTAGCCAGTCTAAGATACTTGCTTATTAATTCAAATTAATCTTTGGAGGACAGAATTTTAGACAGTGACGGGAGAATTTGGGGCCCTGTCGAGAGGCCTTCCTTTAAATCTCACCTTTGTGAAATAAAATCACTGAAAGAAAAAGAAACAAACCTGCCTCATTTGGAGGAAGAGCAGAGGAGCAACAAGCCAAGTACAAAGCGGCAGAAGCACCCAGAGTTCCCACAGAGGGACACAGTCAAAGGGATTCCAGCGCCTGTTAAGTCAGGGCAGTGAGCAAGGTGGAACCTTTACCCCACTCTTCTTGCCAAATGTTGGTGGTTCCAAGGGCCAAGCTAACCAATTTCCACAGTTTGCATTTTATCATGTTCCTGGATGAAGAAGGGGCAACTCTCACAGCATGGAGGTAGGAGCTGGTCCAACCTGAACCACTTTATTCCTAGCACTCTTGTGTTTGTCCAGTGAAAACATTCACTCTCTCTTGATTACCCTCGGTCAGGAATAACAAACCACAAAAGAAGCCTCAGAGAACCTCTTTGCCCAGCACCCCTTTTCCTGCCCCTCCACAAGGGCAGAAATGCTCACTCTGCTATGTAACAGTACCAGTAATTATAAATAGTTATTATTTTATATAATCCCCTTACCTTTTATTCCTATTTACATATAATAAAAATCATTCATCCTAAATGAGTATCATAATCATTTTATTACAGATTTTATCACAATACTTAACTCTATTCATGTATACATAATCCTCACTATTTGCCACTCACAAAGCTGTTTCAAATTTTCCTACTTTTTCAAAAGGTAATCAATATAAATAAACTTGATTACCCATTACCTTTGTGAAATAAAATCACTGAAAGAAAAAGAAGCCTTCTGCCTCATCTTATATATTTGACAAATATATATGCTAGCCATCAATATAAAGGGCTTCCCTGGTGGCTCAGATGGTAAAGCGTCTGCCTACAATGCAGGAAACCCAGGTTCAATCCCTGGGTCACGAAGATCCTGTGGAGAAGGGAATGGCAACCCACTCCAGTATTCTTGCCTAGAGAATCCCACAGACAGAGGAGCCTGGAGGGCTATAGTCCACAGGGTCGCAGAGAGTCGGACACGAGCTAGCGACAAACACACATAGACATCAATATAAATGGGTAGCAACTTATAACACATGTTCATCATCCCACTCTTATCATGTCTTAATTTTTAAAGGTCTAGAAAAACTTACTTTTGAGTAAGTAAGAGGTATTTGAGTAAGAGGTCATAATCAGTGAACCGCTTTTGGAGTCCACAATGACTAAAGATGTGGCTTTGGTGTTAAAAAATAAATGGTTCCCAGGGAAACACTGATTCATTCAAATAGAGTAAAAATCAATCCAAATGCTCAGCTATGTGTTGGACACAGAGTAGACCTTCTCCCCTAGATAAAGCTGCTTCCTACAAAATGGAAACATTAGGTGGGTAGATTGTTTCTTGCCAATCATGTTAAACAAAAAGGTTTGACTCTCCCTGGATTTTTACAAATAAGATAAAACAGAGGAAAACACACACAACCATAAACACCTGCATCAGGTTTCTATTGCTGCCATAACAAGTTATCACAAACAACTTACACCACCACCCATTTATTCTCCCCAAGGTCTGTAGAGGTTTCTTTGCTCCAGGTTTCACAGGACAAAAAATAGGGTATCAGCTGGCTGGGGTCCTGGAGGGTTATTTGGCAAGGAGACCCTACTCACAGGAGCACTTTTGGAAGGAGACTTAGGAGTTGAGCCATGAGAAGCTTTCCCAGTTTTCTCCAGATGTCAAGGCACATATAATACTAGGCCTTAATTTTAGGCCTTACACTTCTGTGACAAAGGGCTGTCCAACATTCATTGAATCATCGAAAAAGCAAGAGAGTTCCAGAAAAACATCTACTTCTGCTTTATTGACTATGCCAAAGCTTTTGACTATGGACCACAACAAACTGTGCAAAATTCTTCAACAGATGGGAATACCCAACCATCTTACCTGCCTCCTGAGAAATGTGTATGCAGGTCAAGAATCAACAGTTAGAACTGCACATGGAACAACAGACTGGTTCCAAACCGGGAAAGAAGTACGTCACCCTACTTATTTAACTTATATGCAGAGTACATTATGGGAAATGATGGACTGGATGAAGCACAAGCTAGAATCAAGATTGTCAGGAGAGACAGCAATAACCTCAGATATGCAGATAACACCACCCTTATGGCAGAAAGTGAAGAAGAACTAAAGAGCCTCTTGATGAAAGTGAAATTAGAGAGTGAAAAAGTTGGATTAAAACTCAACATTCAGAAAACTAAGATCATGGCATTTGGTCCCATCACTTCATGGCAAAAAGATGGGAAACAGTGACAGACTGTATTTTTTGGGGCTCCAAACACACTGCAGCCATGAAATTAAAAGACTCTTGCTCCTTGAAAGAAAAGTTATGACCCACCTAGACAGCATATTAACAAGCAGAGGCATTACTTTGCCAACAAAGATCTGTCTAGTCAAAGGTATGGTTTTTCCAGTAGCCATGTACGGATGTGAGAGTTAGACTACAAAGAAAGCTGAGCACCAAAGAATTGATGCTTTTGAACTGTTGTGTTGGAGAAGACGCTTGAGAGGCCCTTGGACTGCAAGGAGATCCAACCAGTCCATCCTAAAGGAAATCAGTCCTGAATATTCATTGGAAGGACTGATGCTGAAGCTGAAATTCCAATACTTTGGCCACCTGATTCGAAGAATTGACTCATTGGAAAAGACCCTGATGCTGGGAAAGATTGAAGGCAGGAGGAGAAGGGGACAACAGAGGACGAGATGGTTGGATGGCATCACCGACTAGATGGACAGGGACACGACTGAGTGACTGAACTGACACTGTACTAAGTGCTTCGGGCAAAAAGGAGGGAGGGCAGAGGCCTGTGGTCTTACTATTCCGTCTAATCTCATCTCAAAACTAGTAAAAAGAAATTGCAAGAGAGTCTCTTAATCTGTCCTTCTAACAACATCATCCCCTAAAAACAAACTTCACAAACATAACTCCTCAAACCAAATCTTTGTTTCTTTGTTTGTTCTTCCCTCCAGAATGACTTTCAGGCATTAAAAAGCCACAGAAAGAAAACAGGAAGGAAACTTTAAGCTAAATGTAATAGGAAAGACTGGTTAACCTATTAAAAATTTCCAAATTAATGGTAATCTGTACACTTTTAAAATAAATCTTTCCTTGTGAAGTGAAAAAGCAAAATGGTCTAAGAGGACTTAGAAATTACAATTTTGCAGCAAAAAAGGGAAGAGTCAAGACTCAGCCAAAGGCTGCCCACTGCCATTAAATTTGCTCGGTATACATCCATACGGATACATGTGGCATTTGATCCAAAGAGAACCTGGGATTACAGAAGTCAGACGGTGATAAATGCCCCAGAACATGCATAATAAACATGAGCCACCAGTTTCCATAAGCTAGCATCTTAAAGTGTAAAACCCACTTACACTCAACCAAGGTAAAGAAATGACCTTGGGACAAAAGCAGCCATACTATGATGGCCCTTGTCATCACACATTATCAACAAGAGATCAAATGTAGCACATGCGTGATCACCATGAAACACAGCAGGCAGCTGCTCCATAACCAGCGAGAAAAAAGGGCACAGAATTTGCTAATAACACAGCATTCCAGTTTCAGCTTTAGGGTCTACATTCGAATATTCACCTATATCCAGAATGGATGTAGGCTCTAAAACTGGGATAACATTCATTCACTCACCATTTATGGAATGCCCACTACATATATTCTCTATATGTCATGTCAAATCTTGCCCTGAGGATTGTAGTGAAACACGAATGACTGAGAGCTTTCCCTAACCATGAGACACGCACAGCCCAGCAGACACAGAGACAGAATCACTGATACGGTGTAACGTGGTGAGACTCATCTGTGTAAGATGAATACATGTAAGACAAATGCAAAAAGAAAAGGAGCTCTTCAAGGTTAAGGACAGCGAGGCATCACTGAAGAGAAAATCTTTGGACAGTGTGCTCACAAATAAAAAACTTTCCCAAAATACAGAAATGGAGACAGAGCCCTAAGTTTTTACAGAAGTGCTATCTAACAGCTCAACTGCTCTTAAAGCTGATGGGTCTATCTTTAAGTGATAACACAGAACAAGATACTCCAAGTCCTTTACAACTGAGGACTTACTGAAGTCAGTGCCATCTGATAGCTTATAACGATGCAGTTAAAAAAACAATGTTCCTGAGACTTACCTGGTGGTGCAGTGGCCAAGACTGCATGTTCCCAACACAGGGTCCCTAGGTTCAATCCCTGGTCAGGGAGCTAGATCCTGCATACCACAACTAAGACCCAGCACAGGCAAATAAATAAATAAACATTTTTTAAAGAAAGAAAAAAGAAAAGTGTTTCTAAAGGACATCCAGAAAGAAAAAAAAAATGGCCCATTCAGTCCTTCTGTCTGTGCTGAGTGGGGGAAAATAGAGGAATGAAGGCCGAACAGGGTCCACTGCAATGCTGGGCTACCAAACAGCTTTCCTGAACTGTACTTGCTGCCCAGACAGTCAGGAGGAGAGTCTGCCCCATCTCTCTCATCCTCTCTCAACATGTAAGCAGCTCATTCTCTAAGAAAATCCATCACTCACTCTCCCCCTTCCCTTCCCCCACCTCCTCTTGCTCACTTATTTCAAACATATCCTATAGTTCTGTATATCTTCCTAAGCTGGACTGGATCCTATTCAGGAGGAAGATGAAGTGACAATTAACCAAAACAGACCGTGCTCTCTCACCCTGATTTCTACAGTGGGCTTCCTAACACAAGAGCACATTAACAGACCACAATCCCAATGTGCTGCGCTGTGCTCAGTCGGCCAGTCACGTCCGACTCTTTGTGACCCCATGGACTGGAGCCCGCCAGGCTCCTCTGTATAATCCCAATATCCAGTCACTGAGGGGTTAAGATGAAAAGCCCTCCTTGGCAATGAGTCTTTGCCAGAGTGCAAGAGTCCAATAGTCAGAGGGTCTTACCTCTTCAGTCCTGTCGATCTTAATAACAGCATTCATGCAACCCAAAGAGAAATGACAGATGGGCTCAAGCTCCTTACTACTCTCACAGTCTTGGCTAAATGCCAGAGCATCTTTTCACCCACCTTGGCTGATCATGTCTCAATTTCATCAATTTCCTAGGTAACAGTCTCTGAATTGTATTTTAAAACTCTAACACTGTCCAGTAAATCAATATCCTAACCTTCAAAAGATATATATTAAATTCAGGATCCAACCTTTCATTTGACAACTGTTCTTTTGGAGTCTCCTAGAGTTCTAATAAAATAAAGACTAAAACATTTTAGATAATGCATGGACAGCATGGAGTAAGAAGAACTTTGCTACATCTTATTTCACACTGAGTATAATACTGACTCTTCTTTGGAGAATTTAAGAATACCACAATGGTATTTAATAATGTTTCCTGTAGATCCAAAAAAAGGCTTTAAAGCACACAGTCTGTATCAATATAACAAAATAACTTCTTGATCTAAGGGAGTATGAAGAGTTAGCAATCTGTAAGTGACAATGGCGCCAAAAAGATCTGAAACAATGACACTGCAAGTCATTCCTGGGGCGTTCCAGGACTTGACATAATTTGCATATACATTGTCAGAAATCCAGGGCTGCAACAATGGCTATTTGGCTTTTTCCATGCCCATTTCCCAATGTCCCTATACAGACACATCTCAGGCCCTCTAAGCAACATTCACAGGATTGATTTTAATTTGCTGCTTGGTATCAATCACAGCCTTGGAACCTCAGGTAAAACCACCATTACAGAGCTATTCATAGCAGGGACAGAAACCAGGACTTGTCATTAAGCCATCATGAGGGGATGGGGAGCGGGATGGGCCAGTTCGTAACTGGGCCTTATTTTTCAACAAAAGTGGATTCTATTGCACCATCTGACTACTCAAGAAGTGTCACTGGCCCCAGAAACAATTCCTCAGTTCCTTCCCACGGACCCCGGCACCAACTGAGGCTTAGAGAACTAACAACAGTGACAGCTAACACCTACTAAATGCTTACCATGTGCCAGGCATTACTGAAGACTTTACATGTTCACTTATTTAGCCCCTTTAATTATGAATTAGAAACTACAAAAATTACCCTCTGGCAAATGAGGAAACTGATTAAACAACTTGCCCCAAAATACAGAATAACAGACCCAAGGAACTGAACTTCCTTTTATTTTAGATTTGAACCAAGCCACTCTTCAAGAATACTGTCTGAACAGGAATGCAAAACTTCAATTTCAAGATTCATACACTTGACTACCCAACTTCTTTTTTCCCAGCTCACTCCCTCACATATTCTGACTCCACCAGGATACAACTCAGTTCCTACTACCTTTGCATAGTCTTTCCTCCCTGTTCCGATGCACGTCCTCACTTTGCTCATGATTCATTATCTTTGTTCACTCACAATTGTCCTCAATTCCCCTGCACAATCTTCCCTCCATATATCCACTGGAAAAAAACAAACACACACCTGTCAACTCTCCGCCTTCTCCATGCTAGCACCTGAGAGGCTAACTGTAACTGCAGACTCAAATTACACGACCATAGATGGGCTCACTTTAAAGTCATTATTAGGAACCACTGACACCCCCCAGAATCCTACTAAGTATTATTCTTTCACTTGCCTGGATAACTGCTCCATATTTTCTCTTCCCCCTTTCTCACTCTCAGCTGATGACCCTTCTTATTTCACTGAGAAAACTGAAGTCTTCAGGTGAGAACACGTATGCCTTCTCACAACATCTCCCAGCCTGTCTGCATCTGTGCTGGCCCTGTCTCCTCTGCTATTGCTGTGGGGGAATGGCCATGCTCCACTGAAGCCCATCCCTTCCCACCTTTTCAGGAACATGGTCCCAGCAATTTTGTGCTCTCTTCCTTGCACCATCAAAGCTTCCCTTTCCACAGAATCATTCCTGGTCAAATACATGATTTTATTTCTCCCATATTGAAACACACACACACACACACACTTTTGAGCTCATATCTGCCCATTTTACTTCCGTACTTTAAAACAAATCTCTGGTGGGCAAGGGGGTTCTATATTCTGCTTCCTCTCACCACATCGCTGCCCCCCACCCCTGCCCGGCCGCCACTTAGTGGTAATTTGCTGGATGCATCCCCTCTATACCCAGCAACATCCTATCTACTTTGGGATTTGCAGAGACGCAATTTAGGAGATGTAACACATGGACCATTAACAAAAAAATCTTAGAATTTACTTTGAGATTTAACAACTGTGTGTGTGCTCACTCATTCAGTTGTGTCCGATTCTTTGCAACCCCATGGACTGTAGCCAGCCAGGCTCCTCTGCCCATGGAATTTTCCGGGCAAGAATACTGGAGTGGGTTGCCATTTTCTCCTCTAGGGGATCTTCCTGACCCAGGGATCAAACTCACGTCTCTTGCATCTCCTGCACTGGCAGGTGGATTCTTTGCTGCTATACCACCTGGCAAGCCCCTTTAACATCTGCAGCTTGCTTTTATTGACCTTACCACATGTCTGGATTAATTACGTCATTTAAGTAGTTCAACTGAAAAGGTTCAAGTAGAACAGAAGTTTGACTTTTCCTCACATCAGGGTACTGGGCAGATGAATTAGTTGATAGGGCTTGTTAGGAGCTGACGAATGTGAAATCATTTCCCAAATTATAAAATATGGACTTAAGGGAAGTGTTGGGAATTTCATGTAGGCTAGGGGGGTAATTTGGAGAGTAGACTCAGATTAGTGAAGACTTAGGGGGGAAAAAAAAGTGTGGAGCTTGGATTATGAGTCCCTATTTACAGATGGGGTATTTCAGTCTCTGAAAGGCCTAGTGATGTATTCAAGATCCTATTGTAAATGAGTTAGGGAATCATTAAAGTTTCCTGATGCTGGGTCCAGTACCTTAAGGGTATGAAAAACTTTAATTTGTAATTTGAAAAAAAGAAAAATGAAACCAATGGTATTTTACATGACCTGCACACCTACTATGTGCCAAGCAATGTACTAGATGTTCTGCATATTATTTTTTCATGTTAACATTTTGACAACCTTGTAAGAAAAGTACTTGTATCCCCATCTTATAGGTGGAGACAGAGTAGTGGCCTACAGTTCCACAATGGGTCAATTAGGAAACAGAGATGCAAACTCAAACATGCCTGTATCCAAAATACACTCCATCTCCACTCTATCACTATGCCTTCACTCAAGTGCAATAAATCTGCTACATGAGCTGTTCTCCAGTAATCATTATCTATTTTTCCCAAATTTGATCATAACGGCTCACTCAAGGGCTGAGCTTCCCACGGCCTCTTGGGAACCCACTCTAGTGCCAGCAGCCATTGTTAGCCCTAGTGACAGGTGCAGGGCTGTCACCACTGTCTCGAAATACCTTTGTCACATGCTCTCTCCCTCCGGCCTTTCTTCCTGCTTCACTGACCACAACTTCACAGCCTCCTCATAGGTGTTCACTATCTCCTTAACCAGGAAAGGCTGGATTGTCCTGGGCTCACACCTTACAACCAGGCTCCTGGCTTTATGTCATCTATACATGACACCTCTCAAACATAGCCAGGCCAGAATTGCCCCCAAAGCCAACTAACTTCCTGCTTAGATGCCTATTAGAATCTTTAAACTTTACATGTTCAAAGAGGAAATGATGATTCTACTCCCTTCCAGAAAAACCTGTTCTCCTGTAGTCTTTCCCATCTCAGTAAATGATACAAAACTCTTCCACTTGTTCCAGTCAAAGCCTCTTTACCGTCTATCTCTTCTATCAATCTGCAAATACTGCTGGCTTATGTTAAAATACAAATAGAATCTGACAAATTCTTACCGCTCCCAGGGCCAAGCAGTCATCACCATTCACCTGCATTTCTTAACTCCTTTAATGGTACCGCGGGTTCTACCTCAGCATTTAGAGGAATGCTTAAAAAATGCAGATCAGATCAGTTTACTCTTCTCCACATCCTCCAGTTGTTTCCCTTCTTACTCAAATTAAAATCCAAAGTCCTTATGATGATCTGTAAGGCCCTACCTGACCTGGCCCCACTCCTGTCACTCTCCATTGTATGTTTTGATGATGAGGTGGCAGGAAGGACCTTAAGGAAAGTATTAGTGGAAGCCTTAGGGCCCCAACGCGTGAGTGCGTGTGAAGTCGCTCAGTTACGTCTGCCTCTGTGACCCCATGGACTGTAGCCCACCAGGCTCCTCTGGTCATGGGATTCTCCAGGAAAGAATACTGGAGTGAGCTGCCATGCCTTCCTTCAGGGGATCTTCCTGACCCAGGGATCGAACCAGCCTCTCTTAAGTCTCCTGCATTGGCAGATGGTTTCTTTACCATTAGCACCACCTCAGAAGCCCCCAAGGGGGGCTAAAGGAAAGCAAAGAGAAACCTGTTGAAAGCAGGAAGAAAGACCTGACTCTTCAGGAAGAAAGTTGAGCAATGCTGTTGCCTGGGGAATCATGGAAAATAAAAGATGCACCTATTGAACTGGATGATCTAGACAAAGAAATTTCCAGGCAGACTGGAGAAAGTCTTGACTGACGTCTTTTGCTCCCTATAATGAAAACTAAGAGGAAAGAGATATGCTAAAAACTGACTGTGAAATATCAACCAGGACTTAACAGGTTTAAAAATAAATTTCTCTCACTTTTAGACTTACCAAATGGCAAATGATGCCACAATTAAGAAATGGCTCCTGGGCAAAGACCAAATCCAGAGTGCCGTCAGGAAATTATGAATGAAACCATAAAACTTAAGTCTTCAAAACATCTAATATGACATATTATCATGTGTAAAACAGACAGTCAGTGGGAAGCTGCTGTATAAGACAGTGAGCTCAACCTGGTGCTCTGTGACAACCGAGCGGGGTGGATGGGAGGTGGGGCGGGATGGAGGCTCAAGAGAGAGTTCAGTTCAGTCACTCAGTCGTGTCTGACTCTTTGCAACTCCATGAACTGCAGCAAGCCAGGCCTCCCTATCCATCACCAACTCCCAAAGTTTACTCAAACTCATGTCCATCAAGTCAGTGATGTCATCCAACCACCTCATCCTCTGTCGTCCCCTTCTCCTCCTGCCTTCAATCTTTCCCACCATCAGGGTCTTTTCAAATGAGTTCTTCGCATCAGGTCCCAGGAGTCTCAGCCTCAAATAAGTCCTTCCAATGAACATTCAGGACTGATTTCCTTTAGGATGGACTGGTTTGATCTCCTTGCAGTCCAAGAGACTCTCAAGAGTCTTCTCCAACACCACAGTTCAAAAGCATCAATTCCTCAGTGCTCAGCTTTCTTTATAGACCAACTCTCACATCCATACATGACTACTGGAAAAACCATACCTTTGACTAGACGGATCTTTGTTGGCAAAGTAATGTCTATGCTTGTTAATATGCTGTCAAGGTTGGTCATAACTTTTCTTTCAAGGAGCAAGAGTCTTGATTTCATGGCTGCAGTCACCATCTGTAGTGATTTTGGAGCCCAAAAAATAAAGTCTGTCACTGTTTCCCATCTATTTGTCATGAAGTGATGGGACTGAATGCCATGAGCTAAGTTTTCTGAATGTTGAGCTTTAAGCCAGCTTTTTCACTCTCCTCTTTTACTTTCATCAAGAGGCTCTTTAGTTCTTCTTCACTTTCTGCCATAAGGGTGGTGTCATCTGCATATCTGAGGTTATTGATATTTCTCCTGGCTATCTTGATTCCAGCTTGTGCTTCTTCCAGCCCAGCATTTCTCATGATGTACTCTGCATATAAGTTAAAAAAGCAGGGTGACAAGATACAGCCTTGATGTACTCTTTTTCCTATTTGGAACCAGTCTGTTGTTCCATGTCCAGTTCTAACTGTTGTTTCCTGACCTGCATACAGATTTCTCAAGAGGTAGGTCAGGTGGTCTGGTATTCCCATCTCTTGAAGAATTTTCCACAGTTTGTTGTGGTCCACATAGTCAAAGGCTTTGGCATAGTCAATAAAGCAGAAGTAGATGTTTTTCTGGAACTTTATTGCTTTTTCGATGATCTAACAGATGTTGGCAATTTGATCTCTGGTTCCTCTGCCTTTTCTAAAACGAGCTTGAACATCTGGAAGTTCTTGGTTCACATACTGTTGAAGTCTGGCTTGGAGAATTCTGTGCATTACCTTGCTAGTGTGTGAGATGAATGCAATTGTGTGGTAGTTTTAGCATTCTTTGGGATTGGAATGAAAACTGACCTTTTCCAGTCCTGTGGCCACTGCTGAGTTTTCCAAATTTGCTGGCACTTTCACAGCATCATCTTTTAGGATTTGAAATAGCTCAACTGGAATTGAATCACCTCCATTAGCATTGTTCCTAGTGATGCTTATGTGTATATTTATGACTGATCACACTGTTGTATTGCAGAAACCAACATGTCGTTATTAAGCAATTTTCCTCCAATTAAAAAAAAAGAGAGGATACAAATGAACTCCTCACAAAACAGAAACAGACTTAGAGAAGGAACTTAACAGTTGTTGGCGGGGAAGGATGGGGAAGGGACAGTTTCGGGAGTTTGGGATGGACGTGTATGCACTGCTATATTTAGAAGGGCCTACTGTATATAGCACCAGGAACTCTGCTTAATGTGATGTGGCAGCCTGGATGAGAGGGGGTGGGGAAATAGATGTACATATATGCGTGGCTGAATCATTTTGATGTTCACCTGGAAGTATCCCAGCACTGTCAATCAATTGTGTCCATGCGCTTAGTCGCTCAGCCGTGTCTGACTCTTTGTGGCCCCATGGAACGCAGCCTACCAGGCTCCTCTGTCCATGGGGTTCTCCAGGCAAGCATACTGGAGTGGGTAGCCAGTCCCTTCTCCAGGGACAATTCCCAACCCAGGGAGAGAACCTGGGACTCCTGAGTTACAGGCGGATTCTTCACCATCTGAGCCACCAGGGAAGCCCTGGAGAAGGACACACATATATACAGAGCTGAGTCCTTCCCTTTTCTGCTCACCGGAAATTACCATAACAGTGTTAATCGGGTGTACTCTAATACAAAATAAAAATTCTTTTTAAAAAGAAATAGTAATTTGCATGGCCTTTGTCAAATAGAATTGATTATAAATTGATTCATAACAAATACACAAATTTTTTTAAAGAAATTATATCAGCTTTAGTTGAAAGGACAGAGATCATACACAAAGGGGCCTTTGGAACCCAACCTTCATCAGGCAAAAAGCAGACTGAAAATACTACTCAGCTGCAAACACACTTTACTTCTCATAGAAAGGGAAGGAAAACTCAGAGAACAGAACCAAAAGCCCAGAGGGCAGGGCCAACTGTCACAAGCAGTTAAGACCAAGCTTTAATCAAAGAAACGGCTGCATGCTCCTGGCTAGATTTCAGAACTGTTATGGCCTACTAACTGCTATGTGCCTCCTGTTTTCCCTCATTCTAAATGAAACTGTCTATACCAATTATGTGCTTTCCCGGGGGCTCAGCAGTAAAGAATCTGCCTGCCAATGCAGGAGATACAGGTTCAACACCTGAGTCAGGAAGATACCCTGGAGAAGGAAAGAACAACCCATTCCAGTATTCTTGCCTAGGAAATCTCATGGACAAAAGAGCGTGGTGGGCTACAGTTCATGGTGTTGCAAAGAGCTGGACAAAACTTAGTGACAAAACAACAACAAATACCAATTATCCTATCCCATGTGTGTCCCATCAGTATATGCTGAATGATGATCTGGGATATGTAGATACATACTTCTTACCTTCTAATTCACAGGTCTTCAGATCAAGAGGAACTATATTCACAAGACTGAACTGTAGGTACTGAAGAACAATACCCAAAGAGTCTGATTTGATGAACTCCTGTACCTTAAATCTGAGTCCAATGCCATACTAAATGAGATCTGGAAAGGCCTTGGGAGGGATGTGAGTGCATTTTATATGTAGGAAGAAGATAAATAATTTTTGGCTGGAAGATAAGACTTTCATGCTTTAAAACATGGGAAAATTTAGTTGATGCTCCTCTCATCAAGTGGGATCATCTAATCTCTCTTCCATTTAAATACAGACTGGCCGTTCCTCACTTCAAATCAGCAGAATACAGCCAAAGTAATACTCTCTGACTTCTGGGGTTAGTTATAAAAGGTGATACTGCTTTGTCTGTCCCTCCCTATCTTCCTGTGGATGCCTGCTCTGGGAACCCAAACTCTACCCTGTGAACAAGTCAAGCAACAACATGTAAGGTCCACATGTAGGTGTTCCATCACCAGTCAAGCCCAAGCCAGTGCCAACATCCACAATCAGACACGTGGCTGAGATTTCAGATGACTGCAGCCTCCAGGCTTTGAGCCTCTCCAGTTGAAAATAGTGATGCAGAGATAAGCTATCCCTACCAAGCCCTGTCCTCATCACAGGTTCAAGAACAGAGTCGCTTTTATTTTTTCCCTTGACTGTGCTATGTGACTTGTAGGATTTTAGTTCCCTGACTAGGGATTGAAACCACATCCTCAGCAGTGAAAGCATGCAGTCCTAACCACCAAGGAATTCCTAGAGTTGCCTTAATGTATTTATATTTTTTAAAAGAGAAAACTTCATGTATGTATCTATTTAGCTGTGCTGGGTCTTCCTTGCCGCATGCTTTTCTCTAGTTGTGGTGAGCAGGGGCTACTCTCTAATTTTGGTCCACGGGCTTCTCACTGCAGTGGCTTCTCTTGTTGGGAATCACAAGCTCTACGGCACAGAGCCTTCAGTAGTTGCAGCTCCTGGGATATAGAACACAGGCTCAGAAGTTGTGGTGCGCAGGCTCAGATCCCCTGCAGCACGTGGGATCTTCCCAGATCAAGGATGGAACCCGTGTCTCCTGCACTGGCAGGCAGATGCTTTACCACTGAGTCACCAGGGAAATCCGCCTTAATTTAAAGTCACTCAATTTTGAGGTGAATGTTACAGAGCCATGATTAACAGGAACACATGCTAATTCAGCAAGGTCTCTTTGATCCTCACACTTGCATTCAACAGGCCTGCTGTTTCCTCTGTGTTTAAATCATCTGTGAATCTGACGAGCATGCCCTAGCCCTCCACAGCTTTATCCTAGGAGCTGGTAACAATGCTGTAACCCCTAGCACATACCTAGAGACTTCCTTCTAAACTGATATCATTCAAAAATCAGTTCTCTCTGCTTAAGGCGTAGTCAACTAAACTATCTTTCCATTTAACCATCATTTTTTCATTTAATCCACAAATATATCAACTGCTCTGTATAACTTTCTGAATTCTAAATATACTAGTTTTATCAGAAATAAAGCAGTCAGACATGAGTTGGTTTTCTGGTTACTAATAGGACCATGTTGGATTATAGTGACCAACTATTATACCTCCTTGTAGCCCACAGATCATCCCTTGGACATGCCTTCCTGTCAAGCTATGACTATCTCCAGTTGTGCTTCTCCACAACTGCATGCATAAGCTGTTCCTAATCTCTCAGAAGCCAGGATATCTAACAACAAATGAGTTTGGATTTCTTCTTAAAATAAAAATAAACAGTGTCTTAAGCATGACAGATTTCATGAGAGAAGTCCTGAATCCTTGAATGGACTTTAAGACATTACCTTAGTGCTATAGGGCTTCCCTGATGGCTCAGATGGTAAAAAATCTGCCTGCAATGCAGGAGACCCAGGTTTAATCCCAGGGTTGGGAAGATCCCCTGTAGAAGGAAATGGCAACCCACTCCAGTACTCTTGCCTGGAGAATCCCTTGGATAGGGTCGCAAAGAGTAGGACACGCCTGAGCAACTATCACTCAAGAAACGTTAGTTTTTTTTTTTTCAGTAAGTTTTGTCTACCTTTTGGATAAACGAAGTTGCTACCTATACACTTCTAACATGTGGGTAAGTGAAGCATCATGATGGCAACCCACTCCAGTGTTCTTGCCTGGAGAATCCCAGGGACAGGGGAGCCTGGTGGGCTGCCGTCTACGGGGTCGCACAGAGTCGGACATGACTGAAGCAACTTTGCAGCAGCAGCAGCATGATTTACCTTGAAATAAAATCTTACATCTGCCATACTTTGAAACTGTAGTAATTGAACTAGAGTTTGTTTTTAAACTCTGTTCAAGCAACTGAATATAAGGAACCATATAATTTGTTACAAAGAAGCCAAGCCAACCTAAGAGGTTATCCAATGAAGTAAACATGGGTACCCTGCTCAGGACCACTATACATAGTTGTGCCCAACTCCAGAGTCCAGAATTACATGGTTAGCCCAGATGTATACAGCAGCCCTGCCCCTCTTCTTCTGCATTTATAGTCTATTTCTCCCTGCTGCTGCTATGTACATGCTCGGTCATTGTCAGGAAGCATTTAACAAGAGGCTTCCTGTGTACTCTTTTGGATCCGTCAGGAACCCTCTGGTCCTTATTAATTCCTGAATATTCAGGAATTAAGAGGAGAGGCACGCCTTTCCCATGGCTGAGGAATCCAGGCATTTCTCATTACAGTGATAAGTACCCTCTTCCATTTTATAAGCCATAGGGTAAAAGGTGATTGTTCGCAACTCTCTCTTTGATAGGGATCATCTTATGTTTTGTAAGTCTGGAATTTTAATCTTCAATCTTTGCTGAGAATCGTCTAGTGGTTATCCCTACTCTCTTCAGTTTAAGTCTGAATTTGGCAATAAGGAGTTCATGATCTGAGCCACAGTCAGCTCCCGGTCTTGTTTTTGCTGACTGTATAGAGCTTCTCCATCTTTGGCTGCAAAGAATATAATCAATTTGATTTCGGTGTTGGCCATCTGGTGATGTCCATGTATAGAGTCTTCTCTTGTGTTGCTGGAAGAGGGTGTTTGCAATGACCAGTGCATTCGCTTGGCAAAACCCTATTAGCCTTTGCCCTGCTTCATTCCGTACTCAAAGGCCAAATTTGCCTGTTACTCCAGGTGTTTCTTGATTTCCTACTTTTGGATTCCAGTCCCCTATAATGAAAGGGACACCTTTTTGGCTGTTAGTTCTAAAAGGTCTTGTAGGTCTTCATAGAACCGTTCAACTTCGGCTTCTTCAGCGTTACTGGCTGGGGCATATGCTTGGATTACCGTGATATTGAATGGTTTGCCTTGGAAACGAACAGAGGTCATTCTGTCATTTTTGAGAGGGCATCCAAGTACTGCATTTCAGACTCTTTTGTTGACTATGATGGCTACTCCATTTCGTCTAAGGGATTCCTGCCCACAGTAGTAGATATAATGGTCATCTGAGTTAAATTCACCCATTTCAGTCCATTTCAGTTCGCTGATTCCTAGAATGTCAACATTCACTCTTGCCATCTCCTGTTTGAGCACTTCCAATTTGCCTTGATTCATGGACCTAACATTCCAGGTTCCTATGCAATATTGCTCTTTACAGCATCGGACCTTGCTTCTATCACCAGCCCCATCCACAACTGGCCGTTGTTTTTGCTTTGGCTCCATCCCTTCATTCTTTCTGGAGTTATTTCTCCACTGATCTCCAGTAGCATACTGGGTACCTACCGAACTGGGGAGAATATACAGTGGAAGTGAGAAATAGATTTAATGGACTAGATCTGATAGACAGAGAGTCTGATGAACTATGGATGGAGGTTCGTGACATTGTACAGGAGACAGGGATCAAGACCATCCCCATGGAAAAGAAATGCAAAAAGGCACAATGGTTGTCTGAGGAAGCCTTACAAATAGCTGTGAAACGAAGAGAAGTGAAAAGCAAAGGAGAAAAGGAAAGATAGTCCCATTTGAATGCAGAGTTCCAAAGAATAACCAGGAGAGATAAGAAAGACTTCCTCAGCAATCAATGCAAAGAAATAGAGGAAAACAACAGAACGGGAAAGACTAGAGATCTCCTCAAGAAAATTAGAGATACCAAGGGAACATTTCATGCAAAAATGGGCTCAATAAAGGACAGAAATGCTATGGACCTAACAGAAGCAGAAGATATTAAGAAGAGGTGGCAAGAATACACAGAAGAACTGTACAAAAAAGATCTTCATGACCCAGATGATCACGATGGTGTGATCACTCACCTAGAGCCAGACATCCTGGAATGTGAAGTCAAGTGGGCCTTAGGAAGCATCACTATGAACAGAGCTAGTGGAGGTGATGGAATTCCAGTTGAGCTATTTCAAATCCTGAAAGATGATGCTGTGAAAGTCCTGCAGTCAATATGCCAGCAAATTTGGAAAACTCAGCAGTGGCCACAGGACTGGAAAAGGTCAGTTTTCATTCCAATCCCAAAGAAAGGCAATGCCAAAGAATGCTCAAACTACCACACAATTGCACTCATCTCACATGTGAGTAAAGTAATGCTCAATATTCTCCAAGCCAGGCTTCAGCAATACGTGAACCGAGAACTTCCTGATGTTCAAGCTGGTTTTAGAAAAGGCAGAGGAACCAGAGATCAAATTGCCAATATCTGCTGGATCATCGAAAAAGCAAGAGAGTTCCAGAAAAACATCTATTTCTGCTTTGTTGACTAGGCCAAAGCCTTCGACTGTGTGGATCACAATAAACTGTGGAAAATTCTGAAAGAGATGGGAATACCAGACCACCTGACCTGCCTCTTGAGAAACCTGTGTTCAGGTCAGGAAGCAACAGTTAGAACTGGACATGGAACAACAGACTGGTTCCAATAGGAAAAGGAGTACATCAAGGCTGTATATTGTCACCCTGCTTATTTAACTTATATGCAGAGTACATCATGAGAAATGCTGGGCTGGAAGAAGCACAAGCTGGAATCAAGATAGCCGGGAGAAATATCAATAACCTCAGATATGCAGATGACACCACCCTTATGGCAGAAAGTGAAGAGGAACTAAAAATCCTCTTGATGAAAGTGAAAGAGGAGAGTGAAAAAGTTAGCTTAAAGCTCAACATTCAGAAAACTAAGATCATGGCATCTGGTCCCATCACCTCATGGGAAATAGATGGGGAGACAGTGGAAACAGTGTCAGACTTCATTTTTTTGGGCTCCAAAATCACTGCAGATGGTGATTGCAGCCATGAAATGAAAAGACGCTTACTCCTTGGAAGGAAAAGTTATGACCAACCTAGATAGCATATTAAAAAGCAGAGACATTACTTTGCCAACAAAGGTCTGTGTGGTCAAGGCTATGGTTTTTCCAGTGGTCATGTATGGATGTGAGAGTTGGACTGTGAAGAAAGCTGAGCACCAAAAAATTGATGCCTTTGAACTGTGGTGTTGGAGAAGACTCTTGAGAGTCCCTTGGACTGCAAGGAGATCCAACCAGTCCATCCTGAAGGAGATCAGTCCTGGGTGTTCATTGGAAGGACTGATGCTGAAGCTGAAACTCCAATACTTTGGCCACCTCATGCGAAGAGCTGACTCGTTGGAAAAGACCCTGATGCTGGGAGGGATTGGGGGCAGGAGGAGAAGGGGACGACAGAGGATGAGATGGCTGGATGGCATCACCGACTCGATGGGCATGAGTTTGAGTAGACTCCGGGAGGTTGTGATGAATAGGGAGGCCTGGCGTGCTGCGATTCATGGGGTCGAAAAGAGTCAGACACAACTGAGTGACTGAACTGAACTGAACTGAACTTGCTGAGAATAATCACCTTGTAAGACAGTATATATGCACATACCATGTTGATTAAAACACCTTTGTTCCATCAGAGCTTGGGTCCCCGTGTCTTTCTATTTCTTCTTTCTGTCTTTCTCTCTCTATCTCTTTATTTCTGGCTAATTCCTTGGAGCGCGGAGGCCCGCTGAGCTCACTTTCTTGCCCGGGCTTCTAAGACCCTCTCGAGAAGGCGCACTGTGCCTTCCCCTACTCGAAAGGGCGCCCGGTGCCTACGTGCAGCAGCGCGAGCCCTAAGAACAGGGCTCAATTGGCTTTCCTCGTAAACCAGGGGATACCAGCCTCTTTCTCTTACTTTCTTATCGTCGACTCTGGACCACCAGGTTCCGGTCCATTAAAGGACCAACAGGTCATGTCCGACTTTTTACAACCCCATGGACTGTCGTCCTCCAGGCTCCTCATCCATGGGATTTTCTGGGCAAGAATACTGCAGCGGGTTGCCATTTCTTCCTCCAGAGGATCTTCCCGACCCAAGGATCAAACCCACACCTCCACGCCTTCTGCATTACAGGTGGATTCTTTACCACTGAGCTACCTGGGAAGCCCCTGTTTCTCCCTAAATGACCTTAAAAACTTTGAAGTCTTACAACTCTAAAAACGTAGGGAATCCTAAATGTGACACTGTCCTCTCAGGAGCCCAGCTACTTGCCCAACATCTCCACCTAGACGTCCACTGGGCATCTGAAACTTTACTCGTTCAAAGCAGACTACTGAGTCCCCACTCCCCAAATCCAGCTCCTCAGTCAGATGCTATCACCTCTTAGCTTCGACTTCCAATAGGTTCCCACATACCCCGGCTACCACAGGCTGACCTCCTATTGGTCAAACCTGTCAGCCCGTCAGCCTCCTTCTCACGATGACGCTTAGCACCACTGGCCTTTTTCTCACTTCTAGAAGACTTCATATTTGTCCCTGTTTTAAGCCACTGAACAGCTGCTCCTTCTGCCTGCCACAGCCCCTCACTTCTTGTCTTTCAAGCCTCAGTTTAAATGGTATCTCAGAGAGACTTTTTCTGACCACTCAACAAAGGAAGCCTCCCAGTCACTCTGGCACAAGTTATGTTATTTTTAAAGCATTTGTCACTACGTGATATTTGAACACATATTTACAATTTATCTCTCCCTAGAGTATAAACTAGGGACCTTGTCTTTTGCTGACCACGGCATCCTAGTTGCTGAGACACAGTGGTCACCCAGTAAGAATCTGCTCCGTGACTCAGTGGAAATGAGAACTAGCATTTGCTCTTATCTCATCACAGTCCCAGGTCAGGTCTGGGACATCAACAAGAATAAGGATATCACACTGTAAGCAAAAAGTTTTCTGAGTAAATATTCTCTGTAAAATATCCTGCAACCCAAAAAAGTGGTGGGCATCATTTTTGCTTAAAAAATGCCTAAAAAATTAAGCTCCTATATATCATCAGCTTTTAAAGGGCATACTTTTGTTAACACAAAAGTTACTCTGAAATTTCACAATCCAAAAGAGAAAGTGGGTAAATCTTGCCTCTGTCCCCAAAGAAAGTACCTGCCCAACTTTGAACAATTTTTGGAGTACCTCTATTACTGGAATAGGTCATACAAAAATGCTCAAACTAGTCATCTTAGCTTTTTTCTTTTTTAAAGGGTTTTAAAAATAACATTTATTTCTTAAAAGTTAACATGTGCATAATAGGAAACCAAAAAACATAAGAAGCAAAAAAACAGTCATTCATAGTCATACGCAGTTTATCATTTGATGTGTCCTTCTAGCTCTCACGTGTGTGTTTTCACGACTAAGCACCCATTTTTATGTAATCAAGATCATACAGTTATGTTTCATGCTGTTTCACACATCATGAATATTTACCATTTCAAAGTCCCAAAGCTATGCGTATTTTGATAACCAAGTTGGTCATCTTAGCTTTTAGTGCATGCAATATATTTTAAATTTAATGAATCTCAAGATAAAATAATATAGGAAATAAGCATTTTATCAGTAAGCTACTGGCACATTCCAATCAAATCTCTTTTTCATGAAGAAAACCCTCTTAAGATTCTGAATAAGGTTAAATCAAAGTCATTTTATCAGAGGTTTGCATCAGAACACTAGATTAAAAAAAAAAAATCCTTGTTTCCTATGATAATCAGAAAAATGTCTAGAAACATTAACTCTAAAACCAGTGCTTCCCCATTAGCCAATCAATCAATCATCTGAAATTTCATCCTGCATAGCTCATTCTGAGTCAACCAGGTAGAAGACAGTCTAATAAAATGTTCATGGTAATGAAATTGGCAATATTCTTGTCATGCACTTAAACAACTAAGAAGGTGTGGATCACAGAAATTGATCACACAACACCTGTTTCATTGACAAAAAAACACAGCATACCCGCATATTTCGTTACATATGCAAATGTATATGGGTGTGTATATATAGTGAAGTTAGTACCATTTCTGATAGCTTTATTTTAAAGTATTTTGTACCTTTACTGTGTTCAACTGTTTGTCCTTTTAATCTATTTTTGATGAAAAAAGACACTACTTGCCATTAGTGAAGAAAGAACTCTGTGCAAGATAGAATCCAGTCTTTCACCTTACTCAATCTGGAAGACAAATTTATGGAAACCACGGGATAAACTATTTTATTACATTTTATCAGTAAGCTGGCACATCCCAATCAAATCCTCTTAACAGTACATGACCCATGGAAGACACATTTGTGTCTATTATGATCAACGATCTGGGAGGGAAAAGGAATGGGGGGAAAAAGAACTACAAGAGGGTTAGGTTCAGATGCACCATGGAGCTGACCCTAGACAAATCTAGGTCCTTCAAAAGCATTTTTGAAACCACGTCAAAAAAATAAAGAGACAGGCTTCCCTGGTGGTCCAGTGGCTAAGAATCCACCTTGCAATGCAGGGAACACAAGTTCGACCCCTGGTCAGGGAACTAAGATCCCACATGCCGCAACTAAGACTTGATGAACACAAAAGATAAACAAATTTTTTAAAAATAAATTTTTTTAAAAAAAATCAACATACACAACAAAGAGAGCATGCTCTGCTGGGATTCTTTCCAGCAGGCCAGCTCCTGAATTCTCACTATGCAGCAAGTGACTGGACTCAGAAGAAATCAGACCCACTCTAAACAGAAACTGGTTCCAGAAAAGCATCACCACTTCCTTTCTTTTTCTCTTTTTTGGCTGCCCTGGGTTACTGTTGCTGCTTTCCCTAGTTCCGGCATATGGGCCTCTCCAGCTGTAGTGTGCTGGCTTAGCTGCCCTGAGGAGCATTGGATCTTGGGCTTCCCGGGTGACTCAAGAACTTGCCTGCAATATGGGAGACAGGGCTTTGATCCCTGGGTTGGGAAGATCCCCTGGAGAAGGGAATGGCTACCCACTCCAGTATTCTTGCCTGGAGAATTCCGTGGACAGAGAAGCCTGGTGGGCTACATCTATGAGGTTGCAAACAGTCAGACATGACTGAGCGACTAACACTTTCGCTTCATATGGGATCTTAGTTACCCAACCAGAGATCAAACCGCTTAGTTCCCAAACCAGAGATCCAGTCCCCTACACTGGAAAGCAGAGTCTCAATCACTGGACTTGCCAGGGAAATCGTATCACTTCCTTCCTTAATAGAAACTGTTCATACACTACAGAGAAATAGAAAAACCTATTTTATTAAAAATACTATTTATTATTAACACATTCTTAAAAAAAAATCATAGGTTACACAACTGTATAGCCACCAGTGACATTACCTGAACTCAAAGTCTCATACACCTCCTTCTACTACATACTATTCTACCGCTTACAAAAGAGGAAGATTCTGAATAGAACTCAGTAACCTCCAGCATACTAAGAATATCATTCATCTGTAACTTCCTGCAAGTCCATATACTTCCAACATAACTTCCTAATATCTCAGTAACATTTATATATATATATATGTGTATATATATACACATATATAAATATACTTATGAAGTCTAGTTAAAATGAACAAGAGGAACGTCCCTTCTCAAGAGACCCAAGGCAATAAATTCAAAGAACAGTGGGAAACGGAGGCAGCAAACAAAGAAAAGCAAAGAGAGAAGCATTCTTGTCAAAGAGTGCCCTTTCTCTGACCTGCCATCTGTCCAGGTGAGAGAGCACCCAGTTGGCAGTGGCAGAGGTGGTAATAGAGCAAGAAATGGGGCATAATCCCCATCATCAAGGAGTTTTCAATCAAGTGGGAAATATTATTTAAGAGAAAAACACAAGGTAGTATTCCTTACCTGTCTTCTGTGAAACCTGTATGCAGGTCAAGAAGTAACAGTTAGAACCGGACATGGAACAACAGACTGGTTCCAAATTGGGAAAGGAGTACATCGAGACTGTACATTGTCATCCTGCTTATTTAACTTATATGCAGATGCCGCTCTGGATGAATCACAAGCTGGAATCAAGACTGTCAGGAGAAATAACAATAACTTCAGATATGCAGAAGACACTACCATTATGGTAGAAAGCCAAGACGAATTAAAGAGCCTATAGATGAAAGTGAAAGAGGAGAGTGAAAAAGCTGGCTTAAAACTCAACATTCAAAAGACTAACATCACGACATCCAGTCCAATCACTTCGTGGCAAATAGATGGGGAAACAATGGAAACAGGGACAGACTTTATTTTCTTGGACTCCAAAAGCACTGTGGACAGTGACTGCAGCCATGAAATTAAAAGACTCTTGCTCCTTGAAGTAAAGCTATGACAAACCTAGATAGCACATTAAAAGGCAGACATTAGTTTGCCTATAATGGTCCGTCTAGTCAAAGCTATGCTTTTTCCAGTAGTCATGTATGGATTTGAGAGCTGGACAATAAAGAAGGCTGAGAGCTAAAGAATCGATGCCTTTGAACTATGGTGTTGCAGAAAACTCTTGAGAGTCCCTTGGACTGCAAGGAGATCAAACCAATGAATCTTTAAAGAAAACCAATCCTGACTATTCACTGGAAAGACTGATACTGAAGCTGAAGCTCCAATACTTTAGCCATCTGACATGAAGAGCCAACTCATTGGAAAAGACCCTGATGCTGGGAGAGATTGAAGGCAGAAGGAGAAGGGGATGACAGAGGATGAGATAGTTGGATGGGATCACTGACTGAATGGACATGAGTTTGAGCAGCTCTGAGAGATGGTGAAGGACAGAGAAGCTTGGCATGCTGCAGTCCATGGGGTCATGAAGAGTCTGACACTACTGCGCGACTGAACAACAAAAATTTCCAATGCATGGTAGGAGTAAGCCTAGGGCATTTCTGGGGGATGAGAGAAAGCTTTAGGAAAGACACCTCAATCAGATGGTAAGGAAGAGCAGGATCACCACGTAAAAATGAGGCATGAAAGACAAGAAGGGTATCAAGCCAGAGAAGCAGAGGGTATATCACGAGACACTACAGCACAGGTAAGGAGCTGCAGGCAGTTGAGTGCAGTGATCATGAACCTGTAGCGCAGGTTTGGGTGGAGGATGGCTGGGGGACTAAAGAGAAGAACTACAGTGCAAGAAAAGCTCTAGAACAACAAAGGGCCACATTTCTTAAAGGATCTTGTAACCCTTGTTACGGAATTTCTGAATTTTTCCTTAGGGATTCATTAAAGAATTTGAAGCCACAGAGAAGACATTCTTAAAGTAGTATTTCTGAAACAAAACTACAACTGCAAGGGGGAAAACATGAGAAGGAGCAAGAGCAAAGACAGGACGACCAATCCTGTCTTGGAAGAAAACTTCCACAGAAACCATGCTGGCACCTCAGCCAGGATTCAGGGCTGGGGAGGGGGGCTGGACGGTTAAGAGGCGACCACAGTCCTGCCGACACACTGCTCTCCCCGCGGAGCTAGGAACGGTGGTTCTTTTCACCCTCAACAGGATCCTACGGAAGGTTAATCACACAGTCACATTAGTTATTAAGAACTGACAGACTGGGTGACTCGTCAGCTCTGAGAAGGGAGACGATGGATTTAGGGATGACACCCTAGCTTGAAGGGCAACATTCACCACGGTATTCAAGAAGAAGGGCAGGCACCTCTTATACAACCATAAGAACGTCCTAAAGGGTACACAGACAACAGATAGTTTTAAGGGGCTTAATTCCAGGATCCTCAATTTCCATAAACATTTTTCTTCCCACTTTTATTGAGAAATAATTATTGACACACACAAACTAAGTTAAAGCATCCAACATGATGGTGTAATTTATATATATTGTGAAATGATGACTGCAACAGGTTCAGCTAATGTTCACCTTCTCATACACACACAATAAAAAGAGAAGAAAAAGTAGTTCTCCTTTTGATGAGAACTCTTAGGATTTGCTCTCTTCACACACACATTCTTCACACACCAGTAGATCAGGGCGCAGTTCTCCCCACTGCCCTCCCCTTTCACAATACTCCTTTCCCATTTACAGTAGGAAGGCACCTCTCACCCTTTCAAATTCTCTAGGGAACACTGCCCCAGGATGTGGCAAATCCTTGAGCAGAAAAACAGAGATATTTTTAAATACCAGTGTTAGCAAAGTTGCCTTCAATAAAACACTCTTAAACCAGAAGAGCAGGGCGTTCTGTTTCCCAGCCTTCCATGTCCTTCTGGTGAGGACTAGACAAGGTGAGAGAAGTATGGTACTTTGCTCCTTGGCAGGTTGTTCTGAACTCAGGTATATTACAGAACAAGACAGCAAAAGGAACGGTGATTTTTGTTTAATGATCTTGCAACTTCCACCATCCAGCTATTATCAAAATACATAAAAATATGGCTAGGTCAGGAGATAGAGATCCAAAGAAAAAAAACAAATCAAAGCCCCGGTAAATCCATCACATCTAAGTGACAAAACACCATGCCTTATCCGTCTATACTCATCCAGAAACCAAATCCCAAGGTGAAATACTTGTCACAGGACACATGTTAACATTTTTATTTAAACTGACAAAAGACAGAATACATGCTGGTTTAGCTGAGTGGTTTGATAACTGATTTTGCCAAAGTAAAAGTTGGACTCTTTTCATAAATTGGATGAACTAAATCTGCAGCTCCATTATTCTGATGAAAATATAACTATGCAAGTATATAAAAGCATTTTACCAAAAATCATATATTGGCAAATGTTCATTAAAATGAACAATTTTTAATTTCCTAATCCTTTCAAATCAAAATGGATTCCATCAGGTGCCTCTAAGTAAAAGAGAAAAAACATAATAAATACTGCTTTGATAAATCTTGGTAAAGCATTTTTAATATATCTCCCAGAAACTGTGAAGTTGAATTACTCCAGTGATTACAAACTGTTCGCCACTCAGTAAGTTTTGAATCCCTTGTTTTCAAACTAAACTAAAGCATAACCTGATGAGTGGACTGAGATACCCTTGTTCTCAGAGTAGGTTGAGAGGGGATGGTGATGACTACAGTGCATTTGAGATGCCTAACAGATTACTGAAAATAATTTTAGATGACAGATCACTATGTGATTTTTTGGGGGGGTGGGGGGAAGCATATAACTCAGGAGAGTTCAAAGAACTGAGTGATCTTCCTTTATCAAAACTCCTTCCTTTTCAATCTACCTCCCTCAGTAGATAAGGTTACTCAGTGCCCATCCTTATAAAGACAAGAAATAGGAATAAAGTTGATGCTGACCCCTGTCTCACACCAGGGATATATTATAATCATCCAGGGGTATGTGAACTAACTGAGAAGAAGCAGTCCAGTATTTTATCAAGATGCACTTCCAGTAAATGTTCACTTTTTAAGTTTAAGAATTATTAAAATATATAATACTTTGCTGTTTTGATAGCCATAGTGTAAATATTCTTAAGGCTCATTAATAAAGCCTTAAGGTTTCATGAAATAAACTTTTAAAATTTCAATTTCTAATAAATAAATAAATAAATAAAATTTAAATTTCTAAAAATGGTAAAATGTGTAGCTACTAAATGACATGAGCAATAAATTAATATTAAAATAACTCAATATAGAAAAAATAAAATAAAATTTCAATTTCTATATATAACATTGTTATGGATAAATATAGTTTGTTAATAAAATATAATAAGAGAAAATTCTATGAAGAAAGTAGAATAAAAGTTTAAAAACATAAAAGAAATAAAGAAAATTCTCTGACTTTTAATGTAAAACTTTTTTAAAGGTTGAGGATCAGTACCAAAATTACAATGACATAGATTCATTTAAGACTATACATTTAAGATTCACTCAAGAATAATGCAACAGATTTTACAATGTCAGTGCTTATGATAAACCAAAAACCTGTATCTATTTAAATGTAGGATAAAATTTTCATTCTCAACCAAAATTCTACAAAGGTGCATAGCTTTTTTCTTTAATCTGGAAAATCATTACTCTCGAGAACATTTGAAAAAAAAAAGGGGGGGGGGCAGGTCTGGACGTGTGATGATGACTTCAGCTTTGAATATGTGGGGCTGGAGGGACCTGAGGGTCATCGAAGGACAGAAGAAGAGCTAACACTTAGGCCACACTGACCATACAGCTTAAAGCAGTAGTCTGGGTGTTTACAGACTCCTTTACTCTGAACTACCACCCTTGATACTATTACTCGATACTATTACTTGATACTATTACTATCCCCACTTTATAAGTGGGGAAACTGAGGCAAGGAGATTCACCCAATGCCTCACAGTTCTTCCAAGTAGTAAAGGCTATATGAACCCAGACAGTCTGAATGCAGAGTCTGTATGCTGTACAATACGATGCCTTGAGATGTCTGAATCGGTGATACAAATCTGAGGAAAAACTGAGCCTTTAGATAGTAATTTAAATCATACAGCAGATAAAATTACATAGGAGGAGTGACATAACCAACAGCAGGAAAAGGAGAGCTTCAGTAAGGATTCCTATAAAGACACTTCTGGTGTTCCTTTCCAGGCCCGTGGACTCATGAAGAACCTGAAGTCATGTCTTCCCCTCCCCGGCCAGGTACGCTTGATGTGTTGTCATCAGTCATCCCAGGCCACTGCACTGTTCACGATGCTCTTCATAAAGTCAGGGGGCTACTGAAGAAAACGTTTCCAGGAAAAGGCAGAGGAAAAGTGATGCTAAAGAAGACTGAACAGGAACAAACAAAAGAAAACTCGAAAAGAGAAAAACAAGGAGAATGTGTTGTCAGAAGAGCAAAATAAGATTTCAAGAACTGAGTCAATGCAATAGAAAGATTAAGGAAGATAAGGGCTTAAAGTTTCACCTGGATATAGCAACTCATGACTAACCTGAGCACCATTTCAGTGTAGGATGGGTATCAAAGCTGAACTGTTAAAAGTTTATGAATGGGATCTGAGAAGTAGAGGCAATGAATTTATGCAAAGCTTTCTGCGGTTTAGGTGTGACACAGAGGGAGTCAATATGGCAGTAGACAAAGGAGTGCATGAAAGTGGGAGAAGGGTGTTTTTAAAAGGAAAGGTGTTTTTGAACATGCCCAAATCTCGATAGAATAAAGGGAACACCGGAGAAGGCTGCAGATGCAGAAGCAAAATCCACGAGAGAGGCATTGCTGCTCCTCCATTGAGAGGAGGGAAAAGGATGATTAAGAAGCAACTAAGAGTCCCTTGGACTGCAAGGAGATCCAACCAGTCCATCCTAAAGAAGATCAGTCCTGAGTGTTCACTGGAAGGACTGATGCTGAAGCTGAAACTCCAATACTTTGGCCTCCTGATGCAAAGAGCTGACTCATTGGAAAAGACCCTGATGCTGGGAAAGACTGAAGGCAGGAGGAGAAGGGATGAGGATGAGATGATTGGATGGCATCACAGACTCAATGGGCATGAGTCTGGGTAAACTCCGGGAGTTGGTGATGGACAGGGAGGCCTGGCGTGCTGCAGTTCATGGGGTCGCAAGGAGTCGGACACGACTGAGCGACTGAACTGAACTGAAGTGTGTGCAGAGGGTTAAGAAGCTGGGGAGTTTCCATCTGATTGCTTTTATTGTCTCAGTGAAGAGAAGAGTTCACTGGGGGAAAGGGCATTCATGTGCTGGCTGAATCTGTAATGCAAGGTGTCTCCCTCCTCCTTTGACTTCTAAAGTTACAGGACCAGATCCGGCAGGTTGAATTCTATATTCTGAGAAAATCTCTAACTAGATAAAATCTGCATTTGAAGGAGTAATTTGTAGAGAAGCCTCACGCTAACATTAAAATAGAATATGGGAACTCCTGTAGTGGACCAATGGCTAAGACTCAACGGTCCCGATGCAGGGGGCCCAGGTTCCATCCCTAGTCAGGGAACTAGATCCTGCATGCCACAGTGAAGATTAAAGATCCCACATGCCACACTAAGACCCAAATACCCAAATAAGCAAAATAAATAAATATTTAAAATCAAGTTGGACATGATTATAACTATTAATTTTAAAACCAGAAGTAGTAATAGGATATCACATTTACTCTTATTACTGCTTTCAATATCAACAAAATGGATCTTCAAAAATCTCCAGAGGTGTCCAGAGCTTATTTGATTTTCTCTCCTTTCCTCCAGTCCTCCATCCTAGTTTCAACAGGAAAAGTGTTCAAAATGTTTAAAACTGTATAATATACAATGAGCTTTCAAGTGTTCTCTAATTTGATCCTACAACAATCTTGAATGTCAGTGCAAGGAAAGCATCTCAGTATTGAGAAAAATGAAGTGACTTGACCTTTCTTAAAAGCAGACATAGGACTCAACCTATCTTGTGGCTCCAAAGGCAGTTATCTGTTTGACCACCACTTCACACTCCATTTATAATAACAAAGGCAGTTCATGTTGCCTTTCAGCTTCAGAGTAATTTCAAACTTGCCCAACTATTAAAGTGAATAAGCCTATATTAAAATCCCAATTCTCTGCCTATCTTGAACAGATCTCACTCCCTCCCTCATAATAAGGAAAGTAGATAATCCTTGAAGCAGCAACTAATGTACTCATAGACTTCTGTGGATGTACACACACAGTCCTAATCACAGAAATTCTGGGCACCTGCAGGAAGATATATGCTAATATTACCCAGAGAAGTAACAGTGTCTCAGGTTTCTGCCTAGTGCAGTGAACCCAAACAAGAAAGCCCTCATGCTTCCACTGAGCAAGCAAAATAAAATTCTCCCCACAGTAGCCACGTGCATTGGTTTCTTTTTGATGCTACAACAAATGACCATAAACTTGTGGCTTAAAACAGCAGAAATTTATTATCTTACAATTCTGAAGGCCAAAAGTCCAAAATGATCTCAGTGGGTATAAGAGACTGAAGGTCTGTGTCCACTACAAGTTTACATGTTAAAGCCTCAATCCCATATGCATCCGTGTGTGCTCAGGCATGTCCAACTCTTTGTGGCCCCATAGACTGCAGCCCACCAGGCTCCTCTGTCCATGGGGTTTTTCCAGGCAAGAACACTGGAGTGGGTTGCCAATTCCTCCTCCAAGGGATCCTCCCGACCCAGGTATTGAACCCCCATCTCCTGCATCTCCTGCATCGGCAGGTGGGTTCTTTACCACTGAGCCACCTGGGTGATGGTACTTGGAGGTAGGGCCTTTGGGAGGTAATTAGGTCAGGGAGGAATGGGACCAGTGCTCTAACAAGAAAGCTCTTATACCATTACGTGAAATTACGTGGTATAATTTCAGCAGTCATCTGCCTGAAGCCTGGAAAAGGACCCTCACCAGAACCCAACCACAATGGCACTCTGCTTTCAGACTTTCAGCCTCTAGAACTGTGAGAAATCAATGCTTCTTGCTTAAACCACCCAGCCTACGGTACTTTGTTAAAGCAGCCCAAACTGACTAAGACATTGGGCTTAAAACTTAAGTGTAGGCAGGGCTGCGCTCCTTCTGGAAGAACCTGGGGAGAATCCTTGCCCTGCCTTTTTCAACGTGTAGAGGCCACCTGCCTTCCTGCTATCAAGGCCTCCTTTCAGTAAATACACCACTTTGACCTCTGTGTCCACTGTCACATCTCCTCTGACTCTCTTGCCTTCTCTTTCATGTGTAAGAATACACATAGCTATGTTGGTCCCACCTGGTTAATCTCCCAATCACAGGGTCCTGAATTTAGTCACATCTGCCAAGTCCCTTCTGCCATATGAAGTGACACAGCCCAGGTGCTGGGGATTAGGACACTGAGCAGAGAGCGCTGGTACCCACATGAACTGAAGCCGCACCAAGCGGAGCTGCTGGTCACGGGCCACGAGGGAAACAGGAAGGTGTCCCCACGAGCAGCCACTCAACTGGCGACAGGCAGGCCTACAACACACTGGAGGGCGTCCACTCTCCTCACAATTCTGCTGTTCAAGACTAAGGGTTAATAGTGGAAGAGAATTTTAAATATTTACAGCTAGGGAGTGTCATGCTCATTAGACAAAACTGATGTGTTCTTGTAATCCTTATGACAGACTGCCTCACATCCAGCTTCCATCAAGGCTGGAAATTTTCTCTAAGTCGAACCAAGGTCCAGATATAAAAAGGACATATTCCACGCAGACCAGTCTGGATTAAGAATGAACCTGATAACCCAGTTCAGAGCAGAACAGAAAGGAGGTTCTAGATCCAGGCTAAGGTTAACTCCTTTCACCATTGCTATTTTAGAAAAAGAAACTGCAAGTACATGAACTCCATGGTGCATCTAAAAGAAAGCCTGAGGTAATGCGGGAGGCACTGTGTTAATTCAGTCTCAGTAAATGTGTCTTCATGAACAACTATTTTTATTATCCCAAGATTCTTTTACAGACCCCTCCTGAGAAATGAAGAAATCAGGAAGCCTAGAGTGTTCTAAATCAAGTCAGCTATACCTCAGAGAGACATTAGCCTTAACAAGGCGTATTTCTATCCTGAATACTCATTGGAAGGACTGATGCTGAAGCTCCAACACTTTGGCCACTGATGCGCAGGGTCAACTCATTGGAAAAGACTCTGATGCTGGGGAAGACTGAGGGTAGGAGGAGAAAGGGGGCAACAGAGGATGAGATGGCTGGATGGAATCACCAACTCAATGCATACAAATTTGAGCAAACCCCGGAAGATAGTGAAGGACAGGGAAGCCTGGCATGGGGCCAGAAAGAGTCACACACAACGGAACAACGGGACAACAACAAGTACTCTTTACACAGATAGAACACCTAAATCTAGGCATTTGCTACATAAATTTCCCAGGACTTGGTTCCATGGAATACGCAGTTTAATAAAATTTGAATTTTTTTTCATTTTAATATTCCAGGCATGAAACTCCCTTTCCTCAGAATTCCTCATCTTGCATGCATTCCAGTCAGGATATTATTGTACTGAATAACTGAAAGATCTTGAAGACATGAAGACTTGGGTTTGAATTCTGATCTTAACACTTGCTGGTTATGTGACCTTGGGGACATTGTTTAACCATTTTAGCTTCCTTTTTTTCATCTCTGATGGTAGAGTAACAATACTTAACTTGAACAGTTGTTCTGGATATGTAATGAACATAAGAAAATGTTCAACAGTTGCTGGTGTATTGATGACAATGATGGCGATGGCTGATTCATCTGGATTGAGGCCTGTTGGTTATTCCTGTTCTCCAGGAAAGAAAACAAGTTCCCTGCATCGTGGGGTCTACCCGTCACAGGGACATATCTATCAGGCATGTATATATGTACTAATTGCTCAGTCATGTCTGACTCTTTGCGACCCCATGGACTGTAGCCCGCCAGGCTCCTCTGACCACAGAATTCTCTAGGCAAGAATCCTGGAGTGGGTAGCCATTCCTTTCTCCAGGGATCCTGACCCAAGGATTGAACTCTGGTATCCGGAATTACAGGCAGATTCTTGACCGTCTGAGCCACCAGGAAAGCCCCCTTGTTGCTGCCCAATTCTCTAGGGTAGCTGCCCACCTTCTCATGCAACACGCACCTACTCCCTGAGATGGGCATAAAGCCCTCCATAACCTTTCCTTGTCAGTTGTGCAGCCACTGAGCCAGTCTAACTCACCCACAGATGCATCCTTACACTTGGACCACACCTGGATGGCTAGCAGTGCTGCAGGCTGCCTCCTGCATTGCAGGCAGATTCTTTACTGTCTGAGCCACAGGAAAGCCCTCTACTCCCCCCATCCCCAGCCAAAGTTCAGGCATGGCCCCAAAGCATGATCCACTCCTGATGGACCGAGGGGGAGGGAGAGCTTTTCTTTGATGCTCCCATATCTTTTTCCTGTCCTCTTTCTTCCTTTCACCCTCAGTTCCTCTTCCCAATCTCTTTGTATTGGCTTCAAGAGTTGATCAAAGTGGTCCCCATTAGGACCTCAGAGTCTTCTCTATGTAGGTCTTAATTACATGCAAGATCCTTACACAGACATTGTTCATTAAAATAAACTTCTGGGCACAGAAAAAGAGTAAAGCAATAAATAAAATCCAATCTAATGGACAGTAATTCAGGCATATTCACAGAAATAATTCCTCTGTTTTGAAGACAAAGACTTTTTACCATGTCCTGTGCTATTCTAACATCAGGTTATTCTTAAACTCTCATTTACCATAAATAACTATGGGATACGAAGGGCTGTTTCTACTAGCATAGAGAGTAAATAAGGAAATAAGAAGTGAGGTTTACTGACAAGCCCCTCAAAAACTTACAGCTGGGGGGCTGCCCTTCTAGAGTGACGAGGCTGCCTGTACTTCTTCCCGAGAGAGGTCCCAACACCTATCTCAAAATCCAAGAGAAGCACATCGGGAACAAAATCATGTCTTCCTTCCCAGACATACTCTACCAACCCTGCAGAAATGACAGGCTTTGATCAAACAGTTACCTAAAGGAAGGGTAAATTGTCATGACCTTATTCTCACAACTTCTACAGTTAAAAGGAAAACAAGACAATGCATTTGAACATGCAAAGACTAAGTCATGTTTACAAATCACTTCTATTTTTTCTGAGTTTACTGGAAAGAAACAAATTCAGAAGGCCAAAAAATCATGTGATTTACACATCTGTTTTTACCACATAAAAAATATGCCTTAAGTAAGTTTTCTCCTTCAAATTATGTATTTTCTCCTAAACCTGTATCACAAACGCCAACCCTTAGAAACAAAGGTAACGGAAAAATAAATTTTGATCTTAACAAGCCCTAGAAAACTTTAAATATTGAACTATCAATACCACCTTCTAATTCTTTTGCAATGATACAAGCCATTGTTTGAAAGTCTCTAGCTTTTCACATTTTTTTCTTTGGAATGCTAAAAAAAAAAAAAAAAAAAAAAAGACAGATAAGGTCTATACAATTTTAGCAAGACAGTCAATCTTTCCAGGCAAAGTCTGACATACTAGATAAGATCAGGAAACTGAATTTCCCTCTGCTAGGAAAAATGCTGTTTCAAAAATATGAATGTAATACAAGATATCTTCTATAGCCTTCAATTTAATCTCTCAGTATAGATTTACAGTTTTGCTATGTTGACTTACAGTCATACAAGACAGAATTCAGTGACCTTCTGAATATGTCCATTCCCTTTGAAGCACATACTAATGACCACTTGCCCTTAGAAAGCAATTCCTTTCTATGGAAAGCTAAGTAACACATCCAATTTTTCATTCCTACTTTGTGAAATCTTCTTGTGAAACAGAACAAGCTTGTTATGGAAAAAGCTCAAGAACATACTGCCATCAACAGCATTCCATTTGCCTGCCTCTTCTCATCCTACCATGTTCTTGGGAACAAAACAAAGAAACCCTACTCAGATAAACAGTGAACCACAGTGAACAGACCCCAGACCCAGATGACTCAATGGAGGCTAGGAGAACTGAGGAAGAAAGAAGAGAAAATCTATTTCAACAGGCATATAAAAAAAGAAAGGTCAAATATGGTATTTTTAAGGTAAGCATATAAGCATTATAAGCATAATAAGACTTTCTAGCTCAGGTTAAGATCTGTCTTAGACTTTTAAACCGAAAAGTCATATTAATGAATATACTTTCATATCTCAAAACCCTCACCTCCAAAATCTTTTCTCTTTCATCATCCAAGAGAGCTTTTCAACCTTATAACCAAATAGAATCTACACTAACCAATTTGCTAACTTTGTTGATAACTCTCTACCATCCAACCAGTCAGGAAGATCTTGAGTTAAATCCTCCTGGACAAATGACATCCAACACCAAAAGCTTGATTGCCTTTATTACTCTTATTTTATCAAGTTTATGAATGAAAACCTCTACTTAGTTTATCTTATAATTGCTTGTCCAACTTACAAAACTTAGGCACCTTTTTACACTGTATTTCTTTTAAACACTCTTTAACCATTTACTTTCCTATAAAGCAATAATAACCACAAGGAGTTTAGCCTGATGTCCTGTGACAACCTAGAGGAGTGAGATTTTGGGGGGGAGGGGTAGAAGGGAGGCTCAAGAGGGAGAAGATTTGTGTATATTTATAGCTGACTCGTGTTGTTGTCCAGCAGAAACCAACACAGCATTGTAAGGCAATTATCCGCCAATTAAAAAAATTTTTTTAATTTTAAAAAGCAATAATACCTATCACTTCAAGACATTAGTCATTTGGCTCCTAACACATTGAATGGCTAATTCAGTCCTCCTAACAACACAAAAGAAAAGTACTCCCTATAACTGTAAAAAAACAGAAACCATGAAAGCCACCTATAAAGAAATCTACACATACAAACTGTGAATCCTACAACTCTATAGACTTCTGGCAGAAGAGGGAAAAATGCAAAGAAATTGCAATGGAAAACATGTTTAAGCTTTTCAGTTACAAGAAAAGCCAGAGATATGATGAAATTTACAACCAGAAAATTTAATATGAAGTCACTGTACTCACCGTCTGATGGTTTCTGTCACAGTAACGCAGTCCAAAATAATCTACCTCCACAAGGTTTATGTGACGAAATACGTGTTCAAGGACAATGGAACCTTTCGTTGACTTCTGCAAAAATAATTCACAGGTTGTGTCTCTTTTTTTTAATAAGGTGTCTTGTCTTTCTCAGTGGGACACAGCCACAGTTCTCATCTTTTATTAGCTTTGCTCACATGAAACAATTTTATTAGCCCATAGTTCCCTCTTTAAGTTTTGTCTCAATTACAAAGAGATTTAAGTATTAAATAAATACTTCTGAAAAACAATTTTAAATTGTTATATATTATAAATTAATGAGATGCTTTTCTTATGAGACTGTAAAATATCAAGACAAAATTATTATTTTAATAAAGATAATAGCCTATATGAAGTGCATCTAATAAATTCATCAAAAAAAATTTACTTTGGTTAAAATCCCATACTTCTCTCACTTTAGAAAGCAATTTTCACCAGGATCATTACTCCCACAACTAATGCAGAAGATATATAAAGTTAAAATAGCAACTTTTAATTGGGTTTCCCTTGTAGCTCAGCTGGTAAAGAATTCGCCTGCAATGCGGGAAACCTGGGTTTGATCCCTGGGTTGGGAAGATCCCCTGGAGAAGGGAAAGGCTACCCACTCCAGTATTCTGCCCTGGAGAATTCCATGGACTATACAGTCCATGGAATCACAAAAAGCCAGAACAACTGAGCGACTTTCACACACACAGAGCCAAAGCTTTTTATAATTTTTATCTCATTTTCCTTAACAAGGTTTTATGTTTTATTTTTTAATTGAAATATAGTTGGCATATAATATTAGTTTCCAGTACACTATGATTTGACATTTGCATACATTATGAAACGATCACCATGATAAGTTTAGTAACCATCTGTTCCCACACACAGTTACAACAACATTATTGACCATATTCCTGGTACTGTATATTACATCTCTGTGATTATTTAACTGGAGGAAAATTACATCATTGTGATTATTTTGCCACATCAACATGAATCGGCCACAGGTATACATGTGTCCCCCATCCTGAAGCCCCCTCCCACCTCTCTCCCACCCCATCCCTCTGGGCTGTCCCAGAGCACCAGCTTTGGGTTCCCTGCTTCATGCATCAAACTTGCACTGGTCATCTATTTTACATACGGTAATGTACATGTTTCAATGCTATTCTCTCAAATCATCCCACCCTCTCCTTCTCCCAATGAGTCCAAAAGTTTGTTCTTTACATCTGTGTCTCCTTTTGCTGTCCTGCATGTAGGATTGTTGGTACTATCTTTCTAAATTACATATACATATGTATATACATTAATATACTCTGTGATTATTTATTACATAACTGGAGGTCTGTATCTCTTAATTCCTTCACCAATTTCACCCCCTCCCTTCTGGCAACCATCCATTTGTTCTCTGTACTACAAGTCTATCTTCATTTTGTCTTAGTTTATTCTGGTTTTAGATTCTACAGGCATTTGTCTTTCCCTGTCTGACTCACTGCTTTTAGCACAATACCCTCTAGATCCAACTATATTGTCACAAATAGCAAAGCTTCTATTTTTAGTGGCTGACTAGTATTCTATTGTGTATAGATGCACAACACATCTTTATCCATTCATGTATTGATTAACACTTAGGTTGCTTCTCCATCACAGCTATTGTAAATAATGTTGCAATGAACACTGGAGTCCGTATAGCTTTTCAAATCAGTGTTTTTGATTTCTTCATGTAAATACCCAGAAGTGAAACTGATGGATCATATGGCAGTTCTATATTTAATTTTTTTAGAAACCCTCATACTATTGTCCATAGTGGCTGCATCAATTTACATTCCCACCAGCAATGTACAAGGGTTCCCTTTTCTCCATAGTCTCATAAACACTTGTTATTTGTTGCCTTTTGTGTGACAGCCATTCTGTGTAAGGTGGTATCTCATTGTGGTTTTGATTTGCATTTCCCTGGTCCTTAGTGATACAGAGCTAGTAATATAGAGCATCTCTTCACATGTCTGTTAGCCATTAGCATGTCTTCTTTGGTAAAATATCTATTCAGGTGTTCTGCCTATTTTTAAATTGGGATGTTTGTATTTTTTTGACATTAAGTTGTATGAGTTTCCCATGCACCTTGGAAATTAACCCTTATTGGATATATTGGTTGCAAATAACCTTCTCTCATTTAGTAAGCTGTCTTTTTATTCTGTTGATATTAATAATTTCCTTTCTGTGAAGAGTTTTTAGTTTGATACAGTTCCATTTGTTTATTTTTGCTTTTGTTTCCCTTACCTGAGAAAATATTTCCAAAAAATATTTCTCAGACCAATGTTGAAGGGCATATTGTCTATGCCCTTTTAACCATAAAACTTTTAAGAGTTTTATGGTTTCAGGTCGTACATTTTCATCTTTAACCCATTTTGAGTTTATTTTTGTATATGCTGTGAGAAAGTAGTCCAATTTGATTCTGTTTCAGGTAGCTGTCCAGTTTAACCAAGATTATTGACGAGGCTGTCTTTCCCCCATCTTGTATTTTCTTGCCTCCTCTGTCATAGATTAATTGCTCATGGCACAGGTTCATTTCCAGGTTTTCTATTCTGGCTCACTGATTCACACGTCTGTTTTGTGCCAGTACCAGATTGCTTTGATTACTGTAGCTCTGTAGTATAGTTTGAAATGAGGGAGTGTGATTCCTCCAGGTGTTTTCAGATCGCTGCCTCTGTGCTGGGATTCAAAGCTTACGGGGCTTCGCATTCACCCTTTAAGAGTGGAGTCTTCGTTTCCTACAGCCCTTTAGCTCTCCTGTCTCCAAAACCAGACATTCTGGGGGCTTGCCTTCCCAGTGCAAAACTTTGGGCTGGGGAGCTCAAAGTGGGGGCTGCACCCCTTGATCTTTAGGGAAAAATTCAGCAATGGTGGTTATCCTCCTGTTTGTGGGTCACCTTCCGAAGGGTGTTGGGTGTTAATTATACTGAAGCTTTGTCTCTCCTATCCATCTCATTGTGGCTCCTTCTTTACATCTTCACTTGTGGAAATCTTTGAAACTCTTCAGGTCATTCCCACAGCTATTCTGTAAATAGCTGTAATTTTGATGTCCCCATGGAAGAAGTGAGCTCAGGGTCCGCCTACTCTACCATCCTGGCCACTATCACCAAGGCTTTCATTTTCAGTCCTTATCTAACCATCCGATGATTAAAACCACCAGAGTTAATGTTCTAAAAATGTCTTTGCCTAGATATTAGACTTAATCTTTTTCATATAAACACAGACATAAGGAAAATATTTCCCTTGTCTGGTAAATGCTTATACCTATCTAAAACATCTAATCTCTCCCCCTTCCCACTACATATTCTTTAAAGATTATCATCTAGTATATTAAATATTATTCACACATAACCATTTAATCAGCAAACATTACTCCATATACACATTAATCTCGAAAAGAACCTACTTTGATGGTATACCTACAGATAGATTTTTTCTTCCTTTTTCCCAATCACTGACAGGTACAAGAAATTCCCAAGATGTTACACATTACGAAGCAGGGCTTTCTTCAGAGAATTACCATTTCACACATACTCATGTAAGATGAGAACACTGCACTGTTTTGAGAAAATAGATTGTAATATAAGGGAAATGTTTTTGATTAAATATAAAATGGGTGATAAGAGGTGATAAAATCACACACTAGGAGAAGACAGTGCTTCTTACAAATCCCATAAATTACTTTGGTTAAACTTAATTGGTCTTTTGTTCAAAATCCATTAGATAATTTATAAACAAAAACCCTTGCTATGAAGGATCTTTAGGTTGTTAGGCATTTTCTGCTATAATAACAACGCCACATCCAGAAAACGTCTCTTGGTGCTCATGTACCTATGTCTTTAACTACAGTAAAAATCTGCTAGGGAAATTACTCTTTCGAAGGATAGGCCTACTTAAAATTAAATGGGCACTGCCAAAAAGACCATTACCATTCATGCGAGGACAGTACATGTCTCAATGCCCTTGCCAACATTTGGACTAAGCAAAACTTTTCCAATCTGACTGAGCAAGAAAGAGGAAAGGACTAATTATTTTAATTTGCATTTTCCAGACACTAATCAGTTCAGTTCGGTTCAGCTGCTCAGTCGTCTGACTCTTCATGACCCCGTGGACTGCAGCACGCCAGGCTTCCCTGACCATCACCAACTCCCGGAGCTTGCTCTAACTCATGTCCATCAACTCAGTGATGCCATCTCATCCTCTGTCGTCCCCTTCTTCTCCTGCCTTCAATCTTTCGCAGCATTGTGGTCTTTTCCAATGCTTCCTAGCACTTCGGTTAGTTATTCTCTAAATTGAAGTTTATAAGCAAATTCCCTTAAATACTTCTAATACCTATACAATTTTACTTAGTTTACTTATTTCTTCACTCCATCTGGAAACTATTTCTGTGCTTGGGATGAGGGTCTAATTTTGTTTCCAAACGGACAGACAACTACACCACTATTTACCTAAAAGGCCTTCATTTCCCTTTTGACTGAAGTAAATTTATCATCTACTAAACGAATCCTCATTCTATGCCATGGATTACTCCTAGACCAATCCTTCAAGATTTTATTAACTTTAGTTTAATATAGTTTGTTGATTTCTATCATTCTCTTTCAAATTTGTCTCTGCCAATTTTTAGACATTTTGCTCTACTACAGGAAGTTTAGAACCAACTTGCCAATGTAATAAAAAATTCTGTTAAGAATCTGACTGGAGTTAAATTGAATTGACAGACTAGATAACCTGGGAGGTAATGATATGATATTTACAAAGTGAAACCTATATGATTTTCTTTTATATCCATCAAGGAAACTTTATACTTTTTTCATGTAGGTCTTACAAAATTCAACTTAGGCTCTGTGGCAGATAGAAGTTATAAAATGTGCTCTGCTCCCCTGCAAAATAATAGTCCTGCTCTAATCCCTGGAACCAGTAAGTATGACCAAATATAAACCTTCTTATTGTGTTACGTGTCATAATTTTTACATTAAAATGGGAAGATTATTGGATTATGTTAGACCTAATCACTTGGGCCCTTATAAGCAAAGCACATTCTACAGCAAAAGAGGAAGGCAGAAGGGAAATCAGAGATGTTTAAAGCATGAGAACAACTCCATAGGTCCTTGCCACTTGAAAGATGGAGGGGGGCCATGTTAAACAGCCTCAAGAAGCTGAGAGTAAGCCCCAGTCGACAGCCAGGAAGGAAATGGGAACCTGAGGCCTACAACCACAAGAACTGGATTTTGCTAACACCCTGAAAAACTCTGAAAGTCATTTCTTCCCCAGATCCTTCAGATAAGAGACCAGCACCTTGATTCAGTCTTGTGAGCCTGAGCAGAGAACCCATTCATGCCATCCTGGACTTTAGACTTTCAGAATGGTAAGAAAACCAATAGGCCTATGTTTAAACCACTAATTAGTGGTAATTTGTTATGAAGCAAGAGGAAACTAGCACAGGCTTAACTTTAGCTATTTTATAGTTGCTATATTATACTTGCTGACTGGCTACTGTTAACCTCTTGGTAAGCAACTGATTTTCTCCACTGCAGGCTCTGTAGACATCACCTGGCAGTAATTTGGATCTTCTCTTCATCCTAGCAATACAGCCACTAAACCTGGAGTCCGTCACAACCTTCTTAACATGCTTCTTAACAACCTTCTTAACATGCTTCTCCTGCCCTGGTGCTGGGCTACAGTATTCACTTTCAATTGTTTTTACACTTGTCTTTTGCCTCAGGAATTTTTTTAAACAATCTCTGGTTAACTGAGATCAGCTTATTTTCCAAGAGGCTATGGAAAATGCACATGCATCTTTCCTATTCAAAATAGTTTCAGAAGGCTGCCATTCAAGCCAGTGCTCCACCTTGAACTAATCTCTTCTCTGGGTCTGTTCTTCTATCCAGGCACAGACAGGAACAGGTAGAACCACAGAACTCCACTTAATTCTTCTATCCCAAGCAGGTAAAGAAGTGCTTTGTGAACAAAAGAAGAAACATTGATGCTTAAAATTACAGCACTGAAATGGGACAGATCTTTTATACATATAAATTAAGGCTGCCTTTATATAAAAACATTTTATACTTCTATTTCTACAAGAAATGTTAGCCTTTTCACACATATCCTTTCACATACAGCCTTTTTATGCTACTCAAAAAGCATAAAAAAGAGAAAATGCCCTACTAATGAAGAAAATACACAAAGACAAGCTTGGAAAACCAGCTTAGAAGTTTGGAAAGTATATGGAGATTGCAAAAATTTCACACAAGAATCACTGTTTCCAAAACGATCATTCCCAAAAACCAGAATGTAAGTCTGTCAATCCTCTGTGACAATCTTGCATTTACATAGAATCTGGTGCTAAAAATACTTCACAAATATTACCCGTTCGCATACGTTATCCTGTACAGAGAAACCACAAGGAAAGTATGTGGTACTAGGCAATGAATCCAGAGCTGACCAAAGGAAAAGCGTGATGTTTCATGATTCCCTCTACAGCTTTCTGCACACTGCAGGTGTGTCTGCACATGCACCTGGAAAAGAGCCAGGTGGACCTCAGAAATACTATATTTCTGTCACTTCTTCAAGCAAACATGTACATGAAAAACTTTTAACTTCTCATCTATCATACTGCAATATGACAAGACTCAGAAAACCTGGATGCCAGCAGTACATTAGCTCCTGGGGTGAGATGACACCACCAGCTTATATATTTGCCCATCCTGCACCACTGACCCCCTCCAGTTCCCCTCCCCGTCATTTGTATTCCACTGCAATGCCTTCTGGTTTTACACTTATGGATAATTTCATTCTTCACATATGGGTCCTTCACAGAGATTGCCTGTGGGCTATATGTTGCAGTTCGAATTCAAAGTCTTCAAGTTCCAAAAAAATCATTCTTGAATAAAGAAATTAAGAACTGCTAGAGAACTGACGAGAGCCAAAGAACAAACCAGAAATACCCTGGGCAAAGAACAGGCCAGTTCAGGATTTATTACTAAAAAAGGACAAGTAAGTATCATCAAGGATATTATGAAAGGAATATAACCTCATTCAATCAAACATTTATTGAGGACCCACTACATGCCAGCAAGTGATTAACATTGATAAGACGGAAAAAGTACACTAATAAGAATGCCAGAGGAAAGTCAGACACACCTGGAATGTAATACTAAGAACACCTCTATGGAGGAAACAGGTGACTGGCTTATAAGAACCACAAAGAAGCCAGAGGGTTATGGAGCAATAAGAAACTTCCAGAAAGTGAGACAGGGAAGGACTTGGTTTTCATCAGAAGTTTTTTCTTGTACATATGTCTGATAATTATGCACATGTCTTACTTATATAAAAAAAAAATTTTTAAGAAAAATATACCTAGTAGAAACTAGTCATTATCTTTTTTTTTTTGCTCACAGCTATAATTGTTTTGTAGATTTGGTTCACATGCCATGAGGTATTAAGTACGGAAATGTAGAGGAGAGTACACTATGATGGTGAGTTGTCAACATGCTGACCACGTTTACACCAACAATTCATGGTCCCATCTGCCAAAACAGTGACTTCAAGACTTTTTAATCTTCTTAATTTTTTCTGAGCCCTCCGAGCAGGCAAACCTAACTATTCTAGGCCATCATATATGAGTCTGAAGGTCATGTGCCCCCAGTACTTGAACCACTGGAGACATATCTTCCAAGGGAGACAGTTCATTTCATCTGAAGTTTAATATAAACTTATTTTTTTAACTTTACTTCCTTCAGTATTTAGCAAAGGAAACTCATAAATGTGATTGTATTTAGCACCCTGCCAGTTCTTTCTGAAAATTTCTAGAAGAATCTCTGCCAAAATGACAAAATCAACAGAGATGCCACAAAATAAGATACAACGACAACCAAAGCACTTGGCAACATGCCCAAGGATTTTCTGAATAATGAATAAATTAAAATATTGTCATTGATAAGGAACATCAACTAATGAGACTTTCGAGAGAATGAGTTGAGTGCCAACACAAATAACAGAAAAGGAAATTTCATGAGGTCTCCCCACATCTTGTGGGTTTGTCTGTACAGTTCCCTTTTTGTGGAACATCTTCTCTCCTCTCTGTCCTCTTCAAAACTCCACTTAGCCTTCAAAACTCAGCTCAAATACCACTTTCTCCATAAGGCCTGTCTTTATCCCCTCAACCTCATTATGACCTCAGCCGCACTGGACCTACAAAGTGTCTTGTTTTTGTCCATCTCTGAGACTTATGCTATTCTGCCTTTATTGAAGTCATTTGATTCTTCTCTTAACTTTGCCACCAATATGTAGAAATTTTGAAGGCAGGTACTGAGAATTACACACCTCTTCCTCTGCATGCCAGTCCAATAATCCACACACAGTAGGAACTCCCTAAAAGGTTACTGAATAAATACTAAGGGCCAACAAACAAGGAAGGGAAGGATGTAGTATTAGAAATATGGTGGGCTATGAAAACATCTCTTCCTGTTTCTCAATGAAGATCTCCATTTTTCTTGACCCATCAGACATGAGCGTGAAGAAAGATGATGGATTCAGGCATCCTGCCAACCTCAGTGCTACTTAGTTTACTTTTAATTTTAAAAATATACATTTGTTTTGGTGTTAATATAATTTCAAAAGACTTAATATTAATAGGCTCTGAATTTGGTATAAGTATTTTATATTTGAAATTTATATGATACAAAAAAAATCGGGGCTTGATATTCAACTTTAATGTATAAAATGTAAACATACACAGTTTTCTTTACATAATAAAATAAATCTGACAAGAATTGTGTTTCCTATCATCAGGAAAACGAAAACTATCACAATGAGGCAGTTAAGAAGAAAATAAAGAAGTAAAGGAAGCTTCTGGCCTTTTATAACTCCATTCAGAAAACTTCATTTGTTAGAATTGATTAATTTACCTTTCAAGTGACAGTAAATAAATGCCTGTGACATATTTCTGGATGGTAAATTATATGCCACTTAAATTTCAGCAAATAGCGATAGATTACTTTCATTACTGACATTTTAACAATATTCTGGAAAGAACAAAGCCACAAGAGGCTTATGATCACAGAAAAAGACTCCCAGGCAGGACAAGTTTATTTGAAAATACCATCAGTAAGACTTTCAACCAGAACAAAGGATTCTTCAAGTGAGTAACAACACCTTTGCAGATTAACATGACATTACCAACCAGAAAGGCAAGTTTTTACCAGCTGCACAGAATGATAACTATTACATTCTAGACAAACAGCTTACTCCCTCACAAAGGGGAAATGAAGCATTCAAAACATTCTTTAATCTCAGGCCTATAAAAAGTCACTATATTTTCATTCAGTATTTTTGACAGAATAGATTTCAGGTTCTCTGAAAAAGCAGAAATAACATTAGGTTTTTTCAGCTCAGGCCCATTAGGATAAAGTGAAGCAGGGGCATGGAGGGGACCTTCCTTAGGCACCAGTGGTAACTGCTTCTCGGGTCAAGCACTGTTACCACCACAGGAAGGCTTCTGACTAAGTTGCTTTCACCCTAGGTGAAGAAATTTGTAAGAAAAAAAGATTTTCTTAAACCTACATCTAATCATTAAATAACATAAAATGTGCATTTTTCAAGGTACTATGTATAATTTTCATATATAAAAGCTTGTTCACATTGATGGACTTTTCTCAGACTTTCATCTAGTGTTTCTGTCTATCACTGTGTCACAAACACCTCCAAGCTTAGTGGCTTCAAGCCACCACCATGATTTGCTCACGACTGTGCCCTCTGGGATTAGAGAAGGAAATGGCAACCCACTCCAGTGCTCTTGCCTGGAGAATCCCAGGGACGGCGGAGCCTGGTGGGCTGCCGTCTGTGGGGTCTCACCGAGTCAGACACGACTGAAGCGACTTAGCAGCAGCAGCAGCATACTGTGAAAAATAGGAGCCAGATTTCTTGTTAGAAAAAGGAGTTACACAAAGGAGAAAACAAGAATGAATCTTGTGGTGTACATACATGGTTTAGTATTTTCAGATTAACATATGTGTGTGTGTGTGCATACACACCCCAGTTCTCTAGACCTTCCCACTGAGCGGGCATGGGAGCAGTGACACCTGGAAGGCAATGACCAATGTCGTGCCTGGAACTTCAGTTCTAAATATCATTCTCTACTCCTTAGAAAACAGACCAAGTCAAGGCTCTGACAGGGAAGTAAAAGACCTGAAATGATTTTTTATTATAGAAAGGAATGGCATGCTCAAAGAATGATGGGGCCCTTCCAAAATAACAGAAGTGTTAGTTTGAAGGGAACTCTTACCAATCAAATGAGGGACAATTTGAACACCACTGTAAGTGAAAATATCAGATTGTAATCCTCTGAGAGGAATCCCTGAGTTCATGTGAAACAGAAACAAATAATGAATAAACAGAAGACAGAACACTTCTTTATAACAAAATGCCAACTTGTAAAGGCCGAAAAAATGACAGAATTAGAAAATGACCATCATGGTTATGACTGATTCAACTGAGAGGCATCAGAAAAGCTAAAATTAGTGGGTGAAAAGCCAGAGGAGGAATGGAATATTTTACAAGGTCTCAGAATATCTCCCCACAAAATACTAATTACAAAGAATAAAAAAGAAACTTTACAGTGAAAAAAATCTACAGTCTTTACCTTAATCAAACAAACAAATTTAATTTCACCAGTAGTGGGACAATTGACATCAAGTACTATCTAAAATAGGATGCAACAAATATAGCACCACTTCAGTGTTTTTCCTGCCAAAGATATTTAAGCTGAATTTAATACTGAGGAAACATGAGACAAGCCCAATTTGAGGGACATTGTACAAAACACCTGGTGTAGTCTCTTCAGAAATAAGGTCACGAAAGTACTGAGTAACCATTCCAGACTGAAGGAGAGTTGAACAACATGTTAACAAAATACCACGAATAATCTGATTTGGATTATTTTGTTCTAGAGGGGACAATGTTGGGACAACTGACAGAATTTGAATGAGGCTTTGGATTAAATAGCTAGACTATATCTCATTTCCTGATATTGGTAGCTGTGCCAAGACTGTGCTGAAGAGGTAATTTGGCACCGTTTATAGGTAATTGGCACTAACACATTCAGAGGTAAGAAGTCAGGTTTTCAACTTACAAATGGTTCAGTAAGAGAGAAAAAATAATGATAAAGCCTTTGTTGTAACATGTTAACTGCATCTATGAGTGAAGAGGATAAGAGTTTATACTATTTACAATTCACTCGGCCGTCTAACTTTAAGATTATATGATTTTTTGACAAAATTTTTTCAATTTGGGGGAAATTTCCAATTTAAAAGATAAAGTGGGGACTTCCCTTTATCCACTGTGGCATAGTGGACGGGAGTCTGCCTGCCAGTGCAGGGGACACAGGTTCGATCCCCGGTCCGGGAGGATTCCACATGCAGCAGAGAGGCCGAGCCCGAGTGCCGCACCCACTGACAGCCCGTGTGCCCGCGTGCCCAAGGGCCCCAACCAGTGAGCGCCCGCGTGTACTCCTGAAGCCCGCGCAGCGAGGGCTGGAGCTCTGCAAGAGAGTGAGGCTCGTGAGCACTGCAACGGAGAGCAGCCTCCGCTCCCCTCAACCAGAGAACGCCCATGCAAAGCCATAAAGGCCCAGTACAGCCAAAAAAAAAGAAAATAAACAAAATATTTTTAAACTTATCAAAAAATGATAAAGTGAGGCTTTGTTAATATTTTGTTCTGTTCCATATACAATGGAAAAAAGACAACCTCTTTAACAAGTGGTGCTGGGAAAACTGGTCAACCACTTGTAAAAGAATGAAACTAGAACACTTTCTAACACCATACACAAAAATAAACTCAAAATGGATTAAAGATCTAAATGTAAGACCAGAAACGATAAAACTCCTAGAGGAGAACATAGGCAAAACACTCTCCGACATAAATCACAGCAAGATCCTCTATGACCCACCTCCCAGAATATTGGAAATAAAAGCAAAAGTAAACAAATGGGACCTAATGAAACTTAAAAGCTTTTGCACTACAAAGGAAAGTATAAGTAAGGTGAAAAGACAGCCCTCAGATTGGGAGGAAATAATAGCAAATGAAGAAACAGACAAAGGATTAATCTCAAAAATATACAAGCAACTCCTGCAGCTCAATTCCAGAAAAATAAATGACCCAATCAAAAAATGGGCAAAAGAACTAAACAGACATTTCTCCAAAGAAGACATACAGATGGCTAACAAACACACGAAAAGATGCTCAACATCACTCATTATTAGAGAAATGCAAACCAAAACCACAATGAGGTACCATTACATACCAGTCAGGATGGCTGCTATCCAAAAGTCTACAAGCAATAAATGCTGGAGAGGGTGTGGAGAAAAGGGAACCCTCTTACACTGTTGGTGGGAATGCAAACTAGTACAGCCGCTATGGAAAACACTGTGGAGATTTCTTAAAAAACTGGAAATAGAACTGCCATATGACCCAGCAATCCCACTTCTGGGCATACACACTGAGGAAACCAGATCTGAAAGAGACACGTGCACCCCAATGTTCATCGCAGCACTGTTTATAATAGCCAGGACATGGAAGCAACCTAGATGCCCATCAGCAGATGAATGGATAAGGAAGCTGTGGTACATATACACCATGGAATATTACTCAGCCATTAAAAAGAATTCATTTGAACCAGTCCTAATGAGATGGATGAAGCTGGAGCCCCTTATACAGAGTGAAGTAAGCCAGAAAGATAAAGAACATTACAGCATACTAACACATATATATGGAATTTAGAAAGATGGTAACGATAACCCTCTATGCAAAACAGAAAAAGAGACACTGAAATACAGAACAGACTTTTGAACTCTGTGGGAGAAGGTGAGGGTGGGATATTTCAAAAGAACAGCATGTATACTATCTATGGTGAAACAGATCACCAGCCCAGGTGGGATGCATGAGACAAGTGCTCGGGCCTGGTGCACTGGGAAGACCCAGAGGAATCGGGTGGAGAGGGAGGTGGGAGGGGGGATCGGGATGGGGAATACGTGTAAATCTATGGCTGATTCATATCAATGTATGACAAAACCCACTGAAATGTAAAAAAAAAAACAACAAAAAAAAAAACCCATGCAGTTATTATAAAAAGAAACTACAAACCTTTTTTTCCAAGATTTTAAAAAATTTTACTGAAGATAGTCTGTATCTCCCTCTCTGTAATAAAGGTATAATAGTAATACCTACCTTAAAAAAAATAAAAATAAAAATAAAAAAAATAAAAATAAAAAAAAAAATAATTCAGTCACATAAACCAAAATCACACAAAAAACCTGCTAACACTAACTTTTACTGGTACACACTAGCACTTTACACATACTAACTCACTCAGTGCTGACAGCAGCCCTGTGAGTTGGAGGTGATACTACAGCTAACACTCCCCATCTGCCAAGCCCCTGACACTGATCTAAGAACACCACATCTTCCCATAAAGAGGAGACTCATTTAATCCTCATATCAACTCAAGGACATAGGTGTTATCATCTTCCTCATTTTAGAGACAAGACAATTAGAACCCATAAGTAAAGTAAATTTCCCCAAGAGCACACAGACAGTAAATGGCAGAGTCAGGATTGAAACCTAGGCTGTCTGGCTCTAAAACCGTGCTCCAAATTGCTCTCACACTGTACCGAGAAAGTGAGAAAAGGGGTGTGAGACCAGAATTCTCTCAAATCTCCTAGGGAGCGTTTCTCAAAATCTGTGTTAGAGCCAAAGGATCGACCTAGTTAACCACAGATCTTGAAGCTCCCTAAAATGACCTTGCCAGAAATCTCAGTTGCTTCTATCTCAGAAGACACGGTGACTGGTCCTGGGAGGGGCTTCTCATTCTAGTGACTCCAGCAGACCCCCAGGGTCCCTATGCTGGTGAGGTAACCACTAGAGCATCTAGCAGCTCCTCCAGATACCGCGGTTGATGAGTCTCAGTTTCTTGGCTTATACTCATCTATTCACACACACACGCACGTACACTTTTACCTTCCAGTATTTGATTTACCACAGTTCAGGAGCCCTCTTAGCCTATCTGAGAATGAGGCATCCACTGCAAAACAAACTCAAATTATAGCAAGTAAGAAGGCTCAGCCACTTGAGTGGGGGAACCCAAGATGAAAAACTAGAACAGTGTCTATTAAAAACAAATGAAAAATAATAAAGGAGAAAAGGTAATGGGGATTTTAAAGAAGATACTATTAGAACACACCAAAAAAAGGCTTTCTGAAATCAAACAGCTTGACTTCTGAAATTAAGATTTCAACAGACACAATGGGAAAGAGCGTGATCACTACTGAGAACATTCAGAAAGATCAGATAAACATAAGTGAAAATAACAGAGACATAAAAGACATAATCAGAAGACAGAACATGCAGAAAACAGGCTCTCCTAGATGAGTAACAGAGAAGAAATAAACTGCAAGGGAAAGTGGGAGGGGACAAAACAAAAGAAAACCTCCCTGAGGTGAAAGAAGGGATAATTCTCTAGATGGAGAAGGCACACAGTATTAATGAGGAATAAAGATGACACATGCCTAGGCTTGTGAAATACTTTAACTGAGAAGGGAAATCATCTGCAAGCATACATCTTATTAAGTTATGTAAATGCAACTTTACTATTTCAAGAAACTCTTACCGAGGAAGATGAAGCTATAAACAATTTTATTGTTTTAGGAACTTTCCAAAAACCCACTTATTTAAACAATAGATGGCTCAACTAACCCTTATTAGAGTCAATATCCCTTACTCAGCCCACCAGTCTTAAATTGTTTTACCAAAAACCTGATCTAATTCTATGTCCTTGCTCTGAACAGGCTACCTAAAATCAGACCCTAACAAACCTCACAAACCCCGCATCTTTGTCCTCCCTCCTCTAAAAAACAGTCAGTCATTGGTCTCTCTCATTGCAGTAAGCAATAAACTCAACTTTGCTTTATCTATGGGCTCCCTGGTGGCTCAGGTAGTAAAGAACCTGCCTGCGGTGCAGGAGGCCCGGGTTCCATCCCTGGGTCGGGAGGAGCCCCTGGAGAAGGAAACGGGAGCCCACTCTGGAGAACCCACTCCACTGCCTGGAGAATCCCATGGACAGAGGGCCTGGTGGGCTACAGTCCATGGGTCACACACAGCTGGACAGAACTGCGCAGCTAACACTCACACACTTGCTTTATCCATCCTGTACCCTTCAGGCTTCTCATCAGCAGTCAGAGACTAAGGAGGAAACCGCTCAGGCTGCCCAGCTGGCTCAGTGGTAAAGAATCTACCTGCCAATGCAGGAAACACAGGAGACAAGGGCTCCATCCCTGGGTCAAGAAGAGCCCCTGGAGTAGGAAGTGGCAACCCTCTCCAGTGCTCTTGCCTGGAAAACTCCATTGACAGAAGAGCCTGGTGGGGTACCATCCATGGGGCCAGAGTCGGACACGACTGACCACAAATAAAGTCACTCAAACAAGTTGAACAGAGGATTTACAGAAGAGAGAGGACCAGATGAGCATCACATTTCTTGACTGCAGTACTGCAAACAAGAGCACAGTTGAACAGCGACTACTAAGGGACTCCCTGGTGGCTCAGAGGGTAAAGCGCCTGCCTACAGTGCGGGAGGCCGGGGTTCAATCCCTGGGCTGAGAAGATCCCCTGGAGAAGGAAACGGCACCCCACTCCAGTACTCTTGCCTGGAAAATGCCATGGACCGAGGAACCTGGTAGACTACAGTCCATGGGGTCGCAAAGAGTCGGACACGACTGAGCAACTTCACTTTCACTGAACAGAAAAAGCCTAACCCAGCTGTTCCTCACCTGTCAGGAAAGACAAAGGCCCTTTTTTTGAACATGAAAAAGTAAGACACTGCTTAACCAATGAACTCGACCTGAGGAAATCTTGGAGGTTGTGCTCTAACTGGAGACAGAACTCAAGATATGAAGGACAATAAAGAGGGCAGAAGTGGCACAATGTATCCACATTGTGGATAACGCATAAAGCTAATAGGACTCAATTTATAGTTTATAGCATAAATGTTTATTGTGAGACATACAATAAGAAGAAACGTAATAAATGGATGAGAACAAAAAATTCTAAACTGGCTAGGTAAAACTCAAAGCAAGGGTTCTCTAATTTCTGTTTGTTAATATGGAATTTTTAATTATAGCAGCTCTCAAAGTATTCAGTTGGGAAAGAACCACTAAAAAAAATGGATAAGCAAAGAATGTCCATTTTCATGCTGAGGTGGGTAGAAAACGGAGCAGAAATGTGACCATGGACCAAAGAAAGTAAAAGAGTGAACATGACAAACTGTAATAAAAGATAAGTAAAAGGTAGATGGAGAGAATAAAAACACACGTAGCATTTAGGATGATAAACGTGAGTTGTGCAAGAGTGACAATCTTTTCAGACTCTGCAGGATCTATTTTACGGACATGAAAAGCACCAGCTATACAGCCAAAGATATTTACCGCTGCACTGAGAGTGGCAAAATAAAATCCCCCAGCTTCGGGGACCACCAACTGAAAAATGATTGAATAAACCATCAGTTCAGTTCAGTTCAGTCGCTCAGTCGTGTCCGACTCTTTGCGACCCCATGAATCACAGCACGTCAGGCCTCCCTGTCCATCACAAGCTCCTGGAGTTTACTCAAACTCATGCTCATCGAGTTGGTGATGCCATCCAGCCATCTCATCCTCTGTCGACCCCTTCTCCTCCTGCCCCCAATCCCTCCCAGCATCACGGTCTTTTCCAATCAGTCAACTCTTTGCATGAGGTGGCCAAAGTATTGGAGTTTCAGCTTCAGCATCAGTCCTTCCAATGAATTTTCAGGACTGATTTCCTTTAGGATGCACTGGTTGGATCTCCCTGCAGTCCAAGGGACTCTCAAGAGTCTTCTCCAACACCACAGTTCAAAAGCATCAATTTTTCAGCGCTCAGCTGTCTTCACAGTCCAACTCTCACATCCATACATGACCACTGGAAAAACCATAGCCTTGACCACACAGACCTTTGTTGGCAAAGTAATGTCTCTGCTTTTTAATATGCTATCTAGGTTCGTCATAACTTTCCTTCCAAGGAGTAAGCGTCTTTTAATTTCATGGCTGCAGTCACCATCTGCAGTGATTTTGGAGCCCAAAATAATAAAGTCTGACACTGTTTCCACTGTCTCCCCATCTATTTCCCATGAGGTGATGGGACCAGATGCCATGATCTTAGTTTTCTGGATGTTAAGCTTTAAGCCAACTTTTTCACTCTCCTCTTTCACTTTCATCAAGAGGCTTTTTAGTTCCTCTTCACTCTCTGCCATAAGAAATAGATTTAAGGGACTAGATCTGATAGAATGCCTGATGAACTATGGATGGAGGTTCGTGACACTGTACAGGAGACAGGGATCAAGACCATCCCCATAGAAAAGAAATGCAAAAAGGCAAAATGGTTGTCTGAGGAGGCCTTACAAATAGCAGATAAAAGCTGAGAAGTGAAAGGCAAAGGAGAAAAGGAAAGAGATATCCATTTGAATGCAGAGTTCCAAAGAACAGCAAGGAGAGATAAGAAAGACTTCCTCAGCGATCAATGCAAAGAAATAGAGGAAAACAACAGAATGGGAAAGACTAGAGATCTCTTCAAGAAAATTAGAGATACCAAGGGAACATTTCATGCAAAGATGGGCTCAATAAAGGACAGAAATGCTATGGACCTAACAGAAGCAGAAGATATTAAGAAGAGGTGGCAAGAATACACAGAAGAACTGTACAAAAAAGATCTTCATGACCCAGATAATCACGATGGTGTAGTCACTCACCTAGAGCCAGACATCCTGGAATGTGAAGTCAAGTGGGCCTTAGAAAGCATCACTACGAACAAAGCTAGTGGAGATGATGGAATTCCAGTTGAGCTATTTCAAATCCTGAAAGATGATGCTGTAAAAGTGCTACACTCAATATGCCAGCAAATTTGGAAAACTCAGCAGTGGCCACAGGACTGGAAAAGGTCAGTTTTCATTCCAATCCCAAAGAAAGGCAATGCCAAAGAATGCTCAAACTACCGCACAATTGCACTCATCTCACACGCTAGTAAAGTAATGCTCAAAATTCTCCAAGCCAGGCTTCAGCAATGCGTGAACCGTGAACTTCCAGATGTTCAAGCTCGTTTTAGAAAAGGCAGAGGAACCAGAGATCAAATTGCCAATATCCGCTGGATCACTGAAAAAGCAAGAGAGTTCCAGAAAAATATCTATTTCTGCTTTATTGACTACACCAAAGCCTTCGACTGTGTGGATCACAATAAACTGTGGAAAATTCTGAAAGAGATGGGAATACCAGACCACCTGACCTGCCTCTTGAGAAACCTGTGTTCAGGTCAGGAAGCAACAGTTAGAACTGGACATGGAACAACAGACTGGTTCCCAATAGGAAAAGGAGTACGTCAAGGCTGTCACCCTGTTTATTTAACTTATATGCAGAGTACATGATGAGAAATGCTGGGCTGGAAGAAGCACAAGCTGGAATGAAGATTGCCGGGAGAAATATCAATAACCTCAGATATGAATAAAACATAGTCATCCAAAATGAGAAATTATGCAACAATTAACAAGTTGAATAAATATGTGTTGAGCTAAAGTGATGTTCATAAGGTAATTTACTTACAAAAGCAGAGTTGTGTGCTTTTAGTCACTTATTATAAGAAGTCACTTATTATAAAATAAGTGCTATTAGTCACTTCTTAAGTGACTAATAAGGAATTAAGTTTTTTTCTATGTATCTCTGCCTTTTGAATGTTTTTTACAACAGTTTGTTTTACTTTTGCAACTTCAAATTTAAGAATTTCAAATTTTGTCATATCTAAACAATCTAAAGAAAAGAAAAGGTTATGGGGAGGTCATTCCTTGACAAGAGAACAGCACAGAGGCAGCTGAAGGCGAGTCAGGGACCTGGGTTTTACCTGGCTCCGTGTCACCACTCAGGGGCCCAGTCTCTTCACTTGTGAAACGGGTAAGCAAACTGAACTCTTTCCAGCTCTGGCAGTCAGTGATTATGCAACAAAAACTGTAGACTGAATCCTCTGGAAACACCCCCGTCTGCCTCTTTCTCTGGGAACTTAGAGTTATCCAAAATCTGGTCAAGGTCAGTGCTGCCAATCCACCTTGAAGGCATGACCACCTCCCACTCAGGAGAAAACTCCACCAGGAGGTTATCAAGAGAACTGACAGATTTACACAGAAATTGGACAAAAACTGTTTCCTAGAGTCCCTTGGTCAAACAGGGCCCTCTCAGTTTCACAGGAGAGGCAATAAACCATCTCCCTTGCGTATTACTGGCCAAGGGGTAATCCAAAATAATTAAGTATAAGATGTTTCTTTTCATCTCAAATTTCTGAAAAAGATATTTTAAAAAGGAAGCATACTATCAGAACCAAAGTTGTTTTTTTTTTTTTTAACGTTTTATAAATTGACTTTTGTCATTAAAAGCATTCTACTCACCACGCCTCCAACAGACAGGGTCTTGTACCAGTCCCTGTTACTCCGTTTAGTGTTCTCACCTCCTGAAAAGTATGTGATATACAGCAGGTCGCAGGGCAAAGGCTGGGACTCTCAACTCACCCGCTCTCCTTTGTTTTCATCACGACTTTCTTTTTCCTGTTTCTGCTCTCCACTTTAAAGGATCAACCAAATGACTAAAACCTTACACACCTACACCAGGTAAGTTCTACAGTCCATCAAAAGTCTTCAGAGGCAACACAGCACTAACAGTATCACAGAATCAAGTAGTTATTCACTCAACAAACATTCAATGAGCATCTACCATACACTGTGCCAGAGACATTCCGTACCTTATTTAACCCTCACAACAGCTGTGAAAAAAGGGCAACTCAGCTTTAATCTTACATATGGGGAAACTAAGACTAAGGAAGGTCAGCTGGGTGACTTGTCAAAGTCATGGAACCAGCTGAGTGCTGAAGCTCAGATGTGCACCTGGGCTCCCACGTTCACAGTCCTTTCTGAACATGATGTTAAGGCTCAGAAGAGCAGACATATTTCTGGCTAGAGTAATTTGAAAAGGCCTCCTCAAAGAAAATAAATTCAACATATTAGGGAGTAAAAATAGCTCTTTTAAGAAGGAACCCTCCATTTTTAAATTTATTGATTCTAAGATATAAATATCTTTTAAAGCTCCTTTTAGGGCTTCCCTGGTGGCTGAGTGATAAAGAATCCACCTGCCAATGCAGGAGACGGCAGGTTTGATCCCTGAGTAGGGAAATCCCATGGAAAAGGAAATGGCAACCCACTCCAATATGCTTGCCTGGGAAATGCCATGAACAGAGGAGCCTGGTGGGCTACAGTCCATGGGGTCTCAAAAGAGTCAGATACAACTTAGTGACTAAACAATAACAAAGTTCCTTTTAAGGATATAAAATGTTAAAACTATCTATACCTACTTAGTAAGACATTTTTCTATTTAACAGAAATTGTAAGCTACAAACTTTAGCTGTACACAGAAGCGCCTTGAATATAGTCAACAATTAACAACTACTCTTCGATAACAGAAAGAAAGCTAGGAGGGCAGCACTGGATTCGAAACGGGGTCTGGCTGTCCAGTCAATCCACCCTTCATGTTCACTGCAGTTCTACAACTTTTGATTACATGCAGTCTCCACATATCAGTTTCTTTCTTCTTCATATCTTCACTGTATTTCTAATATTTGGGCAAGTTACAGTCCTTCAAAAAGATGCTGTGGAATACTGGAGATAAAGATTCTATGTAACAAAATAATCTTAGTTGAATGCAACTTTCCCAAAGAAATAACATTATGAGCAAAGAGTTGTAGTTCTTGAGCAGAAAAACTGGGTATCTGATAACTATTTTTCAATGGTTATATCTAAACTGTTCTTTTTAATGAAGTGATTTGTATAGTTATATAAGTAGTGAAATAGAGCTAACTTAAGAATTTGCCCCAGAATGGATTAATAATCAGAGTAGAGACTAGAATCCAACTCTCCTAACTGTTCAATATTTATCCTGCTCATTTAAAATGTTGTTCACTTTGTAAACACTTTGTAAGCAACTAGTATTTCCCTAAAAAGTGGCAAGAAAATCAAATTTTCATCATTCAAACTAAACTGTACCACTAACTTTTTCTGAAATTTTATTATTTTCTCACTAATCCTCAAGTAGCAAAGCACCTAGTGTGTGTGTGTGCGCTTAGTCGCTCAGTCATAACTGACTCTTTGTGACCCCATGGACTGCCAGAGTGGAGTGGGTAGGCATTCCCTTCTTCAGGAGATCTTCCCAACCCAGGGACTGAACCCATCTCCTGCACTGCAGGCAGATTATTTAATGTCTGAGCCACAAGGGAAGCCAAGTTAAGTTAAGTTGCTCAGTTGTGTCCAACTTTTTGCGACCCCATGGACTGTAGCCCACCAGGCTCCTCCATCCATGGGATTCTCCAGGCAAGAATACTGGAGTGGGTTGCCATTTCCTTCTCCAGGGGATCTTCCCGACCCAGGGATCGAACCTGGGTCTCCCACATTGCAGGCAGACGCTTTAACCTCTGAGCCACCAGGGTTAGGGAAACCAAAGCACCTAATCAGTTCAGTTCAGTTCAGTTGCTCAGTCATGTCCGACTCTTTGCGACCCCACGAACCACAGCACACCAGCCCTCCCTGTCTATCACCAACTCCCAGAGTCCACCCAAACACATGTCCATTGAGTCGGTGTTGCCATCCAGCCATCTCATCCTCTGTCGACCCCTTCTCCTCCTGCCCCCAATCCCTCCCAGCATCAGGGTCTTTTCCAATGAGTCAACTCTTCGCATGAGGTGGCCAAAGTATTGGAGTTTCAGCTTTAGCATCAGTCCTTTCAGTGAACACCCAGGACTGATCTCCTTTAGGATGGACTGGTTGGATCTCCTTGCAGTCCAAGGGACTCTCAACAGTCTTCTCCAACACCACAGGTCAAAAGCATCAATTCTTCGGCACTCAGCTTTCTTCACAGTCCAACTCTCACATCCATACATGACCACTGGAAAAACCACAGCCTTGACCAGACAGACCTCTGTTAGCAAAGTAATGTCTCTGCTTTTTAACATGCTATCTAGGTTGGTCATAACTTTCCTCCAAGGAGTAAGTGTCTTTTAATTTCATGGCTGCAGTCACCATCTGCAGTGATTTTGGAGCCCAAAATAATAAAGTCTGACACTGTTTCCACTGTTTCCCCATCTATTTGCCATGAAGTGATGGGGAGATGCCATGATCTTAGTTTTCTGAATGTTGAGCTTTAAGCCAACTTTTTCACTCTCCTCTTTCACTTTCATCACAAGGCTTTTTAGTTCTTCTTCACTTTCTACCATAAGGGTGGTGTCAACTGCATATCTGAGGTTATTGATATTTCTCCCAGCAATCTTGATTCCAGCTTGTGCTTCTTCCAGCCCAGCATTTCTCATGATGTACTCTGCACCTAATAAAACTTCTCAATTCCTTGGATTTTGTGTTGGGGGGGTGGGGGCAGAGGAGGGGCAGTGAAATAGTTAATACGTTAGAAGGAAATGCAAATGTACTACAAGAATGAGAATCACCAACTCCTAAATCACAGGTCTTACAAATTTAAATTCTTTTGTGGCACTTATTAAAGCACAGTCCATTCAGTTTCTCCATTCCAAGGGAGTTTAACCAAAACGCACAGTGAAACGTTAACAAGGGCCACGAGGCATGGTCTCTGTTTCAAAGCAGCCTGAACAATGTACATTTAAGCAGCTCCTGGGCCCTGAGAGCTATGCATCCAATATGGAGCCACAGCCACATGCGGCTACTGAATCCTTCATGTGTGTCTGGTCCAAATCAAGAGGTGCTTAAGTATAAAATACACACTGGATTCTGAAGGCAATATAAAAAGAATAATTTTTATATTAATTATATGTCAAAATGATATTTTAGATCTATTGGGTTAAACAAAATGTTATTAATTAATTAATGTACCTACTAGAAAATTTTAAATTACTTGTGTGTTTCACAATATATTTTTATTGGACTCCTCTACACTGAAGCTTTTCTTGATAAAGGAATACAAATGGTGACAGCTGGTTTCCTGGGTTGGCGAGAGTTCTGACAGTCCTGATAACTAACTCTTTCATCACAAATCCTCCCAATCTAGTCCTGGCTCTGCTTTAACTAGCTGGATGACCCAAAACTGCCACTGAACTTCTCCAGCCCTAAATCCTCATCCATAAACTCAGAGAACATTCAACACCAAGGCATCATTTTAAACAATGAAGACACTGAGATCACATTTCCTGCCTTCCAGCTCATTGCTCCATTCACTGCACAATTTACCACACCCACTTCCTGATTTTATCTACTCAGTGACCCCCACAGTGCATCTCTAATCCCAGGGACTGGCCAGAAAATGGGTGTCACTCTACAGGAAAGGAGAGTGTAGACGGATCTGAGCAGATCTATTACACAACAGGGGATGTTTTCAGAATCCCCTCCCTCAGCTGAAAGTGAGAAGACTTTCCCACACCAGGTAGTCCACAGGATTATTTGTAATATCAAAGGGATGCAGAATACTGAGTACCATCACAGCTCTAGGCAAGGCTATGTGATCTCAGGGAAGTCTGCTGAATCATGGCAAACTCGATTTCCTCAACTGCAAAATGCATTAATAATATCTGTCCAACCCACATCATAGGCTGGTTTGGAAGATCAAATAAAACCTCTTGAAAAGCACAAAGTACCACAAACACAGTCACGGTCTCACTCCTGTCATATAATGCTAGCCTGTACAAAGGCACAGTGTGTTCTGGTGCTAACCAGGCTCCACAGCACTGAAAGATACTAAAGGCACACTTTGATACCTGGCTAAATTCATTTCTTTTTTAGGTGAATAAAAGAAGAGATATAGATCATGCTTTTTAAGTTAAAAAAAAAAGAAGGATGAAGCTAAGTAATAAAGCGCTTACCTTCATCCTGCATATAGTATGCATCAGGCTTTGTTACCCATTTTGAATATTATCAGATTTTATCAGAACAACTTATTCTAGAGATGAGGAAACTAAGCTGCAGAGAGTAACTATTCTAATGCCTTTACATATGGCAGGAAGAAACCAGACTTGACCCCAGGCCGAGTGGCTATGGGCTCATGCTGGCAATTGTGCTGTCCCGCCTCCACGGTCAAGAGCACCAGTCAGTTCAGTTCAGTCGCTCAGTCGTGTCTGACTCTTTGTGGCCCCCATGAACCGCAGCACGCCAGGCCTCCCTGTCCATCGCCAGGCCTGACTGGGCGGGTGGGGTCAGCAGATGAAAACAAGTATATTGAGAATGGTAAACAACAAGGTGCTACTGTCTAGTACAGAAAACTGTATTCAATATCCCATGATAAACCATAATGGAAAAGAATACAAAAAGAATGTATGTGTATGGATAACCAAATCACTTTGCTGTACAACAGAAATTAACACAACATTGTAAATCAACTATACTTCAATTAAAAAAAATAAAGTCTGAATAAAACTCTGGGGTACAAAAGATGTGGGTACTGTTGCTCCCATATGACATAGGGCCCTCCTGAAATCACCCCTTCCACTCCCTAGTCCCAGCACTGTTCTTTGGTTTTTGCATTTCTGGTTACCTTTTAACTTCTCTGCCTGTTCATTTACTTTGGGGTCCTCACTGCTGCCAGGAGTGGGGGCTCTCTGTGTGCACAGCTTTCTCACCGCAGTGGCCTCTCGCGCTCTGGAGCACAGGTTCCAGGCGCAGAAGCTTCAGCAGTTGCGGCTTCTGGGCTCCAGGGCGTGGGCTCAGCAGTTACGGCTCATGGACTTCAGTTGCTCCATGTTGTGTGGAATCTTCCCAGACCAGGGATCAAACCTGTGTCTGCTGCACTGGCAGGTGGGCTCTTATCCACTGCATCACTGGGGAAGTCCCCCTGGTCGTCTTTCATTTCTCTTCTTTGTGCATTCTCTTTTCTAACTCTTATATTTGACTGCCACTACAATTTATATTTTAAGCCCTGATAGCTCTTAGAGTAACGGAGATTACCAACAGGTAAAATTAGGAATGGAAAATATACACAGATATGGTGGAACTATGGCTTTTTAAAAATTGACCTATTTTGGAGGTATTTCCCTGGTGGTCTAGTGGCTAAGACTCTACCCTCCCAATGCAGGGGGCTCAGGTTCCATCCCTGGTCAGGGAACTAGATCCCACATGTCACAACTAAGAGTATGCATGCAGCTTGTGCCCCTAACTAATCCTGGTGCAGCCATATAAATCAATAAAAGCTTATTCTTAAAAACTGACCTATTTTGTTTAAGAAGCACGATTGTTTTTGCAGTTTTGCTTATGTACTTTGTTGCTGTGTTCAATCGCTAAATCATATCCAATTCTTTGCAACCCCATGGACTGTAGCAAACCAGGCTCCTCTGTCCTCCACTATCTCCCAAAGTTTGCTCAAATTCATGCCCATTGAGTCAATAATGCTATCTAACCATCTCATCCTCTGCTGCCCCCTTCTCCTCCTGCCTTCAATCTTTCCCAGGATCAGGGTCTTTTCTAATGAGCTGGCTCTTCACATCAGGTGGCCAAAGTACTGGAGCATCAGCTTCAGCATCAGTCCTTTCAATGAATAGTCAGGGTTTATTTCCTTTAGAAATGACTGGTTTGATCTCTTGCAGTCTAAGGGACTCTCAAGATTCTTCTCCAGCACCACAATTCAAAAGCATCAATTCTTTGACACTCAGCCTTCTTTATGATCCAGCTCTTACATCCATACATGGCTACTGGAAAAACTACCTTTGACCATATGGGCCTTTGTCAGCAAAGTGATGTCTCTGCTTTCTAATACACTATCTAGGTTTGTCACAGCTTTCCTTCCAAGGAGCAAGTGTCTTCTAATTTCATGGCTGCAGTCACCGTTGGCAGTGATTTGGGAGCCCAAGAAAGTAAAATCTGTCACTACTTCCACTTTTTGCCCTTCTATTTGCCATGAAGTGATGGGACAGCATGCCATGATCTTAGTTTTTTTAATGCTGAGTTTCAAGCCAAGCTTTTCCCTCTTTCATCAAGAGGCTCTTATTTCCTCTTTATTTTCTGCCTTTAGAGTGATATCACCTGCATATCTGAGGCTGTTGGTATTTCTTCTGGCAATTTTGATTCCACCTTGTGATTTAGCCTATCATTTCAAATAACATACTCTGCATGTAAATTAAATAAGCAGAGACAATGTAAAGCCTTGTCACACTCCTTTCCCAATTTTGAACCAGTCAGTTGTTCCATGTCCAGTTCTAACTATTGCTTCTTGACCTGCATACAGGTTTCCCAGGACCTTGTGGCTCTTCACAAACAGCAGAAGGCTTTCTTCCTTCACTCTTTTAAAAGCAACACAACATACCAATCAAGAGATTAGTGTCCAAAGTTTGGGGAAAGGTTCTTCATAGATTCAGATCATACACAATGTGTGGTACATGGAGAACAGGGAAGTAGTGGGTACTATTTAAGCATAACTCACATTTAATACTATAGCGTTCCCAATGCCTGCAAAGGCTGCTGCTGCTAAGTCACTTCAGTCGTGTTCGACTCTGTGTGACCCTATAGATGGCAGCCCACGAGGCTCCGCCGTTCCTGGGATTCTCCAGGCAAGAACACTGGAGTGGTTGCCATTTCCTTCTCCAATGCATGAAAGTGAAAAGTGAAAGTGAAGCCGCTCAGTCATGTCCGACTCTTAGTGACCCCATGGACTGCAGCCCACCAGGCTCCTCCGTCCATGGGATTTTCCAGGCAAGAGAACTGGAGTGGGGTGCCATTGCCTTGCTAAGAGTACTGAAATCATTAGTAGCACTTTGCTGAGCAGTAGGCCTAACTGCAGAACTGTTTCTCCCTCCATCAACTTAATACCTGAAACCAACACAATATTATAAATCAGCTATGCTTCAAAATAATAATATAAAGTGGAGGCATCCCTCAAAGGCTTAAAGGTTTAGGAACAAGACTCAGACTAAGGAGCTACATCCCTGAGCAGGCTGCATTTCCCAGGCAAGACCCCTAATTCCTCCTGGTTCTGCTGGGCCCTCCCCTATAGGAAATGAATTGGGGAGTGGGAAGATGTCAAGCAAGGGGGATGGGACAATGGTAGAAATGTACATGTCAGCACTGCTGACCCCACAGCCAATTAAGGAGCCAAAAGCTGGTCTCCACGGGAAGCTGCAGCCAGCCTCAGACAGAAGGATAACGGTTGTGACACCAAGCCCCAGGAGATGTGGTGTTGATGAATATTAAACAAACACACATACACAGACAAAGTGGAGACAATCCAGGATGCTACATTTGCAGTCCCTGTTCTCAGAAATGGACAGGGTGGCCACACGGGAAAGATGTGTCTCCCCCAAACTGCTTGACTTCCTCTGGTCCTCTTTTCTTCCCCCACACTCTCCTGCACTTACAGGCTGTGTGAGATTCTCTCTCTGACTGCTAATACTGACAGCAATTCTGATCCCACTCTTTCCAGGACACATGTCACCAGCTCAGCTTTTGCATAAATCCTTCTCTGGCAACCTGGCTGCCTGCCAGGGCCCCTCATCAGCCTGGAGGGGTATCACATTGAATTATTCTATATCGATGTTGTTACCATCAGTTTCCCCTGTAAATATATGGAAACAGCTTGCTCAGCACCCAATTCAGGTCATCTCAAGGACCACAAAACAAAATTAACGGTGAGTCGAAGAAAATGAAAAGTAAGAGATGACAGACATCCCACCCGGCAAAGCCAAACATTAAATTTTGACAGAGAAAAGAACTGGAAAAAACATATGTGACAGACAACCTCAGGAAACATACTACTAAATCCTGGCCTAGAATGGGATTTTTTACTTCCATTAAGTTAACATAGAATAAAAAGAACCACTTTGTCATCAGGGGAAAAAAGACAGGTGGCTTTTTGCACTGACTGGGCATGAGGGGCCGGAACACAGGATGCCTCGCGAGGACCCAGCCAAGGCCCTGACAGTGGATCCAAGAGCAGGGGAGAGATCCCCATCTCTGAAAAGCGGAAACTAAAAGCACCTCCACTAGAGTCTGAATCCTCCCGAGCACCAAACTCACAAAAAGACCCCCCTTCTTCAGCAGTTGGAAATTGTTTCAGTCATATAAAGAATTAAACATCTATGCTCTTTTTTTCAACCAGGAAAATGTAAACATAATATAGATTCATCAGTGATCAGTGCAAAGAAATAGAGGAAAACAATAGGATGGGAAAGACTAGAGATCTCTTCAAGAAAATTAGAGATACCAAGGGAACATTTTGTGCAAAGATGGGCTCAAAAAAGGACAGAAATGATATGGACCTAACAGGAGTAGAAGATATTAAGAAGAGATGGCAAGAATACACAGAAGAACTATACAAAAAAGATCTTCATGACCCAGATAATCACAATGGCATGATCACTCACCTAGAGCCAGACATCCTGGAATGTGAAGTCAAGTGGGCCTTAGGAAGCATCACTACAAACAAAGCTAGTGGAGGTGATGGAATTCCAGTTGAGCTATTTCAAAACCTAAAAGATGATGCTATCAAAGTGCTGCACCCAATATGCCAGCAAATTTGGAAAACTCAGCAGTGGCCACAGGACTGGAAAAGGTCAGTTTTCATTCCAATCCCAAAGAATGCTCAAACTACCACACAATTGCACTCATCTCACACACTAGTAAAGTAATGCTCAAAATTCTCCAAGCCAGGCTTCAGCAATGCGTGAACCGTGAACTTCCAGATATTCAAGCTGGTTTTAGAAAAGGCAGAGGAACCAGAGATCAAATTGCCAACATATGCTGGATCATCAAAAAAGCAAGAGAGTTCCAGAAAAACATCTACTTCTGCTTTATTGACTACGCCAAAGCCTTTGACTATGTGGATCACAATAAACTGTAGAAAATTCTGAAAGAGATGGGATTGCCAGACCACCTGACCTGCTTCTTGAGAAATCTATATGCAGGTCAAGAAGCAACAGTTAGAACTGGACATGGAACGACGGACTGGTTCCAAATAGGAAAAGGAATACGTCAAGGCTGTATCTTGTCGCCCTGCTTATTTAACTTATATGCAGAGTACATCATGAGAAACGCTGGGCTGGATGAAGCATAAACTGAAATTAAGATTGCTGGGAGAAATATCAATAACCTCAGATATGCAGATGACACCACTCTTATGGCAGAAAGTGAAGAAGAACTAAAGAGCCTTTTGATGAAAGTGAAAGAGGAGAGTGAAAAGGCTGGCTTAAAACTCAACATTCAGAAGACTAATATCATCTCATCTGGTCCCATCACTTCATGGCAAATAGGTGGGGAACCAGAGGAAACAGTGGCTGACTTTATTTTTTGGGGCTCCAAAATCACTGCAGATGGTGACTGCAGCCATGAAATTAAAAGACTGTTGCTCCTTGGAAGAAAACTTATGACCAAGCTAGACGGCATATTAAAAAGCAGAGACATTACTTTGCCAACAAAGGTCCATCTAGTCAAGGCTATGGTTTTTCCACTACTCATGTATGGATGTGAGAGTTGGACTATAAAGAAAGCTGAGTGCTGAAAAATTGATGCTTTTGAACTGTGGTGTTGGAGAAGACTCTTGAGAGTCCCTTGGACTGCAAGGAGATCCAATCAGTCCATCCTAAAGGAAACCAGTCCTGAATATTCATTGGAAGGACTGATGCTGAAGCTGAAACTCCAATACTTTGGCCACCTGATGCAGAAAGCTGACTCACTGGAAAAGACCCTGATGCTGGGAAAGATTGAAGGTGGGAGGAGAAAGGGACAATAGAGGATGAGATGGTTGGATGGCATCACCGACTCAGTGGACATGAGTTTGAGTAAACTCCAGGAGTTGGTGATGGACAGGGAGGCCTGGTGTGCTGCAGTCCATGGGGTCACAAAGAGTCAGACCCAACCGAGCGACTGAACTGAACTCAACTGAATACAGATTCATAGGCAGAAAAATATCACCACTACCTTATTTTTGTTTGGGGTTTGGGAGTGGGTTATTTGTTTATTTATAACCATATCTATAAAACCAAAGACAATGAGGAATATGAGAAAAATCACTCAAATAGGTTTGGATGCTTCTAGATATTCGAATCTATTGACCCAGTCCCACAAGCTGGCATTTTCCTGATGATTCATTTTACCCCAGCACACCAGTCAGACACTTGGTGATCAGGACAAAATTTTCAGACACAAATCTATCCGTGGCTCTCATCACCACCATCAGCCAGTCTGAACCTCAGTGGCCGCCTAACTGGTCTCCGCTCAAGCAAAGAAGCTAGCTCTCTCTCAGTCAGTCTCAACACCAAGTTATCAAACTGCTCCTCTCACTCCCAAATATCCTATCTATCCTGCCTTCCAGGCAAACCGAATCTCTTCCTTTCCCTCAGTAGAGCCTCCTCTCATGCCCAGGCCCTCCACAGGCCGTCTCCTCTCCCGGAAAGCCCTTCCTCCCTGTCTGCTGGAGAGCTCCTGCCAACCTTCCCTTGGCAGCTGTCCCAGAGCCCCTGCCCACCCTTGCCCCTGTCACCTCAGCCCGTCTGGCCCCCCTGCTGTTCCCTGAGCAAGCTCAGCACACGGCCACGCCAGGGTCCCCGCATCGGGTTCCCGCCACCAGAAAGCCTCTCCCATCACAGGTTCTGTGGTCATTCCACTTTCTCCAGATGAAAGGGCTTCCTCTTACAGCCTAGGTAGAAAAGAACACTCCCTACACTTTCACACCCCAGCCTGCCTCATTCCCTTCACACTGCTTTACTCTCTTTATAGCATTTTATCACAATTTTATACACACACAGAAAGACACACACACGTATTTTACTGTGTATTCTTTATGGCCTACGTCAGTGTCCACAATGGGCTGGCCAACTACGGTGCATGGGCCAAATGTGCTCCCCCAACTCACCCCCCTCCCAGGCTTTGATTAGAACAAAGGCGCCCCATTATTTTACATACAGTCTACAGCAGAGTGGAACAGTTGCATACTCATGACCCACAAAGCCTAAGACATTTCCTACCTGATCCTTTACAAAAAATATGTGCCAACCATGCTGTAGTGCTCTCCAGTGTCAAGCAATCTGCCCCCTTCCCTGCTGTGCTCACAGTTTACCTCCAGATGTACTGGGGCATTGTCTAGCAGGCAGCAGGCACTTAGGAACCACTTGTTAAATGGAGAGAGGGAGACAGAGGGGAAACTGTGAAGGAAAAGGAGTAAATAAATGGATGCAACAGAAGCTGGAGGAAAAACCAACAGGCCTGGTAACTGCATGGAGGTGCCAAGAAAAGAGAAGGAATCATGCAACAGAAGGATTTCCAACGTGGCTATGTTCCTTGGTCAAAGGATGAGGCGCTAACCAAACACAAGCTCTGCATCAGGGCTGTCCCCCATTGATGGGTCTGAAATGAGGTGTCAGCTTCCTTCACAAGGCGAGTCAATGCCCCACAGACAGCCCCACTAATAAACTGGCTCCAGTGAAACAGACACTGGAAATTCAGTTTTGGTAACCAGAGATAACATTCTTAAATTTGAACAGCTACCAACAGAGTAACAAACAAATACATATAAGCTAATTTATAAATTCTAAACACATAAATGTTTACAGGCAAACAGAAAACCTTAGACCCGATTGAGGAGATCCTTTAGTGGTTAACAAGTGAGAAATGACGGCTCAGACTAGTTAAGTCACCCACACTAGTTAAGCCGCTTAAGAAGAGGAGGCTAGAACAGAAGCCAGCACCCGTGCCAGGTCAGGGGCTCGTCCCAGGTACCAGCGCTCACGGCAGCACGGGGAGCCGGGAGGGGGGCCTGTCCGCTCCCGGCACTCTCAGTGAAGTGCTGGGGACAGGAGCAAGGCCGCACAGGACTGAGGGGCAAGCGAGGGGAACAAAGAAGTGCCCACGCGGGAATGCCAGTGGGGCTCTCTGGCCCACATCTCACTTCACCTCTCTGTAATACAGTGCTTCTCAAAATTTAGGTTGCATCGCAATCACTGCTGTCCTTTTCAGATGGATGGCCCACCCCCAGAGTCTCCTCCTCAGGTGGGCCGGGGTGGGCCCAAGAACCTGCATTTTTAACAAGTCCCCATGTGACACTGATGCTGCAGGTCCAAAGATCATACTTCAGGAACCGCTGGGCAGCATTTGACCATGACCCATCCTGTGGCTTTCCTGACACGTCTCTCTCCTGGCTCTTCACCTCTCTCTCCAGTCACCAGTTTGAGAAGTCTCTCTATGAAGAGAAGAGGCGGGGAGGAAAGGATGGTGACTGCTGCAAGTTCACGAAAGATGAAAGAACCTGAGCTTGTTCACAATACAACTAAGGAAAGAGCCACTCTCAGTGAGGGAGCACAGAGGTGGGGCCAGGAAAGAATGGCAGATGGATGAGCAGACAGAAGGGCAGAGAATCTACCCAGACACTAGTGACAAGCCCCTTCCTTCTGAGAATGTAACACATTTTTTAAATATCCTCAACATTTGCTGACGATCATTTGAGGGTGGCTTCCCTTGTAGCTCAGTTGGTAAAGAATCTGCCTGCAATGTAGGAGACCCGGGTTCGATCCCTGGGTTGTGAAGATCCCCTGGAGAAGGAAATGGTGACCCACTCCAGTATCCTTGCCTGGAAAACATAATGGACAGAGGAGCCAGGTGGGCTGCAGTCCATGGGGTCACAAGGAGTCGGACACGATGAGCAACTAACACTTACTTACTTATAAGTTGGGAAAAATCCAAAAATTATCTGAAGACCAGTCTTAGTAAACACGTTGAGTAACAATGAATAACATAGTATTTCTTAGTTAAAAAACAAGAAATAAATCTAAAGTAAGACTGATTTCTTTAAACAATAATGAGAATACCATTAATATGTACCAAATCTGCTGAAAATATGCATAGATACATGAGTTATGATATTCTTAAAATTAGCCTCACAATTTTATAACTGCAAGATTGACACTTTAGTCGTGAAACAAACAAATATATAGGAAAAGAACAAACGATAGAGACTAACTCACCATCACCTTCCTCTTGTTATGATCCTCCCATGATACCACAGTGTTGGGGCACTAAGTCTAGGTCATCGCATCCCTACCTCAGGAAGAGAAGATCTCAAGTGGTTCACCAGTTGCTGGGGAGGGGGAGAAATTGGCATGATTCCCCCACAGCTGGAAGCCCCTGCTCTGTAATCAGACAGACCTGATGCAAATCCTGGCTCTACCACTTCCTTAACACGTAACGTTAGAAAACCAACCTTCCAAAGCATGAGGTTTTCCATTTCAAAAACACAGCTGGTAATAAGAATCACCTCACAGGAGGGCTCTGAGAATTAAATGACAGGATGCTGTCCTCTGTGTGGCTGGCACATGCTGCTTCATCACAAGGTGTCCTCCAGGCTAGCTGTCACTGTCATTTTTCTCATGGATCTGCTAAGGTCAGGATGCCCCTGGGGAGCCTGGACGTGCCCTGTGCTCTGCCCACCCTCTATGCTATCGTACGACTAAAGCCAGCTCCAGAAACCTGGGAGAATCAGGGAAGCCTGTTACAAATTCTACTCCTTCCAAACAGGCTTCAGAACCATTCTTCAGCATCACTGAGGTTCCTGCTCCCTGGGCAGTCCCCAGGAGCTGATGAGAGCCATCCTCTCCCAAGAGCGCCTTCCAGTCAGTGCCCCTATGACTCTTCCCTGCAGATCTGCCTCTTCTGCCCTATCTTGGCATCTTACATTTTCCCTTCTAACCTGATTTTCTATTCCTCCTACTACTACTAATGATGGCCATAAATTACTGAGCACTTAATGGGACCAGACACTCTTCTGGATCATTTTACAGGGATCATCACATTTTATTCCCACAACAACTCTTTGAAGATGGAACTGTTACCCCAATTTTCAAAGGAGAAAAAACCGAGACAGAGAAGTCAGGTAACTTGCTCACACAGCCAACAAGTCATGAAGACAAGATTCAAACACAGGCCATGTCATTCAGAACCTAGGCTCCTAACTTCATACCTCCTCATAAAAATGACCAGATTTCAATGATCCCAAGTCACAAGCATTCTAAAGCTGTCTGACCACATCCAGCGATGACCCCAGCCTCCACTCTCAGTTTTCTATCTTCAGTATGAAAAAATGACCATACATCTTCAACTTTGGTTTTTAAGAAGACTTCAACTTACTACTTCCCTTTCCTCTCTCTGAAAGGTATAATTTGGCCTCTTCTGAAGGCACAACCATGAGCTTGTTTTAGTTTCTCAGTGAGAAGGAAGTTTATTCGGTTCATTTTTCTTAAGTGTTAGAGCAGCAGTCTTGCAAAGTATTAACAAGCAGAAAATGGAAAACACATAACAGAGACAGCATTCCTGGAAAAGCATTACACTTCTTTCAGGGATTCTTCCACTGTGACATGTTTTATCTGGCTGCCACGTTGACAAAAATCACATTACCCATTTTAGATAAAGAAATCAATAACCAAGTACAAACTACCCATCAAATGTAGGGAGAGCATGAGCTGCTAAAGGCTGTGATCTAGTTGGGGTTTGTAGGTGTTGATATTTGCCCTATTATATGCCTACAGTGGTCATGTACGGATGTGAGAGTTGGACAGTGAAGAAAGCTGAGCACTGAAGAATTAATGCTTTTGAACTGTGGTGTTGGAGAAGACTCTTGAGAGTCCCTTGGACTGCAAGGAGATCCAACCAGTCCATCCTAAAGGAGATCAGTCCTGAATATTCATTGGAAGGACTGATGCTGAAGCTGAAACTCCAATACTTTTGGCCACCTCATGCAGAGTTGACTCATTGGAAAAGACCTGATGCTGGGAGGGATTGGGGGCAGGAGGAGAAGGGGACGACAGAGGATGAGATGGCTGGATGGCATCACTGACGCGATGGACATGAGTTTGAGTAGACTCCGGGAGTTAGTGATGGACAGGGAGGTCTGGCGTGCTACGGTTCATGGGGTCTCAAAGAGTCGGACACAACTGAGCGACTGAACTGATAAAGGTGCCAACACAGACAAAGCATTTTAAGGTTTATCTTCTCATTTTTGATAGCTTGAGAAGAAAACAAGGTATTTCTTAATGCTTGTATTATTAGTTTCCTAGAGTTGCCCTTACAAAGTACCACAAACTGGGTGACCTAAAGAACAAGAGACTGATTGTCTCACAGTTCTGGAAGCCAGAAGTGCTAGATGAGGCTTGGTTTCTCCTGAGGGCTCTAAGGGAAAATCTATTCCATGTCTCTCTACTAGTTTCTCAAAGCCTCAGGCTTCCCTTGACTTGTAGATGGCATTCTCCATATGTGTTCACATCATCTGGCTTCTTTTTGCAAGGACACAGCCATACTGGATAAGGAACCACCCTAATGACCTCATCATAACTAGATCATCTCCAAGACCCTACTTCCAACAAAGGCCACATTTACAGGTCCTGGTGGTTGGGACTTCAGCATCTTTTGGGGAGACACAATTCAACCCATTTCCATGCCTAACAGGGAAGTTTGTCTTGGACTGCTTCCTTCAGTAAGATTTTCTAATCCTCATATAAAGATTAAAAAGTGATAGAAACAGATCTCTCCTCCAAAAACAATTTTTTCAATTCTATATAATAGCACATTAAAGTTTTATTTTTACCTTTCACCTTTACTGAAAAAGTGAAAGTATTAGTATTAGTCATTCAGTCGTGTCCAACTCTTTGAGACCCCATGAACTGTCTGCCAGGCTCCTCTATCCATGGAATTCTCCAGGCAAGAATTCCCTTCTCCAGGGGGTCTTTCTGACCCAGGGATTGAAACCAGGTCTCTCGCATCACAGTTATAATTTCTACCATCTGAGCCACCAGGGAAGCCCTTCACCTTTACCAGTCCAATACAACTATGTTTCTGCCAATTTTATTCTGTGATGTGAATTTTGCTTGCAAGTGATCCACTTAAAAGGATGTACAGTTTGGACTTCCTGGTAGCACAGTGGATAAGAATCTGCCTGCAAATTCAGGGGACATTGGTTCGATCCCTGGTCTGGGAAGATTCCACATGCTGCACAGCAACTAAAGGCTGTTAGCTACAACTACTGAGCCCACATGCCATAACTACTGAAGCCCGTGTGCCTAGAGCCTGTGCTCCAAAACAAGAGAAGCCACCAGCCCATGTACCACAACAAAGAGTGGCCCTCATTTGCCACAGCTAGAGAAAGCCCATGAGCAGCAATAAAGACCCAGCATAACCAAAAATTAAAAAAGGATGTACAGTTTATCCTGTATCTACTTCCTGGATAAAGATCCAATTTAGACAGCAAACCCACAGCATTCACTCAGCCCTAATATAAACTTAACTATTGTTCATAAATAAGTATCTATTTACACATACAGCAAGGACCTTCCCACCTACTGTTCACTCTGCAAGACTACTTCTTCCTATCAAATAACTAGATGGTTTGATTCCTTCATTCAAGTTTCTGTTCAAATGTTACCTCATCAAAAGTCCCCAACTAGTACTCTGAAACAATCCTCCCACATCCCAGCACTCTTCCCCCTTCACCCAACTTTATTCTTCTTCTTAACATTTAGTGTATTTATATTTATTTTTTCATTGTATAATTGGTCTCCTCCTGCCAGATGGAACAGGGACTTTGTTTTAGTTTGCTGCTCTGTTTCCTGAGCCTGGAAAATATGGCACTCAATTACTTTGTCAACAAAGGTCCGTCTAGTCAAGGCTATGGTTTTTCCCGTGGTCATGTATGGATGTGAGAATTGGACTGTGAAGAAAGCTGAGCACTGAAGAATTAATGCTTTTGAACTGTGGTGTTGGAGAAGACTCTTGAGAGCCCCTTGGACTGCAAGGAGACAACCAGTCCATCCTAAAGGAGATCAGTTTTGGGTGATCCTGGAAGGACTGATGCTGAAGCTGGAACTCCGATACTTTGGCCATCTCATGCAAAGAGTTGACTCACTGGAAAAGACCTGATGCTGGGAGGGACTGGGGGCAGGAGGAGAAGAGGACGGCAGAGGATGAGATGGCTGGATGGCATCACTGACTCGATGGATATGAGTTTGAGTGAATTCCGGGAGTTGGTGATGGACAGGGAGGCCTGGCATGCTGCGATTCATGGGGTCGCAGAGTCGGACCCAACTGAGCAACTGAACTGAAATGAAACTTCAACTGAATTTACTGAATAAATCTTTGTCAGGCTTCAAAAATTCCACATATAATTGTGTTCAAGTATAATGCATTAACCTTCCTACTTGAAACTAAGGAAGTTACCTTACCTCCTTCACAACCAATTATTCAAGAAGTAAGTTTACAAAAATACATGTGTGCATCTTTGTGTGTCTGTGTGTGTACAGAAAATGATTTTAATACTGGAGGTCATCAAATGTAGCTCTGATGCATTAGCTGTCAACTGAAATGTCATGGTAATAGGATTCTCTAATCCCTCCTTCATGACCTCACAAATGAACAAGGCATGTAAACTATTATAAATATCTTTGTTGATGGCTCAAAATATGAAAGGAAGTCATTTTAAATATTAAAAACTATATTGTTCATCCATAACTATATGCCTTAAGAAAACAAAACTCTCTAAAGACAGAGCCTGGTATCTTAAAAAAAGTACTGAAAAAATAATTTTGGACAGTAATCTAAAATTCTGTATTTCAGCTTAGGTGAAGACAGTATACAAGATTGAATATGCAATTAATTATGTCAAAAATCTTTCCAATATCTTTATTTAAAGTCAAGTATCAATTCCATCCTACAGAATGAAACAAAATAATTCATAAAACATCATCAAAGATATGTGCAACTGGAAAATATAAACTGTCAGAAAACTGTATTCTTGGGAGACACTTAAATAAGAATTGTTAAAAACTTCACTTCTTAAAAACAGTTTATGGGGGGGGGGGGTGGGAAAAAAAAAAGATTAAAGAAGTTTATCAGTAAAGTAACCCTTTCCATTAAAGATCATTTCCTTAAAGATACTGAGTAACAAAGACATGTAAAAGAATAAAATTAGAATACTCCCTAACACCAAACACAAAGATAAACTCAAAATGAATTAAAGACATAAATGTAAAACCAGAAACTATAAAATTCTTAGAGGAAAACATAGGCAGAGCACTCTCTGACATAAATCACAGCAAGATCCTCTATGACCCACCTCCTAGAGTAATGGAAATAAAAACAAAAGTAAACAAGTGGGACTTAATTAAACTTAAAAGTTTTTGCACAGCAAAGGAAACTATTAAACGAGGTGAAAAGACAACCCTCAGAATGGGAAGAAAATAGAAGCAAATGAAACAACGGACAAAGAATTAATTTCCCAAATATATAAGCAGCTCATACAAATCAGTATCAGAAAAACAAACAACCCAATCAAAACATGGGAAAAAGACCTAAACAGACACTCTTCTCCAAAAGACATACAGATGGTGAATAAACACATGAAAAGATGCTCAGCATCACTCATTATTAGAGACATGCAAATCAAAACTACAATGAGCTATCATCTCACACTGGTCAAAAAGTCTACAAACAATAAACGCTGGAGAAAATGTGGAGAAAAGGCAACCCTCATGCACTGCTGATAAGGTAAGGGAAGGTAAATCGATGCCGTCACTAGGGAAGACGGTATGGAGATCCCTTAAAAACTAGGAATAAAACCACTATCAGCTCAGTTCAGGTCAGTCGCTCAGCTGTGTCCAACTCTTTGCGAACCCACGGACTGCAGCACACCAGACCTCCCTGTCCATCACCAACTCCCGGAGTTTAGTCTTCCCAATGAACACCCAGGACTGATCGGCTTTAGGATGGACTGGTTGGATCTCTTTGCTGTCCAAGGGATGCTCAAGAGTCTTCTCCAACACCACAGTTCAAAAGCATCAATTCTTCGACACTCAGCTTTCTTTAGTCCAACTCTCACATCCATACATGACTTCTGGAAAAACCATAGCCTTGACTAGATGGACCTTTGCTGGCAAAGTAATGTCTCTGCTTTTTAATATGCTGTCTAGGTTGGTCATAACTTTCCTTCCAAGGAGTAAGCGTCTTTTAATTTCATGGCTGCAATCACCATCTGCAGTGATTTTAGAGCCCCAAAAAATAAAGGCTGTCACTGTTTCCACTGTTTCTCCATCTATTTGCCATGAAGTGATGGGACCGGATGCCATGATCTTAGTTTTCTGAATGTTGAGCTTTAAGCCAACTTTTTCACTCTCCTCTTTCACTTTCATCAAGAGGCTCTTTAGTTCTTCACTTTCTACCATAAGGGTGGTGTCATCTGCATATCTGAGGTTATTGATATTTCTCCCGGCAATCTTCATTCCAGCTTGTGCTTCCTCCAGCCCAGCATTTCTCATGATGTACTCTGCATATAAGTTAAATAAGCAGGGTGACAATATACAGCCTTGACATACTCCTTTTCCTATTCGGAACCAGTCTGTTGTTCCATGTCCAGTTCTAACTGTTGCTTCCTGACCTGCATACAGATTTCTCAAGAGGCAGGTCAGGTGGTCTGGTATTTCCATCTCTTTCAGAATTTTCTACAGTTTATTGTGATCCACACAGTCGAAGGCTTTGGCATAGGCAATAAAGCAGAAATAAGATGTTTTTCTGGAACTCCCTCGCTTTTTCAATGGTCCACACCTACCAATCCCACTCCTAGGAATAAACCCTGAAGAAAAAAAAACTGAAAAAGACACATGTACCCCAATGTTCACTGCAGCACTATTTATAAATCTAGGATATGGAAGCAACCTAGATGTCTATCAACAGATGATTGGGTAAAGAAACTGTGGTACATATAAACAATGGAATATTACTCAGCCATAAAAAGGAACACATTTGAGTCAGTTCTAATGAGGTGGATGAACCTAGAGCCTATTATACAAAGTTAAGTAAATCAGACAGAGAACAACAAATATTGTATACTAACACATATATATGGAATCTAGAAAGATGGTACTGATGAAATTATTTGCAGGGCAGCAATGGAGACACAGACATAGAGAACAGACTTATGGACATGGTTGGGGGAGAGAAAAGAGAGTGTGGGATGTATGGAGAGAATAACAAGGAAACAAACATTACCATATGTAAAATAGATAGCCAGTGGGTATTTGGCTATGTATGACTCAGGGAATTTAAACCAGGGCTCTTTAACAACCTAGAAGGGTTGGATGCGGAGGGAGGTGGGAAGAAGGGAGGGAAGGGAGGAAGGTTCAAGAGGGAATGGACATATGTATACCTACGACTGATTCATGTTGATGTCTGTCAGAAAGCAACACAATACTGTAAAGAAATTATCCTTCAATTAAAAATAAATAAATTTTTTAAACAAGATACTAGGCAACAAAGAGAAATACCGCATACAGTGTGCAGGAAAATGAGCACGCTTACTGGATATAACAAATGCTGTCCTAGAGGGTTTGCCAATTTCCTTTCCTTCCCTTACTTCATTCCTTTTCACTATTCTTTCTCCTTCTATATTTCTTCCCACTGAACTGAAAGACATATGAAATACACCTTATCACACACATACACACACACACACACACACACACACACACACATCTTATCACTAACGTTTCCTGATAACTTCTCTATAGCACTGATTACCATGTATTTCTAAGCAGGTTGGCTTTGAGATGCCTGGAAGTCCTGAGTGGGTGGGCTGGCAAGGGGTTTTATAGAGTAGCAATTGCACTGGGCACATTTTCCAGACCTGTTTATCAGCCAGGCCAATGTCCCCACATGCTGCCTTTGGTAGCAATTTAATCCAATACATGTGAAAAGAATTAGAGCTGAAGGCACCCACCCCTCATTGGTGTGTTGAGTTGCAGCAGGCTCCACATCCACCTGGGTTGAGGAAGGAAAGGGTGGTCTTGAGGGAAGAGTAGCCACTAAGATTGACAGAGATTTAGCATGTAGACTTTTGTAGTTATCAGATCAGCATACAAAACAGGAAAATTTCAGCACACATAGACACTCAGATTTTGTTATCAAGTTGCTATACTTCAGAGGCATTCAGTCCCAAGAGTGCATTTCAGCATTCCATCTTGTTGACACAGACAAATCCCAACCCAGATGAGAAAAACAATCTAGAAAATGCACGAGGCACTCTGAATAGAAAAGTTTTTAAACAAGTTTCTTAGAGAATTTCTATACTAAGGAACTTAAAATAAAAATGTCATATTCAGAATGCGGCCTGTAGGAATAGATTCCGTTTTAAAGTAACTGACATACAAAACACAAGTAGGAATCTGGGAATAGTAAGCAGTTGACTTCATAGACAAGTAACACTTTCTGTAACAGTCTCTTATGTTAAGGGTCCTCAAGTGTTTTCAAGCATAGCTGGTTTCATTCTCCCAATAGCCTTGGAAAGTCACTTGGTAAAATTTAAGTTTGTAATTTCAAACATGTTCAGGTTTCTAAGAGGCAGCCAAGATGAATTTCTCACCTTCCGTGTTTAAGGGGAAATACAGACTGTAGCATGGTGTGCGCTTAGTTGCTTAGTTGTGTCCAACTCTTTGCAAACCATTGGACTGTGGCCCACCAGGCTCCTCTGTACGTGGGATTTTTCAGGCAAGAATACTGGAGTAGTTCCCATTTCCTTCTCCAGGGGATCTTCCCAACCCAGGGATCAAACCCGTGTCTCCTGCTTCACAGGCTGATTCTTTACCTGCTGAGCCCTCAGGGAAGCCCACAGAATATAGCAGAGTGATTAAGAATTCAAACTCTGGACCCAGCAGCCCCACTCTGAACCTTAATTTGGAGTCAAACCTGGCTTTGAGTACAGCTTACACACCTGAACCTTGACCGTATCATCTATGAGTAAGACACGGAATCTAGAAAGGACAAAGTACGCCATATTTTCAACAAATAACTAACAAATTAGAAAAAGAGAACCTACAGTTTTGAAAACACACACATCTACCAATTGCAATATACTATTTCTGTATTCTGATCCAAACTATTACATACATGATTTATCACACCTATGAAATAAGTGGAAATGTTAATGCTGACTGGATATTTGATAATATTAAGGAATAACTATTAAAATTCTTGGCAAGATAACAGGATTATGTTACATGAAAAGAGCTCTTACCTTCTTAAGCCATGGTTTCCAGTTCCATGGCCACTAACCACATGTGGATACTTAACTCTCGACTAATTAAAATTAAACACAAGAAAAATTTTATTTTCTTAGTCTCACTAGCCATATTCCAAGTACTCAATAGCTACAGAAAGACAGTAAATACAGAAAGACAGTAAATACTTCTGTCATCACAGAAAATTCTGTTGGACAACTCTAGACTAGAAATACATACCTACTGAGTTATTTGTGAATGAAACCTTATGATGACTAGGATTTGCTTCAAAATATAACAGGAAGGGGAGAAGTGGATGAGGTATGAATGAGGTAAAACTGATTTATGGTTGTTGCAGGGGAAATGAGGGTACATGAGGGCAGTTCATTAATATATTCTATGTGATAGTCACCTTTTTGAGTCAACATGGATGGCTAGGTGACAGTCTCCAGTTTTTCAAACAGTTATCTAGATGTTATGAAGGTATTTTGTAGAGCTAACAGACATTTCTTTGATTTCACTGATAAGGATGAGGAAGATCAATTCATTTGCACAGAGAACTTAGGTTCCTAGGAACACTAGGCACAAGACTGCTACGTCCCAACAATCCACAATTATTTTTGCTCTTTCCAAGATTTCCATTGCTTTGGGATCCTAAATCATTTATTCACAGAGATATAACTATGTGCTGTATTTCCATCAAACATCTGATAGGAAAGATCCTTCAAAGTTAGATAAATTAGATACTTTTCACCTAACAAAAGAAACCAAAAGAAAAAGGACTCGTCTGATGTCTAAAGTTTAATCAATAGAAATTGAAAGAAGTCAAACTGTGAGAATAGATACTTCCTTCTGGTTCTCATAAAAAAATGCTAGCCACAGAGGTTCATAATCAGAAACACGGCAGGGTACACTATACTGTAGAAGTATACAAATCTACCAACACTTTGTTATTTTATAGTCATCACCTAAAATAACCAAAAATAAAGGTTAGTGAAAGAAAACTCACATATCATCATTTGCCTGTTCCATCAGACAACACAAGTTTTAGCCACTGAAATCCTCTCCGAGGCCTCTCAGGCCACAGCTTTGAAAGGAGAGCTATATCTAGAAAAATTCTTAAATCCCCAGTGATCTTTACAGCTTTTTAACATCAAAGTGGAGGACCCGAGAGTGAATGCCCAGTGTTTAGCATTTTGGCAGTTACAGTCCAAATAGACAGCTATATATCTGATCCTAACCCCAAACAAGAGCCTGATGCTGGGAAAGAGAGAGGGCAGGAGGAGAAGGGTGTGAGACAGGATGGGATGGTTGGATGGCATCATTGACTCAATGGACATGAGTCTGAGCAAACTCCAGGAGATAGTGAAGATCAGGGAAGCATGGTGTGCTGCAGTCCATGGGGTGACAGAGTTGGACAAGCTTGAGTGACTGAACAACAACAAACCCCAAACCAAAGTTGGGCACAAACAGTGCATTGTAAACCAACAGTGCTCTGAGCAATATGGATAGAACCACAAAGGCCTACACATAGTTCTGTCAGGAAACACTAAGCAAATAGCAAAGCAAGCGAAAGCTACAAGAAGCATCATCTCGCCACAAAAGCAAGCTGGAATAACCAAAAGAATGGTTAGACATACACACACACACACACACACACACCCCAGCATTTTCGAAATGGATCCATTTTGGGGGCCCACATTGCTTGCCTCTTTCACTTTGTTGACATTTGACTGATGACAGAAAAGCAACAATGGGTAAAAAGATAAGAAAAATACAAAAGGAATACAAAATACAAAAGGAATCAGTTGAATGTTTAAAAATTGAGGAACACTTCACCAAGCAGTGTGGATAATTCATCTCTACTTATTAAAATACAAAATTTAGGCAAGTACTAATGTTTTAATTACAGATTCTCCACTGCCTCAAATCCATCTCCTACAGGCATGAATTTCCAAGCATCTTGGAGCCATTAACTTGGTTCAGCTAAGAACATGTGGTTACTCTGCTCCTATCAAACATGCTTTTGGACCTTCATCCAGCTTTTGATAATCCATTTTGTAAACGGCTTCTCTTCTTCCTCCTTTTCACTGCTTGACCTTTGAGTATCCATTTAAAACATAACTGAATACTTGTGGAGAAGAGTGGTGACAGAAAGACTGAACTAGCAGAAATTTAAAGAAAAGCTTAAGTCTAAGAAGCTGAACAGCCAAAGGCAACAGTTTCAAGTCTCAGATCAGAGTGGGGCACAGCCAAGGGGCAGCCCCTGCCTCCCATCACTCCAACAGAGTTAAAAAGAGAAAGCCCCAGTATTCCCTATGCTGGTCAACCAGCCACAGATGCCCAGCTTCCACCCTCCAATAAACCCTTCAATTTACTTCTTGCTGCCAGAGCATCTTCCCAGCATCCCATCTTCACACTTTTCCTCTGACAAAAGTCCAGAAAGGCTCCCCACCACTTACCACATCTTTACTACTTAGGCTGGCACTCTACTCTGTGGCTCAAATTATCCCTCAATGTGTCTCTCAATATACCCTTGTAGCAATCAAACTGAAATATCCAACACAAGCCAGCATGTGGCTTACTTCTTACCGCCACGACTCAGGTGCACCTCTCCCTGGACTATTCCAGCCTCACTCTCGTCTCTGCCCGCTGAAATTCTCACCTGTCCTTCAAGGTTCTCAAGTCACCTCCTTCATGAAACTTTCTGTAAAATGCCCCACCTTTGCTCAATGACCACCTTGTGCCTGTATTAGAATTAAGTGGTACACATATATTCTTTTCAAAGTAGCTTATAATCACCTCAAAAGCCATGGCTTTAATGTTTTATTTAGTTCTCTTTATATCTCTGAGAACAAAGACAGTCCCCATGAATTGCTAAGTAAGCATTTTCAGATATCAGTAACAATGGGCCCAAATCCTATTTCATGAAAAGTCATTTTGTTAGAAAGTTTGACTTAAAAACACAGTAGTCCTAAATGTTTCCTGGCTGCTGATAAAACCAAAAACATCCAGAAAGTCCCATGAATCCCTCTACAGGGACAGTGGGGAGGCAGCTAGAGGCAGGTGCGAGGCAAGCGGTTGAGCTCAAGGCACATCAGCAAAGTGAGACAATAGGTAACAAGTAACGTTGACAGTGGTATTAACGAAGCATTAAGCTGTTTTGTGCAGGGAGAAAGTAAATCTTGATAGTGGGTTCCCAAATATCTATTAGGGATTCCATCTCTCCATTCAGAAGCACACACACGCAGATCAAGAATGTGTTTCAAGTTATCCCCAAACAAGGTATTTATTCCCCACAGAGAATCATGCTAGAGCCTCATTCTCATTCATTAATGTTATTACTAAGTCTGTGAGTCTGTTTCTGTTATGTAAATAAGTTCATTTGTATCATTATTTTTTCACATTTTTGGAGCGGAGACTTGGCAAAGCCCCCATACAGCAACATGGGGCCTGGGTGACCCACTGGAGAGGTGAGCCTTAGAAAAGAGCGAGGTCTCTCCTGAGATGAGGGAAGGGAAGAAGAATAGGTGCAGGTCCTAAGGCATGTGAAGGTGGAGCTGAAGGAAGCAGAGGAGTCTCTGTGGCTCTGCCTCCAGGCGAGAGGTGGGGGCATCTGCTGAGGCTGGCAGCGCTGGGCGATCGGGTGCCAGGGGTGAGAAGGTCAGTCACAGCCACTATGGAGGAAGAGAGGGAACTATATAGGAATGACTTAAAGGGCTGCTGTGCAGATATGAGTCTCCAAATGAGATAAAAACTAAGGCAACGTCTGTTTGCAGACAGATGATTTTCTCCAGCAGCACTGGGGCAGGAGTAGCAAGGAGTGTCGAGAGCTCTGTGTCCAGCATCAGAGCTGCCGCCATGGGTGCAGCAGCGAAGGGCAGAGAAAACGGAAGACACGGAGGGAATGTCCAGGACGTGACTGATCACGTGGTCCAGAACTGAATAGAAAAAAGCAGGAAGACCTGGAAAAAAGAAGAAAAACCTGGGAAACGGCTAGGAGGAGAGGTTGTGCTGGAAAGAAAACAAGAATTGGAGGCTCAGGTCAAAGAGGGATTTATGAGATTTCTGCAAAGCAGATGAGTTCCAGGAGATGACAAGGTCAGGGTTTAGCCACGTCAGTGGGCCACTATAAAGAAGAGTGAAGGTCACGGGGCCGAGGAGGCCGGCAGTGTGAGGGGTGAGAGGCGTCACAGTGCAGGGCAGCGCTGGCCAACAGGAGTGCTGCTGGGGCAGAAACAGTCTAAAGCCACCTCGTCCAACACAGCAGTCACAGCCACACTGGGCAACGGGGCACTGGAGTGTGCCAAGGAGATACAGGGACTGCGCTTTTACTATATGTAACCTTAGCTTATTTAAATTTCAACAAACACAAGCAGCTAGAAGCCACCATACTAAGTGGTGCAGATATAGAGCAACAGGTTCCCAACTTTGTGCAATTAAGTCACTTGGGGAGACTTAAGTACAGCACCTGGCTCCCACTCACCAGAGATTCTTGCTTAATCAGTGCCTCAGGCATCAGCACTCTTTAAAGGTCCTGGATTGTACTGGTTAAGAATATGAACTCCGGAATCAGCTTACCTGAGTTCAAAATCCACACTTACTAGTTGAGTTCTGTGACTTTGAGCAAATAACCTCATCTGTGAAATGGGAATAAGGAGAGTACCTACACCTCAGAGGAATGATTTTCATACAAACATGATTTAAAAATAGTACCTGGCACAGAACAAGAACTCATTAAATGTCAGTTATTACGATTCAAATGGATGTTGGAGTCATTAACGCTGACAGTTACAGGGGAAGAGAGTGGTGTGAACTGTCAAAATCTACACTGCAGAGGGACCCAGATGTCAGGAACAGATTAAGTTGAAGGTAAGGAGAAAGTAAGAGAGGAGAATATATGAAGGAAAGAGAAACAACCTGGAAGGGACAGTGATAAAGCAAGTTATGTAGACCCCACTCCCTGACAAGCGACACACTACCAGTGGGCCAGGGAGAACAGGGAAGAGGCACGTCAGAACGAACTCAGTGGGAGTCGGGGTAAGGAAGGGCAGGGAAGAGACATTCATCTCAGTCTGACAAAATCTTACCCACTCCCCCAAAAAGGGGAACATGAGCCAACTATCAGTCTAGCAGTGATTTTTGTACTGGTGTTTGTTTTCCTCTGCCATATAGTTACCCTGCACAAAAAAACATCCAGGAAAGGCTTCTGATGAAAATCCCATTTTCTAATTAGGACTCCAAAACAAACAGCAACCTTGCACAAGTGAACAGAAAATACTCCATGATTCATACTTAATCTAGTTCAAATCTAGCTGAATTGATGTTGAAGTCTTTGCAAACTATATGTCAAGATTTTACTACAAACCTGTTTTATTTCCATTTTTAACTATGTCGTCTATAAGTCTCAGACTTAAAACGCCATTAATAAGCACAGCATAGTACCATTAAGTAAGAAAAACTATCATGTATGACTAAAGAACAAAGTATGTTATTTAAATTTGATTTAAGAATAGGAACCAAAACAAACAAAAGAATAAAGGGGCAAAAAACCTAAAATGGAATCAGAGAGATGTGGAAGGAAGAGAAATCTCACCACCAACAGATGCCTTAGGTTACAGGGTTTTTTCCTCTTCTCTAGAATTTCACATAAAGACATAAATTAATGAATACAAATTTATATTCAAATTTCACCTCCACTACCAATCAATTTTATCAACTTGCAAAAGAAGCAAAAAGTAGTCCCATTTATTTGTAACTAGTAAGGTAAGTTAGTAGAAGTCAAAAATTATTTCAAAGACAGTTTCTATGCAGCACAAGTGGCTGAATTCAAGCAGTGCAATTCACAGAGCTCAATGATTCAGATGAATCAACTTATTTAGATTTTTACCTGAGTAAAAAAATAATAACTCTGAAATTTCTTTATGGATTAGTCATTTCTCATGAGAAAAAGAAACACCTAGCTACATCTTTTCCATAAGAGTGTTTCACACTTCAAATGGTATTTCACTTGCTTGTGGAGTGCTAAATGTATTCATGTATGGCACAAGTTGAGTTTCACAGTTGAAACTCAATTTTCAATATAATGAAGGTCACTTCTGGTTCCTTATTAGAAAGCATTAAGAATGTGTGGAAACAAACAACGCTCTTCCAAACCACCTCCTCACACAACTACAAGCTCTACAGGAATTATCTTTTGCAAAGACCACCGCCCACAACGAATTCCACTTCTTCACCTGCTAGCCCTTACCGTCTCCTAGGATTACTCTTCTTAGAGGTACACTAAGTGATCTTGGAGCTGGAAAAACAAGCATAACCAAAACACATTCTACTTGCTTTGATTCCCTTAGGCAGCAATCTTTACCTTTTCTCTTCTGAAAAGTTAGAGCTCCACTAAATTCTAGTAACCTAAAATACCACTGTCTAACAGTCAAAGTTAAGTTTGTTGTAGTTAGGTGAAACATATTTTGGCCTCCTGCATTTCACAGTGAGTCCAATAAGTTCATGGACCCACTCTATGGTTATTTTTCAGTTTCTGAATGTGTTATTGAATAAACTTATTTGACCATTGACACATTTTCCACAATGGCTCCATGACCATGGGGTATAGGCTATTGTGATAGGAATGACCAAGTGACCTCCCTATTAGGACAGTAAACCAAAGAAAATATTACATCCATGGGAAAACTATAGAGATTAATATCACTACCAAAAACTTGAAATTTTCAAGGATCACATTCATGTTTAACTTACCTCTTTGGTCTATGCAGAGAACAGAGAGATCTTAGAGAATGGCTGTGGGTTACTGTAAACTCATCAACAGCAGCTCCAGTGTGACTGGCTTTACCAAATGAGGTACCTTCTCTGGACCAAACTTAGCTCTTGGCACCTGAGAGGAAGCTACTCATCAGGAAAATGCTTTAGCAATACGCAAGGAACACAAGAATCCATTTGCTTTTCTTTTGGGTCAAGGTTAAGAATATACTTTCAACATACTTGCCTCAGGGTTTGAACAACTCTCCGCTCTGCCATACTTACTCTACAGAGACTGTGCTCAGTCTAAGACACCATATAGATCATCACAGCTGGTCCACTGAACTGACTGCACCATGCAGACTAGACTTGATGAACAGGACACAACAAATTCCTTGGTGTTTCAATATAATGTGCCCAAGCTTCATGGTGAAAAACACCATTGAAATTCAAGGGCTGCTACATCAGTCAAGTTTCTGAGAATACAGTGGTCTAGAACATGTTGAAATATCCCCTCCAAAGTGAAATGCAAGATGCTGAACCCAGAACTTCTTACTGTCAAAAGAAAGAAGCACAACACTTCATGGGCCACTTTACATTTTACTAAAGACAATGTCTACCACACTTATCAGGCTTCCCTCATAGCTCAGTTGGAAAAGAATCCACCTGCAATGCAGCAGATGCCAGTTCAATTCCTGCATTGGGAAGATCTGCTGGAGAAGGGATAGGCTACCCACTCCAGTATTCTTGGGCTTCCCTGGTGGCTCAGCTGGTAAACAACCCGCCTGCAATGTGGGAGACCTGGGTTGGATCCCTGGGTTGGGAAGATCCCTGGAGAAGGGAAAGGCTACCCATTCTGGTATTCTGGCCTGGAGAATTCCATGAACTGTATAGTCCATGGGGTCGCAAAGAGTTGGACATGACGGAGTGACTTTCACCACACTGATACACACTTATAGGTTACTTATAGCGGTGAGAGTTAGTAACTTACTTAGAGGGCCCAGCACAAAATGTGGTTATATGCAGCATGTCTGGTCTTCAGTACCAACTGCTATGCCACTTGGGTCTTAAGATGCAGCAAGCTGAATTAGTTGCATCCAATAAAATCCAGAGAATCACAGCACAAATCTCTAAGGTTCTGGAACAAAGCCATGCCCTAAGAAAATACGCCTGGCTTGCAACTAGGCTTTAGCAGAGCCTGAGGAAAAGATATCAAGTGACTGTAACCTGAGCTGCCTGTAATGATCTGAATGTTATCTGACTCACCAGGCTATAAAGTTGGGCTTGCAGAGAAGCAATCAATCATCAAAAGACAATGGTGTAAAGAGACTGGGCTAAATCAGGTCTACACAAGGTAAGAAATCACATGAGCTCAGACACCTCTGATGCCCGCTTTTACTGTATTACCCTACCTAGAGCTTCATGGAGAATTCCTTATGGTCAGCTGACTGAGAAGGAAACTTCCTCAGTATCTGGCACCAAGCAGAAGTGGACTGCCGCAGTCTCACATCTCCAGTAAAGAACATCCTTGAAATACCTTGTGAAGAGAAGTCATCCTAGCAGACTACCTACTACTTTCACTCGTCCACTTTATCAACACAGAGAAACAGCCAGAATTATGGATCTATGGTGAGTCATGGGCAAGGGCTAATGGTTAACCTGGATGGTCAAAGTGAAAGTCACTCAGTCATGTCCGACCCTTTGTGACCCCATGGGCTATACAGTCCATGGCATTCTCCAGGTCAGAACACTGGAGTGGGGAGCCTTTCCCTTCTCCAGGGGATCTTCCCAACCCAGGAATCAAGCCAGAGTCTCCTGCATTGCAGGTGGATTATTTACCAGCTGAGCTATCAGGGAAGCCTTATGGATAGTCAGGGACTTGGCGGAGGGCGGAGGAGAAAAAAAACAGTACTAGGAGAGGTGATAAAAGGAGATCTGGGAAGAAGTATATGGATGGACCTCTCGGGATGATCATAGTATGTGAAAAATGTTTTTCTCCAATATGAATATACACTAAAGGGCATCCACTGCAGAAGGTCCCCTCAGTAATCAAGTAAATAAAAGTACAAATCTTCAGATATCAGTTAGCCTCTGTCACCAGCCACTCCAGGACATCCTCAACAGACAGACTAGAAGTGGCCACGGTGACAGCAGCAGAGGCGATGAATGGATTCCACACAAGAACTTCTCATGAAAACTAACCTAGCTCCTGCCAACAATGAGTACCTAACTTGCCAACAGCAGAAATTAATCCCCAGTCCTCAAGATAGCAACAGTCCCCTGAAGGATCAGGCAACCACTGGGGGGGTTGGGGGATAGGTGTGTGTGTGTGGATGAATAACAATGGACCCTTTCCATCAAGGAGGAGGTAATGAATCATCCTCACTGTTTAAGTCCAACTTACACACACACATATACATACATATACACCATGTTATTTGCCTCTCCTCACTTCTTTCTCTATTTTTTCCAAGAAGGATTGGCCATAGTGTTTAACTTTACAATTTAGTTTTTAGATTAAAGAATATTCCACAGAATTGTAAATAAGTTAGGAGAGATGAGAATATCACCCAGAGACAGACAAGTTAACTATCACCAACAATGAAGTTCTTAATGTGAAATCCTGATGGGGTGAGTACATGGTTAATTACTAGGAAAACTAAACCCACTTGCAATCATACAGGGTGGAAAAAAAAATCAACCATTAGAACAGCAAAAATTTATAAGACATAATACCGAGATTTGGCAAGCATATGGAGCAATTTGGAGCATAAATTGGTATATCCACTTCAGAAAACTAGCAGCTACACATACACCTACTCTGTGATCCAGTAATCCTATGTTTTAGCGATACACATGAGTGAGTACACACATCCACACATGTATAAGAATGTTCAGAATAGTTATGCATATAATAGCTAAATACTGTCAACAGAATGGATAAACTGTATTATACTCATATAATGGAATATCACACAGAAATTGAAAAAAGCAAAGAACTTCTGCTACAGGCAATAACATGAAAGAATCCCAAAGCATAATGCTAGGTGAAAGAAGCTGCACACAAAAGAATACATATTTTATTATTCTACTTATGAAATGTCAAAATGAGGGTAAATTAAGGTACAGTGCTGAAAGTCAGAATAGTGGTTTACTTCCGGGCAGGTCAGTGAAAGGGGAGAGAGGTACTGTTTGAAAAAGGACACAAGGGACCCTCCTTGGAAACTGAAAATATTCTGCATCTTGATCTGGGCAGTGTTTACATATTTTATTTATATGTAAAAATTCACCCAGCTATATACTTAAGATTTGTGTATTTCACTGTATATTATACCTCAGTAAAATTGTTTTTCAAATATTTATGTATATATACATATTCTTAAAATGAATCCAGAGTTGTTCTCCCTGCCACCCCCCACCCCCCACCCCCCACTCCCACATTCTCTAATAGGTCCAACAAGGTAAGAAAAACCAGAGATAAGTAATTCAGATTTTCAGCTGAGTCCTTGCTTAGAGAAACTTCCACCTTTCTGCATAGCCAGAGGCAGCCAACTATCTGCTATAGCTGATTTCAAAAGCACTAACTTCATTATGCGCTCTAATCTTAATATTGTTAGAATAACAATGATTGAGTTTCAAATTTGAAACCACTTCAGTTCAGTTCAGTTCAGTCGTTCAGTCCTGTATGACTCTTTGTGACCCCATGGACTGCATCACGCCAGGCCTCCCTGTCCATCACTAAATCCCAGAGTTTACTCAAACTCATGTCCATTGAGTTGATGATGCCATCCAACCACCTCATCCTCTGTCGTCCCCTTCTCCTCCCACCTTCAATCTTTCCCAGCATCAGGGACTCTTCCAATGAGTCAGTTCTTCACATCGGGTGACCTAAGTATTGAAGTTTCAGCTTCAGCATCATTCCTTCCAATGAACATTCAGGACTGATTTCCTTTAGGATGGACTGATTGGATCTCCCTGCAGTCCAAGGGACTCTCAAGAGTTTTCTCCAATACCACGGTTCAAAAGCATCAATTCTTCGGCACTCAGCTTTCTTTATAGTCCAGCTCTCACATACATACATGACTACTAGAAAAACCATAGACTAGACGGACCTTTGTTGGCAAAGTAACATCTCTGCTTTTTAATATGCTGTCTAGGTTGGTCATAACTTTTCTTCCAAGGAGCAAGCGTCTTTTAATTTCATGGCTGCAGTCACCATCTGCAGTAATTTTGGAGCCCCCCAAAATAAAGTCTGCCACTGTTTCCACTGTTTCTCCATCTATTTACCATGAAGTGATGGGACCGGGTGCCATGATCTTAGTTTTCTGAACATTGAGCTTTAAGCCAACTTTAAAAACCACTTACTTCCCTGCTTTAGTTTCAAGGGTAAGTAGAGAAAATGTCCTTGAAAGCCTTGATGAGTTTATCTTAAATATAAAGTCCTGTATCACATACACACTTTTTTAAAAGAACTTTATATGATACACCATCTTCCCTTTCTATCTCAACATACCATGTTTCAAATTTCAAAGTATATATTGAACTCTGTGATAACTTAAAACCACATTTTATTTTAAAAAATTCTTGTCCAGACTAGATCCAATGGAAATTTAATACATTTGTAAAAGTGTAAACAGATAGGTAGGGGGGGTCCCCAGAGGAAGAAAACCAGGCATGGCTTTCTTGACCTAAGATAAGTCATTTTTGGCCTAAACCACTGTGTGATTTAAGCCTGGCCACAAAGCTTGTCCTTAAACAGGTCTCAGTGATAATTATTTTAATGGAACAAAAGAATGCAGAATCAGTCTTATCAGGCAAGAGAAGTAACAATAGCAAAGATAGCAAATCAGTGGCAAAGACTCCCAATTCTATACCAATTGTAAAGATTAGCCTAAAGCACTATCAGGAGCTATACAGCAGAATTAAATTCCACCCCCAGAGAGGGAGTTGATCTGGCTCAACCCAGATCAACTGGAACCTAAGACAGGATGATGTCCATCATTTTCTGATCCTCCTGACTTTAATCAACTAAACCTTGGACTCTGCCTTCCGCTCAAGCCCCTTCATGAATGGGGATGTACCCTTAGATTAAAACGTTCCCAGTTTTTCTGTTTGAGGAGACACTGCTTTGGGAAAGATCCCTGATGTTGTTCTTACTTGTTGCAATGAATAAATCCTTCCTTATCTCAAACTTTGACTTGGTTTTGTCTTTTGACTCAACAACCACCAAAAGGCAAACTCAGCTTTAGTAACATAAGCAATTAAGAAAATCCAATTTTAAAAATATTTTACCATGTTGACATTTTTTCTTCTTTCTTAATAAGCCAGGCTATCAAGGTAAACTTTTAAATTCTTGGGTTGTTTGCTATGCTAAACTAATTAGACTATTAAGTTTATAAAACCAGCAGACCATTAATTTTAAAAGTCAAGCAGAACACTGACTTCAGTTTATCATTTGCACTGGGGTTAATGTTCACATTGCTCAAAATTAAACCTTGGAGAACAACACACAAGTCTTCAACTTAAGTTCCCTAAAGTAATTATTAACAATGGTCTTTACCCCTCTCTTCAGTACAATACCTTCCTTAAGACAACTCAATTTTTGAAACAATAAAGGCAGTATAAATGATATCAAGTCTGAGGGTTCATTCCAAATCTAATCTAATTGCTTAATACATTTTCTAAAAGTAGTAGATGACTTTATCTGTATCTTTATTTGATTACTGACTCTCAAATTTTAAATATTAACTTTACAATTGAAAATTATACTATTACCTAACAAAGTTGTATGCACATTCAGCAATTTCTACTAAAAGTTTGTGTTAATGTTTTCCCTCTTCAATCAAATATTCACTTTAACCACTGAAACTATTTATGCTGTATTTGCATACAAGTTTTTAGAGTAAAACTTTCATAAAATATATTGAATAATAACATTTACTTTTCAAAAAACAATAAATTCAGCACGGACTTAAGGTAGTATTGAACATATTATTTTATGCATAAACTTATTATATGTAGAACATTTATGAATGTTCACATCACAGTTGTAATGCTTAAATTTCAGTTTTATCCTACTGATCTGGAATCACTGCTAATACTATTTAGCTTTTCACAGGTACTACTGACATTATTGCCAAATTCCTACTTGATAGACACCATAATCTGAGCATGCTCTCACTAGAAATAAGACAAATTAAAGAGAAACTCAAAGAGGGAGAAAGGAGACTTTTTTCTTTCATATGTACTGTACTCAACGCAGCTCTTTACCCCCTATCATCTTAATGTTTCTGACAAAATTTCTGATTTTTAAAGAACACCTTCTCTCTAAACCTTAACTCTGAGGAAATATCTAAAAATTCTTTCAGACTTTAAAGTACCTTCTTGTGCTAATTACTATTTCAAATAAATTTATAACAGAAATATTTCCCAATTCATAATTTCAATCTCTAAGGTTAAGGTTAATCCCTGAATCTAGCCTCATTCTTTAAACTGAACATAAACTATAAAATAATACTTTTATTAGGTCTAAGTGTAATTTTTAAAATATACTCTTATATTCATAGAACTTTGAGCAATTAATGTGAGTATACAGTATTATGTGCTGAGACAAAATAAATCTGAGATACAGAATTAAGGAAATATCTACAACACAAAAGTTACCTATTTCTCAATTCCAATCATATGTGTCTTTATTACTCTTATTTCTAAAACCCAGTTCAGTTCCTGGCCAAAAAAAACAACAACAAAACAGGTAATAATAAATGTTCGCTGAATTATGAATAAAAATTCCAAACAAAAATAAGGGATCTTAATAGGCCTGAACTGTGCACAAGATTCATGAACTCTATACTTCACTTTGGGTCCAAATGTTATCTTTCTCAGCAGAGAAAAAAATCACATAAATGTCTTAAAGTATTTGATTTAATATCAACTTATTTAGATATTAAAGATTGATTTTTAAGGGAATTATTTAAAATAGTTTTAGACTTAAAGAAAAGTGGCAAAGATAATAAACAGTTCCCATAAACCTGGCACCCAGTCACCTCTTCTGCTAACATCTGACATTGCTATGGTGTATGTGTTACAACTAAAGAATCAACATTGGTACATTTCTATGAACAAATTTCCGGAAATCCAAATTTCACTAGTTTTTCCTTAATGTCCAAAACTCTACCCAGAACATCATATTAAATTTAGTGATCACATTTTCTTAGCTTTTGGTCTATAATAGTTTCTCAGACTTACCTTAAGTTTGATATCCTTGACAGTTTTGAGAAGCACTGAGTTGAGGAATATCCCTCAATCTGCATATGTCTTACGTTTTTCCTAGAAGGTTTTGGTTTTGAAAACATCAGATTTCAAAATATTCAGCTCAAAGACTTCTGAAAGGACAAAGTACAAAGCAAAAATTTTGTCCATCTCCCCATTTATTCAACAAAAAATGCACTCTTCTGGGAAGAAGCCATCTACAAGTTTAAACTACAGACTGCAGGCAGAGAACTTAAGCAGTAAGAAATTAAGTTCAACAGTGTTGCTGGGGGACAAATCCAAGGACCCTGGAGAGAGTGAGCCAGAAAAAGACTAAGAACCAAGGAAACCTTTGGGGAGAGCTGGGAGAAAATTCATCTGGCATCTACTCTGCCCCAGGCATCTCTTATAAAGTTAGAGTTCAGCTACAAAAACTGTACTGACTATTGTCCCCTGCCACTCCCTACTTTTGCCTCAGTCTCCCACATCAATTCATTGCAGCCTATCTCTCCTTCTGGGTAAGCTGCCTATAATCATTTTCAGAAAAAGAAAACAAAGTGGTCGGGTCCCAGCAGGAAAGAACATTACCAACAGAGTGACTCAGATTAATCAGGAGCGTCTACAAAGATGCAGGCAGAGGAGGCAACCTGAGTTGATACAGTCCCTTGGGGTGGGCCAGCACTGGGAGCTGTTCCACACGGAGCTCCACAGAACAAGGAAAGGAAGGTGTTGCTAAAACCCTGGGAGAACTGTGACTAGAAAGGCTACTTGGTGAGCTGAGGGGCACAGACATTCTCACCTCACTCTCCTGCCCTCCAGGCTCAACCCTGCTAGAGGCTTCCATTGACCAGAACCAAGGAGACCAGAAGGTAAATGAATTGACACACAAATCAGCATCCCAGAGCACAGAATGGATTAGGATAGGGAATGAATCTGGAGAGGCAAATAAAGGCTAGGCAGTTCAGAAAGGAAGGCACACTTCAGAGAGCTATTTGCAGGTTGACATTTGTTCTTCTGTCTTGTCACCCCTGCTGTCCTGTGAACGCCTGGAAGGGGATTTACAAAAATAATCTTAAGTCTCACACAAACCTCCTGGTAAGCCCTAGAAATCTATCTGAAAGAAGAGATGCAACAAGCCAATCTCAACTGCTGGTCAGGATGGAACTTAGGTCCATCACAGCAAGACTCTGTTGCAGGGAAGACTCACAAACACCCAGACTGACCACTCAGCTCTGCCCTATACCCATGTCCATCAGAACAGAGTCTGCACATGTGGTCACAGGGCACTGTCTATGTTCTCACAAGGAAAAAACCTAACCATTGGATCACCTGCCAAATACTCCAGGGCTAGACCTTGAATCTACACCTGATAGACTGAGAACAAAATAAAACTTCATTTACATTTCACTCCAATTCTCCAAATAATTTGTCCTGCTTAATAGCCTATAGACCAGTTGTCTGGAGACCTTCAATGAGGTACTAGTACACCTTCTATGTTTATATAAACACCAGACTTATCTTTCCTTATCACCCACTACTTGCATAAATCTCCCTGAATAGAGGCCCTGAAACGCTCTCCCCTCTCCATCCTTTCCCTGCTCTCCTGCCTTGGGATCCTAGCTATCTTTCTCAGTGGAACTTTCCACTCCACATTCTGTTTTGGCAGCTCCTTCTAGGACAGGCAGATGCCTCGCAATTTCTTCCGACTTCCTCCCAGACAAGCACTGTACTGGGCAACACAGTAAGTACCTAAGAAACTCATGAGCTGAATATGCTATGCACAAATGCCTTTGCATTTAATAAAAACATCCATTCCTCTTTTCAGAAAAGCAATAAAAACATGAGGTTGAAGGTCCACAGGAATGACATTTACATTTCATTACAACTGTGCTGCCAATAAAGTTCCAAGTCCTGTTTTAACAAACCATGAACAGCTTGGGCTATCACATAAAGAGCACCTAATATCATCACCCACAAACAAGTCTCTGCTGTGGTGCGGCAATGAGTTATTATGTTCATCTTACCAGGAATACAAAGCAGATGATATAGTACTGTTCTTTATAAAAGGAGATGATCAATAATTGCATGTAATTTATCAAAATGGGATTCTACAGAGATTACTTAGTAGGAAAAAACAGCTCATAAGACTTATGATATAAAATAATTTAAAAGCAGCAATGATTTTTGTACCTTTTAACTTTTTTACTAACTTAGTACTTAATTACCATCTTTAAAGATATGAGGAATAAACTTTCACAACAGATTGGCCTTCTAATGAAATGTCTTTATTTATTTATTTCTCTCATCTTTCTGCTTTCCCTTGTTAAAATAATGATAATTCTATTCCCTCCACACCTTTGATCTAAGAGCACGGACTGTCTCTTGCTGGACTCCATTCCTTCCGCAGTATGACTGACACCACCTCTCACCTCCTCTTCCCGTCTGTTGTCCCCTCCTGTCTATCACCGTCTTGTCCTCATTGGCTCACTCTTTCTTTACAGCCTTAGTCACTCAAATTCTTTTAAAAAAATAAAAGTCTCCCTAGCCTCTATGGAAGTCCCTCCAGTTGCTCCCCGTTGCATTCTTCCTTCTCTCTAGAAAGAATACCTGTGTTCTGGCCTTCTACATCTTGACCTCCTGGCCCCTCCTTTTCTTGAGCCAAGGCCAGACACCATCAATCTACTACAGCTGGTTCCCACAAAAGACACCAATTTCTTCTAGATGTCAAACCCACTGAATACATCTCAGCCTGTGTCTTGCTGGCCTTCTCTGCCAAGTTTGCTACCGCTGACTTCTCCTTCCTGTGACTACTGCAACATAAGTTTCTCATTTCTGGTTGTTCTAGTTCTGAATCCCTCTGTGTTTTCCTATTGTTTCTCTGCCCACTCTTTAAACACTGTTGTCCCTAATGGTTCTCTTTTGTTACTGCCTTTGTCTTTCTCTCTGCCTTCTCACCCCTCCGTCAGTTCTCTTCCATCCCTCCCATTCTCCTGCCCCCTTCTCACTCTTTCCAAGCTCTCCTTGGAGTACAGTCATATCCACTTCCACGATTCTCTCACCTTTCACTAAAGGCTCTCTAAGTCTTTTCTCCCGAAGTCAAAGCTATGATTTTTCCAGGAGTGAGGTATGGATATGAGAGTTGGACCACAAAGAAAGCTGAGTAGTGCTGAAGAATTGATGCTTTTGAACTGTGGTGTTGGAGAAGACTCTTGAGAGTCCCTTGGACTGCAAGGAGATCCAACCAGTCCATCCTAAAGGAAATCAGTCCTGAATACTTACTGGAAGGACTTTTTTGAAGCTGAAACTCCAATACTTGGCCACCTGATATGAAGAACTGACTCACTGGAAAAGACCCTGTTGCTGGGAAAGATTGAAGGCAGGAGGAGAAGGGGACAACAGAGAATGAGATGGCTGGGTGGCATCACCAACTCGATGGACATGAATTTGAGCAAGCTCTGGGAGTTGGTGATGGACAGGGAAGCCCGGCATGCTACAGTCCATGGGTTCACAAAGAGGTGGACATGACTGAGAGACTGAACTGAACTGAAGTCTCTTCTCCAGCTACAAAAATATACTTAGATGGCAACTTTGATGTCCACAGTGTTTTCAACTCAACATGTATAGCCCAAGGGTACCCTAGCCACCATCAGTCTAGCAAGCCAGCAATCTGGAATCATCCTAACCTCTACCTCCTTCCTCAATTTCCAAAACTTACAAGTCTTATCTCCTAAGTATTTTTAAAACTCACCCCCGTTTCCTTTTCAAACAGATCTCTCAGTACTAGTTTAAGTTCTTATTGTCTCTCACCTGGACCACTGCAAAGTCTCCTAGCAGAGCCTCCACGTTCTCCTTAATTTCAACCTGTATGTGTTATGTGATAGTTGCTCAGTCATGCCTGACTCTTTGCAACCCCATGGAATGTGTCAGATGTGCTCAGTCATGTCCGACTCTTTGCAACTCCTTAGACTGAAGCCATCCAGGTTCCTCTGGCCGTGGGATTTTCCAGGCAAGAATACTGGAGTGGGTTGCCATTTCCTTCTCCAGGGAATCCTCCTCACCCAGGGATAAAATTCGTGTCTCCTGGGTTGTAGGAAGACTCTTGACCACTGAGCCATTAAGGCTTTGAACCTGGTTTTCCTTAATTCTGAATCTCAATTTCACTTCCCTGACACACCCTGCCAGATCCACTGAAAACTCAAATGTCTATCAGTAGCCTCATCACTCTACTTCTGCTTTATTGACTACATCAAAGCCTTTGACTGTGTGGATCACAAGAAACTGTGGAAAATTCTTCAAGAGACGGGAATACCAGACCACCTGACCTGCCCCCTGAGAAATCTGCATGCAGGTCCACAAGCAACAGTTGGAACTGGACACAGAACAACAGACTGGCTCCAAATTAGGAAAGAAGCAAGTCAAGGCTGTATATCACCATCCTGCTTATTTAACTTATATGCAGAGTATATAATGCAAAATGCCAGGCTGCATGAAGCACAAGCTGGAATCAAGATTACTGGGAGAAATATCAATAACCTCAGATACGCAGATGACACCACTCTTATGGCAGAAAGTGAAGAACTGAAGTTCTTGATGAAAGTGAAAGAGGGGAGTGAAAAAGTTGGCTTAAACTCAACATTCAGAAAACTAAGATCATGGCATCTGGTCCCATCACTTCATGTCAAATAGATGGGGAAACAATGGAAACAGTGAGAGACTTTGGGGGGTGGGGCATGGCACTCCAAAATCACTATAGATGGTGACTGCAGCCATGAAATTAAAAGATGCTTGCTCCTTGGAAAAAGAGTTATGACCAACCTAGACAGCATATTAAAAAGCAGAGACATTACTTTGCCAACAAAGGTCTGTCTAGTCAAAGCTATGATTTTTCCAGTAGTCATGTATGAATGTGAGAGTTGGACTATAAAGAAAGCTGAGTGCCGAAGAATCGATGCTTTTGAACTGTGGTATTAGAGAAGACTCTTGAGAGTCCCTTGGACTGCAAGGAGATCCAACCAGTCCATCCTAAAGGAAATCAGTCCTGAATATTCACTGGAAGGACTGATACTGAAGCTGAAACTCCAATACTCAGGCCACCTGATGTGAAGAACTGACTCACTGGAAAAGTCCCTAATGCTGGGAAAGATTGAAGGTGGGAGGATAAGGGGACAACAGGTTGAATGGCATCACCAACTCGATGGACATGAGTTTGAACAAGCTTCAGAGTGACGATGGACAGGGAAGCCTGGCATGCTGCAGTCGTCAGGTCTCAAAGAGTCAGATACAACTGAGGGACTGAACTGAACTGAATTAAGCCTATTAATTCAGTTAATTAACCCTTCAAATGACCTTCCATAACTCTGCACACAGAGCATAAAGGTTCTCCCATTCCAGGCCCACACGCTTCCCTAAGCCATTTATGGCCATCTAATCTTTACTTTTTTTGTTTTAATGTGGACCATTTGTAAAGTCTTTATTGAATTTGCTACAACATTACTTCTGTTTTTACCTGTTGGTTTTTTGGCCACGAGGCATTTGGGATCTTAGCTTCCCAACCAGGGGTCAAACCTGCACCCCCTGCATTGGAAGTGGCGAGTCTTAACCACTGGACCGCCAGGGAAGTCCCATATGTGGTCTACACTTGGCTTCATGTTCTAGTAATCAGAACTGACTGCTGTCACCTGCATGTGTTCCCCAGGGCTATGCCATAGTTCATCTTTTTTCATGCTATTTGACCTTCTGTGGAATTCTCCTAACTTTCGTTCCCTGAGAAAGTCATATTCTAGGTATTCTAGCCTCCTTGGCCTTATTAATTAAAATCATCTGTTTGTGTGCTGCCTCTAACAGAATGTAAGCTGCCAGAGGGCAGGGACTCTGTCCTATTCAGTGATGTATTCTCAGTCCATCGCAAAGCACAGAGGTGCAAGAAATGCTTACTGAGTCAAAGAGCCCTAATTAAAGTAATTGGACTTGAAGCAGAAGTCAGTATGTTTAAAAACATCTGAGGGGTATTTTGAATATCATCTGGATTTGGATCAAATTACTGGTAAATAAAGAGAATTTAAAGAATATTCTTGGAGGTAAAAGCTTCGATGAGCCCTGAGAACACGTATCTTTTCCTTCATTAAAACTGCAAACAAAATAATACCAAAAATCAGATTAGCATATTTCATTGTTTCTGTTGCAATAGATTTTCAAAGCAGAGTTATTTCTCTTGTAGACATTCTTCTGTTCAGGGACTTGAAGAAATAGCTGCATAATCGGATCTAGATATATTTCTTTAACAAATGAATTAGAAAAACTTAGGGATGTATTGAGAGTTTATTTGAAATAGCTATAAATCTTGTAACTTTATTTTCAAATGCTATTTATACTAAATGATTTATGACAACATGATCCTAGTTTTATGTTAAGAAACATGGCTCATAAAATGATCTCAGAAAAGAGCTAAATTAATTCACTCACATGTGTTTCTCTACTTAAGAAAGGCCAGTGTCCTCATACCACTTTACTTGTTTCTACATACTGAATATAGACCATTCTGTATTCATACAAACTTGGGGCTCTTTACATAATGAGCACCACGTGCTATTCTGGGTTGTTTTCATTCATTTATTCAGTACTTTCCAAATCCTTAAGATAGCAAACATTGTGTACCTGAAGAAATCTTGAGAAACCACCAGCACTCCAGTGGCAACTGCTGGGAGCAGCAGGAATGCTGTCAGGGAGGTGGGACAGCTTACCCTCCAGGAGCCCCAAGCTTTCTGACGGGACAGGAGGATCCCTGCGCACAGACCACTTGGCCCACTTAGCCTGGAGCAAAAGCGACGGAAACTTGGGAAAGGCCCTGGCCTCTGAGTTCTGCGTTAATCTCTAAGGAACACCCCAGGGTGCTGACCTGCTTCTGCTGCTTCCCTATGTGGGATGTAGGTCTCCAGAAAGGGCTCTACCTCTACAACAATCCTTAGCTCCCTTTGACCACTTTTGCTCTCCTAGAGAACTGCTAACTTCCCCTTCTTTCAGGAATTACTCTATAGCTTTAATCTGTCAGTAGCATTCTATATATTTCTTGGATTTTATGGGTTTTCTCTTTTTAAAAGTTTATTTTTGTGTTGCATGGCTTGTGGCATCTTAGGTCTCCCACCAGGGATGGAGCCGAGACCTCCACAGTAAAAGTGCTAAGTCCTAACCACTGGACTGGCAAGGAATTTTCAGAAATTTTTCTCTTTAAAAAATTTTTTCTGTCATTTTCACAGCATTTTTAAGATATAGATGGTAATGGATGTGTTTCCCATATTCATAAAATGGCCTCCTAAGCAAATTAGATACTTGATTGATAACCAAATCATTAACCAAATCATCTATATTAAATTAAAATATTCATGGATTTCTTTTAAAAGGTTAATTTTTCAAGTCACAAATCCTCAAAGTCCAAAAGTCTGTACACTGGTTGTTCAGAATATAGATTAGTTTTCTATCAGAAATAATTTTATTCATTCATGAAACAACTATCAAGTACAAAGTACTATTTTAAATGATGGAGATACTGTAGGAAATGAAACAGAGAAGGCCCCATCTATTACAATTCCTGAAATTTAGGAAAACTTTGGTGTAAACAATGCACACTGTGTATTTACATATTAGCTTATTGACACCCTAGCAGTCATTAGCATTTCGAACTCTGTTATTGCGAGTTCACACTCCTGCTCAGCACTTTAAGTATCATTATTTTAAAATACAACAAAAGGCTTGTTTCATTAGTAAAGGGGCTGCTCGATATAATTTTGATTTGTGAAATGAGTGGTGTCTAAGATATTTGGTTGGTTACAACTGTACAGAGTCCACCATCTCTGTAAGAACAAGGCACCAAAAACCTGGCAAAGTCAAAAATCTGACACCTATAGTGTGGAGCTCAAGATTCTGGAACTCTTGTCCTGCTTCTCTTCACTCTTCAAGAGACTATCCTGCTCAGCTTGAGTCACAACTCGCTAGCCTCATCATCAGAACATCACCGTTGCATTTGTACTAGAGGAAGCTCAGAGCGCCCAAGGGCAGAGCGCGACAAAACAATACCTGGCTCTGGAACTGCTGAACTGCTTTCTAATAAGTGACTGCAAACCTGGCAGAATTGAGACCAGAAATTGCTTTCCTGCTAACAGCTGGAAGCAAAAGCCTGGAGGGAAGGTTATAGAGCACTCACTTATTTCTAGATTCTGGAGGTCTCCAATGTTGAACAAAAGAATACAACAAGGCTGGAAGGCCAGACTAACGTAAAGTCAGCCTGTGACATGCCCTCATGGAGTTTATATTCTAGTGGAGGAGATGGACAACAGCAAGTAAAGAAATACATATCAATAGTGGTATTATTAGGAAGGAAATGAGCAGAATAATAAGGATGGTCCTTTCAGGAAGGTATATCTAAGCTGAGTGTGCACTAGTCACAAGAGGAGAACGTCCCAGGCATAGGAAGCTACAAGCACAAATTCACCTGTCACCCAATTTGGAATTGGCATTTTTCCCATATATACGTCTAGTGTGCAGAAACTGTAGCCACCTGTACTTTAAGGTCCATTTAAACAATAAAAATGGCTCAATTATTTGAGCACTTGTTTACATATGTCACTGTCAACCAAAAAAAAATTACACAACCTGAAAACTGAGAATTATATTTTATTTGGCAGACAAAACTGAGGACTTAAGCCCAGAAGACAGTCTCTCAGACAGCTCTGGAGGACTGCCCTGCAGAGGTAAAGGAAGAGCCAGAATATATAGGAGTTTTTGCAACAAAAATCAGGTAGTCAGACCATCAAAATATTACTGTTATTTAAAGAAAACCAGATATCTCAAGTTAATGAATTTAGCCCTTTTCTATGTATGGGAAGATACAAGAGTCTGGGCTGACTGAAATCATTCCTTTGATATGCATCTTAACCATCCAGGGCCAGTATCCTACTTTTCTACATCCTGAATCCCCTCAAGGTGCACAGCTGGGGATGGCTGCAGTAAATGCTGGCTTGGTAGTTGCAACATTCTTTGTTTACTGATATGGCAGGCATTTTTCATCCACACCATGAACTGTTTTATAGCTTTCAATGTATTAACTAATGTCCTTCTCAGAAAAATTCTACTTCCGTTTTATAGAAGGAGAAATTGACACACAAAAAAGCTAAGTAACCAGCAAGTAACAGAGGTGGTATTAGAACTAGCCAGTTTGCCCATGGTCCCTATGCTCTTTTTTTTTTTTTTTTTTTTTGGTCCCTATGCTCTTAACCACTTGAGCTGCCTCTTCAAAACTTCATTTGCTCATTCTTCAGGAATAAATTGAAACAACTACTGTCAACCACCAAAAGGTCCATGATTCAATGTAAAGACAAAGTATCCAACTTATATTTTAATGGAGAAATGCTGAGGTGAAAGTTTATATGGTTTCTATAGTGCTGAAATTTATATGAGTTTGATTCCACCAAGTTTTGAATTACTGCCAGAAAATCAGGTTAAAATGTGAAGAGGAGAAAACATTCATTTTTCACTGAGTATGTGGTAAAGAGAGCAACTCATGTACACACTTGTAAGTTTTGCCACAGCAAGCTTGTAGAGGAAGCACCCATCTTTTGCAAGAACTTCCCACAAAGAGAATTATTAGTGTGGAATGAGTGCTCAATTCAGAAATAAATGGCATTCTTCAACTGTCAGAAGGATCCCCACAAAATAGCAAAGGTCCCCAACAAGACGGTTAAGCCTGTGTTACAAGCTGTGGCCACACAGAAAGGAGCTCATCTCCACTGACAGTGATGGGGGCCGGAAACAGAAAGGCTGAGAATGTGTTCATTATCCAATAATCCCCTGCTTTAACGCTCTAAGAATGAGCAGAAGCAGTTCAGACCAAAAAAAAATATTCAGGGGGACGAATACTTTTGACACCTAAAGATGATGAAAAAGGGTAAACTGTTCTGAACAAACATGATTCATACTATAAAACATCGCATAAGTCCAGTCACCTAGGTTACCCAACAATACGAGTTATAAACATCTCTCAGAGACAGCAGTATTTTGCCTCCCAGGCCTTCACCATACATTTCAAAACAATTCCACCAAAGTAACCCCAATAAGGGAGCCCTGCCAACGCCCATCCGTGGTGCTGGGGCGGCTCACCACTAGTGTGTGCTTTCTCTAGAATCCTACCTAGTTTGGTTTTTCTTTTAAAAATGCATGAAAATTTTATATTCTGCTCTTTAAAAAAAAAAATCTGTTTTGATTTTTGTCCTTTTTTGCAAGGTAATTTAAAACCTGATTATTCTACCAGGCAGAAATGGCACTCCAGGAAGATGGGTCAAGTTTATTCTGTAACTTTTCACACCTTCCCTCCTTCCCACTCACCACTGAGAATGCATATAAACAAAACTTCAAGTTTGAGGCCAAGGCTTTTAAAAATGTAAGAAGCCGTAATGTTATGGTCAACATTCAGGTTCTTTTCGTCTCCAGAAAGGTAGCTCTCAACTCCAGCTGCACATTACAATTAACTGGGGAGCTTTTTAAAAATACCACTGCCTAAGCTTCACTCCATACCAATTGAATTAAAATCTCAGGGCAGAAGACCATCATGTACAGTTGCTGATTTTAGCTTCACTGGGTGACTTTAATTGGAAGACAGGGTTGAGAACCACTGCACAGAAGATGCTAAAGAAATATTAAGGCCCCAGAGTAACGGTGGAACACTAAAGCCAAGCCCTAGGCTCAATCCTCTTGCCCCTTCTCCTAAGAACCCCTTGGAAACACAGATATTAAGTAGGTGACAACTTCCCCACTTGCCCTTTGGAGTGGGGTCAAAACCAGAAGGTTGACATGGGATCCAGAATCTCACAGCATAATACAAAAATGTCCAAGTTTTGCTCAAAAGTCACTCATCATACCAAGAATGAGGAAGATCTCCAACAGAATGAAAAAAGACAAGCAACAGATTTCCATATCAAGATGACAGAGATACTAGAATTATGACATATTTTTATGTCAAGGAGCCATTAGGAAGATGTTACATAAACTGGGGGAAATGCTCCCATCTTCCTCAGGCCCTTGAAGTAAATTAAATTCATCACTAGCCCAGACAGAGTCGTGCAGGTGTGGGCTAGTACAGGTTGGGAGTTTGTTCAGGGGAAGGATACCATGGGATACCATCCCACCTGTACACTAGCCTGCAATCTCCTAGGGGTCATTCACTGTAAGTCACCTTTGTCTTAACGGAGTTAATCTGACTTTCTGAATGAAACTGTTGAATGAAAGATGAGGACCATTAGAAGGGAGCTCCACTACTGGGGAATGATTGACTGTGTCTCCAAAGGCTTCGGGTGTGAAGAAGGGACAAAAGGAGTGACCTCAGGGCTGGCTTTGACTAAACATAGAAAGTAAGAATGAAAGTTAAAAACTTCTATGGACTTCATTGAAATTAATAATTTCTGCTTAGCAAAACATCCTGTAGAGAGGATGAAAAGACAAGCTACAGACTGAGATAAAATATTTGCAAACTACTTATCCAAAGAAAGGACTAATACCTAGAATATGTGAAGCACTAGAAAAATGCAACAGTAGCAAAACAAACAATCCATTTAGAACATCAGCAAAGACAAAAAGAGACACTTCACCAAAGAAGATACACAGGTAGCAAATAAGTATATGAAAAGACATTCCATATGATTAGCTACTAGGGAAATGCAAATTAAACCTACAAAGAACAATTATCTGTTCAAAATAACTAAAAACTACCATAAGATATCACTATATACCAAACAGGATAGCTAAATAAAAATAGTGACACCACCAAATGCTGGTGAGGACACAGAGAAATTGGGTCACTCACACATTGCTGGTGGGAATATAAAGTGGTCAAGCCTCTTTGGAAAACAGTTTGGCAGCTTCTTAAAGAACTAAACATGCATCTGCCATGTGACCCAGTAATTGCACTCTTCAGTATTTATCCCAGAGGAATAAAATTTTATTTTCATATAAAAAATGTATTTATGAATATTTGTAGCAGCTTTAATCATAGAGTCAAAAATCATGAATAACTCAGTGTCCTTCAGCAGATGGAAAGTTAATCAAACTATGGTTACATCTATACCATGGAATACTGCTTAGTAATAAACACTGATACATGGAAAACCTGGCTGAATCAGCAGAGACTTACTCTGCATGGAAAAGTCTATCCAAATGACTCCATAGAACATTTTTGTAAAATAAGATTATAGAAGGAGATTTGTGGCAGAGAGTTTAAGGAAACAGAGAAGCAGCCAAGATGTGGCTGTGGCTATAAGAGGGCACTGAGAGAAAGTTCTGTGGTGTTGGGGAGGTCCTGGGTCTTGACCGCAACCATGTTGATGCCCTGGCTGTCATACTGGACTATATAGTTTTGCAAGAAGTTACAACTGAGCAAAACTGAATAAAGGGACACCGCATCTCTCTGTGTAGTATTTCTTACAACTGCATGTGAATCCTCTCAAAAGTTCAATTAAAACAAAAAGGCTGCTGGCCCACTGAACATTGACTACAACACATACAGCAAACAGCAAGAACCTGGAAATGACCTTTATGTGTGTTCAGCACTGTTATTTACTGGCCATTTTTAGCTCTAACATTTCATTCATGATTCATGAGTTTCAGCAACCTAACTAATTTTATTCAATAAAGAAGGGCACCCCATAGCCTTGCCAAGACTAATATTTCCCTACTGACATTCAATATATTAGCTATCAAGCCTACAACACACCACAGACTCCAGTGACCAATTTCTATGCTGACACTTGCTTTGTTCTCTACCATCTCTTTAGAGAAAGATGCTAAAATGCCCATCTGTCTAGTACTACCACCTTTCCAGCCCTGTCTTTCAGACTAACATCTTCATATGGACTGGGGGGAAAAAAAAATCACTACTCCTAATGCTTCATCTTTCCTGTCACAAACCCAATTCTCAGAGGAAACTGAAAAGGATTATTACTCTACAGTGTATTTAGGACAGTAAGAATTCATCTGTAACTCAATTTCACATTTGAGAGATTCTGAATCCACATTTATTGGGTCCAAAAACAACAAAAAAACCTGCCACCTTCACTTTTACCTACAAGAATAGTCCTTAAAGGGGCTTCCTAGGTGGCACAGTTGGTAAAGAATCCATCTGTCAAAACAAGAGACACAAGAGACATGGGTTCAATCCCTGGGCGAGGAAGATCCCCTGGAGAAGGAAATGTCAACCCACTCCAGTATTCTTGCCTGGAAAATTCCATGGACAGAGGAGACTGGCAGGCTACAGTACACGCGGCCGCAAAGAGTCTGACACAACTGGGCAACTGAGCATGCACACATAAACACTTATTCGGAATTCAAAACGGTCCAGAGAGAGAAAATCTACAACCCATCCGAATACTTACTCTGACACTTCACAACCTTCATTTGTCAAGCCATGCTATCTTCTATGTCACAACTTGGTAAATATTATGTCTTTTTCCTCCCATGATTAAAGGAATTAGTATCCACACAATGTTAGCCACTCCTAAGAAGGCCGGGTTGGCTGGGTCTGAGAGCATTCAGCATTTGACTTTAGCACAATGAACTACATCAATGTGAGAAACAAGGAAATTCCAGGGGCCACTCCTGTTCCTGCAGCTTCAGTTCTGCAATGCCTCTCTCAACTGTGCTTCAAAACAGAGTCTGATCTTAGTGGTTCAGGTGCATTTTCTTTTTCATTACAACACAAAGCCGCCTTCTTATTTGTCTGATGCAGAGTTGAACATAGAATGATAGGTCCCAAGCAAGAGGAAACATGGGCCATGGTCAACAGCTGGTAGGGCAGCCTTTCTAAAGGCATTTTAAAGTCTAGTTCTGACTTCAAATTAAGTCTAATTTTGCATCAAGGGCTAAATATGGAAACCATTCCACTGTGATGTACTCCCTGAAAATCCTTACCTGGGGCTCAGGTGTGTGCAGGCGAGAGTAGGTGTGAGCATGCACGAACACCTTTACCTAAGTGGCAGAGCACACTAAAGCAGTGCCCCTCACTCTCTGCAGACTCTCATTCTCCGAGGGGCCAGCACACTAGGGAAGCCACAGCAGCCCCTCAGCTTTCAACGGACATGAATGCAGGCAAAAGAACACATATATTTCCCCTCAAACATTTGGAAATGTGTTCTTAAAGTAATCAGAAGTTTGTTAAGCACTTCCTTTTATGTAATAAACTGATAAAACCATTGGCGGTGTCCAAATATATCCCCCTCACATATCCTGAACACCTAAAATTTATTATTAAAAAAAAAAAAGTGTCCTGCAAATAAAGTTAGGGCATAACATCAAAATACTTCTCAAAGCTATATGAAAGCCTAAAACTGTCTTTCCTAAGTACTGATTTGGGGGAAAGAAAGAGGCGAGGAACATAAAGGCCAGGCTGAAGAAACATCCAAAAGAGCAGCAGAGCTGGCGGCAGGAAACAAGTCTGAGACCACACACTGCCGCATCCTGGGAGTCTGCCCATAGCTGAGAGCAGGGAAGAACACTGGAATGTTCACGAGCCTCATCACGCCTACTTTGTCCTCAAAGGGAGCAAAAGATCTCGCCAATGGCAAACTGCATGAAGAGATCATCACTCTACTCTGAGATGAAACCTAGCCATTCTGAAAAGCTATGAGCAGCATTTCTCATGCTGACTTAGACAGCTTTGCTCTCAGGCTCGCCCAAAGGCACAACAATTTCTCCAGCATTAACAGGAGAGTTGTCAAAGTAACTGCTTAATGGAATCTGTCCAAATCTAGAACCAATCACTTTTGCCAACATATGATTAGTTACTGAAATTCTTCAAGATTTAAGACAGGCTATTTGAGTTGCCTTTTATTCAAAGCACTGACACAGTAAATTTTTGAGATGACTGTTTTAAGGAAATTAAGCTACAGAATTTCTCTATTTTAAGGGTAAGAAAATTTTCCCAGAGTATATTATTTATCTATGTTTAAATATAATGCTTCCTCTCTCCCTACTTGTTTTTTATTTCAACAAAATATTACTTAGTTGTTATAACTTTACACATGATGTTCTGTAAAATAAAGTTAAAATAACTACAAAGACAGAAACTGACCACTGATGCTTACTTTTCTCATCCATAATGTTACCACCTGAAAATTCTTTGACAAATGGATGATTTTTATGGGAACCAACAAAACAAAAAAACCATCCCTAAAAATTGGCATACTCAGAAAATAACCTCAAGAACAGAAAAAAACAAACCAAAAAACCCTCTAGTTTCAGATAGTTTAACATACACAAAGGACAGTAAGTCTCTCATTATGCAATGTATTACAAAGCATGGAAAAAAGACTGAATTGTCCCCAACTAATTTTCTGATGTTGGCAGAAACAGCCAGAGAAACCATTCCCCTACACATACAGACACATGAACACACAAATGAGGCAAAGGGAAAGGAGAGGCAAGTGCCCATGTCCTCATCACTAGAGGACAGTGATTTTTTTTTTTTTAAACAAATAAAAAAGCTCCCCAGACCATTCTGACACACTCTCTGACTGTAAATCAGTATAACTCAACAATCCCTCACAAAACCTTTATCCAAAACCCATAGGGCCAGATGTGCTTCAAGATTCCAAACTCCCCAGAAAGACACTATGGGGCATGTGTACTATATTTCACACACCTTCAGAGAGTCTAGGCAGCTACAATTTTTCTGTAGCCAAAGTAAATATTTATAATAATGTGATAAAAAAATTTAATTGCCTCTCATCATATTTAGATATTTTCTTCAAATATTTGCAAGTCAGGTCAGGTTTTACAATCAAATGAGTTATTTAAAGTTTTCAGAACTTTTTGGATTTCAGAATTATGGAGAAGGGATTATTGACCTGTTACAGAACATTCTGTAAATAATAATATTAATTACTGATAATGCATCAAATGCCTACTCTGAAGGATGACGCGTTTGGCATATATTATCTTTCATTTTTTTCTACCATTCTGCAAGAATGAGGACATTCTGGGTGAATGTCTTCTGAACAAATGAGGTTCAGAAAGGTTATGCGACTTGCCCAAAGCCACTTATGAAAGAACTACAACTTGAATCAAGATCTGTCCATTCACCAATAATAGGACTTGTACCAAGTCCATCCCCTATGCTATTAAATAGTCAGATTCTTGACTGGAAGCTACAGAAAGCAACTCTAGCAAACCTAGGCAGAGAAGCAATTTTCTGAAAGCACACTGACAGCTTACAGAATAGATGGGAAACCTGGAGAATCAAGCTCACCGAGTGATCACAAAGGAGGTCAAGCTGCAGAAGTCACTACCTATATCAAGTCCTGAATTTAGGATGCTGCTATTGACATCTCCACCTCTACTGCTGCCTTTGCCCTGCCAAGGCAGGACACACATCATTACTGCTGCTGGACTTTAGATAACCAAGCAGAGCTATGAAAATTTTCTAACCTGTCTGTCTGTCTTTGCAAATTCAAGCTTCAGCCACATATCTCTATGCTTTCATAATGTGAAAAAGGCAACATGTCCCATCAAGTCCACACCAAGAAGGGGTTCTTCCCAAATTCTATCAAACATTTAAAGGGGTGTTAGGATACCTGGCAATTTCCCCTAAAAGGGGTGGGGAGAACAGTGCTGTTATTCTAAACAAAATATTTGCAAATCATACTGAATGGCAAGCAATAAGGTGCGTGCGTGTGTGTGTGTGTGTGTGTGTGTGTGTGTGTGTGTGTGTGTTTGGTTGCTCAGTTGTGTCTGACTCTTTGCGACCCCACAGACTGCAGCCCGCCAGGCTCCTCTGTCCAAGGGATTCTCTAGGCAAGAACACTGGAGTGGGTTGCCATTCCCTTCTCTGGGGGATCTCCCAGAACCAGGGATCAAACTCAGGTCTCCCTGCATTGCAGGCAGATTCTTTACCATCTGAATCACTAGGGAAGCAGGACTTCAGAAATAAAATTGCTTTAATTTTAAGAAATTTATAATAGGGTAATTCACATTAGTAAAATTTAAATAAAGAAATCAATTGGTGGTTTTAAAAATATTTTATATAATTTAACATTCGTTCTTCATTTTTAAACTCTTAATAAGTTAGGAAGAGAAAGCTCTTTTATTAACCTGGTGTTCTTCACTTCAATTTAATCATATTTGAAAGAGCAACACAAAAAGTATTTTAATCACTCACCATCATTTCTCCATGTCATTCAAAAGCTCTAACCAATGGCGATCAGAAGAGAAGGGCTACAACTGCCAGAAAATAGGAAGCAAATTGTCGTTGCCTGGCAGATGACAAGACATGCTATACCTGTGACAAGGATGAAGACTGCAACCCAGCACAGAGGCTGAAATCCACTCTTGTATGAATCCTGTCTGAGTCAAGAGATTGGCTGTTCTTGGGGGAAATTCTGACCCGGTGAAGTAATTCATATGCGGTTATTCAGACTGGGCATTAAATATTCCATTTTATAATACAAGAGTATCTCTTCAAGAATAATTATGACATCTTTTGAATTGAGTTTCTTTTGAGCACATGAAACTTGACTGGTGCCCAGGGATTCAATAAGAAAGGAGAAGGGAGTCTTATCTGCAGCTACAAGACCAGCATATAGGAAGCAGGTATATCTGATACAGTTTTCAAATTTCCTTAACTGCCTTCTAATCCTTTTAGGTTATCCTCAATAAAAACATTGTATATATGTGTATATATATACATATATACTATACTTATGTACATTATATATTAATATTATCCTGAATAAAAAGTATATTAGACAGAGTTAAAACCAACCCAGACTTGAATTAGAAGTATCTGAGTGCAAAGAGGGAAACTGCTTTGGACAAAGACTTGCAGAAGTATGCCAAAGCAGTTTGAAGAAGCCAGAAGTGAACCATGGAGAATCTGGAAAGAAAAGTCCAGAGCAAGAGCTGACAAATGACAATCCGGACAAGTCCATCTCCAAGACCAGATAGTTTCCCTGGTGAATTCTACCAAACATTTAAAGAAGATTTAATGCCAGTCCTTCTCAAATTCTTTCAAAATATTGAAGAGGAGGGAACATTTCAAAATATTATTATTTTTTAATAGTAAAGTTAGCCTTGGTTTGCCATGTTAATTTTTGTTAATTAATGTTATTTTTTTGCCTTTCAATTCAGGTTTCAGAAGTTATAATTTTTTTTATGAAGGTATAATTGACACATAACACATAACATCATATTAGTTTCAGATGTAAAACATAATGATTTTATATATATATAAAATACTATATATCACTCAAGACAGGAAACTTCAGTCTCACAAGTTCATGGTAGGTGTTCAAATTTGTAGAATTTCTGAAAATAATGTGAGTAATGTGTACTGATTTCTTTTTAAGTAGAACATTACTCCTTTTCTCCAAGCTTTATTGTCTCAGAAATAAAGTTGTGAGCTCATTGTTAGCCAAGCTCATTGTTAGCCAAATAATTAACTTTTTAATATGGCTTAATTAGCCTTTTCATTTCAGATATTTCATTTTATTACACATATCTCTAGCTACTTTAATAAAGAATTCAGCCCTAGAACTTTATATTTTTAAAAGGCAAAACAGGATGAGGCAATGCCGTGCATCCTCTCAGCTGTGAGGCCTGTCCGTATGAAGCACAGCTGTTTGCAATGCTGCTGCTAAGTCACTTCAGTGTCCAACTCTGTGCGACCCCATAGATGGCAGCCCACCAGGCTCCCCCATCCCTGGGATTCTCCAGGCAAGAACACTGGAGTGGGTTGCCATTTCCTTCTCCAATGCAAGAAAGTGAAAAGTGAAAGTGAAGTTGCTCAGTCGTGTCCGACTCTTAGTGACCCCAAGGATTGCAGCCTACCAGGCTCCTCTGTCCATGGGATTTTCCAGGCAAGAGTACTGGAGTGGGGTGCCATTGCCTTCTCCGCTGTTTGCACTAAGACCTAACAAAGACACTATCACCCACGAATGGGCATCATATGTTAAACCCTGCAAACACATAGTGAAGAAATAAATGGCCCCTGAAGCACCAGCCTCGTAAACCCAGACAATAAAATTGCTCAAGCCTTACATAAAATATCAGTACAACAAATTACTCCTGTCTGATACTAAATTATTTCCAATGGGACATCAAACCTTCAGTAATACATTTTACTAGTTTAAAAATTAATAAATACTGTCCATTTTGATAGATTCTAAAAGTCTTACACATAAACTAATTATTTTAAGGAGTACAAGGACTTCCCAGCTCATCTATATGGCCCAATATTGATTTAAAAGGATGCTCAAGGAATGAGTTTTCTGGGTAATTGAATTTTCCAGGTTGTTTTAATCCAATTTATGATTGTCGAATTTAACTGTCAGGCTGACTGTGAAAGATGTAAGAGACTGGACTGAGCACTAACTTCAGGACATATTATAGAAATAAAGTTTTAAAATAAATCTCTGATATCAACTTTCTTTTTAACCCCATATTTAGGATCAAAAATATAGGACAGATCTCAAAATTGAGATTATAGATTCCAGTTACTTTGATTGGACAATAAAGGAAGATACTATAGATATAACATTGGAAGACTGAATAGATGAAAGGCTCAGTGAGATCAGAGAGTGATTCTCCTGCAAGAAAGCAGAAGCAACTGAGTTAAGAGACAACAAACAAAGACTGGTAGTAGATCCCTTCCCCTTCCGCCACCCTACTTGACATTGACTTCACCATTAACAGAGCCTACCAGTGGGTCCCCGCTAAAAAGACTGAGGAAAAAAGAAAAAGAAAAATTTTTAAAAAGAGCAAATTGCCACCTGGATACCTTAGTGTGTGTGTCCACCTGGAAGGCCCACATGTGCCCCAAAACACATGGGCCTCACAACTGACAGAGAAAACTAAAGCCCAGAGAAGAGAATTCCCATCCCACTGGGACTAATGATGGCATAAAAGCACTAACTTGTAAAGACTTAACCATCCAGACATGGAGGAGAAAGGCATAAAGGCCGCTTGCCCTTCAGACGTCAGTTAGTGCCCCAAGGGATGGTTGAGGGTCCTGCACATAAGGATGTGCAGGATGAAGCTCACTCACCTGGAGGTTCCCGATGGCATCTCCTCTCAAACTCTGCTCAGAAAGATCTCTAGGCTGACTCGCATGGTTGCTGACTTGGCCAGATCCAGATGCAACCAGGGATTAAGGTAGATGCATGAAGTCCTGGTACCTGAGGCCGACCATGTCCAACACAGGGGCTCTTCTGAGCCCACTCAGACTGTTACTGAAACACAAGTCTGTGTGCCTGATGCACAGTGAGGCCAAACAATACCAAAATGTTGCCGTTTGGAGCAGAGACAGGTTTATTGAGGGCCATGAAAATAGACAGGCGGCTCATGCCTTAAAAACCCCAAACTCCCCAAAAGCTTTCAGCAAAGCCCTTTGCCAGGAAAGGTGAGGGAGGAGCATGGTTGGTTGTAAACTTTTTGGTACCAGATCCTTTGTTCTAGAGGTCCTCTCATAGTCCGGTAATGATGTTTCTGTAAATCTCTTAACTAATGTTATTTTCTGTCCTGACAAGAAAGGGTGAGGTCCCGAGCGAGGCACAACTTTCCCCTCAGAGGTCCTCCTTCTGGCTAAGAGGAGGCAGGTCTCAGCTGGTGGCTTCCTCAGGGCCGGGTTCCCAGACCCTGCCCAGCTGTCATCGCTGAGGGAGCCAGGCGCCCAGGACCCAACCGGAGTCAGGAGCCTCAGGCTCCTCAGGCCGCCCATATGATAGGGACCAGGTCCCCCAGGCTGCCGCCAACAGGTCGAAGAGATGGGATGAGGGGGAGGTTCACCATCGCCTCAAGGTCTGAGTCCAGTCAGTGGGAGGCTTTGGCGAGGGTTCTGGAGCCCTGTAGGACGCAGGACACAGTCTGCTCCCTGGCGAGGGTTCTGGAGCCCTGCAGGACGCAGGACACAGTCTGCTCCCTGGCGAGGGTTCTGGAGCCCTGCAGGACGCAGGACACAGTCTGCTCCCTGCCCCCAGCTCACCTGCTGGCTTGAGGCCGGGTGAACTGGAAGAGCCCCAGGGAGAAGGCTAGGAACCTCCTCTTACCTCATTGTCCACCCGAAGACCACCACTCCGGTGACTAAATCCCCTCACTAAGGGTCATTCCTTGACAGTTGGTTGTTTGTGGGCGGGGCCCACTGTGGTGTCAACCAATGGGTGAGCAGGACCAGTACCGGTCTCACTGACGTTGGTCGCTTGGGGGAGGGGCTCTGTGCAGCACCAACCAATGGCTGAGCAGGACTCGTGGCGTGATAATAGGGTGGAGGGTACTGGCGCATAGCAAGGGCGGTGTGCTGAGGCCTGCCCCCGCCCTGGCTCTATGATAAGACTACCATTCCCACAGGGCACCCCAGCTTCCCTCCGGGCTCCAAAGCCTTCCCATCACTTTAGGTATCTCAAAAAGGTAATGAACTACCAATAGAAGGTAAGTGTCAGACTTTGCCCAGAACCATTAATATTAACAGTTTCTTATCAAGTGGCTATATTTTAAAGACACTGTGCTAAGTAATTTGCAAATTTTTCCTTTGAGTTGCCAAAAAATATGACATTTATCACAAAGTCCTCCAAACTGTAGATTTGAAGAGTTTCTACATTTTCAAATATGCATTGTCTGTAAATGAGATTTTATATGAAGCAGTTCTATAGACTGTAGGCTTTATTAGAATATAATCACACTTAAAGAGAAAAATCAGAAATTCAGATTAACTCTAAGTAACTGATTCAAAACTCATGAAATACATTCTTAATGTTCCACCTTCACTTACATTAAAAAGCAATGTAAAAGTTGCCCACCCAAGTTTTAACAGGAATAATAAAAAGGAAGTAAGTCATCTCAATCTTATACCAGCACATAAGCACCAGCAGAGAGAAGTTTTAAGATATCAAATCCAAGAGTTTCTCACCAGGGGCTATGCCACAGAGGAGACTTGGATAGTCTAGTTGTTTGAGTAGAAATTCACAGATCATTAAATTCAAAGACCAACAGGGCAGCAAACTAACAAGGTACCCTTACAGTATCTGATTACAGACTGTGAATATTCACCAAAATAAATCACTTAAAGGGGCAAGCAGTCCAAGGGAAGGTTGAAGTTTGAAAGTGCAGGACAGAGCTATTGCTAGAGCAACCCTTAAATATACAGACTGAAGGAAGGCAAATGGTAGGGGAGGAGACTGGAAAGGCTAAGTCTGGAAACAGATTGTGGCTTAGGCTCCTGGTCATGGGGTGCACCTGAATCACAAAGGGGAGGTTTTTTAACTTTATCCAAGCTCAGATCCCACCCAGACCACTTAAATCTGATTATTTTCAAAACTCCCTCCAACTGACTGTACTGTGCAATCAGGGGTCAGCCCCACTGGCCTGAGGAGGAGAGAAAGGCAGGGTTAGGAACAGACAACCTGTGTTCTGAAAACCTCAAGTCCACAGGCTGCCCTGACATAAAGTGACCACATAAGGTGGTCACTGCTGTGACCACCTGGGCAGCAGAAGGCTCTCTCAAAGGCCTGGCCCAGGCTTCCATCCACCTGGTTCATTTCTGTATGCAGAGTCAATTGTCTCTAATCTTCTGAAGGGCATTTTGATGGGATCCCAGAAAACAGCAACACTGTGGAAACATTGCTGGTGAGGGGTCTGGTGACCAAGCTGAGCAGGGAGTTGCCAGGCTCATTAATCTCCCTTTTAGCCCCCTGCTATGAATTCTCAGACGTAAACACACACTTAAGTGTAAATTATTGGTTTGTGGACCTCTGAAGCAGTTGCTTCTTAAATTAATTTAATGAGCTGTGAACTTACGCTAAAGTAACTTCTCATCCCAGAAAAGAATCTTTGGATATGAAAAAACAACAAATGTCTAGGCCTCAGCAAGAGGTTCAGAGCACAAGAGTGGGGGGAAAAAAACAAAAGTAAGTACATAAAAAGCAAAACTCACATTTCCTAATAGGAGAAACTGATTTCATTCAAAATTATCTCCCTGTTTGAGGACAGATTTGAACTGACATTTTTAATAAGTTGGTTCTGGCTCAGGTTCTCTGATGAGGCTGTAGTCAGAATATTAGCCAGTGCTATTACCTGTTGAGTGCACGAATGGGGCTATGAGCCCAAATTCCAAAAGGGTTCACTCCCCAAGCCACTGGCAAGATATTTTCTTTTAAAGTTAAAAATGTATCTATTTATTTAATAAACCATTGATAGACTTGATCTAAAAACAATTTTTTACCAAAACAGAATAATCCTCACATATTATACACACATGTTTTAAAAATCCATATGGTATCTCAAAAACCACCTGTGCATTCTTTGTGCTATGTTTGGTGATCTTAAGGACACCAAGTACATGTAAAGTGAGTAGTGAGTACAATATGGATTTAAACTTAGAAAAAATCATTACCGAAATAAAGTAGTTTGAAACATCAAAAAAAAAAAAAAAAAACCAAAATGTAAATAATCATGAACATGAAAAAAAGCACTCAAAAGTAATCAAAAACTATAAAAACTCCACATTTTCCTTATCAAATTGACAAGGACATTTTATATGCTAATATTCTATGTTCATGAAACTCTAGAAGTACAAAATAAAATAATCGTGATAATAATAGCAGCCAGGGTGCATTCTCAGCTAATTTTCATCGCTACCCTGTAAGAATGGTAGAAAGAAATGAAGGGCAAGGGACCAAGTAAACTCAGCACATGGCTGGCAAGGGCAGATCAGGACAGATCACAGCTATACTAACTCAATAACCTAAGCATTAGCCATTATCTTAAAGTGCAGCCTATCTTAAAAATATTTGGCCCTATGAAACAAGAACCTCAAAAATCTCCAAGCATTTGGATTCAGAAATCCCCCTTCTAGAGTACTCAGACAATCATAAACTAAGCCACTAAGCTAAGGAATGCATGCAGCAAGTTCATACAGTGGTGTATAAAACAAACCGGCCAGAGTGGAATATTTAGACAGAGGAGGATCATACAGCTTTCAAGATGGAAAGTGACTTTAGTGATGACTTAATCCAACCCAGTCACCCTACTGGGATGATTATTTAATATGAAAAAAATTTTACTTTTTTCCCCAATGTGGGAAGACACGGAGGAATCTTTTTATAAAAAATAGCCTTTTCTTACTTTTTCCTAGGACTGCCCTATTTCAGTACTCAGGAGTTTAATGGGAGGGAAGGTCTATCAGCATTTACAATAAACAGCCCCACAATAAATGCATTTTTAGAACTGAGTTTTCTTTCTTGCATGTATGGCCATCCCAGTAGGCCTATCTTTGCTATAGATGCAAAAATTACAATTAAGCTATGTAACTGTTCATAAAATCAGACTGCTGATTTAAGTTCATGGACTCTGAGTAAAATGTACCTTGTCTTTAAAACACAGGCTTCTCAGTGGCTCATCCAGTACCACGGAGACCTTTTTCCCTTACTGTCAGGGTGTTTTCCAAAAGGAAGAAGCTGTTGGGAGCCTATCCTTAAAAGGAGAGTGGGGGGGACTCACAATACATCATCATTAGAGCCAGAAGCAAAATGAGTTTAGCCCATGTAAAAAGAGATGTTTATTCAATAAGTGTTTACTGTGAGCCCACTACATGCCAGATGCTCTAGTCAATGCTGAGGAGATCTCAGTGGACAAATCCTTAAAAAAAACTCCTGGCTTCCTGAAGCACACATTCTAGTGGAGAAAAGAGGCAACAAACAAAATCACCAAGTAAATGATCCACTATGTTAGAAGGGGGTAGATGTGGTGAAGAGAAATAAAGCTGAAGGGGTTAGTGAAAGTGTATGCAGAGGGCTCAAGGAAGGTCTCAGAGGGGAGACACTTGAGCAGAGACTTGAAGGGTGAGGTTAAGCCAGGCAGGTTTCTAGGGAAAAGCATTCTCGGCAGAAAGAACAGCAGGAGCTGAGCCCCAAGGCAGAGACAGGCTGCATGTGTGAGAAATGAATAGACTTGACTCCTAACATCTTCATGACCTTTAAGCCTTAGAATGCAGAGTATTTAAGATTAATTATTTCACTGTCTTTTAAGAATGCTCTTTAAAAATAAACCTAAAGCATTTTCCCCTTGCCTCCAGGTTTAGCCAGCCTCCTCACTGTCCCAGTTCAACAGGGCAACCCCTCACTTTCTGTGTATCTATAGCCCACTTATCCTTAAAAGTCAAATTCAAGACACTTCTCCATGAGACCCTTCAGGTCTCACACTTCAATATCATACTCCATTCTGTATTCCCCACAACAGGCTGACTACTGTCAAAGAGAAGGAAAAGGTAACATTTACTGAAGATGACTAGGTATCAGACATTTCACATGGTGTAAACTATCTGGGTACATAACAAGTACTGTGAAAACATCGACTGAATGGACTGGCTCACTTTTTCTTATGGGCAACTTTTAATGGCATATGGGCTTAATCTATGAGGTAGCCTTAAAGAAGAAAATAATAACCCTCTGCCAGCCACTCCCTACCCGCCACCCCCCATCCCCCGCCAAAATGAAGTAACCGAAAGTCCAAAATGCTCATGAGTCTGAGAAAAAACAAAACATTTCACTCTCCTTTCCCCAACAAATCATTCAGGTTGCTGAAAACAGGAAATTTCGTTGATTTTCCTGAGCCCTGTCCACTATATGCAGCGAACCAAACAAGCCATAGTAATATGTGAAGCCTGGGTAATGAAAAGGTGATTATAGCTCCAGACTAGATAAACCACAGACACAACTGATAGAAATGAAAACTTGCACCTGTCACGAAAGCCACATTGGACACAACACATCAGACTTTGACAGCTAGAAGGAAACTCGGCTATTTATACTTATGGTCAAATGCCTGTGTCAAATATGCAATTAACATGTTCACTACCCAGGGTCTGCAGAATCCTTTCTTCGTCCTTCACTCAGTTAAGAACTAAAAGTTCCTGTGTAAGGAAACTATTTCTCAATCAAGGTTGTCTCATTAATTTTGAAGACTTTTTTAAAAAAAATTACCCCTACATGCACTGACACAACCAGAAATATCAGGTTCATGTAATAGCAAACATACTTGTGGACTGTATATGATTTATTCTCAGCCCCAAAATTTTAATTTATGAGGAAGTGCAAAATCTATTAGTAACTGATATAAAAATTACAGCTGTTTCTAACTATTTGAGTTCTTACTGGCTCTTACTCCTTTTTTCTTCCTGCAAGAGGAATCTAACACAGCCTAAACACAAGAAAATGGCAATCAAATTGACCAAAGTGGTTTCAATGAATCTTCCATGAAGAGACTGGCCAACAAATAGGAGCCAAACTCTGACAAATGCATGCAGCGAGACTCAAAACATGCCAGTCTATGTCATTTTGTTCATCATTTTCAGTTGAACATACTTAGAAAGCTAGCAACTTGGCATGTCTAATAAGCCACGGATTCCACTCAGAGCAGCAGAGTTTGCTAAATGTAGGGGGAAATGGTACATTTTGTTGTCACTTTGCTACCACAACCTCAGGCAGAAAGCACACAATTATCTTACCATTTGAGGACAAAGGTGAACACAGATACTAATGGTAAAGGCAAAACAGAGCGAGGCATGTGCTGAAACCACAGCAGCCTGTCAGGAACTTGGCTTTGCTCAACTCAGCACTGACTTAAGCAAGTGGAAAAGCAAAGGAGGACGCAGTGATCTGTAACCAAGTTGACACATAAAATCACCCTTCCCTTGGGAAAAAAAAAAACCTGTCATTTTTAACTTTCCAATTATACTAAATGAGAAGCATTTTAGAGCAAGAATCAATTCACAATGAAATTCTTCAAAATAACGGTTTTTTAAAGTATAGCAATGTCCATCTTGATGAATATGATACCTGTTTTCAGTAGCCACAATTCTCATATTAAAGAAAATGTTGTTTCAGAACATACTGATCATCTTTTGAAAACATTTAAAAGTAAGAAAAATGATTTTCTAGAGAGCAATGTCATACATTTACTCTTTTTTTAATTTACTTTAATGAAGTATAGTTGATTTACAATGTTGTTTTAGTTTCTGCTCTACATCAAAGTGATTCAGTTATACATATATATTCTTTTTCATATTCTTTTATTTATGGTTTATTAATATTCAATGTAGCTCCCTGTGCTATACACAAGACCTGTCACTTATCCATTCTATATATAATAGCTTGCATGTGCTAACCCCAAACCCGCAATATATCCTTCCCCAGTAGCCCCTCTCCCTTGGCAACAAGTCTGTCCTCTACATGCATTTACTCTTAAATAGAACTACCCAAATATTAAAATGGTAAACACCAGGCCATTTATCTTTCTTTCTCTGGCACAAACACACTCGTGTGTGCACGCAAGCATACACCCACATATGGTTCAGCATTTTCAAGCAGGGGGAAATCTCAAGAATTTTTAACCTGAAAACAAAAAAAAAGCCAAAGATTTTTCACCACCATTCACAAAGGAAATTTGTGACATAAAGCAATTGATATGCTGTCAGCCTGGGGTCTGGTTTCCTTTATAGCTGTTGTTTGGGGGTCACCAAAATGCCCGTGTCAATACTGATGTTACCATGACACTCTCACGGCTCGCTCTCCCTGGGTGCATGGAATGGCACAAAGGCATTCTAAGGGGAAGTTCTTCAGGGTTTGCCAGACAAAGATTCTAGAAAATAATGATTTGTGCAAGTTCTCATGATCCACAAAAGAAGGCTATTCAGATTCTTACGAAGACTAAATCATAACAGACTGTCTTTATCACAGAAATCAACAAAATTGCAAGTCCTCATTTTTTACTCATAATTTAATCTAACAAGGAATTTTAATGAGTAAATTCTTCCAGGCTTCCATATCTAAGCTTCATTTTTGAAACACATCTTCATCACGTGAACTTAGCTCTAAATTGAACTTAGTTCTTTCTGCTTGGATAGGCAATCTGACTACTGGGTTACCGGAAAAGCAAAGGGATTTATTTTCAGCTATGACCTTCAAAATGTGAAAAGCTGTACATGAAGGTCAACATAAAAAAAAGAGACAAAGAGAGGAAAGGAAGGAGGAAGGAAGCTGGCAGTTGTTTTCAAAGTAATCTCTGTCCAACCCAATAAATCAGACAGCAAATACAAATAATAAAAAAGCATTTAAAGGAAAACTGTAATTTCTCTCATGGTTTCAAACTTTCTAAGGACATTCTAAATCATTTCATTTTTCTTTTAATCAATATAAGGCTTAGTACTATACTGTACTATACTTAGTTTAAGTACTATACTGTATTATACACTATATAAGTACTTACTGTACTACACTTAGTACTATACTGACATAATAATAATAGTTAATATTTACTTGTTATTTCTCATGTTATCATGTGCCAGACACTATTCTCAGTTCTTACATGTTTTTTTTTCATTCAAACACCACAGCAGATGTGAAATAGACAGTATTATTACCCTCATTTCACTGGTGATGAGACTGAGGCCAAAGGTCACTAGTTAATAAATGCCAGGACCACAATATAATAATAATCAACACTCCAGAGCACCTTAAAATTTTCAAGATTTTTTTCAGCCATTATCTTCCTTTGGTCCTCACAAGGAATTCCAGGAAAACATCTACTTCTGCTGTATTAACTATGCCAAAGCCTTTGACTGTGTGGATCACAACAAACTGGAAAATTCTTTAAGAGATGGGAATACCAGACCACCTCACCTGCCTCCTGAGAAACTTGTATGCAAGTTAAGAAACAACAGTTAGAACTGGACATGGAACAATGGACTGGTTCCAGATTGGGAAAGGAGTATGTCAAGGATGTATATTGTTACCCTGCTTATTTAACTTACATGCAGAGTACATCATGTGAAATGCCAGGCTGGATGAATCATAAGCTGGAATCAAGACTGCTGGGAGAAATACCAATAATCTCAGATATGCAAATGATACCATCCTTATGGCAGAAAGCAAAGAAGGACTAAAGAGCCTCTTAATGAAGGTCAAAGAGGAGAGGGGAAAAACTGCCTTAAAGCTCAACACTCAAAAAACTAAGATCATAATACCTGGTCCCATCACTTCATGGCAAATAGGTGGGGAAAGAGTGGAAACAGTGGCAGATTTTATTTGCTTGGGCTCCAGAATCACTGTAGACAGTGACTGCAGCCATGAAATTAAAAGATGCTTGCTCCTTGGGAAAAAAGCTATGACAAATCTAGACAGTGTATTAAAAAGCAGAGACAGAGACATCACTTTGCCAACAAAGGTCCATATGGTCAAAGCTATGGTTTTTCCAGTGGTCATGTATGAATGTGAGAACTGGACTATAAAGAAAGCTGAGAGCCAAAGAATTGATGCTTTTGAACTGTGGTGTTGGAGAAGACTCTTGAGAGTCCCTTGGACTGCAAGGAGATCCAACCAGTCCATCCTGAAAGAAATCAACCCTGAATATTCATTGGAAGGACTGATGCTGAAGCTGAAACTCCAATACTTTGACCACCTAATGCAAAGAGCCCAACTCACTGGAAAAGACATGATGCTGGGGAAGAGTGAGGGCAAGAGGAGAAAGGGGTGACAGAGGAGATGGTGGAATGGCATCACTGACACAATGGATGCGTTTGAGCAAACTCCAGGAGACAGTGAAAGACAGGGAAGCCTGCTGTGCTGCAGTCCACAGGGTCGCAGAGAGTTGGCCACAGCTGAGCGACTGAACAACAACTGAGCCTCACAGTACTTTGATACTGATGGAATAACATAGCCAGCAGTTTAATTTCACAAATGGAAAGAAAAAACTAAGGCTCCACAATATTGACTTTTGCAAGATAGGAAATCAAGGAGCTGGCAGAGAAATGCAGATTTTCTGAGTCTATATTCTCTCACTATGCAGGCTTTCTAACTATGCTGTCTTTCTCACTGTAGACAATACAGATGTCTTCAAAGCAAAATTCTAGATTTTCTCAAATCAAAATTCTAGCTCCAGATGCTTAATAATGTATCTGCCTATCTGCTTGCCTGCTAAGTCACTTTATTCGTGTCCGACTCTTTGCAACCCCATGAACTACAGCCTCCCCAGGCAAGAATACTGGAGTGGGCTGCCATGCCCTCCCCCATGGGATCTTCCCGACCCAGAGATGGAGCCCACGTCACTTACGTCCTCTGCATTGGCAGGTGGGTTCTTTACCACTAGCGCCACCTTCTTCACCTTTTTATCCCCCATGTCAGGTACAGCGCCTGGCACAGAGCAGACCATAAGTCTGTGTATTGCCTAAACACTCCTCGTCTTCCTCCACCGAAGTCATTTCTCTATGTTCACGCTATCCTGCAGTCCTAGACTGCCTTCAGAGCCACGGTTCATCCTCACAAATCATCACTTTGAGGACGCCAGAGTCTATAGGAATTCACAGTCCAGAACCCAAAAAGATACAAAAACTGAACTTTACCTAAAGTTTGATGCCAAACTCACTTGGTAACTATGGCAGTCCCTCTTCCAGATGTCTCTTAGTGATCTCTGCCTCCCAGTATTCACACCCTTATACAGTCCCCTCTCACTCCAAGGTTGGCTAGTATGACCAACAAAATACCACATAAGCATAATAACAGATGTTATATACAACTCGGGCTTCCATCTTGGGTTTTCCATCTAAGATTACTTGCTTTGGAGCAAGCCAGCTACCACGCTGTGGGGACACCCAGGCTCACATGGTGAGGAACCATGACCTGCCAACAAGCCCATGGCTTAGAAGCCAACAGGCTTAGAAGTAGACCCACCATCCGCTTCCCTTTGACTGATGCCTCAGGCAGAGTTTGAGTGCAGCCTCAGAAAAACCTGAACCAGAATCATCCAGTGAAGCTGGTCCTGGATTCTGGACGCAGAGAATCTGTACGGGATAATGTCTGCTCTAAGCTGCTAAGTTTTGGATGTAACTTGGCACACGGCAATAGATACACACCCGGGGCTTCCCAGGTGGCGCCAGCGATAAGAATCCACCTGCCAGAGCTGGCGATGACAGGAGACAGGGGTTTGATCCCTGGGTCAGGAAGATCCCCTGAAGAAGGAAATGGCAGTATTCTTGCCTAGAAAATTCCAGGGACAGAGAAACCTGGCAGGCTACAGTCCGTGGCGTTGCAAACAGTCAGACAAGATGAAAGATGAATAGATAAGAGTTAACTAATACAGAGACAAAATCTGGAAGAAGGCAACTTACAGTCTCTATTTATCCCCACTTATTGTGAATATTCAAATAATGAGTTGTGCAAAATATTGTGCTTGTTTTAAGAGGTATCACCCTAAACCTGGCCAGGGATATTGCATAATGCATCATTTATATACCATACTACCTTGCTAGAATCTGAAAGATCTTGAACCTTCAAACATATCTAGCCTCAAGGGTTTCAGGTGAATCTATATTCACTTCTTCTAAAATACCTTTCCTGATTAACGGATCCACCTCAGTATGTAAGAAACATCATTTCTTATAAGGATGTCTGTAACTCATCTCCACTATATAATCCAGTACTTATTTATGAATTGTATTGAATTCTGTTTTTATAAGTAAATATTTGTCTTTCCACTTAAAACTTAAATTTATTTTAACCATTTAAACTTCTCTTAACTGTGAAGCAAACTCCATTACTCATATTAAACCTAAACTGTCATTTCTCATGACATCACCATTTTTAACTGACAGGGTTAGTAAAATATTAAGACAGAAAACTTGCTTCTGTCTCTTTCATCCCCTCCTCCAATTTGCCACCTAGGACCGCACTTGTCAGCATGGGGACTTTTCTGAATCGTATTGGGGTACAACAATTTTTAAAACTTAGGTTTTTAAACATGACTTACATGTTCTGTATAATGTTCAGTTTGTAATTCTTTAAAGTGTGGATACATAGAGGGATAAATAGGAAACATAAGAATTGGTTATTCAAGGGGCTTTTTTACTTACAGTATTTAAAAATTCAACAGTATGGATGTAAAAATTATGTAAATTTCATTCAAATCCTTATTAATCAAATCATTGCTGAACAAAAGACTTGTGGCTGTGTAATTACTATCTTTTATGCATTTGATAGAATTAAATATACCCATACTTATGTTTGAAGGAAAAAAAGGCTAGTCTTCCCTCTATTTCATCATCCCCACCAGAAATCCTGGGTGCTACTGGGTACACAAGCTCTGAATAAATTCTTATAAAAATGAGTTCACAAATCCATATTTAAAATTACACACAGCACTGGTCCAGACCACCAAATACCCTCACACTCAAAATCTATTTATCTTCAAATAACTACCCCAGAACATTATGTAAGAACACTATCTGAAAGAAAAAGAAGCCAGCTCCCTGAGGAATTCTGGAAAATTTGCACAACCTCAAAGTGCCCTTGTAAACAGCAGCAGATGCATGAAATAATCGTTATGGGGGAAAGATCTATTAGCCTCCTGATGACTGGCCCATCTGAAACCTTTCAACGAAAGAGCAATTTTACCATTCTACTTTCCTCTCTTGCACCCTCCCTCAGGCAATAAGAAGGGTCACTAATCAGTTTTTAATTTTCTTTCCTGGAGCGATATCAGAATGGAGCTATAAGAATTCAAGGTAAAGACTTTACAAAACAGAAACCAAGGAAAAACTCTGAGTGATATGAGCTCTAAAACCATGGCCATAACCATACTTTATTCTAGGCCTTTGAAATAAACAAGCATCTTCCAGAAAGTCAAAAAAAATAAAATGCAATGCAGTTAGTATCATTCTGAAAAGAAATTCCACATAAGCAAACTCCCAAATTGGAAGGGGAAAAAAAAAAAAAAAGATTCTTTGAGACAAAAGAGTCTCTCCCTCATATAATCTACCCAGAGAGCTGCACAAATCCAAATGCCGAGACTGCAGAAGGCACTCAAGCCAGATGCGGGCCTAGAAGGACTTGATTTAAGGGGGAGAGGGAGGAAACGGGAAGGGTTGGCAGCATGAGAGGAGACAAGATTGGCAGCAAACCTAAATGATTCTCCATCAGTTCTGACCTCTTCCCCTATAATCAGCTCCCAGCTGTTCCTTGCAGGCTGCGAAGAAACCGAGGGCGGGTGAGCACAGAGAAATCAGCAGACGGGAAACCACGAGGCAGGGCTCCGGGACCACGCACTGGGCTCTGGCAAACCCTGCCCCTCACTGGGTGCCCGCTCCCTCAGCTGTCGGATGGGAGGGCTGCATCAGATGACTCTACATGCCCGTGCCTGGTCTACCTTCCGAGGGTAAGTGAAAGTCACTCTCTTGTAACGCATGTCATCCCTCCCACATCCTCCCCCTGGTGTCTGCTGCCTTTGGGGGCAGGCATCACAGGGCTGCACCAACTGAGGACATATGAACTCAACTGAGGACAGTCAGGGTTGGTGCAGAGAACCAGACAGTCAAACTACTGGGCAAAAGGATGAATGACTGGCAGAAAAAAGCGGTAACACATAGCAACCAGTTTGTGTGAAAGATTTTGTCACCCACGGCTGTGGTTTTATCTAGATTCTAGACACTTGAGATTTTCTTCACAGAGAAACTGCCTGTAGCCTGCATATCTACTGGGATTTGTGAAGTGTTTGAATCATTTCAGTTCAGTCGCTCTGCTGTGTCTGACTCTTTGCGACCCCATGGACTGCAGCATGTCAGGCCTCCCTGTCCATCACCAACTCCCAGAGCCTACTCAAACCCATGTCCATGAGGTCAGTGATGCCATCCAACCATCTCATCCTCTGTCGTCCCCTTCTCCTCCTGCCCTCAATCTTTCCCAGCATCAGGGTCTTTTCCAATGAGTCAGCTCTTTGCATCAGGTGGCCAAATTATTGGAGTTTCAGCTTCAACATCAGTCCTTCCAATGAATACTCAGGACTGACCCCCTGAATACTCAGGTCTGGTTGGATGGACTGGTTGGATCTCCTTGCTGTCCAAGGGACTCTCAAGAGTCTTCTCCAACACCACAGTTCAAAAGCATCAATTCTTCAGTGCTCAGCTTTCTTTATAGTCCAACTCTCACATCAATACATAACCATAGCTTTGACTAAATGGACCTTTGTTGGCAAAGTAATGTCTCTGCTTTTTAATATGCTGTCTAGGTTGGTCATAGATTTTCTTCCAAGGAGTAAGCATCTTTTAATTTCATGGCTGCAGTCACCATTTGCAGTGATTTTGGAGCCCAAAAAAAGTCTGTCACTGTTTACACTGTCTCCCCATCTATTTGTCATGAAGTGATGGGACCAGATGCCATGATCTTAGTTTTCTGAATGTTGAGTTTTAAGCCAACTTTTTCACTCTCCTCTTTCACTTTCATCAAGAGGCTCTTTAGTTCTTCTTTGCTTTCTACCATAAAGATAGTGTCATCTGCATATCTGAGGTTATTGCTATTTCTCCTGGCAATCTTGATTCCAGCTTGTGCTTCATCCACCCCAGCTTTTCTCATGATGTACTCTGCATACAAGTTAAATAAGCAGGATTCCTAGTGTGATTGCAGGTTAAAACCTAGAGAGCAACTGTGGCTTCATGGAACTGGACTAACATCCCCTATGGTGTAATATCACACCAGTTTCAATACCACTAAGATGTGCTACCACTTTCCTCAGCCATTTTAACTCACAATCACACTAGGAATCCTGGAAGTTCAAGGCTGAAAAAAAGCCATGAGGATGAGAGAGGGTGTGGGCGTTCAAAAGTGATGACCTTCCAGCCATCTACATTACTTTCCCAGAGGGGAGAACACTGCATATTACACTGCTCAGGATCAATATCTAGCAATTTCTCAGTGTGTTGCAAGGTAATAGATGAAATCCACATACCTATTTAAATGACATTAACTTTCCTAACATACTACACCATTAACTACCAAGACTGACAAAGTTATTCATAAAACATATGCTAATACTCTTTTCCAGCCCTCCATCAAGTAGTTTACAGAAAGAGTCTGGAAGGACCAAAGGCAAATCCTTCACACAACATGAACAGCAACATTCAAAGCTTATACGGAAAAGATTTTAGAAATCTAAATATTCAACAACCAACGTTTCAATTTACAAAAGCAACAACAGCATGACTAAAACAATCCTTCTATCAATCCTTCTTCAAATATGACGAATATTTACTGAGCACCACCATGCGCCTGCCACTCTTCTAAGCTCCCGTGGATTTAAGAGTGGATAAAATATACAATGTTTTACTGCCACCAGGAAGTTGACAGGAAATTTTGCTCAAAATATTAAATGTCAAATTTGTTTTAACTGGGAGTGCTTTTTCTGCTGAATTATACACATCTACCCTACCAAGGAATTAGTAAAAATAAACAAGAGATATAGATAGGTATGTCAAGGGAATAAAACTGGGAGTCCAGAAATTAACCTTTAATTTATTGTCAATTGATTTTTGATAACTAAAAAAATTAGTTTTTTCAACAAATGAGCTAGGACAACTGGATGTCCACATGCAAAAGAATGAAGAAAAGATCACAGCCCTAAGTGTAAGAGTTAAAGCCATAAAACTCCTAGAAAAAAAAAACAAAACAGAGGTAAATCTTCATAACCTTTGAGTAAGTAAGTTAAGTAAGTAAGTAAAAAATCAAATATGATCCCCAAAACACAGAAAACAAAAGGAAAGATAAATTGGACTCATCAAAATTTATAACGTTTGTATATGAAAGCACACTGTCAGGAAAAAATTTTCAGATCCCACAGAACAGGAGAAAACATTTCCAAATCAAGTATCTGACAGAAAGAAAAAAAAAAACTTGCCATGGGGTCAAGAAGAGTCTGACATGACTGGACAACTGAACAACATACTATACACACATAGCAAACACTTAATGATAAAAAGGAAAATAACTCAAGTTTTTTTAATCAACAAACTATAGATATTTCTCCAAAGATATACAAATGGCCAACAAACATATGAAAAGATGCTCACATCACTAATTTTTCAGGAAAATGCAAATCAAAATGACAGTGAGATACCACTTCACATCCAAAAGGTTAATAATAATCAAAAAGATTAAAGCAAGTGTTGGTGAGAATGTGGGGAAAATTGGAACCCGTAGACATTGCTGGGCTTCGCTGGTGCCTCAGACGGTAAACAATCTGCCTGCAGTACAGGAGATCTGGTTCAATCTCTGGCTCGGGAAGATCCCCTGGAAAAGGGAATGGAAACACAAGGATTCTTGCCTGGAGAATCCCATGGACAGAGAAGCCTGGTGGGCTACAGTCCAGAGGGTCACAGAGTCAGACATGACTGAGCAACTAACACTTTCCCTTTCAGACATTGCTGGTGGGAACGTAAAATGGTGCAGCTACTGCGGAAAACAGTTCGCAAGTTCCTCAAACTATTCATTGCTGCTATGATCCAGCAATTCCACTCCTAGGCATATACGCAAGAGAAACTAAAACATTATGTTCACATAAAGACTTGTACATGAATCTTCATAGCAAAATTATTTGTAATAGCCAAAATCCATCAACTGGACAAATGGTATATCTATGGACAAATATGGTATATCTATGCAATGGATATTATTCAGCAATAATGTGGCATGAAATACTGATACATACATTATGAGTGAATGCAAGGTGAAGAAAGCCAGGCACAAAAGACCATATATTATATGAATCCATTTATAAGGAATGTCCAGAATATGCAAATCTACATAGACAGATGAGTGGTTGCCTAGCTGGAGCATTGCCTGGCTGAAGTAGCTGGGTAGGAGGGTTGGGAGGAATGGAGGAGTGACTGCTAATAAGATTTCTTCTGAAGTGATGAAATGTTCTAAAATTCATTTTGATGAAGGTGGCACAACTCTGTAAATACATGAAAAACCACCAAATTACACACCTTAAATGGGTAAATTATAAGGTATGTCATGTATATCTCCATAAAACTGTTTTTAAAAATTAAATAACAAACTAGGAGTCAAGCAGGTACACTTGTACCCAGGGAACCTAGAAAGTGTCAAGGTGAAAAGATGTCTTTTCCTTCTCAGATCCATTGCTTATATCAATCTGGAAGTACCTTTCCTTATTCAGATTAATTCAGCCAGTCCACAATCATTCATTGATTCCTCAGGAACTCAGCTTGACCTGGGGATCCCTTAAAAGAGATACAGTTCCCTCCCTCAAGGCTTTCCATGTCTATCACAACAGCTCCCACTCATTTGGCATGGGGCTAAGGGTTATGCATAACACTCAGGATAAGGTGGAGAATTTGACCCTAATTTTATAGAACAGGAAGCTGACTCTGAGGGTAGTGACTTGACCGTGGTTAAGTACTAACACACGGAAGGGAGACCTGAAACAAGAGTTACCTATGACCAAGACCCACGCCCTCGTCATCTTATGATATTGCTCCCAGGGCAAGGTGGGCAAGAAAGTACAGAAACTCCTGCAATGAAATGCAGGCTTAATTCAGATTAGGAGAGGGCCTTCAGAGAAAGTGGCACCTGAGCAAAACCCTGCTTGATGAGAACGGGGACTTCACTCAAACAAGAGGAGGTGGGATGAGGCTTTCCAAGCAGAAAAAGACCAGGGTGAGAGCGAAGGTAGAGAATTCAGACTAGAAAGCAGCTTGGCTTGGGCAGAATCCATGACAAGGATATGGCAGCTGGTGGGAGTAAGGTCAGATAGACGTGGGGTCCCATCATGAAGGGCCAGAGTGCGGCCCCCGTGCCCAGGAATATAAACTAAGCCAAAGAGATTGAGAAGCTACTGCAGCAATCCAGCTGAGGACTGAGAGCAATCTAGACCAGGGCAGAAGGCATCAGAGGAGGGGAGAAGAGACGAACGTGGAACATACTGAAGAGGTAGAACTCCAACATCTGGAAGGATGTGGAAATTTAAGAAGAGCCCAGATGCCAGAATCCTAACCACCTTCCCTCCTGCCTGAACCCCTTCCCCTTTCCCTTAGGAAAGAATTCCACCCCTACCCAACCCCAAGCAGAATCTGTCACCCTGAAGGTGACCCCATCGCCACTGTGGTTCAAGAACGGCCACAAGACTCTTTGCTAAAAGACACAAGGGCAAGTCTGCTGGTGAACTTCGGGAGAAGGAATCTTCCCTCCTACAATAGAGCCTGTCTCCACTCCCATCTCACATACTGCCACATACAAGTATCATCTCTAGAACCATTTACCCATCTGCTACCACCTGCATATACCCTGATTCCCAGGATGACAGCACAGAAGAGATAACGAGAAACTGGGAACCTGATCTGAGCAAATAAATCTCATGTTAAAAGAATCTTCAATGAAATCTCTGTAACCGAGAATCAAAGCATCTTAACTCATCAAGACCGAGTGTGGCCTCATTCACCAGACTAGGCAGCACCAGAAGAGAGAGTCTGGAGGGAACAGAAGGGCTGAGACATCTACTGTGACCTCCAGCAGGCAGTCAGAAACTCAAGTCAGATAAAAGGCAGGAAGGCTACAGATGCGAAGTTTCAGCATCCCAGTGGTAGCCGGGACAATGTGAGTAAAAATACAGAGATCTGAAAAGTCACTGGTATCTATGATATTGAACCACTCTGCTTCCCTACTTCTAATAACCAACCCATCCATGCCTCTCAGAGATCGAGCACCACTTTGGGCAGGATTGGTGGGTAAGATATCCTAAACTGGAATTCAGGGGGGAAAAAAAGGCAAATAATAGATCACACATAATGACAGCTATCATTTTAGGGGGCTTCCCAGGTGACACTAGCGGTAAAGAACTCGCCTGCCCACACGAGCACCTTTTAGCCTATGTGCCTAAAATTCTTTCCTCAAATTTGTAGTCATTCCATGAGGCAGTTTTCCCACCCTACAGCTCACGGATGAGGAAAGAAGAGTCTTGCGGTCCATCACAAGATCAGTTATTTCAGGATTTAAACACAGGGCAGGGTAGGGGAAGCGGGGAGCCCAAAAATGACCACCCAGCACCCCAGTTAGTAGGATGGTTCCAGTACAAAGTGGGAGCAGTGAGAATGGTGGATAAAAACCAATTCTGACAAGTGACAATTAAGGCAGGAGAGGCTCCAAGATTGCTTTTCAAACACAGCTCTAAACGAAGGGCAAGGTGGGACCCAAGTGTTTAAAGACTCAAACAGGGGGGCTTCTCCAAAGACCCAGCACAGCCACATACACACATTGGCGGGGGGGGGGGGGGAGGGGGCTGGATTTTCTTTAAATAAATAAAAAAATAAAAACTCACAGTCTCCGTGGGCTAGCTCAGGAAATTGACCCCCACTCATGTCACTGTTCCTATGCAAAGATGTATTCTAAACAAGGTACTTTCTCGGAAACCTCCGGGACACCGTGCCTACAAAGCCGGGCGTGCTCAGCATCACTGACAGAGCTGCCTCGCGTGCTTTGAACATGGTGTTTCTCAACAATCTGCGGCCACATTTGGTTCCCCCCTTGGTCCCGCTTGGCTCATTCCTCCTCTGACATCTGACCTTTCGGGCACTGTCAATATCCTTGAAAACAAATTTCTCACCCATTTGGAAACCACTGCCAGGCCCCCTCTTGACTTCAGTAAATTACTTACAAGAGCCATCTCAGCCTCTGGGGACTCAGCAAGAGTGTTCAGTTACAGAGAAAAGGATTAACAATGGGCAGCACTAAGGAAAAGTGACTATTTCACTTTAAAAAAGAAAAAAAAAAAAACACACAACAGGAAATGCATGGTTCAGGGGGCAAGGAATGCAATCCACATTTTTGAGAATGGTACAGACTTTCCAAACTGTGGTTACAGGCTTTGAGTCACAAACAAAACGGGCTGGTCCCTGACCTTAACACACCTAATCTAGATCCAAACGACTGATAACAGGGGCCTGGGTAAATTTAATATATGAGACTTAGAAACAAATCTTGTGACGCAGGAGCAAATGGCAATTACTCTTACCACCCAAAGCAGGCTAACTGGAGCACTAAGGACGAGCTTTACGTGTGGCTAAAATATCAGAGACAAGGCTCGGCCAAGGAAGTCAATCCAGAGAAGCTGCAGCGTCTGCATGCTTAGTTGCTCAGTCATGTCCGACTCTTCGCGACCCTAGGGACTGTAGTCCACCAGGCTCCTCGGTCCATGGGCTTTTCCAGGCAAGAATACTGGAGTGGGTTGCCATTCCCTTCTCTAAGGGATCTTTCCAACCCAGGGATCAAACCCAGGTCTCCTGCATTGCAGGCAGATACTCTACCGCCAGAGCCGCCAGGGAAGCTCCCAGAGAAGCTGAAGGGTTCTGGCAAGTCTGACATCTGACCTGTCCTGTTTATAACAGGCCTGCAGAAAAATCCATTGTGCATCAGAATGGAAAACCTGTCATTTGCCATAAAAACCCAGCATTTAACTCTGACCCTGTCTTTCCCATTATGCCTCAGAGTAGTGTCAGGTGAGGTTTATGCAGCTTTAGGGCTAAAACTGGCAGTACAGCAAGATTAAAAATTATACTAATGGTCCCCAATCGTGTAAACCCACACTATGAGACCAACGGACACTGTTCTCCAATGGTTTACAGAATCAGAGACAAGGGGAAAAAAGCAACTACAGTGTGAGGATCTGTTCTCCCGTCTTGAAACAGGCCCTTCTTCCACAAGACTCCTAAGCTGTGAGGGGAAAGTGACAGTGTTAGAAGAGAGAGAGGAAAGATTCAGGAGTTACTTCTGTAACACAAAAATGGTGTAACTCATGTTTTCTGAAATAGCTGCTCATCAGCTAGATCTTCAATGTCCTGTGCGCACTCAGTTCACTGCACCATCTCATTTTCTACCCACTATCAATGTAAAAATTAGAGTACCTTGGCAACAGGATTTCTCACAGTAAGATTCACTTTATTCTAGGATCTTTTCAAGTAAAAATAAAACGGCAAAGGAATCTCATTATCCAGAAGATTTTCAACATGGCCTATTCGGCCTATTCCAGTGGTAATACTCCATTCTTTCTTCTATTCAAATTACAGGGAATATGCATCTATTACATGTGCTTACAGCTCTAGCTGCTGCGGATCACAGGTAAGGGCTCTCAGGCTTCTGTGGGAGACAGGAGCATCTAGAAATAACGCTTGCAGTGTGATAAGTGCTATAACAGGATGTGTGCAAGGCACAGACAAGCACTTAGCTTTGCCAGGGCACACTGCCTTAAAGGCTTTCTAACAGATGGGATCCTCAGTTTAGGTCTGAAAGGATGAGTTCAGATGAGTGTGTACTTAAGGAAAGGTAAAAGGGTACCACTCAGCAGCAATCCCCAGCTAAAGGTGCAAGAAAGTCAGGTACGTTTGGAAGACTGCGAAGTTCTACCCACAGAGCAAGTCACCTGGGTACACAGAACTGCTGAAGGTCTAGGTCAGGTAGAACATTAATGCAAACAATGATGGTTGGACTTTATATGCAAACAGGAATGAAGCACTCAAAGAAGGAGAAGAGGACAAGGAAAGGAGGAGGAAGAATCAAGACCAACAATTTCTGAGTGTTTACCACATGCAAGGCACCTTGAATTCATGAAGTGGGTATTATTTTGTTTCCATTTTACAGATGGGGAAATTGAGATTCAGAGAAGAAAAGTAACTTTCTGAAGGCCTCACATCTAATAAGTAATCAGTGGAACCAATATGTAAATCCAGTGGTCTGATGCTATAAGCTCATCAATCCAGTATACTGCATGCTAGTCTAAGAATATTAAGCAAGTTAAAGATACAGATTTCATATTGTTTTCACTAACCTATGAGGCACATAACTCTCTTCCAAAAGAGAAAAAAGAAGGCATCTGAAAGTTAATCTGCATATAGTGTGGAAGGCTGGGTACCAAATACAGAAGAAAAAGGGAAGCTACTACCTTCCATGGCAGTGGTTTTCACCTGAGGGTGATTTCACCTATCAGGAGACATTTGGCAACATCTGGGGTTCTTTTTCCTTGTTACAACTTAGGCAAGCAGTGTGACTGGCATCTCCTGGGTAGAGGCTACAACTACAGCTAATTATCCTACAATGGAGCGGACAGCATCCCACAACAAAGAACTATCTGGCCCCACGAAGATACAACCTGACATGAACCACTGAACAAAAGATGAGTTTCCCATCTCGTTTTATAATAAAAATAACCAACCACTGTCCATATATCTAATGGAAAGTTGAGTCTGAACTTCTGACCCTGCAACTTAGATTTAATTTTATCACCATCTGCTATGGTCTAAATGTTTGGGTCCTCCTGAAATTCATATGTTGGAAACTTAAGCCCCAAGTGACGGTCTTTAGGAGGTGTGGGCTTTGGGATTAGTACCTTCCAACATAGCTCCCTAGCCCCTTCTGCCACATGAAGACACAATAAGTTTCCAACCTGGAAGAGGGCCCTCATTCAACCATGCTGGAACCCTTGATCTCAGACCTCCAGCCTCTAGAACTATGAGAAATATATTTCTCTTGTTTATAAGCCACCCAGTCTGTAGTATTTTGTTATAGCAGCCTGAATAAATTAAGATACCACCCATGCTCAAAAACAACAAAAGCTGTGCATTAGTTTAAATTTAGTTCAAAGTTCAGTTCAGTCACTCAGTCATGTCCAACTGCAGCAAGCCAGGCCTCCCTGTCCATCACCAACTCTCGGAGTTTATTCAAACTCAAGGCCATTGAGTTGGTGATGCCATCCAACCATCTCATCCTCTGTCGTCCCCTTCTCCTCCTGCCTTCAATCTTTCCTAGCATCAGGGTCTTTTCAAAGGAGTCAGCTCTTCGCATCAGGTGGCCAAAGTATTGGAGTTTCAGCTTCAGCATCAGTCCTTCCAATGAACATTGAGGACTGATCTTCTTTAGGATGGACTGGTTGGATCTCCTTGCAGTCCAAGGGACTCTCAAGAGTCTTCTCCAACACCACAGTTCAAAAGCATCAATTCTTCGGTGCTCAGCTTTCTTTATAGTCCAACTCTCACATCCATACTGACTACTGGAAATTAAACTAACTTAAAGTTAGTTTAAGCTTAATATTGTAGAATTCAAGGACAATTATATTAATGGGGCTGCAAAAAGTGTGATCCAGTATCAATCAAGAAAATTATAGGCTCCTAGAAAAGGATAACTAGTCATTATCTGCTAAAGGTAACAAACAACGCTTTCCCCATTAAATCACTTTAAAACCATGGATAATAAATGGCATTTTTAATCTTTTTTTTTCAAGGAAAAAATCTTGTAAAATTGAGGGGGCATTTAAGTCTGAAAATCTAAAGGTATAACATGGTATCTATAGGGGATAAGGCTATAGTATATAACTGAAATTTGCTGAGAGAGTAGAACTCAAGTGTTTTCAATAAAGAGAAAGGTGTGAGATGTGCATGTGTTAACAATGGTGAGATGGTGCGAAGCCTTTCACAATATATACGGGTATTATCAAGTTGTACTCCTTAAACGTGACAATTTCATTTGTCAATTATACCTCAATCAAGCTGGAAAAAAATACTTTCAATCTTTTTTTTTTTATTTTTGAGGGAGCATTTATATAGTAGTTCATCTTAAACAGTTACGGCACAGATATCATGTTTGAAGCTTAGAAAACTAGAGGCAGAGTGGAAGAGGTGTATTATCCCAGTCACATGTAACTTACTAACCAGTCAAGACCCATAGTCAATCTTGTATTACCAGAAATGCTGGGGTACTATTACTTGCTTCAACCTATGTTTAGAAGGTCCTTGACTGTGTAGCTTATGTCATTGGTATTAAAAGATATAGGTATATGTGGATATAATACAATTTGCAAAAACTACTGCTTTTCACTTTTCTCAGTCCTCTTAGATGTTTTATTTACCAATCTAAATGGAATGTAAGAAACAATTGTTGGTAAGAGAGATGCATATAATTCAAGTCCCCAAGTTCTGCTTTTCTAATTTATTAGGAAGTTTCTGATCAAAGTATCAAAACTGATTCATAACATTCCCTCAGGAACCTCAGGATGATTTAGAAAGTAACTTCATTTAAAAGTTAATGGATGGGTTTAACTGTGTGAATTGGATGATATATCTCAATAAAGCATTTTTTTTTAAAGTTAAAGGAAATTCCATCTTACTGTCATATTGGTTTCATTAATTTAGTCAAATACACTGAGGGAGAAACAAGCACCTCAGTGTTTATTACATTACTACTCAGAGGACTAAAATCTTGCTGAAATGAAAATACTAATCTAGTTCACAGTTGCAGTAGCAATTTTGTGGACTAAATCATAAAACCTTGTGATTTTTTTTTTCCCTAAAAATCTTTTGCTAATCAAATGACAAGTAATAAAAGTAGTCTGAGTCACATTCAAGTTTTGCTTTCCAAGAGAACAAAAAGAAAGATTTCTACCTCCCCCAGGACAGAAAACTACAAAGGACAAAACAAAAGTTTTCCTGAACAAACACTGCTCAAAAACTAAGAGACCAACCACAGCAGAAATTCCTACTAAAATAAACAACAGAGATAGCAGCAGAGAACAAATAGCTAAAAGCTATTGTGTGGCTTGACACATAACCAATAACATTCAGTTTATATAAACTTGGGTTTTTAACTCTTGGATAGGGCTCAAACTACAATCTGCACGCAAAAGACTTTCTGTTTGACGAGGTAAGGTTACCTCTAAAATAACTTAAGGCAAACAGCTATATCTTATTAGCATGAATATGACACCAGGTTTTATTTTTCTAATTATTTTTGAAACAGAAAATTATTTTCCATTTAAATGCTACTCATCTTAACAAGGGGCTTCCCTGGTGGCTCAGATGGTAAAGCTCTGCCTGCAATGCAGAAGACCCGGGTTCGATCCCTGGGTCGGGAAGATCCCCTGGAGAAGGGAATGGCACCCCACTCCAGTACTCTTGCCTGGAGAATCCCATGAATGGAGGAGCCTGGTAGGCTACAGTCCATGGGGTCGCAGAGTCAGACAGAACTCAGTGACTTCATTTTCACTTGAATCTGAACATATAAGATGTGTAACTATTGTCTTCAGGCTGAAATGCTTCCCATGGGAACAAATATGTTGATTTTTTTTTTTGCCTAAAGTCAATGAAAAACTTTGGAGTGGCAGAAAAAAATAATCACTTTATAACTAACTTTTCAATGAGTCACTTGGTGTTTAAACAAATCCACAGTGTTTTTCAAAATAGCACAGAGGGGGAAAAATGTTTTACAAAGCTTCTTTCTATGCCTTCTACTTCAATTTACTACAACTAATCTTTTTAATTTATAATGCATTATTATAATGGTAATGCAAGCAAATTCTTAAGGAACTGTTTAGGAATCAGTAAAATTCCTTCCATTAAGGGTTAAAATATGTAATTTTAACACAAGATTAGATGTCTTCATCTAAGATAGAATGTGAAAAAGGCTCATCTCAAAATAAATATTAGAAAATAGCTTTGAAAAAAATTCTATTTCAATTTCAGGGGAAAATGTCATATGCTTAACTAACTTTAGTTAGTGATAATCAAAATTATCAAGAATACTATCCTGGAAGGAAAACACTCTAATAGTAGTTATTGGCTATTGACTTTGTAGTAATTGTTTACTATTTCATTTACAAACTAAAGTAGTAGTTAAAGAAAATGCCAAGTATGTACAAAACAATAATATAGACAAACATACTTATTCATTCAGTGTTTGAATATCATGTAAGATGCTGTTCATACATTATACCATTTGTAAGTATATATATGTGTGTTTAATTTAGTACATACCACTAGCAGATTGGAGAAGGAAATGGCAAACCAGGCCAGTATTCTTGCCTGGAGAATCCCATGGACAGAAGAGCCTGGTGGGCTACAGTCCACCGGGGTGCAAAGACTCAGACACGACTGAGCAGCTGGGCACGCGGGCACAAGCAGATAGGTGCTTAACACATGCATTTTATGGTAGCACAGTAGCCTCAGATAATGTGGTTAACTTCAGCAGACATCTGTGTTACGCATATGGCCATCAAAATAACTGTGGCATGCTTTGTGACACTGAAAGAGGGCATGCCTGCTGCAAAATGACTACTTCCAACAAAAGCATGCCTAAATTATTGTTTAGTTAAATGGCATATATCCAAAATAACACCATTATAAAGTTGTGAATGCCTCTGAATCACTCACCAATTTTCCACCTATTTGTAAAACAAGATAAGCACCATCAGGTTATAAAAAGTAATTATGGATTAGGATTTTTGATTCATGTTTCTTTGACAATATTATTCTATTTGATCCCAAGTCTTGGCTGCTCTCTTGACAGAATAATGTACAAGCTCCACAGCTGACAGGAATAGGGCTTTCATGATAAAATAGGAAGCTCACATACCAGATGACTTTAGACTTCAGAAAGATTGCTTTGTTGTTTTAGTATCAGATCATGAGTTATCTTTCTCTAATTGTTTCAAAGCCGAAGAGAATCTATGTGTTATCAAAAATGTATGATGTTTTTGTGAGTGTTGCCTATTTTATTTGCACAGCACACCAAAGAATGTTACATCATCTTATAAGTTCTTTCTCTGATTTCATGTTGGGGGGTGGGGCGGGGAATGGGAGTTGCAACATAAAGAACTAAAAGTATACAATGAACATTCTTGCCCAAAGAGTCTTCTATTGAGGTTAAAAGGAAACTGAGAATCTGATTGACTTTTACTAATTACAATTACAGGGCAAACAATATTCAAAACAATTTCCTAAACGGTTAACTTTATCTTGTGGCTTTAACTGATCATTTTTACCTCCTTTCTCTGACAAAAAAAAAAAAAAAAAAGCTGTAAAATCAGAATTCTGTATACGAAGAATGATACAAAGCTGACGCTTCTGCCGGAGAACAGTTACTCTAGGTGTGTATCAAACTATGTAAAAACTAATTCACACAAGGAAATGCCCAGAGTCTACGCCATTAAGATTAAATTCTGAGATGACAAGACAAGGACAACACAATTGGCAGCCGTAATTTATTTTTCAGACGGCCTGCTGCATGAGAGAGAGGCGAGGGAAGGACGATTTCCCCTCATCAGACTCAGCAGCTAAGGTCTCTAAAATGCCGAAGTGATTTTAAACTGAAGGAGAAAGAGAAAACAACAGAACACACGGGACCGTGATCATCTCTAGGTAGCTACCTCGTTGCGAGACAAAAAACGAGCGCGCAGGCGCGTCCTTTAGGTTGTCAACCGTAAACACGAGCCCATCGAAATTAAGGAAGTTGACGTCTGCAAGCTCCCATAGCCTTTTTGCTTGGGTTCTTAAGGTTAACAGAGGTAATTGCATTTTAATGACCTACAAAGAGGCGCAAACTTATTACCTCGTTTGGAGAGATGTTTACTTAAACGCGGGGCTAAAACCAGGTTGCTTTTGGGAAAGGAAATTATTTTCCGGCCAAACGTAACATTACCCAACCACAAACACAGGCGACACAATCACAACCACCTAATGTGTTTCAACGAGTGAGCTGTTTTACTTTCCCAGTAATCCTATCAAGGAAAAAATAAGTCGTTCAACAAAGCCGAGGATCGCCTGTGTATTCAGTTCTGCGCCTCTGTGGGAGTTTTGGGGGCCCTGGCTGCTTTGGGAGGAGAACGGGGTAGGGAAGAGTTTGGGTCTCAGTTGCAGGACGGTGGATTGCAGCTGAGAGCTGGTGCACGGACGATCCCGCCAGACGTCAAACTTACTTTCCTTCATGAAGGACTCAAAGTTAACTCGGCCTGACACGTCCACCCCGCACCTGAGCGCGGGGGTAGGCTGCCGCGCCTTCCCACCGTGCGGAGACGCCCCGCAGCCCGCCCCGCCCGGTGACAGCGCTGGGACAAAGCGGCGGGCCCCCGAGCTCTCCCGGCTGCGCACCCCCTCCCCCGGAGCACGCCCCCGACCCGTGCCTACCTTGATGCCCTGCTGCTGGGTGGTGAGAGTTAACTTGGATTCATTCAGAAGCAAAACTTCGCAATAGAATTCTTCCGGAACCGCGCAGAAACAGCCCATGTCGGCTGCGGCCGGCCTCGGCCAGCGGAGAAAGCTGCGACCCAGCCGCTGAGCGACCCCTGCCCTCAAACGCGAGGCATGAACGGGCTGTCCGCGCCGCGGCGAGGCCGAGAGCACCCGTTACCGGCGGAGTCCGGAGCGGCGCGGACGGAAGGTAAGGAGGGCGGGGAAGCCCGGGAAAGCGTCAGCGCCCGGGAGCGGCCGGGGAAGCGCCGGCGGAACTGGGCGCGGAGGGCGGCGGCGAGTCCGCGCGCATCCTGCGGCTTCGGCTCCTCCGAAGGCGGGGGCGCCGCGGCCCCTCCCGCAGCCCTGGGGACGAGAAAAGCCGCCTGTCAAAGGGGTCACGGGGCAAGGAAAGGAAGGGACGAGCGCTGCGGGCCCTGCTCGGACCTGGAAGCCCCTAGAAGCCCTGCGGCCCCCTCCACCTACGCCCGCCGGAGCGCAGAGGCAGCGCACGGGCCTCGCCTCCGCCTCCGGGGTCCCCAGAGGGCACGCGTTTCCAGCTCCGACCCGTCCCCGCAGCCCCCGGTTCGGCTCGCCGGCCGCGGAGCACTCCGCTGCTCCTTTGTGTCGGGGTGCCCCCACGACGCCCCGGCCCCGCCGCAGGGGCAGTGGCGAGGGTGGTCTCTCAGCCCGCGACCGCCGCCTCCCCGGCCCACCGGCATCGAGAAGCCGGAAAAGGGTCCGAAAGGGTTTCGGGCTCCTTACCGCGACCGGCGAGTGGAGGTCAGCTCGTTGCGGGGCGCAGCTCCCGTCTGGGGATCCCAGAGTTCATCACGGGTCTGTGCGTGGCCAACTTGAAGCTTTCCCTGCCCGGGCGGCGGGGTGCTGCTTCCCCGGGAAATTCAGAGAAGCGGGCAGTCGCGAGGCTGGTGGGCGGAGGAGCCGGCGCCCCGGCTGGGAACGCGGCCGGCGGGCGAGCGGGGTGTGCCCCGGGGCTCGCCAGGCCGCGGCGGCTCCCGGGAAAGTTCTCTCGGCGGTGCGACGGGTGGCGCCCCGGGCGGGAGCGGCCCAGGTGCAGCTGGGCCGGGCCTGGGTGTCTGCAAAAGGCCCGGGAGCCGAGCCGGGACCCAGTGGCCGGGAAGGGGGCGCCCCTTCTGGGGCGGGGTCTCGGCTGGGGATGGAGGGCGGAGCAGAGATGGTCAAATGGCGAGGTGCTGGAAGGTCCGCACGGGAACCGCGCGGCGCGTGAGCGCTCCGCCTCGCGGCCCCGGGCCCGGGCTCTCTTCGCTGTATCGGTTTCCCGGGGAGATCTGGAGGCGTGATCTAGGAAGGGGCAGGGCGCGGCTCCACGCGGACCCCGGCGCGCGACGCTCCCAGTCCCACGCCCTCCGCGCCACTGGCTCTGTCCAGGACGGGCGGCCACAGCAGCGCCGAGGCTGCACTGCCCCCTGGTGGGCACTCCTGTCCGTGCACAAGCAACCCAGGCTGGGCTGCGGTGAGACCCGGCTCCCGCCGGCCTTCTGAGCAGGTGCGATCTGTGCTCTCCAGCTGGGAACCAGGAGTGAGTTAATGCAAGTGGAAGTTAGGGGAAGCAAGAGGGAGAACTCGGGCATGGTTGACGGCAGCCCTGCCGGAAAGCTTCTCTACTTTATCCTAAGTATTAGAAAGAGCAAGAGTTTGGGCGTCAGACAGTTTTGAGTTCTCTCCTCTACAACTTTTAAGGTAAGGAGCACAAGTGTGAAAAATTTCCTTAAAGCCTAGGACGTTACTAGTTTGAAGAAAAAAAAAACAACAACCCGGCATCCGCAGCACAGTAAAATGGAAATACACAATGCAACTTTGGAAGGAATTTCCTCCCATAGTGATTTGCTACAAAGAACCTTCTGTAGAAAGCCTCTCTGTAAACATGAATTAGCACAACCCCCAAAGGGCAATAAATCCACTATATTTGGTGTGAACTTAACCTAAAGCTAAGAATCAAACCCTGTTTTTTCTTTCAAGCTCACTGTCAAATTGAAGCAGGTTTTAAGTTCTAACCAAATTGTGTGTCCAGCTTTGGATTGCACTGACAAAGTTTTGCCTCCCATGAGCTGACATCTTATTATTCTAGATTTTAGTGTATTTTCTTGTGGAAGCTTTTATGTCATATAATATGCCTCACCCAAATTACCAAATGTGATTGAAAGATTGATTGTTTCCCACAATATCCAATAGAGCCACCTAAGCTTGAAAAAGCTGGCTTAAAACTCAACATTCAGACAACTAAGATCATGGCATCTGGTTCCATCACTTCATGGCAAATAGATGGGGAAACAATGACAGACTTTATTTTCTTCGGCTCCAAAGTCACTGCAGATGGTGACTGTAGCCATAAAATTAAAAGATGCTTGCTCCTTGGAAGAAAAGCTATGACCAACCTAGACAGCATATTAAAAAGCAGAGGCATTACTCTGCCGACAAAGGCCCGTCTGTGGTTTTGACAAAGTCAAAGCTATGGTTTTTCCAGTACTCATGTATGGATGTGAAAGTTGGACTGTAAAGAAAACTGAGCGCCAAAGAATTGGTGCACCCTGCCCCTTCCTAGATAGAGCATGCCTTCAGATCTCCCTGGGGAAACTGATAGAGCCAGCAGAGCCAGGGCCTGGAACCACGAGGCTGTCCACTCACGTGCCCCGTGGTCCCTGTGGGCCTTCCCACACCTGGCCATTGTGAACTGTGGTGCTGGAGAAGACTCTTGAGAGCCCTTTGGACTGCAAGGCATCCAACCAGTCCATCCTAAAGGAGATCAGTCCTGGGTGTTCATTGGAAGGACTGATGCTGAAGCTGAAACTCCAATACTTTGGCCACTGGATGCAAAGAACTGACTTATTAGAAAAGACCCTGATGCTGGGAAAGATTGAAGGCAGGAGGAGAAGGGGACCACAGAGGATGAGATGGTTGGATGGCATCACCGACTCGATGGACGTGAGTTTGAGCAAGCTGTGGGAGTTGGTGATGGTCAGGGAGGCCTGGTGTGCTGCAGTCCATGGGGTCACAAAGAGTCAGACACGACTAAGCGACTGAACTGAACTGGAGCTTGAAAAAACAAAAGATAAGTACCAAGTGTCCTGATCTGTTTGCCAGTTTTGAGTTTACTGCCATCAGTTTTATGTTCTTTAGTATTGTGATTTTGTTTGCTTTACCTCCAGTGGTAATGGAAAAGCTAGCTTTTTGGGGTGGGATGGAGTTCTGTTCTAGGCCCTCACAAGGGAAAGTTCAAAGCTGTGGAGTCTTGTATATATGACAGCCTTTTCTGGATGAGGTGTTTTCTCTTCCATTATTTATCAAAATGGAGAAAAGAAAATCCACTTAACACAGAGTTGCCCGCAGAAAATAGGAGTGCCACAGGTTTTCTTTGTTTAATAGCCTATTGAGCTACTGAAATGAAGTGGGATACTGGGGGGCCTTCCCGGGAACAGTCCCCACCCTCTTGTCTCCTGGCCTCTTGTTTATAGAAAGGCTTTAGCCTCCTAGGCCTTCCAAGTTCCAAAGGGAAAATTTAATCAGAGAAGTGAGAAAATGCAGAAACACAGGAAAACAGTCAAGCGAGACAAAAGAATAATAGTTTAGCCTGGAGACCAAGTCAAGGACTTTTAGTTCCTCCTTGAGGGCTATAGATAATGTTCTGAGCCATATCCTTGAGTTGTTTTGAAGATACTAAAACTCCTACAGGGTGGAAGAAGTTAACTGCTGACCACTAGCATTTAGACTCCAGACCAGTTAGAACTAGAAGATTTATCATGTGAATTTTTGAAACACCACCCTGTTACTTCACCACTAACTAATCAGTAGGAGGTCTGCCTTCTCCCTCACCTAATCTTTATCAAAATCCTTCCCTGAAAGCCACTGGGACTTTTGAGTATGAGCCACTGGTTCTCCTAACCTTGGCTTTATGTTAGGTGCCTTGCAATAAAACATCAAACTTTCCTTCACCACAAACCAATCAGGAGATTGGTTTTACTTCGGCCAGGCTAGCAGACTCACGTTTGGTCCAGGAATACTATAACTGGCACACAGTAAGCTGTGTGTATTTGAAGTACACAATTTGTAAGTTTTGACTTATGTATAAGTGAAACCATCATCAGGGTCCATCTGGTAACCCTGTCTGTGACGCTCTAGAGTTGGCTTCTGTATCTTTGTAATCTCTCCCTCTCACTCCTCACCACACCTCACCTCCCAGACAACCACGGATCTTTCTGTCACAATCAGCCATTGACATTTTCTGGAGTTTTATATAAATGAAATAGCAGTGCCAACTCTTTTCTTTTTGGTCTGCCTTAGTCCCCTTAGCATAATCTTTGGATATTTATCCATGTTGTGTATATCAATAGTTTGTTCATTTGTATTACTCAGTAGTATTGCTTTGAACATGTGTATACCACAATTTGCTTATCCATTCATGTGGTTTCTAGTTTTTTCCTGTTACAAATAATATAAATGCTACAAATCCTGCTGTGACTGATTTTCCAACAGTCAGCCCCAGCTGCCAAGACAAAAGGTTATAGACTGGGTGTCTCAAACAACAGACGCTTATTTCCTCACAGTTCTGAATGATGGAAGAGTAAGATCGGGATGCCTGCTTGACTCTTTCCTGGTGAAACCTCTTCCCCTGACTTACAGGTGGCTGCCATCCCACTGCATGCTCACCTGACCTCTTCTTTGTGAGGAGCTATTGGGGAGAGTGTGAGCTCTGTGTGTCTTCTCTCACAAAAACACTAAACTTGTTCTATCAGAGTCGCACCCATATGACCCTTTTAACCTTAATTACCTCCTTATAGGTTCTACCTCCACATACAGTTATCTTAGGGGTTAGCGCGTCAGCATATACATTTGGGCTTCCCTTGTGGATCAGCTGGTAGAGAATCTGCCTGGAATGCAGGAGACCTGGGTTCCATCCCTGAATTGGGAAGACCCCGGGGAGAAGGGAAAGGCTAGCCACTCCAGTATTCTGGCCTGGAGAATTCCATGGACTATATAGTCCATGGGGTCGCAAAGAGTTGGACACAACTTTCACTTTCATATAAATTTGGAGGAGGCAGAATTCAGTCTATAGCAAGGATCCATGTTTTTGTGTGGACATGTGCTTTTATTTCTTTTGAAATAAGAAAGAGTGGAATCACTGGACCAGAAGATAGACAGATGGCAAATAAGCACATGAAAATATGCTCAGTGCTACTTGTCATTAGGAAAGTGAGATTCAGATCAGCATAAAACGCCGTTAGAGTCCTAAGGGAATGGCCACACACCAGCACAAGCATTGGCGAGGGCGGGGACAATTTGTGTTTCCATACACTGCTGGTGTGAATGTAAGATGGCATCACCTTGGGTAACCCTTTGGTAATGTCTCAAAAAGTTGAACATATACTATCTACAGGATTTCGGAGGAAAACTTGCGCTATCTATCCAGAGATACAAATTAACAAGATACTACTAAAACATATTTTTCTCCCCAGGAAAATCATATAGATTTTCAACATGTGCATAACATAATATACTCTATTTAAAGCCTCATGTCAAAACCTTTGATCTCTCTTCAGAGATTTTTAGGAAAACATTTTCTTTGGTCAAGATGACATTCTGTCATAATAAGCCCATGTAGATGAGTCAAATGACAAACAAATTCAGAGTAGATATAATTTTATAGAAATATGTAGACCATCTGTGATGGACTGCAGGAATCTCATCCTGGAAGAAGCAGTCTCACTATACATTAAACAGGCCCCCACCCTTGGCTGAAACGTGCACTCCAAAATGCCAGACACCACATTCTGTTTAAAGCTCCATATTCCCTTCAGGAAGATGTATTTAAACAATCTATGTCTTCTGTCATCTTTTTATAATTTTGCATTTTCCAAACTTCAGAAAGTTAACTAATTTGAAAAAGGAAAAAATACCTTTAAAACATTGACATACATAATTTAATTACTTAAACCCCTGAAGGCTATGCAGAAGAACCACCAGGAAGACTTGTTAAAATACAGATTCTGGCCCCACCGCCAGAGTTTTGAACTCAGTGGGTCTGAAATGGGACCTGAGGAATTGCATTTCCCACAGGTTCCCAGGTGATGCTGATGGTGCTGGGTGGGAACTACACTTTGAGAATCATTGCCTTAGAATCTACCTCTCAAAAAAATAAAGTTATTTCTAGTTACCTATGAATAATTTTTTAAAAGGGGACAATTCATTCTTAACCAGCAGCCTCCCTCTTATTCTACCTCATATATCAAAATAATGCCAGTCAGAAAAAGAGAGTAAGTATTGAAGACCCAGCTAAGCAGGTTACATCACAGAGTAGTTTTTAAGGAAGAGAGAGATTCCTGTTTGAGTTTCATCATAGTACCTACCACCTAGTCTATTTGGATACCCTCCTCATTTTATAAGATATTGTAAGATATTGAATATATAATAACTTGTGCTATACAGTACATCCTCTTGCTTATCTATTTATATATGGTAGTTTGTTATTTGTTAATTCCATACTGTTAATTTGTCTGTCCCTCCCTCCCTCCTCCCTTTTAGTAACCATAAGTTTGTTTTCTATGTCTCTGAGTTTCTGTCTTGTATATAAATTAATTTGTATTATTTTTTGTATTCTACATACAAGTGATATCACACAGTATTTGTCTTTGTCTGTCTGATTTACTTCTCTAAACAATATTCTCTAGGTCCATCCATGTTGCTATAAAAGGCAGTGCTTCATGTTTTATGACTGAATAGTATTCCACTGTGTGTGTGTGACAGTGTGTGTGAGTGAGTGTGAGTGTGTGTGTGTGAGTGAGTGTCACATCTTCTTAGGCCAGCTATCTGTTGATGGGCACTTGGGTTCTTTCCGAGTCTTGCCTGTTGTAAATGTTGCTGCGTGAACATTGGGGTGGATGTATCTTTTTGAATTAGTTTTCATCCTTTCTGACTATATGCCCAGGAATGGAATTTTAGGCCCATATGGTAGCTCTACTTTTAGTTTTTCAAGGAACTTCCATACTGTTTTCCGTAGTGGCTATACCAGTTGGTATCCTCACAAACAGTGTAAAGGGTTTCCTTTTCTCCACACCCTCTTCAGCGCTTATTATTTGTAGACCTTTTGATGATAGCCATTCTGACCAATGTGAGGTGATACTTTGTTATAGTTTGACTTGCATTTCTCTTTTAATTAGTGATGTTGAACGTAGATTTATGTCCAAAAATATTTTGCCTGTTTTCTCTTCTAGTTTTGCATTGTCATGTACTATATTTAGGTCTTTAAACCATTTTGAGCTTATTTTTGTATATGGTGTGAGGGAGTGTTCTAATTTCATTGATTTGCATATAGCTGTCCAGCTTCCCAGTATCACTTGTTGAAGAAACTGTCTTTTCTCCATTGTGTATTCCTGCCTTCTTTGTCATAGTTGTGTCAGTTACACAGCTATTTTGTGTAACTGACTGTAAGTGTGTGGCTTTATTTCTAGGCTCTCTATTCTGCTCCATTCGTCTATATGTTTGTCTTTGTGTCAGTATCATGGAGTTTTGGTTACTCTAGTTTTGTAGTATAGTCTGAAGTCTGGAAGGTTTATGTGTCCAGCTTTGTTTTTCTCAGGATTGCTTCAGCAGTTCTGAGCCACTTGTGGTTGCATATAAATCCTAGGATTGTTTTTTCTAGTTCTGTGAAAAATGACATGGTTATTTTGATTGCATTAAATCTATACATTGCTTTGGGCAGCATGGCCATTTTAACAATATTAATTCTTCCAATCCAAGAGCTTGAGATATCTTTTCATATCCATGAATCAGCTTTAAATTCCTTTATCAATGTTTTATAGTTTTCAGCATGTAGGTCTTTTACATCTTTTGTTGTTTGTTACTAGGAGTTTTTTGTTGACATGATTTTAAGTGGAATTTTTTTAAAATTTCTCTTTCTGTTATTTCCTTGTTAATGTAAAGAAAGGCAACAGATTTCTGTATATTAACCTTGTAACCTGCTAACTTGCTGAATTTAGTCATTACTTCTAATAGTTTTTGTGTAGAGACTTCAGCATTCTCTATATAGTGTATCAAGTAGTCTGCGCACTACATGAAGTTTTACCTCTTCCCTTCCAATTTGTATACCTTTTATTTCTTTTTCTTATCTTATGGCTATGGCTGGGACTTCCAGTACTATGTTAAATAGGACTGATCAGAGTGGGTATCCTTGTTTTGTTCCTAAATTTAGTAGGAAGGCTTTCAACTATTCACTGTTGAGTGTTATGTTGGCTGTGGGTTTGTCATAAATGGCTTTTATTACATTGAGATATGTTCTTACTATACTCACTTTGGTGAGAGTTTTTTTTAGGAAGGGATGTTGAAATTTTTCAGCTGCTTTTTTTTTCTGCATTTATGGAGATGATCATATGGGTTTTGTCTTAACTTTTGTTAAGCGATTAAAAAATAGAAAAGTGGCATATTACATTGATTGATTTGCTTAAGTTGAACCATATCCGTAGGATGAATCCAACTTGATCATGGCATATGATCCTTTTTATGTATTGTTGGATTTGGTTTGCTAATATTTTGTTGAGTTTTGCATCCTTATTCATAAAGGTATTGACCCGTCATTTTCTTTCTTTCTCTCTCTGTCTCTCTGGTTTTGGTACAGGATGATGGGAGCTTCACAGAATAAATTTGGGAGTGTTCCCTCCTCTCTTTAGTTTTTTGGAATAGTTTGAGAAGTATAGGTATAAATTTTTCTTTGTATGTTTGGCAGAACTACTCAGTGAAACCCTCTAGTCCTGGACTTCTGTTTGCACAGTTTTGTTTATTATTATTAAAAATTGTATTTCACTAATGATCTGTTCAAGTTATCTGTTTCTTCTTGACTCAGTTTCAGCAGATTTTATGCTTCTAGAAACTTGCCTATTTCTTCTAGGTTTTCCAATTTGTTGACATGTAAATGTTCATAGTATTCTCTTACGATTTTTTTTATATTTCTGTGGAATCTGTTGTTATTTCTCCTCTTTCATTTCTTATTTTGTTTATTTGAATCCTCTCTGTTTTCTTCCTGGTGAACCTGGCTAGAAGTTCGTCAGTTTTGTTTATTTTCAAAAAAAAAAATCAAGAAAAAAAGAAAATTGCTCTTGGTTTTATTGATCTTTTCTATTTTTTAATCTCTATTTTATTTATTTCTTCTCTGATCTTTATTATTTCTTTTCTTCTGCTGCTTTTGGGTTTGTTTTTTCTTCTTTTTCTAATTATTAAACTAGGTTTAATAATTAAACTAGGTGATAGTTTAAGTTGCTTACTTGAGATTTTTCTCTTTTATTGAAGAAAGCCTATATCACCATGAACTTCCTTCTTAGACCTACGTTTATCACATCTTATCAACTGTGTGATGCTGTGCTTCCATTTGCATTCATCTCAGGGTGTTTTCTAATTTCTTCTTTGATTTTGTCATTGACCTAGTAGTTTTTCAGTAGCATGTCATTAGTCTCCACTGTTCATTCTTTTCCCATTTTTTCCTTCTGTGGTTGATTTCTAGTTTCATGCTGTTGTAGTCAGAAAAAATACTTGAAATAATTTCTATCTTCTTTAATTTGTTGAGGCTTGTTTTGTGACCTAGTATGTGATTTATCCTAGAGAATGTTCCATTCATGCTTGAAAAAAATGCGTATTCTGGGCTTGGAGGATGTGTTGTTATATAGGCATCACGAGGTTGCAGCTTCCAGTGCAAGGCTCTCTACACTAATTATTAGCAAGCCGGCACACATGCACTCTTCTTGAGTAGAGACTCAGTTTCTCTGACAATTCTGTCTTATTGGATTTCTCAGCATATCCACCTGTTCAAACCCTTGTTATTTGTTTTTGGGGTTGTTTGCCTTTTGTTAAAGGTGGCCAAATGTAATCCTGTGTGAAACTCACACCCGTGTTTCTAACTGTATGGGATAGCCAGGAACCAAATAATCAACCTACATACCTATTTTTCAAGGACCACTTACTTATGAGCTCTATGCCATTTCTTGGAAACAAGTTTTATCTATTTTTAAATGAAAATATTTAGCTTCTATGATTTTGTGTATCTTTAAAATGTGCAAATTCCATTTCTTGGAGAATCTATTACTAAGAGTTCTTAACTGAAAAAGAATGAGGAGAAAAGAAGGCATTTCTTCCCCTGCAGAAGTCACTGCGGCTGCCGGGAGCCCGCCCTCTCGTTGCCCTTTCTGTGGCCACTCTGGATGTGGGAAGCAGGAAGGGAGACAGAAACAACGGTGGGTGAGGGGGTGCTCCAGAAGTTACTCCTTGTTCCTTGCAAATTGGCAACTAGCTTTTCAAAACCTCACAGCCCTTTTCTCCAGGCTTCGTTACATGATGAACTTCACTTAGGTTCTAAGCCTGTGACAGAATCAGGGCCAGGATCACCCTCCTTGTGAGGGTGCGGGGAGGGGCTGTGTGCCATTGGGCATGCTGTTGTTTCCTACCCACTCACAGGTCTGGCCCATTAGAGTAAAGACGCACCTGCTTAAGGTAAGGATGAAATAACTCGGAGGTGTGCTCCTCCTCAATCCGATTTGACAAAGGCTCCCAGGGGACCATCAGAGATTAGGCAATCAATATCCATCCTACTTTTCTTTTCTGGATTTCAGATTTCGCTAGTAGACTTTGGTGAAAGAATGAACGGAGCGGTGGATTAAAGCACCAACAGGAGAGCCTTGTTGACACTTCAGTCTCTTCCCATACTGTGCTTCTGAGTGACTTAGGCCCTGCTTGCTGGCTGGTGGACCCCCTGACTTATCAAACCTGCCAGCACACTTCAGTTGGCACCCAGCAAACATATGGTGTCAGGGTCAATATTTACCTTCATTTGAGTGTACAGCACTGCATCTGTTTGTTTATTCAGCAGGCAATTAGGGTTCACGGAGCAAAATCCCCTTGTTCTCTGCTTGGGTTACTGGCAAAGAGCTTTCAGACAAGACCATCCAACCCTAAGTGTGCAGTATTTTTGTACCATTGCTATTCCTATGAGAGGAAAAAAGAATATATAAACATATGCAAAGTATATATTGAGAATATATTATTATATTAGAATACATTATTAGTAATAAGGTACATATTAACATATATTTTATATATTATTTATATATTTATATTTATACATTTAGATAGAGAAATATGTGTATATACAATGTAAATATATATTATTTGAACAACATAATGTTCTTTTTAACTTAGGCATATATCATGTCAATGTATTATATGTGGTTTTGGTACCTTGAGAGGCTTTTGCAAATAGGAAAGATTATTTAGGAACTTCATTTTTTAATAAGTTATATATTAATATTAAAAATGGAAAGTCTAGGCCTTTTTTGAGGTTTTAGTTCACTTACAAATATTATCATTTGGTTTTTACAGCTAACAAATTTTAACATGACTTTTAAGGAAGGCTTGATTAGTATATTAAATTAATGTACAAGCTGAGTTAATTAAAAAAAGAAATACCATCAAACATTTTAAGCTGTATTTATACATTTTATTTCCATGTTAAGTATCTCAACTATCTAACAAACAAGCCAAATATTTTAAGAATGTAAATTACTCTTATACATGGCTATTAAGCATACTTTTTAATGCTTTAAGATTTCTAATCCTATTTTTAAACTTACTAACATATCCTTATATTTTTCCAACTTAAAGTCACAAGTCACAAATTAACAATTCAACTACAAATTTATATTGGAAGCAAGGTTACTTATTTACTCTAATAGGCTCAGTTCCCTTAAAAATTTATAGCAAGTACTTCAAGTAACAAATATGCACAAGTCCCTTAAGACAAGAATTATTGATATCCTAACTTTGTCTCTGTATTTAATTCTGAATCTTCCTGAGAGTAAAAGATGCTTTATAACTAAGGAAACAGTGTCATTGCAAATAATTGGGGGGTTACTGTCTCAGTATGCTAACATTTCTTCAATATCACAAATATTACCTGGAACATGAGGTTAGAGCTTAGAAATATGTGGCACCATCTTCCTCCCAGCCCCAACAATCATGCTGAGCCCCTTCTCAGAGTCACTTTGTCAACACCAAGTGACTGGGTTTAAGACTCTCCTGACCCTACAGAGTAGTGGGATTTAAACAATGGATGTGCTCAAATCTGTTCTCTTCTGCGGTCCCGACCCCTGCATTTGAGGCAGTAACTTGGAAGATGTCTTCTGTCTCTACCTTCATTTATAATCTAGCCAATCCCCAGGTTATTCCATTTCTCCTACAACCTCTGAAATCTCTCTCAAATCTGCCCCTTTTCCCCTTCTCCTTTTGCCTGAGTCCAGGCTTCATTATTCCTGCCTCCAGTTACTCAGAAGCCCCCCACCAGGCTCACCTGTCCAGGGGCTCTACCACAAGCCTCCTCCTTCGATCATGTTAATAACGACTGTCCACCATCACCGCCATTTACAAATGCCTTCTGCCTACCCGGCAACAAGCTAGGTGTTCTACCTATGTTTTCACATTGGCTTTCATCAGACTCCTGCATAAGAAATTATTTGCTTCATTTTAAAATGAGTATATCAATGCTCAAAAAGTTTAAGTAACTGTTTTGAAACCCTAGAGCTAGTGCAGAGATAAATCAGGATTCAAACTCAATGCTTAGCATTTCCCCAAACAAATCTTGTCTCCATATTCTACCTGTAACACTCCTACTGTTTTCCAACACTATATTCATTGATCTCTTCCCTTGAAAAGACTGCCCTACTCCTGACACCCATCTAATTTCGGTATCTCAGCCTCGATTTTCCATAGCACTTACATACATTCTTTTGTCACTAAACATGAAAGACACTTTACTATAAATGATTCACTCACATTTCTTCACCTTTCCAGCACCAAGAAGAATGCCTGCCATGCTGGCATGTAGATGTGAGTGGGGATGGGGGTGGGGAGAGGCAACAGACAGCCCCTTGCTGTGGCTCGAGCACATGCTTTATTTACAGACCAGAAGATTCCATCACTTACCAGTCCAGCGACCTTGGACAAATCATGTAGCCTCTCTAATCTTAACTTAATGATCAAGCAAGACTAATGATTCCTCTTACTGGGTTGTTGTGAGAATAAAATTAAAACATATAAATATGAGGCATATTGCTTGACCCATAAATAGCAAATAGCTTGCTGTTACCATATGACCATTATGATCATATGGTTACTGACTATCAAAGAACTCATTTCTGAGTAGATGATGTGAATGAGGTATATAAAAGTGGAGGATGTTGCAGGCCAAATCTTGGCTTCTCTGGGAAGCCATATATTTGTGATTTCAGCATCTGCTGTATCTCTAGAGGCAGCTCCTTTTGAACCCACTCAGAGGACACTGAAGCTCTCCTCTTTTCCATGGTTTATTCTAATTGAAACCCAAAGACATTTACTGAGCTGCTATTGTGCATCAAATACACAGCCTTGTAGAAGACGCTCTAGTTAGATACTCTAACCACCCTCCTGAATGGTCTAGTGGTTTTCCCTATTTTCTTCAATTTAAGTCTGAATTTGGCAATAAGGAGTTCATGATCTGAGCCACAGTCAGCTCCCGGTCTTGTTGTTGCTGACTGTATAGAGCTACTCCATCTTTGGCTGCAAAGAATATAATCAATCTGATTTCGGAGTTGACCACCTGGTGATGTTCATGTGTAGAGTCTTCTCTTGTGTTGTTGGAAGAGGCTGTTTGCTATGACCAGTGTGTTCTCTTGGCAAAACCCTACTAGCCTTTGCCCTGCTTCATTCTGTATTCCAAGGCCAAATTTGCCTATTACTCCAGGTGTTTCTTGACTTCCTACTTTTGTATTCCAGTCCCCTATAATGAAAAGGACACCATTTTTGGCTGTTAGTTCTAAAAGGTATTGTAGGTCTTCATAGAACCATTCAACTTCAGCTTCTTCAGCATTTCTGGTTGGAGCATAGGCTTGGATTACCGTAATATTGAATGGTTTGCCTTGAAAGGAACAGAGATCATTCTGTCATTTTTGAGATTGCATCCAAGTACTGCATTTCGGACTCTTTTGTTGACCATGATGGCTACTCCATTTCTTCTAAGGGATTCTTGGCCACAGTGGTAGATAAAATGGTCATCTTAGTTAAATTCACCTATTCCAGTCCATTTTAGTTCGCTGATTCCTAGAATGTCGGCATTTACTCTTGCCATCTCCTGTTTGACCACTTCCAATTTGCCTTGATTCATGGACCTAACATTCCAATTTCCTATGTAATATTGCTCTTGACAGCATCAGACCTTGCTTCTATCACCAGTCACATCCACAACTGGGTATTGTTTTTGTTTTGGCTCCATCCCTTCATTCTTTCTGGAGTTATTTCTCCACTGATCTCCAGTAGCATATTGGGCACCTACCGACCTGGGGAGTTCTTCTTTCAGTGTCATATCATTTTGCCTTTTCACACTGTTCATGGGGTTCTCAAGGCAAGAATACTGAAGTGGTTTGCCATTCCCTTCTCCAGTGGACCACATTCTGTCAGACCTCTCCACCATGACCCGTCTGTCTTGGGTGGCCCCACACAGCATGGCTTAGTTTCATTGAGTTAGACAAGGCTGTGGTCCTGTGATCAGATTGGCTAGTTTTCTGTGATTATGGTTTCAGTGTGTCTGCCCTCGGATGCCCTCTCGCAAACCTACCGTCTTACTTGGGTTTCCACCAGACCACCTGACCTGCCTCTTGAGTAACCTATATGCAGATCAGGAAGCAACAGTTAGAACTGAACATGGAACAACAGACTGGTTCCAAAGAGGAAAAGGAGTATGTCAAGGCTGTATATTGTCACCCTGCTTATTTAACTTATATGCAGAGTACATCATGAGAAATGGTGTACTCCAGAAATGGGCTGGAAGAAGCACAAGCCAGAATCAAGATTGCTGGGAGAAATATCAATAACCTCAGATATGCAGATGACACCACCCTTATGGCAGAAAGTGAAGAGGAACTAAAAAGCCTCTTGATGAAACTGAAAGAGGAGAGTGAAAAAGTTGGCTTAAAGCTCAACATTCAGAAAACTAAGATCATGGCATCTGGTCCCATCACTTCATGGCAAATAGATGGGGAAACAGTGGAAACAGTGTCAGACTTTATTTTTCTGGGCTCCAAAATCACTGCAGATGGTGATTGCGGCCATGAAATAAAAAGACACTTACTCTTTGGAAAGAAAGTTATGACCAACCTAGACAGCATATTAAAAAGAAGAGACATTACTTTGCCAACAAAGGTCCCTCTAGTCAAGGCTATAGTTGTTCCAGTGGTCATGTATGGATGTGAGAGTTGGACTATAAAGAAAGCTGAGCGCTGAAGAATTGATGTTTTTGAACTGTGGTATTGGAGAAGACTCTTGAGAGTCCCTTGGACTGCAGGGAGATCCAACCAGTCCATCCTAAAGCAGATTAGTCCTGGGTGTTCACTGGAAGGACTGATGCTGAAGCTGAAACTCCAGTACTTTGGCCACCTCATGCGAACAGTTGACTCATTGGAAAAGACCCTGATGCTGGGAGGGATTGGCGGCAGGAGAAGGGGACGACAGAGGATGAGATGGCTGGATAGCATCACCGACTCAATGGACATGGGTTTGGGTGGACTCTGGGAGTTGGAGATGGACAGGGATGCCTGGTGTGCTGCGATTCATGGGGTGGCAGAGAGTCGGACACGACTGAGCGACTGAACTGAACTGCCCTCCAGGAGTTGGTTCTGGTGCTTACATGAAAGAGACTAGTGCACACCAGTGTGGACCCACTGAGGACCGTTGCCGGCCTGGCCCCAGTGGTGCTGGGAGAATACAAAGGGGTAGAGAAAGAGACAGTCAAATGAGTCACTCATCAGCCTGAAGCAGGTATGGATTGTGGAAAGCCCAAAGCAGCTACAATATGAAATACTGAAATTGTAGACCAAGCTAGAGAGTTGTCAGTGTAAACTTCCCATGTTGGGTACCAGATTGATATGCCTAAACCAGAGTCCTCAAATATACCCAGATTCGGCCATTCTGTGTGTGACTTTGTGTAGAGCCAGACAGTGTTGTAACAGACTTGAATCTCTGTTCCACTTTACCCTCTTCTAAACATTTTTTGGTAGATTACTTCACTGGATTCTCATAACCAAACGTGGCACTTTCTCCTGCCATTAAAAAAAAATCCTAGTTAATACTCGGTTTTTGCCTGTCTTGTGTGATTTAACAGTCTTGGAGGACATCAATTCCAAAAGCTATCCATCTCCCAGAAATTTTACCACCACTAGTCCATTTCTTTGGGTTGAAGTGGACTCCAGGAAGGTCACATGTTAAGTTGCTATCTTGTATATTTTGGTGATTTAGTCAATTATCTTAGTAAATAAATGAGAGCACAAAATAAGCAAATACTCATTGAGCACCTACTATGTGACAGATAAGCTAGAGGGTGGGGCACAGTAAAGAATGGGATGCAATCCCGGCCCTGCAGCAGCTCACAACTTAATGCTTAGAGACTTTTGAAGCCTGAAGCACTCCTGAGGGTCACCCTGTGGCCCAGAGTTCTGGGTAATCCAGGATAGCAGGAGGGCTCAGACCAGAAAGGTAAGAGGAAGAGCTTAAAGTAAGTTTGAGCTATCTCACAATTTGATCTAGGGCAGGCTTGTTTCCCGAACCTCTTCAGTCTGTTCTATCTCTGCCTCCTGAGACATCTGCATTGTACCAACCCACAGTTGAGTTCAGTCACTGAGTCATGTCCAACTCTTTTGCGACCCCATGGACTGCAGCACACCAGGCTTCCCTGTCCATCACCAACTCCCGGAGCTTACTCAAACTCATGTCCATCGAGTCGATGATGCCATCGAACCATCCCATCCTCTGTCCTCCCCTTCTCCTCCTGCCGCCAATCCCTCCCAGCCTCAGGGTCTTTTCCAATAAGTCAGCTCTTCTCATCAGGTGGCCAAAGTATTGGAGTTTCAGCTTCAGCATCAGTCCTTCCAATGAATTTTCAGGACTGATTTCCTTTAGGATGGACTGGTTGGATCTCCTTGCAGCCCAAGGGACTCTCAAGAGTCTTCTCCAACACCATAGTTCAAAAGCATCAATTCTTCGATGCTCAGCTTTCTTTATAGTCCAACTCTCACATTCATTCATGACTACTGGAAAAACCATAGCTTTGATTAGATGGACCTTTGTTGGCAAAGTAATGTCTCTGCTTTTTAATATGCTATCTAGGTGGGTCATAGCTTTTCTTCCAAGGAGCAAGCGTCTTTTAATTTCATGGCTGCAGTCACCATCTGCAGTGATTTTGGAGCCCCCAAAAATAAAGTCTCTCACTGTACCACCCTACTTTTGGGTATTTGTGTGGGTGGCCTGTGACTTTGCATCCTGAGTGCTTTGATAGTACCCACTCCTTTCAGATCACTGCTGTCATTTCAGACCCTCATTTTCTTATGTCTGGACTTGTCTTCACAGCCAGTTACTCATCTCCCTGTCTCCAGCCCTGTGACTGTCCATCACTGACTCCACCATGCCAGAGCAGCCTTCTGAAGCTCTGCATCTGATCTTCATCACTTTCCGCTCCCCAGGTAAGATTCTGCCAGGGGTTCCCATGGCAGATACAAGCTCCCCAGCACATACCCAATTCTCACCCTGTGTTCTTTTCCCCGCAAATACTCACTCACCTGGTTCTAGCCAAAATGAACCATAGCCCAAGGAAGATATGTATACTTTTATTTCTAATGGGTCCCTCCAGATTTCTTTCCCCGAAGTTGTAGCAGTTATTTCTCCCCATCCTCACTAGCCTTTTAAAATTCTGCCAACCTGATGTGTGAAACCAATATCTTGTTGTTTAAATCAGTGTTTTCCTCTGACCTCCAGTGTAGCTGGACATATTTTTATATGCTTATTGAGGATTAGGATTTTCTCCTCTTAAATTGTCTTTCCATAATCCTTGCTCAACTTTCTGTGTTTTCCTTTTCTCATTAATTTATAGAAGCTCCCTGTGATACTAACTTTTTGATTTTCTAGTAAGCATAATGCGTGCTAAGTCATCTCAGTCGTGTCTAACTCTTTGTGACCCCACGGACTGTAGCCCGCCAGACTCCTCTGTCCATGAGATTCTCTAGGCAAGAATACTGCAGTGCGTTGCCACGCCCTCCTCCAGGGGGTCTTCCCGACCCAGGGATCAAACCTATGTCTCTTGTGTCTCCTGCATTGGCAGGTAGATTCTTTACCACAAGCACCACCTGGGAAGCCAGTAAACATAATATCTAACCATTATTGAATACTTTTATGTACAAGGCACTGTTTCCCTAGTCAATTCTAGGTCTCTGATTTTGTTCATGTTGTATTTGCCTAAATGCAACATGAATTAATAATGTTTAACAAATGTTTAACATTAATAAATGTTTAGCAAATAATGGGTAAAGGAATGAGTGAATGAACTGGATGAATGAAATGGGTAAGTTTATTTGCCCTCAGAGACTAGCTTTTTGATCGGGGGCTATTTCATCATAGGATTCTTCTGCATTGTCTTGTGCCCCTTTGTCCCCTTTCAAATCACTCCTCTCTGCCTCTTGCTTGACTAGCTAATAAGTATATCAGAGAGTCTCAATAAATGCTCTCATAATGAGAAGAATGCCTTTCTCTCCCTTAAATGTTGGGCTTTGGAACAAGGCTCCGGAAACACACTCAGGTGAGAGGAGGAAATGCTTCTTGTTTCGTGAATTGTGTAGAGAGAGTCATTAATAGTTACCAGAAAATGATATGCCTAGCATGTAGGAACATAAATGATCTTGGCAATGAGGCTACTAATATTTTAATGTTATTTCTTTTATATACTGTATCCTTCTGGGAGGAGTTTATAAAATCCTTCCTGGCTTGTTTACCACCAACCAGCCTGCAGAACTCTAGAGGGATTTCTTCCTTGTTTCTACAAGGAAGCAAATCCACAGCAACTGAGCAAAACAGAATGGCCCCAAAATCAGAGAGGTTTCACCTCCAAAGCATGCACTGATGATTTTCTTTTAATTTTAGAAGAGTTTTTCCGTTGTATTTACACCAGTATACCCCAGTGTAATTCAAGATTAAGTTATTTGTTCAGGATCCTCTCCCTGTTCCTTCTGCTGAGACGGTAAAACAACCTCAACCTCTCCTTTCTTGTCTGCTCTTCCCTTCCTCCTCCCTCCCCGGTTTTCCTTTAACAGTGCTTTTTCTTAAATGACTCATAAATTAAAGTCCATACATTTGGGACACATTGTGTGTTATTTGCAGATAAAACACTTAAGTGTTTCATTTGGAATCAAACACAGTTTCCTGAGGAAATAACTGAAATCACAGAATTGTTGAATAAGCTGGTAAGCAAAATCAGGTCACCAGGCAAGTTATCTTTTTTCGACCAAAGTATCTAAAGCAGCTTTATAAAGATACATAAACAATAAGGCCTTGGTCCAGAAGTCTCCTAGGTCAGACCTTAAATATAGGACTGCAGGCTGTCAGTAAATAAAGGTTTCAGTAAAAATGAAGAGCAGCACCAGGTCCCACAAGCTCGTCGGGTATTACTGCAAAAACTGTCTCCCTGATCTCAGGGGGAGCCAGGGAGAGAAAATAGCATTGATTAAGCTCTCAGAACAAAGAAGATGGAGAAGCTCTACACAGTCAGCAAAATAAGACCAGGGGCTGACTGGCTCAGATCATGAACTCCTTATTGCCGAATTCAGACTAAAATTGAAGAAAGTAGGGAAAACCACTAGACCATTCAGATATGACCTAAATCAAATCCCTTACAATCTTACAGTGGAAGTGACAAATAGTTTCAAGGGATTAGATCTGATAGACGGAGTGCCTGAAGAACTATGGACGGAGGTTCGTGACACTGTACAGGAGACAGGGATCAAGACCATCCCCAAGAAAAAAAAATGCAAAATGGTTGTCTGAGGCCTTACAAATAGCTGAGAAAAGAAGAGAAGTGAAAGGCAAAGGAGAAAATGAAAGATATACCTATTTGAATGTAGAGTTCCAAAGAATAGCAAGGAGAGGTAAGAAAGCCTTCCTCAGTGATCAGTGCAAAGAAATAGAGGAAAATAATAAAATGGGAAAGACTAGAGATCTCTTCAAGAAAATTAGAGATACCAAGGGAACACTGCATGCAAAGATGGGCTCAATAAAGGACAGAAATGGTATGGACCTAACAGAAGCAGAAGATATTAAGAAGAATACACAGAAGAACTGTACAAAAAAGATCTTCTCAACCCAGATAACCACGATGGTGTGATCACTCACCTAGAGCCAGATATTCTAGAATGAGAAGTCAAGTGGGCCTTAGGAAGCATCACTACAAACAAAGCTAGTGGAGTTGATGGAATTCTAGTTGAGCTATTTCAAATCCTAAAAGATGATGCTGTGAAAGTGCTGCACTCAATATGCCAGCAAATTTGGAAAACTCAGCAGTGGCCACAGGACTGAAGAAGGTCAGTTTTGATTCCAATTCCAAAAGAAAGACAATGCCAAAGAATGTTCAAACTACCACACAATTGCATTCTTCTCACACGCTGGTAAATTAATGCTCAAAATTCTCCAAGCCAGGCTTCAACAGTACGTGAACCGTGAACTTCCCAATGTTCAAGCTGGATTTAGAAAAGGCAGAGGAACCAGAGATCAAATTGCCAACATCCGTTGGATCATGAAAAAAGCAAGAGAGTTCCAGAAAAACATCTACTTCTGTTTTATTGACTATGCCAAAGCCTTTGACTGTGTGGATCACAGCAAACTATGGAAAATCCTGAAAGAAATAGGAATACCAGACCACCTGACCTGCCTCCTGAGAAATGTGTATGGAGGTCAAGAAGCAACAGTTAGAACAGGACATGGAAGAACAGACTGGTTCCAAATTGGGAAAGGAGTATGCCAAGGCTATATATTGTCACCCTACTTATTTAACTTATATGCGGAGCACATCGTGTGAAATTCCAGGCTGGATGAAGCACAAGCTGAAATCAAGATTGCTGGGAGAAATATCAATAACCTCAGATATGCAGATGACACCACCCTTATGGCAGAAAGTGAAGAGGAACTAAAAAGCCTGTTGATGAAAGTGAAAGAGGAGAGTGAATAAGTTGGCTTAAAACTCAACACTCAGAAAACTAAGATCATGGCATCTGGTCCCATCACTTCATGGCAAATAGATGGGGGAACAGTGGAAACAGTGACAAAATTTATTTTCTTGGGCTCTAAAATCACTGCAGATGGTGACTGCAGCCATGAAATTAAAAAGCACTTGCCCCTTGGAAGAAAACCTATGACCAAACTAGACAGCGTATTAAAAAGCAGAGACATTACTTTGCCAACAAAGGTCCATCTAGTCAAAGCTATAGTTTTTCCAGTAGTCATGTATGGATGTGAGAGTTGGACTATAAAGAAAGCTGAGCACTGAGGAATTGATGCTTTTGAACTGTGGTGTTGGAGAAGACTCTTGAGAGTCCCTTGGACTGCAAGGAGATCCAACCAGTCCATCGTAAAGGAAATCAGTCCTGGGTGTTCATTGGAAGGACTGATGCTGAAGCTGAAACTCCAATACTTTGGCCACCTGATGTGAAGAGCTGACTCATTTGAAAAGACCCTGATGCTGGGAAAGATTGAAGGCAGGAGGAAAAGGGGACGACAGAGGATGAGATGGTTGGATGGCACCACTGATTCGAATGACATGAGTTTGAGTGAGCTACAGGAGTTGATAAAGAACAGGGAAGCCTGGCGTGCTGCAGTCCATGGGGTCGCAGGAATCCAACAGAACTGAGCAACTGAATTGAACTGAAGCTGGATTCATGACATCTGGCTTCAAAGGTTCGCCTCTCTCCTGGCTGGAAGCAGAGGTTCAGGTAAGATGATCAAAACACTGGACCATAACTTATTCTAGCCTGATAATGGTCACTGATATCAGACTGTAGTGAACCCTGAGCAGGATCAGTTTATTCATTCATTCATTATTCAGTGACTCTTTATCGAGCGCATACTCTATCAGCAATAGAATAGGACCTCACTGCAGTGGACACAGTCCCTATATGAAATCTAACAGGGCTAGTCTAGTCCCGTGCCGATAGGAACTGGCAGGTAATATAAATGATGCCGGATGGGAGGAGCTGGGAACTGTGGTGGCCGGAATAATAGAGACTCCATCAAAAAGAGGCTGCCTTGACCAAGAAAGACAAGGATCATATATCGTTTTTAAGTGGAATAAAAATGATACAAATGAGCTCATTTACAAAACAAAGGCAGACTCACTGACAGAGAAAACAAATTTATGGTTAGCAAAGGGGAAAGAGGATGGGGATAACTTAGAAGTCTAGGACTCACAGACACACAGTACTATGTATAAAATAGATAACAACAGTAAGGACCCATTTTGTAGCACAGGGAACTATACTCAGTATCTTGTAATAATCTATAATGGAAAAGAATATGTGTACATATATGAATATATGGAACTTCTCTGGTGGTTCAGACAGTAGAGAGTCTGCCTGCAGTGCGGGAGACCCAGGTTTCTATCCCTGGGTTGGGGAGGTCCCCTGGAGAAGGGAATGGCTGCCCACTCCTGTAGTCTTGCTGGAGAATCCCGTGGACAGAGGAGCCTGGTGGGCTACGGGGTAGGTTCATGAGGTTGCAAAGAGTTGAACACAGCTAAGCAACTAACACTTTCACTTTTCATATGAGTGTATATATGTATATGAAGAGATGTATGCATGCCTGGTTCACTTTAATGTACAGCTCAAAGTAACACAACATTATACATCAACTACACTTAAATTTAAAAAAAAAGAGCCTGCCTTTATTCAGCTCCATTGATTATTTTCATAAGGGAGCATGAGCTCAGTATTGTCACACTTTCCAGTTTTCAAAGAAGAAAGCCTCAAATCCCAATTTTATTGTAAAATTTCTTCTGTTTAAAGACTGACAGCTAATTGCAATTTTTAAAAAATACTATGTCAGCAAAATATGACTACAAGCCCAAATTTGACTGAACAGCCAGATAACAACCTCTGCAATAAGCTGCTGTATAATATTTAAAATATATAGCAGAAAAAACTGCAAGAAAATCAAAAGAAATGTAAAAATATATATATATAGCAGTGAATTTCACAAAGTGTTGCCATTTCCCTATTCTTGTCTCCTTAACTTTTGGAAATATCCAAAACATGCAACAGCTACTTTTACAATATGTTGACATAAAATAAGCTTTTTTAAATGTTTGAAATAGGATTCTGGAAATCTCCTTCCACCCCAACCCCCTAGCACCATTTGGGACTCCTGGGGTTTCCTATGCAGTGACTGAAAATATAGGAACCTTTCTAATTAAGCACACTTATCACCTGTATGTCATTGGTCTTCTTGTGGTGGTTTCCCCCTCCGCATGACTGTCTCAAGATCTACAAGGTACTCCTTTGCATATTCTAAAACTCATGCCCTCCTGACACTGCAAACCTCACTGATTTTTACAAAAGGGAAGGTCATTTTTTTCTCTTTAGCCCCAACCAGCCTGTCACATCCAAAATATAGCTAATGCAGCTGTTACTGAAACAGTGTGCAAATTAGGGAAAGAGAACTTTAACTCCGAAGCTCTTCACTAACATTTGTTGGGAGAGTATCAGAACGTGCAGATCTCTGACTTCCTCGTGAATGGGCTCCCTTACAGCTGGCAGCACACAATCTATACACCAATAAGAGGTGGTCCTATGTTAGTCCCCTCCAGGGACACTCTCACCAATCGACCCTCAAACTCCTTTTGGCATCTCATAAACCCATGGCCCTTGGTTTTCAACTTCCTGTCTTCACAGTTAATCAACAGGCAATAATGAGGGACCTAAACATCTAAATCCCAGCCCTACATCTAAATCTTGCAGGGACTGACAAGCAGAGTCACCTTTGTTGGGCTGTGCTAGAGGGATGCTTTGAACAGCTTGGAACAGGGTGGGATGTACCATCTTTCTAAGGGTTCTTTCCAGGCTCCGGAAAAGAGACTGAAAATTGATAGCCAGAACTGAAAACTAGTTCAGTCTATCTTAAGACACATATTTTTGTTTACTTTTGTTTTGGCATGTACTTTGTTCCCTAAAACTTGGATTTTAATGCTTTTAAGACTTTAACCATTCCTTTCAATTGACTTACATACTATGTGAATTAAGAAATAGATTCTCCGGCCTCAGAGCGGGGTGGGCGGGGCCCGCGAGGATCTGAGTGGTCCTGGGGCTCTTAAAGGGTTCTCTGTCGAAGCACCGAGGAGGCAGTGGCAACCCATTTCAGTACCCTTGCCTGGCAAATTCAATGGACAGAGGAGCCTGGTAGGCTGCAGTCCATGGGGTCGCTAAGAGTCGGACACGACTGAGCGACTTCCCTTTCACTTTCCACTTTCACGCATTGGAGAAGGCAATGGCAACCCACGGCAGTGTTCTTGCCTGGAGAATCCCAGGGACGGCGGGGCCTGGTGGGCTGCCGTCTATGGAGTCGCACAGAGTCGGACACAACTGAAGCGACTTAGCAGCAGCAGCAGCAGTCCAAGCACCCTCCAGGACTGCGGTTACCGTGTAATGTGCTCTCTGAGAGAACCTCAAGCCTCGCTGGCTGTTCTTCCTCTATTTATTGATCACCGCGCAGTGACCAAGAGGTAGACAGGCCTGGGAATTAATAGCCCACAGGACATGCTTTCACGCTCAGACTCGGTTTCTTCACGCTCAGAACTGAGGTGATATAGTATCGAAGGGTATAGTGAGGTCGTTAAAGGCACCTAGCGCGGTATTTGGCAAACAGTAAGTGTTCAATTAGTGACGGTTATTTGCCAGACACTGTGCTAGGCTCCAGAAAAAAAAAAAAAAAAGAAATAGATTCTGCTCATGAAGCAAAAGGACCAAAGTAACAGTGACTTAAATGGGATGATTTGGGTTTTCTCTCATGCAATGTCGTTCTATCATGAATAGTACAGAACCTGGGTGACAGACCCATGGTGTCTGAGCCCCAGGCCCCTTCCGTGGTGTTGCTCAGCCAGCCCTGAGGTATGGTCCTGATCTGAGTGACCTACCATCTCTGACTACCACCAGGAACAGGGTCCTGCTGATGAGAAAGAGAAAAGGAAGGGGGAAGTGTGTGCATTCTCTGTAACTGCACAACCCAGAAGTCACACCTGTCATCTATGCTCATACATCATTGGCCAGAACTTTATTACGTGGTATCTTAGTCTTCTCAAGCTGCTGTAACCAAGTACCACAGGCTGTATGGTGCAAATAACAGAATTTTTTATCTCACAGTTCTGGAGGCTGGGAAGTCCCAGATCAAGGTGCTGGCTGAATTAATTTCTGGTGATAGTTTTCTTCTTGCCTTGTAGACATGGGTCTTCCCCTGTGTCCCCACCTGGTGGAGAAAGATCTCTTCATCTTCTTAGAGGTTACAGTCCTGTTGGATTAGTGGCCCACCCTTAGAACCTCATTTACCTTTAATTACCTCCTAATGGCCCTTTCTCCAGATACAGTCACACGGTGCTGGTGGGGTAGGGTGGGGGCATATTAGGCTTCAAATTGTGAATTTGGGAGACACAATTCAGTCCATGGCACATGGCTTCACATGGTTGCAAGGGAGCCTGGGAAGTGCAGTGTGTGTTCTGAGCAGGATGCTGTTACTAATCCTGGAGGTCCGTTAGCTGTCTCCTGTACAACCCAACTTTTACCTGCCTGGTTCTTCTAAGCATTTCCTTTGGCAACACTTTGACTGTCTTTGTTATTTTTTTTTCAGTTTTCTGAATCCCAACAAGAGTCATATCTATATTCAGAAATAAATACACTGTAAAGTCCATATAAGATGTTCTTATTACCCACCACAGATCTCCCCATTGCTGTAGCTGAACGCTACATTCAGCTAAATGTTGATTTAGCTTCTCAGAGAACAAAAGTAGCCAGTGAGCAAATGCTACTTGTATAAGACTACTTTAATATAAGAAAGCTGTGTAAAACAAAGGAACGCAGTGCCACGTTTTGTTTCCTGCTAATGACTGACTCGGCCTCTGCTCTGGAGCCTGGTACTGTGACAGGAGTGGGCAGTGCTCAGAGGCTCCTCGCTTGACTCAGAGAGCCGACCACATCCTGCAAAATCGGGTTTTACAAACATGCAAATTGAGGTCAAACAGTCCCACATCGGAGATTTAATGGCTAATCTGTTCAGACAGCTGCTTCTTGGCCATTAAATTACAAGGTGACTGAGTTCATTAAGATTTTCACACACAACTGACTCCTCGAATTGTGTCTCATACTTTTCTGAGGCTTTCCTGGACAAAGCTGGTCAGATGAGCTATGGTTATAGCAGAAAGAGCCAGTCTGTCGCCGTTTGTTTCCCAATAGACAAAGAGGCATTATTTTCAGGTTGATTAAAACTGGTCACTCCAGCCAAATTCCAGGATGAGGTCATGAAGATCAGTCACTGTGGGGTTTATTGCCAAAGGCAACTGGGGAAAGAGTCCAGTGTTCTTTGCTGAAAGATATAGTGCCAAAAATTCAAGTTAAACTTTAAAATTATGTTACCTTTATCTGCATTATCCTGCACACACTAAAAATAACAATATTAAATGCAGGTCCTTAAATATTAGTCTTATGTAAGGACATTGTTCAAAATTTATGCATCACTGCGTTAGATCAGGCATGGTTTATTATTATTGCTAAGCTCTTTCCTCTTCTCAGACAACTGAAACCTTATTTGTTTTATAAATACATTTATAAGCAAAATAATGTGGAACACATTTTATTCTGCTCATATAATTTATTTAATATTATTTTGTTATTAAATATGAGGGAATTTTAATAAGTGATTACTTCATCACTCGGTCTTTCTCATATGTAGCATGAATTACTTCCATAGAATTGTCTACCTGATGAATTGAAATTACTTTGAATTCCTAAAGCAACTCTGAGTCTTTTATTAATACTATAAGAATGCTATGATAAAATCTCACAAATTGCCAACAATAAGGAAATGGCTGTTCTACCAAGTGAGCATTCTTAACCACAAAATATTTTTAAAGACAATTTACTCTTAATGTAGCACATACAATATGTAAATAAGGAGTAAAATAAGCTAGTGTTTTTTTGGAAAATAAACACAAGCCATTTAATACAAAAATAATGTATTGCTAAAAATCAAAAGTTGAAGACACAAAGAACAAATTGTTACTTTACAAGCTCTTGATTAGGAAAATTTTTTAAATTGAACAATTTTGGACTAAACTGCGTTTTCTAACCAGAAAGGCCATAAAATTCACAGTACAAAAATTACTTTCAATCATAATTAATAGGAATCAGTTATAATTTTGTCAAAAATTTGAAGTGAAATAATCATGAGACTTAAGAGTTCCATTGGTTCTTGGAATATAACCAAACAAATTAAGCTTTAAAATATGTGGAAAGTCCTATCCACATGCTTTGTTATTTATTTTTAAAAAAATGGTTAGTAATCAAAATATCTTTTTTTTAGGATGTTCCTTTTGTTAGTCATTTAAAATGACACTCAAAGAAAATGAAATAATTTAGAAAATAGTTATGATATACTGTTAAGTATAAAAAACAAGTTCTTAGATTTTTTTTTCCTCCTCAAGGAATGAATTACTGAGGTGGGAAATAATTTTGGTTGTCATTGATAGAAACAATGAGAAAGAGCCATATTTAATGCCTCGTGATCTAACTCTGTGGCCTCCCCAGCGGCTCAGCAGTAAAGAATCTACCTGCAATGCAGGAGCTGCAAGAGACATAGGTTCAATCCCTGGGTCAGGAAGATCCCCTGGAGGAGGGCATGGCAACTCACGCCAATATTCTTGCCAGGAGAATCCCATGGACAGAAGGACTTGGCAGTCTGTGGTCCATGGGGTCACAAAGAGTCAGACACGACTGAAGTGGCTTAGCATGCAGCACGATCTAATGCTGTAGTTTTAACAGTGAAATACAACATCGCAAACATCAATTCCGCTCATCTCCAGTGTGGCATTTACTTGAAATCTGTGCATGTTAGCTACTTCTTCCAGTTTCTTCCCAGTATTCCAAATGTAAAAGGTTTGTGGAATATTGTGGACTCCAGGAGGTGCAGGCAGGAAGCACCTTTATTTTTCTCCCACTTGGATCTTCAGATATCTCCCATCAGGTTTCCCTGCTTATCCCCTGGATGAGAGCTTAAGCAGATCCCATAGATGTGCAGTCCCTTTCAGAGCTAAAAAGGTTTTATTTTCTAGTACAGTGTTAACAAATCCTGTAAGATAAGATGAAAACTTTGGTCTCTCCAGCCTCTCCCTGCCACCATCCACAGACTAACAGTGGGGAGAGGGGCTTGGTCTACTTCATGTTTTCACAATTCCCCAGAGTGGTCCTCCACTTTTCTCCTACTCTCTATGCACCCTTTGGCTCCTCCAAGGCTGGATGAGATAGCAGGGAGAGGAGATAGGTAAGGGATAAACACTGACTGGACAGATGCTGTTGTAACATGGTATTAGCGACCCTTGCATGGCAGATGCACTAAAGCTGGCTCCTTCTTTTGGGAGGTTCTTTGGGAACTCTGCCCTCAAATAACACGAGCACTGTGTATGCACTGATGTGGGCAGTGCATTCCCCAGACGACTGCTTACCCCCACCTCCCTAGCTCCTGTTTCCAGTAGAATATCTCACACTTGTCACTCTGGCCCAGGGGATCTACTGTCCCTCTAGGGAAGGACAGCCTGCATTGCCTCCACTGCAGCAGTTCCCCTTGCCTGCTTCAGGGACAGGCCCAGAGAACCTAAAACCTTAGAGGTTTACAGGCAGGAGTCAAGGCCCAGAGCCTAGTTTTCTGTGAACACTCTTACCAGGGGCTGCTCCAGGACCACAGCTTTTTATAAGGGCTTACAGAGGAGCCCACTCACTTGGCTGGAGTTGGGAGGGGGTAACTCTGTCTCCCTTCCGCTGGAACGGGAGACCATGCCACAGAGTCCAGCGCCCACCAAACTTCCAAGAAATCCTTGTTCTCAGTCCTTTTCACTAAACCTAGAGGGGGCAGCAGGGCCAGTTTGGAGTCACCTCTTACTAAGTCCTGTAGAGATGGTCCAGCTCCTCTACTAAAAACATGGGTCTACTTGCCATGAATTGTTCTCAACTTTGTGGCCTCAGTTGAAATGAAAAATCCTGTTTGCTGTTATGCAAAATACCCCTTGCTCATTAATAAATAATATTCCTCTACTATTTCTGCTCAATTCCAATAGATGACCCTAAAAATTAAATGGCAAGTCAGTTTCAAGTAATCTTGATTTTCTGCTCAATCACTCTAAGATCCTAAGGCTTTTTGAAATAGAGTATATGAATATTCAGGTCAGTCTGTTTTCTGCAGTGACTCATAACTGGGATTCAGACAGGACTAGACTTGTCTGCTGATCTGGTATGGCAGGCCTGCCAGAAGGCTTGCTTTGTTTTGTTGGCTGAAAAAGGAAATAAGCAGGCGCCCAAATCCCAAAGGGACGGAGCTGTAGGGTAAAGGGTTAGAATTTCAGTGGCGTTCCTTGGGCAGCCCCATGGATGTGGGACTGAGTTGATGGAGAGAGCGACTGCTGGCGGAGGCCCTGTTTTTATAGGGGCCTCTGTGTGACACCCTGAGACGTGAGGATGTAGGCAGTGCCACGTTTATGCCCAGGTAAGGGGAAGCTTCTTTTCCTCAGTTAGGCATAGGCCCCATGGGCCTTCACAACTCTGAGGACTTGGGAAAGGGCGGCAGAGCCATTCAATTGCAGCTTTGTAGACCAAGAGGCAGCCCCTTTGGCCAAGACACCAATTGAGGGCTTTCCTCGTGGCTCACCGGTAAAGAATGTGCCCAGCAGTGCAAGAGACGAGGGTTCGATCCCTGTTCCAGGGAGATCCTACATGCCAAGAAGCAGCTGAGCCCATGTGCCACAATAATTGAGCCTGTTCTCCAGAGCCCAGGAGCCGAAACTACAGAGCTTACATACCACAGTCACTGAAGCCCACGCACCCTGAAGCCCATGCTCTGCAACAAGAGGAGCCCCCTCAGTGAGGAGCCTGCGCACCAGCTAGAGAGGGGCCCCCCTCTGCAGCCGGAGAGGGGCCTGCACCGCAATGAGGACCCAGGGCGGTCAGAACAAACAAATGCACAAAGATCTTACAAAGGAAAAGAACAAGACCCGACTCAGCCAAAATAAATAAGTAAATATTTCTTAAAGAAGACGTCAGGAGAGTCTCAGTGAGCCTCTGTGATGGTGGCAGTGGGTGGTAACAAGCCAGATCCTGGCAAACGCCCCAGGGGAGGTTAAACCATGTCCTCTGTGTGCGTCCACCAGCTCCACGTCCAGGTTCTCTGGGTGCTGTACAGTCCCCCTTCACATATAGCTCTCCATGTTTAACCAAGTCAAGAAACTCTTTATGTATAAACAATATTTGTGTATATTATTTTTTAAAATATTTCTGTACTTATTTGACTGCGCCAGGTCTTAGTAGTGGCACACAGGATCTGCAGTCTTCATTGTAGCCTGCAGGATCTTTTAGCTGGGGTGTGTGAACTGTCAGTTGCAACATGTGGGATCTACTTCCCTGACCAGGGGTGGAACCCAGGCCCCCTGCCTTAGGAGTGCAGACTCTTGGCCACTGGACCACCAGGAAACTCCTTAATATTATTTTTTAAATAATAATACTTTAATAGTAGAGAGGAAACAGAATAACTTCAGTGACAACTCTCATTTGGGAAAAGAGAGAACACAGAAGTCCCTGGACTATAGCATATATTCGCTCCTGCTGGACAGAAGTAGCAAGGAGTAGCTCAGCTGGTAAAGAATCTGCCTGCAAGGCAGGAGACCCTGGTTTGATTCCTGGGTCAGGAAGATCCCCTGGAGAAGGGATAGGCTACCCACTCCAGTATTCTTGGGCTTCCCTGGTGGCTCAGACGGTAAGGAACCCGCCTGCAATGCAAGAGACCTGGGTTCGATCCCTGGGTTGGGAAGATCATCTGGGGGAGGGCATGGCAACCCACTGCAGTGTTCTTGCCTGGAGAATTCCATGGACCGAGGAGCCTGGTGGGCTACAGTCCATGGAGTCACAAAGAGTCAGACACACCTGAGCGACTGAGCACGCTGTGCCCCGGCTGTCCTTGGTCTACGTGCCAGTTGCCCCAGCTTCTGATCTTGGGGGAGTCTCCTTTGCTCATAGATTTTCATCATCACCTCTCCAGCTTTCTGAAGATCTCCCTTGTCTAATAACCTAGAACTACAATGGAAGGCCATTCTGGTGGCTGCATGTCTTTCGGAGACCTATTTCTGCTGGTGTGAATTTTAGAGGTTCAAGGAAGTTGAGTTGCACTTAGGTGTTTCCTGACTGTGTTATTCACTAGAATAATGTAGTAGGCTTCAATTCATGGGCTACTAACCAATGCCTTAAATTCATTCGAGTCATAGACTTTGGGCATAGAACCTAGAATTCAAAACTTTTTATCCTACCAATAGACCGGGGTGCCTGTGCCAGTTTTATGGTACCCCTTTGGCCTCTACCCCAGGACAATTTAAAACAACAGAAGTAAGACAGCAACCATTGATCTACCCCTCCTCTCTCACCACATCCAAGGTGACATCCATCGTGAGAGTGATCGTCCCCGTTGCAGAGGGCAGGAACTGCTTGAAAGGACTCAGGGAGTCAGGTTTCTCCCAGGTTCTATATAACCTCAGCCCATGGCTCTTGCTTCCCTGCTTTCCTCCACACTGACATCAGATTCGAGACAGAATCTGGTATTTTCACAAATATTGCAGGATTTGGATCTTAAGCTAGACGAAGTAAGTTAGATAGAATAAGCTCTCTCAGAAAAGTTCTGTTTTCTTTCCCCTCTATTAAAAAGTCATTTATTAGTAAAGTTAAAATGTGAAATTATTGCCATTCAGTTTTATATTGTGTGATGCAAGTTTTACATGCAAATATAAGGGCACTTAACTTGTATACAGGATTACTGAAATTACACCATTTGTATTTTGTACTTTATACATGTATATGCATTTTGTACATACCTGAACTGTGGAACACTACACAAAACTAACTCAACTCTTTTTATTTGCTTCTTGATACTTACATGTTCTATTAACATTCTCTATCTAAGGCTTCAGTTGAAGGAAGGAAAACTGCAAGGAAAAGCAACTATAGGTTGCCCTATACTTCTCTTTCCTTCTGTGTCATAATTTTCAGCGTAGGTTGGTTCAGTTCAGTTCAGTTGCTCAGTCGTGCCCAACTCTTTGTGACCCCATGGACTGCAGCATGCCAGGTTTCCCTGTCCATCATCAACTCCTGGTACTCAAACTCATGTCGTTCGAGTAGGTGATGCCATCCAACCATCTCATCCTCTGTTGTCCCCTTCTCCTCCTACCTTCAATCTTTCCCAGCATCAGGGTCTTTTCAAATGAGTCAGTTCTTCACATCAGGTGGCCAAAGTATTAGAGTTTCAGTTTCAGCATCAGTCCTTCCAATGAATATTCAGGATTAATTTCCTTGAGGATTGACTGGTTTGATCTCCTTGCAGTCCAAGGGACTCTTAAGAGTCTTCTCCAACACCACAGTTCAAAAACATCAATTCCTCAGTGCTCAGCTTTCTTTATAGTCCCACTCTCACATCCATACATGACTACTGGAAAAACCATAGCTTTGACTAGATGGACCTTTGTTGGCAAAGTAATGTTTCTGCTCTTTAATATGCTGTCTAGGTGTGAGTGAGTGAGTGAAAATTTGCTCAGTCGTGTCCGACTCTTTGCAACCCCATGGACTGTAGCCCACCAGGCTCCTCCATCCATGGAATTTTCTAGGCAAGGGTACTGGAGTGGGTTGCCATTTCCTTCTCCAGGGGATCTTCCCAACCCGGGAATCGAACCCGGGTCTCCCACATTGCAGGCAGATGCTTTACCGTCTGAGCCACCAGGGAATCCCTAGTATCTAGGTAGCTGTCTAGGTAGGTCATAGCTTTTCTTCCAAGGAGCAAGCGTCTTTTAATTTCATGGCTGCAGTCACCATCTGCAGGGATTTTGGATCCCAAGAAAATAAAGTCTGTCACTGTGTCCACTGTTTCCCCATCTAGTTACCATGAAGTGATGGGATCAGATGCCATGAATGTTGGGTTTTAAGCCAACTTTTTCACTCTCCTCTTTCACTTTCATCAAGAGGCCCTTTAGTTCCTCTTTACTTTCTGTCATAAGGGTGGTGTCATCTGCATATCTGAGGTTATTGATATTTCTCCCGGCAATCTTGATTCTGGCTTGTGCTTCATCCAGCCCAGCATTTCTCATGATGTACTCTGCATATAGGTTAAATAAGCAGGGTGACAATATACAGCTTTGACGTTCTCCTTTCCCAGTCTGGTTGGTTAATACCAGTAAAGAAGAAAGATATGAAAGTGAAAAGTTGCTTGAAAAGTTGCTTGAAAGTGAAAGTTGCTCAGTCATGTCTAACTCTTTGCAACCCCATGGACTGTACGGTCCATGGAATTCTCTAGGCCAGAATCCTGGAGTGGGTAGCCTTTCCCTTCTCCAGGAGATCTTCCCAACCCAGGGATCAAACCCAGGTCTACTGCATTGTGGGCAGATTCTTTACCAGCTGAGCCACAAGGGAAGTCCAAGAATACTGGAATGGGTAGCCTATCCCTTCTCCAGGAGATCTTCCTGACCCAGGGATCAAACTGGGGTCTCCTGCATTGCAGGTAGATTCTTTACCAGTGAGCTATCAGGGAAGCCCATAGAGCTCCTTGGTTGTTCTTCTTAGAATGGCTTTCCCTTCTTTCTGCATAAAGAAAATTCTGGTTCAAACAGAAAGCATGTTCTCCTGACGCTGTCAGTGCCATCACTTACTCCGTTGTAGAAGTAACACACTTACTTTGTTCTTGCTTTGAGACTTGATCAACTCCCATGCACAATGGGTGGGTCCACAAGAGTTCTGTGCTCACGGGGTATCACAGGTCCAACATGCAAATGAGGCAGCAAAGAGTGGAGGAGACACAATTTACAAGTACCACCTCTGCTCCTGTGTGTGCTCTACTGTTCCATCAGAGTTTGTTTACAATACAAGAATTTAAAGATAAAAGTGTTAAGAATTTCAAGATGGCAGCAACAGAGCATTAAACCCAGCATGGTACCCTTCTGAGCACAGGGCCCTGTGTGGCTCCACAGGACTTGTGAAGCCAGCGGTTGTGTTATGCGGTAGTCATTGTCCTCAGCATTTTCCCTATTGTGATGCATTTAACCCTCTCAGTGTGGTGCACAATTCACATTTGGGCTACCTTACAGTGTTGCACTGAATTAGTTCCCACAAACACCCAGGATTATGAGAGCGCAGGGAGAGCTCATGCACGCTGAGAGAAATGTAGAGTGCATATTTATTGAGAACTTATCTGGCATTCAGTAACAGCTCAGCAAAGTGATAGTAAGGCTTTGAAGATAAGGGCGTTTGTTTTGCGTACAGAACAACATCTGCTGAGGCTGACGTGTCAGCCAAGGTATCTGTCTTAAGAGCATGAGAAAGAGCATGTAAGGAAAGACAGAACAGCCTCTAGAAAACAGCCTTGAAAAAGTAACTTTTATATTCCCATAGGTCTATATGATATTCTGTGACTTAACATTTTCATGGTTAGAATTTATCAGAGTATGTCTTTGTCTGAAGCTGTAATGTCAAAATGTCACTTCTTACTGTATATCTGCTTAATGCATTTGGAGTGAAAAAGTTATGAAGACAACAAAAACAACAAAAGGAATGTTAATTCAAAAATGGATGACTTTTAAAGAGCTATATGGTAAAAAAAAAAAAAAAGCACCAACTGCATAGTCATTATATGAGGTGAGTCATTAATTACATTGGCCAAAAATCTTGCTAAGTATAAGAAGAAAACCAAGCTTCACCTATTGTTTTACTCTATCATCTTTAGCACAGGAAATTCATCCTGATGGTCAAAAGATTACCATTCCAACTTTAGGCATCATGTTTATAGTCTAAGGAAAGAGGACAATAACTCAACCGTAGGGATTTCTAGAAGTCTCTACATTTCAGTACCACAATTATGTTTTCTGTAGCTGCAAGGGAGCCTGAAAGATGTGTATTTTTAGCTTTTTGTCTCTTTAGTAGAGAAAGGCAAGGAAAGGGTATTTGTGAAAGGCTCTTGGTCGTCCATCCAGGGTGTCCACCTCAGTCCATCCCCTTGGCCATGCATAATTCATGTTTCCTTATTTTCACATATTCATTTCATGCGGAATACATTTACTTCTTCCCCCAAGGAGTACAACCCTAGCTGTGCTCAGGTCAAAGTCCAATATCTCCATGTGTGCTCCAGTCCTCTTCAACAGTTCTGGCTGGGGTTCCGTATGACTTGGTAAACTTAAGTTTGGAAGTAATGATATCTGATCCAGATCCACCCAGTATATGACGATGGAGGAAGAAACAGGATAACTGCAACTTTAAAAACTCCCATTTGATAAGGTACAGATGAGAAACTCACAGCCCATATTACATCCTGCTGGACAGTAAGAGTAAGTATGAGGCCCTTGTGGTTAGGCAGTCGAGTTACTTTCCTCTGACCCTGGCTCTGCCTTCTGGGGAAATCCTGTTTATTTTCCTTTGTCCCATAGCTGTACGTTTGGAGAAGACCTTCCTGGTGACTGTCTCTTAGGGCCACATCTGACCTGAGCATTTAGGAGGATGCTCTTCCTAGAGGCTTCTCAGCCTCTGAAAATCTTTCTCTATGTTTGAGTCCAGTTAGGGACCAGCTGTCAACCAATCTTGAGTTTGTTTTTTTGTCTCATTGTGTTATTTTTGTTGTTGTGATAGAATTTCACCATAAAATAGTCTTCTACATTAATTTCTATCATTTGCCCTCCAGAACTGTACTCATCTCAGCCCTGCTCTGTGCTCTGGGAAGCTGACCTGTATGCATGGCCTCGATGATTCTCTTGCTGTCAGGCTTTCTGTTGGGCTTGGTCAATGGTAGGGGGATTCTGATAAAGATCACCAAGAGGGGAAAGGGAGATCAGGGTATCTTTCCCCTAGATATCTTTCTGCTGGGTCCCGTGGGCCTGTCGATGGTCATGTGCTGTGCTGTGCCTAGTCGCTCAGTCCTGTCCGACTCTTTGCAACACCATGGACTGTAGCCCACCAGGCTCCTCTGTCCGTGGGGATTCTCTAGGCAAGAATGCTGGAGTGGGTTGCCATGCCCTCCTCCAGAGGATCTTCCCAATCCAGGGGTTGAACCTAGATCTCTTGTATTACCTGTGGATTCTTTACTGTCTGAGCCACCAGAGAAGCCCATCAAAGGTCATAACTCCTGTCAAATGGCCTTCTCTGAATTCTGAGAGCTGCTCCCTCTCCTTGCCCTTCAGGTTTAACAGTGGCCATGAACTAACATATGTGCACTACTGTGTGTGAAACAGCTAGCTAGCTGGTAGCTACTGGATAACACAGGGAGCTGAGCGGGGTGCTCTGTGACAACCTGGGGGTGCAATGGGAGAGTAGAAGGGAGGGTAAAGATGGAGGGGACATATGTATACATATAGCTGATTCCCGTTGTTGTATAGCAGAAACTAGCACAACATTATAAAGCAACTATCCTCCAATTTTAGAAAAATTTTTTGAAAGAGTGGCACTAGCTCCCTGCCATGACTCCACCCCACTATCCTCTGTGATTTTCCTATACCCTCTCCGCATCTGTGTCAATAGTCCTTTTTATTTATTTATTTTTGGTTATTACTGTTTTAATTTTGGCTGTGCTGGGCCTTCGCTGTGGCACACAGGCTTTCTCCAGCGGCCAAGCAAGGGCTTTTCTTTTTGCAGTATCTGGTTTAGTTGCCCTGTGCTGTGGGGTCTTAGTTCTCTGACAAGGGATCAAACCCATGTTCCCTGCGTTAGAACATGGATTCTTATCCACTGGACCATCAGGGAAGTTCCCAATAGTCCTTTTTGAAAACTCTCCTCAAATTACCCAAATGCGTTATACTCTCCATTTCCTGCCAGAATTCTAATTACTACAACTTCCAGTTTATTTGCTTCTGGTCAAATGTGTTTATAGGTATGTATGTTTTAGAAAATTGCATAGTGTCATGATAAGTTGCATGAAAATTTTGAGAAATTTGAAATTTCTCTTACATAGTGGATAGAAAATCAAACCAATTGTGGATCACCATTATCATACAGTTGAGTGTATTATTATTATTATACAGCTAAAGGTCATGTAAATGAAAGTAATAGGATAAGAATGCAATGACGTAAATGCTATAGCATTTAAAAGCATGAGTGGTTTCAGAACTCAGCAAGGCATAGTGTATCATTATTACTTCCACTTTACAGTTGGGGATAGTAAAGTCTCAAGATGTTAAGTAACTTGGCCATTAACAAGCAGCTGCTGCTGCTGCTGCTAAGTCACTTCGGTCATGTCCGACTCCGTGTGATCCCATAGACGGCAGCCCACCAGGCTCCCCTGTCCCTGGGATTCTCCAGGCAAGAACACTGGAGTGGGTTGCCATTTCCTTCTCCAATGCATGAAAGTGAACAGTGAAAGTGAAATCGCTCAGTCGTGTCTGACTCTTAGCGACTCCATGGACTGCAGCCCACCAGGCTCCTCCGTCCATGGGATTTTCCAGGCAAGAGTACTGGAGTGGGGTGCCATTGCCTTCTCTGTAACAAGTAGCGGAGCTGAGATTTTTTTTTTTTTTTTTTTTGGAGCTGAGATTTTAATTCAAGGAGTCTGGCTCCAAATGTTTGCTCTTACCTTCATCCACTGATTCTCAGGAAAGTACCTGGAAATAGTTGGACCTCAGGCAGGTTCAGGTGATTTTAGAAATGCCAGATTGTAAATTTTAAAGCCGCATGGTCAAAACTAAAAATAAATAAATAAATAAATCCGTATGGTGTCCTGTAATTTCTCACAGTTAAGCAAAGAGACCATTTTGGAATGAGAAACAAACTCAGGTTTTTTTTAAAACCACAGGATTCTGTGACTCTTAAAAACTAGCCAGAACACACAGGTTGAGTTAGGTTCTCCTTTCTCTTTGTTTTCATAACACTATGAACACACCATTGTTACAGCTTTTATTACAGTGTTGTAATTGTTTTTATGTGTCTACCTGCCAGTCTGTGAGTTCGTCAAAGGAAAAAAATTATGTCTTAGTCATCTTCATTAATGTCCTATAATATGGAATATTTAATGAAAGACAAATTAATATCTAATCTATAAATGCCCATCTAATTATATCTTAATTTAGCTCTCTATGCCGCTAGCCATGATGTAGGTGCACTTCTATTGATTTGATTGTCACTAGCCATTACATCTTTTAGGATCCAATTAGTATTTTTACTCTCATCAGTGTTGAGACAGTTATTAATGTAATATGGACATATACAAAAAACTAAAAACTAAGCAGCAACAACAACCATCAAAAGATTCAAAACCTGATTTCCCTAAGTTGAACCTTAGGAACATGGATTAGAAGAAAGACTATTATTAATTGTGTCCTAAAAATGTTTTGGCTTATATCCAGCTCAGCTAACCCCTTTAGGGGTCTTCACCCAGACTGGGGAAGCACATAGACGGCACAGCAAGAGATGACAGACACTTCTGTTCAGTTCTGGGCACCCCTGGTGGCTCAGACAGTAAAGAATCTGCCTGCATGCAAGAGACCCAGGTTCAGTCCCTGGGGCAGGAAGACACCCCAGAGAAGGGAATGGCTAACCACTCCAGTATTCTTGCCTAGGAAATCCTATGGACAGAGGAGCCTGGCAGGCTACAGTCCATGGGGTTTGCAAAGAGTCGGATACAACTGAAGTGACTTAGCGTGCACTCATGCCCTGTTGTAACATTGGATTTTTATAAACTTCCTGCTGAGTTATATTATATCACACCTTTCTTCACAGCTTCTCCAAGCAGGAGAAGGATTATCGAGATATATACTTTAGCTCATCTCTTCCTTCAGCATTTCAGTGGGGTGGCAGGTGGGTTGAAGATGGATTATCTAGGCATGGATATTAGGGCTGCTCTGGCTTGCTTTGTTTCCTCTGTCTTCTCCTTGGTAATGGCAGGGTGTTGTCAGTGCTAAAAGTATATCTATTACCCAGATTCCCTCCATCTAGCTTGAGAAATGAAGTCTTATGCTTGTAACTACCTGTCCTAGGCACAGCGGAGCATTCATTCAACAATATTCATTCACCCAGCTATCTTAACACCTACTTTGTGCAAACTCCATGGCAGAGATCACAGTGGTGAGATAGTCCTTATTCTTAGTAGTTTAAAACCTGTTAGGAAGCCAAGATGATCTTACTTGGAACCAATAGTAGACAATAAGGAAGATATTAAAATATGTAATAGCTTCTTTTAATTAAACCTTTTATTTTGATATAATTGTGGACTCACATGCATTTGTTAGAAAAACGCTTTCTTCCCAATGTCAGTATCTTACCGAGCCATAGTACAAAATCACAGCCAGGATACTGACATTGATATGGTCAAGATACAGAATATTTCCACCATCTCCGTGAGCACGAGCATCCCTCAGGTTTTCTTTTGTAGACATACTCCTTCTCCTCCTGATGTCAGCTCCTCCTTAACTCCTGGCAGACACTAATCTGTAATCCACTTCTAAAGCTATGTCGTTTCAATGGAATCATATAATATGTAACAACTTGAGATTGACTTTTTTCACTCAGCATAATTCTTTGTAGATTCATCCAGGTCATTGTGAGTACCAATAGTTTTCTTTTTTCTTTTTTTTGATTGGAGGATAACTGCCTTACAGTGTTGTATGGTTTCCTGCCGTACGACAATGTGAATCAGCTGTAAGCGTACAAATGTCCCCTCCCTCTAGAGCCTCCCTCCCACCCCACCTCGCGTCGCCCCCCTCTAGGTGGTCCCAGAGCCCCGGGGGAGCTCCCCGTGTTACCCAGCGACTTCCCACTAGCCGTCTGTTTCATACATGGTGATGTATGTGTTTCAGTGCTACTCTCTCTGTTTGTCCCAACCTTCTTTTCCTGCTTCACTGGGTTCCCAAGTCCGTCCCTATTCCTGCCCTGCAAATAGGGCTAGGATATGATACTAAAAAAATAGTGCAGTTTGTTCTTTTTATTGCTAAGTATATTCTTATGAACATACTTTTCACTTCTCTCGGATACCCAGGAATTGCATTACTTGGTTACATTGTAGCTACACATTTTAAGAAACTGCCAACTTGCCTTCCAGAGTAAATGTACTTTACCTTCTTACCAACAATATATGAATAATCCATTTTGTTTGGTGTTTTCTTTTTGAGTTTGAGAATTCTTGTCATGGTGTAGATACTACCGCTTTGTTTGGATATGCAGTTTGCAAATATTTTTTCTCAGTCAGTAGCTTTTTTCTCACCCTCTTACCAGGGTCATGTATAGAGGAAATTTTAAAAAAAATTTTTTTTTTTTTTTGGCCACACTGTGAGGCTTTCAGGATGTTATTTCCTCAACCAGGGATTAGAACCTGGCCCTGGCAGCAAAAGCACCAAGCCCTAACCACTGGAGTACCAGGGAATTCCTTAAAAAGTTTTTAATTTTGATGGAGCCAAATTTATCCTTTTTTTTTGTCTTATATGGGTCATACTTTTGGTGTCAAGCTAAGAACATTTTGCCAAGTCCTAGTACCAAAGATTTTTTCCTATGCTTTTTTCCTAGGGCTTTATAATTTTACATTTCACATTTAAGTCATTATCCATTTTGAGTTACTTTTTGTATTAGGCATAAGACTTATGTCGAATTTCTTCTCTTCTCATTTGTTTATTTTTGGCCTATGAATGTCCCCTTGCACCAGCACAGTTTGTTTTGCTATCTTTTCTCTGCAGAATTGTTTTTGCACCTTTGTCAAGAAACAATTGGGCATATTTATATAGGTCTATTTCTGAGTTCTCTATTTTGTTCCATTGATCTGTGTTTATCTGTCTTCCAACGTCATATTGTCTTGGTTATTTTCATTATGTAATGTCTAGAGATTGGATAGACGTTTCCTCCCACTTTATTGTTCCTTTTGAAAATTTTTCAATTACCTGTTCATATAGAATTTAGAGGGGGTTTCTCTGGTAGATCAGCTGCAATGCAGGAGACTCCAGTTCAATTCCTGAGTTGGGAAGTCCCCTGGAGAAGGGATAGCCTACCCACTCCAGTATTCTTAGGTTTCCCTTGCAGCTCAGACAGTAAAAAATCCACCTGCAATGTGGGAGACCTGGGTTGGGATGATCCCCTGGAGGAGGGCATGGCAACCCAGTTCAGTATTCTTGCCTGGAGAATCCCCATGGCCAGAGGAGCCTGGCGGGCTACAGTTCATGGGGTTGCAAAGAGTCAGACACGACTGAGCGACTAAGCACAGCATAAAATTTGGAACAATTTTGTCTTGGTCTATAGAAAGCCTTACTGGGATTTTGAAGGAATTATGTTAAACATGTATGTCAGTAGGAGAAAACTGACATCTTTATCATGTTAAGTCTTATAATCCATGTTCATGATATGTCCCAATACACATTTTGCTAGATTTACACCTAAGTGTTTCTTTTCTTTTTTCTTTCTTTTTTTTTTTTTGAGCATTTACAAATGGCATTGCATTTTTCATTTTTATTTTCACATGTTCACTGCAACAGGAATGGCCTCATTACTGTTGGGTAATGATGAAAGTCTTAACTCTGTTCTAGGACTCCTCTGAGACCTCTGCAGGGAAAGGGAGATGGGTGGAAGCCCAGGTTCCCTAGCTGACCTTCTCTGACACCAAGCCCCTGGGAGTGTTGGGTGTCTCATTACAGCCTTACAAGTGTGGAAGCCAAGGCGCCCCATTTGCCCTTTTCTGGCTTTGGTGAGAGTGAAGCCCTAGTGTTTTCTGTGGTATTTGGCTGGAGTAGAGCTGTTATTGTCTAGAAGTTTTCTGTCTTGCCAGATATCCCCTTTCTTGGTCCCTTGGATAAAGAGTCCTTTGGATATAGTCTTTTGTTGTTGTTGTTGTTTTTCTCTGCATCTTTGGCACTTCTAAATTACTTGTTTCTTCATCTCCAAGTTTGGGATATATGGGACATAAAGAAAATCCAGTAAACTCAACACAGTATTATTCTTTGTGTCCCTAAGTCTTTAGCTGTTGTGCCTTTTTTTCTCTAATTTTCAGAGTCTTCTCATGTGTTGGAGAAACACATCTATTCCTTTTCCCTGAAAGTGAAATTAACATTTTCAGTATAAATAAAATGCTGTCCACAGAGAAGCAGGTTGGGTTAATGAGGATTGAGATGATAGAAACAGGTTTGAATGTAGTTTTCAAAAATGGTAAAGAAGGAAAGAAGAGGAAAGGGAAAAAAGAGAAGAGGAAAGAAAAAAGAGAAAGAAGAGGGAAGGTGGGGAAGCATTTCTAGGAGGATGTGACTGGGAATGGATCTCAGCTGTGAGCAGATCAACTTGGCTAGAATGGGGAGTTCATATTGGAGTAGAGCAGAAACGATATTTAGAGGCTATTTGTTTGGTACTTAGTACCTTCATGTATTCAGCTAAGAACTTGAGAAATATTGTCTTATTTATCCCTCATGATTCTTTGAGGTGACTTGCATTTTTTTGGTGAGGGAAATGAAGCTCAGAGAAATAACACAATGCATCCAAGATCACGTATTTAGTAAACAATGAAGCCTGGGTTGAACTCATGTCTTTTCAATGCCGTAGATCATTTTTTAAAATTACTAGATCTTACCACATAATAAGATAGAGTACTCACACTATAAGCTCATGGAAATCCAAACAATGAGTTTAAAGTCAATGCCTCAGAAGAATGAATAAATTGATAAAATTGATGTTAAAGGAGCTTGATCTATTAGTGGAAGGCACTAATCACTCCCTAGCTATAGAAAACTTACTTGTTCATTTTGCATTTAATTAATTCATTCATAAATGTTTGTTACATGCTATGTTATTAATGATTCCACCAGAACAACAGAGCCAGTAGGATATAGCCAACAGGAGAAAAAGAGAGACAGAGAGGTACACAAGTAGGATCTTTGCAGATGTAATAAAGCTAAGATGAAGTTACACTGAATTAGCGTGAGTCCTAAATCCAGTGTCCTTATAAGAAGAGGGAAATTTGGACACACACAGAGACCCAGGTGAGGAGGCCGTGTGAGAATGAAGGTGGAGGTTTTAGCGACGCGTCTGAGAGGCGAACCAAGGACTGGCAGTGACCCCCCGAAATCAGAAGAGGCAAAGAAGGGCCTTACCAGGAGTCCTGGGAGGCTTTGCCAACACCTTGGTTTTGGACTTCTGGCCTTCAGAACCATGGGGCAATCCATTTCTGTTGTTTTAAAGCACACAGTATGTGGTCATTTCTTACAGCAGCCCTTGGAAGCTAGTACAGAAACCAGGTTCAGTGAGTAGTGTGAGAGAGGGATGGAGACCAAGTGGAGGCAGAGCTGAAGGCTGAAGGGCTTCCCTGGAGGAGGGCGTGGCACCCCACTCCAGTGTTCTTGCCTGGAGAATCCCATGGACAGAGGAGCCTGGCGGGCTACACCATGGGGTCACAAAGAGTCGGACACGACTGAGCAACGAACACACACACACAAGGGGCTTCCCTGGTGGCTCAGTGGTAAAGAATCCTGCCCGTCAGTGAAGGAGACATAGGTTTGATCCCTGGTCCAGGAAGATCCCACATCTTAGTTACGGAGCAACTAAGCCCATGCGCCACAACTCCTGAGCCCACGTGCCCCAACTACTGAAGCCGGCCACCTAGAGCCCGTGCTCTGCAACGAGAGAAGCCACTGAAACGAGAACCCTGAACACCACAACAGCAGCAAAGCGGCAATAAAGACCCAGCACAGTCAAAAACAAGTATAAATAAGTAAGTAAAAATATTTTCAAACCTGAAAGCTAAGAATGAAGTGGAAATGGCTAGTGCAGGTTGAGGGAGATGTGATGAATCTTCTCGGTAAAGAAATATTAGAACATCCGTGTCTGTGCCTTGCATTATTGTCCTGACTGTTGGTGTGACAGAATAGCTTAAGGTCCAAAGGTCAGCGAAATCAAGGGAATAAGCATTTTTTTGAAGATTTATATTTAATGGCCTTTGGCAGAGAAGTGTTGGGAAATAAGGACAGAGGGATGACTGATACCTAGCGTTAATTAAACATTCTAGAAGGAAGGGGAACCATCAGAGGAGACAGAGAAGGGATCCTGAATGAGATGGATAGATAATAATAATAATTTACTAACACAGGAGATGGGGGAAGAAAGGACAAGGGCGTCTGTTAACTAGACCACAAGCTCCTTAAGGGCAAGGTCTTTGTACTTTCAGCAGCCATGAGAGTGCCTGGCCCAGCCTAGGCGTCTAATAAATACTTGCTTTTGTTCAGTCGCTCAGTCATGTCCGACTCTTTGTGACCCCATGGACTGCAGCATGCCAGGCTTCCCTGCCCATCACCATCTCCCGGAGTTTGCTCAGATTCGTGTCCATTGAGTCGGTGATGCTATCTAACCATTTTATCCTCCATCCAATGAGTTGGCTCTTCACATCAGGTTTAATAAATGCTTACCAAATTAATAAAGAGTCATTTTCTAATACAGGAGAAATCAATAAAAATGAGAGGAAAAGGGTGATGACTTAAGCAAATACGAGACCCTAACATCCTAATTTAAAACTAATCTGCTGATCCTTAAAATCAGAAAAAACTCAAAACTTTAAATAGTCTACCTCTTCATTTTACAGATGAAGAAACTGAGGTCCAGAGAGATTGCTTTTGTGACTCTGGGGTTTTTGCACCAAGATGCCTTCTGTAACCAGCAGATGATTTTCTGCGTTGTAGCTGACACTAGCCCCTTTCAATCATCAGGTTTGTGATTAATTCTTTTTCTATCCTTCAAGGAAAGTATCAGTCAGACATAGATTGTTAAAAGCAAAACTGAGAATTTAGGGGCTAAAGAGCTAAAATATGAAAGTTCTGATTAGTGAAAAGAATGATAAAGGGTTAATCTCATGATAGTAATTTGAGGTCACCAACTAGAACCCAGACTCCTTTTGGAGGATAGATAGGGTCACAGGCAGGGTATTTAACATAACCCTCAGGGCTTAGAGATGAGGATAGCCAGTCTAGAACTACTTGAGTTTCCAGCCAGAAAGTGAAATTTTAACAGCAATTGAAAGGACTGTTGCTGAGGCAGAAGTTCCAATACTTTGGCCACCTGATGCGAAGAGCCGACTCACTGGATAAGATGGGCAAGGCTGACTCATTAGAAAAGACCCTGGTGGGAAAAATCGAGGGCAGGAGGAGAAGCAGGCTACAGAGAATGAGATGATTAGATAGCATCACCAACTCAATGGACACAAATTTGAGCAAATTCTGGGAGATAGTAGAGGACAGAGGAGTCTGGCGTGCTGCAGTCCATGGGATCGCAAAGAGTCAGACACGACCTAGCAAAAAGATTCATCCCAAGTTAGATGTTTTCATGGCTCCTTTCTGACATCTTTGCTGGGACTTGCCAAAGTCCCTGCTGCCAAGCAGATCAGCTTGCAGGGGACTGTTAGAGACCAGGACCTGTAGTGGGCCAGAGGGCACAAACCTGAAGTCCGCCAGAGAAGACAGCTCTCAGCTGAGAAAACCCTGCTAGCACAGGTCGGCTGCTGGAGCCAAGCACTGCAGCCCCTTTATTAACTTGCTACAAAAGAGTATAAGCCAGCCTTTGAAATATTTATCGTCTCTCAAGGTGTATTTTTGGTCTCCTAGGATTAACTCATCTATTCCTCCACCTTTTTTTCTTTGTTTAGTTTTTCGCATCCAGGAGATAGGTTATTCTGCTCTGATAAAAAACTGCAGTGAGTGAATGATCTGACTAATCAGACACTAAAATAGGTTCTGCTGACAAAGCAGTTCTAGATTACAGACTATTATCCCAATCTCATTTCAATCAAGAATTTCAATTGATTTTGTTTTGAACTTCAGTTTCTTTGATTGGAGGTCTTAAAAAAAAAAGAAAGAAAGAAAAAATAAATAGGCTTAAGGAGGTGTGCTCAGGCTTCTGTCTTTCTGAGAAGGCAATTGGCTTTCTGCTTCCTGGGGGCTCCAAAAGCGTAGGGCTCTGAAGCCTTGAGGAAGAAGAGAAAGATGCCGATTAAGGGTTTTCTAAGACCATTCAGGGGTTCCCTGGAGGCTCAGACGGTAAAGCATCTGCCTGGAGTGTGGGAGACCCAGGTTAGATCGCTGGGTTGGGAAGATCCCCTGGAGAAGGAAATGGCAACCCACTCCAGTACTCTTGCCTGGAAAATTCCATGGACTGAGGAGCCTGGTAGGCTACAGTCCATGGAGTCGCAAAGAGTCGGACACAACTGAGCGACGTCACAGGTCAGGACCGCTCATTAAATGAGTTGGTTGGAAGAGAGAAATCTCTAAATGTAACAAAGTAAAGAACTGCCCCATGAGCACCAAAAGTTCAACTAGGTCCACATGCCAAAAAATACATACAATATTCTATTTTCAAACTTTTTTTGCCGTGTAAGTTATGCAAATTAGAAAATAACAGAGGTAATTATCAAAATCACCCATTTGATACCAATCCTATGGCAATACACTGCTCTTGACTTGCTTTTCTGGATTTCTCAAGATTAAAAACAATTTAAATCTTCCATTTTGTACTTTGTGTTTGAAGATATCTTTCAAGTACTTAAAGTGACTACTGAGACATAAAATAGGGGCAAAAAATAAAGACAATGATCATTTTTATTGAAAGTTACCAATAAACAACTATTTCAGTGACTAACTGGAAATGATGGAAATAAGAAATCTGTCTGATTTAAGAAAATGTACTCTCTCTTACATTTGGGCTGGATGAAGCACAATCTTTAATCAAGATTGCCGGGAGAAATATCAATAACCTCAGATATGCAGATGACACCACCCTTATGGCAGAAAGCGAAGAAGAACTAAGGAGCCTCTTGATGAAAGTGAAAGAGAAGAGTGGAAAAGTTGGCTTAAAACTTAACATTCAGAAAACTAAGATCATGGCATCTGGTCCCATCACTTCATGGCAAATAGATGGGGAAACAGTGGAAACAGTGACAGAATTTATTTTGGGGGGGCTCCAAAATCCCTGCAAATGGTGACTGCAGCCATGAAATTAAAAGATGCTTGCTCCTTGGAAGAAAAGTTATGACCCACCTAGACAGCATATTAAAAAGCGGAGACATTACTTTGTCAACAAAGGTCTGTCTAATCAAAGCTATGGTTGTTCCAGTGGTCATGTATGGATGTGAGAGTTGGACTATAAAGAAAGCTGAGCACTGAAGAATTGATGCTTTTGAACTGTGGTGTTGGAGAAGACTCTTGAGAGTCCCTTGGACTGCAAGGAGATCCAACCAGTCCATCCTAAAGGAGATCAGTCCTGAGTGTTCATTGGAAGGACTGATGCTGAAGCTGAAACTCCAATACTTTGGCCACCTGATGTGAAGAGCTGACTCATTTGAAAAGACCCTGATGCTGGGAAAGATTGAAGGTGGAAGGGGAAGGGGACGACAGAGGATGAGATGGTTGGATGGCATCACCGACTCAATGAACATGAGTTTGAATAAACTCCGGGAGTTGGTGATGGACAGGGGGGCCTGGCGTGCTGCAGTCTGTGGAGTCCCAAAGAATCGGACACAACTGAGCAACTGAACTGAACTCTCTCTTATAAAAGGCAGAAAGAGACACATTCAACTAGTCAAACACCTGGCATCACCTGAATCCATCTTACTGACCCAGAGGGCAACTGTCGCATTCATCACCACCAGAATCCTTAGTATAATAAAAAATGACTTATGGTTACCAGTTAGAAATATCACATGAAATAATGGAATGATAAGCCCATTCAGGAGAAATTAAAATTGACTGATAGATTTACAATAGCTACCAGGCTTAATTTTCAGTACGTAACCAGGAATGACCCTATGCGTGCTTCACAGGACAGACCTCTCCCCATGTCCTCTGCCTGCCTCTTGTAGAAAAACTTTAGCCTCCTAGGCCTTCCCTGAGTTTCAAAGAATACATTTTATCAGAGTAATGAGAAAATGCAGAAAGAAAGGAAAATAGTCAAGCAAGACAAAATAATAATAGATTAGCCATTAAACAGTCAGACTTTTAGTTCCTCCTCAAGGGCTACAGATAATATTCTGAGCCACATCCTTTGCGCTGTTTTGCAGATACTAAAACCCCCACCAGGTGAGAAAAGTTAACTCTATGCTGACCACCAGCAGATAGACCCCAGAATGGTTGGAACCTGAATATTGAGGATGTTTACTTCCAATTACCTCACCATCAACCAATCAGAAGGATATCCACAAGCTGATCACATACCTTACAACCCCTCTCCCTCACCCTGTCTCTAAAAACCTTTCTCTGAAAGCCACTGGGGACTTTGGGCCTTTTGAAAACTAGCTGTCTGCACTCCTTTCTTGGCACCCTGCAATAAACACTGCACTTCGCTTCACCAAAACCCAGTGGCAATAGATTGGCTTACCGCTCCCAGGCGAGCAGACCCAAGTTTGCTTTCATAACAAATACATGGCTGTTTGGAGAGCATTGCTGTTTATTGTTTAAATGAAAGACTAAATTGTGTTTAATGTGGTTTATTTTCCAGTACGTTGCTTGATTTATCCTAACCCACACAATCATAGCATTTGTCATACATTTTACAAAAAGAACCAATTCATTTTTTTTGGTGTGAAAAGATTTAAATGATCAATAGCTTGGAGCTGAAGAGGCTAATCAGTTTTACAAGTCAAAATAATACCTTGTAAAGCTAAATAGCATGTGTTTCCACAGTTGAATTGTATCAGACTCTATAGCACCAGAAACAGTACATTGCTGGCCTACTAGATACCTCCTCAGAGCTTTAGACAAATCACTTCAGCTAGAATCTATGGTTCATAATAACAAAAAGAAGTCAAGCATATACAAAGAGGAATGCATATTTCAAGAATGTGCTTCTGGCATTTAATCCACTAAATTATCTCCTAAACTATTTCTTTGCTATTTTAAGTAGGTGCTTTGGGGACACATCAGTATGATTTGTGGATATTTGAAGCACTTCAGGAAATGACAGGAAGTGCCCTGATTACCTCTAGATGTTTTTCTTGCCCCTGAAGTGCTAGAGATCACACTCACAAATTAAGGTTTGTCAGATAAATGAGACCCTTCTCTACCCTCTCTACTGTTGTGTTCTGCACTCCTTGTCATCTCCTGTAGCCTGGTTTTCTGCCTCCGCGGCTCCAGCTTTGGCACTGGCCTGCCTGTGTCGTCTGTCTCTCTGGATCACCACTCTGCACGTACCAGGGGGTGCCGGCACACGCATCTTCAAGGACCAGTCGTCAGGGAGAATAGGAACTATCCCAGGATGTCTGAGGCTCTTAGACCAGTCTTCCAAATGTGCTTCTGTTTCTAGAACATTAGAGCTCCAAACTCTAACCCTGGTTCAAGGCAGCCTTCATTCCCAAAATTAGAGTGGCAAGACTACCAGACTGAATAAAGAATTAAGTTCCAACCTCTGGGTCATCAGCTCCAGGAAACTCATTTTTCTGTAACCGCAGCTCCCTGTGTGTGACCTTTGGCATGCACTTGCTTTTTTATCAGTTTTATTGATGCATAATAAATTTCAAATTTAAACTATAGAAACTGATAAGTTCTGTCTGATTATACATCTGTGAAAGCAGCACCATAGTGAAGATCATATACATATTTATCCCCTCATGCCCTCTTAGCCCCACCTCCCTGCACAGGTAACCACTGATCTGCTTTCTGTCACCATAGATTGGTCTGCATTTTCTAGAATTCTATATAAATGGAGTTATAAAGTGTACCCTTTTTTTTGAGGTCTGGCCTTTTACTCAAAATAATTATTTTGATGTTCATTCACATTGTAGTACACATCAATGGTTAGCTTCATTTCTGAGTAGTATTCCATGGTATGTATATGCCATAATTTGTTAACACATTTACCTGTTGATAAATGTTGAGGTTGTCTCCAGTTTGGAACTATATTCTGTGAATAATCATGTATTAATCTTCTGTATGGTTATGTACTTTCATTTCCCTACAAGTGGGATGATTGGATCTTTTAGCAGTGCATATTTAACACTTTAAGGCACTGTCACTATTTTCCAAAGTGATTATGCCATTTGATGAGATCAATGTACTAGTTCCTATGACTACTGAAACAAATTCCTGTGAATTTGGTCTCTTAAAACAATAGAAATTTATTCTCTCATAGTTCTAAAGGCCAGAGTCCACATCAGTACTGCTGGGTTGAAATCAAGATGTCCATGGGGCCACATTCCCTCTGCAGCTGGAAGAGAGTCTGCTTCGTGCTTCTTCCACCTTCTCCTGGTTGCCTGCATTCTTTGACCTGTGGCTACATCATCCATGTCCGCTTCTGTGGTTACATTTCTTCTTCCTCTTCTGTCTGTGAAATCTCCCTGTGCCTCTTTCTCATAAAAACACTTGTGATGACATTTCAGGCCCGCCTAGTTAATCTTCTCAAGGTCATCAACTCAATTACATCTCCAAAGACACTCTTCCCCTTTTATGATCAAGGAAGGTAACAGTCTCAGGTTCCCTGAACTAGGAGGTGGATAGCTTTTGTGAGGGGGTGTTTTCCAGCCTACCCACAGCCAGTCCTTTTATTTTAGCCAGTATAACAGGATTTGTGAGCAGGGTGGCGGGGCGAGGCAGTTGTTATTGTGGGGTTTGTTTTTTTGCCACACTACAAGGTTTGTGGCATCTTAATTCCCCAGCTAGGGATTGAATCCAAGTCCCTGCCAGTAAAAGCACGGTCCTAACCACAGGACCACCAGGGAATTCTCTTCATTGAATGCTTATTGTTCTTTTCTTCCATTCGTTACTCATCTTTTTCATAAGGTCACGTTTGAAAAGCAAAGTTTCTCACATTATTAACATAATTTTAGTGTGGTCTATGTTTTGTGTGTGTGTGTGTGGTGTGTGTGCTCAGTCATGTCCAGTCTTTGCAACCCCATGGACGGTTGCCCGCTAGACTTCTCTATCCGTGGGATTTCCCAGACAAGAATACTGGAGCAGGTTGCCATTTCCTACTCCAGAGGATCTTCCCAAGCCAGGGATTGAACCCGTGTCTCTTGCATCTCCTGCATTGGCAGGGGCAGGCGATTCTTTATCACTAGTGCCACCTGGGAAGCCCATGCAATATGTTGTTGTTGTTCAGTTGCTCAGTTATGTCTAACTCTTTGCGACCCTCTGGACTGCAGCTTGCCAGGTTTCCCTGTCCTTCACCATCTCCCAGAGTTTGCTCAAACTCATGTCCATTGAGTCAGTGATTTCATCCGACCATCTCATCCTCTGTCGTCCCCTTCTCCTCCTGCCCTCAATCTTTCCCAGCATCAGGGTCTTTTCCAATGAGTCAGCTCTTCACATCAGTGGCCAAAGTATTGGAGTTTCAGCATCAGTCCTTCCAATGAATATTCAGGGTTGATTTCCTTTAGGATTGACTGGTTGGATCTCCTTGCAGTCTAAGGGACTCTCAAGAGTCTTCTCCAACACCACAGTTTGAGGGCATCAATTGTTCGGTGCTCAGCCGTTTTTATTGTCCAGCTCTCACACTTGTACATGACTACTGGAAAAATCATAGCTTTGACTATGATTTTTTGTAGGCAAAGTGATATCTCTGTTTTTTAATACACTAAGTTTGTCATTGCTTTTCTCCCAAGAAGCAAGTGTCTTTTAATTTCATGTCTGCACTCACCATCCACAGTGATTTTGGACCCAAGAAAATGAAGTCTGTCACTGTTTTCATTGTTTCCCCATCTATTTGCCATGAAGTGATATGACTGGATGCCGTGATCTTCGTTTTTTGAATGTTGAGCTTATTTTATTTTTTATTGAGATATAATTGGTGGTTTAGTCACTAAGTCATGTCCAACTCTTGTGACCCCCATGGACTGTAGCCCTCCAGGCTCCTCTGTCCATGGGATTCTCCAGGCAAGAACACTGAAGTGGGTTGCCATTTCCTTCTCCACGGGATCTTCCCGACCCAGGAATTGAACCTGGGTCTCGTGCATTGCAGGCAGATTCTTTACTGACTGAGCTATTGAGATATAATTAACAAATCATAAAATTCACCCTCTTAAAGTATACAGTTCATAAGGTTGGGCAACAATCACCACTGTCTAATTACAGAACATTTTTATCACCACGGAAAGGAACACCATGCCCATCAGAATCACACCCCATTCCCTTTTCTGCCCTCCCCACTCCATGACCCCTGGCAACATTAATTTACTCCCTGTCTGTCTGGTGTTGCCTATTCTGAACATGTCATATAAATGAAGTCCCAAGTCCCATGGTCACTATCTACAAGCTGGAGACCCAGGAAAGCCAACGGGATAGTTCAGTCTGAATCCAAAGACCTGAGAACCAGTGAAGTCAGTGGTGCAATTTTCAGACCACAGTCAAGAGAAGACCAGTATTTCCATTCACCAGTCAGGCAGAAAAGCAACTTCTTCCTCCCTGTGTCTTCCTGTTCTGTTCAGGCCCTCAGTAGACTGGATGATGTCCACCCACACTGAGAAGGACAACCTGCTTTACTCTCTACCAGTGCAGATGCTAATCTCACCTGGAAACACTCTCACAGACTCATGTGAAAATAATGTCTAGCCATATATCGTGGCACCTTGTGATCCTGTCAAGTTGACATATAAAACCATCATAAAGATCATCCATGTTGTATCATATGTTAGTACGTCTTTCCTTTTTATGATTATATAATATTCTGTTATATGCATATACCACATTTTGTTTATCCATTTATCAGTTAATGAATATATGGGCTGTTTAGCCACTATGCATGATGATGCTATCAACATTCATGTAAAATTTTTGCTTTAGTATATGTTTTTAATTCTTTTGTGTATATACCTAGAAGTGGAATTGTTGGTTTGTACAGTAATGCTATTGAGGACCTTTCAACTGTTTTCCAAAGTAGCTGTACCATTTTACATTACAATCAGGAATATATGAGGGGTTCTATTTCCCTACATTCTCTTCAACATTTATTATTACCTTTTTTATCATGGCCATCCTAATGGGTATGATTCTTTAGATTTGTATTTTTCTAACAACTAATGATGGAGAAGGCAATGGCAACCCACTCCAGTGTTCTTGCCTGGAGAATCCCAGGGACGGGGGAGCCTGGTGGGCTGCCGTCTATGGGGTCGCACAGAATCAGACACGACTGAAGTGACTTAGCAGCAGCAGCAGCAACGACTAATGATGTTGAACATCTTTTCACACGTTTATTCGTTAATGGCTGATTTGAAGTCTCTGGTGATTTTAACATCTGAGCTTCCCCAGGGGCAATTCCTATTATTTGCTACCTTCTTTCCTGTTCAAAGGGCCATGTTTTCTTATTTCTTGGCACACTTGTAAATTTTTGGTTAAAAATTGGAGCATCTAAATAATAAATTGTGACCACTCTGGAAATCAGATTCTCTCCCCTTTCAGCATTTGTTGTTGCTCTTTGTTTGTTTCAGTGACTTTTCTGAAAAACAAGGTCTGTGTTCTTTGTTGTATGTGGTTGTTGCAATCTCTGCTCAGTTACCTTAGCGGTCAGGTAATTAATTATTGGGCAGAGATTTCCTTCAATACCTGCAACCAAAAAAATCTCCCAGTTTTTGCCAACAGGCCGCCTGTGTGTTGGAGCATGCCTTCAATGCTCACTCAGGAAGTTAACAACTCTGCCTTAGCCTTCACTGTTTATTTCTGCAGGCCTTCAAGGTTATCCAGCGCTGAAGCTAATGGCCTTCTTAGGCCTTGCCACGGCATGCATGGAGTTCTGGGCATAAATAGCCCCATACATGCATGACTTTCTAGATTCTTAGGAATATGTTAGAGCTTTTCAAAGTCCCTATGGACATCTTTCTCCCTATATTTTCCTTTAAAGCTTTTCAGTTAGCCTACTGTTTATCCCAATTTCATCTATCACCCCTGGTAGTCAAAAAGTTAAACAATTGCCGCTAACTGTTTGTACAAACACCCCTGTGGAAAATGCTTTTCCCACTAGATGAATTCCACACCAAGTCATGTCAGATATAGATAGCCTTGCAAGTAGCGTCTTCCAGGGACCACCAGACAAAAGTTAGACGATGATAATTCTTTGGAAATGAGGCTTTGAAGGAGGTCCAACTCCATTCTGCAACTTCCAGTGGCTTCCAGGTGGCTAATTATCAACATGATTGCAGGCTATTGGTTTTCAAGGCTACCATGAAGCTGGAGAAGGGGGATTGGAATAAGGCAAGTTAAAATGCCACAAATCTCACTGTTTTTACTGAGACTGAGCCATTTTTCCTGAATAAACACTCCTCAGATTGCTGCAAGCCTTGAGTTTATATATAGAGTTTGGGGAAAGTTGACTGAAAATTTTTATTCCTTTTATAAAGAATTTTTGGAGTTCCTTAGTCTGCCATTTTCTCTGACATTACTCCTCTGTAGCTTATTTAAGAATGGTTATATCCAAATGCCATATTTTTGCATGACTAACTCCTATACATCCTTAAGACTCAGCTCAAGAGTCCCTTCTTTAAGCAATGGAACTCTTTTTTCTGCAAATTAAATCGGATGCAGAAGCTGATTAAGTGAATCAGATGCTAACCCAGCTGCTCTTGTTCACTGAGTGAATGAGGAAAACTGGATCTCTGCCAGGTTAGCATTCACTTTCCCCAGTTCCCCCCCCACCCACTTCCTTTCTATAGTAGCCCTTGAAACACTGCCTCTGAGAGCCTGGGGCTCTGCAGATCACGGCATGAAATTCTAAAGTGGAGGAATGCTTAGTAAGAATTTCAAAAAGCAAATTCAAGCAATAGGCTGTCATTTGGACTGGATAACATCAAGATCCTTTCTAACTAGAAATTACATGTTTTCTTGAATGCAAAAGATGAGCAGTTACTCTGATGATTCACTAACAAGGTCATAGTATTTTTTTTTTACAAAATTATGGAAATATGTAAATTACTGATATGTGTCCCTCACAAAGAACAGTCACTACCTACCAGAAATATGAATATCATAAAAAATTTCTTAATTTATTATGGAGCTTCTTGTGGAGAAATGTTGGCTAAGACTTTTGAATACCATTGGCCCAGGTATATTGATATTACCACTGCTTTGGATCACATCTAAATTTTTCAAATTAGACAGTGTGAATCAACCTGAACATCTCCTGGAACATGCGGATCCTATTTTGGAGACCAAAGCATTTCATTTTTTAAAGGAGTGTTGTGTGTTTCTAAGTGGATTTAGAGCACTTTAAATGTACAGAATTAAGAAAATCAGGCATTATTTGGCTTTATGTAATTTATTATATAATATAACATATGTATAGACCGGTATAACATGTGTTGTGGATAGAAAAACCTGGTGGGAAAACTAATATGAATAGTTGTTAATTATAGCACTGCTGATGTTTTAAACAGCTCTCTTCATATACTACTTAGACAAAATATCCAAAAGTATTGACTAATGGGATTATTGTGAAGACATTCATTATTTATACCTGAAGTTCTAAAGCAAAGCAAAGAGAAATTGAGACTGCCCTATTAGCCTGTGAAGTTTTTCATTGAAGAACCCCAGCCTCTGTGGCTCAGAGAAAATAAAAGGCTCTTCCTCTAATAACAGATATTTTTGCTCGAATAATTCAAACAACTTCGTTAATATTTCAGTTAGCATTATAAATGAAATCATTTAAGAAGACTTTAAGCTAGAACCTCTAACTGAGGCATTCAAAACAAAAGATACAGGATTTTAAAGCAAAATGAAAATTGGTCACGTGACCATTTGAAAACTAACTTTAGGAACTTCCCCAACAGTTCAGGGTTTCCATCCCTGGTCTAAGGTCCTCTATGTCATATCATGCAGTGTGGGGGAAAAAAAAAAACACCTCATATTTTGAAATAGTTTAAGCGTCACAAGAAATTGCAAAAATAGTTCAGAGATGCTCAGGTAGACTTCACCAAGCTTCATCCAGTGTTAGTATCTTAGGTAGCCACTATATATGTCAAAACTAGAATTGTGTAATTCAAACTCCTCATCCATGTTGAGCATATGAAAGCATCTAGTTGCTGGAGATCAAAACTAAGGATTTTTTTTAATTAAGGATTTTTGAAGAGTGATACTTCTTTAGAAAGAATTCTGGATGTGCTGTGGGTCCCTCCTAGCGCTCCATCCACAAGTAACCACAGATCTGTAGCAAACAGTATTTTCTATTTCCAAGAGGCCCCAACTGCCTGATCTGAAAAACTGCAAGAGAAAAAAGCCTTGAGGTAACCGTATGGGCTTTGGTTTGGCTTTGGTTTTTTCCTTAAAGATTGGCAGCCTTTACTATTCTGTAATTCAAGGAGAATATTCAACAACAACAAAAAATTGTCTCCAGGTAACTGAGATACAAGACTTCAAAGGCAAAATTTCTTTAAACCTCTCATGAGCACATCTCTAACTTTATTTCTACTTTTGTAGCTCTCTCATTTTAGTAAAACTGTCATTGAAATCTACTAGGGAGTGAAGAGGAATGGCCATCATGCCCAGCATGGTTTTTACCTGCATGAACCCAATGCCTGCAGGTCTCCACCCTGGCAAGTCACGCTTCATCTCTGAGCATCCTTGTGCCTCACTTCCCTGCTCAGTGCTTTCCTGGTCCACCTACCAAGTCTGTATCACCCATCTTCTCTCTACATAGCTGAACTTCTTTTGCTCCATCTTTCCAGTTTTGGCTTATTCCTGGGATTTTTGCAATCCCTCAAATCTTAGATTTGGTCCACTAAATTAGGGCATGTATATCTAATATCTTCATTTCATTTCTTTGGGAAAAAAGTAGTCATTTTCTTGCTTATGTTAATATTATTGATCTTATTTTCAGTTCATCTCTCCATTTCCCACTTTACCTACTAGAGTGCCTTGGACATAGAAGAAAATGAGTGAATGTCTAATAAATGGATGGAATCCTTCCATAAAGAGAGGAGCTGAAAGGGTGACTAATTAAGGCAATTAGCCAGATAATTTAAAACAAAACATTTTTTTCTAATATTTGGACATTTCAGCAAGATTTTTTGTTAATTGTACAGATAATTACTTTACTATACCATAGCACTCTTTGCATATGTATAGAACCCAATATTTATATACAGATACAGTTTTACAAAAAGTAGATAACTTCAGTTGGATTAAACATCACATTCATGGAATGTTTCTAAATGAATACAAAAGTTACTGTTACCAATATTATTTCTGGAGAGTGAAGAAAGGGAGTTGGATCAATGAAGTCACCAGACGTACACTTTTTACTGTATACACTTCTGTTTTTTGTGGGGTTTTGGCTGTTTTGTTTTGTTTTGCTTTGAGCCATGCTGCTCGGCTTGTGGGACCTTAGTTCACTTATCAGGGATTGAACTCAGGCTCTTGCCAGTAAAAGTGCAGAGTCCTAACTACTGGACCACCAGGGAATTTCCACTTCCATATGGTTTTAATTTTTTATGAGCATGTATTACTTTTCAATATTGATTTTTAAGGTTATATTGATTAAGCAGAAAATTAAGTAGAGGTGCTGTGGTCCTGAACTGTTGAGCTTCCAGCCTTCATTAACTCATAGTAGGGGATATACAAAATCAAATGCCCCCAGGGCACAGGCAAGTAACATAAGTAAGCGATTTGGGTAGCAAATGGATGAGGAAAGGGGACAGTCCTGTGCTGTCCAAAACAGCCAGGTGCTACCCAACGCTAAGTAACTGCTGCTATGCAGGAACATGGGTCCAGTGCTGTCAGATTCCTCAGTTTTCAAAGGAAGTTAGAGGTCTGGAAAATTTTTGGTGACGTTTCTTGATTTTTAAATGAAAGTAATTGATTTTAAAGTTTTGTAGTTTAAGATACAGACCAAACAAAACATGTCTAAGGCCCAAATCCAACCTGTGGATCATCAGTTTGCAAACTCTGACTTAGGTGGTAGTCTAGAGTAATTTGTTTGCCTTTTAAAAACAGATGAAGATGTTTCAAGAAATTTACTCATCTCTTGCCTGTTTTCCTCCTATCCAAACATCAGCCAATGTTCCAAAGCACACACAAGACTCTAGATATTTCCATGATGACTGAACTTTTAGGACCCAGAAACTGCCAAGCCTTCGCAGGCTTACTAACTGATTGCCAATCAGCATACCATTATGGGGCCAGGCATGAAGAATAAGGTCTCAGGTGTGGTAGCAGCATTTCCTGAGAAGACTGTGAAGGCCAAGAACTGAAATGAGGTTAATAGAAAAGAATCAGATTGGAGTGGTCTTCAAGCCTTCATATAGAGTCATGGTCAGTTGGATTATAAACTTTAAAATAGTAATAAAAGCCAGAATTAGGATATGCGTAATGTGATATTTGGGTATGAGCAAGGGTCAGGACAAGCTCAGATGGTAAGGAATCTCCTGCAGTGCAGGAGACCCGGGTTCAACCCCTGGGTCAGGAAGATCGGCTGGAGAAGGGAATGGCTACCCACTCCAGTATTCTTGCCTGGAGAATTCCATGGACAGGGGAGCGGCAGGTCCATGGGGTTGCAAAGAGTTGGACACCATTAAACAATTAACACATTCCACATAAAGACATTGGGAGGTAGATATACAGGTGAAAAGATGAAGTACCTTCCAGCTTCAGGCTTAGTATTCTAAGTATTACAGGCAAGTTGAGCTGTAAGGGAAGAATAATTCAGAATAGCCCAGTGGAGTTTGATTTTCCACTTAAAATTGTCTGTAACACTATTCAATAAAGACCATGAAAATAATGCAGTTACCCTGCAAATGAATTCTGTCAAGCCGCTTTCCTAATTAAGATTTCATACCAAGTATTTTCCCCTTACCGATAACAATATCTGCCATGCCACTTACCAGCACTATTAAAAACTTCACTGAAAATCAAGAAACAAATGAACATTAACCAACAAAAGACCTCAAAGCACCCCAGATCACCTTGGCAAGGCCAACTAAAAAAGTCCACAAGGCTGATTAGAGGGGCATCTGTCTCTCCATGCAGCACACGTTAAAGTCTAGTTTGCACACAGTGCTGGGAAATGGGCTAGTTCTTCCCTTCGAGGACGTTGGAACCAGCAGACACATACAACAGAGCACTTAGTAGGCACTCCATGCATTTATCAAGTGATAAATATGAGCACTGGAAACAAAACCCAGCTAAAATTATCAGCCAACTGCCTGACAGAAACAAGGCAGATATCCTGAAAAGTTGACACGACTTAAAATAACCCCTTGGTCCGAAGATATTAGGGGCGGGAACACAGCTCTAGAAAGCCTCACTCTACTCCGCACAATATCAAGCTACTGCCCTTCCCTGGTTCAGAGGGTCTGCTCTGGGGCCTGGGGGCCTGGGTTCCATTGTGACCAGCTGGCTGGGTGAAGCGGGACAAGTAGCTTAACCTCTCTTTTTTTAACAGAAAATTTTTAAAATTGAAGTATAACTGAATTACAATGCTGTGTCAGTTTCAGGTACAGCAAAGTGATTCATTGTATATGTGTATGTGTGTATTTTCTTTTTCAGGGTCTTTTTTTTCAGGGTCTTTTTCCCTATCAGGGTCTTTTCCCTTATAGTTTATTACAAAATATTGAGTATAGTTCCCTGTGCTATACAGTAAGTCCTTGTTGGTTATCTATTTCATATATATATGGATACGTGTGTGTGTTTATTAACCTCTCTTAACTTAGATTTCTTCATCTAGAATTGTCTCATAGGGTTATGAGGATTCAAATGAGTTAACATTTGTAAAAAAAGAAAAAAAGTCTTCAAAGATCACCACATACATAAAAAGTACTCAATAAGGTTATCTTAGGATGAGGGTACTGTGTCATCCTTGAAAAAGAGTAGATTATGTTCAGTTATGACAAACCTAGATCGCATATTAACAAGCAAAGACATCACTTTGCTGACAAAGTCCACTTAGATCAAAGCTATGGTTTTTCCAGTAGTCATGTACAGATATGAGAGCTGGACCATGAAGAGGCTGAGTGCTGAAGAATTGATGCTTTCGAATTGTGGTGCCGAAGAAGACTCTTGAGAGTCCCTTGGACTGCAAGGAGATCAAACTAATCAATCCTAAAGGAAATCAACCCTGAATATTCACTGGAAGGGCTGATGCTAGAGCTGAAGCTCCAGTACTTTGGCCACCTGACGTGAAGAGCCAACTTATTGGAAAAGACCCTGGCATGCTGCAGTCCATGGGGTTGCAGAGTTGGACATGACTTAGTAACTGAACAACAACCAAGTATTCAGGATAATCTATTAATTAATAAGGCAGGAAGTAAGTAACAAATATAAGGCAAATGTTCTCCCAAAATTATTAAAACAAAAAGTTTTGGTTTGTAGAGAGTTCCTTTTTTAGCTGTCTGGAAAAGTCACGTGAAATACTTTATTGATGAGCGTGTCAGCCCGGCTCAGCTCAGGGCTCCATGGAGCACGGGAAGCAGGCTTCCTGACCTGAGTCTCAGCTGTCATCACCAGCCAAACACTGGCAAGTACTTAAGCATGCTTCAGTTTTCTCCTCTATCAAATTAAGATAATAGTGGCATTCTTATTAGAACTGTGTTACGATTTTCATGGGGTCTGCATAATGGATTTGGTGTTCACCTTGCCTTCCTGTTGTGTACTGATGTCAGGCTAACTCACTCCTTGGACAGTTATCACCTGCCCTCTTACCAGTGCTGGCTGCATAATCTGTGGAGTCCAGTGAAAAATGAAAAGGTGAGTCTTCTTGTTTAAAAGGCAGAAAAGGAACTTCCCTGGTGGTTCAGTGGTTAAGACACTGTGCTTCCACTGTGGGAGGTATGGGTGTGATCTCTGGTCAGGGAACTGAGATCCTGCATACTGCAAGGTGCAGCCAGAAAATAGAAAAAAAGAAAAAGCTTTTTCCCTTTTGTTTTTGTGGTCCCTCTCTTGACTTGTCATGGTGTTTTTATTTGCTGATTGATGTTGCACTCCATCGTGCTTGAGGACACCTGAGGCATGGGTGTGACCCAGTCCCACAACTCAACAGATGGCCCCTGTGTGGCATGAGCTTGCCTGACATCAGCCCTTCCTGCTTCACACCCAGGCCCCAATCTGTGGTTGCTGGCAGCTATGAAGCAGTTAGCCAGAAGTGGTGAAAAGCAAGATCACTTATGAGCTGAGGCCCCAAGTCCCTGATTCATGCTCCGTTGTCCCATCCAACTTCACTTATAAAAGAAATTCAAAAATTAAGTTATTAAAAAGTTCAAGATGGCGACCACAGAGAGTTAAACTTGAGGCACGGGGTCCTTCTGAGCAGAAGGCCCCATGCATCTGCACTGGTTGCATGCTCTCAAAGCTTGAGCCCCACCTGCCACCTTGGAATTCCAAACCCAGTCTCCTCTTGGGCCCCTCAGCCAGTGCCCCAGTCCTCCAAGAGGAAGTCTGATTCAAATGCTGTCCTTCATGGTGTAAACTCAAGGCCAGAACCCAGTCAGCTGATTTGTGTGCCTTTTGCTTTCCTCTGTGTGTCTGGCTTCCCTGGATCCATATACCCAACATGAACAAGTACCTCAAGACAAGAAATGAATGGGCTATATTTGCCCCACGCTAGTCTTTGCTTTCCTTTCTAGAAGCATTTCTAAGCACGTGGGCTCCTAAGACGGGTCTTGGACCAGATCCCAACACACACATATAACTAACAGGACACCCTTCATCCAAGACCTTTTTCTTTTTTTCCTTCTTACCTTTCTCAAGCTCCACCTTCTTACTTATATTTCAAGTTAGGTTGTGTTGAGTATAGGAAGTCACTGTTTATTCTTAAAAGAGGCATTCTGATCCAGCCATTACAAGACAGAGGCTCAAACAGAACCCACTGTAACACCTTTAGAGTAATTCTAGTAGGCTGTATGGATTTTATAATCAGAGCCATGGGATCTGGCTGCCAGCTCCCAGACTGAATTGCTCTGCTACCAATAAATATTGGAGAGATCTTTTGCCAATTTTCTGGAGAAATAGAAACAAGATATACTGAGATCAGATATACCATATTTATTTCAGATTAATTGATGGTTGCTTTATCTTGAGCATTTAGAAAAATCTGTTAGGCTCAAAATAATTTGAATTTAAATATGAAAGTTATGTTGTCCTCGGCTAATTAAGTCACTGCCTTATCCTTTTATCAGGACCATCATATGGAATCATATCATTTGTCATTTCCTGTCATGATTTTAAAGTGAGAAAGAGCTTGAAATCCTCTCATCTACTCATTTCATTTTACAGATGAGGAAACTGATACCCAGAGAGGTTATGCCCAGAGTCACACACAGTGTGTTAAGTAGTGTTGGAAGCACAGCTGGAACTGGCTTCTGACTTCCTGCCAGCTCTGCCCTGACTCCATAGTACAAAGAAGTATCAGTTCAGTTCCATTCAGCCACTCAGTCCTGTCTGACTCTTTGCAACCCCATGGACTGCAGCATGCCAGGCCTCCCTGTCCATCAGCAACTCCTGGAGTTTACTCAAACTCATGTCCATGAGTCAGTGAAGCCATCCAACCATCTCATCCTCTGTCATCCCCTTCTCCTCCTGCCCCCAGTCTTTCCCAGCATCAAGGTCTTTTCCAATGAGTCAGCTTTTCCCATCAGGTGGCCAAAGTATTGGAGTTTCAGCTTCAACGTCAGTCCTTCCAGTGAATTTTCAGGACTGATTTCCTTTAGGGTGGACTGGTTGGATCTCCTTGCAGTCCAAGGCACTCTCAAGAGTCTTCTCCAACACCACAGTTCAAAAGCATCAATTCTGCGCTCAGCTTTCTTTATAGTCCAACTCTCACATCCATACATGACTACTGGAAAAACCATAGCTTTGACTAGACGGACCTTTGTTAGTAAAGTAATGTCTCTGCTTTTTAATATGCTGTCTAGGTTGGTCATAACTTTTCTTCCAAAGAGCAGGAGTCTTTTAATTTCATGGCCGCAATCACCATCTGCAGTGATTTTTGGAGCCCAAGAAGATAAAGTCTGTCACTGTTTCCCCATTTTTTTGCCATGAAGTGATGGGACCAGATGCCATGATCTTAGTTTTCTGAATGTTGAGTTTTAAGCCAACTTTTTCACTCTGCTCCTTCACTTTCATCAAGAGGCTCTTTAGTTCTTTGCTTTCTGCCATAAGGGTGGTGTCATCTGCATATCTGAGGTTATTGATATTTCTCCCAGCAATCTTGATTCCAGCTTGTGCTTCATCCAGTCCAGCATAATATACTCTGCATATAAATTAAATAAGCAGGGTGACAACATACAGCCTTGATGTACTCCTTTCCCAACTTGGAACCAGTCTGTTGTTCGATGTCCAGTTCTAACTGTTGCTTCTGCATACAGGTTTCTCAGGAGGCAGGTCAGGTGGTCTGGTTTTCCCATCTCTTTCAGAATTTTCCACAGTTTATTGTGATCCACACAGTCAAAGGCTTGGCATAGCCGACACTGGTATTCAAATAAAACAGAAGGAAATTAGGTCATGTAAATACAAGAGTTAGTACATCTGGCAGCTTTAAGAGACTTTATGACACTGGTAGATTTACGACACCAAGTGAATTCTATTTCAGGTCCCAGAAGGAACCAGCAAACATGATTTAGGTTACTGTAGTCATCTACAAAAAAACTTGGGATCTGCTAGAATAGTAGAGACAGTTAAAGCTTCGTCAATCCTGAAGGAAATCAACCTGAATATTCATTGGAAAGACTGATACTGAAGTTGAAGCTCCAATACTTTGGCCACCTGATGCAAAGAGCCTACTCATTAGAAAGGACCACGATGCTGGGAAGGATTGAGGGCAGAAGGAGAAGGGGGCAACAGAGGATGAGATGGTTGGATGGCATCATTGACTCTATGGACATGAGTTTGAGCAAACTCAGGGAGATAGAGAAGGAAAAGAAGCCTGGCGTGCTGCCGTCCATGTGGTCACAAAGAGTTGGACATGACTGAGCAACTGAACAACAAAAGCAGCAACAAAATAGTGTACAGATATTTAGTCTTCACATTAATCTCCAGAAAAAATATCCAATGTTCCTGTGTGTACTTTTATCAACACTGCTGGATTCCCAAGAACGAGCACTTGGAACCAACTAAGCTCATTTACATTCACAAAATGCTCTACAGCATGCTTGTGGGTAAAACAGGGAAATGACGAATGGGTGAGGACACAATCTTGGTGTGTAAATTTGCTGTTTTGGAAGTAAGGGGAAAGTTTGAGGCACTGTTGGTGCCTGGGCTAGACCCAGTCAGTGGGTTTCAAAAGGCAAATCTGAGTTTTCATCATCACTGCCAGGCAGGCTCCTCCTGTGTTCTCAGGATGATGAGTCCAGGATGGAGTAAAACCAGCAAGGAAGAAGTCATCTAGGTGATCCTGAGCATCAGATATGGAAGGTAAGGCAGACCTGAGATTATTAATAAAAAATGAGATAAATCTATCAGGCTTTGCAGTCACATGTTCCTTTCTAAGAGAGGAGCTCCAGGTTCCTCTTTGCATCCTGTCTCCAAGTGGTTAGGGCTTCTCTGATGGCTCAGTGGTAAAGAATTCTCCTGCAATGCAGGAGACATGGGTTCGATCCCTAGGTCTGGGTCAGGAAGATCCCCTGGAGGAGGAAGTGGCAACCCACTCCAATGTTCTTGCCTAAAAAAGTCCCGCAGACAGGGGAGCCTAGTGGGCTACAGTCCATGGGGTCTCAAAGAGTTGGACACAGCAGAGCATCTGAGCATTCCAGGTGATTACGATGGTAACCTCTGTGGTCATTTGTTGGTTTCACCACCAGCACCCATTCGTCCTCTTCTGGCAGCAGTTCCTTTATCTTTCTTTGCAGGAATGTACTTTGCTTCATTCTTTGTGAATATCAAGAGCTCCCACTGCCACTCCCAGCATGGAGTGAGCATGGAATCCAAGCCAGACCAATCTGAGTCTCTCTGCTTATAATTTGATCCCTGAGCAGAGACAAAAGACTAAAGCAGTTGTGGCTGAAACAATAGCAGCACCTTGAAAAGACTGTCTATTGGTTTCTGCTGTTTGGATTCCCAAAGCTGCCTCTTTACTATTCTTTCCAGACCTGATTCTTCCACTGCCCCTTCAATTTACTGAGCTGCTCCATTTGTCTCAAATAGATGCATGCTTTGCCAGGGCTTTTGTTCATTAGTTTGTTTGCTTGCAGCTGAGAAATCCTCCCTGACTCCACGATTTGTGCTAGTAAGGGAAAATTCTAAAGCTTCTCTACAAACTGTAGAAGACTCTCCTATAGGAAAAAAAGCATCAGCCTTGTTCTACATTGTTGCCAGTTGCACATACCCACAGCAAAGATATAGTAAAGCAGATTTTAACTTCTGTACATTCAGGGACTGAGTTCATTTTGTTCGCCACTAAATCTGAAATACCCAGCACAATCGTAGGTGCTAAATAAATATCAGTTACGGGAATAAATGGAAATAGAGAAGGGACTTTCCAGCAATTAGTTTAATAATGGAATTGCTACATCACGGAATAGTGAGTTCCTTGTAACTGCAGAGTTTTTGTTTTTTTTTAATTGGAGTGTAGTTGATTTATAATGTTGTCTTGTTTCTGGTATACAGCAAAGTGATTCAGTAATACATATACTAATTCTTTTTGAGATTCTTTCCTCATATAAGTTATCACAGAATATTAAGTAGAGTTCCCTGTGTTGTACAATAGGTTCTTGCTGATTATCTTTCTTATATTGGATTAGCCAAAAATTTCATTAGGGTTTTTTTGTGTAAGCTGGGTAGGGAAAATCCAAATGAACTTTTTGGCCAACCCGATATATGGTAGTGTGTGTTAACCCCAAATTCCTGATTTATCCATATCCCCTACATTTCCCCTTTGGAAACCATGAGTTTGTTTTAGATACCTGTAAGTCTGTTTCTATTTTGTAAATAAATTCATTTGTATCATTTTTTTAAATTAGATTCCACATATGAATGATGCCATATGTTTGTCTTTGTCTGTCTGACTTCACTTAGTATGATAATCTCTAGGTTCATCCATTTTGCTGCAAATGGCATTATTTCATTTATATCACATCTTCTTTATCCATTCATCTGTTGATGGACACTTAGATTGCTTCCAGGTCTTGACTGTTGTAAATTGTGCTGCAGTGAACATTCGGGTGCATGTATTTATAGGCTTTTTGATGATGGCCATTTTGATCGTTGTGAGATGATAACTCACTGTAGTTTTGATTTGCATTTCTCTGATAATTAGTGATGTTGAGTATCTTTTCATGTGCCTCTTGGCCGTCTGTATGCCTTCTTGGGAGCAATGTCTATTGAAGTTTTCTGCCCATTTTTTGATTGGGTTGTTTGCTTTCTTAATATTGAGTTGCATAAACTTTTTATATATTTTGGAGATTAATCCCTTGTCTATTGTTTCATTTGCAAATATTTTTTTCCCATTCTGTGGGTTGTCTTTTCATTTTGTGTATGGTTTCCTTTGCTATGCAAAACTTTTTAAGTTTAATCAGGTCTCATTTGTTTATTTTCATTTTCATTACTCTAGGAGATGTATCAAAAAAGATATTGCTGTAATTTATGTCAAGGAGTATTCTGCTTATGTTTTCCCCTAAGAATTTTATAGTGTTTAGCCTTACATTTAGGCCTTTGATCCATTTTGAGTTTATTTTTGTGTGTGGTGTTAGAGAATATTCTAATTTCATAGCTGTCCAGTTTTCCCAGCATCACTTATTGAAAGTACTGTCTTTTCTCCAAGGTGTTATATATTCTTGTCTCCTTTGTCACAGACTAATTGACCATAGGTGTGTGGGTTTATTTCTGGGCTTCTGTCCTGTTCCATCGGGCTCTGTTTATGACTTTGAGCCAATACTATACTGTTTGATGGCTGTAGCATTGTAGTATAGTCTGAAGTCAAGAAGCCTGATTCCTCCAGCTCTGTTTTTCTTCCTCAGGATTGCTTTGGCTATTTGAGGTCTTTTGTGCTTCCATACAAATTTTGAAATTTTTTGTTCTAGTTTTGTAAAAAATGCCATAATTTGATAGAGATTGCATTGAATCTCTAGATTACTTTGGGTAGTATAGTCATTTTGAGTCTTAGTCATTTGAGTCAATATTGAGTCTTGCAGTCTGAGAACACAGTATATCTTTCCATCTGTTTGCATCATATTTAATTTCTTTCATCAGCATCTTTTGGTTTTCAGATTACATATCTTTTACCTCCTTAAGTATGTTTATTTCTTTTTGTTGCAGTGGTAAGTAGGGCTATTTCCTTAAAGTTTCTATCTGATCTTTTGTTACTAGTATATAGGAATGCAAGAGACTTCTGTGTATTAATTTTGTATCCTACAGTTATGCTGAATTCATTGATGAGCTCTAGTAGTTTTCTGGTAGAATCTTTAGAATTTTCTATGTATAGTATCATGTCTTCTGCAAACAGTTTTATTTCTTTTTCAGTTTGGATTTCTTTAATTTCTTTTTTTCTCTAATTGCCGTGGCTAGGATTTCCAAAACTGTGTTGAATACAAGTGGCAATAGTGGACTTTGCCTTGTTTCTGACTTTAGAGGAAATGCTTTAAACTTTTCACAATGAGAATGATGTTAGCTGTGGGCTTGTCATGTATGGCCTTTATAATGTTGAGGTAAGTTCCCTCTTTGCCCACTTTCTGAAGAGTTTTTATCATAAATGGGTGTTGAATTTTTGTCAGAAGCTTTTCCTGCATCTATTAAGATGAATATATGGTTTTTAAGTAAGTGTTAGTCGCTCAGTCGTGCCCGACTCTTTGCGACCCCATGGACTGCAGCCCTCCGTGCTCCTCTGTCCTGTCAGGAAACATTTAACAAGAGGCTTCCTGTGTGCTGTTTTGGATCTGTCAGGAACCCTCTGGCCCTTATTGATTCCTGAATATTCAGGAATTAGGCACGCCTTTCCCAGGGCTGAGGAATCCAGGCATTTCTCATTACAGTGATAAGTACTCTCTTCCTTTTTATGAGCCATATGGTGAAAGGTGATTGTTTGCAACTCTCTCTTTGATAGGGATCATCTTATGTTTTGTAAGTCTGGAATTTTAATCTTTGTCTTTGCTGAGAATAACCACCTTGTAAGACAGTATATATGCACACACCATGTTGATTAAAACACCTTTGCTCCATCAGAGCTTGGGTCCCCGTGTCTTTCTTTCTATTCCTTCTTTCTCTCTCTCTCTCTCTCTCTCTCTATTTCTGGCTAATTCCTTGGAGCGCAGAGGCCCGCTGAGCTCACTTTCTTGCCCGGGCTTCTAAGACCCTCTCGAGAAGGCGCACTGTGCCTTCACCCACTCGAGAGGGCGCCTGGTGCCTACTACGCGCAGCAGCGCGAGCCTGAAGAACAGGGCTCTATTGGCTTTCCGCGTAAACCAGGGGATGTCAGCCTCTTTCTCTCTCTTACTCTCCGGGCCACCAGGTTCCGGTCCATTAAAGGACCAACACTGTCCATGAGATTTTCCAGGCAAGGATACTGGAATGGGTTGCCATTTCCTTCTCCAGGGGATCTTCCCAACCCAGGGATCGAGCCCAGGTCTCCTGAACTGCAGGCAGATTCTTTACCAACTGAGCTACAAGGGAAGCCCCCATAAAAACATCTCCAGTTCGTTGATGTGGTATATCCCATTGGCTGTTTTGCATATATTGAAGAATCCTTACATCCCTGGGATAAATCCCACGTGATTATGGTACGTAATCTTATTAATGTATTGTTGGATTTTGTTTGCTAGTATTTTGTTGAGGATTTTTGTGTCTATGTTAGTCAGTGAGCTTGGCTCGTAATTTTCTTCTTCTGGTAGTTTCTTTATCTGGTTATGGTATTACGGTGATGGTGGCCTCATAGAATGAGTTTGAGAGTGTTTCTTCCTCTGCGAGTTTTTGGAATAGTTTCAGAAGGATAGGTATTATCACTGTAGAGATTTAAACAGAGCCTAGATCTCTTAGGATGACAAAAAAAAAAAAAAAAAGATTCCTGCATTTTCCTGCTTGAGTAGATGGTTTCCAAAAGTTATTCTAATTTTGGCTTTGTAATTTCAGAACTATTTCTTATTTACTCTTAGAAAATACACTTTAAAACAAAGAAAGAACACTATATGCATTAAGATAATATATAGAGCACAGACTATATGACTAGAACAAAAGATATATGACACGGTTTCAATATTAGGAGAGCATTTCTTTGCAGGCCCAGAAAAAAGCTAGCGAAATTTGTAGCAGGAGACATAAACTACTGCTGAAGTTTTTTGCAGTGACCTACACTTGATCTATTTTTAGTCTCAAGGAAAGTGAAATTTAAAAAAAAAAAACGAATAGTTTGGTTGCCATGGTTATTCCCATCCACCAGCTCATCTCACCACCCATGTTCCATCATTTCTAATAACCCAGTTTCCCGGAGTGGTATTTTAGGAGCCTGTAACCAAGTCTCTTTATTAAATGAGTTTCCTTCATGCCACCCTTACCTGGCCTCTTTTCACAGCTTCCCTTTGTCTTAGATTCTTCAGCATGGCTGGAAAATGGGAAATACCCAGCTTAAGGCTACCAAGATTTTTCAGCACAGCCTACCTTGTGCTTGGTTGCAACCACTTAAGGGTCTAAATGGTTCATGAGTTCCTATGCCTTGAGGATGCATCCTTCCTATGTCACCAGGACGAAAAGCAGCTGAGATAGTGGATTGCTGTTCTCTTTAATTTCACTTATTCTATAAGCAGCACATCTTGGTGGAGGAGGCAAGTGGAATTTAAGAAACCACAGTCTAGAGATTATGCGACTTTGTGAAGCTGAGCTCGACAGCTCTCTTGGTTGCTTGGAATTTCTTTAGTGGCTAACAAAGACAGTATCACAGCTTGGCAGAGGCCCATGAGACTGGAACATTCAGGGCCCCTTAAGAGACATGCTGTGGAGAATTGTGCTCCGTTGGTAAATTCTGGTCTGTGTTACAGCAGGTTGTGGAAGTGCGCTTTCTATACATTTCATTCTTGCAGTGCCAGACAACTACACATCTGACGCTAGGTGGCAACCTTGTCTCTTGTGTCACAAGTCAAAGCCTTGCTATAAATGCCACAGTCATTAAGGAAATAGGTTATACCACCAAATCTCAGCCTTCCTCTCCCGTGATTTAATTTAATATTGCCATCCAGAAATTACAAATAGTCAAAGGCCATTGTTAAAGGCAGAACCAATGATGTGTATTCAGTTCAGTTCAGTTCAGTTCAGTCACTCAGTTGTGTCCGACTCTTTGCGACCGCATGAACCGCAGCACGCCAGGCCTCCCTGTCCATCACCAACTCCCGGAGTCCACCCAAACCCATGTCCATTGAGTCGGTGATGTCATCCAGCCATCTCATCCTCCATCGTCCCCTTCTCCTCCTGCCTTCAATCTTTCCCAGCATCAGGGTCTTTTCAAATGAGTCAGCTCTTCGCATCAGGTGGCCAAAGTAGTGGAGTTTCAGCTTCAGCATCAGTCCTTCCAGTGAACACCCAGGACTGATCTCCTTCAGGATGGACTGGTTGGATCTACTTGCAGTCCAAGGGACTCTCAAGAGTCTTCTCCAACACCACTGTTCAATAGCATCAATTCTTGGCACTCAGCTTTCTTTATAGTCCAACTCTCACATCCATAACATGACTACTGGAAAAACCATAGCCTTGACTAGATGGACCTTTGTTAGTAAAGTAATGTCTCTGCTTTTTAATATGCTGTCTAGGTTGGTCATAACTTTGCTTCCAAGGAGTAAGCGTCTTTTAATTTCATGGCTGCACTCACCATCTGCAGTGATTTTGGAGCCCAGAAAAATAAAGTCAGCTACTGTTTCCACTGTTTTCTCATCTATTTGCCATGAAGTGATGGGACAAGATGCCATGATCTTAGTTTTCTATTGAGCTTTAAGCTAACTTTTTCACTCTCCTCTTTCACTTTCATCAAGAGGCTCTTTAGTTCTTCTCTGCTTTCTGCCATAAGGGTTGTGTCATCTGCATATCTGAGGTTATTGATATTTCTCCTGGAAATATTGATTCCAGCTTGTGCTTCTTCCAGCCCAGCGTTTCTCATGATGTACTTTGCATGTAAGTTAAATAAGCAGGGTGACAATATACAGCCTTGATGTACTCCTTTTCCTATTTGGAACCAGTCTGTTGTTCCATGTCTAGTTCTAAATTTTGCTTTCCAACCTGCATACAGGTTTCTCAACAGACAGGTCAGGAGGTCTGGTATGCCCATCTCTCAGAATTTGCCACAGTTTGTTGTGATCCACACAGTCAAAGGCTTTGGCATAGTCAATAAAACAGAAGTAGATGTTTTTCTGGAAATCTCTTGATTTTTTGATGATCCAGCAGATGTTGGCAATTTGATCTCTGGTTCCTCTGCCTTTTCTAAATCCAGCTTGAACATCTGGAAGTTCACGGTTCACGTATTGCTGAAGCCTGGCTTGGAGAATTTTGAGCATTTCTTTACTAGCCTGTGAGATGAGTGCAATTGTGCGGTAGTTTGAGCATTCTTTGGCATTGCCTTTCTTTGGGATTGGAATGAAAACACCTTCTCCAGTCCTGTGGCCACTGCTGAGTTTTCCAAATTTGCTGGCATACTGAGTGCAGCACTTTAACAGCATCATCTTTCAGGATTTGAAATAGCTCAAGTGGAATTCCATCACCTCCACTAGCTTTGTTCATAGTAATGTGTATAGACTTGATTTTTTGGAAGCATTTGCCTTAATGACTGCAGCCTCTTGATTGTTAGAATTTCCTCACCATTCTGGGTGCAGACATTCATGGATTAAACACTTGTCCCAGGAATGAGGGATTCTGTGGTGAACAAGAGACAAGGGCCTTGCTTTTGTGAAGCTTGCATTGAATTGGAAGAGTCAGTAACGAAAAATGAGCAAGTAAATGAAATTAGAGAATTCCTACAATGGAATTGAGAGCTGGACTATAAAGAAAGCTGACCACCAAAGAATTGATGCTTTTGGACTGTGGTGTTGGAGAAGACTCTTGGGAATCCCTGGGACTGCAAAGAGATCCAACCAGTCCATCCTAAAGGAGATCAGTCCTGAATATTCATTGGAAGGACTGATGTTGAAGCTGAAACTCCAATACTTTGACCACCTGATGCAAAGAACTGGCTCATTTGAAAAGACCCTGATGCTGGGAAAGATTGAAAGCAGGAGGAGAAGGGGACGACAGAGGATGATTTGGTTGGATGGCATCACCGACTCAATGGACATGAGTTTGAGTAAACTCCGGGAGTTGGAAATGGACAGGGAAGCCTGGCGTCCTGTCGTCCATGGGGTTGCAGGGTCAGACACAACTGAGCGACTGAACTGAACTGAACAATGGAAAAATGAGGCTGTAATGTGAAAAGTTGTGTATAAGTGAAAAGGGATGATGGTCAGGAAAGGCCTCTGAGGGGGCGAGTCTGCCACCTGAAGCCAGAAGAGGGAAGCAGTCAGCCAGGCCAAGAGCTGGTGGAATCGTGGTCCAGGGCTGGGTCAAGCTGTGGTGGGTTGAGAATCAGAAAGAATCTATCTAAGAACTGGAAAGTAGGCCTGGAGCCCAGAAAGGGGAAGAGTGGGACAGTTTGAGGCTGGAAGACGTGCAGGGGTCAGACTGCATAAGGACAGTTGTCCAAGGGAGAAGATGAAATTGATTCCAAGCTCAGTAGAGAGCACTAGAGACAGAAGGGCAGAGGGAGCAGAGTTCACTGTTAGTGTCATCACCAAAGAGGATGGGCCATACTCTTGGCAGCACTCACAGTGACTAATCATCAGTGAGTCTAATAGATCTGGTTCTCACTCACCCAGAACAGGCCCTGGAGGCAGAAGCATCGTTCTGAGTGTGGATCCCTGCAAGGAGAAGGCAGAAGCAGAGGAAAAGAATCAGTTTTTAGAAACACTGAACACTGGGGCAAGCATCCATTCGCCTCTGAGGAAGTATTTGAACCCACATTCCGCCTTTATGTGAGAAAGTGAAGTGAAAGAGGTAGATTGTTCCCATTGCGATAGGCAAAGATCCCATTTAGGCTCTAGGACAGCTGAGCTCTGCTTGACTGTCTTTGCCTGGCATCCAACAGTGAAGCTCTATGATAAATGATAATGGCAACAAATTGATAGGATATGGTTTATTTGGTCACTAACTGAGGCATTTTAGTCAGGAAGCAAACATTTTAAAATAAATGCAGTCTCGCTCCGCTAGTCCCAAGACCTTTTTTTTTTTTTTTTTATGTAGCCACACCCAGAGCTGTTTATGGGCAACTGTTCCCACTTAGCCTCACCGCTTGGCACTGAACATCATCTCAGGAGGCTGTGAGCAGAAGGCCAAGGAGGAGGCTTTGTCCCACCCCCACCCCTGACCAAACAAAACAAGGATGCGTTTTCCTGCCAACAGCATGCATGCATAAACACATCCGCCACCCTTTAATGTCTCTCCCCACCTCCAGGTTGCTCTATATCAGTGTCACCAGCTGAGAAGCCGGCCCGTTCAAGTAAGGTAAATGTAGAGTGCATGTCTAGTGGGTCTGTCCAAATGGAGAGGACATGTCCCACTGGGAGGGGACAGCCACTCCCCAGCTCTAGCCAAATGTTTCCATGGAAGAATGTGGTGCCTGATATTGAATCTCTTTCCATTTTTCTAGAAAACCTGGAAGTCTAGATTTTCATTTGAAGTCTCTTGCCCTTTAAAATGCTTGCAACCGATTGAATTTTTAAGAAGTCTTCCCGGGGTCAACAGTGGTCCCTGCCCTGTCTGCTCTCCAATCCCCACACTCCAGCGCTCAGCCCCATGCACACTGGAGGACACACGCCCCAGGCTGGCACACGGCACTACCATATGTACAAGAGATTGCTAATGGGAAGCTGGGGTATAACACGGGGAGCTCATCTTGGTGGTCTTTGATGACCTAGAGGGGTGGGATGGTGGGGATGGAAGGGAGGTTCAAGAGGGAGGGGATATATGTATGCATACAGCTGATTCACACTGCTGAAGCAGAAACTAACATAACATTGTAAAGCAAGTATACACCAATTATTTTTAAAAGTCAACAAACTAGTGAATACAACAAAGAGAGGCAGACTCAGAGGTATGTTTTTGTGGTTCAGTTGCTATGAGTCTCTAACTCTTTGCAACCTCATGGACTGCAGCATGACAGGCTTCCCTTCTTTCACTATCTCCCAGGGTTTGCTCAGGTTCATGTCCCTTGAGTTGGTCATGCTATCTTACCATCTCATCTGCCATCCTCTTCTATTTTTGGCTTAAACCTTTGCCAGCATAAAGATCTTTTCCAATGGGTTGGCTCTTTGCAACATGCGGCCAAAGTATCAGAGCTTCAGCTTCAAAATCAGTCCTTCCAATGAATATTTAGGGTTGATTTCCTTTAGGATTGACTGGTTTGATCTCCTTGCAGTCCAAATGACTCTCAAGAGCCTTCTCCAGCACCACAGTTCAAAAGCATCAATTCTTCACCTCTCAGCTTTATTTATGGTCCAGGTCTCACATCCATACATGACTACTGGAAAAACCATAGCTTTGACTATACAGAAATTTTCCTAATAAATATTGGAAAATATTTGACCGAAGTAGAGTTTGCAAATAGGTGGCCCATAGGCCATGTAAGGTTCAGTTCAGTTCAGTCACTCAATCGTGTCCGACTCTCTGTGACCCCGTGGGCTGCAGCACACCAGGCCTTCCTGTCCATCACCACCAACTCCCAGAGTTTACTCAAACTCATCTCCATTGAGTTAGTGATGCCTTCCAACCATCTCATCCTCTGTCATCCCCTTCTCCTCCTGCCCCCAGTCTTTCCCAGCATCAGGGTCTTTTCCAGTGAGTCAGCTCTTCCCATCAGGTGGCCAAAGCATTGGAGTTTCAGCTTCAATGTCAGTCCTTCCAATGAATTTTCAGGACTGATTTCCTTTAGGATGGACTGGTTGGATGTCCTTGCAGTCCAAGGGACTCTCAAGAGTCTTCTCCAACACCACAGTTCAAAAGCATCAATTCTTTGGCGCTCAGCTTTCTTTATAGTCCAACTCTCACATCCATACATGACTACTGGGAAAACAATACCTTTGACTAGACGACATTTGTTGGCAAAGTAATGTCTCTGCTTTTTAATATGCTGTCTAGGTTGGTCATAGCTTTTCTTCCAAGGAGCAAGTGTCTTGTAATTTCATGGCTGCAGTCACCATCTAGAGTGATTTTGGATCTAGGAAAATAAGTTTTGTCACTGTTTCCACTGTTTCCCCATCTATTTGCCATGAAGTGATGGGACAAGATGCCATGATCTTAGTTTTCTGAATGTTGGGTTTTAAGCCAACTTTTTCACTCTCCTCTTTCACTTTCATCAAGAGGCTCTTTAGTTCTTCTCTGCTTTCTGCCATAAGGGTGGTGTCATCTGCATATCTGAGGTTATTGATATTTCTCCTAGCAATCTTGATTCCAGTCAAATCTTGTGCCTCATCCAGCCCAGCATTTCTCATGATATGCTCTGCATATAAGTTAAATAAGCAGGGTGACAATATACAGCCTTGATGTTCTCCTTTCCCAATTTGGAACCAGTCTGTTGTTCCATGTCCAGTTCTAACTTTTGCTTTCTGACCTGCATACAGATTTCTCAAGAGGCAGGTCAGTTGGTCTGGTATTCCCATCTCTTGAAGAATTTTCCACAGTTTATTGTGATCCACACAGTCAAAAGCTTTGGCATAGTCAATAAAACAGAAGTAGATGTTTTTCTGGAACTCTCTTGCTTTTTTGACGATCCAGCGGATGTTGGCAATTAAGGTACAGACATGATTTATTTGGCCATCAGACTTTTTTTTTAATTTTTAAAAATTTTTATACAGTTTTTTTTTGTTTGTTTGTTTTTTTTTTTTGCTTTTCATACTGGCAAAAAAACATTGCATTAAAATTTTTTTAAAAAATCTTGATGGCCAAATAAATCATGTCTGGACCATACATGGCCTCTGGGCCACCCATTTATAAACTCTACTTTGGTCATTTATTTCCTAATATTTATTTGGAAAATTTCAAATATGTAGAAACCTTGAAATAATTTTACAATGGATACCTCTGTATACCTATTACCTAGATTCTAGTTGCTTTATTGCCTATCTATTCAGTGACTTACTGTAATCAAAGTTTAGCTGTGGAAATTTAAAGGGGCAGGGAAGAAGAAAAGAGAGGGTAAATCCTATAGAGGAGACTCTCGTCTATTAACTCATTTCTTAGAATTCACCTTCGAGGGTCGAGAGAAATAGGAAATTGCTAATCAACAGGTATTATGTTTCAGCTGTGCAGAATGAGCAAGTCCTAGAGAACAGCCGTACAGCCTTGTACCTAGAGATAGCAACTATATTGTACACTTAAAAATCCAAGAGGCTAGATCTCATGTTAGGCATTCTTCCCACAATAAAACTAGTAATCATGATGAAAATAATAAATTTTTAAAAATTCAGCTTATTAGCCCAGTTTTCTATTTGGCCATGATTTTTTGTTCGTTTGTTTTTTTCTTTTTTAAAAATTTTTCTTCTTTATATTAAAAATTTTGATAAAATTTTATATAATTTTTGAAGGTTACTTCCCATTTACAGTTATTGTAAAATATTGGCTATATTCCCCATGTTATACAATACACTCTTGTAGCCTATCTTATACCCAGTAGTTTATGCCTCCCAGTCCTTCACCCCAACTTGCCCCTCCCACCCTTCACCGATAATCACTATCTGTGGTTTGTTCTATCTGTGAGCCTGCTTCTTTTCTGTTATACTCTGGCCATGGTTTTAAAATGGACCTTAGAACCTGTTGAAGCAGATCAGCCCCGGGCAGATCCAACCTGCCTCTGAAAGTGACGTCGCCAGGAGGGAGCCCCGGGTGCTTCACTGGAGAGAGCAAGCATTCTTCCGATGCCTCGGAAGTGAGGCGGCCTGGAAGGTCCAGGCGGAGCACTGCCCTCCGTCTAGTCAGAAGGGACCCCAAGACCCCCCTACTGGGGATCCTGAGCATGCAGTTAAGGGGCGTCAGTTGCTCTGAGTGCCGGTGAGCTGGCCTCTTTGGACGTGAGATGCTCGTTTTGGGTAGGGGGTTAGAGTCAAAAGCCTTGGCTGTGAAAACTGATCATTTGAAGTCCCATGAGACTTGACGTGGAACACTTTTCAAAGGTTGAAAACAGCTTTTCTTAGGACTCCCACCTGTGTGCTGGGACCCAGGGAAGGTATTTCCCTCCCAACAGCACCTCTCGTGTTGGCTTGTCTAAAGGCATTGATGAGCAGCCTGCTCTTGTTCTTTGTGGTGACGGAGTAGCACCCAGGGACGGAGAAGGGAGAAAGCTTTTATACCTACTCCTGTTACCTGACGCTTTCCACCACGTTTAAAGAAAATTACATCCCTAGTGCGGTAGCAGCTATATCATTAAGGGATGGTAATCACCATGGTAACCAAGGATCGTCTGCTACAAGCCAAAGGAAAAAGAAAGAAAACACCATGGAGCCAGAGCTTGATATACTCACAGTAGCTCCACATGCCCAGGCTTTTAAGTAATATGGAAAAGGAATACATTTCCTAGACTGACAGCTTGATAGAATTTTAAAATCATTAAACTGTAAAATGAAAGAAGCCTTACAGAATGACCACAGGTTGCAAGAAAATGCCTTCAGGGTCAGCTGGTCAGGTAAATAATCAGGCTGGTGAGGCCAAGGCGGCGTCACCATGAGGGTCAGGGGATCGGGCCTGCACACTGGGGCCGGGCTCTGAATGAAGGGACCGCTGATTCTGCAGCTGCAGCTAATTGGACCAATGGGAGAGGCCAGGCCTGTTACGTCACAGTGAAATTTCCAAAGGTAGCTGAGAATGCAGATTTTTACTGAGGTATCCCAGTTTTTACTGAGTAAAGATGATTTCAAGCCGGTCACATGAAGCACATCTATGAGCTCCAGTTTATGACATTTGATTCAATACGTGTGACCCACTCTTCTTCTTAAACCCTGGGCTACTGAGGTCACACAGTGAGGGACCTTCTGTAGGTCACATAGTCAGTGAGCAAGTCAGGCCTCTGGGGTCTGGACTCTGGGGACAGTGCTCTTTCTCTTCTAAAATGGGATGACGAGACAGCCTGGCTCAAGGAGGCACAGTTTCACTATAACTGGTCGTAGACTCTGCCGAGAGTCAAGCCTTCTCATAGACGAAAAATGTAAAAACCATAAAAACAGTTCTCAGAAAGTATGAGATGTGTGAATCTGTTTTTCATTCCTATCCATTCCTTGTTAGATCATTCCCTGAATGGTTTGTGTTTACTGTTATTGTAAATGGAATTTTTAAAATTAAAACTTTACCGTCTGAGCCACCAGAGAAGTCCCTAAAATTAAAACTTTAATAAGTAGCTATTTACATATAGAAAGCTATTAGTTGTCTCATTGTATTTGTAATACCCACTGTACTGAACTTTCTTATTTTTCTCTAATCAACTCATTGTGGTGGAATTTCTAAATAATCAAACCTTCCACAAGTAATTCTTGTCTTACAACTTCATTTCTTTGTCTTTTCATTAATTAATAATTATATAGGATAGTATTATCTAAGAACTAAGAATAGTTTGTGGGCATCTATGTCTTAGTCCCAAATTTAGCAAGAGTTATTCTTTCATCTTGCCTTTAAGTGTGATGCTGGCTTTTTATTTAAAAAAATTTTTTATTGAAATATATCTAATTTACAATGTTGTTTTCTGGTATACACCAAAGTGATTCAGTTATACATACATGCGTATTTTTTTCATATTGTTTTCTAGATGGTTTATTACAAGATGTTGAATATAGTTCCCTGTACAGTGGGACCTTGTTGTCTGTCTATATTATACACAATAGTTTGCATCTGCCAATCCCAAGCTGCCAATTTACCCCTCCTCCACACCCTTTCCCTATTGATAACTGTAAGTTTATTTTCTATGTTTGTGAGTCTGTTTCATAAATAAGGTCATTTTAGATTCCCCAAAGAAGTGATATCACGTAATATTTGTCTTTTTCTGTCTGACTTACTTCACTTAGTATGATAATCTCTAGGTCCATCTATGCTGCATCAAATGACCTTATTTTGTTCTTTTTTATGGCTGAGTCGTATTCCATTGTGTGTATATACCACTTCTTCTTTATCTGGCCATCTGTCAATGGACATTTAAATTGTTTCCATATCTTGGCTATTGTAAATCATACTGCTGTGAACACTGAGTTGCATGCATCTTTTCAAATTATAGTTTTGCTGAGTATATTCTGAGGAGTGCAGGATCTTAGGGGCCTCCCAGGAGGCTCAATGGTAAAGAATTCACCTGCCAAGCAGTAGACACTAGTTTGATCCCTGGGTCAGGAAGATCCCCTGAAGAAGGAAATGGTCACCCACTCCAGTGTTCTTGCTGGCAAATCCCATGGACAGAGGAGCCTGGCAGGTCCATGATGTCACAAAGAGATGGACACAACTTAGCAACTAAACAGCAGCAGGATCATGTGATAACTCTATTTTTAGTTTTTTTAAGGAAACGCCATACTTCTTCCCATAATGGCTACACCAATTTACACTGATGTTGACTTTTTATATATATTTTAAACATATTAACAAAGTTTCTATTCCTATTTTATTAAGCACAGTTTAAAAAATAATGAAATATGTCACATTTATCTTTTTTTTTTTTTTAGCACCAATGGTGATGACTAAATTATTTTACTCCTTTGAGAAACATGGGAAATTATATTACTGCATTTCCTAGTATAGAATGACCTTTGCCCTCCTGGAATGAAGTCTCTTCTTCTGAAATTCTGCTGGACTCTGGTGACAGACATTTTGTCTGTGTTGCTTATATTCATATATGGTCTATAGTTTCTTCTGTTTTGATAGCTTTGGAAAGTTTTGTCACAAATATTGTTCTATATAAAATACTTTGGAGCCTTTACTTCCCTCATGTAAATGCTTGAATGGTTTAAATACATGTGGATTTCCTGGTCTTTAGAGATCTAATTGACTTAAACTGTTAAAATTTGAAGTCCCCATGGCTCTGTCCGAGTCTTGCTCCCACTCTTGTCCAATGACCAGTTCTCTTTCCTGCAGTAGGGTCTCTGTCCTTCCTGTCCTCCACCCCAGAGTGTGCCTCCTTGTGCAACAACAGCTGTTTCTCTTCTCCTTTAATCCATTCTTAATCCTGGTGGCTGAAAACTCCATATTTCCTTCAGAGTGTCTCCCAAGTGGCCTAGGAGACTTTGAAGGAACTGCAGTCTACAACCCAGATGGCCTAGGTGTAAATGTAGATTAGTTTCATTTAGCCTGCCCCTTTCTTTCTGCTTGAAAGAGCACCAGACCTGGGGTTCCTGCTACATTTAATTACTGATCTTCAGTATTTGTTAAAGCCCATGTATTAAGTGTGATTGTACCAGGCCAGCATGGAGATGTCTCTTCTATTGCTTTGTCCAATTCTTATTCTCTTCACTTCTTCCCTTACTTTCTTTTCTAGCCCTTTCCTCCTGCTAATAGCAGAGGTATGCATAGATTAGATTCCAAGAGCAAGAGACATTCTGGTCTGTCTTAGCTTAGATTACATCCTGGATTCTCACTTTTCACCAACATTTTTATTGTAATAAAACGAGTTCTTTGCACAGTATTTCCTAGTCACCCCAAATGAATCATATCAGAAATGAAACTTAAATAATTTCATTTTTTCCCACCATCCTTCACATAGATAAACCACGATTGGAATTAAATATATATGGGCAGAAAGAGACCTTTTGCAAAAAGTATCCATTTCCTCATCCTGCTGCTCTCAAGCTAACATGAAAGCCCGGGAGTTTTCCTGACCCTGTGAATATTTGTGATGGGAAAGGATGAGGGTCAGAGGAAAAAAGCTCAAGGACTTGATCACATGCATGTTAAACAATTTGTCAGTTCAGTCATTCAGTTGTGTCTGACTCTGCAACCCGATGGGCTGCAGCGCGCCAGGCTTCCCTATCCATTACCAACTCCCAGAGCATATTCAAACTCATGTCCATCAAGTCGATGATGCCATCCAACCATTTCGTCGTCTGTCATCCCCTTCTCTTCCTGCCTTCAATCTTTCCCAGCATCAGGGTCTTTTCCAGTGAGTCGGCTCTTCGCATCAGGTGGCCAAAGTATTGGAGTTTCAGCTTCAGCATCGGTCCTTCCAATGAATATTCAGGACTGATTTCCCTTAGGATGGACTCGTTGGATCTCCTTGCAATCCAATGGACTCTCAAGGATCTATTCCAACAGTACAGTTCAAAAGCATCAATTCTTCAGTGGTCAGCTTTCTTTATGGTCCAGCTCTCACATCCATACATGACTACTGGAAAAACCATAGCCTTGAATAGACGAACCTTTGTTGGTAAAGTAATGTCCCTGCTTTTTAATATGCTATCTAGGTTGGTCATAGCTTTTCTTCCAAGGAGCAAGCATCTTTTAATTTCATGGCTGCAGTCACTATCTGCAGTGAGTTTGGAGCCCCCCAAAATAAAGTCTGTTGCAATTGTTTCCCCATCTATTTGCCATGAAGTCATGGGACCAGATGCAATGATCTTAGTTTATTGAAAGTTGAGTTTTAAGCCAACTTTTTCACTCTCCTCTTTCACTTTCATCAACAGGCTCTTTAGTTCTTCTTCTCTTTCTGCCATAAGGGTGGTGTCATCTGCGTACCTGAGGTTATTGATATCTCTCCTGGCAATCTTGATTCCAGCTTGTGCTTCAACCAGCCTGGCATTTCTCATGATGTACTCTGCATATAAGTTAAATAGGCAGGGTGACAATATACAGCCTTGACATACTCCTTTCCCAATTTGGAATCACTCCATCATTCCATGTTTGGTTCTAGCTGTTGCTTCTTGACCTGCATACAGATTTCTCAGGAGGCAGGTCAGGTGGTCTGGTATTCCCATCACTTTCAGAATTTTCCACAGTTTGTTGTGATCCACACAGTCAAAGGCTTTGGCATAGTCAATAAAGCAGAAATAGATGTTTTTCTGGAACTCTCTTGCTTCTTCTGTGATCCAATGGATGTTGGCAATTTGGTCTCTGGTTCCTGTTCCTTTTCTAAATCCAGCTTGAACCCCAAGGCCCATATTAATCAAATTAACAAAGATCAAACACAGATAACAAATATTAAAAGCAGCAAGGGAGAAACAACAAATAACACACAAAGGGAGTCCCATAAGGATGACAGCTGATCTATCAATAAAACTCTTCAGGTCAGAAAGGAATGGCAGGACATACTTAAAGTGATGAAAGAGAATAACCTACAACCCAGATCACTGTACCGAGCAAGGATCTCATTCAGATATGAAAGAGAATTCAAAAGCTTTACAGACAAGCAAAAGCTGAGAGAATTCAGCACCACCAAACCAGCTCTTCAACAAATGCTAAAGGATCTTCTCTAGACAGGAAACACAGAAAGGCTGAATAAATGCGAACCCAAAACAACAAAGCAAATGGCAATGAGACCATACCTATCAATAATTACCTTAAATATAAATGGGTTGAATTCCCCAACCAAAAGACAAAGACTGGCTGAACGGATAAAAAAAGCAAGACTCCTATATATGCTGTCTACAAGAGACCCACCTCAAAACAAGGGACACATACAGACTGAAAGTGAAGGGCTGGAAAAAAATATTTCATGCAAACGGAGACCAAAAGAAAGCAGGAGTCACAGTACTCATATCAGATAAAATAGACTTTTAAAATAAAGGCTGTGAAAAGAGACAAAGAAGGACACTACATAATGATCAGAGGATCAATCAAAGAAGAAGATATAACAATTATAAATATATAGGCACCCAACATAGGAGCACCGCAATATGTAAGGCAAATGCTAACGAGTATGAAAGGGGAAATTAACAATAACACAATAATAGTGGGAGACTTTAATACCCCACTCACACCTATGCATAGATCAACTAAACAGAAAATTAACAAGGAAACACAAACTTTAAATGACACAATGGACCAGCTAGACCTAATTGATAACTATAGGACATTTCACCCCAAAACAATCAATTTCACCTTTTTCTCAAGTGCGCATGGAACCTTCTCCAGAATAGATCACATCCTGGGCCATAAATCTAGCCTTGGTAAATTCAAAAAAATTGAAATCATTCCAGTTATCTTTTCTGACCACAATGCAGTAAGACTAGATCTCAATTGCAGGAAAAAAAACTATTAAAAATTGAAACATATGGAGGCTAAACAACACGCTTCTGAATAACCAACAATATCATAGAAGAAACCAAAAAAGAAATCAAAGTATGCATAGAAATGAATGAAAATGAAAACACAACAACCCAAAACCTATGGGACACTGTAAAAGCAGTGCTACGGGGAAGGTTCATAGCATTACAGGCTTACCTCAAGAAACAAGAAAAAAGTCAAATAAATAACCTAGCTCTATACCTAAAGCAACTAGAGAAGGAAGAAATGAAGAACCCCAGGGTTAGCAGAAGGAAAGAAATCTTAAAAATTAGGGCAGAAGTAGGGAATTCCCTGGTGGTCCAGTGGCTAAGACTCTGCGCTCCTGATACAGAGGGGCTGGGTTCGATCCCTGGTCAGGGAACTAGATCCCACATGCCACAACTAAGACTCTATGCAGCCAAATGAATAAAAATAAATGTTTAAAAAAAAAAATTAGGGCAGAAGTAAATGCAAAAGAAACAAAAGAGACCATAGCAAAAATCAACAAAGCTAAAAGCTCGTTTTTTGAAAAGATAACAAAATTGACAAACCATTAGCAAGACTCATTAAGAAACAAAGGGAGAAGAACCAAATCAACAAAATTAGAAATGAAAATGGAGAGATCACAACAGACAACACTGAAATACAAAGGATCATAAGAGATTACTACCAGCAGCTCTATGCCAATAAAATGGACAACTTGGAAGAAATGGACAAATTCCTAGAAAACTATAACTTTCCAAAACTGAACCAGGAAGAAATAGAAGATCTTAACAGAGCCATCACAAGCAAGGAAATCGAAACTGTAATCAGAAATCTTCCAGCAAACAAAAGCCCAGGACCAGATGGCTTCACAGCTAAATTCTACCAAAAATTTAGAGAAGAGCTAACACCTATCTTACTCAAACTCTTCCAGAAAATTGCAGAAGAAGGTAAACTTCCAAACTCATTCTGTGAGGCCACCATCACCCTAATTCCAAAACCAGACAAAGATGCCACAAAAGAAGAAAACTACAGGCCAATATCATTGATGAACATAGATGCAAAAATCCTTAACAAAATTCTAGCAAACAGAATCCAACAACATATTAAAAAGATCATACATTATGACCAAGTGGGCTTTATCCCAGGAATGCAAGGATTCTTTAATATCCACAGATCAATCAATATAATACACCACATTAACAAATTGAAAGACAAAAACCATATGATTACCTCAATAGATGCAGAAAAAGCCTTTGACAAAATTCAACATCCATTTATGATAAAAACTCTCCAGAAAGCAGGAATAGAAGGAACATACCTCAACATAATAAAAGCTATATATGACAAACCCACAGCGAACATTATCCTCAATGGTGAAAAATTGAAAGCATTTCCCCTGAAATCAGGAACAAGACAAGGGTGCCCACTCTCACCACTACTATTCAACATAGTTTTGGAAGTTTTGGCCACAGCAATCAGAGCAGAAAAAGAAATAAAAGGAATCCAGATAGGAAAAGAAGAAGTGAAACTCTCGCTGTTTGCAGATGACATGATCCTCTACATAGAAAACCCTAAAGACTCTACCAGAAAATTACTAGAGCTAATCAATGAATATAGTAAAGTTGCAGGGTGTAAAATTAACACACAGAAATCCCTTGCAATCCTGTACACTAACAAAGAGAAAACAGAAAGAGAAATTAAGGAAACAATACCATTCACCATTGCAACAAAAAGAATAAAATACTTAGGAGTATATCTACCTAAAGAAACAAAAGACCTATACATAGAAAACTATAAAACACTGATGAAAGAAATCAAAGAGGACACAAATAGATGGGGAAATAGACCGTGTTCATGGATTGGAAGAATCAATATTGTGAAAATGAGTATGCTACCCAAAGCAATCTATAGATTCAATGCAATCCCTATCAAGCTACCAACGGTATTTTACACTGAACTAGACCAAATAATTTCACAATTTGTATGGAAATACAAAAAACCTCGAATAGCCAAATCAATCTTGAGAAAGAAGAATGGAACTGGAGGAATCAACCTGCCCGACTTCAGGCTCTACTACAAAGCCACAGTCATCAAGATAGTATGGTACTGGCACAAAGACAGAAATATAGATCAATGGAACAGAATAGAAAGCCCAGAGATAAATCCACATACCTACAGATACCTTGTCTTCGACAAAGGAGGCAAGAATATATAATGGAAAAAAGACAACCTCTTTAACAAGTGGTGCTGGGAAAACTAGTCAACCACATGTAAAAGAATGAAACTAGAACACTTTCTAACACCATACACAAAAATAAACTCAAAATGGATTAAAGATCTAAATGTAAGATCACAGCTAGGTCCTCTATGACCCACCTCCCATCGTATTGGAAATAAAAGCAAAAATAGACAAATGGGACATAATTAAACTTAAAAGCTTTTGCACAACAAAGGAAACTATAAGCAAGGTGAAAAGACAGCCTTCAGAATGGGAGAGAATAATAGCAAATGAAGAAACAGACAAAAGATTAATCTCAAAAATATACAAGCAACTCCTGAAGCTCAATTCCAGAAAAATAAATGACCCAATCAAAAAATGGGCCAAAGATCCAAACAGACATTTTTCCAAAGAAGACATACAGATGGCTAACAAACACATGAAAAGATGCTCAACATCACTCATTATCAGAGAACTGCAAATCAAAACCACAATGAGGTACCATTACACGCCAGTCAGGATGGCTGCTATCCAAAAGTCTACAAGCAATAAATGCTGGAGAGGGTGTGGAGAAAAGGGAACCCTCTTACACTGTTGGTGGGAATGCAAACTAGTACAGCCACTATGGAGAACAGTGTGGAGATTCCTTAAAAAACTGGAAATAGAACTGCCATATGACCCAGCAATCCCATTCCTGGGCATACACACCGAGGAAACCAGATCTGAAAGAGACATGTGTACCCCAATGTTCATCACAGCACTGTTTATAATAGCCAGGACATGGAAGCAACCTAGATGTTCATCAGCAGACGAATGGATAAGGAAGCTATGGTACATATACACCATGGAATATTACTCAGCCATTAAAAAGAATTCATTTGAATCAGTTCTAATGAGATGGGTAAAACTGGAGCCCATTATACAGAGTGAAGTAAGCCGGAAAGATAAAGACCAATACAATATACTAACACATATATATGGAATTTAAAAAGATGGTAACGATAACCTTATATGCAAAACAGAAAAAGAGACAGAGATGTACAGAACAGACTTTTAGACTCTGTGGGAGAAGGTGAGGGTGGGATGTTCTGAGAGAACAGCATTGAAACAATTATACTATCAAGGGTGAAACAGATCACCAGCCCAGGTTGGATGCATGAGACAAGTCTCAGGGCTAGTGCACTGGGAAGACCCAGAGGGATGGGATGGAGAGGGATGCGGAAGGGGGGATTGGGATGGGGAACACATGCAAATCCATGGCTGATTCATGTCAATATATGGCAAAAACCACTACAATACTGTAAAGTAATTAGCCTCCAACTAATAAAAATAAATGGAAAACAATAAATAAATAAATCCAGCTTGAACATCTGAAGTTCTCAGTTCTCATACTGTTGAAGCCTGGCTTGGAGAATTTTGAGCATTACTTTGCTAGCATGTGAGATGAGTGCAAGCACTGCTACACTCAGTGCCCCCGACCCTGGAGCAGGCCACTGCCGACTCATGCCTCCACGGGAGACTCCTGGACACCATGGGAAAGACTGGGTCAGTCTCTTGGGTCAGTCTCTCTCTCATGATCATGATGATATGATCATTCACCTAGAGCCAGACATCCTGGAATGGGAAGTCAAGTGGGCCTTAGGAAGCATCACTACGAACAAAGCTAGTGGGGGTGATGGAATTCCAGTTGAGCTATTTCAAATCCTAAAAGATGATGCTGTGAAAGTGCTGCACTCAACATGCACTCAACATTTGGAACACAGCTGTGGCTACAGGACTGGGAAAGGTCAGTTTTCATTCCAATCTCAAAGAAAGGCAATGCCAAAGAATTGTCACACTACCACACAATTGCACTCATCTCACATGCCAGTAAAGTTGTGCTCAAAATTCTCCAAGCCAGGCTTCAACAGTACATGAACTATGAACTTACAGATGTTCAAGCTGGATCTAGAAAAGGCAGAGGAACCAGAGATCAAATTGGCAACATCACTGGATCATTGAAAGACCAAGAGAGTTCTAAAAAAAAACATCTACTTCTGCTTTATTGACTGTGCCAAAGCCTTTGACTGTGTGGATCACAACAAACTGTGGAAAAGTCTTCAAGAGATGGGAATACCAGACCACCTCACCTGCCTACTGAGGAATCTGTATACAGGTCAGGAAGCAACAGTTAGAACTGGACATAGAAAAACAGACTGGTTCCAAATCAGGAAAGGATTATGTCAAGGCTGTATATTGTCACCCTGCTTATTTAACTTATGCAGAGTACATCATGAGAAACGCTGGGCAGGATGAAGCACAAGCTGGAATCAAGATTGGCGGGAGAAATATTAATAACCTCAGATATGCAGATGACACCACCCTTATGGCAGAAAGTGAAGAAGAACTAAAGAGCCTGTTGATGAAAGTTAAAAAGTTGGCTTAAAACTCAACATTCAGAGAACTAAGATCATGGCCTCTGGTCCCATCACTTCATGGCAAATAGGGGGGCGGGAAACAGTGGAAACAGGGATAGACTTTATTTTGGGGGGCTCCAAAATCACTGCAGATGGTGACTGCAGCCATGAAATTAAAAGACGCTTACTTCTTGGAAGGAAAGTTATGACCAACATAGACAGCATATTAAAAAGCAGAGACATTACTTTGCCAACAAAGGTCTGTCTAGTCAAAGCTATGGTTTTTCCAGTAGTCATGTATGGGTGTGAGAATTGGACTATAAAGAAAGCTGAGTGCTGAAGAATTTATACTTTTGAACTGTGGTGTTGCAGAAGACTCTTGAGAGTCTCTTGGACTGCAAGGAGATCCAACCAGTCCATCCTGAGGGAAATCAATCCTGAATATTCATTGGAAGCACTGATGCTGAAGCTGAAACTGCAATACTTTGGCCACCTGATGCAAAGAACTGACTCACTGGAAAAGAACCTGATGCTGGGAAAGATTGAAGGCAGGAAGAGAAGGGGACAACAGAGGATGAGATGGTTGGATGGCATCACCTACTCATGGATATGAGTTTGAATAAACTCTGGGAGTTGGCGATGGACAGGGAAGCCTGGCGTGCTACAGTCCATGAGGTCGCAAAGAGTCAGACACAACTTAGTGACTGAACTGAACTGAGATGAGTGCAATTGTGTGGTAGTTTGAACTTTCTTTTGTGTTTCCTTTCTTTGGGATTGGAATGAGAACTGACCTTTTCCAGTCCTGTGGCCACTGCTGAGTTTTCCAAATTTGCTGGCATATTGAGTACAGCACTTTCACAGCATCATCTTTTAGGATTTGAAATAGTTCAACTGGGATTCCGTCACCTCCACTAGCTTTGTTCATAGTGATGCTTAATAAGGCTCACTTGACTTCTCATTCCAGGATGTCTGGCTCTAGGTGAGTGATCACACCATCATGATTATCTGCGTCATGAAGATCTTTTCTTGTATAGCTCTTCTTTGTATTCTTGCCACTTCTTAATTTCTTCTGGTTCTGTTAGGTCCATACCATTTCTGTCCTTTATTAAGCCCATCTTTGCATGAAACGTTCCCTTGGTATCTCTAATTTTCTTGAAAAGATCTCTGGTCTTTCCCATTCTATTGTTTTCCTCTACTTCTTTGCACTGATTACTGAGGAAGGCTTTCTTATCTCTCCTTGCTATTCTTTGAAACTCTGCATTCAGATGGGTATGTCTTTGCTTTTCTCCTTTGCCTTTCACTTCTCTTCTTTTCTCAGCTATTTTACAGCCTCCTCAAACCACCATTTTACCTTTTTGCATTTCTTTTGCTTGGGGGTGGTCTTGATCCCTGCCTCCTGCACAGTGTCACGAACTTCTGTCCATAGTTCTTCAGGCAGTCTGTCTATCAGATCTAGTCCCTTTAATCTATTTGTCACTTCTACTGTATAATCATAAGCGATATGATTTAGGTTATGCCTGAATGGTCTAATGGTTTTCCCTACTTTCTTCAATTTAAGTCTGAATTTGGCAATAAGGAGTTCATGATCTGAGCCACAGTCAGCTCCCGGTTTTGTTTTCGCTGACTCTATAGAGCTTCTCCATCTTCGGCTGCAAAGAATATAATCAATCTGATTTCGGTATTGACCACCTGGTGATGTCCATGTGTAGAGTCTTCTCTTGTGTTGTTGGAAAAGGGTGTTTGCTATGACCAGTGCATTGTCTTGGCAAAGCTCTATTAGCCTTTGCCCTGCTTCATTCTGTACTCCAAGGCCAAATTTGCCCATTACTCCAGGTGTTTCTTGACTTGCTACTTTTGCATTCCAGTTCCCTATAATGAAATGGACATCTTTTTTGGGTGTTAGTTCTAGAAGGTCTTGTAGGTCTTCATAGAACCATTCAACTTCAGTTTCTTCAGCATTACTGGTTGGGGCATAGACTTGGATTACTGTGATATTGGATTACTGTGATATTGAATGGTTTGCCTTGGAAACGAACAGAGATCATTCTGTAGTCTTTGAGATTGCATCCAAGTACTGAATTTCGCACTCTTTTGTTGACTATGTTAAACAATAGGCACATTGAAAATCCAATGCCCCAAGGGTGAGAACCAGAGTTCTCCTTCCTGCAAGGTCTTACAGGAAGAGGGTACCTAGTTTTCTGGGGCTTGATCCTTTCCAGATCAGGCAAAACTGAGGCACACACTTCCAGGGATCTTGGTGCTCAATGCCATGCTTCTGCCGCCCATCATCCTAGATGAGTTGGGGCAACATTACAACCAAAGAAAGAAATTTGCTGATGGCAGGAACATGGTTCTCCCAGGAATAAATGTGAATAGGTGATTGAGCAGCAGGTTCTTAAATACTGTGCCACTACAAGAGAGGGAAAAGAGAAGATGCAACATTTGCACTTGCAAAAATATCCTGCCCTTAATAACAACTTTACGCTGTAAATGCAAATGATATGTTAAACTCATTGGGGGAATGGCGTGCTATCGCCACCGTTATTTGGTAGGACAATTAAACACTGTTAGCAGGAGCCCTACTGGGCACTTGAATGGTACTTAACACTTTCACAGACCCTGACAGGCAGCAATTCACTGTAAGGCTTTTCATGTGCTTTCTCTGGCCTGACAGTGCTTTAGAAGCATATAAATAACTCTTTTCCACACAGATACCTTAATGCAGTAGCTAGCTTGATTTATATCCTCAAGTGACAGGTTTTAAAGGTGCTATAACCATGTAGGAGGTCAAATTATGAACTAGTTAGCAACTTAATACTTAGCCTGAGAATCTAACCTTAAGTTATGGAGAATAAATAATTATTTGTAATTAATTATATGTATAATATAATTAATATCTCTTCCGAGTTTTCACTTTTCTGTGCCAACATACCCCATTAATAAAACCCCAGAAAACACAAAATCTTTAATCAGATTTTAGAAATGCATGTGCAGCAACCTTGTCAATAATAAGAAAAGCTTCATGAGCCCAAAAACAGTTTTATCTTTGCTCCCTTTTGCATCCATAGTATCAACAAAATATGTGAAAGAATTGTATAAATGATTTACCACACATTTTTATTGGTTCAAGGCACATCTTTCTTTTGAGAATGATATATCAAGCTCTCTTGGATTATTTTTCATAGTTATTATGGCTTCCCTGGTGGCTCAGATGGTAAAGAATCTGCCTGCAAAGCGGACCTAGGTTCGATCTTTGGGTTGAGAAGATCCCTTGGAGGAGGGCATGGCAACCCACCCCAGTATCTTGCCTGGAGAATTCAATGGGCAGAGGAGCCTGGCGGGCTACAGTCCAGGGGGCCACAGAGAGTCGGGCACGACTGAGCAACTGAGCATAGCCCAGTGCTGTTCTTTCTCTAGGTTGTGACAAAGATTCTGTTCTTGACCAAACTTTAGTCAGGCTCCTGTACCTTCTCCTAGGCCCAGCTGTAAAATCTAGCTGTGGCCAGAACTCTGCTAGGTCAGTTAAACAAGAGCTCCTCATTGTCCATGTCTGATCACCCTCCACATCTGATCAGGTTCCCCTTCCTCCCTTATCCTCCAGGAGATGTCTGTTCACCCTGGCCTGTCTTCAGCAGAGACCCAGTTATAGGTCAGTTTTGCCAGAATGCCCTTAACCCCTCATGTTGCCCCTCAGTGATTTTCCATCCAATGATGGCTATCCTGCTTCTTGGCTATAAATTCCCACTTGTCTGTGATGTATTTAGAACTGAGTTCCAAATGCAACGTTTTTACCACGTTACCTTCCATCCACTTCTGGTTTCTCTTTGACCATTAAATAACTACAGTCATATATTTATGATCCACTTTTAGGAATATTGCTCAAATTAAATATAAATACCTGTGGACAAGTTAGAAAAAAGACTTTCAATTGTTTTATGCTAAAAAACAGCATGAAAACATAAATGTTTAAATCAGTGCAGCGTTAATTCAGCATTACTTTCTATACTTTAATTCAGCATTACTTTCTATACCCAGAGCATGAGCTAGACATACAGATACATGGTGAACAAAGTGTGATTTCTACCTTTAAACATTTCATCTGGATGGGGTAAAATGTGTAAGTGGAAAAAAGTATAGTGGTGTTTAAAATAGAAATGTGCTATAGAAAGAAAGGAGGAAGGGAAGAAAGAAAAAAGAAAGGAACAAAGTCTGGAAGACACAAAGGAAAAAAAAATTCATACGCTTGGGAGCAAAGGGTGAACAGAGAAAGCTAGAGTGAGAAGATATTTTAACATAACTATGAAGGTTAGCTAAGCAGTCAGCAGTTAGGTGGGACTGCTGAGGGAAGGTGGGACCATCTGAGCCACCAGGAAACCCCCAGGCAGAGGGCTGCTGCTGCTGCTAAGTCGCTTCAGTCGTGTCCGACTCTGTGCGACCCCATAGACGGCAGCTCACCAGGCTCCTCTGTCCATGGGATTTTCCAGGCAAGAACACTGGAGTGGGTTGCCATTGCCTTCTCCCCTGGCAGAGGGCAGGGTGCCACAAAAGATGGAGAATTAGGAAGATGCATGTCACTGCCCCGCAGTAGTCCTGGAACCCAAAGATATGAGCACAGTATGAAGTCAGTGCTCAGAAATCCTTTGCTGAATGCACAAATGAATGCACGATGGAGGGATTCCAGGGAAGAAACGTAAGCCATTGACCTCAAAATTGAGACAGTCCTGAGAAGCTAAGGGGTGTTAAAGTATGTCATTGGACAGAAGGCAGTGGGTGAACTAGTGAGTTTGTCAAAGGCAGATGAGAGGTCTTAGAACTCTAACAGCATTTCTCACTGGATGAAGCTTTTCACCATGGCAGATTTTCAGCAGAAAGACATCAAACCTGAAAGACATTAGACAGCGTCTAGTTCTATCCCAAGAGGTTACAATGGTGGACTCAAGCTCCAGATTCTGTGTCCAGCGGTGGTACTCCCAACAGTCAGCTGATCCTTCACAGCAAGTCCTCTGACCACGCTGAAGGAAAGAAGAACATAGGAAAAAGGAAGGGGGGAGTATAGAAGGAAAAGGCAGGGCTTCCCTGATGGCTCAGTGGTAAATAATCTGCCTGCAGTGCAGCAGACACGGGTTCCAGCCCTGGGTCAGAAAGATCCCCTGGAGGAGGAAATGCAACCCGCTTCAGTATTCTTGCTGGAGAAGCCCACGGACAGAGGAGCCTGGCGGGCCACGGTCCGCTGGGTCACAAGGAGTCGGACCGACAGGCGACAGCACACACGCACACAGGAGGAGAAGCCAGTGAGCAGGCAGGATGGCCGGCCTGTGGACCCCAGCTGCAGATCTGGCCAGCATTTGGTTTATTCTTCACATCTTGCTGGAAGGGAAACTCCCTTGAGCCCCGTTCCCATCAGAGCAAAGGAATGGCTTTTCACAGCCTGCTAGACAGAAACAGGCTGGCTTCAGTCCCTCTTGGGGAGGACCGGCTTTTGTGGTACTTCAGCAGTGTTGTTGGTCCATTTTCCTCCACTTCACCGGTTGCAAGTTTCCAGCCCCGCCCTTCAAACTCTTACAGGAAGTTCCTAGAGACTAATTAGTCTGGCTACAAAGTCTTTGGCAGCTCAGCTCTGAAGCCCTCCTTTGAATTCTAAAGGGACCAGCGGGGGCATCTGGGCTTTCCCCAGCCTTGACCCAGAGAACTGGGGGCGACAGGTTTCCCAAGTGGAACAAAATTGACCTTTGATTGCTTTGCTTCAGCTTTTTCCTACACCAGGTGTCCTGAATTAAATATTCTCCATACAGAAGAGGAGTTGTTTTTTTTTTTTTTTAAACCCAGCAGTTCTTAAACAGTAGCATGCCTCAGAATCACCAGGAAGGTTTGCTAAAGTGCAGAATGCTGGTCCTCAGCCCCAGTTTCTGATTCAGTGGCTTCAAGATAGAGCCTGAATGTACATTTTCAACAAGTTCCCAGATCATGCTAATGGTTACGTGTCATGGCCCACCCTTTGAGAATCATTAAATCAGGAATCAGGTCTTGTATTTTTTTTTTCTTACAAACAAGTTGTTTTCTGCCCATCTATACTTCAAAATTGCCCTCTGTCCTTCTCCTTGGAAACAAAATCATTTCCATGAGTAATTACTGCTCAATCTACTTATCGTTGCAACAATTTTATTCCTGGTGTCCAGAGAAATTCCTAATTTTATTTCCTGCCTTTCTTACCTAGAGCAGAATCTTATTTATAACCTCCAGGCCCAAATGCATGTATAATAGGAACAGCAAAACAATACACCCCAGAGAACAATGACAGTGTTTTTTCCTAAGAAATAGGAGCCTCATTTAAAAGCTTATGCAAGTTTTAGACAAAAATGGGATTCTGTGCACGTGTGGTGAAGGTAAATTTCCTGTTCGCATTCTGAGAGGCTCTGTTGGGGAGGAAATGTTTTCTCTGGAGAAGGTTAGAAATTGGTGCCAGGAATAATTAAGACATAAAGGTGAGTGAGTCTCCCTGTGTTGAACAGAGTCTATTCCATGTGGCCTTGCTTGCTCTAGCAATGCCAGACAAGGTACAGTGTGAATTTCCCCACCGGTGCCCTGAACCCTCCTGTAACAGATGCCAGCACAAGGCCCTAATGGGCAGAGAGGGCCACAGATTCCTGCTCATAGTTGTTTTTCATGTGTCGGACTACTTCTGAAGAGGGAAGGAGGAAGCTCCATGGGCAGTATTTCTGACCTCATGAGAAGACACAATTAGAAACCAGTTAGGAGGTGGTCATTTGGGCCCCTTGGATGGATGACCTGGGGGTGGGGATAGAGGGATGTGGTCCTCTCTAGAGGTTGTATGAGAGTGAAAATATTAGGCACTCAGTTGTGTCCGACTCTTTGCAACCCCATGGACTGTAGCCCACCAGGCTCCTCAGTCCACAGGATTCTCCAGGCCAGAATACTAGAGTGGGTGGCCATTCGCTTCTCCTGGGGATCTTCCCAACCCAAGGATCGAACCCAGGTCTCCTGCTTTGGCAGGCAGATTCTTTAACAACTGAGCCACCAGCTGCTCAGCCACTCCAGATATGACCAGATAACAAAAGCTGCAGTTATTTGCAGATAGCATAGAACTGGGGGTAGGGCAACAGAACGGGAACTACAGCTTCGTGAAGTGTGGATTGAACACAGCAGAGAATATCTCCAAGAAAAAAAAGACAGAGGGTTGTGGAGAGCTGTGATGGGTAGACATGAATTTTGGGAAGAGACTGTTCAACCCACTAGGGCATGGAGTGGAGGATGAGGCAGACGTTGTCAGCGAACAGAGAAAGTGGCTTGTGGACTGGGTAGACGAGACATGGGTCATACTGAAGAGACATGGTAGGTTACCACCTCAGCTCCACCTTTCTGGATGCAACTTATTCTATGGGGATGTTTCACCTAAACCTTGAGCATTTTTCAAATTCTATGCTATAACGGACCAGTTAACAGCCCTGCCATTTTGTTGCAAAGCGTATTACTCCTCCTTTCCATATGCTTGGTGCTGAGCTTATACAAAAAGCGACCAAAATAAAATCACTAGGGAGAACAAGTGAAAAGGATAAGACTTTCCCACTCTGAGATCAGTATTTGGTTAGGCAATCTCCATCTTTTATGTGTCTTTGGTTCTCTTTGTTGCCTTACACCTAACTCTATTCTGTTCCTTACCACTTCATTGTAGAAATCCAGACATCAGCCTAGAAGCCGAACTCTATGAGGGCAGGACGTCTGACTGCTTTGTTCTCAACCATATACCAATGCCTAGTGCCTGCCTGGCATAAGTATGTGCTCAGTAAATGTTTGTTGAATGACTAAAGAGGAGGAGAGCAGGGCAAACTGGGGGAAAGGTGAAGAAATGTGTCTAAATAGTGAGTCTGGCCTTGTTTTTGTTGTTTAGTTGTTCAGTTGTTTTGTTGTTTAGTTGTGTCCAACGCTTTGTGACCCCATGGACTGCAGCATGCCAGGCTCCTCTGTTCTCCAGGCAAGAACACTGGGATGGGTTGCCATGCCCCTCTTCAGGGGAGTCTGGCCTAGAGTCTCTTTAATGGGTGCTTCCATTTTAGATGATAGAACTTAAGTTCTTTACCTTGCTTATCTGAAAAATAGGGATAACTAGGCCTGTCTTGCAGGCTTGTTTTGGAGATTTGAAGAATGTATGTAAAATACCTGCCTGTGTACCTGAGGTAGAGTAGGAACTCAATAAGTGATGACCGTTATTGTTAGTATTGGTTTGTTTATTCCACACATTCCATAACTCTATATGATTTTCATGATAGCCTAGAACATCCTATGAAAGTCAAGCCTATGTTAATCCATGTAGAACAGTTTGGTGTTTTTAAACTCTGCAATATATTCTCAATTGAAAAAAAGCCCAGAAGCAAAAAAACTAGCCATATATGGGTTGGACAGCAGTTTTCAACCAGTGCACAAATACTCTGCTCATGCATTTAGCATCCAAGTCAATTGCACACTGGATTTTCAAGCAGACTCCAGGCCTTGTGTATCAAGAGGATTATATTTGCTGTCTACTCTCTCTAGCTGTGCTGTAGTGAGGATTATTGGTTGATATGCATTAAGTACTTTGAGCTGCTGGGAGGAAAAGGTGTCACAGGAACACAAAGTAATGTTAAATGCCAAACAAATTGCTTTAACTCAATGGCATGTTGGGGGTTTTAATCCTCCCCCCGCCACCCCCACCTCCCCACTAAGAAAAGCATAAAGTGAAAGTCACTCAGCTGTGTCCAACTCTTTGGGACCCCATGGACTACTACAGTCCGTAGAATTCTCTAGACCAGAATACTGGAGTAGGTAGCCTTTCCCTTCTCCAGGGGAGAAAAAAAAGCATAAAGAAATAATGAATCATAATTTACACAGATCCCTTATGGTTTTTCATGCATGTGTGAATTAATATACAAAATAGAGGATAATTCTTCAATTTATGAATTTGCTCCTGGTTAACCTTTAAATATCTCAAAGCTAATTAATTGTTTGGTTTTCCTAAGTTCTAATGACAACACTTCATACATATGTTGGATCTTCATAGCACAGTCAAAATTCATCAAATGTGACTGTATTTATGATGAAAGCAAAATGCCTTAATTAAATAAGTAATTAGGAGAGAAATGAATACAAAGTCCAATTAGTAAGTCTTTTAACTGTTCCTCCCAGTGACAAACCAATAGCCATTCCTATGTAGTCAGTTGTTTTGATCATGAGAATTACATATGATCCTCTGAAATGCACAACAACAAAAGTAAAAATGCTAAGAAAAAGTAATGAATGCAATGTAGTAGAATAACGATTAGACTGGGAGCCAGGAAACCTGGGTTTTGGTTGAGGCTGCTGCTCATAAGCTAGCTGTGTGATGTAGGATAAAGTACCTTAACCTTCCTTGGCCTCAGTGTCCTCAATTATTAGTTATGGAAGCTGGACGACATGAATTCTAAAGTCCTTTCCAGTGCTGACATTTTTCAAGCTTGTGTTGAGGAATTCCTCCCTTTCAGTTCTTATTTTGGAAGCCACTTGCTTCCCAGCACCATGCCTGTCAAATAGCATCGCTGCCAGCAACTTACAAGGTAGATCTGTCAGTGCAAGAGAGCAGCTTCTGTCTGATCTAGTTTTGTTTACAGTGGCAGCATTTCAGCACATCCTCTGCGCTTTCAGCAGGAAGCAGCCAGGCAGCAAAATTGCTCTAGCATAAAATAAATCCAGCTGCAGGGCATCTTCAAAATGCTCCCTATGTGTTTTTCAATTTAGCCTACTGTTAAAATTTTAAAGCACAATTTAGAGCTACAGTGTGCAGTCTTGTGTTACAAAATGAATCCAGGTTTCTCATTACTGGATTTGGGGTGGGGGTGGGGTGGGAGGTAAGGTGCATGTTCAGAGAGAGGAAGTATTTTAGAACGTGTAGGCTGACTGCCTTCGGTCCCTCCTGTCCCAGCACTCCTCACTTGTATTTCATTCAAGGGCTTCAGATCACTTCTTTCTACAATTGGCCAGTTCAGAACAGCAGATGAGCTGCAGACAGGGGATTGGAGTGGGGCCAGCCTGACATGCAGGTGCCGTGGGTGGCTGGGTGAGAGGTCTCATTTGAGAAGCTGTGGGTCTGGGCTTCTGGAGGAGTGGAAGCAGTGGACAGACAGGACATCCTGAGCAGAAGGAACAACGTGGCAAAGCATGGAGGGTGAAAGAGAGCAGTGTATTTGAACAATATAACTGTGTTTAAAGAAGAAAAAAAGAAGGGATGAGATGGAAAGATAGGCAGGGACCCACCCTGTAAAGTCCTCTAGGGCTGTGCCATGCTGCTTAGATACCCTATGGCCGGCACTCATCCGAGGTCACAGCCCACCCCAAGGGCCACCAGACCTAATAACCGGTCAGTGTTAGGTGATCAGGCATGTAGAAGGCTCCCAAGGACACTTCCTAAAATATTTCCTACATGCTCACCTGCAAGTCCAGTTCTGCTTCTCAGGGAGCCCAGTCCTCAGCACCCTGCAGGAGAGTCTGATGGCACCTCTCTTGGCAATAGTGAGACGCTGAAAGATGGTAAGCTGGGTTCACCCTGATAAGCTGTGCAGTATTTAAGGCTTACTCTGTGGTAGTATATGGAGGCTGTGTTGAAGTGGCAAACACAGAGGAATAGTGTCCTGACTTGGATGTAATGTACCCTCCAAATACACACGCGGGGGAGCTCTCCCACCCCACAGAACACTCACAGTGCCGAGGAAAAGGCTCAAGCCACACACCTTGCGAAGTCGACCCAAGACACCCGGTGAGAAGCCAGGGGAGGGATGTTAAGAGTCAGGCTAGGCAGCAAGCAAGTGAAAGGATCGTGCTAATCAGGTTATGTCCGTCAGCCCTCTCCCGTCTCCTCACCTGCATTGGCCTTTCCCCCGATGGTGTGGTCACGACAAGGATGAGAGCTAAGATTGGGGCAGGATCCCCAGGAGGGAAGCTGCCTGAAGCCAAAGACACACTCACTATACTGAAGGGGAACAGAGCGAGTACATAGGCCAGAGCTGCAGCTTTTCAAACTTGAAGCTACAAGCTTTTTACAAGTTACAAACTTGTAGCTACAAGTTTTCTTCTGCACATCTACACAGGGCTAGTAGGGATTCGTAATTATACTGGGTTTCACCACTGGGTGACTGATTAGGAGTGACGCATCATGCTCACCCCACTGAAAGCACTTTCTCTCTGTAAGCCACTCTCCTGTTTGTTATATCTCCTATTTATTCTTTGTATCCTCTGCATGTCTCATAGGTTAATAACTTACTATATCTATTTTTAACACCTCTGATGAATTCCGGCTTCCAAGGTGGCTCAGATGGTAAAGAATCTGCCTGCAATGCAGGAGACCTAGGTTCGATCCCTGGGTTGGGAAGATCTCCTGGAAAAGGGAATGGCAACCCACTCCAGTATTCTTACCTGGAGAATCCTATGGACAAAGGAGCCTGGCAGTCTACCTAAGTTTTGCATACTACTTATTTAATCATTCTCTATTCTTAAACATCCTATGAGTTTTGCCTATATTTCAAAAGTTCTTCCTTTACTTACTATCAATATTTCATCCTTCTTTTTTTGAAAAACAGTTTATTTATTTGGCTGCACCAGGTCTTAGCTTGGGTGCACAGGATCTTTTATCTTTGTTGAGACATGCAGGATATTTAGTTGTAGCATGTGGGGTTCAGTTCCCTGCTGCTGCTGCTACTAAGTCACGTCAATCGTATCCAACTCTGTGTGACCCCATAGACGGCAGCCCACCAGGCTCCCGTTCCTGGGATTCTCCAGGTAAGAATACTGGAGTGGGTTGCCATTTCCTTCTCCAGTGCATGAAAGTGAAAAGTGAAAGTGAAGTCACTCAATCGTGTTGACTCTTCGCGACCCCATGGATTGCAGCCCACCAGGCTCCTCCGTCCATGGGATCCTCCAGGCAAGAGTACTGGAGTGGGGTGCCATTGCCTTCTGCTCAGTTCCCTGACAAGGGATCAAACCCAGGCTCCCTGCATTGCGAGCATGGAGTCTTAACCACTGGGCCATCAGAGAAGTCCCAATACTCTATCCTTTTAAGAGTTATATGCATCCAGTTTATTTGTTTTGTCTCTTATAGCAATGGTTTTGATTTAGAGAAGTGGCTATGGAAATTCAAGAGCAATTTCATCAGGTGAAGTGAGCAGAAATGATGACTTATTAGCTGCGGTAGGTGAATATGATGGTCGGATGCTATCAGCTGGCTGACCCATTCATTCCATCCCTCTTCTCCCTCCTAGTGTAGAAGCTAGAAAACCTCCATACTCATGAGCAGACTCTCTTGTTCCTGGAGATGGCCAAAAGTCACAATTATAGCCTATAAAATACATATATATGGAAGTCTGCTAAGCAATTTTGTGAAAGTAGTTGCTTCTCTTAACATTAGAAAAGACGGAACTAGCTAGAGCCATCCCTCCCATCATCTTCCTGCCTTACACAAAGACATTGGTGCTTGGAGCTGTGACAGCCGTCATGTTACTACCATGATGTGGGAAACCACTATGCTAAGAATAGCAAAGTGGAAATATAAGAAGAGCCTGGAACTTGACATCTTTGAGTTTCTTCTTCAACCCTGGGCTGCCAGCCTTCAGATCTGTTGTTATGGGAGAGAAAAAATGAACCCTATTATTAAACCACCATGAACTGGGTTTTCTGCTACTAGTAGCCAAATATATTGTAAATTCTCAGTGAAAAGGTGAGAGGAGGCAGGATAACTTAATCAAGTGGCCAGACCTTGATGCAAAGACATTGTGAAATACAGCCTTTGTTTTAGATGACCATGAACCCAACTAGAAATTGGAAAATCTCATACTAATATGAGGGGACAACCAGCAGTATTTTCCACAGGAGGATCCAAATTGCTGGTGCTCAGCAAAGCAAAGTCAGGTTTCCCCTCCTCCATGCTCCTCTATTGTTATTGTGTAGTCACTCAGTTGTGTCCGGCTCTTTGTGACCCCATGGCCTGTAGCCTGCCAGACTCCCCTCTCCATGGGATTTCTCATGCAAGAATACTGGAGTGGATTGCTGTTTTCTTCTCTAGACCATCTTCCCAACCCTGGGATTGAAACCATGTCTCCTACCACGCAGGCAGATTCTGTATTGCTGATCCACCAGAGAAGCCCTCCGGGGGGGTCTCCAGCATCCCACAGCTGCAAAAGCATCTTGGAAGATTCTAGTGAGCAGCCAGTGTTGAACACCTCTGCTTTTAATGAAGGTACCTGTTTGGGGTTAAGAATGCAGCCACCACTTCCTCCTTCTAAACTCTGTGTACTGATGAGCTTAGTCATTTGGGTCTCTGAGCAGAAGTGAGAATTACCGGAACGTTAGGAATTTACAAATCCCTCTTTCCTCCTGTAGATTCTTTATAATACTGTGAAATTTGAATACAAACGGTGAGCCCATGCTTCCTAGAGCATCAAAATGAAGTCAATAGAGTGACATATTGCTGTTCTACTACATTTTTCTGTCAACTGTTGGAAGTGTCACCAAAACTCTCATTCATACTCATCCACACAGCAAAGAGAAATCATCCCACTTCTCTCCTTCTGTCTGCAGATTTTTCTATGGTCTAGAATCCCTTCTAAGACTGAGGCTTTTTTTAGTTTGTTTCTAGGGTGGAAAACATTTCCAGTCATGCTTTTATCAAAGGCCTTTGCTGGTGTCTCAGTTCAGCTTTATCTTTGTAGTGCTTATAATATTTCTGACCATAAAATTCAGGTATGCAAAGATGTGAAAACCTATATTTCCATAACTGGCTCCAATTTGTCTTGAGGCCCCATTCTACTTGATGGCAGAACTGGAAACAAATCGATTCCAGGTAAACTCAATCCACTCAGGGTTTTCCTCCTTCCCTCCCACCTTTGCCCTGAGGACTTGGAGGGAGATTGGTAGAACATCTGGACATGGAGGGGGCTCGTCTGGTCCTTGGTTCTCACTGTCCATGCTGGCGTCCCCTGCCATGTCCTCGTTCCTTGGAGTTGCCAATCGTCAGCGTCCCTCCCTGCTGGCGTCCACAGAGGCTGCTGAGTTCCCATCTGGCCTTTGATATCGGGACAGCGCTGACATCTGCTCTTGGGCTACTCTTCCCAGTACGAAGAAGCATCTGTTAGTCTGCCAGGCCTCCTTGAGGTCCTCCTGTATCTGTCTCAGACAAGTGTGGATACACTCCAGGCCACTCTGGGCTCCCAGAGACTCGGGACTAGCCTGCTATGCTGAGATTCCTTCCTCCTGACTCGCCCACTAGGGCAAAGCATGCGACCACCTCAGACCTTCATCATTGCCCTGGGACGCTCCTTGAGAAGACAAGTCAAGACTCTCAGCCCTTGAGCCCCACTCCATTCCCATTAGCTCAGAGAGGAGCTAGCACAGGGCTGACCCTTGAAGACACGCGGCAGTGTTTCCCCTTTTCCCTCATCCCCAGCCCACGGGATTGTCATCTGTCAGCGTAAACAGGAGAAATGCTGGCTTACAGTGTGGCAACAGATGTGGGGCAAAAAACGTTAGTCTTTAAACACGTATTAATTAACTCAAGCTTTGCTGAGTAAGTTTAATAATATGCTTTAATTAAACACATTAAACTATTTATGTTAATTAATATTACATTACATTAATTCTTTTAAAATATCATTCTACCACATCTTGTTGTACACTGGGGAAGTCTACCTCCAGTTCACTCATCATCAAGAAAAATTGATGCATTAAAAAACTAGAGACAACAAAATAGGATTATTTTCTAATAATGGGACTATCAATGTTCACTTTTTCTCTTATATCCCCTTTTCTACATTTTTCAAATTTCTACTTTGAGCTTTTTTGCTTTATATTTCTATAGCAAACACATCTGGAAAATAATACAACTAAACATCTGCTGAAGAGAGAAGGCATAAAGCAAAAGACTGATAAATCTGATCGCATAATAATGTAAAATTTAAATAAGGCCCCAAAAAACTCTGCATAAACAAAATAAAAAGATGAAGGACAGATTAAAGAAAAAGTTCTCAAAAATGGTACTGTGGAAACTATTTGCAGGGCAGGAATAGAGATGCAGGCATAAAGAACAGACTTGTGGACACAGCAGAGGAGGGAGATGGTGGGATGAATTGAGAGACTAGCATTGAAACATGTCCATCACCATGTGTGAAACAGATGGCCAGTGGGAAGTTTCTGTGTAACACAGGGAGCTCAAGTTGGTGCTCTGTGACAACCTAGAGGGGTGGGATGGGGTCGGGGGAATGGGAGAGAGGTTCAAGAGGGAGGGGATATATGTATATTTATGGCTGATTCTGACTCGAGGAACATGAGTTTGAGCAAGCTCCGGAAGTTGGTGATGGACAGGGATGGCTGGTGTGCTGCAGTCCATGGGGTTGCAAAGAGTCAGACGTGACTGAGTAACTGAACTGAACTGATGGGTGATTCACGTTGTTGTACTGCAAAAAGCAACACAATATTGTAAAGCAGTTATCCTCCAATTAAAAATAAATTTTAAAAACTTCTCACATGTAACAGGAAAAGGATTCATGAAAAAATTAATACAGTAGGCAAGCTGTATAAAATTGTATAACCTATACAATAGGGTATCAGAAAATAAAAACAGATGGCTGAAAACAAAAAGAACCTCACTCAATTACAGAAATGCAAGACAAAACTGAGATATCATTATTATGTGGATTTGCAAAGTGAAAAAATATATAAAACACAGTAAATGGTTAGGTCAGATGGACATTACATTTCTTGGAAATATAAATGAGTAAGTTTCTGGGGGAGAAATTTGACAAATTGATCAACGTTTTAAATGTATTTCTAGGAACCTGTTGCAAAAGTATGTATACCAACTAAATAATGATATGAACAAGGGTATCAACAAACATGATCATCTCAGGAGTGTCTACAACAGTAAAATTAAAAAGGATAAAGAAGTGGAAGCAAAGGACCATGCAAAGGAGATTGGTTAGATAAATTCCTGTGTGTTAGATAAATTCAAATGCCATACAACTATGTGAAACAAGCATGAAGTGATGTGTCATATTCTAATATAGAAAATCCTCCAAAATATATTGTTGTTTAGTCACTAAGTCGTGTCCAATTCTTGTGACCCCATGGACTGTAGCCCTCCAGGCTCTTCTGTCCATGGGATTTTCCAGGCAAGAGTACTGGAGTGGGTTGCCATTTCCCCCTCCAGAGGATCTTCTCGACCCAGGGATCAAACCCAGGTCTCCCACGTTATAGGCAGATGCTTTACCATCTGAGCCACCAGGAAAGCCCTAGAATGAAGAGGAGAATGAAGAGATGGAGCCAAAGCAACAACAACACCCAGATGTGGATGTGACTGGTGATGGAGGCAAGGTTCGATGCTGTAGACTGCAATATTGCATGGGAACCTGGAGTGTTAGGTCCATGAATCAAGGCAAATTGGAAGTGGTCAAACAGGAGATGGCAAGACTGAACATCGACATTTCACTGGAAGGGGAGGCATGAAATCAGCCAGTGGGTGATTTGGAATCAAGGACGGGGAATGTGTGTGTTTTCAGATGAGTAATCTTTTTTTTTTTTTGAAGTTCATTTCTTTATTTGACTGTGTCAAATAGTTGAGGCACAGGGGAGCTTCCGTTGCTGTGCGTGGACTCTCCAGTCATGGCACACGGGCTTCAGCACCGGCTCCAGAGCACAAAGGCTCAGGAATTACTATGTGTGGGCTTAGTTGCTCCATGGCATGTGGGATCTTTTCCCCAACCAGGAATTGAACCCATGTCCCCTGCATTGCAAGGAGGATTCTTAATCACTGGACCATCAGGGAAGTCCCATAAAATTCGTAATCCTGTACTCTGATGTGATTACCCCTGGGGAGAGAATGTTGAAGAGAGAGGGAAAAGACTAGTCCATCATCCTTGAGATAGAAACCCCAGCACACACAGAGGGACTCTCATTTGACAGGAAGGACATTGCTTCCATTAGAGAAGAGGTTTCCAAGCAGCATCTGAGGTGGGGCGGTGCCCAGACACACAGGCCCTTCCAACCCCCTGCCTGCAAGAGTTCATTACCAGCAACCTGACATTCTTAAGACAGAGTGTGCACATATGTCTCTCTCTGAAACATGTAACCAATTAATAAATACATTTCTTCATGCCCTCAGTGTCTCAAAGGAAGCTCAAGTACGTACCTAAAAACTCAGAATTCCACCCATGGAAAGAAGAAAACTTGCTTCCCTGGTGGCTCAATCGTCCAGAATTCGCCTGCCAACACAGGAGACACAGGTTCAATCCCTGGGTCAGGAAGATCCCCGGGAGAAGGGAATGGCTACCCACTTCAGTATTCTTGCCTGGAAAATCCCATGGACAGAGGAGCCTGGCAGGATACAGTCCATGGGGTTGCAGGGAGTCGGACACAACTAGCGACTGACACTCGCACTTTCAAAGAGTGTAAATATCCTAGGCAAATGAGTTCCCCCCAAAAAAGGGTAGAGGCAATTACGTGTCAAGATTTCACTGTCTGCCACTTGTAGATTACAGCTGACTTCAAAAAAGTGCTAATGTTTGATTAATGCTTTCTTGCTTTTAGTAGCTCAGCTAAAAGCACAGTTCTAGTGAACAGGTGGTGTGTTAATTGAAATATAAAAGAAAGAGACTAAAGATGCTTGGGATGAGAAGGAGAAGGGCCTTTAGAAGATGGAACTGATGATTACCTTAATTGTTTCAAAAAAGCAAGGACTGATCATTTAGAGGAAGATGCTCCAGCCATCGCAGCAGTTTCCCACTACCTTCTAACTATTTTGCAGCTGTAGAGACAAATGCCTTTGATGAATCACACTTGAATGGGGTTCTCCCTATGCTCACTGGATGTTCATAGTTATGTAGTGAAAATAACAAGGCTTTTGGATGAAACACCTAGTACCCTTCCTGGGATGAATAAATACCAACTTTTTTATTACTTTTATTATTTAGTCACTTATTTCTGAAAATCCTGTTGTTACTGTTATTACCTAAATGTGTGAGCATGACAGGTGACTCGCATCCTTTTCCAATCCGTTATCAGAGGTGAATTTTCCAATGGTTAATATCTGTAACTGTTGCATGAATGATGAGTTCCTATTTGCGACTCAGCTGGATTTTAGTATACTTCCATTCAAATTCAAATGAAGACATCTGTCTGTGTACATAGTATCCAGATCTATGTCTGTTGTAACTGCATCTGACCAGTTGGCAACTTCTTACACTTCAAGTGGTGTTTTAAGTGTGTCTGAAGAGTTTTGATACCTTGTTCTCAATAGCAATTATCATTAAGGAAGCTATCTCTCACTCTGTTTGGAAAGATATTTTAGGACAGGCTCTTTGGGAGCAAGAGATTCTTACCCAAGCAAGATTCTTGGGTGAGCAATTTGTTGACAGAGTGAGAGAGCAATCTTGGGGAAAGTCTGTAAGGGCGGGAGGGAAGCAGAATTGGGGAGGGGAGATTGTTAGGGAAAGGTGTGGTTTCAGGAGAAGTCTAGCCTTAGTCTTACCTTGCAGGGAACTCTGGAACATGACTTGTCCCTCAGCGTGTTCTGCCTGAGTCACGGGGTTGGACTTGTGTACCACTCTGAGAGGCAGTCACGGGTCGCAGACCACCCTCCCCAGTGGGAGGTGGCTCTAACCTTCGGCTTCTGTGGACAAAGGAGTGCCCCCTGGCTAAGGGAAGGTACCCAGAGACAGAGGCAGCTGTGAGCTGCTTTCAACAGCCAACACCCGCAGTAAATGCAGTGGGTTGGGAGCTTCAGCCTAGAAAAAGAGGATTTGGGTGGGATACCAATAGCATCTGCCTCAGAGGACAAATGGCAGCAGTGATTCCAATCCAGGAGCAGATCCAGCAGTGAATGCGAGTTCCCTGAAGCCATGCCATTTGGATCGCTGTTGGCAGTTCTTGAATGCTCAGTCATGGGACTTCTCGGTAACGAAAACAGAACTGCCAAGTAATACCAATTGATCCAAGAGCTACAGTTACAGCGATGTTCAGCCCACAAGCTGACTGTTTCTGTGGCACTGTGTAATGGTTGTGAAACATTTTTTTAAGGGAGCTCTAGGTAGCAAACCACACATCAAATGCACAATTCTTATTCTGTTAATAGAAATACACCATGCACTTCACAAAGTTTGATGCCATTAGGAGCTGTCCATATAAGACAATAAGGATGACCTCCTGATTTGAGCTTAGCGTCTGTTTGAGAAGTAATGTCTCGGAGGGCAAAACCCTGTTAGGATGAGTAATACGGGGAGGGGCACAGGACTGTTTGCTGGGCTCACACCGTTGATTGTTAGAAAGATAAGTACAGTGTGGGCTCTATGTTGCCAGCGGCCAAAGGTCACTTGAGTCACTGTTCCCCGAGGCTAGCGGGTGAACTTCAGATGAGCAAATAACAAATCAATGCTTGCTTCCCTGGCATATTAATCACAGAGCGAGATTCCCTGCAGATTGCCACCTTCTCATTCTATCTGCTATTGAAAATGCTTTCTCAAGCCATGGAGCTCGTGACCTGAAAGGTCCATTATGAAATTTCTTGTTCAAAATCCATGTTCCTGGCTGGGTAGGACTAGGTCATTGAATGCGGAACCTGAATTTAGCAACTTGGTCACTGCATAGTTGCTGAGTGGTGGGACTTCCAGGCAGGCAGTACACTGAAGAAGAAACCTGGGCTGAGAGCACCAGGATGAATTCAGGGTTGAATAGAGAATGTTCTATCTTGCTTCTAAAAAAGTGCTCTCCATGAGATAGGAATCAAGGGTTCCAAAGAGAACAAATGGGGAGAAAGAAATGATAGCAGTCATACCATGAAAACGTTTGGAAGACAAGAACTGTGTCACTTATTTTTCTTAAAACTGCCCATCTCTGCACATGGAGGGATCATGCCTAATCAAGCTGGGTCTTCGGCATATTTGATTTTTCCATTGTCTTCCAAAGTGTTTGATGTTTTTAGGAAGAGCTTGCTGTTTAATAAGTACATGTTGACTTACTATTGGGTTGTTATTAATGTTCTGCAGGCCAGTTAGTTTTAACTTATTCAGATTGAAACAGGGGATATTAACTGGGTACCTGTGTGAAAAGATAGCTTTTTGAGAAATACCATGTTTATAAATCACCTCAAGAAGCCTTTAAGTATCTGAGTTCTCACCCCTTTAATGAAATGATTCAGAGAGAAATTTTTGTTTCCTGGTTTCTTTACAGCTCCAAATTTCTCAGAACAGTGTGTGGGTTTTTTTTGTTTTTTTGTTTTTTTTGTAGGCCAGTGTAGCAACTCTGTGGGTGCCGACCTACTGCTCTTTCCACATTGACAAAAATAGCATGATGATAAATGCTGTAACCCAGTAGTAAGCATGAGCATCTCCTGGAGGTCTTGGTAAAATCAGATTTATAAGAACAAGATGATCAGTTATTAGGTCTAGGGTGGGGCTCAAAAATCTCATTCGTAAGAAACACTCATCTAGTTCTTTAGTTGTTATTCTCATTATATTTATTCATTCATTTTTAAACTTTATTTTGTATTGGGCTCTGTAGCTGATTGACAATGTTGTGATAGCTTCAGGTGAACAGTGAAGGGACTCAGCCATGCACATACATGCACATACATGCATATACACGCATATACATGCACCCATTCTCCTCCCACCTCCCCTCCCCTCCAGGCTGGCACGTCACGCCCAGCAGAGTTCCCTGTGCTATGCAGGGGTTCCTTGTTGGTTATGCATTTTAAACACAGCTGTGTAGCATTCGTTTGGTCCTGAGGCAGATGTGTTTCTGTAGGCTATTGCCACGATGATATTGCATCACAAACCACTGAAATCTCAGTGGCAGACAACAGCAAACATCTGCTCCCACTCGTGTGCCCACAGGGAAGCTGGGGTCAGATTAGCTAGGCTCCAGGCTGTGGGCTGCGTCCAGACCTGCTTCATGCGTCTCTCATCCTTGAACCAGCGTCTACCTGAGGCAGGCTCTTGTGGAAAAAAGCAGGAGATGAGATGGCGTGCCAAGCTTCTGCTGCATCTCATCCCCTGATAGCCCACTGGCCAGAAGAAGTGACTGAAGCAGAAGCCAAGGGAGGGGAAGTGTACAGTTTTTGTGGAATCTTGGTGGAAGAAGTAAATATTTGCTGAATGGTAATCAATCACAAGGTCATACACAAATTCTGTACATTAAAAAGTGCTAGAGTCTCTGGGACCATCCAGGAAAGGTGAATGCAAGGTCACTGTTTCCTTGTAGGTGATTCAGCAAACATTTATCAATGACAACCAAATGCCAGCCAGATGGTTATTAGTTTGTGTTTAATATTAATGATTAATTAATGAATTTTTTGTTTAATATTGATAATAATCAGTTATGTTGATCTGTAAGGAGTCCAGTCCAGAGAAAGATGAGTACATAGATAACTACAAGCAATGCTTCTCTAGTGGCTCAGGCAGTGAAGAAACTGCCTGCCAATCCAGGAGACACAGGAGATGCAGGTTCGATCCCTGGGTTGGAAGGATCCCCAGGAGGAGGAAATGGCGACCCACTCCAGTATTCTTGCCTGAGAAACCCCACAGACAGAGGAGCCTGGTGGACTACAGTCTATGGGGTCTTAAAGAGTCAGACATGATTGAGCATGCAAGCAGGTGCAGGGGTGCTAGTTACCAAATAAGAGAAGTAATAAGATTTACTTTTTAAAAATCTAAAACCAACCTGAGAAGCAAAATGCAATGCTCTCTGTGAGTCAGCAATTGTAAAGTATCCTTAAAATATGGGAAACACATAGAATTGGATTATAAGATGAAATCAGGTCCCAGGGTACTCTCTGGAGAAGACTGCTGAAAGTAATAATAGTGGTTCCTGGAATGTTTCAGGCTCACAGGTTGTAGACACAAAGGCAAGAGAAGGCCCGGGGTACCATTCTCTTAGCAAACAACAAAAGTCTTGGGGATGATGTTGACTGGCCAACATAGGGGCACCATTCCTGTGATGCTAATTGGCCCATATGAATCTTAGTCTGGCTTCTAGATGGAGTTCAGTTCAGTTGCTCAATCGTGTCTGACTCTTTGCGACCCCATGGACTGCAGCACGCCAGGCATCCCTGACCATCACCAACTCCTGGAGTTTACTCAAACTCATGTCCATTGCATCGGTGATAACATCCAACCACCTCATCCTCTGTCGTCCCCTTCTCCTGCCTTCAATCTTTCCCAGCATCAGGGTCTTTTCCAATGAATCATCAGGTGGCCAAAGTATTGGAGTTTCAACTTCAGCATCAGTTCTTCCAATGAATATTCAGGACTGATTTCCTTTAGGATGGACTGGTTGGATCTCCTTGCAGTCCAAGGGACTCTCAAATATCTTCTCCAACACCACAGTTCAAAAGCATCAATTCTTCAGTGCTCAACTCTCACATCCACAAAGGACTACTGGAAAAAAACATAGCTTTGACTAGATGTACCTTTGTTGGTAAAGTAATGTCTCTGCTTTTTAATATGCTGTAATATGCTGTCTAGGTTGGTCTAGATGGAGAAGAGAATCTTATTAGACCCATGGACAAACAGTACAGGAAGTGGTTTCCTAAGAAAATATCATGATACTGTCAAAAGAAATATGTCCTTCACGCTAAAATACTATGTAGCTAAAATAGAGATTTATTTATTCTGATGTGGAATACCTTTCAGACATATTGTTGGATAAAATAAGAAAGTTCCAGGATATTTTACATGTGGTGTTTATGTGAATTAATTATATATTTCTGTGTATACAATTGTACATATGAAAATGCATCAAAATGTTATAGATACACACCAAAGTCCTAAAAATAGCCCTTACATTGTGGAGGAGCCTGGGATTTGAGGATAAAGTGTAATAGGAAAACATTAAGTTTTCCTATATGATCTGAGACTGGTTGCCTTTTTCCTCTCACTGGGTATCCCAAGACAATAGAGACTTGACTTTCCTGTCTTGCTCACTACTATATCTCTGGAGCTTTGAAGCACCCTGGTGTATATTTAGTGAATGCTTAGTAAATATTTATGGAATGAATGAATGGAGAGCATGCATGTAGGGATGAAGGTGTGAAGTGTCATGGACCAGTTAGGAAACTTCAAGTAGTTTGATATGATCAGAGTGCTTGGTACAAAAGAAATGGCAGAATGTGAGTCTGAAAAGTTGGCCAGAATCCACTGATATTCGATGCCAAGGAATTGGATTATGCACTGCGAAACAAAGGCATTAGAGAGGCGAGAGCCATAGAAGAGTTCGCGTTTTAGAACGGTAACGTGTGCAGCCGTTTGAAGGGTAGAGTGAAAGAAAGCAGATGGAGAACTAAATACCAGTCAAAGAAAGTGTGTTATCAGAGCCCAGGTGAGAAATGACCTGAGAAAATCCTGAAATAAGGGTGGGGCAGGAGGGATATAGTTGAACTCTAAAGAAGGTTGAGCACTGAAGAATTGATGCTTTCGAACTGTGGTGTTGGAGAAGATTCTTGAGAGTCCCTTGGACTGTAAGGAGATGCAACCAGTCCATCTTAAAGGAAATCAGTCCTTTGAATATTCATTGGAAGGACTGATGCTGAAGCTGAAGCTCCAATATTTTGGCCACCTGATGTGAAGAACTAACCCATTTGAAAAGACCCTAATGCTGGGAAAGACTGAAGCAGGAGGAGAAGGGGATAACAGAGGATGAGCTCGTTGGATGGCACCACCAACTCTATAGACATGAGTTTGAGTAAGCTCCAGGAGTTGGTGATGGACAGGGAGGCCTGGGGTGCTGCAGTCCATGGGGTTGCAAAGAGTCAGACACGACTGAGCCACTGAACTGAGGAGGGATAAGGAGCAGATGATGGTTTTGAGAGACAGGCAGGCCTTACTGACCTGTGGAATGTGAGCAGGGTGGTGTGGGGGGTGTAGGTAGATTCCAGGTGTCTGGATAAACCATGGGGATTCTGGTGCCATTCACCAAGAGAGGGGACATGTGAAAAGAAGTTTGTGGGTGAAGGATATGAGCCCATTTTTTGATAAAGATTGATTTATTCCCAGTTCCTCATTTTTTCTTTTTTCTCTGCATTTAAAATTTTTTTTTCATTTTATATTGGCGTATAGTTGATTTACAATGGTGTGTTAGTTTCAGGTATATAGCAAAGTGATTCGGTTATACATATACACGTATCTATCCTTTTTTAAATTCTTGTCCCTTTAGGTTGTTACAGAACACTGAACAGAGATCCCTGTACTAAACAGTAGGCCCTTGTTGGCCATCTATGATAAATATAGTAGTGTGTATCTGAACGAGTCCATCTCTGGACATGCTGATTTCCAGTGAACAGTGGAGCCTCCAGGTAAAGATGTCGCATAGAAAACCTGGGGTCTGGAGTGAAGTCTCACTTTTCTTCTGCTCAAGGAGAGCGTTTCATATTTCATTAAACATTTTTAAAAGGAGCCAATGCTCAGACAACAGAGTGTTTAATGCTTACCAAGTTAATGAAAGAGGGGCAGCCCAACAGGGATGGTTTTTTACCAGGGCCTAGGATTTCAGCTCACCCAGCCCTGTCTAATATACCTATATCCTCCTGCTTCATTAGCCAAAATAGCAGTAATTATGCAGTTAGCATTGGAGAAGGAAATGGAACCCACTCCAGTGTTCTTGCCTGGAGAATCCCGGGGACGGGGGAGCCTGGTGGGCTGCCGTCTATGGGGTCGCACAGAGTCGGACACGACTGAAGCGACTTAGCAGCAGCAGTTACAAGGAAAGACTGTAATATGTACACCTGGAGAATTAGAAATATTAAGGCACACAGAGAGACGTTTGGGGACACAGGCTGCCTCCAGTTTAAAGGGCTTATCTGGCCGGGGGTTGCTAGGGGAGAGACAAAGAACGCACAGCCCGTCAGCTGAGGTTCTCATCTGGCCAAAACCTCTGCTTTCTCGCATACTCTGAAATCCAGAGCATCTGTTTCTTTCACTGGCCTGTGCATCCTTCTCTTTCATCTGTTTCAAGGCTCAGATTTGGCAGTAGTGATAAACAGCAAGACTCAGGATCAATGGGCGTAAACAGAAAATGATGATCTGACTCCCCTGGGAACCCAGTTCTGCACCTGGCACTTCAGCGCAGGAAGCTCAGGAGTACAAAAGAGGCTCTCACCCTGTATTCTGTTTCCCCCGCTCTGAAAAGGTGAGGCCTGGGGTGAGGAGAACTTTCTTCTCCCACAACAAAAGCTGAAAACTTAAACCCATCTTGTGCCTAACCACCGGCCTTTCTGGAAAACCTTGCCGTCTTTGTCTCTTTGTGTTTCCTGGCCATTGGAACTGGAGTGCTCAAAGAAGTACCTGACCTTGTTTGTCAGAAAAGAAACAGAAAATGCTGACCCTGAATTCTCTGATTTGTTCCTGCTGCTAACCTGGCAGTACTGCAGAATCTCAGACACTTCAGCATCCTCGGCTGGCGGGGGCTGCAGAACAGTGAGTGCATAAAGCTCCTCGACAAGAGCCTTCTCTTCCCTCTGGAGGGAGGGAGGCCACTAGCAAGGAGTGAGCACAAAGGGGAGTGAGGTACAGGGGTGCCCAGGATAAAGGCCAGCTTCAGCCAATACTGTTTGCCCGACTGGAAGCATTTCTACTCAGAATGGCTTATCTGCTTTGTTGTATTGTCTGGGTCCTGCCATTAATTTTGTCAGAGGGAGAAACTGAGCCCGCAGGGGCAGAGGCGGTATCTCATTCACTGCCAGAACTGAAGACAGAACCTAGATTTAGAGAGGCAGAGATTATGGGGAACACATCTTTTGCAATTTTGAAAGCTTTTACATTCACTTTGCAGAAGAGAAACACAGGTTTGGAGATGTTAAGAGACTGGTTCAAGACACAAAGCTCATCAATAGCAGTGTCTCAATTGGGCACCTTTGCAGATAAGCCTCAGAATACAGCTCTGGCATATTTAACCAAAAAAATGTCATTTATTAGAGGGATAAAAAGAGGATGGAAATCTAGAACCCAAGTCAGGAAGAAACTCCTGTCCTAATAGGAGTTAGGACAGATATAAGGAGAAAAGGGATTTTCAACCTCCTCACTTAGGAGTCAGTTTGAACCAACATTTTTTAGCATCTTTGCCTTCACTCTGCTCAAGATGGTCCATGTCCTAAGAGAAAGTGCTAGACTGACTAAGCTCAATTCCACATGTCCACCAATTGGAGGTGGTGGGCAAGACACTGTCTCCAAGATTTAGAGACCCATCAAGTCAACATACAGTGGTGAAAGGTTGTTTCCCAAAAAGAAAATGGGATACTGTTAGAAAGAGAGTATGGGTAAGGAGTGGCTACCAAATTCAAATGTCCTCTAGCTCATGAACGTCTAAGACCAAAGTCTGCATTCTTTCTTTACCTATTCCTGCATGGTATAGGCAGAGGTTCTTAATCAGTGGTAATTTTGTCCTCCTACTCCCAGAGACATTCAGCAATGTCTGGGACATTTTTGATTGCTGGGAAGAAGTGTGATTGGCATCTAGTGGGCAGCAGCCAGAGATGCTGTTGACAATCCTGTCATGCACATGACAGCCCTCCAGAGGAAAGGATAATCCAGCCCACAGTGTCAGTAGAGCCAAGCTGGAGAAACTCTGGTATGAGCAGACAGAGGATTGAGATAATGCACAATGTGTTTAAGAAAATTCAATAATTTAATTTGGTGAAAGTATGGGATTACATATAGAAAAGTTGGAGGGGGAAAAACTTTTAAAAACTAGTTTCAGATCAGATTTTGTGGGGTCTTGAATCACAGGTTAAGTTGTCTATAGGCTATATTTAATAGGATTGGGTGTTTTGTAGCCCAAAATGCGATCTTAATTGCCTGGGCCTGGCAGATATGTTTTTGTCTGGAGTTGGTCTCTAGGAGACTTTTGGAGAACAGGACTGACTGCCGTGGGACTGTCCATGACGAGACTCCGTCAGTGTAACCTACCCTGGACAGACTCTCAGGGCCTGTCCTAAGAGTCTTGCCTCTTTGCGCTTCTCACATCGCTTGGGTATGTGATTTTGGAAAGGTCATTGCTTCTTAGAGTATATATTCCTGCTAAAGAGATTAGCACTATTATCAACATTCTTTCAAGTAATACAACTGCCAAATGATCTTTATTATTTCAGAACAAGCTGTTTTTAAAATAGACATATTTCATTGGTTCATTCTTTTTTCACACCTCTGAAATGAGGATGTACTTACAATCAACAGTATGTCGTACTTTAATCAGTAGCACTTTTTTCTTTCTCAGGGATATATACAATTATGGCACTTAGATGCCATGATCTTTTAAATTCAATGAAATATGATACATTTATTATTGCTTAAATTTTATTCATACTCATCTCAAAGAACTGGGATTGTATATGGGTATTAGGGTTGAACTCTGGCAGAACACTAAGACCTATACAGAACATCATGATGGAACTGGTCATTCTCTGTCATCATTGTTTTATAATTAGAAATACAGCTCTTACATTGAACAGAAGAGGTTTTGTAACCATGCAACCATCTCCCCAGTGGGAGCATCCAGGGCCTGACCCCAGTGAAATGTATCATCTGTGTTTCAAAGCTTTTCAAGAGTATTTGACAGAAACATTCATTCAGATCAAATTGCGCTGACATATGCTTTGGGGCTATTCTTATTTTATACAGACTTCCTTGGTCCATCATTAGATAATTGTATTTGTACAAAGGAAATGGAGTAAAATTTCCTTCTGCATCTTTTCTGTGTTTCTCATCGTTTTCTCTAAGAGGACTTTCGCCCTTCCTTTGTCATCCGCATATATCAGAAGATGAATACATAATGAAACCCACCCTCCTGCAATATTATCAGCCCAAGAAACAAAGGTTTGAACTAAGACTAAAGAAGGGGAGCTGGAAATGAAGAGTGGTGAAGCTTAAGCAACTGTGAATTTCCAGGAAATATTTATGAGCTGATTTAAATACTAATAAGCTGTCGTCTGACAGCAGCAGCAAGAAGATGAAGATACTGGAGCTCAAAGTCTCAGCTGAGCCATGGGCTCTCTCACGTCTGCACAAGCTGCACAGTGGAGCGGCCACATTCTAAGCCTCCTGCTAAACAGACGTTCCAAAATGCTGTGAACTGAGAAATTGACATTTTCCCACTGATTTCGATTATTTATTTCTGCCATAGTACTTACCAATCAATTTGAATCCCATCTTTAAAAAGTATCTAGGGCCTAAATGTAAAAATTGCTTTGCCCAAACCTTTTATCTCAATGACTACTATATTAGGAAAAACACTTTCAATTTCCTTTTCTGTCCACTGTAAGAACCTGCCAAATACCCTCTCCTTGCAAGTTCCGATGCAGCAGCATGAATGATGTCTCCAGAGTGTAGCAAGAGGTAATTTATCTGAAAATGTCTCCTGTTCCAGCCTGAATGCAGAAAATGCTTCAGTTGCCTATGGGTTAGAAAAGAGAAAAACACTTGCTATTGTAAAAAAAATAAATTTAACTTCCAAAGAGCATTTTACATATATTGCCTTGGGTCTGACAATCTGCTGACTTGATCCAAAATAAACAACTGGCTTTCGCATTTCTAAATCATAAGTCAAAGTTCCACACACAAAACTGCTGCCAGGGTTTATTCAGCAGAGATTCTTTGTAGAGGTGGGGTGGGTGAGGGGGTGGGTGTAGGATGCAGGAGGCTTTTTTCCAAACATGTAGATGCTGAGTAAGGCAAGGAGAAAAATAGAAGGAGGGAACCCAGAATGTTTCTGGAAAATGAGTCACCTTTAGAATTGAGGGGCTGTAAATCCCAACAGTTGGACAGCAGAGAGTCAGGCCACACCATCTAGAAACTTTGCCCATGACGCTCTGCGCTAGAGACATGGCGACCACAGTGCCTGGGACTAGAAGAAGGTGAGTGAGCTTCTCAGCTCAGGCGCAAAAATTAAGGCAGCACCAAACAACTCAATAATCCAGAAAAATACTATTCTTATGCAACATTTTGAAAAAATCAAGATTAATGCAAAAATAAATAATGAACCTAGCACAATTTTAAATAATAACTGGATTCAACAATGCCAGGCCAAGCCATGTTGAAGCCCGAGGCAAAAGGAATAAAATTGTGCACCTCTATATGAACAGTTTAATGTTTAAAAAAAATTGTTTTTATGTATAGATTGTGAATATATTGCTGATATTTTGCTCCATTAAATACAGGAAAGTAAAATTATAAAACATTCAGCTTGGAATATAAGTCAAATGTTTAAACCTAAAATAATGTGGGTTTTTATACACCTGTTTTTCCAGTTTCCGGTATTTTTTCAATTTCATGAATGTTCTGGTCAAAACTCTGTTGTAGTAGCATTGCACTGAGCTTGCCCAGAAGACACGTCAGAAACATTAACATGTGAGGGGGAACAACAAACCTGAAGACACAGGAACTTTTGTCAAGGATGCTTAGTGTTTGTGTGACGTGAATTCCGTGGTATGTGCAACACTTGTGGGCCACTGCATTAGGATGCTCCAATTAGAAGACAACTCATTGCTCACTACTAAACAACGAAGAAGATTTATTTTCATCTAACAAGAAGTCCAAAGGAAGAGTGGCTGCAAGTGGTTAATTCAGTATCTCGATGACAGCAACCTGGATTCAGATTCTTTTTATCGTCCTGCTCAGCTAAACACAGCAGGCGACTTCATCTTCGACAGGCTCCTCTCAGAGGTAGAAGTCGTCTGTCTCACTGCCTGGCATGCATGCTAAGTCGCTTCAGTCATGTCCAACTCTTTGGGATCCTATGAATTGTAGCCTGCCAGGCTCCTCTGTCCATGGAATTCTCCAGGCAAGAACATTGGAGTGGGTTGCCATGTCCTTCTCCAGGGATTCTCAAGTAAACACAATGGAGGAAGAGGGATTGTTTTTTCCCCTCTTGGTCTCAGTTTAAAATAGAGGAAAATTTTCTTAGAAGCCTTCCAGCAGACCTTCCCCACATCTCATTGACCAGAAAGAGGTCACATGCCACCACTGAAGCCAGTCCTGGAGAAGAAGAACAGCAGGCTTGGGTTAATGACCCTAACACATCATGGCGGGCAAGTTGTCCAAGCGAAGTTAGGGCCTGTGGCAAGGAATGGAGGCAAGAGCTATCAGCTGGGCAGTCTGTTACAAATGTCAATTATGAATAGAGAGACACTGGGTAGAAAATACATCCCAACACTTTGTATCGGGCAAATCATTCATGAGTATAGGAAATGGCCATGATGTTGTATAAGACAAACTGCAGAAATCTTCAGTGAAACTACATTTGTTGTTCAGTCGCTCAGAGTGTCTGTCTCCTGGTGACCCCATGGACTGCAGCACGCCAGGCCTCCCTGTCCTTCACTATCTCCCTGAGTTTGCTCAAACTCATGCCCATTGAGTAGGTGATGCCATCCAACCATCTCATCCTCTGTGGCCCCTTTCTCCTCCCACCTTCAATCTTTCCAAGCATCAGGGTCTTTTCCAGTGAGTCAGCTCTTCGCATCAGGTGGTCAAAGTATTGGAGCTTCAGCTTCAGCATCAGTCCTTCCAATGAATATTTAGGGTTGATTTCCTTTAGGATTGACTGGTTTCACCTCCTTGTAGTCCAAAGGGCTCTCAAGACTCTTCTCCAGCACCGCAGTTTGAAAGCATAGTTAGATTCATACCTCCCAGCTGGCAGCAGGAGAAATTCCAAGTAGATCATAGAATTAAATGTGAAAACTTCACTACTATTAAATGAACACATTGGAGAACTCTATTACAATCTTGGAATAGGAGAAGGCTTCCTAATTTTGACTTAAAATCAAGAAGCTGTAAAGGGAAAAATAATCAGCATGGAGTGAAAACACCAGAAGTAAAGTCTAAAGATAACTGGTTAACTGAGGGGCAGAGATTGTAATTCGAATCCTGAACAATAAGTTCATCTCCTTATTGCATCAAAGCTCCTACAAATCAAGAAAAAAATAAAAGATATCAACCTATAGAATAACTTAGGATGATAGGCAAAGGAGATAAACATTTTTTTCACTAGGAAAAAAACCCCACAAATGTCCCTTACATATATGAAAAGTTGTTCAGTTTCACCTCATTTATATTAAGAAACATGAAAATTAAAACTATCCTGAAATATTATTTTTCAGCTATCTGGCAAAAGTTTGATAACACTCTGCTGACAAGGTTGTATAGAAAGAAAGATCCAGTGAGAATATAAATTGGCATAACTCCTATGAAGGACAGTTTGGCAGTTAGTCCATCAGTTCTGTTTCTGAGACTACATCTGTGGATTCTATAGACTCCACAATCTACAGATATATTTGATTATATGCAAAAAGATTTTTCAGGGCTAATATTTAACTGGAACATACACATAAAAGCCAATTGGTTAGTTCATGGCCAGTATCTCTCCTAAAATGTTGATGTCCCTGTTTACTTAAATTTGAAAATTTTAAAGATTATTCTTTTGAGTATGTAGAACTCTATTGTTTGAAAAAAAAATTTTTTTTTTAGAGACAATCCAGCCAACAAAAGTGAATTAATTAAATAAGCTTTGGTGATCCTTACAATGGAATATTGTACATTTGTACAAAAAAACTGAGTATACTGAGGCTTCCCTGGTGGCTCAGTGGTAAAGAATTCACCTGCCAATGCAGGAGACACAGGTTCTATCCCTGATCAAGGAAGATCCTGCAGGCCACGGAGCAATGAAGCCGTGTGCCGCAACTTTTGAGCCTGGGCTCTAGAGCCCAGAAGCTGCAACTGCTGAGGTCCATGAGCCGCCACTACCGAAGCCGCTAGCCTTAGGGCCCATGCTATGCAGCAAGAGCGGCCCCTGCAGGGAGAAGCCCAAGCACCTCACCTGGGAAAAGCCCAGCCCTGCCAGAAATACATGAATAAATATGTCAAAACGGAGGGTCACCATTTAAAAAAATAAGGATACATATCTGTATGTAGGGATACGGAAAGTTCTCCCAAACATAAAGTTGAAAAAAAAAAGCAAGATGCTGATCAGTACTTGTAATAACTCCAGTTCTGTATAAAAAGAAAAATAACCATCATTAATATATCAAAAATATTCATAGTGATATTTGATTATAAAAATATAAGAAACTCCAAAGGAAATACTAGAAAAATAACAGTGGTTCCCTGTATTGGGGAGATACAAACTGGGAGGATGAAAAGTCTTCATTATATATCATTTATTTTTCTTTCAGTTTTCAGCTATGGTAATGTATTTGCTCAAAATTTTTTTAAAAATGTATTAAACATCTACAATTGTTTACCATCACATACAGATCTTGTTCCAAATCTTTAAGTTGGGATTCAAGACAAGTCATAATTTAGCTCAAATCAACCTTTTCCTAGTGAATTCCTACTAATTTCTCCTCATGTCTTACTCCCACCCCTACTGCCCCCCACCCCCCACAGAAACACACACACACACACAGACACACACACACACACACACACACACACAGCATTCCCTGGATCTTCTCCCTAAAGATAATCATTTAACAGTTTTCATTTAAAAAAAAAAATGTCATATGCATATGCCTACTTTTATATTACCTACATAACATTTTTGAAAAAATGTATACCTGTGATCGTGTTTTTATTTATTACATGTTTTAAACATTTTTATATAGCATGAGTTTTTTCTACTTATGTATTTTGTAATTTTTCATGGCTTTTTTAATGGTTCGATAACATTGCATCATCACAAGGATGCATCTTAATTTAGCTTATTTCCCTTACACAATTAGATTGTCTCTATTACATTCATAATCATTGGTACAAGCTATGCTGCAATAAACATCTTGTCATATTTTTGCCATAATATCAAAGTACAGTTGTTAAGGAAATGTTACGTGTTTTTGTAAATTTGATTGATAGTGTCAAATTGACTTCACAATGTATATCATGTACACTTTCAACGAGTATATGAAAATACTCCTTCTTTCCTCATTCTTTCACCAATATTATTTGAAACTTTCAAGAGCTGCCTGATAAACAAAAAAGTATTCTCTTTATTTATGAGGTTGAGTATATTTTTATATGTATATAGGAATTTTTTTTTATGAACTGTCTATTCTACTTTCATGGAGTCAGATGAAGCCTGTAGTATGACTTTCACGTATGACTCCAGGATTTAGAGCTGTGTTAGAAAGGCTTCTCTACTTCCACATGCCTCTCTCATACACACACAGAAGTTCTCCTATATATGCTTTTAGTCTCTTACATATCTTTAAATGTTTAAATCTTTAATCCATCCAGATTTGACAAGAGTGGGAGAGAGCTGGTATATCCTAAAAAGTAGCATTGTAGTTAATTTTTCCCCCCAAATGTCTCAGTTTAACCTCCTGTACAATCTATACCTTCTCCACTGATTTGAATTACAATATTTGTTACATACTGGACTCCCATAGGCCATATGGGAATTTTAAAAATATTTTTTATTTATCTTATTTGTTAGGCTGCATCAGCTCTTTTTTAAAAAATTTACTGATTTTTTATTGAAGGATAATTGCTTTACAGAATTTTGTTGTTTTCTGTCAAACCTCAACATGAATCAGCCACAGGTACACATATGTCCCCTCCCTTTTGAACCTCCCTCCCATCTCCCTCCCCACCCCATCCTTCTAGGTTGGTACAGAGCCCCTGTTTGAGTTTCCTGAGCCACACAGCAAATTCTTGTTGGCGATCTATTTTACATATGGTACTGTAAGTTTCCATGTTACTATTTCCATACACCTCACCCTCTCCTCCCCTCTCCCCATGTCCATAAGTATATTCTCTATGTCTGTTTCTCCATTGTTGACCTTTAAATAAATTCTTCAGTACCATTCTTCCAGATTCTATGTATATGCATTAGAGTATGATATTTATCTTTCTCTTTCTAACTTACTTCACTCTGTATAATATGTTCTAGGTTCATCCACCTCATTAGAACTGACTCAAAGGCATTCCTTTTTATGGCTGAGTAATATTCCATTGTGTATATGTACCACAACTTCTTTATCCTTCATCTGTTGATGGACATCTTGGTTGCTTCCATGTTTTAGCTATTGTAAATAGCGCTGCAGTGAACAATGGGATACATGTGTCTTTTCAGTTTTGGTTTCCTCAGGGTATAAGCCTAGGAGTGGAATTGCTGGGTCATATGGTGGTTTTATTCCTGGTTTTTTAAGGAATCTCCATACCGTCTTCCATAGTGGCTATATCAGTTTACATTTCCACCAACAGTGCAAGAGCATTCCCTTTTCTCCACACCCTCTCCAGCATTTATTGTTTGTAGACTTTTTGATGATGGCCATTCTGACTGGTGTGAGGTGACATCTCATTGTAGTTTTGATTTGCATTTCTCTAATAATGAGCGATGTTGAGCATCTTTTCATGTGTTTGTTAGCCATCTGTGTCTTCTTTGGAGAAATGTCTATTTAGGTCTTTTTCCCACTTTTTGATTGGGTTGTTTGTTTTTCTGGTATTGAGTTGTATGAGTTGCTTATATATTTTGGAAATTAATCCTTTGCCAGTTGTTTCATTTGCTATTATTTTCTCCCATTCTGAAGGTTGTCTTTTCACCGTGTTTATAGTTTCCTTTGTTGTGCAAAAGCTTTTAAGTTTAGTTAGGTCCCACTTGTTTACTTTTGTTTTTATTTCCAATACCCTAGGAGGTGGGTCAGAGAGGATCTTGCTGTGATTTATGTCTTTGAGTGTTCTGCCTATGTTTTCCTTTAAGAGTTTTATAGTTTTTGGTCTTACATTTAGGTCTTTAATCCATTTTGAGTTTATCTTTGTGTATGGTGTTAGGAAGTGTTCTAATTTCATTCTTTTACATTTAGCTGTCCAGTTTTCCCAGCACCATTTATTGAAGAGGCTATCCTTGCCCCATTGTATATTCTTGCATCCTTTGTCAAAAATAAGGTACCCATAGGTGCATGGGTTTACGTCTGGGCTTTTTATCTTGTTCCATTGGTCTATATTTCTGTTGGTGTGCCAGTAACATACTGTCTTGATGACTGTAGCTTTGTAGTAAAACCTGAAGTCAGGGAGCTTGATTCCTCCAGCTCCATTCTTCTCTCTCAAGACTGCTTTGGCAGTTTGGGGTCTTTTGTGTTTACATATGAATTGTGAAATTTTTTACTCTAGTTCTGTGAAAAATGCCATTGGTAATTTGATAGGGGTTGCATTGAATCTGTATACTGCATTTGGTAGTATAGTCATTTTCACAATATTGATTCTTCCTACTCAGGAACATGGAATATCCCTCCATCTGTTTATGTCTTCTTTGATTTCTTTCATTAGTGTCTTATAATTTTCTGTGTACAGTTCTTTCATCTCCTGAGGTCGGTTTATTCCTAGATATTTAATTCTTTTTGTTGCCATGGTGAATGGGATTGATTCCTTAATTGCTCCTTCCAATTTTTCATTGTTAGTATATAGAAATGCAAGTGATGTGAAGTAATTAGCCTCCAACTAATAAAAAAATTAAAAAAAAAAAAAAAAAAAGAAATGCAAGTGATTTCTATTACTGATTTTGCATCCTACAACTTTTCTAAATTCACTGATTAGCTCTAGAAATTTTCTGATACTATCTTTAGGGTTTTCTATGTACAGTATCATGTCATCTGCAAACAGTGAGAGCTTTACTTCTTGTTTTCCAATCTAGATTCCTTTTATTTCCTTTTCTTTTCTGATTGCTGTAGCTAGGATTTCCAGAACTATGTTGAATAATAGTGGCAAAATTGAACACCCTTGTCTTGTTCCTGATCTTAGGGGGAAATGCTTTCAGTTTTTCACCATTAAGAATAATGTTTGCTGTAAGCTTATCATATATGGCCTTTACTATATTGAGGTAGGTTCCTTCTATGCCCATTTTGGGTGCTGAATTTTGTCAAAGGTTTTTTCTGCATCTATTGAGATTATCGTATGGTTTTTATGTTTCAATTTGTTAATATGGTGTATCCCATTGATTGATTTGCATATATTGAAGAATCCTTGCATCTCTGGAATAAACCCAGCTTGATCATGATGTATGAGCTTTTTGATGTGTTGCTGAATTCTGTTTGATAAAATTTTGTTGAGAATTTTTGCATCTATGTTCATCAGTGATATTGGCCTGTAGTTTTCTTTTTTGTGTGTTATCTTTGTCTGGTTTTGGTATCAGGGTGATGGTGGCCTTGTAGAATTAGTTTGGAAGTGTTCCTTCCTCTGCAATTTTTTGAAAGAGCTTTAGAAGGATAGGCGTTAGCTCTTCACTAAATGTTTGATAGAATTCTCCTGTGAAGCCATCTGGTCCTGTGCTTTTGTTTTTTGAGAGATTTCTGATCACAGCTTCAATTTCAGTGCTTGTAATTGGGTTGTTCATAATTTCTATTTCTTCCTGGTTCAGTCTTGGAAGATTCTTTTTCCCCAAATGTCCCAATTTAACCTCCTATACAATCTATACCTTCTTCACTGATTTGAATTACAATATTATATACTGAATTCCCATAGGCCATATGGGAATTTTTAAAATATTTATTAACTTTATTTGTTAGGCTGCATCAGCTCTTCTTTTTTTTTTTTTTAATTTGGAGGTTAATTGCTTTACAGTGATGTGTTCGTCTCTGCCATACAACAATGTGAATTAGCCAAAGAGGGAGGAGATACATATAAACTCATGCACCAGGTCTTCACTTGCGGCATTTGGGATCTGATCAAGGATTGAACCCAGGACGCCTGCATTGGGAGCACAGAGTCTTAGTCACTGGACCACCAGAGAAGTCCCTGTCATATCTATTATGTTCTATTCACCTGAAAATCTCTTCTCACCCAGTATCACAGCATTTAACTTACTATAGCTTTGTAGCATGTTTTTCATCTGGTAAGACTGTCTGGTCCCTACCTCATAAGTCGTTTTTTTTTTTTTTTTTTTTCAAAAAATTATCAGCTATTAGAGTTCATTTAGTCTCTATAAGAAGAACGTATAGATTAATTTGAGGGAAAATATATTTTTATAACACAGAGTCCTGACTGTAAGTCCAGTGCTCAAAATGTCACATGAAATCACTAGATAATTACTTAGTGAGTCTGAGACCAGATCCTTGAGGATATTTCTGACCAGATTAGTTGTGTGAGTCATCTGAATGTATGGCATTATTGTGCATTTCTCCCCTTTCTCAGGTAGACCCATGGGAACTACACGGGTATCAAGAAAACCAGGCCCAGAGCAAAAAAAATAAATAAATAGTTCCTCCATATCCTTCAGGAATTCTTTAATAGAAAAATTAATCATTCACATCCTGTCCGCAGTGAGAGCGGTGCTCCAGTCACAATCAATACCGCTGCTCATGTGTGCTGCAAGCCGCGTGCGTCTTGGGTATAGAATTCCTGGCTTGTGGCCATAACCAATACAGGAATAAATGCCATTTAATTCCACCCAGCTGTTCCTGGGGCCTTCCATGGGTGGGTGTGCTGAGGGGTGTTTCATTCATTCACAGGAAAAAATGTGCCCCTCAATTGCTTGGCGCAGAGCCAGATTTGCTAGGCCTTTGCAAACACACCACTGTGAGGAAGCCGTGAAGGCTGTTCACGTCACCGACCAACCAGCCCAGAGTGTGCTCGGGGGCTCCGGCAGTCTGTGGCCGTTCTCTCAGCTTGCGCTTCATTTCCCACCGAAAACCCCGCGCTTTGTGTTCAGTTTAAGATCCTCCCAACGCGTGAGGTTAAGAAGACATCTTTACCTATTTAAACATGGACATGATTAAACAGAAATTATACTTTACATAGTATTAAAGGTGACATCCATCTATGTAAATTTAGTGTAATGGAAGACTTAGTTTAAGAATGTAATATTCTTAAATCCAAATATAAAAACCTGCTTTGCTTGACATAGGTTACTGAATTGATGTTTTGTAGTGTGTTTAGGTGCCAAAAAAGCAACTTTGGTTTCTGCAAAGAATAGTCATTTTCCAATTCACATCATATAATTCCAGTGTTGTAGGTCAAAACAGATCCTTCTTCCCTTGAAAAACAAAGACAAGGGACCCTGTATGGTTTGCTCTTGTGTTGTTTTATTTCGTTTGGATACGTGCCAAGATTATGATGGAGGAGGAAATGGCAACCCACTCCAGTATTCTTCCTGGAGGAGCCAATGGACAGAGGAGCCTGGTGGGCTACAGCCCTCGGGGGCGCAGAGAGCGAGACACACCTGAGCACACAGCACAGGAGATTATGATAGTGTGTTAGTCGGGGCTTCTCTCGTGGCTCAGCTGGTAATGAATCTGCCTGCGTGCAGGAGACCCGGCTCCGATCCCTGGGCCAGGAAGACCCCCCTGGAGAAGGGAAGGGCACCCCTCTCCAGTATTCTTGCCTGGAGAGTCCCATTCTCCAGGAACAGAGGAACCTGGCGGGCTACAGCCCATGGTGTTGCAAAGAGTCAGACACGACTGAGTGACTGAACACCACATGCACCCTTAGATAGATTATTATACAGGGTTTAGGAATTGTGTACCATGTTCAGAGTTATACCAAAGAGGCTAAAGTGCCCAAAACCCTGTGGCATAGTAGGGTTGGTGGTTCTTTGGGGTTGAAATATGGCTAAATGTGTTTGCGGCAGCCCCAAACCAAGGGGTCCCTCCATCTTTGGCTCTGTTAAGCAGAAACTATATGGGATAGAAGGACAGAGAAAGAATCTTTATTGAGAACCCACTTAATACAAGGTGCATATTTGATCATAGTTTAACCCCCACCAGATCCTGATTTGAGAACTTAGTCTCACAGTTTAAAAATTAGCTGTATGCATGTTAACTGATTCATCAGAGTCAGTTCTAACATGAGAAATCTGTCGATTGGCCAGCCCCTATTTTAGGAAAGGAAACACATTCACTGAGCACCTACTGTGTTAAGACCTGTTTTAAGACTGTGGTTCACAATTCCTAGCCCACCATCTTAGCTTTTCAGTGTTTCAAATTCTGTGGGAGAAGACAAGGGTGAGATGATTTGAGAGGATAGCATTGAAAAATGTATATTACCACATGTGAAACAGATCACCAGTCCAGGCTTGATACATTAGACAGGATGCTCAGGGCTGGTGCACTGGGATGACCCTGAGGGGTGGGATGGGGAGGGAGGTGGGAGGGGGGTTCAGGATGGGGACACATGTTGATTCATGTCAATGTATGGCAAAACCACTACAATATTGTAAAGTAATTAGCCTCCAGTTAAAATAAATAAATTAATTTTAAAAATTTAAATATTTTTAAATGTTTAGTTAAAAAGTATATTGCATAATCTATAACACTTTGAGAAAAGAAAGTTAGGAATTTCTCCAAAGGAGTTGTTTTAAATACAGAGAATATCTGTGATCTAGATGCTTTTATTAAAAGGGTTTTAGAATGTTTCTCAAGCCCTACAGGGCAGCACATCATGGGAGGGGATCTTCCTTCTAAGGGACATATTTCAAACAACAAATAACAAGGTGCTGGAGAGAGACTGGCTTGGATATGGTTGACTTGGATATGGCTGATTGAATGCTGCTCACCATGCATTCAATCTCACTGTCTGTGCTTCCCACAGCAGAGGCTAGAAAACTGAAATCTACGTTTTCCAGGCTCTCCTGATGCCAGAGTTCTGGATGCTTCATTGGTGCTGGTGACTGCATGCACTTTGATTTAATTCAGAGTACGGAAGTGAACCTGAGACCATCTTCCTGTGACTTTCTACTGGCACGCAAGGCAAACTGTCAAGAGGGCAGGTGGTGGCTGAGCGCAGACGTTGACTTTCTAGGCTCCAGCTGAGGGGACTGGAGAGGAAGTTGTGTTCACTGTGCCAGGGCCTCCTGGTCTCCGGAGCCACACTTCCGCTGCGTGTCCTTGACCTCCGTCGTTCAGTGGCTGCCACTGTGTTTGTCGCTCACTCAGCATGTCTGACTCTGTGCGACACCATGGACTGTAGCCCACCAGGCTCCTCTGTCCCTGGGATTCTCCAGACAAGAATACTGGAGTGGGTTGCCGTGCCCTCCTCCAGGGGATCTTCCTGACCCAGGGATCAAACCCAGGTCTTCTGCATTGCAGGTGGATTCTTTACCATCTGAGCCAGGGCCAGGAAAACAAGGAAACAGATTCTCTCCTAGAATCTCCAGAACAGATGTAGCCCTGATAACCCATTTTAGATTTCTGACCCCTAGCGCTGTAAGGGAATAAGTTCTCTTATTTTAAGCCACTAAGTTTGTGGTCCTTTTTTACAGCAGCAGTAGGAAAGTAGTACAAACATTTCCTGAATAACTATTGAGACCCTGTCATGTGGTGCTGGGATAGTTGTAACAAAACTAAGTGCCTGTCCTGATACTCCAGCTTGCATTCTTGCTCAGAGTGAAGCAGAAGTAGGACCCCAAGCCCAGACCTGTCCCTCTTGCAAGCCCGCGCTCTTAACACTGTCCTCCTCCACCCCCACCAGACCAAGCCCCAGGCAGGCGCCCAAGCCTGGGTCTCTTCTGTTCTAAAGGGATCTAATGAGTTTTATTCCTGATTGGATTCTCAGAAGTTGACATAAAACATCTTTTCTCATTTGTAGGAACCTGGATGAGTCTCTTCCTTCTGAGGGTCACTGTGGTACTTTCTGTAAAGAACTCCACCCCCCACCACCACCCCAAGTCCATTTCTAGACCTTTAGTTTGTCTCCTGCGTATGAAGGGTTTGTTAAAATGTTCAGCTTCTAGAGTTCTAATTCCACACATCTTTATGGGGCCTGAGGATGTACACTTTCACAGCCCAGGTGATTCTGAGGCACACCAGGGACCTCACCTGGGAAATACTCTTGATATAAAATTATAGAAGAGCCTTACCTTCTGAATGCTTAGAGACACAGTTTCTAACATTCCAATTGCCTTAGTTCTTCTAGAGGTCTTTCAAGCAGTTATTCTTTTCCTGATGACACATTTTGCAATGGCATAGTAAATAGCAGAATCCCACATTGACTAATAATATGGGTTGTATTGTTTCATCTTTTATTTGTGGTACAGTAATGCTACTAGAGTTATCTATCTTTTTAATATTATAATGATATTATTACTATTACAACTACCAGAAAGTCATGTTGAAATAGCCAATGCATTTCAACATTCTCCCGTAGGATTGGATTTTTTTTTAAATGTTATTTAAATTCAGTTACAGATTGTTTCACTGAAATTGCTACTTACTGGTCTGTGATTTAAGAATTCCTTCTAAGTGACAGCTCAGAAGCCAACTTTGCTTCACTGGAAACAACAGATTATACTGGCTTCCTTTAGATATTTACAATATTTCTGTGAACCAGAGAATTTTATTGCTCTAAATAGCACCAGTTATCCAACCCAGCCCTGTCATTTTACAAATGAGGAAAATGAGGTTTAAAGGAGGGAAGTTACTTGCCTACAGTTACACAAGTAGTTACTGTGAAGTTAGCAGCTGCTTTCCTGATTCCTGGTCTATTCAGAAGCTCGGTGACTATAATTTTATTTCTAAATCCACTTACAGTATTTTGATCACTTCCAGTATAAGTTGATTTTTTATAGCAGATAATCAGAAGTAGATACATTTTAAATATTCATGTATTTGTTTTGCTAGTTTTTTCTTTGAAGAAATAAATTCACAACCTCTTCTTTGTTAACCCCAACTTTTTTTCCTGTAAGTATTCACTATTTAAAATAAGATCATTAAGGACTTAGAAAAATTTTTGTGGCTCTCTATTTCTTTAGCCTTGTCTTGATAACTCTCCCATTCAAACAGAAACAATGTTGGGGTGGGCTCCAAATGAGACCTAGAACACACCAACCTTGCTCTGTTTAATGCACCATTAGTGAAGTATGTCATATCCAGCCCTACCCCCAAATCCTCTCTTTCTTAGCAACAATAAAATGGTTTCACACAATTGACTCGAGCGAAGTTCTTTGAACAGTTGTTAGGGTGGGAAACTCAACATCCTGGAACAGTGATCACAGAGGTGGTAGTGGAACAGCTGGGCGGGTTGCACTACCAGCCACAAGCAGACATGCTGTGGGTCTGACTCTCAAATCACCATTACTCAGATTTGGATCCAGGAGCAAAAAGCCTAGAACGGTGAACACCTGATTCAGTGTGAAATTCAGAGACACCCATCCCCCAGTTTAATTAGTATAACCAAATGACCCCTGAAGTCTCACTGTTTGCTAATTCTTCTGGCCTCAATGCCTTTCCCCTGCCAATGGAAAAGCAAGGGGATGGCCGTGCTGACCAGCAGGGCGTGAGTTATACATAGCAACTGGATAGCAAAGGGTGGAGGGAGTCCTCTTAAGAAAGAGGAAGGAGAAGGGAGGTGGATAGGGCACAGCTAATACTATTCTGACTTTACCTCCATCCTGTTGAAGTCATGTTTCTAAAACAGCCACACAGGACTTCCGGTTTCAACTCCAATATGTGAAACAGCCATACTCAGATTATCTTGACATGAAGCAGAGCAGGAAATTGAAGTGGGGGAGGGAGTTCTCATTGTGTCTCTTGGCAGCAGGGCTGACAACAGTCAGAGGTGGAGGTAGTAATTTTGTGGGAGAGGCTTAAGATAAGTGTTGTGTGTTTTCACATGTCTTTTACAGATTTTCAGTTCAGGCATGAGAAAAATTGGGTTGACACTTAAGCTTATTGTTGTCTTGAATTCCAGCCCATCTGGGACAAAGTCATCTTTTGGTTTTTGTTTGGTTACATCCCACTGGAAATGTCTTTTTCTTCCTCCAGGACACAGATTTTATAACAGTTCATTTATTCACTTGTTTATCCTTTCAACAAACAATTATTTCAATGTACAGTACTTGCTAAGTTCTTAGGATATAGGGGTGATTATAGCTGCCTTCATAAATAAAGCTTAAGGTCTTGTGAGGGAAACATGCAATCAAGTCATGACAATAAAGTGTATTAAGTTTTACAGTAAAGGAAGTGAAGGGATGAATAGCTAAAACACCAATCCTGCCTATTCCCCTACCTGAAGAATGGGCATGATAAAAAATATATCTACCTCTGGGGCAGGCATGTGGACCAGATGAAATGATGTGGTTAAAATCTCTGTTAAGTGAAATGACTCTTAGTTCTACTTTCTAGTCAGATCCTCTGTTGAAATCATTTAAATACTGCCAAGAAAGATTTTAAGGACACTTCTCTTATTTTAAGTGTCCAGGCTCTGTTTCCATAAGATCCAAGAGGCTGGTCAGGCATCATCCACCACATGTTAAACAAAGACTTACACCAGCCTGTGTGGATGAGTCACCCCCCATGAAGGCCCTGCCCCACTCTGTGTCCATGGTCCAGAGCCAGCCGCATGGACAAAAGCAGGGGCCAGCCAAGGGCAAGGCACAGAAGAGTGATGTCCGTGGGTCTGAGCTCACCATGGACCTGCCTGACCCACCTCTACTTTCCTGGCCCTCTGCCTTTCACTCAACGTTTCTCACAGTTGTATTCATCTATTTGTGAGATCATTTTGATCAGTCTCTCTTTTCCCTGGTAGAGAGTGTGCTCCCGTACGACAGAGTCCAGAGCTCTTTTGCTTCCCACTATAGATGCCCCTGAATTGGAAGCACTGATGCTGAAGCTGAAGCTCCAGTACTTTGGCCACCTGATGCAAAGAGCTGACTCACTGGAGAAGACCCTGATGCTGGGAAAGATTGAGGGTAGGAGGAGAAGAGGGTAACAGAGAATGAGATGGTTGGATGGTATCATCAACTCAATGAACATGAGTTTGAGCAAGCTCCGGGACATAGTGAAGGACAGGGAAGCCTAGCATGCTACAATCCATGGGGTCGCAAAGAGTTGGACATGACTGAGCAACTAAACAGCCAACAACATAGATGCCCCAGCCCTAGCTCCAGAAAGGTGAATAGTGCTGCCTGATTATGGTGCCTGAATGAGAGACAGAATGCGTGCTACTTACTCTGACTTATACTCTTAGGAAAGCATCACTTTCTATCTGAACAGTGGTTTCCACTTGACATTACTCTATAATGAAATCCCTATAAGACTGTTCCTAGAAGATGCTAAAGCAGGATGAGGCAGTGACCCAAAGTGAAAGCTCGGGCTGAAAGGGGTCAGGACAGTCACCAAGAGTGCCTGTCAAGTGCTTCCAGCAGGATATTCTAAAAAGTCTCACAGCCCACCTCCAGCTGGGAAACATTTCCAGAAAGGAGGGAAATATGTCCTTTTGAAAATAAGGTATTTTATGCCCCTTCAGGTTTGGAGAGGCACTGGGCTCGGCACCCTGTATTGAGGAGGTTCCTTCATGCCAGAGCTCCCAATATGTTTTGCAAGGAAAGAATGGACATGCAGCCTCAGCTTCTGGTGTCTATTTTTATGCCCTGGTTGTGTGTAGGGGAAAATGGGAATAGTATGTGTGTTTTTTCCCTGGTGTCTGCTGACTCCCATGGAGGGAGTCCCAAATCCAAACACAAAAAGTCCATGTCAGGAGGCAATGACCCACCACTTTGGACTCCATTCAACATCTACCCAAAGAATATCCTTGGCAAAGAGCAGTGACAGCATAATAGTGGCAAAAATAGCAATCATTCTCTCAGTTGCCAACTAAATATAACTCCTAATGGCTAAAGTTCTATAACTAATCAATTTTTTTTGTTCTAATAAAATAGTTTGAAAATCAATGTTACCTTGGACACACAAATTGACTATGACATCAGTTCAGTTCAGTTCAGTCACTCAGTCATGTCCAACTCTTTGCAACCCCATGAACTGCAGCATGCCAGGCCTCCCTGTCCATCACCAACTCCCAGAGTCCACCCAAACCCATGTCTGTTGAGTCAGTGATGCCGTCCAGCCATCTCATCCTCTGTCATCCCCTTCTCCTCCTTCCCTCAATCATTCCCAGCATCAGGGTCTTTTCCAGTGAGTCAGCTCTTCACATCAGGCGGCCAAAGTATTGGAGTTTCAGCTTCAACATCAGTCCTTCCAATGAACACCCAGGACTGATCTCCTTTAGGATGGACTGGTTGGATCTCCCTGCAGTCCAAGGGACTCTCAAGAGTCTTCTCCAACACCACAGTTCAAAAGCATCAATTCTTCGGTGCTCAGCTTGCTTTATAGTCCAACTCTCACATCCATACATGACCACTGGAAAAACCATAGCCTTGACTCGACGGACATTTGTTGACAAAGTAATGTCTCTGCTTTTTAATATGCTGTCCAGGTTGGTCATAACTTTCCTTCCAAGGAGTAAGCGTCTTTTAATTTCATGGCTGCAATCACCAACTGCAGTGATTTTGGAGCCCAGAAAAATAAAGTCAGCCACTGTTTCCACTGTTTCCCCATCAGTTTGCCATGAAGTGATGGGACCAGATGCCATGATCTTTGTTTTCTGAATGTTGAGCTTTAAGCCAACTTTTTCATTCTCCTCTTTCCCTTGCATCAAGAGGGTCTTTAGTTCTTCTTCACTTTCTGCCATAAGGGTGGAGTCATCTGCATATCTGAGGTTATTGATATTTCTCCCGGCAATCTTGATTCCAGCTTATGCTTCCTCCAGCCCAGCGTTTCTCATTATGTACTCTACATATAAGTTAAATAAGCAGGGTGACAATATACAGCCTTGACATACTACTTTTCCTATTTGGAACCAGTCTGTTGTTCCATGTCCAGTTCTAACTGTTGCTTCCTGACCTGCATACAGGTTTCTAAAGAGGCAGGTCAGGTGCTCTGGTATGCCCATCTCTTTCAGAATTTTTCACAGATATTCCAATTGTCATATAATTAGTTGTTTTACATCTTTATCTTAGAATTTCCAGTGTTCCAATGTTTCCTACATGGAGTGAAGGGAGAATAGAATAAACAGGATTTACTGTATACTTTTCTTTCTGTAAGAAATTATATATTCCATATAAAGTGAAAAAGAGAATGCTGAACAACCTATAGATAATTTTAAAGAGAAAATGAGTTTAATAAGCAATGGAGAGGACTTCCCGGGTGATCTAGTGGCTAAGACTCCATGTCCCCATGCAGGGGACCTGGGTTCGATCTCTTGTCAGGGAACTAGATCCCACATGCTGCAGCTAAGACCTGGCAAGCCAAATCAGTATTAATAAATAAAACAATGGAGAATACTAGAGCCTTGGTTTCAGGTAAGCCTCCTGGGGTAAACCAAAGGTTGAAGGGAACTTGAGGTTGCTCAGCTGGCTTTGTGAAGCTACGGGAGAGTGGCAGGGTTGAAGAGGAGTGCTTCAGGAGACCGTTGCCCGTGAGAACCTGTTACTGAAGAGAAAGGCAAGTGATCTAGGATGCACAGTGCAGGACAAGGGGCCCTGAGCCAGGAGAAGTGAAGTGAAAACTAGAGCAGGTTGGGGAGGGTTGAAAGGCAAGAATTCATGCCCATTGTAGCTCCCTTTTCAAGCTCCTCTAATGAAAAACAGATATGACTATCATGTCTGCAAGATTTATTCATTCAAGAACATCAGAATCAACTCTGCCTTTCCCCTGAAATGGGCAATGCATTAAACCTTTGCTCTACACAATTCAACCAGGAGATAGACTAGGCTATATACCATTTTCCCCTATTATACCGTTTTGTGCCTCAAGACATTTTCCTTTACAGCACTAAATAGGGGTTGTCATGTGAAATTTACATATATGATTGTTTGATAAAGGCCACTCTCCCCCGTTAAACTACAAGTTCCCCAATGAGAAAAATTTTGTCTTCTTTTTTCACTAACAACTGGTTCCTAGTGGATGGCATGTTGCCTAACACACAGGAGACACTCGTTTATTGAATGAATGGATGAAGCCTACTTGACCTTCCCCTTTTGTCTCCTTTCTGTCTTCCTTTCCTGCTCAGTATTTTCTGGCTTTCCTCTATTCATTTTATTTCCAGATCAAAACCAAAATTCATCTCAACTCTTCGATATATTAGGTTCTTTTCATCAACAGCCCAAAAGAACCCAACAAAGCTAGGAGTAGTCTCTTTTGCCTCCAAACTACTCATATGTCTATCTCTTAGAACAAAAATCAGGAACCTTAGATATTCCTATACCAGCAGCAGTCCTGGGAAAGGTGAACAGCATGGTGGTTCCAAGTGTAGAAATGGGGTTTGAGTTATATTCGGTACAATTCACCAAATGTGATCCTACATGAGCTATTTAATTTTTCCAAGTTTTAGTTTCTGCAATTATAAAATGAGGATGATAATAAAATCATCCACTTCCAATGGTTATTTTAATGATATGAAGACTGACTTCACAAACGTAAAGTGTCTGGTGCTGGAAAGCCCTGTAAAGTATCAGCTATCATAATCTCAGTGACCACAAGGCCTAAACATGGACCTTGTTATATATTTTTTAATCTGGTTCACAATTTGCACCCCAAAAGTGGACAACAGAGCTAAATGTTAGACCTCTGTCCCCTGCTGCCTGTCATGTCTCGCTGGCAATCTTGCTGAGGTATCCAGGCTGCAGAAATGTCTGCTCTGGGATGAGGGGCTGGGGCAGGGGTCATGGGGTCACAGGGTCATGAAGAACCCCATGAAAATCAGAGCCCAATGGCCAGTTGTTTTTCCAGGGCAGAAGTTTCTTTGTTTCCACTCTTGGTCTTTGGGCATCTTTGGTGGTGGCTTTGCCTTGTCTCTCTGGGGAAGTCATCTGTGCCTAGACCGACAGCCTCCTTCCAAGAGCTCGCCTCCCTCACAGCCCCCTTCCCAACACCAGCAGGTTCCTGTGGCTGAATTCCTGTGTCACTGGAGAAGGAATGCTTTATAACTCTTCTTCAAGCATCCCAAGTTTTCTCTCCAAACCTGGAGAGAGAGAGAAGGTTTCTGTGACGCACAGCCCAGCAGGTTGGGGCTTTGCAGGGAGGGGAGGTGAGAGGCTGCCCAGAGCAGCTAGGGGGCCAGAGTCCCTGCACCCACCAGCCACTGCTTGCAAGAGAGCTTTTCTGAGAGAAGTGGGAAAGTGTGGATACACTGTCAGCATTTCTGCATTTTGTTTCCAGACAAGCCTCAGAAATCAGAATGATAGGGAGAGTTCCCTGCTGGGGGAAGTTGGCTCTTGGCAGTCAGCTTAGACAGTTGCAGCGGGGAGGAAAATGGAGTCACCTAGGCCCATGTCTCCTTGTCCAGGAGGTGGGAAGGCGTAGGGAAGAAGCAGCCCTCCAGCCTGTCTCCCAGTGGACGCCCCCGAGACTGGAAACTGGTCCGGGTGAGGAGGGAGGTGGGAGGGAGGGTCAGGATGGGGAACACATGTACACCCATGGCTGATTCATGTCAATGAATGGCAAAAACCACCACAATAATGTAAAGTAATCAACCTCCAATTAAAAAAATTAAAAAAAAAAAAAACTGCTTGGGGGTAAGACCAGCAATGTCCACAAAGCTGCACCGCAGCTTTCTAGTTGAGGGTCCGTGACTGTAGGGATGGAAACTGAGTTATCAGGGACCCCAGGGGGTGCTTAGGAACCCCAGAACAGAAGTGCTGGGAGATGGGGAATGTGCTGAGAGAGCCTGCTTGCAGAATTGCACCTGGAAGAGAAAGCCCACAGAGGTTCTGCCTTCTCAGCCACAATGGGAGGACTGCTGCCAAGGGGCCCGTGCCTTGAAAGCAGGCACCCTGAGCTGTGTGTCCAGGCTCAAACGCCAGGGCAGAGAAGTCTTGCGGATCGGTTTTGTGTATGAGGTGTGTAATCAAACTTTCACACAATTACAGAATCTCCTTTTTCACAATCGAGTCATAAGGCAGGAACTCTGTGTTTTCTTGAAATTTCCAGTTTGTAGAAAATGAGAGAGAGGGAAGGAAGAGTTTGTCATAATTTTCATCCCCACCTGGTTTCTCTTCTCTGGGCCTGGTTTCAAAACACATACATATAATCCTCACCTTTGAAATTAACCTTACTTTCCATTTCTTGGGGCTTCCCTAGTAGCTCATTCGGTAAAGAATCCACCTGCAATGTAGGAGACCCAGGTTCGATTCCTGGGTCAGGAAGATCCCCTGGAGAAGGAAATGGCAACCCACTCCAGTATTGTTGCCTGATAATCCCATGGACAGAGGAGCCTGGCAGGCTACAGTCCATAGGGTCGCAAGAGTCGGACACGACTGAGCGACTAAACCACCACTTTCATTTCTTACTGTTTTTTTTTTCACCTAAGTTTCCATTTAGATAAATCTCTTTCACCAATGGGATGTCTAATGAAAGACGTAGGGGATCTAATTTGGGAGTATTTTCTTAATGGTTATACCTCTTGGAAGGAAGGTTGAAAATACTTAAAATACCGGCGAATTTAACAATTTTTTTCCAAAGTTGCCAAATAGTACTCCAAAGCAAAAAAAAAAAAACAAAAATCTTGGGACTTGGGGAGGGACCCTTACCCTTTATTTAAATGAAAAATTTAATGGAGATTAAATTAATTTCCAGAAGAGAAATTTTAATTTTTGTGGAACCACCAGTGTTACTAAAATTACTCCAAAAGTGTTAGTTGCTCAGTTGTGTCCAGCTCTTTGGGACCCTATGGACTGTAGCCAGCCAGATGCCTCTGTCCATGGGATTCTCCAGGCCAGAGTACTGGAGTGGGTTGCCATTCCCTCCTCCAGGGGATCCTCCCAACCCAGGGATTGAACCAGGATCTGCCACATTATGGACAGATTCTTCACCGTCTGAGCCACCAGGGAACCCAAACAGAGCTACTAATACTCCAATACTCCTTCCTATCTTTAGTCGATACTGTTGTTAACATTACCATTGTTAGGCAAGTACTCTAAAGCCACACTGGTTTACTTTAGCAACCATGTACATTTCAAACTTCTGGATCATGAAAACTAAACACTCATTTAAAAAAATTTTTTTAATTTATTTACTTTTAATTGAAAGATGATTGCTTTACAATACTATGTTGGTTTTTGCTATATGACAACATGAATCACCCATAGGTATACATACGTCCCCTCCCTCTTGAAACTCCCTCTCACCTCCCACCCCAAGCCACCCCTCTAGGTTGTCTGAACACTCTTATTTTTAAAATGTATTTTTATTTTTGATTGTGCTAGGTCTTTGTTGCTGCTCACAGGCTTTATTGAGCTGTGGTGAGCGGGGACCACTTTAGTTGTGGTGCGGGGGCTTCTCACTGTGGCGGCTCCTCTTGTTGCAGAGCATGGACTCTGGGTGCAGGGCCTCAGGAGTTATGGCTCACAGGCGTAGTAGCTCCACAGCAGGCAACCAGGGACCAGGGATTCGATCCTGGGGCCAGGGATTAAACCAGTGTCCCCTGCACTGGCAGGTAAATTCTTAGCCACTGGGCTACCCGGGAAGCCCCAAACACTCTTATTCTAATAAGGCATTACACTGACGGAGCATTTTCCAATTTTCACCATGCTCTTAGATACATTATCTCACATCTAGTTCTCAAAATGGTCTTCTGAAAGCAAGCAGTATCATTTTTTGTTTTGTTTTTAACTAGCTTATTTCTTGAAAAATACACTCCCACACACAGCAACAAATTCAAGTAGAAGAGCATAAATAGTAAGTTAAATCTCTCTTAACCTGTCCCCACCCATCTCCTCCTGAGAGATAACTACTGTTAAGAGTTTCTCTATGACCTTTTAGAAATTCTTTCCAAGCCAGGCTTCAATAGTATGTGAACCATGAACTTCTAGATGTTCAAGCTGGATTTAGAAAAGGCAGAGGAAACAGAAATCAAATTACCAACATCCGTTGGATCATTGAAAAAGCAAGACAATTCCAGGAAAACATCTACTTCTGCTTTATTGACTATGCCAAAGCCTTTGACTGTGTGGATCACAACAAACTATGGAAAATTCTTAGAGATGGGAATACCAGACCACCTCACCTGCCTTCTGAGAAATCTGCATGCAGGTCAGGAAGCAACAATTAGAATTGGACATGGAAAAACAGACTGGTTCCAAATCAGGAAAGGAGTACGCCAAGGCTGTATATTGTCACCCTGCTTATTTAACTTATTTGCAGAGTATATCATGAGAAATGCCAAGCTGGATGAAGCACAAGCTGGAGTCAATATTGCCAGGAGAAATATCAATAACCTCAGATACACAGATGACACCACCCTTATGGCAGAAAGTAAAGAAGAACTGAAGAGCCTCTTGATGAAAGTGAAAGAGGAGAGTGAAAAAGTTGGCTTAAAACTCCACATTCAGAAAACTAAGATCATGGCATCCAGTCCCATCACTTCATGGCAAATAGATGGGGAAACAATGGAAACAGTGACAAAATTTATTTTCTTGGGCTCCAAAATCACTGCAGATGGTAACTGCAGCCATGAAATTAAAAGACGCCTGCTCCTTGGAAGAAAAGCCATGACCCACCTAGACAGCATATTAAAAAGCAGAAACATTACTTTACAACAAAGGTCCATCTAATCAAAGCTATGGTTTTTCCAGTAGTCATGTATGGATGTGAGAGTTGGACTATAAAGAAAGCTGAGTGCAAAGAATTGATGCTTTTGAACTGTGGAGTTGGAGAAGATTCTTGAGAGTGCCTTGGACTGCAAGGAGATCCAACCAGTCCATCGTAAAGGAAATCAGTCCTGGGTGTTCACTGGAAGAACTGATGCTAAAGCTGAAACTCCGATACTTTGGCCACTTGATAAGAAGAGTTGATTCACTGGAAAAGACCCTGATGCTGGGAAAGATTGAGGGCAGGAAGAGAAGGGGACGACAGAGGATGAGGTGGTTGGATGGCATCACTGACTCAATGGACATGAGTTTGAGCAAGCTCTGGGAGTTGGTGATGGACAGGGAAGCCTGTTGTGCTGCAGTCTATGGGGTCGCAAAGAGTCAGACACAACTGCAGGGAAGCTTGTTATGCTGTAGTCCATGGGGTCGCAGAGTCAGACACGACTGAGCAACTGAATTGATACACGTACCAGCCCAAGTCTGTGTTCTCTTTAAAGATAAACTCACACACATGGCAGCAGGCCCTTCCCTGGTTTGTGCCTTGCTCTTTTAATTAACCAGTGACTTGGAGATCTTCAGTAAGAACATACAGAGCTGTCCCTCATTCTTGTTTGATGGTCTATGTAACTGGTTCCCTACTGTTTGTAACGGAAAATAGAGTTTTCTGTTACAAACAGTGCTACAATGAGCAATATTAGCAAAAACTTACATAGTTCTTAGTTGGTGTTCTTCATGTACAGAAAGTCAGTTAATCCTCATAACTGTCCTATAACAGAAACTATCATTACTTCATTTAAAGATGACAAAATCGGCAGAAAGATAAGCAATTTGCCCCAAGTCACACAGCTAGTAAGTGGCTTTGATTTGCACATATTTGAATCTAGATAGTCTGGCTCTGAGACTCAAGCACAGTGTCCTGCCGCTCGTGTTTCTCCTGTGCATTTAGATCTGAGAAGCCAGGCCACACTTCACAGCGGGGAAGACTGAGCTCAGAGGGGCAGTCTGCTCAGCCAGGCGGCAGCAGAGCCTGGGCTGGAGACCAGGTCTCCCGGTTCACAGAGCCCGGCTCCTTCACTGCCCGTCATGCCCTGCCACTCCTGCAGAATGCCATCTCTGGATTCCCAAGAACTTCTGAGCACTTCAGGCATAAATAGAGTGACTACATTGAGAAGTGGTTTAGGAAAAGTAGTTTTAGAAGAAACTTGGGACTGTGATGAAGGAGTTCAGTTCTCAGGGTCTTTCTACCATTCACCTCCTGCACTACTAGATACGAAGTTAAAGGAATGTTGCCACAGAGTATCTGTAATGTAAAAATGTACTTTTGGAGTTGCAAATTTAGAGATAAATTATGTAAAATTTTATTCAATGTTATCCCTCATTTTTTTTGTTTTTGTTTTTGCAATTGCCATTAAAAAAAAGAAGCTGTATTAAATCATGAAAGTTTAGACTAAAGAGAGTATGCCTCCATTTAATCCTACATGGCTACGCATTAACCACAGGGAAAGCAACATGGAACCAACACTCTGCCCCAGCTTGGGAAAGGGACAGCTGTACTCTCTCTGAAACCTGCTTCCAAAGTGCTGGGCAGCCCTGAAGAGCTGTAAGCAAAACTATTTTCAGGCACCACTGGAGTTTAAACAGTTCAAGAATTTCCCATAGATCCTCCCAACACCCTGGCCCTGGCCCTACTTGATTCTGAATGCCTTTGATTCACAGACTAGACGGCTCCTTAGAAGCATCTAGTTTCATCTTTCACCATGATGTGGCCTCACATTTGCCTCATGCTTTACTGTCTTCTGATTATTCTGCCATTTTCGTGTTTCTGTGACCCCCCGGGGCCACACTGTGAGAACAGGTTCTTTGTCTTCACAAGTTTTGTGTCCCCTTCACCCAGGCAGGACTTGACCCAGCATGGAGGCTCTACAAGTGTTGGTTGCATCCTTCCCTGTTTCTCTGTTGCCCTTATGTTTCCCCTACTATTATCCAGCTGTTGCCCAGGAAGCCTGAGCTCTTCCAGAAGTGATGCAGGCTTGATGGAGAACCAGGCTCCTTGGCTTTGCTGCCTAAAGAAAGACTTGGGGCAGGTTTCTGGGCTACACATTTAGCTTTATCACTTTTCTTCATTCTTTGTCAGTTATGTACCTACTGTGGGCCAGGTATACTGCCAGGGACTGGGTGTACAGAGATGAACAACTCTGTCGGAGTTACCGTCTTGTGTGAATGACCGATTCGGCGTGAAACACACAAATACAGAATCACCACCCCTGGCATGGGCACTGAAGGCGCTATGAGAGGGACTACCAAAGCAAATAGAACTTGGACTGGGAGGTCAGGGAAGGCAGCTCCGAAGAAGTGAAATTTAAACTGAGACCAAAGGCTATGGAAGGGATCCAGGACTCACAGAAGAGGGGGGAGAAGAAGGCCAGTGCAGGGGACCGCATACACAGAGTCACCGGTGCAAGAAGGAGTTTGAAGGAGGAGACTCCTCTGGTGCCCCACATTACATCTTCTCAGCCCTCCTCTGTTTCAACCACAGCTATGATGGACACTCCCTGACAGCTCAAACTTGCATCCATCAGACAGCCGCCCACCCCAAGCCTCTGAGCATCTTTCTACTTTCTCTGATAATGGCACAAGTGCAGCCTAGAAACGCCAGGATATTACCGCTGCCCCATCCCCACCCCTCACCAGGCAACCCTCAACAGTGGGGGACACAGCTGGCATACACATGTCCCAGCTTCCCCTCCTTTAACAGAACATCACTGGGAGGTGTTCTGTATTCTTCTCAGCAGAAGAGAAACATGTTACTTACAACAGCAATCTCCAAAAAATGTGCTCTTTGTTTTTGCCTCTTCTTTTCTTTCTCATTCTTCTCATGCCCTCACTCCTTTCAGATCCCTGGTCTGCCCCCCACTTCCGATCTGCCCCTACGTCATTTCAAAGAAACTCAATCTAGGATATACACACATTAGAGGAACTGGAAGAGGGTCTTAAAGGGAGTGGGCAAAGAGGAGAGCAAAGCAGAGTGGGGCTAGACTGGTAGGGTGGAGCAGGCTACTCAGAGCTGAGAATGTTGCACTCTGAGAATGTTGCACTCTGAGAATGTTGCTGAGAATGTTGCACTCTGTGGCTCCCTGGTTCTGGGGGCAGACTGGGTTGTAGTAGCTGAGCAAAGCAGGAGGCGCAGACGGTAGCCCAGGCGACAGAAGATATTGGCTTGTAGTGTAACGTTAGACCTCCCAGGCGGTGCTAGTGGTAGAGAACCTGCCTGCCAGTGCAGGAGGCATAAGACACAGGTTTGATCCCTGGGTCGGGAAGATCCCCTGGAAGAGGATCCAGGGCAACTCACTCTAGTATTCTTGCCTGGAGAACCCTCATGGACAGAGGGACCTGGTGGGCTAAAGTCCACAAGGTCGCAAAGAGTCGGACTCAGCTAACGTGATTTAGCACGCATGCATACACGCACTGTAATGTTGGCAGAGGTGATAAAAAAAGACACAGACAGGACTTCCCTGGTGGTCCAGCAAAGAAGAATCCAGCTACCAATGCAGAAAACACAGGTTCAATCCCTAGTCTGAGAAGATCGTACATGCCGCAAGGCAACTAAGCCCAAGTGCCTCAACTACTGAGCCCGTGATCTAGCGTCTGGGAGCCACAACTACTGAACCCACAGGCCAGAGAGCCTGTGCTCTGCAAAGAGGGAAGCCCACACACCTCAACTGAAGAGTGGCCCTTGCTCACCACAACTCCAGAAAGCCCTCACACAGCAACAAAGAGCCAGCACAGCAAAAAAAAAAAAAAAAAGATACAGACAGGTTGGAATACGGTTTTGGGGGTTTTTTGGTTGCACTGGGTCTTCACTGATGCTCACAGTCTTTCTCTAGTGGCAACAAGTGGGGGCTACTCTTCGTTTTGGTGCACGGACTTCTCACTGCAGTGGCTTCTCTTGTTCCAAAGCACAGGCTGGAGGCACACAGACCTCAGTAGCTGCAGTGTGCAGGCTCTAGAGTGTGCAGCCTTCTGTAGTTGTGGCACATGGGCTTAGTTGCCCCAAATAGCATGTGGAATATTGTCAGACCAGGGATCAAACCCCTGTCCCCTGCATTTGCAGGCAGTTTCTTATCCACTGTACCACATCCCAGGGAAGTCCTGGGATGTGTTTTAAAAGTAGAATGATCTGCACTTGCTGATGGGTTGGGTTAGAGAAAGGAAGGGATCAAGGATGCCTTTGCTTGGGTTACTGAGTGGATGGTGGTAATGTGTAACTGAGAATGGAAGGATGGGTGAAGGAACAAGATTGAGCAGGAAAATTGAGTGTAATTTAGTACACACAAAATCTAAGATGTCTGTGTGACATCCAGGGAGAAAACATCAATTATGCATTTGTTTATATGAGTCAGGGGCCCAAGGGAGTTACCAGCAATGTAGATTTGGGGTCATCTGTTTATGCACGGTGTTTAAACCAAGGGACTAGATAGGCACAGAAGACTAGAGGATTCACAGTGGAGCTCTGAGGATCTGAGGATTAAAATTTGAAAAGACCCTGATGCTGGGAGAGACTGAAGGCGGGAGCAGCAGGGCATGACGGAGGATGAGATGGTTGGATGCCCTTACCAACTCAGTGAACATGCGTTTGAGCAAGCTCCAGGAGGTAGTGAAGTACAGGAAAGCCTGGTGTGCTGCAGTCCATGGGGTGGCAAAGAGTCAGACATGACTGAGTGACTGAGCAACAAGAAAGGGAGCAAAAGGGCGGCAAGTGAAATTCAAAAGTAGCCAGCGGAAACAGAAGAGACTATGGTATCGCACAATCCAAGAGGGGAGAGAGTTTCATGAAGGAAGCACTCTTCTGAATGCTGCTCAGAAGTGGGATAGTTTGAGGATGTAAAACTATCATCTTCTCTTATATCTTTCATCAGCATTAATCACAAAAGGCTCACACCCTTAGGCCAGGCGTCCCAAGTGCAACCAAGCTACTTTTAAAAAGCGGCAGATGACTGGAGGCAAAAACTAAACGCTTTGTCTGGCTTAGGAGACGTCTCACTCAAAGATCCTTAGATCTGTGTGCCTCCGTCTGCCCTGGTCTCTCTCTTCCTACCTCGGTTTCCAGGCTGCTGAACGTCTAGATCTGATCCAAGCCCTTGAGTTCTTCTAGCCCTGAGAAAATGACTGTATGAGTTTTATAGAGCACTGTATTAATTTTCTAGGACTGGATGACTTGAACAGCAAACGTGTAAACCACTCTGGAGGTTAGAAGTACAAGCACAAGGTGTCAGCAGAGCTGGTTTCATTCTGAGGCCCCTCCTTGGCTTGTAGATGGCCATTTTCTTCCTTGCATTCATGTGGCCTTCCTTCTGCTTGCATCTGCGTCCTAATCTCTTCTTTTAAGGACACCAGTCATACTGGACAAGGGCCCACCTTAATGACCTCGTTTTACCTTGTTGTTGTTCCAAGTCATGCCCAACTCTTTGCAACCCCATGGACTGCAGCACACGAGGTTTCCCTGTCCTTCACCATCTCCCAGAGTTTGCTCCAACTCATGTCCATTGAGTCAATGATGCCACCCAACCATCTCATCCTCTGTTGTCCCTTTTCCTCCCATGATAGGGATTGAATTCTGAGGTGCCGGGGATTAGGACATTAACATATGATTGGGGGGACACAATTCAGCCCATAACTGATATATTAGTCTTTCTTCAAGTCTTACCTGTGATTTAAGAATCTTAGAATGATAGGCCTATCTTTCCTAGGTCTCAGATCCATTCACTTGGTCAGTTTCTAAACAATCCACTTGACTTCATGTCTTTCTCTTACTTAGTGCTTTTTTAAATTCTTTTTTTCTAATTTCTATAATTTTAAAGGTTACTTTCCATTTACAGTTGTTATAAAACATTGGCTATGTTCCCCATGTTATACAGTACATCCTTGAGCCCATCTTACACCCAATATCCCCCTCGCTCACCCTTATGTTGCCCTCCCACCTTCCACTGGTAACCACCAGTTTGTTCTCTATTGCTGTGAGCTGCTTCTTTCTTGGTACATTCATTTGATTGTATTTTTTTTAGGTTCCACATATAAGCGATACCATACAATATTTATTTTCCTTTGTCTGACTTATTTCAATTACCATAATGCCCTTCAAGTCCATTCACGTTGCTGCAAATGACAAAATTTAGTTCTTTTTTATGGCTGAGTAGTATTTCATCGTACGGGGCTCCCCAGGTGGTGCTAGTGGTAAAGAACCTGCCAGCCAATTCAGGAGACATAAAGAGATGTGGGTTCAATCCATGGGTCAGGAAGATCTCCTGGAGGAGGGCATGGCAACCCACTCCAGTACTCTTGCCCGGAGAATCCCGTGGACAGAGGAGCCTGGTGGGCCACAGTCCGCAGGGTCACAGAGTCTGACATGACTGAGCAAGCAAGCGAGCATTTCATTGTGTGTGTGTGTGTGTGTGTGTGTGTGTGTGTGTGTGTGAGCCGCACCTGCTTTCCTCTTTGCCTGCTGATGGACACTGAGGTTGTTTTCATGTCGTAGCCACTGTAAATGGTGCCGCTGTGAATGTAGGAATGCACGTGTCCTTTCCAGTTATGGTTTTATCTGGATATATGTCCAGAGTGGGTCATACGCCAACTCTATTATCAGTTTTCTGAGCCACAGTGGCTGCACCAATTTACGGTCTCACCCTCCCATCCTTGCCAACATTTATTATTTGTAGACTTTTTGATGATGGCCATTCTGACAGGTATGAAGTGATACTTCACTGTGGTTCTGTTTTGTATTTCCCTGATGATTGGCAATGTTGAACATCTTTTCATGTGACTATTGGCCATCCGCATTTCCTCTTTGGAAAAATTTCTGTTCAGTTCTCCTGCCCATTTTTTAATCAGGCTATTCATTTTTTTGGATGTTGAGTTGTATGAGCTGTTTATATATGTTGGTTATACCCTTATCAGTCATATCATTTGCAAATATTTTCTCCTATTCAGTAGGCTGTCTTTTCATTTGTTGATGGTTTCCTTTGCTGTGCAAAAGCTTTTAAGTTTAATTAGGTCCCGTTTGTTTATTTTTGTCTTTATCTCCTTTACTTTAGTAGACAGATTCCAAAAAAAAAAAAATTGCTGTGATTTACGTCAGATTGCTGCTGTTACATGTAGCCTTTAGCTTTGTTTGTTTGGCTGTCGAGTCTTGCTTTAATCACTCGGGTTTAAAGTTGCCACACCATTGGCCTCTGTACGCAATAATTCATCAGGAATACACAGACTGGTCCCAGAAAAATTCACTGAGATGCATAGGACCTTTCTTCACTGAAATTTAGCGCTCTACACCTTAGGAGGTTAGCTTTCCAGAAGTAGTCCTTCTTTTCCAGCAGCTCTTCAGTTCAGATCAGCCAGGGATGGCTAATACTCTAAGATTGTTATTGGGGGTGGGGAGATTTCTTCACGGCTATCCCCTGAGAATATACGGTCATGTAATTAGAGAATTGAAAGGATTCACATTGCGCAGCCAGATTTTCAGGACAATCAGAGATGCTCTCAATCTCCCAAGTTACCCCAAGTACCTTCAAAAGCCGACCACCCCTAACCCCCTCAAGTTATATCATTAGATCACGCCTGTGTTCAAACGTCTTGGTGTCTCTTTCTTGCTTGTTTCATCGAGCTTTTCTCCCTTTGTAAGCTAGCCCTGCCAGTCTACCACGCATATGGTAAAATCAGCCCTCCACGGATGCAGCCCTGTCTCCTCGTGGTTATGGGAGCTGACCTTGCCTCTTCCCGCCTGCCCTGGAGTTCTGGAGCACCACCTTCCATGTAGGCCCCACCCCTTCCTGGAGCCCTGCCTGCCGCTATATGTCAGGCTTCGCATTATTTCTTCCAAATCCCAGAGGTCTTGATATCCATCCATAATTCAGCCTTTTACCTTACCTTTTCCCCCTTTTTTGTTGAATTATAATTGATTTACAATATTGTGTTAGTTTCAGATATACAGCAAAATGATTCAGTTATATATATATTCTGATTATTGATTCAGATTATTTTTCATTATAGGTTATTGTAATGTAATTACCTATAGGTTATTAATTATGTGTTTATTATAGGTTATTATATTATAAAATATGGAATATAGTTCCCTGTGTCCTATAGTAAATCGTTGTTGCCTATCTATTTTGTATACAGTCGTTGTTATCTCTTAATTCCATACTCCTAATATGAAGTTAATATGGAGTCCCTTTCCCTCTCCTCTTTGGTAGCCATAACTTTGTTAGAAAACAAACATGTCTATGAGTTTGTTTCTGTTTGACTAATACATTAATTTGTATTATTTTTTATATTCCAGATATAAGTGATATATAATATTTGTCTTTCTCTGTCTTTCCCTGGTAGCCCAGTTAGTAAAGAATCCGCCTGCAATATAGAAGATTGATTCCTGGGTTGAGAAGATCCCCTGGAGAAGGGATAGGCTATCCACTCCAATATTCTTGGGCTTCCCTTGTGGCTCAGCTGGTAAAGAATTCACGTACAATGAGGGAGACCTGGGTTCGATCCCTGGGTTGGGAAGATCCCCTGGAGAAGGGAACGGCTACCCACCCCAGTATTCTGGCCTGGAGAATGCTGTGGATTGTATAGTCCATGGGGCTGCAAAGAGTTGGATACGACTGAGTGACTTGCACTTCTCTGTCTGACCTACCTCACAAAGTTTACCTCACCTTGATTTTTCATCTCATTCTGTACGCTAGTCTGAACTCTTCATCCAAATTATAAAGTCCTCTCTAGTCTTACCACCTGGCACTGACATAGTTCAAGCCCTAAAGTCTCTCACCAGAGTGACTTTAATAATACTTGACTGGTCTGATAGAGTCCCTCCTCTACTTAGAAGTCCTCTACAAGCTCTCAGGATGAAGTTCACCCCCTTAACCAGCACACACAAGCCCTCCTGTTCCAGCCTCTCTGGCCTTCTGGCTTCACCTCCCAGCTTCCTCCTCCCTTACCACCCACACAACCTCGGCCCCGGGCACACGGGGCCCCTCGTTCCCTGAAGCTGCCATGCAGGTCTGTGCCTCTCGCGTGCCATTACCTAACTGTGCTTCCATGGCTCATTCACCTACCAAGCCCGACTCATGTTTTGGTTTAGCTAGAGTGAAACCTGGGCTTCCCCGGGAGCTCAGCTGGTAAAGAATCTGCCTGCAATGCAGGAGACCCCGGTTCGATTCCTAGGTCAGGAAGTTCCCCTGGAGAAGGGATTGGCTACCCACTCCAGTATTCTTGGGCTTCCCTGGTAACTCAGCTGGTAAAGAATCCGCCTGCAATGCAGGAGGCCTGGGTTTGGTCCCTGGGTTGGGAAGAGCCCCTGGAGGAGAGAATGGCTACCCACTCCAGCATTCTTGCCCAGAGAAATCCATGGATAGAGGAGCCTGGCAGGCTACAGTCCATGGGGTCACAAAGAGCTGGACACGACTGAGCATGTCATGACTAAGCATGGCACAGCATGATACCTCCTCCAGGAAGTCTTCCCTCATTTATTTAGTTAGTTATTGAGTTTACAGAATCTTTTTTTTTTTTTTTTTTGCAGTTTTTAAAAATTGAAGTATCGTTAATTTACAATGTTGTATTAGTTTCAAGTGTTGAAAAGTTTCAGCTTTTCAAGTGAGCAAAGTGATTCAGTTACACAAACATACACACACACACACATATGGTTTTTTAGATTTTTTTCCATTGTAGGTTACTGCAAGCTACTGAGTATAGTTCATTTAGACCCTGTTTGTACCTCTTTTATTTATAGTGGCATGCACCTGTTAATCCCAACCTCCTAGTTGACCTCCCCCCTACCCAGCCTTCCTTTATTTAGATACCCCTGTCCACGCTTCCAAAGCACCCTGTTGCTATCATTCTCAGCGCTTCTTGGCCTGTTCTGTAAGCACTAGTTCATTTTAGCAGCAGAGGTAGTCTTCTTTGTATTGGTAACAGTAGTGCCCAGCATTCCAACTGGTATACAATAACAATAAAATATCCCACAAATACTTGTTCAGTGATTAGAACTTACTATTGGTTTCCTGTCTGCTGTTTCTTCTCATTGATTCCCTGCATATTGGTGCCACAGTTCCTGTTAGAACAGATACTTTGTATCTCCCCTACCCAAATGCCACTGATGGGTGATGGTGGCTAACAAAATCCATCCTCTTCAATTTAGAATTCAAGATCCTTGGCAATCTGATCCCAACTCTATGCATAGACCACAATTCTACTTGCCATTTTGTAAGAATGTGTCCTTTGTTTTTCAAACCTGGGAGTTATCTCAAACCTGAGTGGCCTGCCTGGAGGGACGTCCTTTTGTTTCCCCTCCTATGTCACCTATCAATGCCAACCGATTCTCCAAGCCTCAGGTCAATCCCATCTCCTCTATAAAAACATTCCCAGATTCCCCCTCTGCATGATTATAATTAATTTTTTCCTCTTCTACTTTTATAACATTTTGATATCTAATTATAGTATTCATTTCTATTTGCTTTATATGAGGGGAGTGTATGTGTGTGTGTTTGTGTGTTCCCCACTAGATTGTGGGTTCCTAGATGAAAAGGCCTCCAGGGTACCTAGGAAGTAGATCATGCTCAGTGAATGTACTAAACCTTTTTGTTGGAAGAAGCCCCAAGCTACATTCTGGCTTCTGTTCCAGGCACAGCTGCTTATAACCTTGGGCAGGTCCTCTAAGTTCTTTTGGCGTCCCTTGCTTCATCTCTAAAATAAGATTAATCATATCAAGGATGCTGTGAAAATTAATTATTTATCATTTTGAAAGTGCCTTGATATCTTTAGAGATTGGCATTTCTATTTTTGTGGCATCCTTCTCACCAGAGCTTGCCATTCTTTTAAAATAAACATGCAAAGGACTGTTCAAAGAACAGTTTTATCAGAAGCTGAAATAATTACATCCTGTATTTCAGACAAGGTCACCTTTTACCCTTAGTAGCAAATGATGGAGTCTTGAAGAAACCTGTTTTTCCTACTAGTGACTTTAAAGTGATTATAGTATTTATGTACAGTTTTTAAAAGATGAATAAAGATTCTATCATGGAGAGAACAGAGAGTTCCCTGAGGGAAGAAATAAATGAAGTAAACTTTTAAAACATTCCTAATGTAAATGACCTTTATAGACACAAGTCACCTGTTATACGTCCTGGTCAAGACTAGCAGTGGAAACACTTACTTAAGTGTTTATTTCAAGACATATCCAAAGTCAAGGGCAAAGCAAGCAAAGTCACTGATGTAATAATTCATGTTTCATACACATTAACTCAATTCTCACAGTACTCTCATGAGATACCCAGGGCAGATCTTACTAACCCCTTTTTGTAGTTGAGGAAATTGCAAGCCACTGTGGTTATACAATTTATCCAAGGTCACTCTGTAAACAGCAGAGCCAGAATTCAACTCAATCTTTTGACTCAAGTTCAGTCACCTCACTACATCTCAGCCCTAGTGCTATGAACTCTGAACAGGACACCGAGGCTGTTGTAGAAGTAGATGCGCTTATTTGCTCAGTCATGTCTGACTCTTTGCGACCCCATAGACTGTAGCCCACTAGGCTCCTCTGTCCACAGGATTCTCCAGACTAGAATACTGGAATGAATAGTCTTTCCCTTCTCTAGAGGATCTTCCCAACCCAGGGATCAAATCCAGGTCTCCTGCATTGCAAGCAGATTCTTTACCATCTGAGCTGCCAGTGAAGTCCACCGAGGCTGCTGGTGAAGGGTAAGACATGAGGGCAAAGAGGACAGGGGACTTCAGAGAGCTTTCTCTGCAGGTCCCTCCCCCCAACCAGGCCCCTTAGCTACTTCTCAGAGCCAGATGCTAGTACTTTCTTAGGGTGCAGCCCCTTAACCTAAGTCGGAACTCTCCTCTCATTTTCTTCTCTGGGTCATCTTCTTGTAAAGTTTCCTCCACTCTGAATGTTGTAGACTATATTACATAATCCTCACAACAATCATACAATTCATCTTTTGAGTTAGGTACTATTGCTATCTCCACTTTGCAGGTGAGAAAAATGCAGCTCAAAATGGTGAAAATTGTACATAAAGTGACATAGAAGGTGATAAGTAAGGGCACAAACCCGGGTCTCACTGACTCCAAGGCCCATGCTGACCACCACCAGGTCAGACAGCCCCTCATATGGCCTTGCCCAGGGAGCGGCCGCCAAATGGACATCAGTCTCTCTGGAGTAATTCATTTCACCACTTAAGCTGAGACACAAAAATTTAAGTAAGCCAGTACTTAGGTGTTTTATGTTCATTTGCGAGTTTTATGACGATTTTAACTAACGTTCAGTATTTTATTTTATTTATTTTTTTTAACGTTCAGTATTTTAAAGAAACATAGCAAACACAAATTTCTAAAAGGACAAACTTAGTTATTTTTTTTTACTAAATTAAAGACATTATTACATTTTTATCATAGGTGGTCAATTTACAAAGTTTTTTTTTAATAAAAATCTTTAACTTATAAGTTAAAAAGGAAATATATGTAAGTTCAAAAAGGATTTAGATAAAATAGTATATCCATCGCTGTTGCTGTTGCTAAGTCGCTTCAGTCATGTCCGACTCTATGCGACCCCATAGACAGCAGCTCACCAGGCTCCCCCGTCCCTGGGATTCTCCAGGCAAGAACACTGGAGTGGGTTGCCATTTCCTTCTCCAATGCATGAAAGTGAAAAGTGAAAGTGAAATCGGTCGGTCGTGTCCGACACTTCACGACCCCATAGACTGCAGCCTACCAGGCTCCTCCGTCCATGGGATTTTCCAGGCAAAATTACTGGAGTGGGGTGCCATTGCCTTCTCCAATATCCATAGTGGTTTATAAAAGACACCAAGGATGTTTATAACAAATATCCTCTTTTAAGATTGTAAATAAAAGTGAAGTGAAACTGAAAGTCACTCAGTCCTGTCTGACCTTTGTGACCCCATGGACTATGTCCATGGAATTCTCTAGGTCAGAATACTGGAGTGGGTAGCCAGCCTTTCCCTTCTCTAGGGAATCTTCCCAACCCAGGGATCGAACCCAGGTCTCCCACATTGCAGACGGATTCTTTAACAGCTGAGCCACAAGGGAAGCCCGAGAAGGAGTCCAGTTGGAGTGGGTAACATATCCCTTCTCCAGGGCATTTTTCCGACCCAGGAATCAAACTGGGGTCTCCTGCATTGCAGGTGGATTCTTTTCCAACTGAGCTATCAGGGAAGCTGTCAATAAAAGTAATAAATGTTTATTACTGAATACTTAGGAAAAAATTTAGAGCACAAAAAAAACCCACCTACCACGGTCATACCATTAAATCCTCATCTACTGAAACTGACATGGGAAAAGCAGCCAGTCTCTTCCACAATAAGTAGCTGCAGTGATGAAGGTTGGCCTGCAGGTAAGGAAAGTCCTATTCCTAGTGAGGAATTTCTCCAGAATTTTTCAGAAGGGTAGAGCATATGCCCACAGACACTGAAGCAGGGAAACATTTGATCTAAGAAATCAAGTATCTAGTGCTAATGAGATAGGATCATGAAACTTGGAATTAAAATCTGAGAATGACAGGAATAACAGAATAGAGATATTGATACTTGTAAGAAAAAAATGGGGGAAAAAAGAGCGGAAGGTGAAAAGAGAGGTGGGTTGATAGGTTAGATGAGTTCCAGAAATTTTGACACTGAAACCATGTTTATTTTTCTGTTTTTTTTTTTAATTTTTATTTTTAATTATTTTCACTTGCATTTTTAAAGACAGAGATCCTGACCTTTGTAGTAAGTCAGGTCACAGCATGAAATGGGACGTAAGAAAATGAGCCACAGGTTATTTATTCATTTTTTTAAAAATGAAAGACCTTTCTTCTCCCAAAGCCAGGGGCTTTAAAAAAGCCAGAGCTGGGACTGCTCACCAACTGTGCTCGCCCCAAGCTGCTCACAGACCCACCCAGGTCTTCACTCTCTTCACTCTCTCCCACTCATCACAGGGTACCCGGGCTCCTCCGTGGAGTCAGTAGCAGACTTGAATTTAGAACCTTGTTCTTCCAAGTGTGGTCCCGGGACCAACAGCTGCACCCGGAAGCTTGTTAGGAATGCAGTCTCAGGCCTCACCCTAGACCTACTGAATCAGAACCCACATGTTAGCAAGATCCTCAGCTCTATCCCTGGCTTCTCTTGATTATGATTCCTGACACATGGCCCTGGTAATCTTTGGAAAATATCTAATTCTTATGATCCAGACTTTGCTTTCCCCCCGCAACCCTCAACTCCTTTCCTCCCCAGAGTTAGCCATACCCAGAATGAGTCACTGACCAAACCACTTTCTACGATACTTGTGCTGGGGATATGGCAATGAACAAACATTCCCTGCCTTCTTGGAGCTTACATTCTGGAGGAGGCAGTGTGCATGCTCGGTCACTAAGTAGTGTCCAACTCTTTGCAACCCCACGGCCTGTAGCCTGCCAGGCTCCTCTGTCCATGGGGTTTTCTAGGCAAGAATACTGATGTGGGTTGCCATTTTCTTCTCCAGGGGACCTGCCTGATACAGGGATCAAAGCCATATCTCCTGCATTGGCAGGTGGGTTCTTTACCTCTGAGCCACCAGGGAATCCTGAAGGAGGGGGATAGACTGATTTTTTTAAAAATAGATAAAAGAGTGAAAAAGATGAAAAACAAAAACAAACCTAGCTTCTGTGAGATCACCTCTGCTCAAGCACTGAGGTCAGGGCTGGGTGCCCTGGATAGAGATCTACTGCTCTGGTCTGACACTCACCTCCACCCCCTCTCTGCTTGCCAAGAGATGACAAAGACCTTGCTGACTCCAGTACTCAAATCTGGCGTAAAAGATCAGTGCTCAGCAGCTCCCAGGGCAGATGGGAACAGTTTGACCTTGCCCAGCAACTGGCCCTTCTCCAAGCGTCATTCCTTCTGGAGATAGTCACATTTTCAAAGTTAACCACGTGCACATCTGTAATGCAACCTGTGGTGCTTACTACCTTTTTTAATGAATGGGGTGTAACAGATCAGAGTTTTACAGACAGACCTAATAAGCAGGCCCACTTATTTTTCCAGTCATAAGATGGCTCCACAGCCTGCTTTGCTATCTCTCTTAGGTCATTTCCACACTCAGAGTTATAGATGTGGGAGGAGGAGGCAGGCTGTCATTTCTTAAGAGCCAAAGGTGACAGCAGGCTTAGCCCCTGAGATGCCAGCAAGCTGGTTTGATTTTTAAATTAGGACATACATACCAGGTTTCATTTTTTATAGATTTTACTATCATTATTTTTGTTCAGACAAAATAATTAAACGTCAGCTAATTTGGGGATTTTCTATTGAGAGAGAAGAAAAGCAGATTATAGTGAAATGGGGTTAAGCTGAAAAGTGAAGGAAGCAGAGGGAGTTTTTCCCCAGCACGAGTGCGGTCTCAGCCCAGACGCCTTCCTTCAGCCAGAATGAAAGAATAGTCTCATTCTCTCTCTTTCATAACCCCAGCCCAGTTTACTTTTTAAAATTCTGTAGCACATGTTTACAGAAATCCACCCAAGCATATGTAGTTATATTTCTTTCTTCCGGAAAGATTTTGATTTCACGGTTTCAAAAAGTTTACCTATAATGTCTCAGCCTAAAGGAAATAGCTGTTTACATTCCTTTAGTTCTCCTAATCTTTTTCCACATATACACATACTTTTCACATGATTCGTATCATAGAGTATGTATGATTTTGTGTTTCTAATGGAGATTTTTTTTTCAAGTCATCAAGGGTGGCTTAAGACCCTATTCTCTAATTCTTACATTTCAAGAGAAGATTTTGATTTTAAAGTGATTTAAGTTACTATAAAAACTGAGTTGCAAGAAATTTTTTAAAAGTTGAGTTGCAAAAAGGAAAAAAAAACCTGAGTTGCAAGAGTTGTTTCAAGTAGAGTAACTGTTTAATTTGGTTTCTGAGCGCGAAGCCTCTGCCGTCATTTCATTAAGTCATAATCTTCCTAGTTGTCTGATTCTGCCCTTTGTTCCGTGTCCTTCATGTGCTATTTCTAAGAGTAAAGAGCCACTGTGAACTTTATAGGAGAAAAATATTTCTTAGAGATTTCAAACAGAGAATATAGAGACTATGAGCCTTGTGATCCGGAAGTGCAATCAATTCCCATCAGCTTGAACCAGAGGGAAGACAGTAGCAGTGCTGGTGCCTGAGAGACTGGACAATCCAGAGGATCCAAGAGGAGTTCTAGAAGCAGATAGAAAAAAGTGAAGAGGTTCTTGGAGACGGCATTGATGGCTTCCTTTGTCTGCTGCTGCTGCTGCTGCTAAGTCGCTTCAGTCGTGTCCGACTCTGTGTGACCCCATAGCCAGCAGCCCACCAGGCTCTGACGTCCCTGGGATTCTCCAGGCAAGAACACTGGAGTGGGTTGCCATTTCCTTCTCCTTTGTCTAGAACTTGTTAAAGTACCTCTTGTCAACTAAAAATGTTAACCTGCAACCTTGTTCTCCTTATGGATAAAATAAGAATGGAAAAGACAGACTGGATGGCTTCCCTCTTCACTGTCGTCCAAGAAAATAAAATGATGAACGTTTCCCCAGGTCCCTTATGACTTATGTGCAATAGAAAGGAGTAAAAAGCAAAGTTTAGCATATTATGCCATGTTCAAGACAAAAGCCTTAACTCCAGAGGTGTATTATGGTGAATTTAAATTGTGTATTTTAAAAAAGGGAGAGCAAAAAGTAGTGTCATAGCCAGCCCCAAGTTTACCCAAAAGAATCTAACTAGGAAATGGAAAATCTAGCCAATTTTATAATTCATCTATTGCTGCTTAACAAATCACCCCCAAATTTAGTGGCTTAAAATGACATTTCTTTTAAGTTTGGGGGGTCAAAAATCTGGAGACAGCTTACCTGGGTGATTCTGGCTCCAGGTTTTCCATGAAAAGACTTGATGGTGTTGGAAGACCCTCTTCAGCCTCACTCATGAGCTCTTGTCTGGAGGCTTCAGTTCCTTGCTGGCTATTCACAGAATCAGACCCACAGGATCTCTCTATTGGACTGCTGAGCTTGCTCACAATAGGGTGGCTAGCTTCCCTTAGAGTAAATGATGAGAGAGAGAAGAAAGTTAGGATGCCTTTCATGACCTAATCACACAGCATCACTTCCATCATATTCTGTTCATTAGAAGACAATTCAGCCCCACACTTCAGGGGAGAGGGATTTACCTCTGCCTTTTAGGGGAAGGACATTAAAGAATTTGTGGATATATTTTTAAACTAGAGTACAACAAACTTTTTAAAATGGGGCAGTTGGAGCTATAAAGGGCTGCAGAGGGGATACCAGCTTCTCGAACAGAACATAGAAGCTAGATATACGGGAAAACCCATCTCCTAAGCTCACTACCACTCCCAGAAACTGAAGATAGTCAAATCCTGAGGAGTCTCACCAATACTCCCAAATCTGGAGAGAAATATATTGAGTCCATATGTATCTGTCTTTCATCTTCTGACTGAGGATGAGTGGCAATGGATATGGGGAGAAATGGATAAAATAGAGCAGGGGGCAATAGTGTTAACTCTCTGGCAAACATGAATGATTCGAGCTCCAGGATGAGGTGGAGAAAAATATCCCAAACCACAGTGTAGGGTTTGCCCACCCCTCCTCAGCATTCATAGTTACCATGTTTGCTTCTTGGGTTTCCAGTGGCAAGCACCTACAACTCAGAGTGTTTTGTTTGCTTCTGAGCAGCAGAATGCACATGGCCTCTTGGGGGGCAGGCAGAAGTGCTGGGGAGTAAATGCCTCCTCCCAGCAAAGCTGACTGCCCAGCAGGGGCTCCTCCCTAGCGTGTGCATGCTGACCGCGCTTCATGTCTGTGCTGGCTCCCAGAGCTCCTGTTGGCCGCTCAGTAAGACCTGCACTTTCTGCTTTCCCCGGCCTGCCCTCCTGCGTTCTTTCTCCCCCCACCAGTGCTTCTTGGGGTCACCTCCCAAATGCAGCCACTTCTACGCATTTCCTCCCCTCAGGTTCTGCTTCTGTGGAGACCCAACCTACAAACCACTGCAAAGAACAGAACACCCTCTCAAATGAAGAGTGTAAACCCTGGCATGGAGCAGCTAACAGAATCCCAGAAGAGAACCCAGGTGATGACACAGACAGTGTAACGACCATTATGTATAGTATGACTCCATTTTTATGAAAGTTTACTCTTGCTCTCCATCCAGCCAACCAGCTCTCTCTTCCTTCTTCTCTTAGTCACCTGTCTATAGAGATCCATAGCTGCTGCTGCTGCTAAATCGCTTCAGTTGTGTCCGACTCTGTGCGACCCCATAGCCCGCAGCCCACCAGGCTCCTCCATCCCTGGGATTCTCCAGGCAAGAACACTGGAGTGGGTTGCCATTTCCTTCTCCAATGCATGCATAGAAAGATGTCTAAAATCAAGCTTTTCTAATGTTAACTCTAATTATTGCTAGGTGGTGCAACCCAGGGTTTTTTTTACCTTTATACATAACTTTTTCCATAGTATGTATGTTCTTTATAACCAACACGTGCCATTTTAATGAAAACGTGATTTTTTTTCCTTTAAACAACAAAGACCAGAAACAGATATGCCAAGAGGTAAGTAGGGGTAGTTTATATGAGACAGTGTGACTACAGATGACTGTGATTTTCTCTTGTTAGGTTTTTAAACTTTTAGTGAGAAATTAATTCCTCTTCCTCATCCCTATCAAATCAATAATGAGTTTTTAAACTGAAAATACATACTGTTTGTAAAAGACAACAAAATAGGTAATTTTATTTATTAAAAGGCAGAGAGGACTCTTCTTTAATATAGTTCACTGGTAAATCGGCTAAATCTTCCAGGAAGGTGAATTAACAATATAAAGCAGAAGTCTTAAAAAGTATCTATCTTAAAAAATATGTTTTTGATCCAGTAATCTGCTTCTATGTATTTAGCCCTAGGCGGTGTTTCCCAGAGCGCGGTCCTGGCATCAGAATCTCCTGGACTTCCTCAAAGATGGTGGAATAAAAATATTTGAACATATCTGGATCAGCATCTTTGATTCAGACTGAGATGTGGGAATTTTGCTTTAACGAAGTCTCCTGATAGTTCTTTTTTCCTTTCGGCCTCGCAGGGCAACTTGCGGAATCTTCGTTCTCTGACCAAGTTTTGAACCCAGGTCACCGCAGTGAAAGCGCTGGGTCCCACTGGACCACCAGGGAATCTCCCTGATAATTCTTTATTCTCTTGTATCATTTAAAAAAATCTTTAACTTTTTAATTTGTATTTGGGTATAGCCCATTAACAATGTTGGGATAGTTTCAGATGGACAGTAAAGGGACTAAGCCATACATTTACATTTATCCATTCCCCCCCAAACTCCCCTCCCATCCAAGCTGCCACCTCACACTGAGCAGAGTTCCATGTTCCCCTGATAATTCTTATATACCTTAAAGCTTCGGCACCACCTGCCTGGGCAAGTGAGAGTCAGTCATTAATGTTTGTTGAGCTCCCATTCTCTGCGCTGAGGACACAGCAGTATAAATAACACAGAAAAATTCTTTGTGCTAGTGGAACTAATTTTTCTTACCCCCAAATTTTACATTAGTGTATCATTATGGATTATTTATGTTTTGATATAATAATATTTTTAAGATGGCATAGAAAACTGTTCACCAGGTGTTGTCAGAGGAAAATAGCTAAGGTTACTTTTATTGATAAAAAGACTAAAGGAAATATCAGTATATAAAAGTATTAATCTTGATTATCTCTGGAAAACATGATTATAGATCATTTTTATCTTTTTTCATACTTTTTAGTATTTTCTAAATTTCTAGAATAAATGTGATTTACTGACATAACCAAAAGAAATATTTTTAAAGATCATTTAAACACCAGAGGAAATGAGAATTTTCCAATGCTGTATTTTAAAATAAATTTTGATTTATTAATATTAATGCACAATTTCTTTCATTCAAGAACTAAACCTTAGAACTTTTGTCCCCCAGCCCCACCGCCAGTGTCTATTTAGGAGCCCTTCTGCCCCGTTTTCTGAGCAGGCAGGGAGCTCCTGAGAGGTTGGTCCGGCTTGCTTCGCCTGTATCATCTCCAGCACCCAGGATGCTGGGTGGGACTGGGGGTTTGTGAGGTATCTTAGAACATTTGATTCCATTTCTGGAGCTATTCCACCTTCAATTTCAATCTTACTTAAGGAGATGAGCTTTCAAATTCTCGGTGAAAGGAAGGTGTTTGACTAGCTGATGAGCCCAGAGTACTTCCCAGCTCTACCGAATGGAGAACTCAAGAAGAATCTAGACTTTTTTTCTTAAAGTTTTATCTTTGTTGCTTTTTCTTGATTTCAGATGTGACACATGATTGCCATGGGAAAATGTTAGAGAACTACAGAATGTAGAAAGAGAAAATTACCCATAATTTCAGTTCCGCCCCCCACCCCTAAGATAACTACCTTAAAGGATTTGGTTATGTTTTTCAGATTATTCATAGATGTGTATATATATATACATGCACCCATATAAATCATACATATCATATTTTATGTATGGATTATATATATACACACATATATATATATAATTTTATTTTATTTACTTTAATCCTTTACATACTGGGGCTTCCCTGATAGCTCAGTTGGTAAAGAATCTACCTGCAATGCAGGAGACCCTGGTTTGATTCCTGGGTCGGGAAGACCTGCTGGAGAAGGGATAGGCTACTCATGCCAATATTCTTGGGCTTCCCTTGTGGCCCAGCTAGTAAAGGCTCTGCCTGCAATACGAGAGACCTGGGTTCAACCCCTGGGTTGGGAAGATCCCCTGGAGAAGGGAAAGGTTACCCACTCTAGTATTCTGGCCTAGAGAATTCCATGGACCCCCATGGGGTTGCAAAGAGTTGGACACAACTGAATGACTTCACTTTACATGCTATCTGGACCTTGCTATTTCCTCTTACCAAGTATCTTTCAAATCATTTTATAGAGATCCACTTCCACTTCTTTGTAATGGCTGTATATATTATATTGGATGGACATATGCTGATTTATTTTTTAATTCCTCCTATTTAATCTTTTTTACATCGTATTTTATAATTGATTACTGTGATATGTAAGAAACTTACTGGTTTGACCTGCTTATAATTATACTCATATCCCTCTGTAGACCTCATTGTTTTTTCCTTTGATTGCCTTAAATTTTATATCACTGTCATTAAGAGATCATGACACCTTTTGTCACTTTCTTTTCAGTATTTCTCTTCCAATTTCTTCCTGTTGTCTTATACTTGGCTGAGACCTCCAGAAACGTGATAAATATCACTGGGTGGTAACTATCCCTGTAATTTAGGTAAAAGTTGATCTTTGGGTTCTAGGATTATTGAGAGAGCTAAATTATCTAATCTGTATGTACCAAGTCTGTCTGTTCAAGCACTCCCTTACTGTCAGTTAACTAGTTGATGTACCCCGGGGATTTAGAATTCAAGGTGGATGTTTTCAACTGCAGACAGCAGGGGCAGAATGAGAACATGATGGATGCACTTTTGTAGGTGGTACTCATTTGCAGTTTCCAGCCTCAGATTTATTCCTGTTCTATCTGCAATTTCCTATTTCTGCTAATTTCGGTCACCAGAGAAGAAAAATAATTAGGAAACCTCATATTCTGCTCTTTTCATACCTGTCCTGTCCCCAGAAAACTTTCCTCCTAGCTGGACAGTGATAACTTGGGAAGGTAGAGTTGCTGCATCAAGTAAGTTGTAGAGGACTTAATTGGATACTAATGTCTCTCCAGGTTTTGGTGGGAGGGATAACTGAACCTAAAGACGTTGGTAGAATTACTGATATTGTTAAGCCAGTATAGAAAGTTGCTTTAAATTGAGTGAGGGAGATGGTTAATTTAAAAAAAAATTTTTTTTCAAGCTAGAAAACTGGAATTATTATGGCTTCAGGGGAAAAAAAGCAAAAACTGTTTGAGGTCAGCACAATTCTGTCAATAACCAAGTTAGAAAAGTTGGAAAGTTATGCTGTTTTTACTTAGCCTCATCTTGTTCTCAGTAATTGCTTCCTTTCAACCATAAAGTTGTTTAGTGTAGGAGAGCTGTTCCAAAGCTTCTCTTTATATTCACTGCTGCAGGATCCCATTTTAGCATAATTACAGTCTTGGAGTTGCAGAGACAGGCTCACTCTATCTAACTGTGCAGCTGGCTTTCTCAAATGACAATGGGATGCTCACCAGCTTAGTGAAGTCCAAGGCTATGCACCGGGGGGAGGCCCTCATGCTGAAATTTTGCCCTTACTTTGTCTGTATTTCCTCCATGAAAATGGGGAAATGGTTTAGAATTATAAAAAGAACAGTTTTTATTCTCTTAGGGCTTTTTAAAGAGATACGCTGAGCTTTAAATGCAGATTTCAGAATCCTAAATCAGAGATTATTCATCTTTACATCTCAGGCTGATATTTCAGAGCAAACACAGCAAAACAGAAAAATGAATTTTATAGTACTTATCTCCTTGTCCTTCCTCTTATATTTCTCTTTTCTTTTTGCAAGAAAACTGAAGAAAGTCTAAATTTGCTTGCCTTCTTTACCTTCAAGGTGCTTTCCTTTTCAGCTTGCTTATTTTCTGTAGAAGTTCTTTGGATAATTTGATAACCAATAACTATTCACACTCAACACTCAGTTATCTCTTTAGAGACTTCTGCTTATATATATTTTGATTTCCCTGCTTCTCAGTAAGACCAGGGCCCTTCTGGGTGAACCCAGCTCACCCAGATGCATTGTCCTCTGCCCCCAAGTTCCGTACAGTCTTCCCTCACACAAATTCTTGCATTCGTCCGTTTTCTATTTCACTTAGCATAACTTAGTTCAGGTCTTTATATCTCTTTTCTCATTTATTACAGAAGCTTCCTAAATGGTCCATCTACTTCTAGGCTTTCTCTATCCAACTTTTTAAGGTTTCAAATCAAATTTTTGGCAGCACCATTCAAAGAGAAACGAACAAAAAAGACATACACCATCCATTTTGTATCAGGTGCCAAAACCGATGCTTGGAATACAAAGGTGAAAGATACTATCATGAGTGGACTTTGTGTTCTGATCCAACTGATACCTTTTCTAGCTCAGAGGCAGGCTCCATACATCAGTGGTTCTCAAATGCAAGTCATTTTTGATTGTCCCAGCTGGGGTGGGGAAGAGGATACTGTCATCCAGCATGTGGAGGCCCGGGATGGTGCCAAGCCTCCCATGATGGACAGGACAGCTCCCACAAACAGAATCAGTACGGTACAGAGCGTCAGTGCTGCCAGGGGCGCCAAGATGGAGAAACTGCATGTGTTAACAGCTAATTCATTCACTGTTCCCTCACTTCAATGCCTCCTATCTCCGTGGAACCAAATCCTACTCAGTCTCCAAAGCTTACTTCAGCTCCACCTCTCCCAGTTCCCTCCCTGAATTCCTGCGGTCTGGAGCATTTCCTGTGTGTGTATCATTTTCCTTTGGAGATAGTGCTCTGTGTCCCTTGCACCCGTCTTGTCAGGGTGTTGCTGCTGCAAGTCGCTGGTCCCCATTCTACTTACTTCCTCCATTTTAACCAGAATTAAGTGTGAAGTTCAGTGATATAAACACTCTCATATTGTTGAGCAACCATCACCACCAGAACTCTTCGTTTCGTTTCGTTTCGTTTTTGCCTCTCCATGCTGCCTGTAGGATCTTAGTTCCCTGGCCAGGAATTAAACCTAGGTCCCCCCTGGGCAATGAAAGCTGGAGTCCTAACCCCTGAATCACCAGGGTATTCCCCAGAACTCTTTTCCTCTTGCAAAACTGAAACTCTATAAAAAATAGAAACTCATTAAAAAAAAAAAATAGCTCCCTTTTCTTCTTTCCTCCACTCCCTATCAACCATTTTTCTATTTTCTGTCTCTATAAATTTGACTACTCTACATACCCCATAAGAGGAATTTTGCAAGATTTGTCCTTTTGTGACTGGCTTATTTCACTTAGCATAATATCTTCAAGCTTCATCCATGTTGTAGCATGTGTCAAAATTTCTTACTTTTTAAAGGCTGAATAATTTTCCATTGTACGGGAGTGAAGTGAAAGTCGCTCAGTCGTGTCCAACTCTTTGCTACCCCATGGACTATATAGTCCATGGAATTCTCCAGGCCAGAATACTGGAGTGGGTAGCCTTTCCCTTCTCCAGGGGATCTTCCCAACCCAGGATCAAACCCAGGTCTCAAACCCAGGTCTCCCGCATTGCAGGCAGATTCTTCACTAACTGAGCTGCCAGGGAAGCCCTTCCATTATATACCACATTTTGTTGATCCATTCATCCATCAGTGAACACTTGGGTTGCTTCTACCTTTGACGAAGGAACAAGGGCTTCCCTGGTGGCTCATGGTGGCTCAGTGGTAAAGAACCCACCTACCAAAGCAGAAGACGCTGGTTCAATCCCTAATCCAGGAAGATCCCCTGGTGAAGGAAATGGCACCCCAATCTAGTATTCTTGCCTGGAGAATTCCATGGAGAGAGGAGCCTGGCAGGCTATAGTCCGTGGGGTCGCAAAGAGTCAGACATAACTGAGTGACTTTCACATTGGGAATAAAGCTGCTATGAACATAGACACATAAAAATCTGTTCAAGTCTCTGCTTTCATTGCTTTTGGGTATATACTCATAAATGGAATTGCTAGGTCATGTGGTAATGCTATTTTTAATTTTTTGAGGGATTGCCATACTGTTTTTCACAGCAGTTGCACCATTCGACAATCCCCAAAACAATGCACAAGGGTTCCAGTTTCTCCACATCCTTGACAACATGTATTCTTTTCTGTTTTGTTTTGTTTTTTAATAACCATCCTAATGAGTGTGACGTATTATCTTATTGTGGTTTTGCTTTGCACTTCCCTAATGACTCATTGGAAAAGACCCTGATGCTGGGAGTGACTGGGGCCAGGAGGAGAAGGGGACGACAGAGGATGAGATGGCTGGATGGCATCACCGACTCGATGGACATGAGTTTGAGTAATCTCCAGGAGCTGGTGATGGACAGGGAGGCCTGGTGTGCCACGATTCATGGGGTCACAAAGAGTCGGACACGACTGAGCAACTGAACTGAACTGAACTGAACTGAACTGAACTGAATGACTAATGATGTTGAGCCTTCTTGCATATGCTTAACTGGCCATTTGTATATTTTCCTGGACAAGTGTCTGTGCAAATTCTTTCCCCATTTTTAATCAGGTTCTTTATTTTGTTGTTGTTGAATTACAAGAGTTCTTTATATAATTTAGATATCAATCCCTTATCAGATATACAATTTGCAGATATTTTCTGCCATTCTGTGGGTTGCCTTTTCACTCTGTTGATAAGAGTCCTTTGATGCACAAATATTTTTAATTTTGAAGAAGTTCAGCTTATTTGTATTTTTTCTTTTGTTGCTTGTGTTTTTAGTTTTACATTGTCAAATATTCTATGTCATGAAAGTTTTTCCCAGTTTTTTCTCAGAGTTTTATGGTTTTAGCTCTTATGTTTAGGTCTTTGATTCATTTTGAGTGAATTTTTACACATGGTGTAAGATAAGGGTTCAGTTTCATTCTTTTGCATATGGATGTCTAGTTTTCCAACACCATTGATTGACAAATCTGTCCTTTCTGCACTCAGCATCCTTGGTCTTGGCATCCTTGTAGAAAATCGTTTGACTATATATGAGAGGATTTATTTCTGAGTTCTGTATTCTGTTTCATTGGTTTATATGTCTGTCATGATTCCAATAATCACACTGTTTTGATTACTGGGATTTTGTAGAAATTGTGAAATCAGGAAATGTGAGACCTCCAGCTTTCTTCTTCTTTTTTTTTTTTTCAAGATTGTTTAACTATTTGGGGTCTCTTGAAATCCCACATGAATTTTCAGATGAATTTTTCTATTTATGAAAATAATGTTCTTGGAATCTTGATAGAGACTGTGTTGAATCTGGATACCACTTTGGGTAGCACTGATGTCTTAACAATATCACACCTTCCAATCCATGAATACTGGATGGCTTTCCATTTACTCATGTCTTCCTTAATTTCTTTCAACAATATTTTATAGTTTTCACAGTAGAAGTCAACTGATTCTTTGTACAAGAAGTTATTTTCTCAAACAATATAACAAGAACAGTAATTTTAAACTAGGAAATTTTAAACTAGAAATTATTCATCCTAAATCTCACTTCCCAAGAAATTATTTGGCTTCATTTTCACCCATCTTCTTATAGTCTTACCTGCATGTATATATATATATATATATATATATATACATGATATCATTGTAATAGCAGTCATTTCAAGAATCCAATTTTGAACCTTGGTTTATTTACTTATTACTCTATCCTATTCCTTCTCCATATAGTCATGTAGTCATGTATGGATGTGAGAGTCGGACTGTGAAGAAATCTGAGCACTGAGGAATTGATGCTTTTGAACTGTGGTGTTGGAGAAGACTCTTGAGAGTCCCTTGGACTGCAAGGAGATCCAACCAGTCCATCCTGAAGGAGATCAGTCCTGGGTGTTCATTGGAAGGACTGATGTTGAAGCTGAAGCTCCAGTACTTTGGCCACCTGATGCGAAGAGCTGACTCATTTGAAAAGACCCTGATGCTGGGAAAGATTGAGAGCAGGCAGAAAAGGGGACGACAGAGGATGAGATGGTTGGATGGCATCACCGACTCAATGGACATGAGTTTGAGTAAACTCCAGGAGTTGGTGATGGACAGGGAGGCCTGCCATGCTACAGTCTATGGGGTCGCAAAGAGTCAGACACGACTGAGCAACTGAACTGAACCAAATTGATTTCTCTTCCATGTTGTCATATAGTCATTTTAGCAGATTCTGATGATGCTATATCAATAGCAAACTCTATCTAGAAGGGGGAAGAACAGTAGGGGTTTTATAATTTCATGAAGTAGCAAAAACAAATCCTTCCTTAGCAAATTGAAAGCAAGAGATTTAGAGATTCTTCTTGGGAAACTCCTTTACTGCTCAAATGAAAATAGTCAAAATTTAAGAAAATATATTCACTGACTTTACCAGTGCTATCTCTGACCGGGAGCTGACTGTGGCTCAGATCATGAACTCCTTATTGCCAAATTCAGACTTAAAGAAAGTAGAGAAAGCCACTAGACCATTCAGGTCTGACCTAAATCAAATCCCTAACCATTATACTGTGGAAGTGAGAAATAGATTTAAGAGACTAGATCTGATAGACAGAATGCCTGATGAACTATGGACGAAGGTTCGTGACACTGTACAGGAAACAGGGATCAAGACCATCCCCATGGAAAAGAAATGCAAAAAGGCAAAATGGCTGTCTGAGGAGGCCTTACAAATAGCTGAGAAAAGAAGAGAAGCAAAAGGCAAAGGAGAAAAGGAAAGATATTCCCATTTAAATGCAGGGTTCCAAAGAACAGCAAGAAGAGATAAGAAAGCCTTCCTCAGTGATCAGAACAAAGAAATAAAGGAAAACAGTAGAATGGGAAAGACTAGAGACCTCTTCAAGAAAGTTACAGATACCAAGGGAACATTGCATGCAAAGATGGGCTCAATAAAGGACAGAAGTGCTATGGACCTAACAGAAGCAGAAGATATTAAGAAGAGGTGGCAAGAATACACAGAAGAAAAAAAAAAAGAATACACAGAAGAACTGTACAAAAAAGATTTTCATGATGCAGGTAACCACGATGGTGTGCTCACTCACCTAGAGCCAGACATCCTGGAATGTGAAGTCAAGTGGGCCTTAGGAAGCATCACTACGAACAAAGCTAGTGGAGGTGATGGAATTCCAGTTGAGCTACTTCAAATACTAAAAGATGATGCTGTTAAAGTGCTGCACTCAGTATGCCAGCAAATTTGGAAAACTAAGCAGTGACCACAGGACTGAAGAAGGTCAGTTTTCATTCCAATCCCTAAGAAAGACAATGCCAAAGAGTGCTCAAACTACTGCACAATTGCACTCATCTCACACACTAGTAAAGTAATGCTCAAAATTCTCCAAGCCAGGCTTCAACAATATGTGAACCATGAACTTCCAGATGTTCAAGCTGTTTATAGAAAAGGCAGAGGAAAAAGAGATCAAATTGCCAATATCCACTGGATCATTGAAAAAGCAAGAGAGTTCCAGAAAAACATCTATTTCTGCTTTATTGACTATGCCAAAGCCTCTGACTGTGTGGATCACAACAAACTGTGGAAAATTCTGAAAGAGACGGGAATACCAGACCACCTGACCTGCCTCTTGAGAAATCTGTATGCAGGTCAGGAAGCAACAGTTAGGACTGGACATGGTACAACAGACTGGTTCCAAATAGGAAAAGTAGTATGTCAAGGCTGTATATTGTCACCCTCCTTATTTAATTTATATGCAGAGTACATCATGAGAAACGCTGGGCTGGATGAAGCACAAGCTGGAATCAAGATTTCCAGGAGAAATATCAATAACCTCAGATATGCAGATGACACCACCCTTATGGCAGAAAGTGAAGAAGAACTAAAAAGCCTCTTGATGAAAGTGAAAGAGGAGAGTGAAAAAGTTGGCTTAAAGCTCAACATTCAGAAAACTAAGATCATGGCATCTGATCCCATCACTTCATGGCAAATAGATGGAGAAAGAGTGGAAACAGTGGCTGACTTTATTTTTCTGGGCTCCAAAAGCACTGCTGATGGTGACTGCCGCCATTAAATGAAAAGATGCTTACTCCTTGGAAGAAAAGTTATGACCAACCTAGACAGCATATTAAAACGTAGAGATATTAGTTTGCCAACAAAGGTCCATCTAGTCAAGGCTATGGTTTTTCCAGTAGTCATGTATGGATGTGAGAGTTAGACTATAAAGAAAGCTAAGCGCCAAAGAATTGATGCTTTTGAACTGTGGTGTTGGAGAAGACTCTTGGAGAGTCCCTTGGACTACAAGGAGATCCAACCAGCCCATCCTAAAGGAGATCAGTCCTGAGTATTCCTTGGAAGGACTGATGCTGAAGCTGAAACTCCAACACTTTGGCCACCTGATGCACAGAGCTGACTCATTTGAAAATACCCTGATGCTGGGAAAGATTGAAGGCGGGAGGAGAAGGGGATGACAGAGGATGAGATGGTTGGATGGCATCACTGACTCAATGGACATAAGTCTGAGTAATCTCTGGGATTGGTGATGGACAGGGAGGCCTGGCGTGCTACAGTCCATGGGTTGCAAAGAGTCGGACACGACTGAGTGACAGAACTGAACTGTACTGAACCCTCACTTTAAAATGTAGCACTTAACATTTGGAATTTTTCTTGAAATAAAAGTCCCAAAGCAATAAGAATATTTATTAGCTACACTTATTACAGTGGATAATTGAAATATTTATATCCATCTGTAAGTTTTAGTTACTCTGTTTTCAATACTCTGTTTAGAAATTCTGTGAAACTGGATAAAATTCCAATAGCTTTTTTCCTAAATTTGAAGAGCCATTTTAGTCATATTTGACTTTATCGTTTTTCTTGGAATGAAAAACTAAGCTGACAGTGTCAAGTGTTGAACTGGGAGGTATGAATTGGTAAAGACAGGTTTGGGAAGACTTGCTGTGCCAAAGTTTATAATCAGAGTAACAAACATGCCCCTACAGTGAAAGCAGCCTGTCTCCTAGAATTACTGTCCTCAAGTAGTTAGAAGGAACCTGTACATACTTGACTACACCAATGAAAATCCACTGTTTCACCTTTCTTTTTACAACATTTATGCCATTTCTTGGATGAATTTAAGGACTGATGAAATATAAGCATGGATCTTGGATTCTTCCTGTCTCTGGCTATGTGCCCTTTTTACTTTTCTTTATTTAGGGACTATACGTTTCTAATCAGTTACTAACAATATCATAGACAAAAATTCTCCCAAGTTTTTCTCCTCCTTCTCCACCTCCTCGTTCACCACTATCATTATCATAGATTCTTATTCCAGTTTTCAAACTATTTATGTTGTCTTAATTATGTCACATTTTTCTGCTAGCACCACTTTCTCCAGGTTCAGAAATTGAAACCTGGGTAAAGCAATTGCAGTGTTCCTTTTAACTGACTTTTTGTGTTTGCTTTCCCACTCAGTTAAAAGTTGAATATTTTTTTAAACTGGAATGTATTTTGACAGTCTGGAACAAAAACTTTTTTTTTTTTTTTTTTTTTTTTACTCCTTGTGACCAGCCCTGAAAGATCTGAGATTTAACTTAAGAGGTTAAAATAACAAATATGCCCACTGACTAGCTCCTGAAGAACTGGTACTTAACTTTCCAGGCTGGCTGCCCACGGTGGTCTGCTTCCATCCGTGGGGCACACACACCTTATGTAGAGTTCAGAATGCACACACTCTAGTCAGTCACTATCGACATGCATGAAGGAAGTAGACAGCTCTATTAGGCAATGTCAAAGAAGATAAATGTGTCCAAATTACTAGCCAGAAATGCTTAGTAAGCATCAAATAGATGGGTTCTGCTTTCCAAATTACTAAGTGGACTATTCAGAAGTACCGAAAATTCGTTTTTCATTGCAGATTGTTGACCAGAAGCCAGGGACAGCTGTCTTCCTGTAATGGCCCACAATGACACCCACAGAACTTTTCCCTTCAGTGTTCAACCTGCTAAAATGTGTGAAGAGGTGTGCAATCATTTAGCATCCCTGACGTCTAGGATTAGATGCAAGGGTTTCATGCAGAGAAGCACATGGGTCCTGGAAGGTCAGTTGTCTACCTTTAGATGAATTTGTTTCAGTCAAATCAACTTGTCTGGTTTTCTCTGCATAAAAGTACTGAAATGATCACAGTATGTATATGCATTGTGTGCATAAATGTATCATAGGCTGTCTGTCAGCATCTTTCTGGGAAATGGGCCTTGGATCTGAGTTGTGATGAATTTAAAATGTGAGATTTTGCTTTCACTCTACAAAGGGTAGAGTGGGGACCTCAACCATCTCTAAGGAGCTGTTTGGAAAACGAGATCCTAGGACTGTCTGCAGCAGAATGGTATGATTTTAATAGCTTCATATTTCAGAGTTTCACCCCAAGTAAGATGTGGGCACCTGCTTTTTGGCAGACGTCTAGGGCATTCTGATGCACATAACCCCATAATCTCTTATCTAACAAACACCACCCTGGAGAAACAGCAGAGCATTCCCTTGGGGGAACTGAGCTCTTTCCTTTTGGTGAAAGGAAGGACCTGAACATTTATGCTACTGAATTATTTTAGGCAGAACTGGCTATAAAAAGGAAGTAAGGGCAGTTAATAGCATTATTTGGACATCTGTCAACTTCGTCATCTTTTCTCATTCTGGTATTTTCTTCAGTTTTTCACCGTGATGATATGAGCCTTTGTGGTCTAGTCAAGGCCCCTCAGTTATTCTCATTTATGCTTTTGTAACTCACTAAAGAGCAGAGAGGTATGGACCATGGCCACTGTGTTTTGGGGCTGATTCAGTTATCAAATGATGATCCGTGTATTAGTAACTAATAACATGACTAGAATCCCAGCTGGATTTTCCCTGCTGCCCACTAGAATATTTTTAATAGAAAGCATACAATAGGAGGTATAGGAGAATATTAGAGGTATAGGAACATAGTCTCTGAATGATTTGAAACCATTTCTTAAGAAATTTGTATAAAGTAGGTAGCGTAACTACTTAATGTTTTTTTTTAACTGTTTTGGAATCCCCCCATCTCCTCATAAGTTCCTTTAATGAGAACACACAGCTGCCCTGCTCCTCTGCATGCCATCACCCAAGTGCTCCTCATCTTCACTAAGGGACCTCCAACTAAAACTTTCTCTTCTTTCTGTACACCAGAATTTGTTCTACTATCAAACCATACCTATTCACTTATTAAAATCAATGCAGAAATCATAAAGATTATCAAACAGAATCCAGCAGCACATCAAAGGACTAAATCACCAAGGTCAAGTGGGTTTCATTCCAGAGATGCAAGGGTAAGTCCATTTTAGGAACTCCATTAACTGAACTCATTTTAATAGATCTTATAAGAAAAGTCATCTAATATTACCTACATTGATGCTGGAAGAGCTCTTGAAAAAAATATACATCTATTCTTCATAAAAACTCTCAATCCGATATTGACTTTCCCCCACTGCCACTTTGGAGCAGTCTCTCAGCTATCTGAGATGCTGCCTCCCAGGCTGCAGTCCTCATTTTGGCCCAAATAAAATTTAACTCACAAATCAAAAAAAAAAAAAAAAAACCTCTCAATCCTTAGCATGATTGAGTAGATCTGCCTTAACCTGAAGCCCACATCATACTTAATGGGAAACCACCAGAAATATTTCCATCAAAGTCAGAAACAAACAAAGGATACTTATTCAATCACACTTGTTGTACGAGGCACTTTAGTAAATGGTAAAGTTTGTGGACTTTGGTATTCAACTACCACTATCAAGGTTCAAATCCCAACCTTGCTTAATTTACTTAATATTTCTCTGCTTTCTGTAAATAGGCATAATAATAGTACTTAAATCATAAGGTTCCTTGCCATGAGGTATTAATAGCTTGATAGGTATAAAGTAATTGATAGGTTCATGGAAGTGTTTGACAAATATTAGCTACCACTGTTATTATTTAACATTATTTTTGAAGTACTAGACCAAACAGAAAAAAGGGATTTAGAGGTGCTGAAAGAAGAGATAAGATTATCTGTATTTTAGTTACTATAATTTTAAAACTTGAAAATCCAGAAAGACTACTGAAAAACTACAGCAAATAATAAGAAAATTCTCTAAATAGCAGGGTATAAAATTCTTGTACAGAAATCAACAGAGCTCGTGTATACAAAGAAAACTTGAATGAAAAGGAGGCATAGCCTGTTCCTTCGTAGGAAGACTCAACATTGTAATCCTCTCTAAATTAAATTATAAGTTTGACACTGTCATTAATAAAATGTAAGGAATTTTTAAAAAACTGGATAAACTGATTCTAAATTTCATAAGCAGAACACTCATATGGAAAGTTCCAGGGAAATTCTGGGAAAGAAGAGTATAAGTGATAATTCATTCTGCCAGATGTTAAACATAGGCAGATTGAGAATAGAATCTGAGCTTAGAAATGAGCCTGAACTCATACAAAAATCCAGTATACAATTGTCACCTAGAATCAGTCAGCAAAAGAGGAACTATTCCCTACTTCCAAAAAAAAAAAAAAAGTAATAGGAAAACAGCCATTGGAAAAAAATGGAGGCAATTCCTGTCAAGAACTGTGATGAGCCTGAGGTTTTCTCCTTCTCGTAAGCTAGCAAGTTAGCCTACCAGGTTTTTATAGATGCTATCAGAAGATATGACACTCCTAGGTCAGAGACAGAAGACTTTCTTTTGTCTTCATGGAACAGCAAGAAGCATGAGGTTCACAATTGCGTTAGTTTGTCTTGCTCCCTAAGTAACGCAGAGGTTTGGTCCAGATGGAAGCTACATACACAGTGGGTTTGTGTCACGGTTGAGGAACTCTGAGTTTAGGAAAGTCTCTACCTTGTAAGGGGACTGCTAGAAAATCTAATCCAGAGGGGAACATTATATTTATCATCTTGGAAAGCAAACAAATCTGGCCTTTGACATGGAGACACTATTTCTATCTCCTGTGGCTGAACTGATTTGTAGCTCAGATGGTAAAGAATCTGCCTATAATGCAAGAGACCTGGGTTTGATCCTTGGTTCAGGAAGAAGATCCCCTGGAGAAGGAAATGGCAACCCATCCCAGTATTCTTGCCTGGAGAATTCCATGGACAGAGGAGCCTGGTGAGCTACAGTCCATGAGGTTGCAGAGTTGGACATGACTGAGCGATTAACAGATACATGGCTGGTCACGACACAAACACCCCTGAAAAGATAGTTTGGAACAAAAGCTGTCCTAAGATGTACAGAAACATGAGCTATCCATGGAGAATCAACTCATATATCTTTCCCTTATACCAAGATAAATTCCAAATGGATCAAAGGATTAAATGTTGACCAAAAAGTAGTCAACATGATAGTGATAAAATGAGAGAAAATACTCAGAATGATAAAGGCCTTTCTAAATTATAACACAAAAACGTTAAATATATTTTTAAAGTACATACCATAATCACTATAAACAAAGAAAAGAAAGAAACTTGAAAAAGGAATTTGCCAATCATATTATAAACACATAGCTTACTAACCTAGTATAACTGTTTAAAATGCTGAATGGAAAACCAAAGACCAATAGAAAAATGAACAAAGGAGATAAGTGATTCACCAGAAAAGAAAATATAAATGGCTTCTAAACATATGACAAAATTTTCAATTAAAATACACTGACAATATTTTTCACCTATTAGATTGGTAAAACCATGAAAATTTGACAATACACTGAATTGGTGCTCTGCAGTATAAAAAGTTGTAAATGCTGAACAAGCTTATCTTGGATTTGCTACAGTATCACTGTTTAAAATTCTGAACCACAAGAACATGATTTAGCTGTTTTTAAAAATTAAAGTAAAATGTTAAAAACTGGAAATTCCCAGTGGTTAGGGCTCCAAGTTTCCACTATAGGGGCAGGCACAGGTTTCAATCCCTGTTCAAGGAACTAAGACCCCACATGCTATGTGATGCAACCAAAAAAAATGTTTTTAAACTTACCTATTGTAGCTTATCATGGCTTTATTCATAATTACAAAAATAAAAACAACCCAAACTCACCTGTATTCATCTGCTCAGGCTGCTGTAACAAATTTGACAGACTAGGTGACTTAAACAACAGAAATTTATTTTCTCACAATTCTTGAAGTTGGCAAGCCCAAGATCCAGGTGCCAGCTGATTCAGTTTCTGGTAAAGACTCTTCTTGACTTGCAAGTGGCTGTCCTCTCTCTTTGTGCTCACATGACCTGTCCTAAGTGTGTGTGCTGGCAGAGAGAACTCTTATCTCTCCCTCTTCTTATGAGGGTACCAGCACTATTAGGTAAGAACCCTACCCTTATGACCCCACTTAACCTTAATTAAGGTTATAATCAATTTAACCTAAAGGCCTTATCTCCAAATACAATGATATTGTAGGTTAGAGATTCAACATATTAATTTGGGGGCGGGGGTGGACACAATCAGTTCATAACAGCCCTTTAAGTGGGCAAAAAAGACACAGAAACTGGTGCCTTCACACAGTGAACCTTACTTTATACCATACATAAAAATTTCAGCAGTGTCTGATTCTGCGACCCCATGGACTATAGCTCACCAGGCTCCTCTGTCCATGGGATTCTCCAGGCAAGAATACTGGAGTGGGCTGCCATGCCCTTCTCCCGGGGATCTTCCCAACCCAGAGATCAAACCCACCTCTCCTGTGTGTCCTGCATTGGCAGATGGGTGTTTTACTGCTGAGTCTCCTGGGCTTCCCAAATGATAAAGCCAGATTTAAAAGGCTATATACTGTATGTACCCATTTACATGACATTCTGGAAAAGACAAATCTATCAGATCAGAAAACAGATCAGTGGTTGTAAGGAATGGAGAAGGGTTTGACACAAGGGATGTAGAGGAATTTTTTTTGCTCTGATGGAAGTGTTCGTTATCACCTTGGTTATGGTGCGGTTACATGGCTGTGTGTATTTATAAACGCTTATGAAACTGAATATTAAAAGGGCTGACATTTGCTGAATCTAAATTATATTTAGTTTTAAAAAATGAAAAAAAATAAACACCTATTCTGTACCCTGTACCCTATCAACTTGTCATCATATTATAAGGTAATACTGTCTGATACTAATATAATAGTTCTTTCTACCAAGGATTTCTTATTTTTTTGTTTTTAAATTTAACAGAGCCTTTCAGGGAAACATAGTGACTTAACTAAAGCAATGAATCTCAGTGAAAGTTTAGGGAAATAATTTTTTTTCCTTGTGGGTTAGGATGTCCTTTGTGTAACCCCACAAACAGAAAGTCACTAACTGAGCCTCCAAGTCCATGAACTAATTATATTGCTATCAAGGTTAAAGTAGAAATCTGTGGAAACAGCCCGTAGCTTTCTTCCAGGGGGGCCAGTTTTTTAAAGAACGGACAAAGACATCAAAGGAACTCTGAGAACCTGCACCCAACCTGCTGTGTTCTCTGGCGACACCTGCTCCGAGGAGGAGAGCAAGGCTTCTGTTCCTTAGGTGATGTCCTCTGCTTGTCCCCCCAGCCTAGCCTCTCTCCATTTTCCTGCCATGTTCCCAGTGTCCACACAGAACCAAACAGCATTCCTACCGTGTTTTACCACCAAAAAGAAAAGTGCACTGGTGAGCTAAGTCCTTCCTTATAGCAACAGTAGAATTTTTTTTTTTTAACTTTACCAAGCAGGAAAGAACAGTTGAAAGTCACTATCTCTAATGGAACTTCTCTTAGTGAAAAAAATAGCACAATATTGATAGGCTATCGGTTATAGGATGTGACAAATGTGCAGGCAGATTCCCTAGGGAGTTTCTCCATTTATTTGATATGCAGTGAAATATTTTATTTAAAAAATTTTTAGGGAATCATCAGACTTGAAATCATCAGACTGGAAAGGTCAACTGTAAAGGATGAAAACAAAAATTACTTTCCTCCAAAATGAAATCTCTCACCCTGCTCCTCATACTTTGTGACCCCATGGACAGAGGCCAGGCTCCTCTGTCCATGGAATTTTCCAGGCAAGAATACTGGATTGGGTTGCCATTTTCTACTCCAGGGTATCTTCCCAACCCAGGGATTGAATCTGCATCTCTTGCATCTCCTGCATTGGAGGCAGATTTTTTTACCACTGTACCACCTGGGGAACCCAACCTTAGATCCTTTCATCAATTCCTCAATAGTCAGCTTTACACACTGTGGAAAGATGGGTGTGAGCCTGTTACCCAAATATTTCCAAGCTGATGAATTCATCTGAAAAGTAGATGAGCGTGGAATTGGGGATATGTAAATGGACAAGATTCCCGGATGAGCTCTGGACCTCTGTTCTATGGGACCTGAGCCTCCAGCCCTTCTAGTGAGTCTGAGGTCTGTGTCCGTCAGGTCAGCCTGTGTGGGAAGAAAGGGCAGCCACCGGCAAGAACACCTCCGCCGGCTAGCTAGTGGTCAGGCAGCTGCGCGCGCTCATCGCTGCTCCGTTACTGCCGCTCGGCAGCAGCGCTGCAGGGCTTCTGTCAGGCCTGGGCTGCTCGACACTCCTCTCCACCCCTCTCAGCCAGTCACTCAGCCCTATTTTTAGGATTCCTTAGCAACTGAGCAGCCTGTTATTCTGTAACTAATATTTTGCATGCCTGATTCCATTACTCCTGTTAGCACCTCCTGCTTCCCCCAAAACGTATGCCGTACTGTCCCTGCGAATTCTGCATCCCCGCCCCCACCCACAAATGTATGTCTTATTGTTCCTGCAAGTTCTCCAAGGGCAGGAGAAGCACATTCAGCGTCTCTGCTCTGTGACTCATAACTCCTGGATTCAGGAAATTCTTCTTATGTCAAGCCTTAAGTGCTTCTAACGAAGTTGAGCCCTATTCCCGGCTCTCCATCTTCACCAGAGTTGAGGAATAGCCGGTCAACATACCCTCTGTAATAAACTTTCATTTTGCTTAATCAGAAACAAGAAAAGCATGATATTTTTAAAAATCAATTATCTGCTTTGGAAAAAGTCAGAGGGCAAGAGAGCTCCATCTGTGACCCCACTATGGGAGGAGGTGAGGAGAGAATTTCTAAGTCCCCAGACCTAAGGAATTCTGCCATTTTTGTTATAAATCAGAGAAGCATTTGTGTTACTATTACAAGATAATATGACACAGTGGAATGGGGTGGGGGAGGAATCTCTGCCTTTTTAAACAGGATCATTTATAATCATTCAGTCTTGGCAGGTCTAGTTTTCATCTATCACTCCCTCTTACTAACAGCTTGTTCCTATTCTTAGCTTGGTGGGAATGTTTGACTATGTGATGTACTTCAGGAAAATAAGCTAGAGTCATTGAATGTACAAAAGAAGAAGCTCATTTTATAGATATTTAAGATAGTACTAGTCTTAAAAATGCAGTCTATCTTCACAATACAATCCAAATTTAAATTATATATATATACATATAATGAACATTTCTTTCTAATGAAGAAGAGATTCTACTTGTCTTTTACCATGAGACAAGAACTTGACAGTGAGCTTTCACAAGATACTAATGTAGTTTCAAGTTGTCCAGTGTGGGTTCTCAGCTCACTGGTGGGAACTCTGTGCTTCTGCTTTCCTGTGGCAGCTGGTATGCTCCTGAAGAATTTGTCCTCTGTGGAGACTGAAGCAGGACATTCTTTGGGGCATGCCCTTCATTTTCTTGCCAACTCTTTGAAACTTTGCCCAGTACAAAGCTCACATCACTGCAGTGCGTAGTGGAATGACAAGATGGAATTTGCATCAGCATAAGCTCTGTGAGCTCATGAATTACAAACTCTTTTGACATTGATTAGCATAATATTAATTAGAAAAACCTTGCTTCGACACCAATTTCAGTGCTTCGACACTAATAAACTGAAGATAGAAAGTTAAAGAAAGGTGTTGTGGGATTCTGGGTATATTAAAGCCGCCACTTGCCTCAAAGAGCCCCATTTGACTCAGAATATTACATGCTTCCTAACAACCCACTGGAGGAAGTCACCATTTTTACTATTACCCCTGAGATTAAGGTATGTGTAGATTTCACACTTTATAATTTTGCCATCAGAGTCTGTCTTCTAGACATTGTCTTCTGCTCTTATTAAATGCTGTGGATAATTATATTCTAACAGCTTCAACCATATTAATATATGTTTTTCCAAAAAAGTATTTTAATTCTCATCTATACCTACCAAATGATGTAAGTAATTTTTATTGTTATCTAAGATAAACCAAAAAAGATCACTTTTGCATCAGCCAGCTATATGTTTGAACAAGATTATTTAGGTTATTTGCCTTGATTTTCAGAATCACTTTGTCCAGCTATCACTCTGGTAGTTTTAGTCACATGCTGCTTGGGATAACCCACCCATATGGTTCCCTGGGGACCTTAAGGACCCAGAAGTCTTTGGCCCCCTAAATCTAGAAGCTTTCAGTCAAGGGGCTAGTGAGGCAGAAGTGGAGACTAAACCTGTTCATGCTACTGACCTCGCTGCCGTCCTCCCCTCTGCAAGTTTTTCAGTCCAGGATAAGAGTTCATCTGAGAGCTGGCCTGTTTTCTTGGCTTTAGCTCCATGCTCTCTAGGACTGCTTTTCCTAAATTCTAGCATCAGGATTTGAAGGTTCTAAGTAATGGACCCCTCACACCCTCTTCTTGCCTGCAACTTTCTGCCTCCTCCAACAGGAACAAATGGTGAGCATTGTGTTTCTCCAAACTCAGCCAGAAACAAATTAAATTCTGGTACCCAACGGGGCCGTTTTGTTCTTTTACTAAAGGCAAGTCCAGCATCTTCTTTGTTTAATACCTGAAAAGCCAGTTTGTGATAGCGATTTACCAGTAACACACATAGAAACAATATATCTGAGTAATTCCTTATGGCGAGATTTTGCCAAAATGTTCTACTTCATTCGTATGTAACTCCTGTGAGTTAATTTATTAAATAAGATTTTGGTCCTAAGCACATTTCTTAGAAGTAAATAAGAAATTTAGGTAAAGATTATGCAAGTTGCTTTGAAGCTACTACTGTATTCCCTCATCTATCAATTTTAATAACTGTTTTTAAAACACCATGGTTTGAAGGGAGCTTTGTTTTTCTCAGCTCCATCTCCCATCTGCTACATTTAGTAACAAAGCCATAATCTGGGGTTTATGATATTAGTTGCTGTGGAAATTAATGTAATGCTATGCTCTCAATGTTTTACTGAGACAGCATGGATCGGTAAGAGAGTTTGAAACATAAACAATAAACTATAGTAAGCATTTGAGAAAAGTGAAACAGTCAATGAATGGAATCAATTTTAGAATTAATATGTGCTCACCTTTGTATTCACATACTGTTTGGTTGCAGGTACAATTTAAAGGATTAGGTGAAAGAAAATTCTGTTAAAAAGGAAAAAAACCTATTACTTGGGAAATGAAATTGCACACAAAAGAAAAGATGAAGCTATTGTATTTTAAAGTGGCTTCCATTCTGTGTCCCAGGATAAAATGGTTTGACAAAGATAATTGATGTCTCTTCTGCCTCAGAATACTAGATTAGTAACACTTGGTTGTATGTGTGTGTGTGTGTGTGTGTGTGTGTGTGTGTTAGTTTAGTATTCAGCACTAAAAGAAATAAACTACCAAATCATTAAAAGAGGGGAGAGTGAACTAGTGTAGGAGGAAAGACAGAGTCCTGTTATAGAAGACTTTTCTTGCTTTAATAATTTTCTTAAAGCCTTTTATTCCTGCAACTAGAGTAAAAGGAAGCAATGCCTCTCTTCCTTGGCATCTTTCCCTTAGCCTGCCTTCCCATTCCCTCCAGTTCAAGTCGAACAAGACTAGACCTGAGCCTTCCTCCAAGCTTCTTGCCTCATGAATTTACTAAACCCTGGAAAGTAGTGAGTAGTTTACAACATTCATGTTGTGATAACATTCGAATAACAATAACAAAAAAGGAAAGTCTACTCTTCTCTTGTCCTATAAGCAAAAATAGATGGTAGACATAAATGTATTATACAACTTATAAACTATAAAACTTCTAGAAGAACTCATAGGAAAAACATTTTGTGACCTTGAGTGAGGCAAGCTTTTTTATTTTTTTAATTAATTTATTTATTTTAATTGGAGGCTAATTACTTTACAATATTGTGGTGGTTTTGCCATACATTGACATGAATCAGCCGTGGGTGGACATGTGTCCCCATCCTGAACCCCTCTCCCACATCCCTCCCCCTCCCATCCCTCTGGGTCATCCCAGTGCACCAGCCCTGAGCACCTTGTCTCATGCATCGAACCTGGACTGGCGATCTGTTTCACACTTGATAATATACATGTTTCAATGCTATTCTCTCAAATCATCCCACCCTCGCCCTCTCCCACAGAGTCCAAAAGACTGTTCTATACATCTCTGTCTCTTTTGCTGTCTCATATACAAGTTTATCGTTACCATCTTTCTAAATTCCATATATATGCGTTAATATACTGTATTGGTGTTTTTCTTTCTAACTTCACTCTGTATAATAGGCTCCAGTTTCATCCACCTCATTAGAGCTGATTCAAATGCATTCTTTTTAATGGCTGAGTAATATTCCACTGTGTATATGTACCATAGCTTTCTTATCCTTTCATCTGCTGATGAACATCTAGGTTGCTTCATGTCCTGGCTATTATAAACAGTGCTGCGATGAACATTGGGGTACACGTGTCTCTTTCAGATCTGGTTTCCTCGGTGTGTATGCCCAGAAGTGGGATTGCTGGGTCATATGGCAGTTCTATTTCCAGTTTTTTAAGGAATCTCCACACTGTTCTCCATAGTGGCTGTACTAGTTTGCATTCCCACCAACAGTGTAAGAGGGTTCCCTTTTCTCCACACCCTCTCCAGCATTTATTGCTTGTAGACTCTTGGATAGCAGCCATCCTGACTGGTGTGTAATGGTACCTCATTGAGGTTTTGATTTGCATTTCTCTGATAATGAGTGATGTTGAGCATCTTTTCATGTGTTTGTTAGCCATCTGTATGTCTTCTTTAGAGAAATGCCTGTTTAGTTCTTTGGCCCATTTTTTGATTGGGTCATTTATTTTTCTGGAATTGAGCTGCAGGAGCTGCTTGTATATTTTTGAGATTAATTCTTTCTGAGTTGCTTCATTTGCTATTATTTTCTCCCATTCTGAAGGCTGTCATTTCACCGGCAAGTTTTTTTAGATAGAGCACCAAAAATATATTTTATTAAAAAAAACCAACATCTGATCATTTAGACTTCAAAATGTTAAACTTATCTTCAAAAGAGACTGTTAAAATGAAAATACAAGATACAGACTGGGAGAAAATATTTGTAAAATGCACATCAATTAAAAGATTTGTATCCAGGATATGTAAAGAATTCTCTAAACTTAAAAACAAAAGATACAAGTGCCACCATACAGCTATTAAAAGGACCAAATCTGGAGCACTGAAAACCCCAAATTCTGGCAAGGATATAGAACAATAGGAACTCTCATTTATTCTTGATGGGAATACAAAATGGTGCAGCCACTTTGGAAGACAGCTTGGCAGTTTCCTACAAAACTTAACATACTCTTACTATACAATCCATCAGTCATGTTGGTATTTACTCAGCAGAGTTGAAAACTTAAATCCACGGAAAAACCTATACACAGATGTTTGTAGCAGTTTTATTCATAGTTGCCAAAACTTGGAAGCAACCAAGAGGTACTTCAGTAAATGAATGAATAAATTAACTGTAATAATTCATATAACAGAATACTATTCAGCACTAAAAGAAATAAACTACCAAATCATTAACAGACATGAAAGAAACATTATGCCTATAACTAAGTAAGAGATGAGATGGTTGGATGGCATCACCAACTCAATGGACATGGGTTTGGGTGGACTCCGGCAGTTGGTGATGGACAGGGAGGCCTGGCGTGCTGCGGTTCCTGGGGTCGCAAAAACTCGGACACAACTGAGAGAACTGAACTGAAGTAAAAGAAGACAATCTGTAAGAGCTTCATACTATATAATTCCAGCTATATGACATTCTAGAAAAGGCAACTCTGTGGAGAAACATCATTGTTTCTTGAGGGGCGGTGAGGGGGTGTGTGTGTGTGAGTCACTCAGTCATGTCCGAGTCTTTTCGACTCCATGGACTGTATAGCCTGTTTGGTTCTTCTGTCCATGGAATTCTCCAGGTGTGAATACTGGAGTGGGTAGCCAATTCCTCCTCCTGGGGATCTTCCTAACTCAGGAGTCAAACGCAGGTCTCCCACATTACAGGCAGATTCTTTACCAGCTAAGCCACCAGGACGGCCCCTGGTGGAGGTACAGGCAAAGCACTGAGTTCTAATGTCCATGAAAATCCTCCGTATGATCTTCCAGTTACGGCTGTATGTCACTATACATTCGTCCAAGCCCACAGAATGTACAGTACCAAGAATGCCCCCTGAGGCAAATGCCAACTTTGGGTGGCTGTGCTGTGTCACTGGAGAGTCATACTTAGCAACAAACTCATGTAACGTTTTCATGAGTGATGCTAATAATGGGCAAGGTGATTCATGTAGGGAGTACTTGAGGTTATATGGGAAATCTCTGTACCGTCCTCTTAATTTTGTTGTGAGCCTAACTCTGCTCTCTAATACACTGTGTTAAGTGAACGTAGCTAGCCTGAAAAGGCTACGTACTGTAGGAGTCCATCTTAGTGTCATTCTGGAAAACAAAACGAGAGGGTAGGAAAGTGGCTAGAGATGGGGAGAGGGGTTGGTCACAAACAGGCTCAAGTGAATTTGGGGAGATGATGGAAATGTTCTATGTCTTGATTGCAGTTGTAATTGTGTGACTGTATGCATTTATCAAAACTCATAGAACTGTATTCTATGGTGACTTTTACTGTATACAAATTATACCTTTATTTTTTTTAATGTGAAAAACAAGCAAAAAACCCTAAAATGACCTCTGACCGAGCGTTAGCATGGTCACTGTTGCTGGAAACTGCTGGCTCCTTGGCTCTCTAAAAGTAGGGTCACCAGCTAACCCCATGAATATTTGTGACTCCAGGTCACAACAGTTGTGCAATGGTTTGTCTCTTATCTTGTAGAGAGCTGCTGACTGATGATGAAAGACAAGACAGGGAGAACTTTCTTTTTTCTTTCTTTCTCTTCTTTTTCTTCCTCCATTTTCTGCTTTCCACTAGCTCTTTTCCTTCAGTTCTTTTCCCTATTTATCGGTCTGTGTGTAGCTGAAAGGGATCTGCTAGAGGCTGTGGTGAGTGGGGCAAACGCAAGCATTTGCTCTGATCAATAGTGTTTTAGTAAATGATTAACAGCCAGCTTTGTGAAGCACACATATTAACGCACATGCAGATTTATTTTAAACTCTACTGATATAAAGGGTATAGAACACATAGTTTGCAAATACTACTAAAATTTGCATCATTCTTTACTGTCAATTCCATATAACCAGTTGATTTCCATCAAATGTTTCACTGATTTTTGCTGAACTTTGGTATCTGTAGGTTTCCCTAATAGCTCACTCGGTAAAGAATCCACCTGCAACGCAAGAGACCCTGGTTTGATTGCCGGGTCAGGAAGATCTGCTGGAGAAGGGATAGGCTACCCAGTCCAGTATTCTGGCCTAGAGAATTCCATGGACTGTATAGTCCATGGGGCCGCAAAGAGTTGGATATGACTGAGTGACTTTCCCTTTCTTATCTGTAGCCAACATACCATTGTAAATAATAAACAAATGTAGTTTTGCAAGAATCTTGGCTGATATTTTCATTAACATTAATGATTGAGGTGAAAGTGAAACAACAAGAGATATGTGTTGGATCTTGACTTAATCAGGTCGTTAATCAGTGACCTGAGTGACTTGGATTAATTTGATGATAGTTTTTGAGTACTGGAGGAATAGTTCCTTGAACTTTGTGCTGGTCACAGTGCAACAGTTATAGATAGAACATTTTAAGAATTTTATTCTGCATTGTTAACATTTTCTCTGTCAGTATACAATCAACAAAAATATGTGAGCCCAAATTTGGAGCTTTCTTCTGTTTCCGTGATTTAAATACTCTCACCCTGAAGGATTCCAGACTACCAAGGTGAAAACACTGGATGAAGAGACGTCCTCCAGCACACCATTATACCCCATTTCCACAATGTAGATGCAGTAGACAGAAACAGCCTCAGGAACACAGGCATCAGCAAAATGTAAGTGATTAAAAATGATGACTTGTATGTATTTATGACCTTAGCTTTGAATAGAATTTATTTAATTGAAAGCGTACATCCTTTAATTTTTAATAATGACTTTGTTTTAGAGCCAGCTCACAAAACTCCTGAAATTTAACAATCAGTTCTCTGGCACTTCTTTGAGTTGGCTCCAGTTCATTAAGGATTCAAGTGCAAGGCCACGAGCCCCGCCGCCACCCCCCTACCACACACACACAGATTCCGCAGAAGCAGAGGCAGCGTGAAGGGAGAGTGGGTGCAGACATATGTTGCTTCTCTGAGCCCGGCTACCCTCAATGTGCCGCCAGGGCTGCTCCAGCCTTACGTGATATTTTCCTGAGCTCCTCAGACATTGTCAGGGCTAAAATATCCATTGTCGTAAGCCACACTTTATATGAAAAATGGATATGAATTTCAGTGGAATCAATGGTTTGACATTCTTCATTAAATTTCATCCATTAAAATATCGTGTCCTTAATGAGAACTCGTTGTTGAGAGAAAATATTGTTATTCTGAAATTCCTTTTATTTTTAAAGCCAAATCTGAAAAGATTTTCATCAAAATGTGAACAGTTATCTTGGATGGTGAGATTTTATTTTTCCTTCTTGTAATTTTCTGTAGTTTACAAATGTTCTATAATAAATATGTAACATGATGGTAATATGTAAAAAGAACTGAGACAAATCTTTGTTAACTTGATATGTTAAAGTGCATTGATGTTATCCTTTTAAAGACCAAAACAATAAATGGCATTTTCAGTAAAAAGAATGCCCTGGGAAACAGACATTACTATGTTCAGTTTCATTTGAAAGCCAGATGTCCAGGAATTGGATATGGCTAATTATCAAATTCTACCCAGATGGAGTGTTTTCTTTTCTTTTCTTTTTTTCTATCATTAGATGGAAAAGCAAGTATCTCTGGCTGCTTACTTTATTACATTTAATCACTTTAGTTGGAAAACTTTAAAGAATAGATGCAGCTTAGAAAAAGGGCAGTTTATTCTATCATGAATGAAAAGTTGAAACGGGTACAAGAAATAGAAGAAAAAGAATTAAAATGTGTAATTAGTTATGTGATAAAGAATTTTAAGCTTATTCTTTGGCCAATTCCAGCAGTGTTAGAAATGAAATTGATCCCATCTCTTTTGGATTGGTCTTCCTGAATTAATCTATTGCTGTGTAACAAATTACTCTAAGACTTAGCAGCTAAAAACAATAGCGATTATTTCACAGTTTCTGTAGGTCAGGAAAGTTATGACCAACCTAGATAGCATATTTAAAAGCAGAGACATTACTTTGCCAACAAAGGTCCATCTAGTCAAGGCTACGGTTTTTCCAGTGGTCATGTATGGATGTGAGAGTTGGACTATAAAGAAAGCTGAGCGCTGAAGAATTGATGCTTTCGAACTGTGGTGTTGGAGAAGACTCTTGAGTCCCTTGGACTACAAGGAGATCCAGCCAGTCCATCCTAAAGGAGATCAGTCCTGGGTGTTCACTGGAAGGACTCATGCTGAAGCTGAAACTCCAGTACTTTGGCCACCTCATGCGAAGAGTTGATTCATTGGAAAAGACCCTGATGCTGGGAGGGATTGGGGGCAGGAGGAGAAGGGGATGACAGAGGATGAGATGGCTGGATGGCATCACCAACTCGATGGACATGGGTTTGGGTAGACTCCGGGAGTTGGTATGGACAGGGAGGCCTGGCATGCTGTGATTCATGCGGTCGCAAAGAGTCAGACATGACTGAGTGACCAACCTGAACTGAACAGAACTGATAGGTCGGGAAGTTGAGCATGGTTTATGAATTAGTTGGCTGCCTATGACTCAGGGGGCTTCCCTTGTGGCTCAGCTGGTGAAGAATCTGCCTGCAATGCAGGAGACCGGGTTTGATCCCTGGGTTGGGAAAATCCCCTGGAGAAGGAAAAGCTACCCACTCCAGTATTCTGGCCTGGAGAATTCCATGGATGGTATAGTCTATAGGGTCCCAAATAGACACGACTGAGCGACTTTCACTATTATTCAGGGTCTTTCTGTGAAGACCAGGGCTGTGGTAGCATCTGAAGGCTTGATGGGAGAAGATCCGTTTCCAGGCTCACTCACATGATTGCTGGAGGGATTACATTCCTTGTGACCTGTTGCACTAAGAGCCTCAGTACTTTCCTGGCTTTTGGCCGGGAGCCTCCTCTGTTCTTCGCCATACAGACCCCTGCATAGAGCCTCTCGCAGCGTGGCAGCTGGCCTCCTTGGAGCAAACAAGCCAGAGAAACACCTAAGGCCCTTGCTTCCTGCCTTTCAGGCTCATTGTTCTCTACTGCCAGGTGTCAGTGCCTCAAAACAAGCAAAAGGCCAAAACCATCGCCTCACACACGTTCCTAGCTTGGGGCTGTTTAAAGCTGGAGGGTGTGCCTGCTACATGTTACTTCATCTTATCCAGAAGTGGAAGCGTCTGAAAATCACTGACAATTCTATCATAGTTCTCTGCTAGAAACAAACTTAATGTCTCGTACTTTTATTTTCATAAGCATAAGGTAATGTTTTAAAATTATTCTTATTGATTAAAGAAAAATTACTAGCACAAAAAGTCACATTTGTTAGAAATCAATGTTGTAATGAGACAGACTGGGGACATTAATAGAGCATTAATAAATGTTAAATTATTCTTTTGCTTGGCATTCAGGGCAATGAATCTCTGAGAAATGCTTGTTCCTCTTTGGTAAAGTGGTGGGAGAGCTATTGTGAAAATAGAGTTGACCAAGAACCAGTATGTATAAGTCAGGATGCCTTCTCAGGTAAATCAGTTTTAGAGAGAAAGTCATGAAATTTGGTGATCTGAGAATCAGTTTCTTAAAACCATCCCTTACATATACTATTATTTCCCACATGTACCATGACATAAAAATGGTTGGGGGAAAAAAACAGTTGGGAAACACTAGTGTTGACAGTGCTGCATCTCCCATTTCTGCTTGTAACTATGACTAGCAAACCTGTGTCTTTGCTAGACTTCTCCAGAAAGTACTAGAAACTACCCCTGCCGTGATCCTTCACCGCAGTCTTCCTCTTTCTGTTCTGGGCTGGAGTGTTTGCTCCACCTTGTTCTTCTCTCACTTCTTGTCTTACAGATATCTGTCAACGTCTCTCACAAACTGATGGAACACTCTCCCATTCTTAACATTCATGGATGTACTCCCTTTTATGAACACTTATTGGCCCCAGGCTTTATCTAGTTGCAGTGAGCAGGGGCTCCTCTTCACTGTGGCCTGCAGGCTCCTCGTTGCTGTGGTTTCTCTCTTTGCAGAGCACAGGCTCTAGGGGTCACAGGCTTCAGTAGTTCTGGCATGCAGGCTTAGTTGCTCCACGCATGTGGGATCTTCCTGGACCAGGGATCGAACCTGTGTCCCCTGCATTGGCAGGCAGATTCTTAACTACTGGATATAATTTCTATAATGCTTTTTTCTTACACTTTTTGTCTAGATGCTCTTCTCTTTTCTTTGCATGTGACAGTTATTTTATCATATTTGTATCAACTGAACAGATCATTCAGTTTTTCTTCAACTATGGTTGATCAAAAAAATTTTTATTGCTGATAGTTTTCATTTTTTTTCCCCCAGCTTGACAACTTATAATTTTTTTTTTTAAGATTGTAGTCACATTTGGGGATGCTTCTATTAGGTTTCATTTATAGGAATTATAAAATTTGGAATAATTTCCCACAAATAGCTTCTGGCATACTTCTGGTACAGATAACATAGGCTGTGTTCATATTGCCACAGAACCTCTGGCCCTGCACCTCCGTGTTACAATCCTGGGAGAGCAGACAGTGGGCTGGAGGCAGATAGCTGGAAGCTATTCTTCTACAGCAATGGTTAACAGTAAAATGCTACTCACATAAGTGACTGTGAGTCATATAAATATCCTCCTACTCAATTCTGACAACTTATATTTCAAACTCAACTTCCCTTTAACTGGAACCTCAAGATTACTCCAACCACTCTAATACTATCAGACCCAAGGAGAACTGTGATAGAGGAGAAAAAATACAAACACATGAACATATTACTAAGGCACCTTCCAGGACCTTGGAAAGGGCGTGTGTAAATGGGGGCCTTTGAAGCTTAACCCTCATTAGTTTCATTGAAAATTAAGCCCTGCTGCTGACATTTTACTGGGATACATAGAGAAGGACGTAAACACTTGTACTTAGTCAGCTATCTTGAAGAAGAAGTTTCTTGGATGTCTTTTTTAACACTTTTTATTATGAAATTTTCCAATTATACACCAAAGCAGTGAGAATGGTATAACAGATATTCATGGTTTCCATCAAGTTCTAAAATGATCAGATTTTGCTGATCTTGTTTATTTGGGTGCTTCCAGTTCAAGAAGTTTTAGGGGAGAGATACAAAGAAGAATGAGTCACAGGCTCTGCCCTCATGTATGGATCCGATGAGGAAGATGTGGCATGAGTCCAGCGAACCCTGTCGCTGCCCACGGGAGACCGCGGGTCTGGGAAGGAGAGAACACCCGCAACCAGGAAGGACCAGTGATGGATTTGAGGGGGAAATAAGCTACTTAGAAAACAAGTACCTATTTTAACTTGTCCAAGCTGAAACAGAATTGAAATATCTGAAATACATATTCTGGTTTTCACTCTAGAATCTTCCTCTCAGCTTTGGAGAAAAAGTTCAATCTCTTTGCTATTTACCTAAATCTCTAATACTCAAATTTATTCAGATGTAGAACTTCCCTTTCACTTTCATCAAGAGGCTCTTAAGTTCTTCTTCGCTTTCTGCCATAAGGGTGGTGTCATCTGCATATCTGATGTTATTGATATTTCTCCCAGCAATCTTGATTCCAGCTTGTGCTTCATCCAGCCCAGCATTTCTCATGATTTACTCTGCATATAAGTTAAATAAGTACAGTAACAATTTATAGCCTTGATGTACTCGTTTCCCTATTTGGAATCAGTCTGTTGTTCCATGTCCAGTTCTAACTGTTGCTTCCTGACCTGCATACAGGTTTCTCAGGAGGCAGGTCAGGTGGTCTGGTATTCCCGTCTCTTTCAGAATTTTCCACAGTTTGTTGTGATCCACACAGTCAAATGCTTTGTCATAGTCAATAAAGCAGAAGTAGATGTTTTTCTGGTATTCTCTTGCTTTTTCGATGATCCAGTGGATGTTGGCAATTTGATCTCTGGTTCCTCTGTCTTTTCTAAAACCAGCTTGAACATCTGGAAGTTCATGGTTCACATATTGTTGAAGCCTGGCTTGGAGAATTTTGAGCATTACTTTACTAGTGTGTGAGATGAGTGCAACTGTGCGGTAGTTTGAGCATTCTTTGGCATTGTCTTTCTTAGGGATTGGAATGAAAACTGACCTTTTCCAGTCTTGTGGCCACTGCTGAGTTTTCCAAATTTGCTGGCATATTGAGTGCAGCACTTTCGCAGCATCGTCTTTGAGGATTTGAAGTAGCTCAACTGGAATTCCATCACCTCCACTAGCTTTGTTTGTAGTGATGCTTCCTAAGGCCCACTTGACTTCACATTCCAGGATGTCTGGCTCTAGGTGAGTGAGCATAATACCATCGTGATTATCTGGGTTGTGAAAATCTTTTTTGTACAGTTCTTCTGTGTATTCTTTTTTTTTTTTTTTCCTTCTCTTGCCACCTCTTCTTAATATCTTCTGCTTCTGTTAGGTCCATACAATTTTTCCTTTATTGAGCCCATCTTTGCATGAAATGTTCCCTTGGTATCTCTGATTTTCTTGAACACATTTCTAGTCTTTTCCATTCTTTTGTTTTCCTCTATTTCTTTGCACTGGTCACTGAGGAAGGCTTTCTTATCTCTCCTTGCTATTCTTTGGAACTCTGCATTCAAATGGGTATCTCTTTCCTTTTCTCCTTTGTCTTTAGCTTCTGTTCTATTCACAGGTATTTGTAAGGCTTCCTCGGACAACCATTTTGCCTTTTTGCATTTCTTTTTCTTGGGAATGGCCTTGCTCCCTGCCTCCTATACAATGTCATGAATCTGTGTCCATAGTTCTTCAGGCACTCTGTCTATTAGATCTAATGCCTAAAATCTATTTCTTACTTCCACTGTAAGGGATTTGATTTAGGTCACAGGAGCGGCTGCAAGGAGATACCCCACATCCAGGGTCAGAGAAACCCCCTAAGACAGTAGGCACTGGAGAGGCTATAAGGAGATACCCCATGTCCAAGGGCAAAGGAGAAGCCCCAGCAAGACGGTAGGAGGCACAAATTTGCGTTTAGAATCAAACCCCATTCCTGCCAGAGACGCTCAGAGGGCTCAAACAAACCTTGCGCGCACTAGGATCCAGGGACCCCACAGAGACGGAGACAGAATTGTGTTTGCGCGTCTCCTGTGGAGGTGCGGGTCGGCAGTGGTCTGCCGCAGGGACAGAGCTCTGGGTGTGGGTATGGTGTAAGTCCTCTTGGAGGAGGTCAGCATTAACCCCAGCATAGAGCTGCCAGAACTCACACAGGACTGGGCAACAGACTCTTGGAGGGCACAACACAGCCTTGTGCCCTAGGACCCAGGAGGGGGGAACAGTGACCCCACAGGAGACTCGCCTGTGGGTGTCCGGGAGTCTCTGACAAAGGCGTGGGTCGGCGGTGGCCTGCTGCAGGGCTGGGGGCATGGACTGTAGCAGCGCATGCGTGAGACCTTTTGAGGGAGGTCACCATTATCTTCATTACCTCCACCATAGTTTGGCCCCAGGAAAATAGCACGGAGGGAATACAGCTCCACCCATCAACAGACAATTGGATTAAAGATGTATTGAGCATGGCCCTGCCCATCAGAACAAGACCCAGTATCCCTCTCAGTCAGTCTATCCCATCAGGAAGTGTTCATAAGCCTCTTAACCTTCTCCATCAGAGGGCAGATAGACTGAAAACCACAATCACAGAAAACTAACCAATCTAATCACATGGACCACAGCCTTGTCTAACTCAATGAAACTATGAGCCATGCCGGACCAGTCATAGTGGAGAGTTCTGACAAAACGTGGTCCACTGGAGAAAGGAATGACAAACCATTTCAGTATTCCTGCCTTGAGAACCCCATGAACAGTATGAAAAGACAAAAAGATAGGACACTGAAAGATGAACTCACCGGGTTGGTAGGTGCCCAATATGCTCCTGGAGATCAGTGGAGAAATAACTCCAGAAAGAATGAAGAGATGGAGCCAAAACAAAAACAACACCCTGTTATGGATGTGACTGGTGATGGAAGCAAGGTCCAATGCTGTAAAGAGCAATATTGCTTAGGAATCTGGAATGTTAGGTCCATGAATCAAGGCAAATTGGAAGTGGTCAAACAGGAGATGGCAAAACTGAACATCGACATTTTAGGAATCAGCAGACTAAAATGGACTGGAATGGGTGAATTTAACTCAGATGACCATGATATCTACTACTGTGGGCAGGAATCGCTTAGAAGAAATGTCATAGTCAACAAAAGCACCCGAAATGCTTGGGTGCAGTCTCAAAAACGACAGAATGATCTCTGTTCGTTTCCAAGGCAAACCATTCAACATCACAGTAATCCAAGTCTATGCCCCGACCAGGAATGCTGAAGAAGCTGAAGTTGAAAGGTTCTATGAAGACCTACAAGACCTTCTAGAACTAACACCCAAAAAAGATGTCCATATCATTATAGGGGACTGGAATGCAAAAGTAGCAAGTCAAGAAACACCTGGAGTAACAGGCAAATTTGGCCTTGGAATACAGAATGAAGCAGGGCAAAGGTTAATAGAGTTTTGCCAAGAGAAAGCACTGGTCATAGCAAACAGCCTCTTCCAACAACACAAGAGAAGACTCTACAAATGGACATCACCAGATAGTCAACACCGAAATCAGACTGATTATATTCTTTGCAGCCAAAGACAGAGAAGCTCTATACAGTTAGCTATATACAGTTAGCGAAAACAAAACCGGGAGCTTACTGTGGCTCAGATCATGATCTCCTTATTGCCAAATTCAGACTTAAGTTGAAGAAAGTAGGGAAAACCATTAGACCATTCAGGTATGACCTAAATCAAACCCCTAACGATTATATAGTGGAAGTGAGAAATAGATTTAAGGTACTAGATCTGATAGACAGTGCCTGATGACCTATGGACAGAGGTTCATGACATTGTACACGAGACAGGGAGGAAGACCATCCCCAAGAAAAAGAAATGCAAAAAGGCAAAATGGCTGTTTGAGGAGGCCATACAAATAGCTGTGAAAAGAAGAGAAGCCAAAAGCAAACAAGAAAAGGAAAGATATACCAATTTGAATGCAGAGTTCCAAAGAATAGCAAAGAGAGATAAGGCAGTCTTCCTCAATGATCAGTGCAAAGAAACAGAGGGAAACGATAGAATGGAAAAGACTAGAGATGTCTTGAAGAAAATCAGAGATACCAAGGGAACATTTCTTGCAAAGATGGGCTCAATAAAGGACAGAAGTGCTATGGGCCTAACAGAAGCAGAAGATGTTAAGAAGAGGTGGCAAGAGTACACAGAAGAATTGTACAAAAAAAGATCTTCACAACACAGATAACCACCTTGGTGTGCTCACTCACCTAGAGCCAGACATCCTGGAATGTGAAGTCAAGTGGGCCTTAGGAAGCATCACTATGAACAAAGCTAGTGGAGGTGATGGAATTCCAGTTGAGCTACTTCAAATTCTAAAAGATGATGCTGTCAAAGTGTTGCACTCAGTATGCCAGCAAATTTGGAAAACTCAGCAGTGGGCACAGGACTGAAGAAGGTCAGTTTTCATTCCAATCCTTAAGAAAGGCAATGCCAAAGAACGCTCAAACTACTGCACAATTGCACTCATCTCACACGCTAGTAAAGTAATGCTCAAAATTCTCCAAGCCAGGCTTCAGCAATACATGAACCATGAACTTCCAGATGTTCAAGCTGGTTTTAGAAATGGCAGAGGAACCAGAGAGCAAATTGCCAACATCTGCTGGATCGTTGAAAAAGCAAGACTGTTCCAGAAAAACATCTATTTCTGCTTTCTTGACAATGCCAAAGCCTTTGACTGTGTGGATCACAACAAACTGGAAAATTCTGAAAGAGACGGGAATACCAGACCACCTGACCTGCCTGTTGAGAAACCTGTATGCAGGTCAGGAAGCAACAGCTAGAACTGGACATGGAACAGCAGACTGGATCCCAATAGGAATAGGAGTACGTTGAGGCTGTATCTTGTCACCCTCCTTATTTAACTTATGTGCAGAGTAAATCATGAGAAATGCTGGGCTGGATGAAGCATAAGCTGGAATCCAGATTCCTGGGCGAAATATCAATAACATCAGATGTGAAGATGACACCACCCTTATGGCAGAAAGTGAAGAAGAACTAAAGAGCCTCTTGATGAAAGTGAAAGAGGAGAGTGAAAAAGGTGGCTTAACGCTCAACACTCAGAAAACAAAGTTCATGGCATCTGGTCCCATCATTTCATGGCAAATAGATGGAGAAACAGTGGAATCAGTGGTAGACTTTATTTTTTCTGGGCTCCAAAATCACTGCAGATGGTGACTACAGCCATGAATATAAAAGATGCTTACTCCTTGGATGAAAAGTTATGACCAACCTAGACAGCATATTAAAAAGCAAAGACATTACTTTGCCAACAAAGGTCTGTCTAGTCAAGGCTATGGTTTTTCCAGTAGTCATGTATGGATGTGAGAGTTGGACTATAAAGAAAGTTGAGCACCAAAGAATTGATGCTTTTGAACTGTGGTGTTGGAGAAGACTCTTGAGAGTCACTTGGACTGCAAGGAGATCCAACCAGTCCATCCTAAAGGAAATCAGTCCTGAATATTCATTGGAAGGACTGATGTTGAAGCTCAAACTCCAATATTTTGACCACCTGATGTGAAGAGCTGACTTATTTGAAAAGACCCTGGTACTGGCAAAGATTGAAGGCAGGAAGAGAAGGGGACAACAGAGGATGAGATGGTTGGATGGCATCACCGACTCAGTGGACATGAGTTTCAGTAAACTCCAGGACTTGTTGATGGACAAGCGTGCTGCAGTCCATGGGGTAGCAAAGATTCGGACATGACTGAGCGACTGAATTGAACTGAACTGAGGGCTTCCTTGGTGGCTCAGATGGTAAAGAATCCACCTGTAATGCAAGAGACCTGGGTTCGATCCCTGGGTTGGGAAGATCCCTTGGAGGAGGGGATGGCAACCCACTCCAGTAATGCATCACTAGCTGCATTTCAGCACCACAGGTTTAAATGATATTTTGGATGCATGTGTGCCTGCTAAGTCATCACTTAGCAGACATCTCAGACTCTTTGCGACACCATGGGCTATTGCCCATCAGGCTCCTCTGCCCATGGGGTTTTCCCGGAAAGAGTACTGGAGTGGGCAGCCCATCCCCATCTCTTTCCTCTGCTTCAAGCCCTGACAGTCTCTTTCCTTTACTTCACGTACACACACACACACACACACACACACACACACACACACACACACACACGAAGAGAGAGTGGGGTGTATTAGGTTTTAAGGCCGCTACAACAAATTGCCACGAACTGGGTAACTTAAAACAATGGATATTTATTGTCTCACAGTTCTGGAGCCTCTACATCTGATATTAAGTTGTTGACATGACTGTGTTTCCCCTGAAATCTGTAGAGAAATCCTCACTTGCCTCTTTCTCAGTTTTGGTGGCTGGCCAGCAGTCTCTGGTGTTCCTTGGCTTGCAGGTGCACGACTCCAATCTTTGCCTTTGCCATCAAACAGCCTTCTCCCCGTGTGTCTCTTTCTCCATTTGGCTGTCTTCTTATAAGGACACTAGTTATTGGATTAGGGGTCCACCTACTCTAGTATGACCTCATTTGAGCTTCATTACATCGGCAATGATCCTATTCCCAAATAAGTTCATATTGTTGAGTACTTGAGGTTAGGAATTCAACATATATTTTGAGGAGTGGGAGAATATTCAACCAATAACAGATGGTAACCATGAGGAGAGCATACCACAGAAACCAAAGACATTGCCTTGATTCCAGAATTTATTCCAAGAAGGAGTCCTACTACAGTGGGGGAGAAGATCGAAGAATCTTTTTAAGTATGTATTCCCGCCTACTATTTGGTTTGCTTATGGACTAACGGGGTTTGATTGACAAGTGTATGCTATCATGAGTTAATGATATTAAAAAAACTGAATGCCTTCATATAAAGGCTGAATGGCCCTGGATATAGGATAGCGGCCCTATCCTTTCTCGTGGTTTTCCCCAGCTATCCTGTTTGGAGGGAAATGATGGTGTATAATTTTGATGAGTAAATGGGATAAGTGATTGTTGTGATGAGGCTGTCACTCTTTGCCAGAGAACTGTCTTTGATGTCTAAAGTATTACTTGGGACCTAGATGAAAGAGTTAGTCATAATATAACAAGTCTAACCAAGGGGATGCAGCTAGCATTTAGGAAATGCACCCATTTTTCTGTATCTCCTCTTTTCCTTTGATCAAATGTGTACACATTATTAATAAAAAGAAATACAAATTTTAAAAAGACATGAAAAGGGAATGGTAAAATGAACCCTGCCATAGTCCAAAAGAAAAAAAAAAAATCACAGCAATTTCACAGCAGGCCCTTTGTTGAGATCCTATACAAGAACAGCAGTATGATTGGGATTCTTAAATGGCAGTGGCTGAAATGGCTAATAAAAGCCTGCTAATGACACAGAATCAAATCACCAAACAAACCCATCTCAAAATCCAGTTTCTCTAGAAGGGAAGGGCATGAACTTTATGGTTGGCACCGTCTCTTAATGTAGGACCTTAGGCAAGTGACTTAATCTCTCTCAAGTTTGCTATGTATAAAACTAAGGAAAGCTACCTAGCAAGGCTGTAGTGAGAATTAAGTATCTAGCCAAATGCAGGACACATATAACAGGTGCTTCACTAAATCGAAGCCTTCCACCTCCCAGTCCTGCAAATATATGCAAAATACAGTCTTTGCCCACTACCCCTCACCTACTTTTCATCTCATTCTCTTCCTCTCTCTCTCTCTGCCAAAGTTCTTATTTATAATCTAGCAGAGGGTATATAAACAGGAAATGACTTGCATTTATTTTTAAAAACCAGTGTAAAACAATGTAGTATACCACTGACTACTTAAGTGCTGACAAACTCGACATTCCTAAAAACAGCAAACACATATTGAGCGATCACTCATGCCAGGCATGGTGCTAGGCATGGAGTATTCACTAGTAAGTGAAACATCTTCCCTCCCTGGTGGAGTTCAGTTTAGTTAACTGAATGGTGAAGAGCAATGAATACATAATTGAAAAATATGTTCAGTGCCCTAAAAGAAATGATCAGGTGCAATGATGGAGACTAATGAAAGGGCAGGTGGGATACTTCGTTTAGGAAGGATGGCCTTTCTGAGGTGACATTTAAACTGAAACCTGAAAGATGAGAAGCTAGCTGTGTAAAGAACAAGAGCAAGTGTCTTCAAGACAGTGGAATCAGCATGTGCAGTGAGGCAGTCAGGAGCTAGAAGTGTTTGAGGAGTAGTTCTGGCAGTGTCAACAAGATAGAGGGGCTACCATGAAGTAAAAATCCAATTCTTACCATGGCCTCAATGTCCTACCTAAACTGCCCCTGTCCCACCCCCCGCCCCCCCTCATATCCTCCCCAGGTGTCCACATCACCTATTCTTTCTGTCCTTTATGTGCTGGTCTCACTCCCACCTCAAGAATGAGAGGTTTGCCGCGTTTGCTGTTCTTCTGTCTAGAACGCTCTGCCTGGATGATTCTCATAACTTCTGGCCCCAGTGGTCAGTCAGGCCTCAGATCAAGTGTCATCTCTGGAGAGAGATCGCTAATTACCACCCCTCACCCAACATTAACTTTTGGTGGTTTTTTTCTCTTCCCATCCCTCATCACTATCAAACGTTATTTCGTTGATTTTTTGAAGTTTGGTTTTTTTTGTTTGTTTTATACTCTCCCCTAAAATATAAGTCCCATGAGTTTATTCTCCTAAATGAAACTCAAATATTACTTGTTGAATTTACAATGAATGAAATAAAGCTTAAAGAGGTAAGGCGAGGTATTAGAGAAGAACTGACCAAATTGTGTGAGAGGAAGGACTTCTTGGAAGAGGTATGTTTTCAGTTATTAAAATCGAAGGGGCAAGAGAGCGAAGGTGGCGTGCAGGTGAAAAACAAGAATCGTGGAAATCACTCGTTCATCCCCGTCCTTTTTCACTAGATTAGGAACACCTTTAGCGCTGGACGGAGAAGGCAATGGCACCCCACTCCAGTACTCTTGCCTGGAAAATCCCATTGACGGAGGAACCTGGTGGGCTGCAGTCCACGGGGTCGCTAAGAGTCGGACACGACTGAGCGACTTCACTTTCACTTTTCACTTTCATGCATCGGAGAAGGAAATGGCAACCCACTCCAGTGTTCTTGCCTGGAGAATCCCAGGGACGGGGGAGCCTGGTGAGCTGCCGTCTATGGGGTCGCACAGAGTCGGACACAACTGAAGCGACTTAGCAGCAGCAGTAGCAGTTAGCGCTGGAGCCGCGTTTTACTAATCTTTCACCAGCGCCTGTCCCGGGACCTGGCACATAGATAGGGTTTTACACAATGAGTGAGGTGCGCAGAAGGGTCTATTAACTCGGCTGCGGTACGGTTTGAGACTGGCCACTAAGCCTGGCAGCACCCGTGCGAGGGAGCAGACGGCTTTGCCTAAGCCGGCCTCGGCGGGTGGGGGTGGGGTGAGCAGCGGCCCCCGCGCCTGCGCGTTACGGCTCCCCGCGGCGCGCGCCTGCGCAGTGCGGTCTTCCCGCCTCCGACAAGATGGCGGCGGCCGAGTAGCGCGGGGGCGGGGTGTGGCCGCCGGAAGCCCGGCCGCTGCCGGGGGGAGCCGCGGGCGCAGGCCCGGGCGCAGCGGGCCGAGGCGGGATGCTGTTCCCAGGGAGCGCCGTTGGCCACCGGTGAGGAAGGTCAAGCACAGAGCTGCCTTCCCGAGCCCCCGGCGCCCCCTATGTACACCCCCGTCTGCTCGAGTGCGGTCGCCGCTTTGCCTACTTCGGTACCGCCCTGTGCTGTCGGGTCCCGGAGCTCCGGCGGCGGCAGGGGCTGTGTCCGGCAGGAGAGGAAGCGCCCGGGCTGCGTCCGTGCTTCTGTCCGCGGGGCGAGCGTCTGGCAGGTGGGTGAAGCTGCAAGCTTCGGTGTCTCCTCTGTGGGCAAAGCTTTCTCGGCTTTGCCCCGCCGTGGCTCAGACCCTGGTGGTGCTCAGCCGGACTCCGCGGCTCCCTTGTCTCCACGTCCCGCCCCCTCTCCGCGCCCCGCTCCAGGCCTCCGGCTGGCCCCTGACTTTGAGTGCCCTCCATTCCCACCCAGGGGCCGGGGGTCGCAGCGCCGGCCGCCCTCCGCAACCTTTCCTGCCTCCTGCTGAAGCGTCAGCCCTTGCAAGCGGTCCCTCCTTCGCGTTAGGTGGGTGGGTCGTCTGCCTGTTTTAGTCACCTCCCCATCTTCCTGGTTTCGACCTTCTTGCTTCCTTGAGAAGTCTTTTAACTGTCTGGAAAGCTTTCCCAGGCTCATAGACTTACAAAGAAAAGCTTGCTATCCAGACGCCAGTGGATTTTGTTCATCTTGTCGGGGGGATCCAGCCCCCAGGAGACTTCGATGGTTTTGGGAATTTGACCATCGAACTCCTGCAAAGTTGAGGAATGGTGCCAATGACGCAAGTGGTTCTTCATCTAAATTAATCCTTTTCTGACTACAGCACGTCTTTGGTCTCTAAACTTTTGGGGGAGGGGGGACGGGGGGACGTATGTATAGTAGATCCAGGGAAAGAATTGGGAAGTGGTCCTGGTTTTAAAAGAAGGCTTTATGAAGGTAAGAAATGTAATAGCCCAAGAAAGGATAAGCGATTTTAGTGATTCTTTTATTCACTGTTAGCCTAAATCGTCCATTGAAGCTTCACAATCTTGTGTTGTCCAAGCCCTTTGTTTTATTTGGAAAGGACTAAAATGGAGAAAGCGCTTTTTAATACTTGAAACTTCTCAAATTTCTTGGGTTCTCAATTGTTATTAGTACTACTTGACAATCCTTCTTGTACTTGATATTTTCTGCAAAATTTAGGTTGTGCCACTGTCATTTCTTCTTTATTTATTACTAGGGCAAGAGTAGTCAGAATTAATGGTGTAAAAAGTGCAAACTGAAGGAGGGATGTGGTAGTGGAGGTTGCCATGTCTGATTTTTCCCATTTTTTCCCCTGTAATTGGATAAAGTGTCAAGAGCAGCAGAATGGTAAAAAATGAAGTTATGAGTATAAATGGTAGCGTGTCCACTGAGATTGCAATGGGTGGACCTTTTAAAATTAAACTGAGTGATATCCTTTTTTTGAAGCCATGCTGGGTGCTGTCCAGAGTTTCTAAAGCACAAACTGTTGTTGCCTTATTGGAATTTTATGCTAAAAATCTTTTAACAGGTGGGTTACAATTGGCCTGACAGATTTAACTTTTCGTTCTCCCTCCTGACACACATCTGCCTTAACCTTTATTGTAGACTTTTATCCTCTTGATGAATTTCTTAAGTTTGGAGATAGAATTGTTCGTTTTAAAAGGAGAGGAGATGCTTTAAATGTTTGATTCCTGTACGGGCAGATTCATTCACTTGTTTGTTGCTGTGCCCTGCCAAGTCGCTTCAGTCACATCCATCTCTTTGCAGTCCTGTGGGCAGCCAGACTCCTCTGTCCATGGGATTCTCCAGGCACAAATACTGGAGTGGGTTGCCATTTCCTCCTCCACAGGACCTTCCCGACCTAGGGATCAGACCCACATCTCATGTCTCCTGCATTGGCAGGTGGGTTCTTTACCACTAGCGCCAGCAGGTAAGCCTGTTTGTTTCCTACACCCGAGGACTGCGTGTTTTTACAGGCAGCTGTCTCTCAATTCTGTGCTTTTAGCTGACGGGGTAGTGCTGAGCCCTAGGCAGTAGCTCATTGCCTGAGGCATTGTGTCAAGACCTGTCTGACCACAAACAAGCACTCTTCCACACTTATGGAACCCGTTTTCTCTCTCTCTCTCTTCCCCTCTTCCTGTCTTTAGGAACCCTCCCGTCTTTGTGTCTCTCTATTCATTCAATTCATTAGCCTACTGCTCTTTTCATTTGCCTCCCCTAGTCACCAGGATCCCATGGTCATCAGTTTTTACCAGCCCGTCATTGATACCTTAGAATGCTTAACTTTATGTCAATTTATCTTTCTAGTGCCCAGTTCTGAACAGGCCTAATCACTATCTTGATCCCTGAAGGATACAAGAGCCAGTTGTGTGAGGATTTTGGATTGTTTTCATACCAGTTAGTGTTCTGTTATCTTCCAGATCGATAATGTCGATTGTGGGTTTTTTTGTCTTACTTCATGAAAGTGTTTATAGCAAATAACTTGATCTTTTCCTTTCCTGAGAAAAATCTCAAACATCTGAGGTATAATCTTTTCTATCCTGATATCATTTCTTTATTTACTCTTACCTGAAAAGAAGGAATTGTCCTTCCTTTTCTTCAGGAGCAACCTTCTCCAGATGTGTCCATGATCATCCCTCTTTATCTTTCTTTCTCAGTAATTATCCATTATCACTCCTTTTTCAGTCTTGCCTTCTTTAGCCTACATGCATGCTTAAATATACCGTTGCCAGGGCTGCGAAACACAGTGCTGTGTGCCGTGCAGCTCACAGAAGCCAGTCTGAATTTTGAGCCTGCTGTGCCACTGTATTTTTATTCTTTAACCCTAGGAGGCTGGTGTAGTTGTTGTTCAGTCGCTCAGTTGTGTCCAACTCTTTGCAACACCATGAACTGCAGCATGGCAGGCTCCTCTGTCCTCGATTACCTCCTGGGGTTTGCTCAAATTTGTGTTCATTGAGTCGGTGACACTACCTAGCCATCTCATCCTCTACCACCTCCTTCTCCTTTTCCCTTCAGTCTTTCCTAGCATCAGGGTCTTTTCCAGCGAGTTGGCTTTTCGCATCCAGTGGCCAAAGTATGGGAGCTTCAGCTTCAGCATCAGTCCTTCCAGTGAATATTCAGGGTTGATTTCCTTTAGGATTGGTTGATCTTCTTGCAGTCCCAGGACTCTTAAGAGCCTTCTCCAGCACCACAACTTTCAATTGTTTGACACTCAGTCTTTATGGTCCAACTCTCACATCCATACGTGACTACTGGAAAGACCATAGCTTTGACTATATGTACGTTTGTCAGCAAAGTGATGTCTCTCCTTTTTAGTATGCTGTTGATGTTTGTCATAGCATTTCTTCCAAGGAGCAAGTATCTTTTAATTCCATATCTGCAGTCACCATCCACAGTGATTTTGGAGCCCAAAAAAATAAAGTCTGACACTGTTTCCACTGTTTCCCCATCTATTTCCCATGAAGTGAATGGGACCAGATGCCATGATCTTAGTTTTCTGAATGTTGAGTTTCAAGCCAACTTTGTCATGCTCTTCTTTAACCCTTATCAAGAGGCTCGTTAGTTTCTCTTCATTTTCTGCCCTTAGAGTGATATCATCTCTATATGTGAGGTTATTAATATTTCTCCCAACAGTCTTGATTCCACCTTGTGCTTCATCCAACCCAGCATTTCTCATGATGTACTCTGCATAGAACTTAAATAAGCAGGGTGACAAAATACAGCTTTATTATACTCTTTCCCAGTCAGTTGTTCAATGTCCGATTCTAACTTGCTTCTTGACCTGCATACAGGTTTCTCAGGAGGCAGGTAAGGTGGTCTGGTACTGCTGTTTCTTTAAGAATTTTCCACAGTTTGTTATGATCCACACATTCAAAGGCTTTAGCGCAGTCAATGAAGCAGAAGCAGACGTTTTTTCTGGAATTCTGTTGCTTTCTCTATAATCTAACAAATGTTGGCAGTTTGCTCCCTGGTTCCTCTGCCTTTTCAAAACCTAGCTTGTACATCTGAAAGTTCTAGGTTCACATTCTTTTGAAGCCTAGCTTGAAGGATTTTGAGCGTAACCTTGTTAGCATGTGAAATGAGTGCAGTTGTATGGTAGTTTGACCATTCTTTGACATTACCTTTCTTTGGGATTGGAATGAAAACTGTGACCTTTTCCAGTCTTGTAGCCACCACTGAGTTTTCCAAATTTGTTGACGTATTGAGTGCAACACTTTAACAGCATCATCCTTTAGAATTTTAAATAGCTCAACTGGAATTCCGTCACCTCCACTAGCTTTATTGGTAGTAATGTTTCCTAAGGCCCCCTTGACTTCACACTCCAGGATGTCTGGCTCTAGGTGAGCGACCACAGTGACTGGTGTACTGTTCTCTGTGTATTCCTGCCACCTCTTCTTAATATCTTCTCCTTCTACTAGGTACTTACCATTTCTGTCCTTTATGGTGTCCATCCTTGCATGAAATGTTCCCTTGATGCCTCCAGTTTTCTTGAAGAGATCTCTAGTCTTTCCCATTGTGTTGTTTTCTTCTTTTTCTTTGCATTGTTCACTTAAGAAGGGTTTCTTATCTCTTCTTGGTATTCTCTGGATCTCTGCACTCAGGTGAGTATATCTTTCCCTTTCTCCCTTGCCTTTCACTTCTCTCCTTTCCTCAGCTCTTTGTAAAGTCTCCTCAGACAATCACTTAACCTTCTTGCATTTCTTTTTCTTGGAGTAGTTTGGTCACTGCTTCCTATACAATGTTATGAACCTCTTTCCAGTGATGAACCTCGTATATAAACTCATATAAAACATATGAATCTTTTTCAATAAACTCATATATGAACCTCTTTCAGTTTTATGAATCTGGTAGACACTTTCTCTACCAGATCTCATCTCTTGAATCCTTTTGTCACCTCCACTGTGTAATCACAAGGGATTTAATTTAGGTCGTATCTAAATGACCTAGTCGTTTTCCCTACGTTCTTCACTTTAAACCTGAATTTTGCTATTAGGAGCTCACGACCTGAGCCACAGTCAGCTCCAGGTCTTGTTTTTGCTATCTGTATAGAGCTTTTCCATCTTCAGCTGCAAAGAACATAATCTGATTTTGGTATTTACCATCTGGTAATGTCCATGTGTATAGTTGTCTCTTGGTTGTTGGAAAAGGGTGTTTGCTATGACCAGCGTGTTCTTTTGACAAAACTCCGTTAGCCTTTGCCCTGCTTTTGCGCTCCAAGGCAAAACTTGCCTATTATTCTGGGTGTCTCTTGGCTTCCTATTTTGTATTCCAATCCCCTGTGATGAAAAGGACATCTTTTTTTGGTGTTTGTTCTAGAAGGTGTAGTTCGAGAACTACAGCAGTTCTGCTTCATAGAACTGTTCAACTTCAGCTTCTTTGGCATTAGTGGTTGGGGCATAGACTTAAGATAACACTGATATTGAACAGTTTGCCTTGGAAATGAACTGAGATTATTTTGTTGTTGTTTTTTTTTCTGAGGTTGCACCCAAGTACTGCATTTAGAACTCTTGTTGGCTATTATGGGCTACTCCCTTTCTCCTAAGGGATTCTAGCCCACAGTAGTAGATAAAACAGTCATCTGAATTAAATTCGCCCATTCCCATCCATATTAGTTCAGTGATTCCTAAGATGTTCATTCTTGCCATCTCCTGCTTCACCACATCCGATTTGCCTTGATTCATGGACCTGACATTCCCAGTTCCCATGCAATATTGCTCTTTACAGCGTCGGACTTGACTTTAACCATCAGACACAGCCACACAACTGAGCGTCATATCCACTTTGGTCCAGCCACTTCATTCTTTCTGGAACTAATGACTGCCCTCCACTCTTCCCCAGGAGCATATTGGACACCTTTTGATTGTGGTGCTCATCTTTGGTGTCTTATTTTTCTGCCTCATGCTGTTGGTGGGGTTCTCGCGGCAGGACTACTGGAGTGGTTTGCCGTTCCCTCCTGCAGTGGACCACGCTTTGTTGGAACTTTTCACCATGACCCGTCTGTCTTGGCTGGCCCTGCACAGCATGGCCCGTGGCTTCACTGAGTTACACAAGCCCCTTCACCACGACGAGTCTGTGATCCATGAAGGGGTATAGTAGGAAGAACATTTACTTTTAAGCTTCAAAGATGTGATTTTGAAGTCTACTGAAACCAGTTACTGTCTGTGTGGCTGTGGGCAACTTACTACTCAGGCTGTATTCTTTGTCTGTAAAGTAGAATGTTGTACGAGGAGGACATGGCAACCCAATGCAGAATTCTTGTTGGAGAATCAGCATGGACAGAGGAGCTTGGTGGGCTATAGTCCATGGGGTCGCAAAGAGTCGGACAAGACTGAGCGACTAAGGACACCACAGAATGTTATACTTACCTCACAGAGTTGTAATAGACGGAGTTTAACACACATTACATGTCTTTCCAAGGGTTTGGTGCATTATGGAGTTCTTAAAAGTGTAAAGTATTCTTTCCTTTGCACTCTGACTTCCCTTACCATTGCAGCACCGAAATTGCTTTTTAAAAAGTCATCTTGATGATCTGATTACCAAAGCTAACGGCCTTATCTCAATCATCCATGGTTTTCTTAGACTGCTTCTGAAATATACTCCATAGGAATGAAATGATCTGATTTCTTGTTTCTTGGCTTTATAGTTCCGGATTCTCTCATGTCTCTGAAAGTTTCTTTACATTCCCTGCAGTGTCTCGATTTTGCTCTTCCCCTAAACATAGCTGTTTCCTGTATCAGTTAGGATGCAAATAGGATTTAAAAACAGAAGAAGCGTGTTAGCTCAGGTAATTGGCAAGGGCATAGGTAGGATTAGTTTAAAGGGCAGTTTGTGCATAAGCTTGGCTTTGCTTAGTCCTCAGTCAGCACAGAGGTTCTGTGTTTCCGTTTCCTCTAAACTCTGCCCTCCCATTTGCGTTCATGCTCAGACTGGCTTCCCCTCTAGATTGAATCCAAGTGCTTTCCATCTTTATCTGTAGTGTGGCGACCTTTGTGCTCAGGTTTATCCTTTCATAGCTGCATGTTTCTCTTTCTGCTCCAGGCATCACATTCTGACAACCACCAAAGATGGAGGAAGTTTGCCCTCTCATCTCTTGATGAAGCAAGTAAACCTTTCACAGAAAGCCTGTATCAGATTTCATTTTGGCCTTATTACTTATGCCCTAGTTGCAAGGGGACTAGAAAAACCAATATCTAGCATTTCAGTCTAGGAAGAAATTAGATGAATGGCTACAGGGAAGATAACCAACATTGTCAGTGACATATATTGATAATACTGTATGGAGAAGTAAGCGTAAATGAATGAGAATTTTCAGATAGTAGTAGCATTCTTAAAGCACTGCTTATCTCGAGAGCGGATATAAGCTGTGCTTAGGACTGAATCAGTCATTTAGATAGTCATGAATGACTAATTAAAATTGATTATAAAATTAGTATATTTGAGTGGTATATCCCAATTCTTTTAAGGTTGTTGTTAAGAACATTTACGCATGCACTGTGAGAAATGGATACAGGTAGCAACTAACAGGGAATAGATCTGTGGTTCTTCTTGAAGATGAGTGGTGTTTGGAAATCTGTGGGTCTGGTAGAGATGAGAATTGTCCCTTCCAGAATACCAATAGTGCCCCTGTACACTGAAAAAACAAATGCTTTGGTTTTTCAAAGAATTCACTGAGGTTCATCTGTATACTTATATTGCAAGTGACAGAAAACCAAATTCAGACTGGCTACACAGTAAAGGGCATGATTAGATCTTGTCCTTGAACTTCAGCTGGGGCTTCATCCAGTCTGAAATCATCAAGGACTTGGCTCAGTTTCTCTGCTTCTGCTCTGGCATTCCTCTTGTTTTGGTTTCGCCCTCAAGCGAGCTTATCTCATGGTAGCAAATTACTGTAGCAGTTTCAGACTTAATACTCTCATTTCGTATGTAAAGTAAAATGAAGTATATCTTTTGTTATTTGATTTTGCAAGTATTTGTTGAATGTCATCACTGTTGAAACTTCCCTGAATACCTGCCCCTAAAAGTGGATTACTTCCTCTGTTATGTTACAACTTCACAGAACTCTGTTACATGCCATATTCTATGGTTATTATGTTTATATGTCTCATGCATTAACTTGTCTTAATTGTCTGTGTGTTCTTAATGTGTAGAATACTCTCTGACTTAGTGGTACACACTAACCATTTATGGATGAATGAGAGGAAGGAAGGCTATGGGAAGGGGCAGAGAAACATAAGAAGTCCCCACTCCTTCCTGTTACTGAACCCTGAACTATGAACGTTGGACTCCAACCACCAAAGTATGCGTGTAATGCTCTTGTGATTGAGAATGAATTCATTTGAAAGCTTTACTGAATTCTAGTAGTGTTCCATCATTATTTTCTCAGCAAAACTAAAACCAGTTACCATCTTTTGTTCTTTCAACAAGTATTTTTGAAAGCCTGCTATTGGCAGGTACTGTGACACAATGGTAAACAAAATAGAGCTGTGCTTTCTGAGCTTAAATATCAGCGAGGGGCATAGACATTATTCATGTGTGCACACTCAGTCTCACACACACACATCAGGTAGCTAACAGGTTTTGAAGCAGAGTAAGATAGATTCAGGGGATTAAAAAGTAACAGGATACTGTAATACTTAAGGTAGTTTGGTGAGAAAAGGCTTTTTGAGAAGCCCTTTTCTGAGTGAAGTGGATTAAGCCATGGAACTATCTGGAAGAAAATGTTCGGGTAGAGCAAGCAGCAGTTTCTAACGTGGAAATGTCCTTGGCATGTTGGAAGAGCAGCATGTGGGAGGCCGTGGCTGAAGCGGGGGTGGGGGGTGTGTGTGGCAGGGCAGGTCAGAGGGTAGGTGTGGGCAGGGTAGACCAAGGGGAGTTCTGAAGGTCATTTAAAGACTTGATTTTATTAGCTAGAAAGTCTGGAGAAGGCAATGGCACCCCACTCCAGTACTCTTGCCTGGAAAATCCCATGGACGGAGGAGCCTGGTGGGCTGCAGTCCATGGGGTCGTGAAGAGTAGAACACGACTGAGCGACTTCTCTTTCACTTTTCACTTTTGTGCATTGGAGAAGGAAATGGTAACCCACTCCAGTGTTCTTGCCTGGAGAATCCCAGGGATGGGGGAGCCTGGTGGGCTGCCGTCTAAGGGGTTGCACAGAGCTGGACATGACTGAAGCGACTTAGCAGCAGCAGCAGCTAGCTAGAAAGTCACTCAGTCATTTCTGACCTTTGTGACCCTGTGGACTGTACAGTCCATGGAATTCTCTAGGTCAGAATACTGGAGTGGGTAGCAGCCTTTCTCCAGGGCATCTTCCCCATAAAGGGATTGAACCCAGGTCTCCCACATTGCAGGAGGATTCTTTACCAGCTGAGCCACAAGGGAAGCCTCAAGGGAACTTCCCTGGTGGCTCAGATGGTAAAAGCGTCTTCTTGCAATGCAGGAGACCCGGCTTTGATCCCTGGGGGGGGAAGATCCTCTGGAGAAGGAAACAGCAACTCTCTCCAGTACTCGTGCCTGGAAAATTCCGTGGATGGAGGAGCCTCGTAGGCTACAGTCCATGGGGTCGCAAAGAGCTGGACACAACTGAGTGACTTCACTTTCACTTTTCACTTTCTAGCTAGAAAATTGGAGATGATATATCTTTGGAAATCTAATTATTATTTTTAAGTTATATTATTTTAAATACTAATTATGATTAGAAGTTCTCTCTATGCTAAGTAACTAGCATATGATAGACTTAACACAATTTAAATGTTAAATAATAATTTATCTGAATAAAATGGTACTGAGATAAAAGTTGAAATTTTAAAGTTACCCTTTGAAGGAACTTTTTAAAATATTTAGGATACTTTATTTAAGTTTGTGATTATTTTCTTCAGTTCTTATGTACCCCATTACTAAAGTTTTCTGTAGTCATGAAAGAAAATTCAGGTGACAGGTGACATTCATAAACTCAACATATGAAGAAAACCAGTTTAGTTTTCGTCTCTCCCAACCCTTCCCTCCCACTTTCATTACCCTCTGTCCCTCTCTTCTTCCCTCTGTCTTTCACTTTCTTCTTTGTGCCTACGACTTTTTTCCCCTGTTACAGTGTAAACATGTGTATATATCTAATTTTTTTTTAATTAGGTTATATTCACTTCTTGGAATATTTGATAAATCTTATTTTTATTGACTATATAATCCCATTGTAAAAATTATTTTTCTTAATTGTTTCCTGGAGTTGGTTATTTAGTTTAGGTTTTCTATTTTATTATCATGTGGGCAGTGAATGTCTTAACACATGGATTTTTTTCTCTTTGTCTTTTTCCTTAGAATGGAATGATTGGCACTGGAGTTATAAATAAGGTTTCATCTTAGACATTTTTAAGGTTCATGTTACATGTTGCCACACTGTACCATGTCTTGTAAGCCCAATAAATGTTAATTGGTTTGAAAGTAATGGTAACTGGGTGGTGGTGGGGAGGTGAGGACCTACGGAGTTGCCAAGCTTGAGTGATAGGCTAGGTTAGCCTTTTATTGCCAAATATTTCTTTCTTTTTTATCTTTAATATATATTTCAAGGTGTATGTAAAAATACATGTTGCTGCAAACACACATGAAGTTACTCCTCAGGTCCAGACGCACACGCTGCGGTCACCCCGGAGCTCCTGCCCTGCTGGCTCCTGGTCTTCAAGAGAAAGCTTTCAGCACTTCACTCCAAGTCTGTTTGCTGAAAGTTCGTGTCGTTTTGTTTTTGTGAAAACCTTTATCATATTTAAAGAAGTTCCCTTCTGTACCCAGTTTACTAAGAATTTTGTGTTTTGTTCTGTTTGTTTGAATTTAATGCTTTTTTTGTTGTTGTTGCAGCTTTTCATTACCGTATGACTTTTCTCCTTCACTGTGTTAATATATTGAATTATATATTATTTAAAATCTTAAACCTAACCTGATTTCTGAGATAAACCTAATTTGGTTTTACAGTATTACTCTTTTTATGTATTTCTGGATTCAGTTTGATATTCTGTTAATAGTTTTGTATCAGTGAGGTGGCCTATATTGTCCTTGTCAGGATTTGAAATCAGCGGTTATCTCATACTAGCCTTATAAAATGAGCTGACCCTCGTTTTCTCTTCTGAAAAAGTTTAAGTAGGACTGAATTGTTCCATTAAATTTCTGTGAGAATCTGGCCGAGAAGCCATCTGGGCTGGTAATTTTCTTTGTAGAAAGATTTTTAATTACTACTTTGATTTTTAATTTTTAACCTTAGATTTTCTGTTGATTATTTTGGTAGTTTTCCCCCTAAGAAGTTGTCTTTTTCATCTAAACTTTTAAATTTACTAGCATAAAATTATTTATAATAAATATTAGTATCCATTTAATGGTTGCAGTAAAGAATTATCTTCTTGTATCTGTTATAGGCTAAAACTACCTTTGTTTTTCCTCATTCAGTCTCCCTGGGAATTTAGTAGTCACTCAAAGGAACCAAATTTTGAATCTTGCTGATTCCTTTTTTTTATTATATATTTGTTCTCTATTGCATTGATTTCCACTCTTTATTTCCTTCCTTCTACTTTTTGGGATTTACTTTTTTGTTCTTTTGCTAACTTCTTGTAGATCACTACTTTTCAGCATTTCTCCCTTTTAAATATATGCATTTAAGGCTAAGCATTTCCCTCTAAGTACTGTTTTAGCTAGCTACATTACTCAAATTTTAGTATGTAGTACTTTTATAATTCACTTTAAAATGGTTTCTAATTTTCACTGGTATCTACTTTAACTTTTGGATAAGTTGAATGTATTATATTTCTCAATTTCTGAACACATGGAGATTTTCTAGTTGTTTTTGAATGTTTTTTATTTCTAAAAACATAAGATATGTCATCAGAGGACTCTAACAATGTAACAGTGTCATCAGAGAACAATCTCAGTGTTTCAAAGGTCTGTGATTTCAGACCTTTAAAATTTGAGATCTACACTGTGGCCCCAGTATATTATTTTTTCTCTATAGCTATTGAATGTGGTGTTCTATATATTTACATTGGATCTTGCTTGTTAATCCCGTATTTCAAATCTTCAGGATCATAAGTGACCTTTTGTTTGCTTGTATCAATTACACAAACAAGGGTGTATTAAAATATCCCATTTACCACTGTAGATATTTCCCCTTGTATTCTCTCAGCTTTTGCTTTATTTATTTGAGACAGTGCTAGTAGATGAATATATATATACACTGTGCCTAGTTGCTCAGTCATGTCTGACGCTTTGCAACCCTTTAGACTGTAGCCCTCCGAACTTCCCTGTCCATGGGATTTTTTAGGCAAGAATACTGGAGTGGGTTGCCATTTCCTTCTCCAGGGGATCTTCTCGACCCAGGGATTGAACCCACATCTCCTGTGTCTCATGCGTTGCCAGCAGATTCTTCCCCTGCTGAGCCATCGGGGAAGCCTAAGTAGATGGATAGAAATGTGTGATAGTTATATAATCTGCTTAGTGACTTACTGTTATGAAGTATTCCACTTTTATTCTGAAAGTGCTTTTTGCATGAAGGTCTAGTTTGTCTGGGATTGATATAACAACACCACTTTTCTTTTTATTGTTTTCTAAGGCTGATCTACATTACATGGTTTAAAATCATATTCTGCTTTTATGTTATCAAAGCCAGATTGTTTCTTGTCATATCTTGGCTGTTTTTAGCATTGTAACATGTAACTTGCTTCAAATGTAGGCACTAATAAGATACTGAGATAATGTCTTACTTGGTTGAATTTAAAAAGTAATGAGCATGATTTTGAATAAGTACTGAAGTTGTTTTAGGTTTCTCTTATTTTAAACATTAAAAAACGTAGTTTTGTCAGGAAAAGAGACTTAAAGATTTATATTCTTGAGCAGATATTACCGGTGTGCAGTATACATATCAAAAACTGCAAGAGAAAACGAAATGAAAATAAACATGCTACCCCTGTCTCTTCCCTGGTGGCTTAGACGGAAAAGAACCTGCCTGCAATGCAGGAGACCCTGCTTCAGTCCCTGGGTTGGGAAGACACCCTGGAAGAGGAATAGCAACCCACTCCAGTATTCTTGTCTGGAGAATTTCCTGCACAGAGGAGTCTGGTGGGCTACAGTCCATGGGGTCACAAAGAATCGGACACAACTGAGCGACTCACACCTTGACTTTTCATCCCTGTCTCTTAGTTACACATGTCCCCTCCACAGAGGCGATCACTGTGTGATTAACACAGGTTAACAGTGTAATCACTGTGACCAGTTTCTTGTTTAGCTTTTCAAACTGTAGTCCACAGAAACCCAAATTTCGCAAATACAGCTTGTTAGATGGGCAAATATATAAACTACTGTGGTAAACTAATTTGTGTCTTCATCAAAAGGTAGCATTCTAGAACATGCATTTTAAATCGTAATGATAACTCTCATTCAAGCTCCAGAACAGTTTTTTTACTTCAAAAGTTACAAAGCAGATACTGGAAGAGGATAAACAGCTTTCTGCTTCAGTCTGATTAGCCAGTCCTTCAGCTTGGAAATCCTACTGGTTTGGGCTTTAACAGAAGTGGTCCCATGGTTAAGATAATTGGGAAAAATCTGACAAGGATGGCTCATTTGCTAGTTATTCAAGGGGGTGGTTAGGAGGAATTTCTGTTGTGGATTACAGTAAGGTGAAAGAATCTGTGTATTTTGCTTATTCTCTGTCTACATGAGCAACAAATGCTGAGTAGGATCTGCTTCCGGGGTCATTCACTCACTCGTCTGGCTGGCAAGTTGGTAATCATTGTCAGGACACTCAGGTAACCTTACGGAAAGGCCATCCTGGGACCCAAATGTGGACCTTTCCATAAGGTTACCTGAGTGGCCTGAGTGTCCTTATAGCCCAGAGGTTGGCTCCACAGTAAGCAATCCAAGAGACCAGGGTAGAAGCCGCAGTGTCTTACAGTGGCGTAGCCGCAGAGGTCACACGCTTCTGCAGTGTGTTATTGGTCACTCGTGTGTGCTTAGTCATGTTCAGTTCTTTGTGACCCTGTGAACAGTAGCCTAGCAGGCTCCTCTGTTCATGGGATTCTCCGGGCAAGAATACTGGAGTGGGTTGCCATGTCCTCTTCCAGGGGATCTTCTGACCCAGGGATCAAATTCGAGTCTCCTGCATCTCCTGCATTGGCAGGTGGATTCTTTACTGCTGAGCCACCTGGGAAGCCATTGGTCACTCAGGTCAGCTGTATTCAGCATAGGAGAACGCTGTGCTAAAGCTTGAATGTCAGAATTTAAAGATTATTAAGGATAGTCTTTGAAAGTGGCTCTCGTACCACTCCCCATTTAAATAAGCATTGGACCAGCAAGCTTATAATTGGTGTTTTTGGTAATCTCAAGGTGAATTTATTCAAAAAGGTAATGCTTTTAGGGTGCTGCATACTTTTCTATTATTTATGCATTGCTCAGGAAAATGCCTGTTTGATTGCCAACATTTTCACAGTGATTTATTTTTTGTTGTATTTGATGCCTGATAAGAACAAAATTCACGTAATCTGGGAATATCTAAAGAATTAGTATTCTGGCTTCCTCTTAGAAATTGTAGAATACATCCTCGAGCTTAATAAGGTGCTGAGATCTTGCCTGCCTTATCTGTTGATGTTACTGCTTTAATCTAGCCATTGGATCCAGGTGTCATTCAGAACCCTCACTGTATATAGGGCGTTTTTATTCAGAAAATAATGAATTCCGACTATACTCTTCACAAACTAAGGTGGTGCGAGTGGTAAAGAACCCACCTGCCAGGGTAGGATATGTAAGATACGTAGGTTCAATCCCTGGGTTGGGAAGGTCCCCTGGAGGAGGACATGGCAACCCACTCCAGTATTCTTGCCTGGAGAATCCAATGGACAGAGAGCCTGGTGGGTTACTGTCCATAGGGTCGAAAGAGTCAGACACGACTGAAGTGACTTAGCACATACATCCTTAGGCTGCTGTAATAGAATGGAAGAGCAAGGCTGCCCCTGTAGGAGAAGAAAAAAAAATTGTCCATGTATTCTTTGTGACAGAAATCTTCAGAGGAGTACGAATTTGAAGATTTAAGTCTCATAGGGAGAGGGCCAGGAAATTTGTGAATCAGGTATCTGTTTAATTTAAATGTATCAGACATCCAAGTGAAAGATAGTTGGATATTCACAGAAGAGGGTTAGGATTTAAATTTGAGATTTAACATCATTCAGTTCAGTTCAGTCACTCAGTCGTGTCCAACTCTTTGTGACCCCATGAACTGCAGCACGCCAGGCCTCCCTGTCCATCGCCAACTCCCGGAGTCCACCCAAACCCATGTCCATCGAGTCGGTGATGCCATCCAACCATCCCATCCTCTGTCGTCCCCTTCTCCTCCTGCCCCCAATCCCTCCCAGTATCAGGGTCTTTTCCAGTGAGTCAGCTCTTCGCATGAGGTGGCCTAAGTATTGGAGTTTCAGCTTCAGCATCAGTCCTTCCAATGAACACCCAGGACTGCTCTCCTTTAAAATGGACTTGTTGGATCTCCTTGCAGTCCAAGGGACTCTCAGGAGTCTTCTCCAACACCACAGTTCAGAAGCATCAATTTTTCGGCACTCAGCTTGCTTTATAGTCCAACTCTCACATCCATACATGACCACTGGAAAAATCGTAGCCTTGACTAGATGGACCTTTGTTGGCAAAATAATGTCTCTTTTTAATAGGCTGTCTAGGTTGGTCATAACTTTCCTTCCAAGGAGTAAGCGTCTTTTAATTTCATGGCTGCAATCACCATCTGCACTGATTTTGGAGCCCCCAAAAATAAAATCAGCCACTGTTTCCACTGTTTCCCCATCTATTTGCCATGAAGTGATGGGACCAGATGCCATGATCTTAGTTTTCTGAATGTTGAGCTTTAAGCCAACTTTTTCACTTTAATCAAGAGGCTCTTTAGTTCTTCCTCACTTTCTGCCATAAGGGTGGTGTCATCTGCATATCTGAGGTTATTGACGTTAAAGCCTTGGGAGTAGGTGAGAAAACAGTGAGGAGAGAAAGCAGTCCTGGTACAAGTCCTCAGGCGCTCATGTTTTAGAAGACACATGAAGAGATAAAACAAATCAATAGAGGAAATCAGAGGGAGGAGGAAAACCAGGAGAACAAGTAGAGGACAAGAGAAGACATCTACTTCAAGTAGAAGAGAGTGGTCTGCTTGGTCTAATGTTCCTAAAGAGGTTACTGTACTAAGATGAGGGCAATGGAATTAGGCCGCTGGGTAGTCATTAATGACCTTGACAATTGAGTTTCAGGAGATTGTTTAGGATTAGGGTGGGTTAAAGAGTAAATTAAAGGTGAGAAAATAGAGGAAATGAAGGCCACTAGATGAAGAAGTTTTGCTGTGAGTAGAACAAAGAAATGGTCATATCTAATTGGTGGGGCGGGGGAGGTGAAGGGGAGCTGAGGTCAGGAGAGGGATTTCCTGACCCAGGGATCGAACCCAGGTCTCCTGCACTGCAGTCAGATTCTTTACCATCTGAGCTATAGGGAAGTCCTGAGGAATTTCTTAAGATGTGTAATAATAGAGCACATTTGTTCATGATAGTGGTTCAGTAGAAGGGGAGAAACTGACTATACGGGAGAGAGAGAAGTTAGTCAGTGGTTTTCTTGCAAAGACAGGAGTAGTTGGACTCCATGTCCACGTTAGGGTATTGATCTTTGATAGAAGCAGTGCTGCTTTTTCTATTTTAATAGAAGAGAAGCAGTGTAGAAGCACTACAATTCTACCGATCTTACAGGACTTGGCAAAGAAAGTTTTTTTAAAGATTTATGAAGTAAATATAAAGTTTTAGTTTTAAAAACATTTATCTATATTGAAAGAAGGAATTGAATTTGTTAGTTTGCCTTGATTTTCCTTTCTCTCTTTCACTTTCAGACTATAATGTTAAGTGTTCATGTTGAACTCTTACTGTGATTCATTCTCTCAATCTCCAAAATGAATCTGTGTATTGGATCTACTCAGAGTAGTCCAAGTGACCCAGAGGTTTCTGATTTGACTGACACAATCCAGTAATGCCAGGTAGATTTTGTTTTGTCATTTTACTTAAGAATAAATTTGGATTGTTTACCCTGTAATAGAAAACATTTATCTTCAGATATTCAGAAATGAAATAATTTTATAGTCTATACATTGCCTTACATGCTAAAATTCAGCATAAAGCAGGAGGGAGGGACGACATTAAAAAAGCAGGAAATGGTAGTATAGAATTAGGCAGTGCTATCTGCAGTCAGTATATCGGGTATTGAAAAAGTCATTGTTTTCTCATCCAGGGTAAGAACTTGAGGATACCGTGTAAGAATAAAAGTCTTGACCCAAGTATTTGGTTTGAGGTTCTAATAAATAAACATCATTATTAGGCCATAAATTTATTCTTGCATATACAGTAGATTTTATTTTTAATGTCAATTTAAAAATTGGACTTTTTCTTATCAAATCAAATGTATTTCGAGGGCTCGTTTGTGTGTTATAAATTGATAAATGATTGGCCAAGTGATCTAAGTATTTTAAATGTTAAGGTGATGGTAGTTTTAATTATGTTTTGGAAAAAAGGTTATTTTTAAAAAACTCATGCCGTGTGCTCCTTTTTCTTGAATTCACAGTGATACCATAGTCATTTGGTGCTGTTTTGGTAATTTAAGTCCCTGAACTCTTTAGTGTTGAAAATCATCTTTATGGAGGAGGGTTTCTAAGTTTGTATTGTAAATTGTACCTTTGGGAGCAGTGTTATAGCTGTTTTAGGTTTTTAGTAAAGATCAAAGCTGAAAACATTAAACAAGACATAATTTTAAAAAGACACATGGGCAGACATAAAATTCTGCTTTAAACATTTAGTTTTTAAAAAATTAATCAGAATTTGATTTTTTTCCCCAGAGGAAAGATAGCTTAAAACATTGGATGACCAGAAAGTGGAATTTTATCAGATTAGAGCACATTAAGAATTTAGAAAAAAAGTTTCCTTGACTAACGAGGAGATGTTTGAATATTTGTTAATTGGATAAAATGATTGTCAAAGGTGATTGTTTAGTTCTTTGTCTTATTAAAAACATAAATTAGTAAGTATGCTGTCAAAATTGTCAAAATAAGACTAATTAAAACAATTAAATTTATTATAGAGTGTAAAATTTTGTGTTTTTTTCCTGTTATTATGTTTTTCAATTGAAAAAGTCTTTGGTCATTAGTTTTAACTATAAATTAGTAGTATATGCATATAATGCCTGGTTATTTCTTCTCTAGAGTAAGAAATATCAACTGGTTCTGTTAATTTTTGTAAATCTTGCCATAATCATGTATCCTTCCTTATTTGAAATGTCTGTGTTTTTCATTGCCTATAAGAAGATGTCTAAAATTTTTAACCTACCAGACAAAATGTAAAACTGCCCTAAAATTCCTAAATATCTTTAAAGGCTAGTTCTCTTGCTACTTTCTCTCTGAACTCGTTCTTGATTTCCTAGCCAGAAATTATCAAATTTCTCATCCTTGATACAGATGTTACCTTGTATGAAAACTTTTCTTGTGCACATTTGTAAGTTGCTGTCTTCCTCCTCTTTGTATCATCTACATTCATACATTCAGCAGTGTTACTGGATGTCTGCTGTACACCAAACACTGTTCTAGGTGTGAAGGCAACAGCAGGGCATGAGAATCCAGGTCCCTGTCCTCATGAAATTTATATTCTAGCTTGGAAATGATAATGAGGGAGACAAAAAGTAAATAAGCAGATAGGTGCCTAGAGCCTTTTAGATCTTAAATGTTTTGAGGAGAAAACGGTATATATGATAGAAAGTTTAAGGACAGTACCAGTGTTGATTTGATGGTGATGGAAGATCTCTTTGAAGAGGTGACATTTATGCCAAAGCTGAACGATAACAGTGGAGCAGTCATTTGAAGATTTGGGAGCAGAGTTCTCAAACTGAAAGACAGACAATGCAAAGGCATTAGAGAGAGGAAAGAACGGGGGAAGTGGGGGAAGAGGGTGGGAATGGAAGCAGGAGGTAGGTTATACAGTCTTGTAAGCTGAGGTAAGGGATTTGAAATTTATTCTAATTTAATTTCGAAGCCTGAGAATTGTTTAGTCGATAAGTTGTGTCTGACTTTGCAACCCCATAGACTGTAGCCCAGCAGGCTCCTCTGTCTGTGGTATTTCCCAGGCAAGACTACTAAAGTGGCTTGCCATTTCCTTCTCCAGGGCATCTTCCCCACACAGGGATCAAACCTGCATCTCCTACACTAGCAGGCGAATTCTTTACTACTGAGCCACCAGGGAAGCCCAGCATTTACGGGTTCATGTGATTACACTGGGCCCACCCAGGGTCACCCTCCCCCTCCTTTACTGAGAGTGTACTATACAACCAGCACAGTATTAGGCACTGATGTGTATTGCTGAGCAAGCAAAGATTTTAATCCAAATGCCACATAAAAACAAGATGTAAGTGACCTACATTCTCAAGGAAAGTCCATGTCAAAAGGTCCAGGACCATAGTGCTCTGGAATTGGCCTACTTGAATCACAGGAGTTTGACCGTGATTCTAAGAGTTATTCCATACAAGTTACAAGGTAACTTTCTCATGTCACTCAGTTCAGCTCAGTTCAGTCACTCCGTCGTGTCCGACTCTGTGCGACCCCATGAACTGCAGCACACCAGGCCTCCCTGTCCATCCCCAAATCCCAGAGTCCATTCAAACCCATGTCCATCAAGTTGGTGATGCCATCCAACCATCTCATCCTCCATCGTCCCCTTCTCCTCCTGCCCCCACTCTTTCCCAGCATCAGGGTATTTTCAAATGAGTCAGCTCTTTGCATCAGGTGGCCAAAGTATTGGAGTTTCAGCTTCAACATCAGTCCTTCCAATGAACACCCAGGACTGATCTCCTTTAGGATGGACTGGTTGGATCTCCTTGCAGCCCAAGGGACTCTCAAGAGTCTTCTCCAACACCACAGTTCAAAAGCATCAATTCTTCGGTGCCCAGCTTGCTTTATAGTCCAACTCTCACATCCTTACATGACTACTGGAAAAACCATAGCCTTGACTAGACAGACCTTTGTTGACAAAGTGATGTCTCTGCTTTTTAACATGCTGTCTAGGTTGGTCATAACTTTCCTCCCAAGGAGTGAGCGTCTTTTAATTTCATGGCTGCAATCACCATCTGCAGTGATTTTGGAGCCCCCAAAAATAAAGTCAGCCACTGTTTCCCCATCTGTTTGTCATGAAGTGATGGGACCAGATGCCAAGACCTTCGTTTTCTGAATGTTGAGCTTTAAGCCAGCTTTTTCACTCTCCTCTTTCACTTTCATCAAGAGGCTCTTTAGTTCTTCTTCACTTTCTGCCATAAGGGTGGTATCATCTGCATATCTGAGGTTATTGATATTTCTCCTGGCAATCTTGATTCCAGCTTGTGCTTCATCCAGCCCAGCGTTTCTCATGATGTACTCTGCATATAAGTTAAATAAGCAGGGTGACAATATACAGCCTTGACGTACTCATTTTCCTATTTGGAACCAGTCTGTTGTTCCATGTCCAGTTCTAACTGTTGCTTCCTGACCTGCATACAGGTTTCTCAGGAGGCAGGTGAGGTGGTCTGGTATTCCCGTCTCTTTCAGAATTTTCCTCAGTTTGTTGTGATCCACACAATCAAAGGCTTTGGCAAGTCAATAAAGCAGAAATAGATGTTTTTCTGGAACTCTCTTGCTTTTTCGATGATCCAGCAGATGTTGGCAATTTGATCTCTGGTTCCTCTGTCTTTTCTAAAACCAGCTTGAACATCTGGAAGTTCACGGTTCACGTATTGTTGAAGCCTGGCTTGGAGAATTTGAGCATTACTTCACTAGCGTGTGAGATGAGTGCAGTTGTGCGGTAGTTTGAGCATTCTTTGGCATTGCCTTTCTTAGGGATTGGAATGAAAACTGACCTTTTCCAGTCCTGCAGCCACTGCTGAGTTTTCCAAATTTGCTGGCATACTGAGTGCAGCACTTTGACAGCATCATCTCTTAGGATTTGAAATAGCTCAACTGGAATTCCATCACCTCCACTAGCTTTGTTCATAGTGAGGCTTCCTCAGGCCCATTTGACTTCGGACTCCAGGATGTCTGGCTCTAGGTGAGTGATCACACCATCATGATTATGTGGGTCATGAAGATCTTTTTTCTCATGTCACTACATGGTTCTTTATTGCATCCATACTGGTCTTAACTAAAGCAGATATTTTCAATACCATCATTGGATAAATGTCAGCCAAACAGAGCCAAAACAAATTTTGCCATTGTTCTGAGCTTTAGGGCAAGGGTCACAGTGCTCTGGGGCTCATCTTCCCCATATAAGCTCATTCTTTAGAGTGTGTTCCTTCTTTAGGGTTGCAGGCTACCATATGGCATGTAGAGAAAGTGCCAAACGAGTGACAAGTGAATCTTGTCTCCTTTTTTTAAAGTCTGCTAATTGATAACTTTAGTTACATCTGCCAAGTCCTTCTTACCATGTAATATAGCATATTCACTACCGTAACACCAGGGCATTCGTAGCCTAATACATGTTTAACGTATTTAAAATCATATAAGGGCAGTGAAGCAGAATTAACTCTGACAGAGTTAATTTTTGAGTCATTCCATTTTTTAAATTTCTTCTACCTTTACTTATAGGCCTACCTTCAAGGATTACCTTGATAGTGATGCCTGATAGATTAGCCATACTCCATAAGACAACCCGAAACTGTTTATCTTTAGTTTTAGTTATTTAACTAAATGAACATAAAAATGTGGAAATGCCTCTTGCATTTGGAGAGATTTTGTTCTAGATATCTTCCAGAGAAAGCTGTGGTTACTCATTGATAAAAAGTTGTGGGTCAAGAGAATTTTTTATGGATTCCAAATTGATATTGTCCAAGCTGTTGGAGATTTTTTTATTTTCACTTATTCTGATTATTTAAAAAATGTATTCACTCAATAAATGTTTATTGAGCAGAGCTAGGTGTTAGGATGATAATAACTGAACATGTAACATTTTTTGGTAATTAATTTATTTTAATTGGAAGCTAATTACTTTACACTGTTGTAGTGGGTTTTGCAGTACATTGACATGAATCAGCCACGGGTGTACGTGTGTCCCCCATCCTGAACCCCCCTCGCACCTCCCTCCCCATCCCATCCCTCAGGGTCAGCCCAGGGCACCAGCCCTGAGCACCCTGCCTCATGCATCGAACCTGGACTGGTGATCTGTTTCACATATGATAATATACATGTTTCAATGCTATTCTCTCAAATCATCCCACCCTCGCCTTCTCCCCCAGAGTCCAAAAGTCTGTTCTTCACATATGTGTCTCTTTTGCTGTCTCGCATATAGGGTCATCGTTACCATCTTTCTAAATTCCATGTATATGCATTAGTACACTGTATTGGTGTTTTTCTATCTTCACTCTATAAATAGGCTCCAGTTTCATCCACCTCATTAGAACTGATTCAAATGCATTCTTTTTAATGGCTGAGTAATATTCCATGGTGTATATGTACCACAGCTTTCTTATCCATTCGTCTGCAGATGGACATCTAGGTTGCTTCCATGTCCTGGCTGTTGTAAACAGTGCTGCAGTGAACATTGGGGTACATGTGTCTCTTTCAATTCTGGTTTCCTTGGTGTGTATGCCTAGCAGTGGGATTGCTGGGGTGTATGGCAGTTCTATTTCCAGTTTTTTAAGGAATCTCCACACTGTTCTCCACGGTGGCTGTACTAGTTTGCATTCCTACCAACAGTGAAAAGACAGCCTTCAGAATGAGAGAAAATAATGGCAAACAAAGCAACTCACAAAGAATTAATCTCAAAAACATACAAGGAACTCCTGCAGCTCAGTTCCAGAAAAATAAATGACCCAATCAAAAAATGGGCCAAAGAACTAAACAGACAGTTCTCCAAAGAAGACATACAGATGGCTAACAAACACATGAAAAGATGCTCAACATCACTCATTATCAGAGAAATGCAAATCAAAACCACAATGAGGTACCATCTCACGCTAGTCAGAATGGCTGCTATCCAAAAGTCTACAGGCAATAAGTGCTGGAGAGAGTGTGGAGAAAAGGGAACCCTCTTACACTGTTGGTGGGAATGCAAACTGAACACGTAACTTTTTAGGAATCATGAGACACTGAAGGAGAAACAAGCTGCTCTGGGAGATAACACAGTCATCGTTTAGTAACTGTGAATGGTTAGTTCTGGGACTTTGGAGGATATCAAAACCCAGAGATGCTCAAGTCCCTTTTATTAATATAAAACAGTATAGTATTTACATATAATCTACATATATCCCTCCCATTATACTTTAAATCGTCTCTAGGTTTGTTATAATACCTTGTAAGTGCTATGTAAGTAGTTGCCAGGCTTCTTGGCAAATGCAAGTTTTGTCTTTTGGAACTTTCCCCAGATCTTTTCTATATATTTTTGATCCGTGGCTGGTTGAATCCACAGTGGTTGAATGTAGAACCCAAGAATATAGAGCACCTACTGTACTTATATCTAGGTAGATGGTCTAACATGAACTGCTCATGAGGAAGAAATAGTTTGACCAACACTGGCTTGCCACTTCACTGTGGGTGGACCTGAATTAATCTTGAAATTTCTTTGAGCCTCAGTTTTCTATGTATGTGAATAGTAATCTTTAATTGGAGTTCCTATGCCCTTTTGCAGTAGCACTAGCAATTTTGAATTAATTTGTGTTTTCCTTAAGAAAGGCTCCCCCACAATTTATATATGTACCTGAATCTGCCTTTGGCTACCTTAATTTTTTTCTCCTTCAAATGTGATGATTTCAAATTGTGTCCAACCTAGAGGTACTTAACTTTTGGAGGAAAAAATACAGAAATAATGTGTGTTAGTTGGTAGAAATTTTATAAAATTAAGAAAAATTAACGATTTTTATAATTTCTACACCCAGGGAAGACCCTTGACATTTTAGTGATCTTTGAGTCTTCTCTGTGCACATACATAGTTCATTAAAAAAAAGACAAGGCTAGTTGACTAGATAGTATCATATTACAAATACAGTATGAATTTAACTTTAATACATAATTATTATAATTTAATAAATTTATATAATTAAATTATATAACTATCATAATTTATATAATTTAATAAAATATTTATAATATATAATATCTAGTTATAAATATTTATGTATTAAAATTTGATAATTCTGCATTTTCACTTAATGCCACATGAATTATATAGTACAATTGTATCTAATTATCTTCTATGACATAATTTAATTTTTTTCTATGAGATTGACTTTTTATTTAGATTCCTCAGATAAGTGATCCCATGCAGTATTTGTCTTTTCTGCCTGGCATATTTCACTTAGCATAATGCCTTCAAGGTCCATCCGTGTTGTCCCAAATAAGTAGGGTTTCCTTCGTTCTCATGACTGAATAATGTTCCATTGTGTGTGTGTCATCGTTTTTATTTATTCACCCACTGATAGGCACTTTTTTCCATATCTTGGTTATTAACAATATGCTGCAATAAACACGGGAGTGCAGAACTCTCTTCTGCAGCCTGGTTTCATTTTTTGGGGATACATACCCAGAAGTGGGGTTGCAGAATCATATGGTAGTTGAATTTCAATTTCTTGAAGAACCTCCGTGCTGTTTTCCATAGTGGCTGCACCAGTTTACATCCCCAGTAACAGTCCACTCAGATTTCCTTTCCTCCACACCCTCCTCAGTATTTGTTATTTCAGACTTTTGGAGATCGCCATTCGAACAGATGTGAGGTGGTACCATTCTGGTTTTGATTTTCAGTTCCCTGATAATGAGTGATGTTGAACATCTTTTTATGTATTTGCTGGCCTTTTGGATGTCTTCTTTGGGAAAATGTTTATTCAGTTCCTCTGCCCACTTTTTAATCCAGTTGTTTGGTTTTTTGGCTATTTAGTTGTGTTTTTTTTAATGTAATCAATATTTTGGAATATTAGTCCATTAGATACATGAGTTAGAAATGTTTTCTTTAATTTGATAGGTTGCTTTTTCACTTCATTGATGGTTTCTGCCTCTTTGTAGAAGCTTTTTAGTTTGATGGTGTTCTACTTGTTTGTTTCTGCTTTTATTGCCTTTGTTTTTTTGGTGTCAAATACAGAAAAATCATTGCTGAGACTGATGTCAAGGAGCTTACACACTATGTTTTAGGAATTTTACAGTTTCAGGTATTAAAGATAAGTTTCTAATCCATTTTTTGTTGATTTTTATGCATGTTGTAAAATAGGGGTCCAGTTCATTCTTTTACATGTGGCTGTCTAGTTTTCCCAATACCATTTATTGAAGAGACTGTCTTGTCACAATTGTATATACTTAGATCCTTTGTTATCAATTAATTTACCATATTTACAGAGGCTTATTTCTGAGCATTATTGTCTTCCTTGATCTGATGTCTGTTTTTATATTAGTGTCTTTTTTGGGGTTGTTTTTTTTTTTTTTTTTTGGAGCATAATTGATTTGAAACTACTATACTGTTTTGATCACTATAGTTTTATAATATAGTTGGAAATCAAGACATGTGATGCCTCCAACTTTTTTTTTCCCCAAGATTCCTTTGGCTATCTTGGGTCTTTTGTGGTTCCATAGACATTTTAGGATTGTTTGTTCTGTTTCTGTAAAAAATGCTGTTGGAGGTTTGAAAGGGACAACATTGACTCTGTAGATCACTTTGGGTAGTATGGACATTTTAACAATGTTTATTTTTCCAGTCAGTGAGCTTGGAATATCTTTCCCTTTATTTATGCCTTCAGTTTCTCTCATCACTGACTTACAATTTTCACTGTACAGATCTTTCACTTCCTTGGTTTAAGTGTGTTCCTATGTATTTTATCCTTTTACATTTGGCATAATTTTAACCATCTTTAACTGTGCCAAAAGGATAATCAACCAAGCTGTTGTTATCAGTCATTAAGTTTGTTTCTGAAATTTCCTTTGTGGAAACGATATTGAGTATCTTTGCATGTTAATATTTGTATCTGATTGTACGATGTTAATATTTGTATCTGATTGTACATAAGATCATTTCTTCTAACTGGACTTGCTTCAGTATAACCATTTTATTTTTATGTACTCCCTTATGCATTTTTGGTTGTGCTGGGTCTTCAGTGCGGCATTAGACTTTCTCTAGTTGCAGCCCGTTGGGGCTGCTCTTGGTTGTGGTGCGGGCGCTCCTCATCGTGGCCGCTCTTCTTGGGCTCGAGGCACACAGGCTTCAGCAGCTCTGGCTCGTGGACTCTGGGACGTGGGCTCAGTAGTTGTGGCGAACAGGTTTCCTTGCTACGCAGCTTGTGGAATCTTCCCAGACCAGGGATCAAGCCATGTCCCCTGCACTGGCAGGCAGAGTCTTATTCACTCTACCACCAGGAAAGTCCAGTATAAGCATTTTAAGGACTTTCAGAAGCTACTGCTTATTTTTTTTTTAATGTATCCTCATTGACCTGCAATATTATTTTAAAATATCATTGTCTACTTAATAGGTGAAAATTATATTCTTTTGTTTTTATTTCTTTGAATCCTTACTGCAGTGGAACAGTTTCTGTATATTAGTCCCTATTGTTTTTCTCATGTTAATTGCTAGTACATGACTAGGAAGCTTTTTGAGAGGAAAAAAGAAGCTTGTTTTTTTCCTCTGTAAGCAAATGCATTAGACTGTATAGCACTCTGAATTTAAAAACATTTCAAAATGATTTCTCTACTGTAGTGCAGTAGGAGCTTTGATAGCAGAAGCTAGGGTGATGCATGGTGCTTCGCAGTTCTGATAGTAAACACCTATGCCTGGACCTCATCCTCAGAGATTCTGACTTAATGATGTTTTTAAAACTTCTCAGGCTCCTAAAGTGATTCTGTTGTGCAGCTACCTAACCTCAGAAACTTAACCCCAAGGCTGCATCACAGTTTTTTGACCTAGAGGGCCCAGGGTTTTTATTTAAAGCATTCCATTTCATATGTAGATGGTTATATTTTACAGTAATATTCATTATTCAGCATTTGCGCTACTATTATTGCTTGTGGGATCTGCATTGCATGCCCTTTGGAGATTAATTTCAAATCATTCCTTATACTAATAGGACTTAATAAACAGCATATTATGGCATACACCATGAGACGTTCAAGGTACAATCGGGTGTGGCTCTCCCCTAGAATTCCTACAGTCAGGACTAGGAAAGGAGATGTACACAGAGGTACCAATATGTTTGTTCCATAAAAGAGGTAGGAACGATGGAGGGAAGACGAGGGTGGATTGAGTCTAGGTGGAATGGTTGATTATTTCATGGAAATCTATGTTTAAGCTGAACCTTGATTCAGACCAATAGAGCAGTTAATAGTCCTTTACTTGTAAAAAGTGTTTCATAGTCTATAAAGTTTGTCCATACTTACTCATTTGATCCTTATAACAGCTCTATGAAATAAGCCAAACAGTTGTTCTCATTTTACAGATGAAAGAGTAGTCAAGTAGAATCAAGTAGCATAGTTGTGACATCTGGAGTCCATAGAGCTATGAAATGGAAGATTCAGAACTTTAAACCTGATTCTTCAGTCTTTGTACTCTGGAGCCTTCTACTGTACCACATTATAGTAAAGGCAGAAAGTTCTGTGTTTAAGGTGAGTTTTAGAATTGGCTAAGTGATTAGTTTGGTGGCTCAGATGATAAAGCATCTGCCCTACAATGTGGGAGACCCGGGTTCAATCCCTGGGTCGGGAAGATCTCCTGGAGAAGGAAATGGCAACCTTGCCTGAAAAATCCCATGGATGGAGGAACCTGGTAGGTCCATAGGGTCACAGAGAGTCGGACACTACTGGGTGACTTCACTTTCACTTTGAAGTGATTAGTTTGATTGGACTGGTATTAGGATGCAAATTTTAGAATAGTTGAAGATAAAACTTTAGTGCAGTTTAGGCAGAATAATGGCTGCCTAAAGATGTCCACTTCCTAATCCCCAGAACCTGTGAATATGTTGGATTATGTTGCAAAAGGGAATTAAGGTTGAAGATAGAATGAAGTTGCTAAGGAGATACCCTGAATTGTCAGATTGTGGAGGTGGGCCAATGTAAGAACAGTCTTTAAAGTAAGTCCTTGAGAATGGAAGCAGGAAGAGAAGAGCGAGAGTCAGAGAAAGAGCTAATGACGGTGGAAGCAAAGTGACAGTGTTTCGAGCTGAGAGGAGCGCCGTCCACACTGCTGGTTTTGAAGGTGGAGGAGAGCGCCCTGGACCGAGACTGGAGTCGGTCTAGAACCAGGAACGGGCAAGAAAACAGATTCTCTCTAGAGCCTCCTGGAAGAAGTAAAGCCCTGCAGACACCTTGATTTTAGCTGTGAGGCCAATTTTGGAACTTGCTTTTTGAAGTAACACAGAACACATATATATTATATGAAGACTGTGTATGTATCTCCCACTTAGTCTATACATCACTAAAAATCCCATTGCCTTTACAACATTTCAGGTCCTTCTCGAGTCCTATAAAAACTAGAAAAGAGAGGAGAATTGGTCTTCAGAACCAGTTGGTCTATGAAATGTGACTGACTTTATTTTCTTCTTATGCTTTTTTGTCATACCTGACCCAGTACAAAGCTAAAGACTGGAAGGTTGTTAAATGAATTTGAGGTTTATTTGATTGCTTAGCCCCTGGAGAACCTACACTAGCACATGCCTTTTCAATACATAATTATTATTTTTAAGGAAAAAAACTTTCACTGATCTCTTTGTAGGCATTAATCTACTCTATTCTATTTGAGGTCTCCAGTAAAGAAAGAGTTGAGTATTAACAAAGTGCAGGAGTCGAAATAGCTGAATTCGGAGCACTGATTTTAACTCATTTTATACTAGCTGATGTTGTTGCCCATATTCTTGTCAGTTTTTGAAATCACAAGTGTTAAAGTGGGCCTAACATGTTCATGTCAAAATGGAATGCAAAGTTTAAGATATTACGAATCCTATTATTTCTATTCAGAATAGAATCCTGTTCTTTCTATTCTATTTTTTTTTTAAGTTACAGAAGGTTCAGAGGGGTTTTTTTAATGTGAACTATGTATTTGTATTTATAAAATTTATTTGAAAAGTGAAAGTGTTGGTCACTCAGTTGTATCCAACCCTTTGCAACCCCCTGGCAGATTCTTTACTGTCTGAGCCGCCAGGGAAGCCCTCAACATTTACTTATGAATATTTATTAAAAACAGACAAGCTAATCCTAATGAGCACAGATCATTTGAAGTCAGCAACATGTTTGTCGGTATAGTCTCATGATAGCCTTAATATACAACTTATTTCTGTAGTAAATTTTGATCAGAAAATATTTTTAATGCATACAGATATATGTAGCCTGAATGATGACATTAATATATAAATAGGGACGGCAGGAGCTTTATTCTGAGATACATATAAACCTAGTAGCACAAATTAATGTTTCAGTGACCTCCATTGTTTCCAAATTTGTGCCAATACATTTTGATTGTATATGTTTTTAATTGTAGTTTTAAAAATAACAAAGTATACGGAAACACATACATTACCATATGTAAAATAGATAGCCAGTAGGAATTTGCTGCATGATTCAGGGAGCTGGAGATGGGATGGGATGGGAGGTGGGAGGGAGACTCAAGAGGGAGTATACCTATGTACATATAGGTATACAGATGTATACCTATGGCTGATTCATGTTGATGTGTGGCAGAAACCAACACAATATTGTAAAGCAATTATCCTTCAATTAAAAAAATAAATAAAAATTTAAAATAGCTAAATATATTGTTATACAAAATTTAAATCAAACTTTTGTGGAATTGCTGAGAAAACTGGTTTGTTTACTGAAACTCAGTTGAAAACATATGTAAAGTTTTTAGATTGGCTTGTTTTTTGATTTGAATTATATTGATTGGTGAATGTATAATGGCCATAGCTTTCTGTAAAATTCTGTCATTTGAATCACTAACTTTTATAACACGTGTAATAAAAATTTAGACAAATATTTTGGCTACAAACTGGTGTACTAAATAATAGTTTGAATCATAGTCAGAGTCAGGATTTGTTTCTTAGGGTACTAAGAAGTTATTTTAGAAGCTTTTAAAATGTATTATGTGTTTAGAAGGGTACTTTTTCTTTCCAGAAGCTTTAGGCTTTATGAGGAATTATCTGTCCTGAATTTGTCACAAATAGTTGATGACTAAATAAGTCCTAGTTAATGAATCATGCACTTTCAGTAAGAGAGTCTTGAAAGCCTTTTGTAAAACTTAAGTCATCTTGACAAAAGAGATATTTAGGACAGAACCAAACTGATTAATGTTTCTTTTACTTCAAATATCAAGGGAAAGTGTTTCTAAATATATTTAAACTTTTCATTTATTACATATATTTTTCCTAATTGCTAATAATATGTGATTCATTTGTTCTGACAAATATTTAGGGAGTATTTGCCATATAAGCATTATAATACAGAGACAAAGAAAAGGAAAAAAGTATCCAAAAGCAGAAAGGAAAAGCAGAAATTACTCCATAATCCACCTTCCATGAATAACTGCTGTGAATATCCACTCTGTGTACATCTGTTGGCATTTTGCTATTTGTCCATTACTTTTCTAATTTATACCATTTTTATTAAAATGAAATTGCTCCAAATACGCTGTTTGATAGCTTGCTCGGTGCTTTTCTTGCTATTAATTTGAAAAATTAAGATTATAATAAATATATTTCATTTAAAAACCTAAAGTTAAGTATCCTTTTAAATTTGAACTAGATCGTGAAAACTGATTCTCCCCACCCCCCACATTTTAAACCAGATTTTAAATCCTTGGCAATTTGGATTTTGTCCTTCTAACTAATAAGAAATAATTCAAGCTTTACTTGGTTAAATTTAAGTGAAATGTGGAATTTGCATTGAAATATTTGAGTCACAGATTAGTAGTGACTCATAGCATTTACTGTGTCAGGATGTGTTCTGAATACTGCTTCATATATATTAACTCCACTATTCAACATTTCTATTCCCATTTTGTGGGGGAGATTAAGCACTGAGCCTTTAAGTGACTAAAGTCACACAGCTGGTAAATCACAGGAGCAGAAGATTCAATCCAGACTGTGTGACTCCATGATTTTGGTCTCAACTACTCTTCTGTACTGCCATCATAGCTTTTCTGGAAACTTGTGTTTTTTATTCATAGTTCCAGTGATTTACCTAGCAAATCGGTGATTTGCAATGTAACATTATTTGTTTTGATACATTTAGTAGAATTCTTTTTCTCTGTGCTGCAAGCCGGGAAATCTTAGCAAGTAACGAATGAGATGTGATTTGTTACTCGCTCACCCACCTCTAGTATCTTTCTGCCCCGTGGGCCTCCCCCACCCCCCCCCCCGTTTCTGTTGTCAGCTTCCGTGGGCTGCAGTGGGTGGCCCGGAGGCGGCGGCGGCGCGCTAGGTGCCGGCCTGGGCTCGGAGCTTGCGGCGGGGCGGGGCCCTCGCGCTGCTCCTCTCGGTGCAGAGTGCGAGGCGGCGAGAGGCGCGCGGAGCGCTGTGTAATCGCTGGATGCGGACCAGGGCGCTCCCGGTCCGCCGGGGCCCTGCCGATTGGCTGCGCGCGGGCACATGTGACCGACATGTGGCTGTATTGGCGCAGCCCGCCTGGTGTCACTGGAGACGGGATGGAGGTGCCGCTGGGCTCGGAAATGGGGTAGGTGCTGGAGCTGCGCTGGCCGGCTTGCTGCCTGGGCCGAGAGCGGGCGGGGGCGAGGGGGGACAATTTTCTCTTGCACTGTCTAAAGCCGATGGCCTTGCCTTGGCACAGGGTCTGCAGCCACATGCCAAGCGAAAAGGCAGGGGCGTCTCCCCCCACCTCCCCCTACTGCAGCACCCGAGATGGATTTCCTGTGCTTCTGATCCTGGGTTTTTGACAGAAGAGGGAGAAGGGGGAGGGGTACGAGTGTTAAGGGGAGACTGGTGAGAGAGAGCTGTTTTTGAAGCTAGAAAGAGGTTTTGTTTTTATAATGCCTGTTGACAGAGTAGAGTGGAATAACAGTATCTAAGGAAACGGTAGAGGACAACAAAGAATGGAGCATATTCATGGCAGGAGCGAAAGCTCTAGCCCATTGAAAGGCTTCTTTTCCTCCCTGGCCACGGGGACACATGGAGAGGTAGCCAAGAGAGGGGATACAAAGCTGCCGCTGATGGCTGATGTGAACCCGGTGGAAAGGGCAGCCTGGGAGAGGAGGAAGAGGCGGAGGCAGGTACCGCAGAGCTTGAGTGGTGGCTTTGGTTGACTGGTGAAATTTTGGTTACCAAAGAGCCTGCTTTTGCAAACGGTGTGAGTGAACTGCCTGTGAATAGGGTGGCAAACAGATCCCAGTGCCTTTGTTACTTTGAAGTCACAACCCTAGGGCCTTTTTGCAGCTGACTGCAGCAAAGCTTTCTCCCACCCAGGCTGAAATTATAACTGCAGAGGAGTAAGAACCCTTGCAGCAATGCTGTTGGTAGAAGTCTTTTTATAAAAAGCCATAGTTTATAATTACAACCTGTATAGAAGAAATTACTTAGATTTTTAAAACTAGGAAGAATATCTGACTGTGAATGTTTTGACAGTGGAATATATCAGACGCTTTGATTCTGTATCACAGAAGAGATGTTCAAGTTCTTTGCTTCAAATAAATCCTGTAGGAAATCTTAATAAATTATGTATGAAGCAGTGGATCTTTTCCTTTGTTAGCATAGCTTTCTGCCATTAATTAGGTTATTCAAGAGTAAATCACTTTATAATGTAAATTACTTTGGGAAAAATTGTGATAATTTTTTTATAGGCTTAATATTTAAGATCTGTATTAAGTATTTATATTACTCTTTGGTCACTTTTAGATATCTTTGAATAAAGTCTATAGGAAAATATTTCAAATTAAAGCACCATGATTTTTCTTTTAGAAATATTTCTGTCTAATGAATACTCACAAGATATACTCTTGATATCGAGTATTTTCATTGCACTGTTTTTTGTTCCTTTCATTAAATGTCTAAAAACATGTTTTCAGATTGAGTATAGTTTTAAATGCTGCCTTATCTTTATGCATATTTATGGTAGCCAGCTTGTCACACCTCCCTACCCTCTGATCAGGATGGCAGTGGCTTTGTAAAGCACTCCAGGGTCAGTGTATCTTAAGTAGTGTTTATGTGTTAGAAAGTCTTGAAAGAACCTTTAATTTTTGTTTTAGAAATTTTTTTTCAAGATAAGGAATTGAACTTGAATAAAACTAGCAGCCTGGTTTTCACTGATAAATAAGCAATTTTATTCTTTATTTTTAAAACTATTTTTGCTCTAAAAATTATTAATCATGTATATCAGGGTTAATAGTCCTTAGAATCTCTTTTTAAAATCTGATGAAAATCGTACCTAGAATTAAAGATGTTATATTAAATTTTTAAACGAAATTTGTTTGTTTTTTGTAGTATATCTAAATTTTCTAGAAGATCCTTTGAGATATTTTTCCAATAAGTTAAAGAAAATTTTAAGTGAAATTTAATAGCTAATGCCGTTCATATCTTTGAACTCAGTTTTTGACAGTTTATGATTCTTATTTTTAATAAATTATCTTGTTTTACTATTTATTTATTTATTTTATTTATTTATTTTTTTTATCTTCTTCTTCCCCCAACTCTCCTTGTTTTACTATTTAAACAGCTTGGTGTAGCATTATTTTCATTTTAACTGATAGATTATTGCTACTTACATTAATTACGTATATTGTGACTTTATACAAGGTCATGTGTTGTATATAAGGACATAAAGAATGTAAGTCTTCTGTTTTGTTCTAACTCTAAAACTATAATCTCGCTTGTTGCATAACATATGAAATAGTAGATAACAGAAATTATTTGAAAAGCAATATAAAGCAACAAATCATTCATTGAATGAAAAAGAAATCTCGGTTTTGAGTTTTTAGCTATGGTCTAAGAATGCTTTGTAAAATACGTGGTAGCTAAGCAAGTGGAGATGCAGCAGTTTTCATAATGACATTCATAACATACTTTTTAAAGATCATTTTTTTAATCAAGTTAACATTTGTGCTAAACAGAACAGTATTAGATTGAGATTTTAGAGGGATTAAATAAGAAAGAGCTAAAGTACGAAAAGTTGATTTTTTTTTTTCCCTTTATATTTATTATGAAATACCTAATATAAGACTATACTATTGGCTTTAGTGGTCTTTGAAATTATTCATTGTTAATTTATCTGGGTGGCTCAGATGGTAAGGAATCTGCCTACAATGCAGGAGACCTGGGTTTGATCCCTGGGTTGGAAAAATCCCCTGGAGAAAGAAATGGCTACCCATTCTAGTATTCTTGCCTGAAGAATTCCATGGACAGAGGAGCCTGGCAGGCTACAGTCCATGGGGTTGCAAAGTGTTGGACACAATTGAGCATCTAACACTTTTACAATTGATATGGTCAGAATTGAGCTATTGAGGACTTCAGAAGTTAAATATTCCTAAGTATGTCTGTGAAGTGAATCAAAACTGTTAATTGCAGTCTTCCATGCCTTGCTCTTTAGATTTTTGCCATTTTCTCTACTTTTAAAAGTAATTTCACATAATTTAGCAGTCTTCTTATATTAAATGTTTTCTTTAATTTTGACCTCCCCTGCTTTGTTTTTTTTACTAATCTCTAAGGGTAAGGAAAGTTATGACCAACCTAGATAGCATATTAAAAAGCAGAGACATTACTTTGCCAATAAAGGTCCGTCTAGTCAAGGCTATGGTTTTTCCAGTGGTCATGTATGGATGTGAGAGTTGGACTGTGAAGAAAGCTGAGCGCCAAAGAAGTGATGCTTTTTGAACTGTGGTGTTGGAGAAGACTCTTGAGAGTCCCTTGGACTGCAAGAAGATCCAACCAGTCCATCCTAAAGGAGATCAGTCCTGGGTGTTCATTGGAAGGACTGATGTTGAAGCTGAAACTCCTCCAGTACTGTGGCCACCTCATGCAAAGAGTTGACTCATTGGAAAAGACCCTGATGCTGGGAGGGATTGGGGGCAGGAGGAGAAGGGGATGACAGAGGATGAGATGGCTGGATGGCATCACCGACTCAATAGACATGTATTTGAGTAAACTCCAGGAGTTTTTGATGGACAGGGAGGCCTGGCGTGCTGCGATTCATGGGGTCGTAAAGAGTCGGACACGACTGAGGGACTGAACTGAACTGAAGTGTAATTTCACCTAGTACACAGGATAGGATAGGGTAATATGATGTAGAGAAGATGACTTGAGGAAATACATTCACTACGTAGTTGAGTACCTACTAAATGCCAGACAATATAAAGGTACAAGAGAGTCAAATAAGACATGGAAACTAACCTCCAAGAAACTTACAATAGAACTATGTGAAATATTATTGCTACTGCATTGAAAACACTGCTTTGGCTACTCTGTAATCTTTAAAGATTTATATTATCTAAAATGTCTTCTGACTTCAAGGAATGTAGTAGTTTGCTGTTTGAAACACAATGCCTTGTAAAATCTGCTTGGAATAGCAGATAATCAGAAATTAAATTTCTTTGGACATATTAAGTGCCTTGAATGTAAAAGATGAAGTGATTTCTAGATCTTCTAGCTGTAGTAGTCAATAATTTGTGGTTTTTGGTTTCTGTAAGGTTAGAAGGAAAGTACATAGATCGTTTCTCATTTTGGTATAGGTTGTTAAGTATCACTCACTTGTTAAGTACCAGGTATGTTCTTGAAAATTATTTTTGTAAATCAAATCATGACATCATCAGTCCCACAAGTCAAGCTTTACCCCTTTATTCCCACTCCCCTTATAGGCACTCATTTACAAGTGTTCTTAAATATACATTAATTCTTGTGAAATGTTCAGCATTTTGTGTCTTTTTTTGTAGTTAATGAGGGTTTTTTTTTTTTAATTGTGGTAAAGTATACATATAAAATTTACCAGCTCAGCCATTTTTAGGTGTATATATAGTTCTGTGGCATTAACTATTGTTGTGAATGTATCACACAGTTCATCTCTAGTTCTTTTTCATGTTCCCAAGCTGAACCTCCACTGAGTAAGCGCTGATTCTCCATTTCCCCCTCCCCAGTTCCTGGCCACCGCCATCCCATTCTCTTTCCCTATGAATTTGACTTCCCTCAGAACCTCAAATAAGGTAAGTCTTCAGGGTTCATCCATGTTGTTGCGTCTGTCAGAATTTCCACCTTTTTTGAGGCTGAATAATATTCCAGTGTGTGTATACCACATTTGTTTATCCATTCATTTTTTGATGGACACTTGGGTTGTTTTCATCTTTTGGCTTTTATGAATAATGCTGTTCTGAACATGGATATGGAAATACCTATTTGGGTTCCTACTTTTGCTTCTTTGGGGTATTGTACCAAATTTATGTTTTTAATTTGTATAACTTTTTAACACTTTTAACTCAATACTATTTTTTATTTTCTTAATACTATTTTAAAAAATTTGGGGAGGGGAGGCTACCACACGTAACATGGGGCTTCCCCTGGTGGCTCATTGGTAAAGAATCTGCCTGCAATGCAGGAGACGTGGGTTCCATCCCTGAGTTGGGAAGATTCCCTGGAAGAGAGCATGGCAACCCACTCCACTATTCTTGCCTGGGAAATCCCATGGACAGAGGAGCCTGGTGGGCTACAGTCCATAGAATCGCAGAGTCGAACACGACTGAAGTGACTTAGCATACACGCACGCACACAGCATGTGTAGTCTTAGTTTCTCTGCCAGGGAGTGAACATATGCCCCCTGCATTAGAAGTGTGGAGTCTTAACCACTGGACTGCCAGCGAAGTCCCTCCATGCTGTTTTTTGTGTTTTTTTTTCATACTGTTTTTAAGATCTGTTTTACTTTCTGTCCATCTAGTTTGTGGTACTAAGTCTGCTATATAATGTTCTGTAATATCTATCAGATGGGAAGGTCCTTAAGGTTTTTTTTTCCAAATCTCTTTTACCAGAAACTTTGCTGTGGTGTGCACCCTTGTATGGGACTTCTTATCGACTATTTTAGTAACGTATCAGTATATAAGCCGAATCTTAGTGGCTTAATCAAGAAATACTTAATACTTTAGGGTTTCTCTGGGGTAGAAATTCAGGAGTGTCATAATTGGGTATATGGCTCACAGTCTCTCATAAAGTTAGTTAAGATGTTAGTCAGGCCTGCAGCCGTCTGAAGGTTTGACTAGACTGGAGGATTAACTTCCTAGATGGCTCACTCATGCTGTTTCTCCTGAGTGTTGGCAGAAGGCCTCACTTCTTTGCCGTGATGAGCTGCTATGAGGGCCGGCTTGAGAGTTTCCATGACACTGCGACTGGCTTCCCCCAGTGATCCCGGAGAGAAAGAGCAGGAAGGAAGCCTTTCATGACATAGTCTTGAAAGTCATACTCCATCACTTCTGCCATAGTCTCTTCATTAGCAGTGAGTCACTTAGTCTAAACAAGGAGATGGATTAAGCTACAGTTTTTGAAGGTATAAGACCAAAGAAATTGTGGATGTATTTCAAGATCACTTCATGTCTGGTGAGATTTCACTGGAATTTATCCTTGGAAGAGGGATCACTGGATTATAGGATGTTTTTCATATTGTTGTTGTAACAAATTAGCACAAACTTAGTGTTTAAAACAGCCCAAATTTATTATCTTACAACCTTGGAGATCAGAAGTCTGAAATGGTTTTCATTGGATGAACATCATGATAGCAGCAGTACTAGGCTTTCTCCAGAGACTGTTTGGTGAATCCATTTACCTGCTTTTTTCAGCTTCTAGAGTCCAGCTGCATTCCTTGGTTCATGGCCTCTTCTCCAGTTTTATGCAAGCAACACAGGAGATCTCTGTCTCTGACCCTGTTTCTGTCTTCGTATCTCCTCTGACTCGGACTTTTCTGTTTGCTTCTTATAAGAACCCTTGTGATTACAGCAGGTCTACCAACATAATTCAGGAAATTTTCCCAATATTAAGAAACTTGACTTGTTCACATCCAGAGAGTCCCCTTAGCCATGCAAGGTAACACATTCACTGTTTTCCAGGATTAGTATGTGCCTACTGTACTATAGGCATACACATCCAGTTCTTTTTCTTTTTTTTTTTCAGATGTACACATGCAGTTCTGAAGTGGTTTTTTTTTTTTTTTTTTTAAGTTTTATTTTTGTGAAAGAATGTTACTTTTTTGAGTAAATTCACATTTCATTTACCAAATTTGTTTATAGTATGGTATATAATAATGACTAAGATGGTAACCAGATATCCATTGAAGAATATCGAAATACATGTTCCACTAGCTGTGTTTAGAGTCTTGGTTTTGTTATCATTTAATTTATGTCGGTGTATTAGCTACTTGGGAATAGAAGCTGAGAAACGTTAAAGCAGTGTGGCTGTGACTTGTAGTCTTGCTAGACCGTTTCTGTGGGTGCTCTGTCCAAACCTCATCTTCCTCACACTGTGACGTTACCTAGCCACATTATGGTTCCAGTCCACGTTTATGCACTTACCTCCGATTGTTTCAGCAAGGCGTGACTCTCATAAACTCTGTCAGTCTCTTGAACCCAAACTTGCCTTTGAATTGTAGGTAATTTGTATCTTGGGACTTCCCAGGTGGCTCAGTGGTAAAGAATCCACCTGCTAAGCAGGAGACAGATTCGATCCTTGGGTTGGGAAGATCTCCTGGAGAAGGAAATGGCAACCCACTCTAGTATTCTTGCCTGGAAACCCCAGGGACAGAGGAGCCTGGCAGGCTACAGTTCATGGGGTTGCAAAAGAGTTGGACACGACTGAATGACTAAACAACAACAACAACAATTTGTGTGCCGGAGTGTCCTGTAAGTTGGAATCTTAAGACAAGACTTGTGTGAAATACTTGCTTTGGGAAATGATCCAGGAACAAGAGTAGTGGCTTAGGAAATGTTAAATAGTGAAGAGGTACAGCCAGTATGTGTTCTCAAGTTGGTCACCGCTTCAGACAATTTGGAAAGCCGGGACTTTCAGAGGAGCGGTGTAAAATTGTTTACCTAAGGAAAAGAATTATACATACTATCTCCCATTCCCCTTTAGTCCCAACCCGTGTGCACTCTCACATAGGTGCACGTGCCCGCGTGTCGGGACCCACAGTGGAGTGGCACAGAGGGGCAGAAAGCGAGGGTGCCTGGCGCACTCAGGGCGCTGTCCGCCTGCGTCTTGCCGCGAGCCGTGTGACGCGGCAGTGACTGCGGTCAGAATGAGCCAAGGGAACGGAAGACGGGACAAGAATGTCTGATTCATGTGTATACAGAGCCTGTTTCCCTTTCTACTGGCATGTTATCCATTTGCTAGGTCATAGATATTGAGAATAAGGAACATGTCAGTTATATTTTCAGTATTACAGAGCTGCTGTGACCGAGTTCCACATACTCGTGGATTAGAACCATAGAAACGTATTCTCTCACAGTACTGGGGCTGGAAGTACAAAATCAGTGTCGGCCAAGTTGAAACCTTCTAGAGACTCTGAGACTCCATTCCCTGCCTTTCTCCCTGGCTCGTGGTGGTCACTGGCGTTCTCCGGTGTTCCTTGGGTTGCAGCTGCCTCACTCCAGTCTCTGCCTCCCTTGTCACTTGGCATTTTCCCCGTGTCTCTGGTCATTTCTTCACATGGCCTCCGTTTAAGGATTCCAGTCATTGGGTTTAGGGCCAGTCCTAATCCCATAGGACCTTATCTTTATTCAATTACATCTGCAAAGATCCTGTTTCCAAGTGGGGCCATTTTTCACAACCTCCAGGGATTAGCTACTTGTGACTCAGCATATGTTGGGAAACCTGATTCACCCCATAAAACCTCCCTATAATATTTGCATGGTGTCTTGGGAATAATTAGTTTTCAAATGTTTCTTGATTTGAATTGTACAGAAAGAAATCCATCATCTTACTTGTTTAATGGGAAAGTCATCTTGGACAGTCTGTGAATTTGTGCTCTCTTTTTACTCTTCTTTGCTCTCCGTGGCTGTTAATTCTTACACGTATTTATCTTTTTGTGACTTGCACTGAGTATTTCGGGAATCACGAAACTATTAGATACAAACTTTGTCTTAAAGGTGGGAAACAAAACTTGCCAAAGTAAAATGGAATAAAATAATTAGAAAACAGTTAAACCAAGTAGTGTAGTATTTACTGAACAATTAGCAGGAAGACTCATTGGCTTGTGGGAGACAGATTTTTTTCTTGTTGTTGTTTAAAAAAAAACATAGCAATTTAAAGTGACATTTAAACATTAGTAGCTGATGTCATAGTCATAGCCAATATGATTCTTTAAGCATACAATAATTACTGAGTACATTCATTTTTGCCTTTTTTTTTTTTGCTAGTTTTAAGTAAGATTGTTTTCCCCTATGACTTATGGTACAAATTTAGGAAGGTTTTTGTGTGAGGAAACAGAATTGGGCTTTAAAGTGTACCAAAGCAGAGGGGGAAAAGGCTGGAGCATTCACAAAGGAGATGAATTCTGAGCAGAAGTACAAAATAGTTTGTATGGAAGAATGAAGAGGGAATTAGTTAAACAGAAGGGTTATTTTGGAACTTAATAGAAAATAAGTTTGGAACGAAGACTGGTATTAAGTACACTAGATCATGAAAGCTACATAGAGGCAGGAGCATGGCCTTAGGAGCATGAGCATTGAGAACAAGTATGACTTTAAGTTCTGGCTCAGCCACTTGATCTGTGTTTTTAGGAAAGTTACTTGCCATTTTTGAAGTCCCATCTTCCTTAACTCTAAAATAGGAAGTGATACCTACGTCACAATTGGTGAAGATTAACTGCATACACACACACAAATGCACACAGATATGTATATGGCACTTATATGACCTATTGTAAATACACAATAAATGGTAGACTTTCTACATTTCGTCAAGTAGAAAGATTGGCAGATATACAGAGGATTTAAATAATGTGCTACAGGTATTAGCATATTATATACCTGTTTTAGAACTTTGTACACTTTTTCCCTTTTTTTTAATTTCAGTCAAATATTTATGAAAATTAGTCATGTTCTTGATTACAAGGCAAACTTTTAAAAATTCAAAATAATAGCATTTATAGGCAACAGTCTCCAGTCAGACTAATAAACAATAAATGAGTGGCAAGAAAAAGATGACTCACAAGTCATTTTATATAGCTAATAATTGAGAAAAATCTTAAGTACCCCTGAGTCAAAGAAGAAGTCAAGATTGAAATTATAAATTATCAAGAAATAAAGAGGGAAACACTTCATACTAAAAACCTGTGAAATATGGCTAAAGCTATACTGAGAAGAAGCTTAGTATTATACCTTAAATTATTAAAGAAGAAACTGACAAACAAATGTGGAAATAAAGGCAGTACATGAATTACTGTTCAATTTAAATAACTAAAGAACAAAATAAGCCAATGGAAAATAAGAGGATATAATTAGTAAAGGTAAATTCAGAAATGAATAAAATAGAATACAAAATAGTGGAAAGGATATATAACACTAAAAGTGGATTTGGGGAGGAGTTAAAGATGAGTAAAATAGATGAAACCCTGTAAAGCCAGGTTAAAGGAACAAAAGATAAAAAGAGCATGAATGGGAAAGGAGACAAATTTTTAAAGAGCAGTATACAACGCTTTGCTTATACTTGAAAAGCTAGAGGAAATGGATAATTTATGGGTGAACCGTTAATGAATCAAACTGATACAGCAAGATGAAGAAAGAATGAAAAGGCTTAACAACAGAAGAAAATTTAAAATACTCAAAAATCTTTCTTCTAAACAAGCACCTTGTCATCTGAATTCTAGCTGACTTTGAAAGACTAGATAAGTTAGTTGTTTTTCAGACTATTTATACCATATAAAATTAGCATAAAGTTATTTTAAACCTGTAATTTAAAATACTGTAAAAATTTCAGTCATATTATAATTTATTTCATAAAAATTCCACATGAAATACTGAGCAATGAACAACGTAGTAAAATTAATAAAATATGAACAGATAGGGTTTATTGCAGGAGTGGAGGATGGATCAAAATGAGGAAATATGATAAGTAACAGCATCAGGAAATTAAAAGAAAAACTGTATGGTTATGTTTTATCATAAATAAAGGAAAGCAATAGAATGGGAAAAACTAGATATCTCTTCAAGAAAATCAGAGATACCAAGGGAACATTTCATGCAAAGATGGGCACAATAAAGGACAGAAACAGCATGGAACTAACAGAAGCAGAAGATCTTAAGAAAAGCTGGCAAGAATACACAGAAGAACTATAGAAAAAAGATCTTCATTACCCAGATAACCATGATGGTGTGATTACTCACCGAGAGCCAGACATCCTGGAGTCCGAAGTCAAATGGGCCTGACGGAGCGTCACTACGAACAAAGCTAGTGGAGGTGATGGAATTCCAGTTGAGCTATTTCAAATCCTAAAAGATGATGCTGTGAAAGTGCTACAGTCAATATGCCAGCAAATTTGGAAAACTCAGCAGTGGCTGCAGGACTGGAAAAGGTCAGTTTTCATTCCAATCCCAAAGAAAGGCAATGCCAAAGAATGCTCAAACTACCACACAATTGCACTCATCTCACATGCCAGCAAAGTAATGCTCAAAATTCTCCAAGCTAGGATTCAACAGTACGTGAACCAAGAACTTCCAGATGTTCAGGCTAGATTTAGAAAAGGCAGAGGAACCAGAGATCAAATTGTCAACATCCTCTGGCTCATTGAAAAAACTAGAGAGTTCCAGAAAAACATCGGTTTTATTGACTATGCCAAAGCCTTTGACTGTGTGGATCACAACAAACTGGAATATTCTTCAAGAGATGAGAATACCAGACCACCTTATCAGCCTCTTGAGAAACCTGTATGCAGGTCAACAAGTAACAGAACCGGACATGAAACAACAGACTGATTCCAAATAGGAAAAGGAGTACATCAAGGCTGTATATTGTCACCCTGCTTATTTAACTTATATGCAGAGTGCATCATGTGAAATGCCAGGCTGGATGAAGCACAAGCTGGAATCAAGATTGCCAGGAGAAATATCAATAACCTCAGATAGGCAGATGACACCACCCTTATGGCAGAAAGTGAAGAAGAACTAAAGAACCTCTTGATGAAAGTGAAAGAGGAGAGTGAAAAGTTGGCTTAAAGCTCAATATTCAGAAAATGAAGATCATGGCATCCGGTCCCATCACTTCATGGCAAGTAGATGGGGAAACAATGGAAAGAGTGAGAGACTCTATTTTCTTGGGCTCCAGAATCACTGCAAATGGTGATTGCAGCCATGAAATTAAAAGACACTTGCTCTTTGGAAGAAAAGCTATGACCAACCTAGATAGCATATTAAAAAGCAGAGATGTTACTTTGCCAACAAAGGTCCGTCTAGTCAAAGCTGTGGTTTTTCCAGGAGTCATGTATAGATGTGAGAGTTGGACTATAAAGAAAGCTGAGCATCGAAGAATTGATGCTTTTGAACTGTGGTGTTGGAGAAGACTTGAGAGTCCCTTGGACTGCAAGGAGATCCAAGGATGCAAGGAGACATCCTAAAGGAAATCGTTCCTGAATATTCATTCGAAGGACTGATGCTGAAGCTGAAGCTCCAATACTTTGGCCACCTGATGTGAAAAACTGACTACTTGGAAAAGACCCTGATTCTGGGAAAGATTGAGGGCAAGAGGAGAAGCATGTGATGGTTGGATATCATCACCGATTCATTGGACATGAGTTTGAGTAAGCTCTGGGAGTTGGTAATGGACAGGGAAGCCTGGCATGCTGCAGTCCGTGGGGTCGCAAAGAGTCAGACACAACTGAGCGACTGAACTGACTGATGTGTTATCAAAACATGCTATAAAATCATTTAGAAGCCACTCCTAAAAATTTTTTTAAATAAAAGGAAAATACCTGAATGTTAAAAATATTTACTGAAATCTAAGAGTAATAGTTTTAAATGATGAATTATGAAATCATTCCTATTAAAATCAGGAATAAGATCACTGTTGTTAAAATACTATTTTGAAGTTGATTCAAGCTAACAATAAGATAAAAGAAATGAGGTCTAATTATTAGGAAAGAAAAGGCAGAATTATCACACTTATAGATCATATGATTACATACCCGGAAAATCTATAGGAAAAGACTGTTAGAATTCATAGGAAAATTGGTTAAGGTGGTTCCATAAGGGGTATGTATTTTGCAATATTTGATGTTTCACTCATGGAAATCAAATAACAAAAAAAGCTGGAAATCAATTTGATACAAAATGCACAGGGCCTTTTCTTGAAAAAAGAAATTGAAAATTTGATCGAATTATTCCTGACTGAGGTAAGATTTTTTAATCTATTTCAAATTAATATAAATGTAATACAGTTACACTTCTATGTATATATGAGACTTTAACATAGTTCAGTGAAAAGAAATGTTTTAATTAATCATTCTGTAATTGGTTATTCGTATGAGAGTCAATTCAGTAAACCACTCATAGTATAAAATAAAAATTCTAAATGAATTAAAAATCTTAATGTAAAAAATAATTTCTGATACAAGCTAGTGAGTTAAAAATCACTTGCATTTATCACCTCTTTCTCTTAAGACCTCATTGTGACGTGATACTAACCAAAAACAGTTAAAAGAATATGTGCTGACAGTGTCACACACAGAATGAAAGGGAGCCAGATCAAGATTGTAGCAAATTTATGGAAGAGGAAGAAATCATGGAAATTAAAAATTACTGAAATATAAGGTCCTTAAGACTTCCTAGGTCTCTTTTCAGGTTACTTCTTATTTAAGAAAAAAATACTAGGGAATTTTCTACTAGTGCAGTGATGAGCACTTGGTGCTTTCCCTGCCATGGGCCCATGTTCAATCCCTGGTTTGGGAATTAAGATTCTGCAGACTGCATGGTGCAGACAACAAGTAAATAGTAAAATACTAATTTTGAAATTTCTCAATAGCCTTTGAAATTATCTGGGCTACCTTAAGGGGCTTGCAAACCAGAATTGTGAATTCATGCTCTGGGCCAGGGGTTAGCAAATTGCTCCTGTTTTTGCAAACAATATTGTTGGAACACAGTCATGTGCATTTATTTATGTATTGTCTGTGGCTGCTTTTGTGCTGCAGCAACAAAGTCAAGTAGTTGCGACAGAAATCGTGTAGTTTACAAAGACTTCTTATCCAGCCCTTGTAGAAAATTTTCCAACCTCTGTTCCAGGTAATTTTGGTGGCCATCTTGGAAATTGCCCTCACTTGAAATGGACTTCCACAGAGTCCAGCCAATGAATGTAGCCGTTTACAGAATGTAAAGGAAAGGAAGGGATGGGGAAAGAATAGAGCAGATAGGAGACTGATTATCGCTGCCTACCTGGCTTTAGTAGGAAAGAGGGAGAGAAGTAGAATGGAGAGTAAGTACCTCCATTGGGTGTTAAATAAAGAGAAAAGAGTTAAAAATAGGTGAGGTGCAGAATTACTTTTTTTAATCTGACTTGTTAAAGTTTTGTATTTTTTGAGATTTTTGTTTTATTTCTTCATTTTCAATTATTATTTCCTTTTTAAAAATTTCCTGTCCTAATTAGAACTTCCAGGATTATGATGTAATGATAGAGAATCCTTATCATGCTTTTGATTTTAAAAAGAATGCCTCTAGTATTTCAGTATTAAGAATGACATTTAATGTTTTTGGCAACTTCTGTCTGTTTCCAATTCATTGAGTTTTTATCTTGAGTAGATAATGACTTTTTCCAAATGTTTGTTCTTTATTGAGATGATCGTATGGTTTTTCTTCTTTAATGTTTTAATGAAATAAATGACACATATAAATCATCCATTACTAAACCCTCTTTGCATTCTTAGAGTAAACTCAGCTTGATTCTGCTGTAGTTTCTTTATACTTTTGTGTTCTATTTCCTGATACTTTGTTTAGAATATTTGTGTCAGTATTCATAAGTGATATTAGCCTATGATTATCTTTTCACAGGACCTTTGACTTTTACATCATGACTATATTAGACTCATAGAATGGGTTGGGGAGTATTTCTTTTATTTTTATTCTTGGAAAAGTTTGCATAAGGTTGGAATGATGCACTTCTCAAATGTTTGGTAGAAGGTGTTTATAAAACCATTTGAATCTGGTATTTTTTGTGTGTTGGACAGAGGAAAGGGGAAACATTTAACTCCTCCAGCTTTCAGTAGTTGTAGAACTATTAAGATTATCTATTTCTTTCTTGAGTCAATTCCCCCCACCTTTGAATTTTGTTCACTTTATACATTTGGGATCTTGTCTGTCTCTAATATTCAATCTTTTCAAAAAACTAACCTTTTGCTCTGATCTTCAAACTTTACAGAAACGTATACAATGGAAAGGAAGGCATCTTCTCAGCAGAGTTGAGACCTTTCCAGAGGCAGGCAGTGTATTTTTTTTCAATGACATTTTATCTTTTTACAACCCTTTTATTTTTTACTAAAACAGGATGAACAGTATGAGACATAGTGATCTATACGCTCTTGTTTTCTCTCTTCTTTTTGTTTGTTTTTACATCAACCTCATTTTTATTTTATATTATTTTTTTTGTTTTGTGATTAGATTGAATTTAGATTTTATTTTATTTATTTATTTATTTTTTTGGCAGGATGATTTTTTTTTTTTATTATTAGTTGGAGGCTAATTACTTCACAACATTTCAGTGGGTTTTGTCATACATTGATATGAATCAGCCATATATTTACACGTATTCCCCATCCCGATCCCCCCTCCCACCTCCCTCTCCACCCGATTCCTCTGGGTCTTCCCAGTGCACCAGGCCGGAGCACTTGTCTCATGCATCCCACCTGGGCTGGTGATCTGTTTCACCATAGATAGTATACATGCTGTTCTTTTGAAACATCCCACCCTCACCTTCTCCCACAGAGTTCAAAAGTCTGTTTTGTATTTCTGTGTCTCTTTTTCTGTTTTGCATATAGGGTTATCGTTACCATCTTTCTAAATTCCATATATATGTGTTAGTATGCTGTAATGTTCTTTATCTTTCTGGCTTACTTCACTCTGTATAAGGGGCTCCAGTTTCATCCATCTCATTAGGACTGGTTCAAATGAATTCTTTTTAATGGCTGAGTAATATTCCATGGTGTATATGTACCACAGCTTCCTTATCCATTCATCTGCTGATGGGCATCTAGGTTGCTTCCATGTCCTGGCTATTATAAACAGTGCTGCGATGAACATTGGGGTGCACGTGTCTCTTTCAGATCTGGTTTCCTCAGTGTGTATGCCCAGAAGTGGTATTGCTGGGTCATATGGCAGTTCTATTTCCAGTTTTTTAAGAAATCTCCACACTGTTTTCCATAGCGGCTGTACTAGTTTGCATTCCCACCAACAGTGTAAGAGGGTTCCCTTTTCTCCACACCCTCTCCAGCATTTATTGCTTGTAGACTTTTGGATAGCAGCCATCCTGACTGGTGTGTAATGGTACCTCATTGTGGTTTTGATTTGCATTCCTCTAATAATGAGTGATGTTGAGCATCTTTTCATGTGTTTGTTAGCCATCTGTATGTCTTCTTTGGAGAAATGTCTGTTTAGTTCTTTGGCCCATTTTTTGATTGGGTCATTTATTTTTCTGGAATTGAGCTGCAGGAGTTGCTTGTATATTTTTGAGATTAATCCTTTGTCTGTTTCTTCATTTGCTATTATTTTCTCCCAATCTGAGGGCTGTCTTTTCACCTTACTTATAGTTTCCTTTGTAGTGCAAAAGCTTTTAAGTTTCATTAGGTCCCATTTGTTTAGTTTTGCTTTTATTTCCAATATTCTGGGAGGTGGGTCATAGAGGATCTTGCTGTGATTTATGTCGGAGAGTGTTTTGCCTATGTTCTCCTCTAGGAGTTTTATAGTTTCTGGTCTTACATTTAGATCTTTAATCCATTTTGAGTTTATTTTTGTGTATGGTGTTAGAAAGTGTTCTAGTTTCATTCTTTTACAAGTGGTTGACCAGTTTTCCCAGCACCACTTGTTAAAGAGGTTGTCTTTTTTCCATTGTATATTCTTGCCTCCTTTGTCAAAGATAAGGTGTCCATAGGTTCGTGGATTTATCTCTGGGCTTTCTATTCTGTTCCATTGATCTATATTTCTGTCTTTGTGCCAGTACCATACTGTCTTGATGACTGTGGCTTTGTAGTAGAGTCTGAAGTCAGGCATCAACCTCATTTTTAATGCCAGTGTAATATTCCACTTCATGGATGTATCCTGTTTAATTAAAAGTAGTTATGCTTTTTTCCCAGTAAAAACCTGTCCCATTTGTTTGATGTAACCTAAGAACTTGATTTATTAACCCTTTTGTAGTAATAGACATAATCATTTCAGAGGTCCAACAAGCCTTCCATGTGCCTTACCCTTTCACAAATAAGTTGAAATTAAAATGTCCGTTGCTCTGTAATAGCCTCCTTGGAAGAGGGTATGTTCCATTTAAGTATTTTTAATTACAAACACAGCTCTCTTCTGTAATTTAAATGCCATGTGATGTTGTTAGCACTTGAACCCGTTTCTTCTGTAACTTACCCTAATGTGCAGTTTGAGAGAGAGGTGCCGTCTTAACGCTTCTTCGCGGCTGCCCTGCTGCCCTTGCTGCTTATTTAAAGTTCATCTTCTTACATGTCTTTGAGATGCTACCTTTACTATGACTAACTTTTCATATACTTCTGGAATTTAAAAAACTGTGTTCTCTTGGTTGATCTGCCAGTATCATAGCTTTTTAAAGTCTTTTTATTTTTAAATGACTTTGTACTTATAAAAGAGTTAGAAAAATAAGAGAGTTCCTATGTACCCTTCAGTTAGTTTCTCCTAATGTTAACATCTTATGTATCCATAGTATAATGATAAGAGCTAAGAAATTAGCTTACTGATACAGTACAGTTAACTTTGTACTGTTTTACTTATAATGGCTTTGCAGCAATAATTTAATATGTCGTAGGAATGCTCTTGCTCTTCCCTTCATATTTTCCCTTTTTTTGCTTGTTTTTTTTTTTTTTCAGTTGTCTAGCTGTAGCAAACAAAATAAAAAAAATTTTATATAGTATTTATATTGGGACCATGTAAAATTAACTCAGGGAGAAATGACATCATTATGCTACTGAATCTTTTTTTTTTTTTTTTTTAAGCACTGAGGAATTCTTTATTTAATACCACCATAACATAAAAGTTCACATAACTGCTTCTTCAAACCATGATACAGAGCTTTATGACAACCTAGAAGTGGGAACCAAAGAAGGCAAACACGATGCCTCAGAGATCAGGAAACATTTACAAAGTTCAGCTGTTAAAAACAGTTCATTCCAGCAGTGAATCCAGTTTGGATGTTAGTATACACAGTATACACGTTCTTCAGGGAGGTGAGAAGCCTTTCGATTTTTCCAGGTGCCTCCAAATGCTGGGCCTGTGGAACTTCTTTCAGAGGTGGGTTCTCCTCCAACGCAGTTTGGTATTTGACACCCATGGGTTCAGATTGGAAAAGTTTGCATAAGGTTGGAATGATGCATTTCTCAAATGTTTGGTAGAAGGTGTTTATAAAACCATTTGAATCTGGTATTTTTTTGTGTTGGACAGAGGAAAGGGGAAACATTTAACTCCTCCAGCTTTCAGTAGTTGTAGAACTATTAAGATTATCTATTTCTTTCTTGAGTCAATTCCCCCTACCTTTGAATTTTGTTCACTTTATACATTTGGGATCTTGTCTGTCTCTAATATTCAATCTTTTCAAAAAACTAACCTTTTGCTCTGATCTTCAAACTTTACAGAAACGTATACAGAAACTTGACTACCTTCCTGTTGAGTCCTTGCTTTTTCTACTCGTCTTAAAATGACACCTTCTGCCAACAAAGCCTTCCCTGCTTCTACAAATAACTTCTCTTCATCTGTTTCTCCAAGTTTCTGTAGCTCAATGTACTTCTCCACGAACCGTTGACAGGTAGACTTGAAGTTTGGGTTGAACAGATCAAAAGCTTTTGGACCAGATCCATAGGCTGAATAAAATTTCGCTCTAATCTGATCCTCGTGGTAAAAGATGTCCTGGGTGGGAGATTTAGCTTTGCCATATCACAAGTGAGGCCTTCGGAAGACCGGGTCCCGCAGCGGAGGGAAGGCTTATATATGTCAAACCAAAGGGGTTTCTCCTTCAACACCCCAGCCCGAATCAGGTCTCGCGTCCGCGTGAAAACGCTCCCCACGGTTTCCAGCCGACTGCCCGCCATGCCCGGGGCCTTGGATCCCACTCTGTGCCTGTCACTACTGAATCTTCAGTACACAAACAAGATACCTCTTTCCATTTGTTGAAATCTACCTTTGTGTCTCTCAGAAGTGTTCCATAGTTTTCCTCATACATGTTTTGAACTCTTTATTCAGTTTATGCCTGTTTTTTTTAATTATAGATAAGATCTTTTCTTTCATTTTATCATTTATCTGGTTTCTCTTTGTACATATAAAGGAAAGATTTCTTTATGTTTTGTACTTCACTAAATTACTAGATTATCTTGTAGTAAAATTTAGTTGGTTCTTTTGGATATTCTAGTTATTTAATTGTACCCCTACCAGTAGTATTCCTTTCTAATTTCATTCTCTGTGTTGACTGATAAAATGAGTAAGAGTGGTAAAAATGGGGCTTTCCCTGACTTTAGTAATATAGTGTATCTAGTATTTCCTCATTGGGTGGTGCTGGCTTATTGTGGGTCTGAAATATATTATGTTTAAAAAGTGTGCTTTTATATCCAGTATTTTCAACAAGAATGGGCATTGAATTTTTAAAGTGTCTTTTCATCACCTTCAGCATGATAATATTTTTCTTCTGTGTAGCTCTATTAATGTGTTGGGTGATATCAATTTTACAACAGTGACTTTTGTTGTAAATTTTAGATTTTCCATCTCTTGTGGTTAGTTTTGATAACATACACTTTCTAGTAAATTATCTATTTCATTTAGTTTTCAAGTTTGTTTACATAGACTTGAGCAAAGTAGTCTTCTATGATTCTTTTGGTTTCTTTTTGTATTGATATATTTTTTTTTTCATTACCATCTGACAGTACTGACAGATACATCTTTTTTAAAATTCATTAAACCAAAAGAATAAAAGCAGTTTAATTTTTTTAAATCCCAAATTCTTAATTTATAATAAAGAATCTTTCAGATTTAGTTCTAATTGTGTATCCCTTACCTACCTAAACTTTTCTGCCTCCTTGCATTAGTTTCTTAGGCTCCTTGTAGATTTGTTTCTAGTGAACATTTGGATAAAAGTCTAAATAACAATCCTTTTATAAAACTTTCTTCTCCCCTACCCTACTCTTAAGGGATGAGAATCTCGTTAGTGCACACCCTGTCTCCCTGGTGACTCAGAAAGAATCCACCTGCAGTGCTGGAGACCTGAGTTCCGTCCCTGGATCAGGAATATCCCCTGAAAAAGCGAATGACTCCCTTCTCCAGTATGCTTGCCTAGAGAATTCTGTCGACAGAGGAGCCTGGCGTGCTACAATCCATGGGCTCTCAAAGAGTGGACAGGACTGAGCAGCTAACCCTTTTGCTTACTGAGAAGCATGTTTAGATCTTTGTATGTTCTCAATGATGTGAGATTCAGAGATTTTCCCATTTCATCAGATAAATTTTGAGGTTTGTTTTTTTTTTAATGATGCTGGGTGAGTTGCATTTACGATATATTTGGTATGAAATTCTTGTGATTGTTTTCTAAAACAGATTTATGATTTTTTAAATTTTGCATTAAGCAATTTTGACTTAGGTATGGCGGCAACATATTAAAAGGACATAAGGCAAGGTATTACCTCGAAACATCTTATTTTCTCATAAAATTATATGGAAACATCCTGTTTTCTGAAGCAGAAATGACTTAAATGTTTTGATTCTGGAGGGAGAGAAAAAAAAATAATGGTATGTTTTAATTGTCCACCTAAAGGGTTGAATTCTCTTTTGTTCCAGTAGAGAGCACTTTTAGTAGTCTCTTGCTCATTTTGTCCATCTGGCTCTTTTTGTGATTGTATGTGGTTATAACCTCTGTGTCTAAACATAATTCCAGTAATTTTCTCTTTCCCTGTATTGTTACTTTTTCTCTTATTTATACTATTTTAGTGGAAAATTGCCTGTTAGGATTTTATTTGGAATGAGGAATTTTTAGGGCTTACGTTACTAAATACTGTCAGATTCCCACCTTTGTCACATGATTTTTAATGTGCTGCCTCTTTGTAGGTAGAGCTGCTTCTTAGTGGTACGACGGTATAAAATAGATAGGGCTTCCCAGGTGGCTCAGTAATAGAGAAACCGCTTGCCAGCGTGGGAGACTGGGGTTCAATCCCTGGGTCAGGAAGATACCCTGGAGGAGGAAATGACAACCCACACCAGTATTTTTGCCTGGATCATCCCATGGACAGAGGAGCCTGGTGGGCTTAAGTCCATGGAGTTGCAAAGAGTCAGACCCTACTGAGCATGCATGCACACAAAACAGATAAGTGATCCCACCTATGAATTTCTCCTTTGTTTCTGATACACCTTCTCAGTCCTTTTTCAAAAGAGTGAATTACTTTTTCACCTCTTGTCGATTGGTCAGAGGACTAAGGCTTATAACAGTAGGTTAACTTTAGGTCTTACTAAAGAAGTTACATAGTAAGTGTATTTTCATGATATAACTTACACAGGACTTTTATTTTTAGACCATCCTTTTGGTTCTCAATTCTAACAATATCCCTGTGAATTATATTAGAAAAGGTAGTAAATGTCCATTTTACGAATGGTGAAATGAGTTAAAATTCAGGGGCAAAGGTGAAGGCACGACCAAGACTGAAACTGAGACCCGCATCCCCAAATACAAGTCTAGCGCTCACTCTTTTCAGTCATGAAGGTTTTTGAGGGTGATCCCCACCACCCAGGACTCTGTTTCCTTCCAGATTTATTGTCCCTAGCTGTTGGAGAACAGACGAGACCTGTGTCACTTGATTTCCCTTGTTAGGGTATCCCTTCCAGTTGCTGAACTACAATATTGTCATGACTAGCCAGTGTTGTAATTTGTCTGCCTTATTTCGTATAGTGGATTTTTACTGCAGAAACATTTTTTTATGTCCAGATCTATTTAGTATTGCTTGAGTACAAACTCTGTTATACTTTTTAACTCTTAAGAGATAGGTAGAATTTTATTTATTCCACAGAAATTAAACTACAAAGAGGATCTGGGTCTTTGGAACTTCGATAGTCTGAATATAACTTCTAGCATTCTCTAATTCTTCAGGCCAAGGACCTCTTATTACCTGACTATCATCTATATCTTTCTTTTCTCCCCTCTTCTTTCATGGTAATGTAATTAATAACAAGGCTCTGCTTCACTTCTCTTTGACAGTCTCTGCTCCTAAAATCATCTGTTTTCTTCAAGTGTCTTTCAGCCTCAATGTGAGCACAGTGGGTCCCGTGATACATGTGCCATAGCATGGCCTATTGTATTCATCCTTTTCGATAAATGTAATAGAATTTATATTAGCAGTTATTATCATCTTTCTTTCCAAAAGAGTTGAAGTCTCAATCCAGTCCTCTCCCTTGCGTCTGTTTTGTTTAATGACCGCCTTTTTAATGAGGCCTTCTTGGAACTTCGTATTTCCCCATGGATAATGTTTAAGACTAGCCTTTTATCAAATGAAAAGTGGTAGACTGCAGTACCTAATCTCATTAATCCATTTGGGCTATAAAATTATGTAACTGTTGGGCAAAATCCAGAAATAAATTAATATGACCAATATAAATATATTTCTTATCAATAACTGCATTTCCCAAATCTTGTCTGTAAGACCATTTAAAATATCTCTGAAACCTCAAAAAAATTCTAACCTGATGGAAATCTTACCCACCTGTGAAAAGGCAGGTGTTTTTCAAACACTACTGACGTTCTCTTCTATTTTAAATCTTATTTGTCTTTAATTAAACCCCGGTATTTCAGCTTCTCAGAAAGGCCCTGCCACTCACATAGTGTTGTTTTGATACTGAAACTGCTACATTAACACAGTTCTTGTTAAATGTCTCTGAGGTTTTATTTCTTTATCCCTTTCTTTGTAACAAGCAGCCACTCTTATTTTTTCAGTAGTGAATTTCAAAATCCTTTTTAACCTTATAGGTCCAGGGGTAGCCAAGGATGGCTGCAGCTTCCTATGATCAGTTGTTAAAGCAAGTTGAGGCCCTGAAGATGGAGAACTCAAATCTTCGACAAGAGCTAGAAGATAATTCCAATCATCTTACAAAACTGGAAACTGAGGCATCTAATATGAAGGTATCAAGACTGTGACTTTAAATTGTAGTTTATCCGTTTTTATTCCGTGTTTCTTCCTGTAAACTTTGGGTTAGACACTTCACTTACTTAGAAGTGTATTTTTTTTTAAGTTAAGCAGTAATCTGTAAACTCTTTCTTGCAAAAGTTAACATTGATATTTTCAGTCCAAATGTTTTTAATTCATCCAGCAAATCATATAAAGAAAATGATTATAAAACCACAGTGACTAAGTAGTTAGTCCTTAGTTATTTTTAAGCTTAAAAATGAGAGACCAACTTCACCATCACTATAGTGAGGCTGGGTGTTCTATGTAATTCACAGAAACTAGCCTCACAACTGCCAAATTTATCTTAAGGATTAAAACAAATCATAGTCATCATCCCCAACCCCCTCAGATCTTGTCATCACTTAAGTGCTGCAGTGATAGATCGTCAAGAAATTTGGGGTGACCTAATGAGAAGAGTCCCGAAGTGAAGATTAGTACCTGATTCTATTTCTGGTTTTGCCATAAGCTGAGTTACAGACTGTCAGGTGCCCTTCTGGAATTAAATTGCTTTATTTGAAAAAGTAGTCATTGCACTAACAGATGATGTCCACGACACCGTCAAGCCTTGAAATTGGTTTGCTGTATAGCATTGCAAAGCTGTGATAACCTCCGTGAAAAGTTATAAAATATTCAGTGTGCACTGGGAAAATATGTTCTTATTTTAAAATAATTGCAGTCAAAACTTTAACTGTTTTAATTTCCAGTTAGGCAGATTTTCCTCTCACTGAATTTAATAGAACTGGAGGTCATCAACAAAACTGTTACCTCCTTCTCTTTTTAAAAAATCCTTCTTGCTACGTGTTTTTTCTGCGCCTTGGCCATTTTACCATCTGGGTTTCTGACCCTCTTCTTCCTGTCTGCTTACTACTCTTATTCCTTATTCATTTATTATTCTCTTCTATTTCTTTTTCCATGCATTTTGAGGTCTCTTATTCTTCAAGCTTCTGTGTATTACTGAACTATTGAGCTGCTCCTCTTTTACCTTTTTATTCAATATCATAACAGTTTAGCCTTTTACTCATTTGAACCTTTCTTTCTTTTTCTCTATTTCTCTCTTTCTCTTCTATGCATAAATCTTTTCTACTGTGTTGCCTATTTCTGTGGCAGTAGCAATGACAGATCTCCAAGATACCTATCTCAGATCCTTCATAAAGAAATATTTTTTTCTATAGACTATAAAGAAACATTTTTTTTTCTCACCACAAACCATGAAAACAGCTGAATCAATTACCTACTAGGTTAAAAAAGAGTAGTTTGGTATTTTAACACTGATTAACATAATATATCTAAAATTATTGTACATGACATGTGGTTTTAAAAGTTTAAAGATACAAAATTTAAATTCCCCAGCAGGACTAATGGTTTATCTGCTTCAGAAGTATATTTTGTAGAGAATTCTTCCTAGCACACCTATCTGAATGTCTCTTGTGCAGAATTCTGAGTCCCCTTTTAAAGTTTTTTCTTTTTTTAAACTACTTGAGCAAATTGAAACTTCATTTTGGTGAAACATTTTAACATACCTTTAGATCTATCTCCATGGATGGAAATGCTGAAGTGTGGAATGTCTCTCAGAGTAACAGTATAAGTCAGATCCTTAAATTTCTGCAATAGAATACCAGGTTGACCTCTTAGGAATGAGGTATAATATACATCATGAATATTAGTATTTAAGATATGTCTGAATTCAACCATAAATTGATTACTGCTCAGTGAGTGTTTTTACAGACATCCTTGCAAAGCTATCCACATATTTCTTCAGGATTTAGTGTATGGTATCATAGCAGTTATGCCCTTATACTGAAGTTATTTATGTATCTACTTGCAAGAAGCTTTTTGGAAAAAAAGAAGCAGCAGCAGCTTTATAGTACTAACAGGAAACCATGCTCTGTTTATTTTGTCTTAAAATACCGATGTGTGAATGAAGACACTTGGAAACATTGGAACTTACTACATTAGATTAAAGTTAATCTGAAACAATGGTTATTTCTCAAAAAACTCACTTTTTAGACTTTGTAATACATCATGTGATCTTGTATTATGTTTACTGATCATTCGTATGTATTGTGTCCACCCTGTGGATGGCAAGGTGTGTCTCTTTCAACTACATTATTTTAGGATTTCTGAAATTTATACAGTAGTACCATCTAGTGGCAAAAGAGAATACTGCTTTGTTATTGATTACATGTCATTGATAGTGTAAAAATATTCTGTGTGTGTGTGACAGTCAGGGAAATATGTGTACAGCAATTAAGGAAATTGGAGCATTGACTGTATTTGAGAATATTAAGAAAATGTTTATTTTGTAGGTCTAATGATGGCATTGTGGTTGTGTTTAGAAAGAATCCCTTTTTAAATATATATGTAGAATTATTTTTGGAGAAGAAACAGTATGATGACTGAGATTTGTTTTTCAAATAAATTTGGGTTGAGGGGGAATGGAGGAAGTGGTTATAAGCATAGATGAAAGAAGCCCATGAGTTGATAATTTTTGAACTAACGTGAGGATACATAGGAGTTCGTTACATTATTCTCTACATTTATGTATATACTTGATGCTTCTGTAATTAAAATAAACTACAGATTTTGTGGGATTTAGAATAAGAATGCAGCAATTATAGCTAAACTTAAGGGAAATTATATACTATACTTTTTACTTCAGGGCAGGAAGTCAATGTGATTTACTTTAAAATGCTGAGCATCGCAGCATGATAAATGTGGTGAAAAATTAAGTTAGTTGCATAGTCGTATCCGACCCTCTGCGACTCCATGGACTGCAGCCTGTCCCGCTCCTCTGTCCATGGAATTCTTCAGGCAGGAGGACTGGATTGGTTGCCATTTTCTTCTCCAAAATATGGTGAAGTATGAAGCATTTAAATTGAAAGATGGCATGGTGTAGAAAAATATATCTAGGTGAAATATTAACCAACCGTTTATATCGCTTGTATTTTAGTAAAATGAAGTATTTATAAATTGTTTTAACTATAAAACCATGTATATGGAGAGTATCTTGTATTTTCAGAGTGTAAGAAAAAAATGAGAAGATTCAAATTGGCACAGTTCATAATTTATTTTGAAGATTTAATTACCAAGTATACTTTTATCTAGTAATAAAAAATATCAGTAACTGTGACACAGCGAGAAAAACAGAAGTGGATCAAGTTGAAAACTCCCTTGAAATGACATAGTTACTCATTCATATTTTCTATTCACTTATATGACCACAGTATATTTGTCTGTAATAATTAATTCTCTCATGTTTCTAAAATCTTAACTTTTTTAAAATAATGTTTGATTATATGATTAATTTTTTAAAACCAAACTTCCAGAATTTATAAATACAAATGAATATTCTCTCCTTTAAAATTACATATTAATTCTAAAAGCTGTCATTTCTCAAAACATTTTTTGAAATATTTTGTTTGGAATTGCTTTGTAGTTGTGCTGCATCTTCTTTTAAAAACCTCTTTGAAATTAAGGACTTCTTTTTAGGCTGTATTCAGTATGCAATCCCAAGCAAGTAATCAGCCCTACCGCAGCAACTAGAAAACACTGGATAAAAACAAAAACCATTCTTTTAAAGACATTGGAGAACTGTGAAATCATCAAGAATTATATTAACTAAAATTCCTAAGAGGAAAGAGCCCTTTCTAGATGAGCTGAGATCACCAGTAATTTTATTCCCCAGGGGTATTTACTGATTCTGGGGACACACTGATAATTAATCATTGGCACAGTCATCAAGACTCCACTGGAGGAAAGAAACTGTTGGGCAAAGACGCAGACATGTGCGAAGCATTGACGTTTAGCAGGGCTCCAAGGGTATGACTAGTGTCTCACATTCTCTCCAAATGCATGGGGTGTTAGCTGAGTCTTGTTGAGGGGAAGATGCTTGGGAGGACTAGGAAGCGGATGGTTAGGAGGCAGTGTCCTGCTAAAGCAGGTCTCAGCCTCAGTGTAAGAGAAGAGATACATTCAGAGAACTCAGCAAACCAAACCAGATGTGAAAATGAAAGTTGTTCAGTCATGTCCAACCCTTTGCAAGCCCATGGACTATACAGTGCATGGAATTCTCCAGGCCAGAATACTGGAGTGGATAGCCTTTCCCTTCTCCAGGGGATCTTCCCAACCCAGGGATCGAATCCAGGTCTCCCACATTGCAGGCAGATTCTTCACCAACTGAGCTATTAGGGAATCCCATATGAATTTCACTTAAACTGCATCTGCAACCCATTTTCAGTTATTGGTTGAAGGAAATCAGACCCCACTGGTGGAAAGGGCAAACTCTGTAAGGGAAACTTTAATCTCAAATCTTTCTTGTTCTTGTATGTATAATGACTGGCATATGGTTAAAAGTTACAAGAAATACAAAGAAATAGAAAAATGACTGATAACCAACAGAGCAAATATGTAATAGAAGCAAATCCCAAGATGATCCACATGTTGTAAGTAAGTAACAGTCAAGGATTTTAACATAATTATTTTAAATGTTTTGAAAAAAAAGATGGATTAAGTGGATAAAGAGTCGGAAAATCTCAACAGAGAATTGGAATCTATAATTAAGAAGACTCAAACTTAAACCTTGCTGGTAGGAGTATAAAATGGCACAAACACTTTGAAAAAACCATTCAGCAGTTTCTTTTAATCACTGTGACTCAGCGTTTAAACCTCCAGATATATATTCAAGAGAAATGAGTATGTGTGTCCACCTGGAGATAAGTGCAAGAATGTACATAGTAGCATTCTTCATAATAGCCTCCAAACTGGCAACAACCCAAATGCCCATCGAAAGGATAAGGGATGTATCAGTGGAGATCTATTCATACAGTGGACAACTACACAGTATTAAATAACTGATACATGCAATAGCATGGATGAGTGTCATAGAGATTTTGGTGAGCAAAAAACACGAGACACAAAAGACTGTATACTGTATGATTTCATTTATATGCAATTCACCAGCATGCCAACTAACTGATAACAAAAATCAGAGTACTGATTACTTCTGGAGAATGAATATTGATTGGTAAGGGGCAAAAGGGAACCTTCTGAGATACTGGAAATGTTTTCTGTCTTCCCTGGGGGGCAATTACATGGATACTTGGATTATATAAGAAATTTAAGATTGGTGTGCTTTTCATATGTATGTTCTATCTCAGTAAAGCAGAAAAGAAATGAGCCTAATTTTTATTATGGAATAGACACAGACTGTTCACAAGAAAGTAGTAATGTAGTCTTGCTGGTGGTGTCATCTTGAGACAAAGTAACTGGGTCTATAAATTAACTGCATATTTTTGAGATTCATAACTCAGAATTTACAAGAATAATTTAAGAGAACACACTGGAATAAGTAGCTTTTCAAGATAGATGCTTTGAAAATTTAATTTTTTTAACTTTAAATTTCCGTAATTTTATTTACTTTATGGTTATTGCTTTTATCAATAGACTTCTAGCCATATGCACAGAAACTTAAAACCTACAAGTTATGTATATTCACTATTTTTAAAATTTAGGAAATACAGACAAAAAGAGATCAAACTCACCCATTTAAAAAAATTTTTTTAATGTTGGTAACCTTTGATAATGTGTATATTTTTCTCTCTGCATTTTATGCAAGCATGCATTCAATGGGATCATATTTTGCAGCATGCTTTTTAATTTAATATAGCTATCATTTTATGTCATTAAGTATTTTATAGTATTTTCACAGATGTATAATATTCCGTTGTTTGGCTAATGCCATAAATTTATTTAATCCTTTATTGTTGAACATGCAGATTTACATGGCCTTTTCATTTCTGTTGGTGTTATTTTAATTTTTCCTTATTATTTTTAATATGTTTTTTAAAAGCCAATAATGTGCCATTAATTTTCAAAAGTTAAGTATAATGTCCTATGACATATACTATGACATAAATTTTCAAAAATTAAGTATATGTCCTATGACATATTCTTTTAATTGTTGCTTTTGAATTCTTAAATGCTTGTACTTTTTCTGAAAACAGTATTTGTTTTGATAATATCTGTTGTTTTAAAAGGAGGAAACCAAAAACAAAAATTGCTTGTAATCCCAACTTCTATAGAATACTCACTGTTAACACCTTGATGATAGGCTATAGAGAAGGATCATGTATAAAGAAAGACCTGATCAGAGCTGTGCTTTAAAAGCCTTATTAATCTGTTAGTTCTGTGCAAGGTAGGACCATTTAGGAGATTATTTTAGTAGTTTTGGTGGGGTCAATAGTCAGGATAATGACAAGAATAGAGAAGAGATGGCTAATAAGAGATATTAAGCCTAGAATACAGAGTTGATAACTGATCAGGGAGATGAAAGAGGCGAGGCTGAAGATTTGAGCCTAAAGGGAGAAGGCTGCTGCCGTTTAGCTGAAAGGATATAAGGCAAGGAACAGGATCTGAGGGCACAGGGCGACAGCTTGAATGTTTACATGCGCAGTGCACGTCATCCAGACGCTGACTGTAAAGCATCTGTCGGTCATACTGGGGAACGAGTCTGAAGTTGTGAGGTTAGGATTAGAGACGTACCACTGGTGGTTCCTTGAGACAGGTAGCTGTTGAATTGTGAGCCTGCGAATTCTAAGAAATAGGATAAGATTAAAAGATCATTGAATTACACGCAGCAGTGGATGGAAGGAGACCCAGGATCCTGAAAACTGCAGGTAGCTTCCGGTGGTAATTCTCAAACTTTGTGGAAGAGACTTGTGTCCTGATGTTTATAGTAATCTACATTCATTCAAGAAAGACATCCCTGTGCAAATTTATTTCCTATCCCACAGTTGTGGTACACTGACACAATTTCTGACTATAAATAACAGTTACCTCCACGATCCCACATCTACTTATCTAAGCCTTTTAATTTCCAACATGGTCTTTATTTGAAGGTCAGATCATTAAGGTCACAGGCTATTTCTTATTGTTAACAAACAAATTCTTTTCTTAATGCTTCTAATGTCACTATCAAGGTAAACCACTGACATAGTCTTTACTATATTTACTCTTTTTGACAGACTTTCTTTTCAATCTATTTATGGATCCTTTTTCACATAGAGGAACACTGCCCATAGCTATAGGATTGTAACTGTTCAAATACATTGTTTTGCATTTGGAATCCTACTTGGCCAGCAAAGATTTTGCTATGAACTAGAATGGGATGCCTCAGAGTATGTAAAATGTAAAAATATGTATAAATTATTGTTAAGGAATATACAGAAAAACTAGTAGAAAGTGAAAGTTTTTGACCTTCTCTGACAAAAATTTGTTAAGAGAAGGCTTTAGATGGGAAAGGAAGCAATGGACCAAAAGTCAGGAGACAGCATACAGTCACTTAACTGCTGAGTATAAATCAATGTAGTAGTAGAATGTATATAAATTTAGTATATAACTGCTTGGTATTTATCGGGGTGTTAAATGTGTTAATTTGCTGTCTTTCATGGCCATGTTGGTACAAGCTTAGTTTTTCTGTCTTCAGCAAATCTTTTGAGTCTCAGTTGGTCTGTCTGAAAAATGAGAGTAATCCACCTTGTTATATGTTATTTCAGAAGCTACAAATAAGATACCTTAACTATTCCGTGTATACTGTATGGAGACTTCTTGTAATCACCATCATCACAAAGTGTCACTGTTGTTGGGCTGTAATTTATTATTTATAATTAGTAATAGGTAATATAGGTAAAGTACTTTGCATTTTATATGTTTTCAGATAGATCTGAAATAACTTTTTCCCCCAGCAGACCTAAATGCCAAGAAAGTTAAAATCATATCTTCAAAAAGTTATTTAGAATTTTGTCATGTTGAGATACTGTGTTCTTTTTTACAGGAAGTACTTAAACAACTACAAGGAAGTATTGAAGATGAAGCTATGGCTTCTTCTGGACAGATTGATTTATTAGAGCGTCTTAAAGGTAAATTTTTAAAAAGTGTTTTAAAGTAATTTTTTTAAGCTCAAGTTGTCAGGTGTATATGTCCAAATACAGCTTCTCTTGATTAGAATGTTGGTGTTGGATTTTCTTAGCCTCATGCATTAGGATGTAGTTTTTAAAGTACAAATACATAAAAAGTCTATTTGCTTGTCATTTTTTCAGTTAAAACATTTAACTGCCTTTAAATAAACTATTTTAGATACCTTTCTTGACAATTTTCAGCTCTTTCTAAAACGCATTGCTCTTCTGCCAGTCATTAAGTAGGCCTTTATTAAGCTTTATGCTATAGACTGGACCCATTGCTTCATTTGAAGGAGTCAGTGCCCTTCTTTGTTCCATTCAGAATAGAAGTGCTTTATCTTTGCACATATATACACACACATATATACACACACACACTGATTTTAAGCCATTTTTAATAGAATTTTAAAAGAATGTCTTTCTTGTTTTATCACTTAAAAATTCAAATGTTAAATCAGTAAGTTTTAATTGTTACTGAAGATGGGCAGAGAAATTACTTTCGGATCCCCAAATATTTTATTACTTAGTAGGAATCTAAGAAAGGACATTCTGTCTAATTTTTCTTTAACATACTTTTTCCCCACCAGACCAACTCAAGCTATCTTGGAGGGAAAGTTTAACTATTCTGTTCATAAATAATTGTTCATTCACTCATACACATTTGTGGCTTTCTCTGATAGAAATCTGTAGCTGCAGGCCTCTAAACCAAAAGGTGAACACTTTTTTTTTTTTAATGACCCAGTATTTGTGTATATTGCAAGATGGTCACCACCACAAATGTACCCTTTTATAAGTGCTTTGGCCTGGTGTTTTTTTTTTTTTTTTCAGGACGTTTCTGTTTTAGAACCAGTAGTCAGTGAATTTCTCTGGGCATCAGCATTTGAGATAAGGATTTCCTCTGTCCCTATACAGATCTGCTGCTCAGTAACTGCAATAATTTAGTACTCCTGCATACTTTATGTGATATATATATAATGTATTTCAATTATAAAATGGTTTAAAATTTGAGGGCTAAATGTGAACCTAAGGTTTCATTATTAAAAGATAATATAATACATTAGCAATATTTTAGATCACTTAAAGCAGTTGTTTTATAAAAACTTGTCTGTATTTTATTTAGAACTTAACTTAGATAGCAGTAATTTCCCTGGAGTGAAACTACGGTCCAAAATGTCCCTCCGTTCTTACGGAAGCCGAGAAGGATCTGTATCTAGTCGCTCAGGAGAGTGCAGTCCTGTTCCTATGGGTTCATTTCCACGAAGAGGGTTTGTAAATGGAAGCAGAGAAAATACCGGTTATTTAGAAGAACTTGAAAAAGAGAGGTAACATTTCTTCATTAAGTAGTAAACTTTTATGCTCCAATTTTTGCTAGATTTTGTCATTTTGTGGCAATACAGAATAGGTGTGGTGGGTGATCACAAGCAGCACTTAGAGAGCATTTTCCATTTATTTTCTCAGAGTGATGAATTACTGAGCATCCTTACCTTACACTTGAAAACATGAAGGACGCAGCTTCTTGGGACTCCGATGCTCAAATGCTCTGTACAGTGAATAATGTACGAATAGTATGCATAATCACAGTGGCTAAAATATGTAATGCGTTTTGATTGACTTTTTGGTTATCTTTTCAAATGAATTAAATGACTACCAGGTTCAGTATAAGGTGACTGGTTCCATTATTAAAGATCTGTTTCAAGGGGTCACAAATGAAACAATTTATCAGTTTCGGTTTCTTAAAAAAATGTTGCCTGATACAGAATCAGTTCTCCTTTCTAAGAGCTAGTGTGTTCATTCTTTTCTTCTTGAAGTTAAAATCATCACACTACAAGTATCAGAATATATAGTTACCAAGCACTTTGTCAAGTATTTTTGTACGTCCTATAAGATTGTAAATTCCTTTTGCATGATTAATACCATATTATATTTATATTCCTAGAAGTTCTATTAGACTTTCAAGAAATACTCAAATGTATAAATGTTAATTTGCATAAATGTACAAATGTATAAATTCTCTGGGACCTTGGTCAAGTCTTTAAATTTTTGTGTCATTTCCTTCTGTAAAATAGGAATATGGTTCTACCTTGTGGAGTTATGAACAATGGATATTAACATATGGAAAATACCCAGCATATCTCATTGAGAGGCAAAAGACCTTTTACTACTTTCTCTCTGGTTTTAGATATGTACATCTCTAAAAATAACAATAATCATGGGCCAGAAATAGTGTTAAGCTTTCTTTAATCTCTTGAGTTTCAGTGAATCTCTGTTTCATATCTTGAACCAGGACTCTTTCTGAGAGTCTAGGAAACAGTGTCCTGAAGAATCAGAAGCTAACTGGAGTGTGCATTCTTCCATCGCTTTGTCCCCTTTGAACTCTGTCAAGAGGCATGTGAGCATGCCAGTTTTCCTAAGAACCTACTTTGCTTTATGTGATAAAGGCCTAATTTTATTCACAAAGAGTGTGTGTGTGTATGTAGCTGTCAGGATCCTGTGTCCTCCTGGCTCCCACTGTTGTTTGAAGGTAGATTTAGCCCTTGTTTATGGGACAGAATCTGTGTTTTGCTCTCGTACTTGAGTGATAGTTTGACTAGGTCTCGGCTCAAACTCATTTTCCTTCTTTATAATCAGCGTCGCTGATGAGAAATTCCGTATCAGTCTAATTCACGTTCCTTTGCAGGAAGCCGTTTTTCTGAAGTTTCTAGACTACCTTGATGTGTGTTTTCTTGGTTCGTCGTACCGAATACCACTCACTGTGCCCTTTTGATCTGGAGATTTCTTTTCTTCAACTTTTGAAAATTCTGTTATTTCTTTGATGATTTTACCCCCTCTGTTTTTCTGTTCTTTCTTTCTAGACATCCCTTAAGTCAGAGAACTATCTCTGTATCTTTTTTTTCTTGTTCTCTGTATTACCTATAGATACAGTAAGTTTAAGTGAGGTAAGTGTTAGAAAACACTCAAGCCAGAACTCAAGCCCAGATGCATACCCTTTTTTTTTCTTAATTTATTTTTGTTTTTTACTTTGTTGGGTATTCCTTTCTGCACAGGCGCTTTCTCTAATTGCAGAGAATGGGGTCTTGTTCTGCCCCACGGGCTGTAGGGAGCACAGGCTTCAGTGGTTGTGACGCGTGGGCTTAGTTACCTTCTGGGCATGTGGGATCTTCCAGCACCAGGGGTCAAATCCGAGTCTCTGCACTGGCAGGAGGATTCTTAACCGCTCTGCCGCCAGGGAAGCTCCATGACCTTTTTGAACCTCAGTTTTCCAGTTAAAGATGTTGTGAGGATGAAATTAGATATTTTTTAAAAACTCCTTAGTCTGATACACCCAAATAGTTATTGTCACATTAGCCAGTAATACTTTTTAACAAATATTTAAATGCCTGATACATGTGTCATGTTCTTCTAGATGATCCTGAGTTAGCTAGAGGACTAAGAAGACATGAAATTTATGTCAGATCAGTTTATTTATCTTCCTTGGTTCTTGTCTCATCGCAGCAAAAATTTGGAGCAGTGGACCAAAAGGTATAGAACATCAGGCAAGCTACAGCTCAGTTCAGCTCAAGCAGACACATCTTTTGTTAGTAAGATGCTCCCACAGGAGCCCTCCTCATCCTTCCTGTGGCTCCCTCTTGGCTTCCCTTTTATATGTCCAGTCCCCTCCTCTTGGATGTGCCTGGTGCAGAGTGGGGCTTGTACCCACCACCAGTCAATGACAGGAATGCAAATGGTCATTCACTCAAGGCCGATTGGCAATTTCAAGTTATATAACACAGGCTGTGTTGTTTATGCCTTCCCATGTGTCTTCCCCTAATTCCATCTTATAATTAGATGTAGAATATTCATGAGCTCTTAATGGTCCTCTAACTGCCTAAAGTTACTTGGGGAAGCCCCTATGGTGGTTTTCTATCCACTGTGTGCCCAGGGCCCCTGTGTTGAAAAGTCTGTGTGGTTATTTTGTAGCATCTGTGAGCTCTCATGGGTGTGTCTGGGATGGAGTTCAGAGATCAGCTTGCATCCCTTTCGGCCAGGCCTCCCCTTGTTTACATCTAACTTCCTAGCTAACATTTACATTTTAAAGAAGACTGTTGACAGTCACTAAATAAGCCTTCAATATGCTAAACAACAAAGACCCACCAGCTTCTGAGTCTATGCCTTTGCAGTTTTGAGCCTTAAATACAGTGATGTGAGTTATAAGATCAACTCCTATCAGTTAACCACTTGTTACCATGTTGGCTCTTGACTTTGGCTTCCCAAGAGCATTTTGCCAGAGTCCAGTCTTAAAACTTGATAGCAACAACTTGGCCCTATTCTCCTTAACATTTTTCTCCCTCCAATACCATCACTAAAATTAGCTTATTCATTTGAGCACTTTTAGCACCCAGATCTTGATTAAATAGGCCAATTTGTTGAAGATTAATCAGAAGAAATAGCATCTCCCTCTGTCCCTTGTTCCCTTGCCTTGGTCCTGGTGGGTCCTGCAGGTGCTCACCAGGGATCATTAAAAAATAGGATCAGATCTCATGTTTTTGCTAGTGGTAATACCCCGCCTGTGGAAGGGGTTCAGGATTTCTGCACTGCTTTCTCCTGCTCCTCTTGTCAAAAATGGAAGGGAGAGGGCAGCTTCTCATTGGTCGGCACCTCTGCCCCAGGTTGGCACATCGTAACCAGGAGCTGGCTTCTTCCCATGAATTCCCCCACTACTGAGGTTGCCACAGCAAAAAGTCAAGGCTTATTCTTATTTTTTAAGCTGCTTCTCAGTAAAGAATGGAAAGTTTAGCAAGAGTAGAACCTTCCACATACATGCATACTTATTCATCAAGAAAATACAATCAAATAGAATTCTAAAGTATTAATAACAGAGTCAGAGTGGGGAATGACTCGGTAAGAGCGAAGCCCAGAAGCTGTAATAAAAAATATCCTCATATTCAAGTGATTCACTGAGAAAATATATTTATAACTGACAGAGTCCTGTCATTCTTAATACAGAAGAGGTCCTGTAAATAAGAAAGAGTCACAGAAAAGGAAGTAAAAATGGGTTTTAAACTTGGAAAAATGCTTACCCTTACCTATACTAAAAGAAGTCAAATTAAAACCATAGTGATAGGGGATTCCCTTTTGGTCCGGTGGTTAGGACTCCGCACTTCTAATGCCATGAGCTGGGGTTCCATCCATGGTCTGGAAACTAAGATCCCACAAGCTGTGCAGTGTGGCCGAAAACAAGGAAGTCCATAATGATATACCATTTTTTAAACCCTAGAAATGTAAAAGAATCTTAAAAGTTTGATGAAGCATTTATATTGTCAAAGGTAGCAAAAGCATAAATTGGTACAATATCTAGTAAGGACAGTAAGTTAAAAATTTACATATCCTAGGAATTTGTCATCTACACATGCTTGCATATTTGTACAATGAAGTTATATATAAGTATATTCAATGAAGCACTGTTTATAATAGCAAAAGATTAGAAAGACCCTAAATGGGAAAAAAAAAAGACCCTAAATGCCATCTAACATAGAACCAGTTATTATTTATTCTTTTATGGATTCATAAATATCTTTGCAGCTAGCAAAAAACCACATAGGACCTTTTTATATTCTGATACAAGAATGATCTCCAAGATAGACTTTTAAGTGGTAAAAAGTTATAAGACAACACAGATAATAATATGCTATTATTTATGTTTTAAAATGTACATGTACATATGCACACATATATTCTTTCATTTTTATAGAATGTCTCTGGAAATATATAAGAATAATAGTGGTCGCTTAGGGAAGGAGTCACAAAAAAGGACATAGATCATATACTTCTTGTACCTACTGATTTTTTCCTCTTAACCCTTTATTTTGCACTTATGTTTATATTGATCAGATACGGAGTATTGATATAGAATATTGATATAGGTTGTTATTGAGGACATCATCAATTGGGTTGTCAGAAATTATGTAACAAGTTCATCTTCAGATTCCAAGCCTAAGAAAATGTTTCTCTCCCTCAGAACAACCTCCTGTTATTACACAGTGATAATATATTTTGACTAATAAGAAGCTGAAAGCTACGTGCAATAGTTCCCTATACTCTAAATTTATTTTTTGTGTAATTACTGCTTTTCTTTGCTCCTTTATTATACTTTTTATTCTTACATCTGAGTTTTATTAAATCTGTACTTTTTACTGTATACCAACATCAAATTCTTAGACTCTAAATGTGAAGAAAACATTTGGTTGAAATGTAAATGTTCTAGTAAGAATGGTTGCCATCTTATTTAGCTGAAAAAGTTTAAAACTTTTAATATTCAAATTTTAATGACTGTAATCTAAGTCCCACCTTCAGAAATCTAAAATTAGTAAAATTCTCACTTATTCATTATATTACTTTAAATAGAAAACATTACAGTTATAGCTTATGAGAGTTGCTGTTATGTGCTCCATATTAGCATTGTGTAAACTTAACTTTTTTTGAAAAACAGATCATTGCTTCTTGCTGACCTTGACAAAGAAGAAAAGGAAAAAGACTGGTATTATGCTCAACTTCAGAATCTCACTAAAAGAATAGATAGCCTTCCTTTAACTGAAAATGTAAGTAACTTGACAAAATAACTTATTTTTATATCTGAAAGTGTATCTAAGTTTATAGCTATATAGTTATCTGTAAAGTGTAATATGTTTTATCCAACTTCAACATAAATATATAGTCAATGAATTTTATATATAAAGATGATAAAACTAAAAGATTCAGAATTCAGCTAGGTGTTTTATTATTAGACGTGTTGAATTACCAAAGATACTCTGTGGAGATGTTTATTACCATCTGTCTGTTTTTTGACCTATATCGCAGGACTTGTGCCACATGGGTTTGCAGTGAAAGTATCTTTGAGATAACCTGAGTCCTGTTCTAGGCATTGTAAATGACAGTAGCTGTTGGCACAGATGTTAGGGCTTTTTGCAAGCACTAAAAGTTGTTTGTTTTGCTAATATAACTATGTAAAAAATAACTTAATTCTGTCAGCCTCTCCCTCCCCACCCAAGCTCTCCAAGTCAGCTGTTCTATTCATGGGGTGACACGTATAAGAACATTTCTGAAATACATTAATAATTTTAAATAAGACTGTATTTTAACTGTTACCCATAAATTTTAAAACAATTTTTTAGAAATAGGCCAATTAAAATGAATCTTCCACTCTTAGCTTAGATTTTTCATTTTCTAATAAAGTTTTGAGAGGACATTATAAAAGAAAAAGTAACAACGAAGGAAAAACCTTTTCCAGAACACACAGTTAATCACATTCCTGCGTGGGTGGGCATTGTCTGGCGGGAGCTAGAACTAGAAACTTCAGTGCTCAGCCTCCTGAGCACAAACTTATCCAGGTTTGTGAGAGGGAAAGAATCTCCCTTCCTGACAATGTCGTTAACATCCTTTTGGGAGCTAAGGAGACACCACAAATGAAAGAACAGTTCATAGAGAGTGTTGACGCATGAGGATTAGGAACTCAGGAGGGTTTGGAGGGATCGTTGCTCTTAATATTAAAGCACTGTTTTGCTTAACATTCACTTTGGTAATTAAAATGTACAGTATTTAGAGTCTGGCTGTCTGCATGCAGTTGTGTATGAAACAGTTCACGAGCAATTGGTTAATACCTGAAACAAAGATCAGTTGTCAGCTCATTCCCGTATTAATTTACCATATAGTCAGTCACATTTATTTAAGAGGATATGTAAGACATTATAGACCATTAGGCAACATTAGCAAATGTAAATTGCTTATATTTTATAAATATTTTTAAATTCACAAAATTTTTATTTTATATTGGGAAGGCAGGTTAAGAATGCTTTCATATGGAAATACTTATCAGGTTACTAGGCATTGCTTAAAACATCAGATATAAACCACGTTATTGTAATATAATATGTCATCTTCAGCCTTTTGTGCAAAGGATTTTTGGAAGTGGAGGACAAATAAGTGTAGTTAAAACATGACTCACAGCATGCAGACTATTTCAGCTGTGTTGCAACACATAATGTGGATATGCCTATAGGAACGCATTCTGCATATGTCGTCTGTATATTGCAAGGGAAAAGGGTGAAAGCTCCTCTAACTTACCTGACAACACAGTTTGGGATTCTTAGGCCTACAGAATGCTATTCTGAGTCAGACACATACACATGCAGCTTTTGTCTGTGTGTGTGTGTGTGTGTGTGTGTGTGTATGTGTATGTAGGATCTTAGTTTCTGATCAGGGATCAGACCTTCACCCTTGACAGTGAGTGCGTGGAGTCCTAACCCCTGGACCTCCAGGGAATTGTCCACATGCAGAATGCTGTTCTGAGTCAGACACATACACATGCAGCTTTTGTCTGTGTGTGTGTGTGTGTGTGTGTGTGTGTGTGTGTGTGTGTATGTAGGATCTTAGTTTCTGATCAGGGATCAGACCTTCACCCTTGACAGTGAGTGCGTGGAGTCCTAACCCCTGGACCTCCAGGGAATTGTCCACATGCAGCTTTTTATTGGACTTACAGAGCATGAAAAATCTACAGCACTTCCTTATTCCCTTCATGGTCTGTTATAACTGTCACCGATTATTTTGTCCAGCTGTTCTTTTAGCCTTGGAGCATGTCTTTGTAAGTTTCTTTGCCTTCTCCTTTTCTTCATTTTTTAACCTAGCAGTTACCACAGCATCTGGAATTGTAGTTAGAGGGCTAATAAAGTTTTGAATGCACTAACACCCGCTCCATGAAGAAGTACTTTTTTTGGTTTGTTTCAGCTTTGGTTCATATTTATATTTTTACCAAAAAGTTTGTGTTATCTTGCAATTTATTATTATATAAAAGCTTTTCTTTATTCTATCTTCTTTATTTTACATGTGGGAAAGTTCTCTCCATTTAGTCTACATGTACATAAGAATCCTGAAGTGAGGTATAAACTTAAGGATGATGGACCTGATTCTTGATTTTTCTGTTTTGTCCACATTAATATTCTAATTTTTAACAATTCAAAGTAGTGCTTCTTCAGGGCAGAAGAATTGTAAGGTAACTGAAAATAGGCTTACCCTAACTAGATAAATATATATATTTTAAAGAGCTAGTACAATTTAATTAAAACTATTTGTGACTGTGGGGCAATAAAAGTGTTTCAACTCTTCGCTTCACATCAGAAAGCCAGGCTGAGCCTAGCACTGATCATCAAGTTTTAGGACTTCTTAGAGTAAAAAATAATTTTCTTATGATAACTTACGTATTTGTTTATTCATTTTCTTTATGGATACTTATATGCTTTTTTATTTTTACTGATAAATACAAGATATTAACATTTCCATCTTATTCGTGGTTTTAGTTTTCCTTACAAACAGATATGACCAGAAGGCAGTTGGAATATGAGGCAAGGCAAATCAGAGTCGCAATGGAAGAACAACTAGGTACTTGCCAGGATATGGAAAAACGAGCACAGGTAACATATTTATTATTAAACTATGAAACAGTAGTAGCTAGATTTCTATGAAGAATCTAATGAATTACAGCTCTGTTAACTTTGGTTAAGTTTTATTCTTAAAGATATTTTAAAGTCTGTCTTTACTTTGGCACTAGTTCAAAACAAGAATAGTTTACTATGGCTGCTGGGAAGCATAACCAGTATTCACATAATTCTGCCTTCATATTTCAATTCTCTGATACTGTTCTGCTATGCCTTGGAATTATAAGAGGGAAGAAGAATTCAATTCTGGTCATCTTATTAGTTGCTAGCTAACTTCAGTTATCCTTTGAGATTTTTACTTCTGTGTTTGTGTAATGAAAAAAGGAAAGTCTCACTCAAGGAGAGAAACATATAAAAAGAACCTTGGGAAGAGAAACAAATTGGATGGAGAACATTCCCATGTTTCTACCCTCAACTATGTAAAGAAAGAATATTGGCATAAGAAAGGATTTCTTAAGACATTAGACTAACTATAAAGACTGGTAAAATTCTACTATTTTAAAATTAAGAATTTATCTTTATTAGGTACCTTAAAGAAAATGAAAAGGGGAAAAAGCATGTTTGGGAATTCCCTGTCTGTCCATTGGTTTGGACTCAGTGCTGTTACTGCCAGGCCCTGAGTTCAGTCTGTGGTCAGAGAACTGAGATCCCACAAGCCAAATGGCACGGCCAAAAGGGGGAAAAAAAGGTGAAAAGATAAGTTACGTATTGGGAGAAGGTATTTATCACCATATAAGTGTTATGGAATCAAGAATATACAATGAATTTCCAAAGATACTTTAAATTATATGATACAATTAATACAGATTTAGTGTTCGTAACAGTTGGTGTTTAATGAAATTATTTTAAAATACCAGGCAGATTTTCTTTGTTTGTTGATAGAAAAACTATGAGAAATTTTACTCTGGTTTATATGAATTTACGTTTTTAGAATGTGAATATATGGAATACTGTATACATGTTTTTCTATATCTGTTAATGTGTTTGTTTTTAGAGGTTCTTAAGAAATGAGATGTTGATATGAAAATTTCTGTATTAATATATAAATATAAATAAGTATATTCCAGACAGCTTACTGTAGAATAGATTAACTTGAGTTCTTTCTTGGCCATTTTGTCCAGATATGTGCAGATGTATTCATTTTAATTTTGTTTTGGAATACAGTGTTCTTTTGCTAGTTAATATTCTAAGGAATTTTTAGTCCATATTTTATAAATACAGCAAACATTCATTTATTCTGGAAATATATTAAGGTTAGGGCTAAAGAAATATTGTACAGAAAGCAAAAAGGGAAGTATTTGTAGTACATATGAGGAGTTAATATCCCTAATATACAGGGAGCACCTACAAATCAATTGAAAACAAGACAACCAAAGAGGAAAATAATCAGAAGGTATGAGTAGTCCCATCATAAAAGTACAACTGGTTAATCAATCATTGTGAAAATATACTTAAACATCACTAGTCATCAAGGAAAAGTAACATACAATAATGTTGTTTTTTGTTAGTGGTGGTGGTTTCTTGTTTGGTTAGTTAATTTTCTGCCTATCAGACTGGCAAAAGCTTTAAAGTTTAGTGTCATGTAATACTGGTGAGATTTTGAGAGATTGTAATACGAAGTGTTGTCGTCTGCCTGTTGTAAGAATAAACTGGTACAATCCTGAAGGACTCTGTAGCACTACCTGTCAAAGTTAAAATGTTTGTACCCTCTGACATAGCAATTCTGTAAGACTTTCAGAATATGTCCTCCAGGAATGTTGAGTTAAAGCAGGAAGAATATAAGTATAGATTTTATGCTATTCATCACAACACTGTAAGACACAGAGAGAGACGATTTCAGTGTCCATCATTTGGGTAGTTATTAAATTATTAAATTAGTAGTATGCAGCTGTTATAAACATTAATAATTAGATAATGGGAATAATGAAAATAATTGTCCATAGTAATTCTTTCCCTTGTAACTCTGCTTGAGTGACTCAACATGCAAGACTAGAATGGTCAGCTAATGAACATGAGAGTGAATTCCAAGAAGGCCTGAGGCCATGAGAAAAAAGTGTGCTACCTCCTTTGCAAGGAAAAAAGATGGATAAAAATTCCAAGTAAAATAAAAATAGAGTAAAAGTTTTTTTAAAAACAATTATGTACCAGAAACAGAAGCCAACATTATATTAGATTGAGAAAATAGAGAAATAATTAGATTATTACCATTGCAGTCATTAACATGGTTTGCCACTTGCTCTCATCACTATTACTTAACTTTGTTTGGAGGTTCCACTAATTCAGGTAGAAAGAAAACAAATTGTTTAACTACTGCACTATTTTCCAACTAGAAGGGAAGAGAGCAAATAATTGTCATTTGTAAATTACATTGTTGTCTACCTAGAAAAACCATGGTGAAGAGCCAAAAAGTATTTCAGCTAATGAGAGAACTCAGTAGGGTGGCTGGAGTTAAGATACATTAGGGTTTCTCTATTAGCAATGGCTACCATTTGGAAATGGAAATTGGGTAGAAGGATCTCTTCATAATGACAGGAAACTTTAAAATACCAAAAACAGACCACATGAAGAAAAATATAAAATTGCTAAAGGACACACTATGGGGCCCTAAAAGTAGAAAAGCCTGTGTGGCTGTCTGCATTGTATTTGTGTTATCTGGCTGCAGCGACGCCAGGGATATCGCAGAAGAGGGGCCAACTAAGATTGTCAGGGTCCTGCAGGGTATGGAGGAGTGAAGTGAGTAGTCAGACCACTCTTGCTGTCTGTACGTCCTGTGAATGCCTGCTTCCCCTGCACCCTGCATACAAGCCCGACCTTCCCACACACTTGCCCCTGGCCCCAGCTGTTGTCTGCTGATCACTGGGGCAGTGAAGGGCATTCCCCCTCTGCTGCTTTCCCTGGTAACTGATGAGCCAGCCTGACATCACTCTGTAACTGGCACACTCTGCTTCCACCCAAGAGGGAAGCCTGCTGCGAGTCCTGCCTGCCATCGTCACAAGTGGTAGGGTATCACTCCAGGACTTTGTTTCAGGTGTGTAAGATCCCCCTTCCTTTAAACCACTGATGTCTCTGTTGCTAAAAATATAAGATCCCTGGGTGAGAAGATTTTAATATCCTAATAATGTGTCTTTCTTTAAAAAGTTGATATAGAAATATAATATGATTCCAGTCATAATCTTAATTTTTTTAGAGCCCGGAGAAATGATTTTTAAGTTTGTAAAGTAAGAATTTCCAAAAGTATTTAAGAAAATTATAATGAGTGAGGATTTACCTTACCATTTGGTAAAATTTACTGTAAAGGTGTTGGCAGTAATCACAGTATGATATTAATAGCACAGGAATAGACGTAGGCAAATAGAACAGAATAGAGACTAGAAAAAGATATAAGAAAATCTGGAATCTTTTAATGACAGAAGTTGCAAGTTTGGGGCGGGGGGAAATGGTAAATAACTCAGTGAGAACATAGATGATAACTGGGAACCTTTCTGGTGGTGATTGTTTTTTAGTCACTAAGTCATGTCCGATTCTTTCGTGATCCTGTGAACTGTAGGCCGTCAGGCTTCTCTGTCCATGGGATTTCTCAGGCAAGAATACTGGAATGGGTCACCATTTCCTTCTCCAGGGGATCTTCCTGACCCAGGGATTGAACCCACATCTCCTGCATTGACAGGCAGATTCTTTACCACTAAGCCACCAGGGAAGCCCTATCTAGTAGTAGAGAAATTAAATTAGATCCCTACCTCACATCTTGTACATGAACAGTTACAGGTGAGTTAAATATCTAAATGTAAAAAATAAAATTAATAGAAGAAAATATAGGACAAGAGAGATCTTAATTAAGAATGGAAACTCAAAAGCAATAGGAGGGGACAGGATTTATTTTGTAAAATTTTAAAGCATTCATCCTGCAGGGAAAAAAAATACAGGAAACTATTTGTGACACATCAAGGGGGAAAGGTTTAATATCCCTGTATGTAAGAATTCTACAAACTAAGAAGAAAAAGACAACTCTTTTTATATGGGCAGAGGAGGTAATCATTCAGTTTATTGAAAAGAAAATGCAGATGACCAATAAAACACATGCAAATAACTGTTGAACAGTTTTGGGGAAATTGAAACAAAATCCACTCTTGCCCATGCCTATTTGAATTAGCCTCTGCCTGTCTCCATTAACAGTTTGGTTATTTATTTATTTGTTTCTTTATTTGTTCAACACAAATTTGGGCTCATAGTATGGTGCTCCCTACTCTCCTCTATGCATGTAAGAAAAGGTTGGATAAAAGTACATCAGCTTGTTCATAAGAGCTTTTTCTGGGAATTGGGGATTGGTAGGGCAAAAGTTACTTATACTTCTGTGCTCCTGTAATGTTTTATAAATACATGGATGACATAGTTGTGTGTAGCTTTACCTGTTTTCTGCTTGACATATATTTAGGTTGTTTATAATTTCTCCCTGTTAAAACAACTCTGATAAACATACTTATCCATATCCTATAAACGTGCACAAAAGTTTTTCTAGGTCAAGAGTCTTTTTCTTAGAGGGCTGTATGGTAAGTAGTTTAGACTTTGTGAGCCATGTGGTCTGTTGCAACTACTCAACTCTGCCTTTGTAGCAAGAAAGCAACCATAGACAACAGTATATGAGCAAATGAGCTGACTGTGTTTCAGTAAAACGTAATTCATAAACAGATGACTGGCAAGCCTTAACTTGCTGACCTCTGCTCTAGTACACATACCTGAAAGCATAACTGTTGGTCCTAAGGTAGCAGTGTTCTGAATAGTGTTTGCCAGATTGCCCTCAAAATGATTTTATCAGTTTACATTCCTCCCGGTAGTATGTGAGAATTCTGTTTCCTTTGACTGTTGTTTTCTTTTTTTCCTTCAGAAATTGTGAGTCAAACTTTATAATTAACAATCAATGAGCATATGAAACATTATCTTGTCATTTAGTTTATACTTTCATGAGTACTACTGAAGTTGAATATCTTTTCATATATGTGTTAGACTTTTAATATTTTCTTTTTGCTGTTTTTTTCATATTGTTAGATGTCTTATTCATTTATATTTGAGAGATATTTTAATATACTCTTAATACCCATCTGTTATACATGATGTATTTCATAACTGTTCCCTGCCAAATCTGTTACCTACTTTAGCTTAATGATAACAAAAAATTAGTTTTTATTGTAATGCTAAATTAGTTATATTGTTGTATTTGTGCTTTCTTCGACCTATTTTTACATCTTTTCCTATCTTTAAATACAACCTCATTTTTTTTCTAGTAAGTCTAATGTTTTACTTTTCAATTAGATCTTTAATCCATCTCAAATTTGCTATTATATATGTTTTAGAGGTCAGTAAGTCAGTTCAGTTGCTCAGTGATGTCCGACTCTTTGCGACCCCATGAACCGCAGCATGCCAGGCCTCCCTGTCCATCACCAACTCCCGGAGTCCACCCAAACCCATGTCCATTGAGTCAGTGATGCCATCCAGCCATCTCATCCTCTGTCATCCCCTTCTCCTCCCACCCTCAATCTTTCCCAGCATCAGGGTCATTTCAAATGACTCATTTCTTCACATCAGGTGGCCAAAGTATTGGAGTTTCAGCTTCAACATCAGTCCTTCCAATGAATACACAGGACTGATCTCCTTCAGGATGGACTGGTTGGATCTCCTTGCAGTCCAAGGGACTCTCAAGAGTCTTCTCCAACACCACAGTTCAAAAGCATCAATTCTTCAGCGCTCAACTTTCTTTATAATCCAACAATCCATACATGACCATTGGAAAAACCATAGCCTTGACTAGACGGATGTTTGTTGGCAAACTAGTATCTCTACGTTTTAATATGCTGTCTAGGTTGGTCATAACTTTCCTTCTAAGGAGTAAGTGTCTTTTAATTTCATGGCTGCAATCACCATCTGCAGTGATTTTGGAGCCCCAAAAAATAAACTCAGCCACTGTTTCCCCAGCTATTTTCCATGAAGTGATGGGACCAGATGCCATGATCTTAGTTTTCTGAATGTTGAGCTTTAAGCCAACTTTTTCACTCCCCTCTTTCACTTTCATCAAGAGGCTCTTTAGTTCTTCACTTTCTGCCATAAGGGTGGTGTCATCTGCATATCTGAGGTTATTGATATTTCTCCCGGCAGTCTTGATTCCAGCTTGTGCTTCATCCAGCCCAGCGTTTCTCATGATGTACTCTGCACATTAGTTAAATAAGCAGGGTGACAATATACAGCCTTGATGTACTCCTTTTCCTATTTGGAACCAGTCTGTTGTTCCATGTTCAGTTCTAACTGTTGTTTACTGACCTGCATATAGGTTTCTCAAGAGGCAGGTCAGGTGGTCTGGTATTCCCATCTCAGAATTTCCACAGTTTGTGGTGATCTACACAGTCAGAGGCTTTGGCATAGTCAATAAAGCAAAAATAAATGTTTTTCTGGAACTCTCTTGCTTTTTCAATGATCCAGCAGATGTTGGCAATTTGATCTCTGGTTCCTCTGCCTTTTCTAAAACCAGCTTGAACATCTGGAAGTTCACAGTTTACTTATTGTTGAAGCCTGGCTTGGAGAATTTTGAGCATTACTTTACCAGCGTGTGAGATGAGTGCAATTGTGCGGTAGTTTGAGCATTCTTTGGCGTTGCCTTTCTTTGGGATTGGAATGAAAAGGGACCTTTTCCAGTCCGGTGGCCACTGCTGAGTTTTCCAGATTTGCTGACATATTGAGTGTAGCACTTTCATAGCATCATCTTTTAGTTTTAGAGGTAGGAATCTAATTATATATATATATATATAAACACTCATGCATATGATTTTTAAATGTGTGTATATATTTAGTATATGTTATATGCAGTACAGTTTCTACTCAATAATTATATAATCAGTGACATACACACACATACAAATACACACAGATAGACATATATTTATGTTGTTAGCTGAATTTCCCACTAACATTTATTGGATGCATCTCTGTTTCCCCATGGATTAGTGATGCTGTTTGTGGCACATGAGAAGTTGTATTTGCTGAATATTTGTGAACTCTGCTCCATTAGTCTGTTTTAGCTTCTCTGGATACCACACTTGTTTTATTTGCTATAATTTTATTAATCTTAAGTCTTGTAGTATGAGTCCTACTTATTTACATTTGTAAAAATGTGTTTATATTCTGTTTCATTACTCTTTTATTTGAAATTTAGTATCAGCTTATTTTATTCAAGGAAAAACCTTATTGACTTTTGATTAGATATACATTGAATTTATAAATTAATTTCAGGAGAATTTATATCTTTACAGTATGAAGATTGGATCTTGGTTGAAAGGTTGGTCTCTGGATTCTAATTCCCTGGCACTTATCAGCACGGTGATCTTGTTTAAACTCTGCCTCAGTTTTCTCATTGGTAAAATGTAGAAAATGATTCCCTGTAAAAAATATAAGGATTAAATGAGTTAATATGCATAAAACCCTTGGAGTTTAGCAAATTCCAAGCAAATATTAGGTATTGTTACTCGTTTTGTATCTCTCCATTCATTTGGGTCTTATTTTATGCCCTTCAGAAAAGTTTTACAACATTCTTCATAAAATTCTTGTTGTTCAATTGTTAAGTCATGTCCAACTCTTTGCAACCTCATGGTCTACAGCATACCAGGCTTCCCTGTCCTTCACTTTCTCCCACAGTTTGCTCAAATTCATGTCCAGTGAGTCTGTGATGCTATCCAAAGGTCTCATCCTCTGTTGCCCATATTCTTCATGAAACTTTTTTTTTTTTCATATTCTTCATGATACTCTTATGCATCTTTTTTTTTTCATTTATTCCTAAATATCTTAGTTTTTGTTGCTACTGTGAATGGGATTTTCTCTAGTTACATTACTAAATTTGATTTCCTGAACTCTTTTGTTAGATTGTCTCAGTAGTTTAAGATTTCCTTGGATTTTCCATTTCGATGTTAAATTGTCTCCAAGTAATGACAGTTTTGTCTTTTCCAGTCCTTTTTTCCCTCTTTGTATTATATAAGAAATGTAATACATCTTTGAATAAAGCAATGATAATTGGTCTTCTTCATCTTGCCTTGGCTTTAAAGAGAATTCTGAAATTTCACGATTAAGTATGTTGTTTACTTAAGGTTTTTGATACCATTTATCACGTTAAGGAATTTACCTTCTATTCCTAATTTCTTGAGAGCTGTCCTGAATTCATTCTGAACTATTCAGTTCACTTCTGTTCAGTCGCTCAGTTTTGTCGGACTCTGCAACCCCATGGACTGCAGCACACCAGGCCTCCCTGTCCATCACCAGCTCCCGGAGTTTACTCAAGCTCATGTCCATTAAGTCAGTGTTGCCATCCAACCATCTCATCCTCTGTTGTCCCCTTCTCTTCCCGCCTTCAGTCTTTCCAGCATCAGGGTCTTTAAATGAGTCAGTTCTTCACATCAGGTGGCCAAAGTATTGGAGTTGAATCTTCAGTGTCAGTCCTTCCAATGAATATTCAGGACTGATTTCCTTTAGGATGGACTGGTTGGATCTCCTTGCAGTCCAAGGGACTCTCAAGAGTGTTCTCCAACACCACAGTTCAAAAGCATCTATGCTTCGGCACTCAGCTTTCTTTAAGTCCTACTCTTATATCCATGCATGACTACTGGAAAAGCCATAGCTTTGACTAGCCGGGCCTTTGTTGGAAAAGTGATGTTTCTGCTTTTTAATGTGCTGTCTAGGTGGGTCATAAATTTTCTTCCAAGGAGCAACCGTCTTTCCTTTCACGGCTGCAGTCACCATCTGCAGTGATTTTGGAGCCCAAAAAAATAAAGTCTGTCACTGTTTCCATTGTTTCCCCCATCTATTTGCCATGAAGTGATGGGACCAGATGCCATGATCTTAATTTTGATGTTGAGTTTAAAGCCAACTTTCTCACTCTCCTCGTTCACTTTTATTAACAGGCTCTTTAGTTCTTCTTCACTTTGTGCCATAAGGGTGGTGTCATCTGCATATCTGAGGTTATTGATATTTCTCCCAGCAATCTTGATTCCAGTTTGTGCTTCTTCCAGCACAGCGTTTCCCATGATGTACTCTGCATAGAAGTTAAATAAGCAGAGTGACATTATACAGCCTTGATGTACTCATTTTCCTATTTGGAACCAGTCTGTTGTTCCATGTACAGTTTTAACTGTTGCCTCCTGACCTGTATACAGATTTCTCAAGAGGCAGGTCAGGTGGTCTGGTATTCCCATCTCTTTCAGAATTTGCCAGTTTGTTGTGATCCACACAGTCAAAGGCTTTGGCATAGTCAATAAAGCAGAAATAAATGTTTTTTCTGGAACTCTCTTGCTTTCTCGATGAGTCAGCAGGTGTTGGCAATTTGATCTCTGGTTCCTCTGCCTTTTCTAAATCCAGTTTGAACATCTGGAAGTTCATGGTTCACATACTGTTGAAGTCTGGTTTGGAGAATTTTGAGCATTACCTTGCTAGCATGTGAGATGAGTGCAATTGTGTGGTAGTTTGAGCATTCTTCAGCATTGCCTTTCTTTGGGATTGGAATGAAAACTGACCTTTTCCAGTCCTGCAGCCACTGTTGAGTTTTCCAAATTTGCTATCATATTGAGTGCAACACTTGCATAGCATCGTCTTTGAGGATTTGAAATAGCTCAACTGGAATTCCATCACCTCCACTAGCTTTGTTCATAATGATGCTTCCTAGGGCCCACCTGACTTCACATTCCAGGATGTCTGCTCTAGGTGAGTGATCATATCATTTTGATCATCTGGGTTGTGAAGATCTTTTTTTGTACAGTTCTTCTGTGTATTCTTGCCACCTCTTCTTAAAATATTCTGCTTCTGTTAGGTCCATACCATTTCTGTCCTTTATTGTGCCCATCTTTGCATGAAATATTCCCTTGGTATCTCTAATTTTCTTGACGAAATCTCAAGTCTTTCCCTTTCTGTTGTTTTCCTCTATTTCTTTGCATTGATCATTGAGGAAGGCTTTCTTGTCTCTCCTTGCTATTCATTGGAACTCTGCATTCAAATGAGTGTATCTTTCCTTTTCTCCTTTGCCTTTCACTTCTCTTCACAGCTATTTGTAAGGCCTTCTCAGACAACCATTTTGCCTTTTTGCATTTCTTTTTCTTGGGGATGGTCTTGCTCCCTGTCTCCTGTACAATGTCACAAACCTCCGTCCATAGTTCCTCAGGCTCTCTGTCTATCAGATCTAATCTCTTGAATCTGTTTCTCACTTCCACTGCATAGTCGTAAGGGATTTGATTTAGGTCATATCTGATTGGTCTGGTAGTTCTTCCCTACTTTCTTCAGTTTAAGTCTGAATTTGGCAATAAGGAGTTCATGATCTGAGCCACAGTCAGCTCCCGGTCGTGTTTTAGCAGACTGTATAGAGCTTCTCCATCTTTGGATACAAAGAATATAATCAGTCTGATTTCAGTGTGGACCATCTGGTGAAAACCATGTGTAGAGTCTTCTCTTGTGTTACTGGAAGAGAGAGTTTGCTATGATCAGTGCGTTCTCTTGGCAAAACTCTATTAGCCTTTGTCCTGCTTCATTCTGTACTCCAAGGCCAAGTTTGCCTGTTACTCCAGGTGTTTCTTGACTTCCTACTTTGCATTCCAGTCCCATGTAATGAAAAGAACATCTTTTTTTGGGTGTTAGTTCTAGAAGGTCTTGTAGGTCTTCATAGAACTGTTCAACTTCAGCTTCTTCAGCATTACTGGTCGGGGCATAGACTTGGATTACCATGATACTGAATGGTTTGCCTTGGAAACGAACAGAGATCATTCTGTCGTTTTTGAGACTGCACCCAAGCATTTCAGGTGCTTTTGTTGACTATGACATTTCTTCTAAGGGATTGTTTCACACAGTAGTAGATATAATGGTCATCTGAATTAAATTCACCCATTCCAATCCATTTTAGTTTGCTGATTCCTAAATTGTTGACGTTCACTCTTGCCATCCCCTGTTTGACCACTTCCAGTTTGCCTTGATTCATGGACCTAGCATTCCTATGCAGTATTGCTCTATCAGCATTGGACTTTGCTTCCATCACCATCACATCCACAACTGAATGTTGTTTTTGCTTGGCTCCATCTTGTCAGTCTTTGTGGAGTTATTTCCAGGAGCATAGTGGGCACCTACCAACCCAGGGAGTGCATCTTTCAGTGTCCTATCTTTTTGCGTTTTCATGTTGTTATTGGGGTTCTCAAGGCAAGGATAGTGAAGTGGTTTGCCATTCCCTTCTCCAGTGGGCCATGTTTTGTCAGAACTGTCCACCATGACCCATCCGTCTTGGTTGGCCCTACAAGGCATGCTCATAGTTACATTGAGTTAGACAAGGCTGTGGTCCTGTGATCAGTTTGGTTAGTTTTCTGTGATTGTGGTTTTGAGTCTGTTTGCCCTCTGATGGATTAGGATAAGAGGCTTATGAAGCTTCCTGATGGGAGAGACTGACTGAGGGGGAAACTGGGTCTTGTTCTTTTTGGCGGGGGGCCATGCTCTGTGAATCTTTAATCCAGTCCTCTGTTGAAGGGCAGGGCTGTGTTCTCTCCCTGTTACATATCTGAGGCCAAACTATGGTGGAGGAAGTGAAGATAATGGCGACCTCCCTCAAAAGGTCGCATGCATGCACTGCTACACCTGGTGCCCCTGACCCTGCAGCTGGCCACCGCCGACCCCTGCTTCTGCCAGAGACTCCTGGACACTCCCGGGCAAGTCTGGGTCAGTCTCTAGTGGGGTCACTGCTCCTTTCTCCTGGGTCCTGGTGTGCACACGAGGTTCTCTTTGTGCCCTCCCAGAGTCTGTTTCCCCGGTCCTGTGTGAGTTCTGGCAGCTCTATGTTGGGTTAACGGCGACCTCCTCCAAGACGGCTTATGCCGTGCTCAGGTCTGCTGCCCTCAGAGCCCCTGCCCCTGCAGCAGTCCACTGCTGACCCGTAGTTCACAGGAGACACCCAGACACAGTTCTGTCTCCGTCTCTGTGGGGTCTCTGGGTCCTGGTGCACATAAAGTTTGTCTGAGCCTTCTGAGTGTCTCTGGCGAGTATGGGGTTTCATTCTACATGGTATTTCAATATATATATCAAACTATATTACTAAATAATTTTTATATCAGTTTTTCAAAAGTCACACTATGTCTATATGCCTGAAAAATTAAGCATGTTGCACTTTATTTAATTTCATAAATATTCAAGATTGTCATACAGAGAATGGAAAGAAATGCTACTGGCTTCTTCCATTTTATGTTGAGTAATGAAAGCACAAAGGTTATTGTGGAAGCAATCATCAAGGTGTAGACTTGATTACAGGGTCTAGTGACCTAATAGCAATACAGAAATATAGTTCTGTGAAGAGGAATGTTAGATATATTTTCCTGTTTTCATCCTCTAAATATTAAAGTTTTTGACTTGGGACTTTATTGGTGAGGGGGAGCTGGTTATATATAGAGAGGAAACAATGAAATATTATGAAACTAATAAGTGTAGATAGTTTTGTTGTTTCTGTAATGCCAGGATGTATTTAGTGTCTGATGTAGAAGTAATCACTCATCTCTGCAAAATCTTTAGAGAGCTACTAAAAGTATTTCTTCTTCAGCATGTTTTCATGGTGAAAATTGGACATGGTAAAATGTCTTAATTAGAGAATATTATTTACCTTCAGTTCAGTTCAGTCGCTCAGTCGTGTCAGACTCTTTGTGACCCCATGAATCGCAGCACACCAGGCCTCCCTGTCCATCACCAACTCCCGGAGTTCACCCACATTCATGTCCATTGAGTCGGTGATGCCATCCAGCCATCTCATCCTCTGTCGTCCCCTTCTCCTCCTGCCCCCAGTTCCTCCCAGCATCAGGGTCTTTTCCAATGAATCAACTCTTCGCATGAGGCGGCCAAAATATTGGAGTTTCAGCTTCAGCATCAGTCCTTCAATAAATATTCAGGACTGATGTCCTTTAGGACAGACTGGTTGGATCTCCTTGCAGTCCAAGGGACTCTCAAGAGTCTTCTCCAACACCACAGTTCAAAAGCATCAATTCTTCAGTGCTCAGCTTTCTTCACAGTTCAACTCTCACATCCATACACGACCACTGGAAAAACCATAACCTTGACTAGATGGACCTTTGTTGACAAAGTAATGTCTCTGCTTTTTAATATGCTATCTAGGTTGGTCATAACTTTCCTTCCAAGGAGTGAGCATCTTTTAATTTCATGGCTGCAATCACCAACTGCAGTGATTTTGGAGCCCAGAAAAATAAAGTCTGACACTGTTTTCACTGTTTCCCCATCTATTTGCCATGAAGTAATGGGACCAGATGGCATGATCTTAGTTTTCTGAATGTTGAGCTTTAAGCCAACTTTTTCACTCTCCTCTTTCACTTTCATCAAGAGGCTCTTTAGTTCTTCACTTTCTGCCATAAGAGTGGTGTCATCTGCATATCTGAGGTTATTGATATTTCTCCTGGCAATCTGGATTCCAGCTTGTGCTTCATCCAGCCCAGCGTTTCTCATGATGTACTCTTCATATAAGTTAAATAAGCAGAGTAACAATATACAGCCTTGATGTACTCCTTTTCCTATTTGGAACCAATCTGTTGTTCCATGTCCAGTTCTAACTGTTGCTTCCTGACCTGCATATAGGTTTCTCAAGAAGTGGATCAGGTGGTCTGGTGTTCCCATCTCTTTCAGAATTTTCCACAGTTTTTTGTGATCCACACAGTCAAAGGCTTTGGCATAGTCAATAAAGCAGAAATAGATGTTTTTCTGGAACTCTCTTGCTTTTTTGATGTTCCAGCGGATGTTGGCAATTTGATCTCTGGTTCCTCTGCCTTTTCTAAAACCAGCTTGAACGTCTGGAAGTTCACAGTTTACATATTGCTGAAGCCTGGCTTGGAGAATTTTGAGCATTACTTTACTAGCATGTGAGATGAGTGCGATTATTTACCTTAAGTTCACTATTTTCAGAATCGTGATAGAGAATTAGCATAGTTGTAGTGTTACAACAGAGGGACTGAGGGAGGAAGTTTTCTTTTTTGGTTAGCACAACTGTTTTGAGCTTTTCCAAAAAACAGCAACAATAATGATTCCTACTATGGCAATAAAATCATAAGGACATTGTATTTAAACAAAACTGTGTATGATCCAAGGGTAAGTTTTGTATGTAAGTTTTTTAGCTGTATATACTTAAAGCTATTTGTTATAATACTTTAATTATCTATTGAAGTATACATGCTCAAAAATCTTTCATTGATGGGTACATAATCATAAAAAGTTTGCAAATCACTCCATCTATTTTCTGACACTTTTTCCTCATTGAAACAATTACTCTTACAATACAGTTTTTTATACCAATGTTATAATGTCAGTTATGGAATTCTGGCAGATGATGATATAATATTGGCAGTACTTATTTTTAAAACACATATACTTGAAAACATTTCCCACATTTTTCATTCCACATTGTTTGATCTGTAGTTACTGCTTTGTGTTCACTTGAAGATCTCAGTATATGGGGGAAGCAATAACTCCTACCATCATTGTGATCTTTAGTGTTGGGAGTAATATTTAGCTGAAGTGTTTGGGAAAGCTAACTCTGAAAGGTACTGCTGACCTGTAATAGGAATAACTTTAGGGAAGATTATTCTTATTGTTTACATACTGGTGCTTCTTAAAAAAAATCAGATGCTCTTTCTCTTTACAGGATGCCATACTTTATATAAACCCATTATACTGTACTGACATCTGAATTAATATAAAAGTTTAAATTCAGATGTAATTTTCTTTTTGAAAGTTTTTAGAACAGCTTTTATATACCAATTTCACACTGTTATGTATCATTTGTTGTTCAGTTGCTCAGTCATGTCCAGGTCTTTGCTACTCTGTGAACTGCAGCACGCCAGGCCTTCCTGTCCTTCACTGTCTCCCTGAGTTTGCTCAAACTCATGTCCATTGAAATCCATGATGCCATCCAACCATCTTATCCTCTGTCGTCCCCTTCTCCTTCTGCCTTCAATCTTTCCCAGCATCAGGGTCTTTTCCAGTGAGTTGGCTCTTCGCATCAGGTGGCCAAAGTATTGGAGCTTCAGTTTCAGCATTAGTCCTTCCAGTGAATATCCAGGACTGATCTCCTTCAGGATGGACTGGTTGGATCTCCTTGCAGTCCACGGGACTCTCAAGAGTCTTCTCCAACACCACAGTTCAGAAGCATCAGTTCTTTGGCGCTCACCTTTCTTTATGGTCCAAGTAGATACATAACTTGCATTTGTACAGTTTTCCTAAATTTAGGGATCTGTTTTATAAAGTTAGATATGTTAAAAAGTTGAACTGATGCACTGATGTCCTCAGTATATGAATATGTATATGTATCTAATTCTCACATAAGAATGACTTGGCATAGAAAAAAAGAATGATTTGATATAATCCTACTTTTAAATGGTAACCATAGAATGGTTAATGTTAAATTAATATTAAAAACTAATGTTTTTAAATAAAAATAGATCTAATTTGGTTACTTATTTTATTTTAGCGAAGAATAACCAGAATTCAACAAATAGAAAAGGACATACTTCGTATACGACAGCTTTTACAGTCCCAAGCAACAGAAGCAGAGGTTAGTGAATTGTCTCTTTTGTTTGCAGATATAATGATAGATGGTTGTTCTAAGGAAAGAAAATATGTATAATTAGCATGGTGTCATTGAAATAGATGCTCTAGAGAACTGAGACACTTGATAAGCTTTTTCATTAAATTAAGTATAGATTTAAAAAACCTATACTAGTATGATTTCTTCATAACTTTTATGCAATTAAAGCTTATAGAGCCATAAATAGATACCTTACTTCAGTTATCTGTTTACATATAATTTGGCTACTAACAGTTTGTCAATAAGCTATCTCCTTATGTAATCCATAGTAAAAATTGATCATATACATTTATCTATGCTTACTTTACAAACTTCATTAAAATGACGGTAAAAGGGTAAAATGAAAAAGCACAAATACCAGGGAAGGTGACAACTAATAAAATTTGGAGAACTGCAGAGCAGATAAACAAATCATTTTTCTAGATTATGGTAGAGAGCTGACCCCAGAGTGAGCAGTAGGAGGTCACAAAGCAGCTCATTTTACACTGTGGAGCCCTGAAAGTTTCCAGAATTGGTTACACTAGGTACTTCTGGATATGAGGATTAGAAAGGGGGTTAAAACCGTATTTGTCAGCTCTTCAGCTGAAATTTGGTTTTGATCACTACACAGAAGGATGGGGTATAAAAAACCATCCCTTCAGCTATCTGTTTATAGCCACTGAATTTGGGCACTTGTCACTTTGTTTATGGGTAAGTAAAAAGAAAACCTACATGGAACTTAAATGAACTATTGCTGAATAAGGAAAAATAGCATGTGGGAGGCTCAGAGAAAATAAAGTATTTCTTCTTAAGTCAACTACAGGATGACTTGTCTCTCTGCAATAAGAGCAAAAAGTGTTGAATAAAAGTCCACATTGAACAATACAGAATTGTTGCTAGGAAAAATTGGCTCAGTATTTGGGGATACATCAATGCAGTTTCTAATGTGCAGCCAGATTGAGACTCACATTCCAGATCATACAGGGAAAAAAGAAGAGAATGCAAAGAATGAAATATCAACCTAGTGCTTTATTCTAACTATAATTACTAAAAACATGATGAAGTGCTTGTTGATATTTTTAAATGTTTATGAGATACAAAATAGTATGTACACTTTGATCCCATTTTTTAATATGCACAAACAGTCTATCAGAAATAATATGAAAAGGCAGGTAACCATTGTTAATACCTCCTTGTTTTTTTAGTTTGGCCAGTTTTGTAATGTTGTAATAGTAACTGTACAGCTTTTACAGTGAGAGAAAACTTTAGTATGGGAAACAAATCTGACGTGTCCTTTCATCACCAGCATGCTTCCCAGGTAGCTCGATGGTAAAGAATCCGCCTGCCAGCCCAGGAGACGCCAGGTTCTATCACTGGGGCGGGAGATTCCCTGGAGAAGGAAATGGCAACCCACTCCAGTACCCTTCCCTAGGAAATCCAGTAGAAAGAGACACCTGGTGGCCTACCGTCCATGGGGTTGCCAAGGAGCCGGACATGACTGGCAGCTAAACCTTAGCAAACAGCACTTAGGCCAGCCCTGGGAGTCTGACCGGATAATGAACAGTTCTGTTAGGAGGCAGAACTTAGTGCAGGCCCGTTTACACGCAGAGAAGACAGCTAATTCTAGTGTCAAAAAGCATAACTTTGAAAGCAGTGTCTTTTAAGACTCTGGTCATGCATGCCTTGCTTTTTAAATATCTTAGAAGCTTTGGCTTCAGTACATTTGAATCTGAAATATGTAGAGACATGTACTTGCTAAGTAGTCAAGTTCAGTGTGATAGTCATATTGCTAAAAGTAGTTTAACTTGGATGTTTTAAGTCAGTATGAACCAAATATTTGTAATATACAGACTGTGTCCTTTTTGCAATATTAACTCTTCAGTACTGTTTTTTTCCTTCCAAAATAAAACAAAACTATCTCTCTACTCCTTTTTCAGTGTCATTGGCATTGCTGTATGTGGCATTCTGGTTATTATGGCCCCTTTGGGTTTCCAGGGTAGTTTATCTGTGGTGTTTTTTTTTTTCCCCTTGATCAAAATTACTATACTCTATTTTTAAAACTGTTTTTAGAGAGGCAACTTTTGTTTTTTATTGAGCAGCACTGCATTTATATTTTCTTTTTATATATATTTTTTCTGCTTTGAGTGTTTGCTGTTGTTTTTCTAGCTTCTTTAGTTATAGTTAGCTTTTATTCACCATCTTTCTTGTATTATGATTTTTACTGTTTGGCTGCATCAACAGGGTTTTTTTTTTTTTTTTCTAAATCAATATTTACATTTATTTTTTCTACTTGATTGACTCTTTCATGTGTGTTAAATAGCCTTCCTTGCTGTTAGTATTACTGCACGGGGCTTCTTTTGGTCTTCATTTGCCTGGTATAATATACCCACTGTCAGTACATTTCCAAACTTTACCAACATTCTGGCCTCTAGAAATTCCTAAGAAAAATTGTCATTTGTTAATAATAGTTCTCATTGTCAGCACAATTATAAGTTTATTGCAGGTTGGGGGCTTGTTTGTGTTTTTTTTGTTTTTGGTTTTTTTTTTTTTTTTTTTTTTTTTTTGTCTGTGTTTTTTTATCTGTTCAAGATTTCATTTATATCATTGGATTTGGGACCAACTGTCTACCACCGTAACCTAGTCTGTTCTTGTTTCTTTTTGTTATAAAAATGGCCATATTTTTCATAGCCTTAACTCGTTACATTTATTCAGTGAATATAAACTAAAAGAAGGTATCATGTCTTATTTAAGAAAGAAAGGTTTTTAACTTTGCTGTTTGCTATTTCTTTATTACTATCAGAAGGAGAAGCTAGAAAATGGAGAAAACTGGGGATCAGATACTCATAAGTTAGTTTACATACAGTGTTGAGAAGAAAAGATGTCTGCCAAATAATTTCTCCACCATGAAGCATCTTATAACACTATCTTTGCCCTACCTGCTAACAATTCTGGTTTAAGATCTAGATGCAGAATATAACTCAGATGATATAACTATTGCACTGGATTCAAATCTCAGAAGTTCCAAGAGGGTACATGAGGCAACCAGTCCTACCACTTTCTTTTGTATTCTATAGGTTATTTACTGACAAATGTATACATTTGGGGGGGAGGGGCCCCAAAAGATGGGAGCTGTAAGGAAAATTGTGGCATGATTTAATAATCTCTAGAAAATAGCCAATGAGAAATAGTTTTTAAAATCCCAAGCAGAGTACTCTTATAACTCATTAATAAAGAGACAACCCAACTTACAAATGGGCTAAAGATTTGAATACACATTTCACCAGAAAAATACATAGGAATGGCTAATAAGCACATGAAAATAGGCTCAACGTCATTGGATGTTAAGGAAGTCAAGTTAAAACCACAATGCTATATCACTATACTCACTAGGATGGCTGTAATCATGAGGAAAACAATAAGCATTGGCAAGGATGTGGATAAATAGAAGCTGTCATATGTTGCTGATGGGAATGTAAAATGGTTCAGCCACTTGGAAAAGTTTGGCAGTTATCTAAAGTATTAAAGGTACAGTTACCATATGACCCAGCAATTCCACTTCTAGCTATCTAAGAGAAATGAGCACATATGTCCACACAGAGAGTTTAATTTGAATATTCATGGAAGTATTATTCACAGTAGCCCAAAAGTAGAAAAATGCAAAAGTGTATCAACTGGTAAATCAATAAATAAAATGTATACTGTTACAATGTAATACTACTTGGCAATTAAAAGGAACAAATTGTTGACACCCACTATAACTGAAGTGAACCTCAAAAACATTATACTGAGTAAAAGTAGCTAGACATGTAAGTCCGTATATTCCATTTACAATAAACGTACAGAAAAGACGAGTTTACAGGGCAGAGTCATAGTTACTTGGAGCTGTGAGTGGGAATGGGGATTACCTATAAATGAGCATGAAGGATCTTTTTAGAATGATGAAAATGGTCTAAAACTGAAATATGGTGATTCTTGGTAAGTTTATTCAAAGCCATTGAGTTGTACACTTAAAGTGGGTGAATTGCTTAAAGGCATTTTAAATCCAACATACCCAAAGCATAATTAATGATGGTCTCCTCCTAAGTCCTCCTTGTGACCCCCACATCCTCCAAATCCTCATTCTCCTTTAGTATTATCTGTCTCCATGAATGGTAGGTACCACCATTATCCAGCTGTGTGAGCTAAGAAACAGAAGAGTAGTTTGTGACCCCACATCTCTTCTTCCGCTCACTATCCAGTCTGTTGTGCAGTCCTTCAGATTGACCTCTGTCTCCACGGCTCTTATCTGCATCAGTGCTTCCCTGGGTGTAAAGGACTGTCATCTCCCACTTACTTTAATATTTAGTCTGCAAGTTGATCTCTTGTGTTTCCCATCTACTTAGACCATTCAAAATTTGAATTTAAACGATCAGAATACATGCACCTTTTTCCTTTAGAGTATTGGTCATGTGGGGGCATGAGTGCCATATGAGAATCACACTAAAATTCAACAAAATCATTAAGTTCCTTTTTTTAACCATCTCTCTGTTCTACTCTTCACACTGTAATTCTTTGATATCCTAGAGCAAACCATGTTCCTCCCGTCACAGCTCCTTTGCATATGGTCTCTATTTCCCTAAATCTTTGCATGTGGTCTCTGTTTCCTTCATCCTCTGCCGTATCCCGTTTCCTAGAACTCCTGTTTATATTTTAGATCTCAGTCCAAACAGCACTTCCTAAGAGAGCGCTTCCCCGGACTCCCACAATGTCTGATGTCCTTCTGTTATGTATCCTTACAGGCACCTCCTGCTCTTTTTTCAGTGCTTGTCCAAGTGTTAACTTTACTGTCGTTTCTTTCATTGTTTGATAGCACCCCTGACTAGACTAAATCTGGAAGAGTGCGTTGAACGATGTCTGGTTTGTCAGTGCTGTGTTCTCCAGCCCTATTGCAAGTAACTGACATAGCACATACTCAGTAATTACTTTTATATTGACATCTTCAGTGATGTCAGTGTCAAATCTTTGTAGATTTAGTGCTCGTTGATTCATTTTTTCTCTTCACTGACTTTGTATTCTCTGCTTTAGATGATTTTGTTGAATTTTATGGTGTCACTTTCCCAAGGTACTGTTTTTTCTTGTTTCTGAATTATTGGGACTACCTCTCTTTTGCCTATGTATAACTTACACTTGTTTATTGATGAAAATAGTATATGTAAATTATTTTTAAGTCACATTTTAAATGGTCTAGGAAAGCTTTATGTTTAAATAAATTCCAGTGGAAGCCATTTTGTAACATAGTTTTCCATTATTATGTCACACTTTTTAATGTGTAATTTTTAATTTTGCCTATAATTTTCCTAGAGGAGGCACACTGGTAATTGTTTCTATAAAAGATACTTGATAGATTATTTTCTTTTTTGATTCTGTGGTGATATTTTTCAAAGTGACTGCTTTGTACTAAATATAATCTGTCTTGAAATTACTGCTTTTACTGGATATAATCTTGCCCTTTCACTTTCCCTAACAGATGGTGGTTACATTAGAAAAGGTTTTGGTTCTATTCATATTAGTATCTAAGAGCTTATCTGTTGGTTTCATATGACTTTTATTAGCAGATGTGTATAAAAATATATGTGTGTGTATAAATATACTTACATAGAAAGTATTTATAAGCTTAGGTAGTAACTGCTATATTTGCAGTTCTGTTAAATACCAGAACCATGTGACCTTGCGGAAAAGACAGTTACTTGCTCAGTTGGGTTGTGTCCCCGATAGTGGTGTGAGCACAGCTGGTGGAGGATGGTGTTTCTGTGGGTCTCAGAAAACCCTTTGTCTTGTGCGGCCCTAGTGCTCGAGGGACGCACTTCACTTTGCTGTGACCGAGACAGGCAGCTGACAGCCTGCTGGAGGCCATGGAGTGCAGCTCCGTGCTTTTGTGAGCCTGTGTCGTTGAGGCCTTCAGAGCTTTAGAGCAAGAAAGAAGGAAAGCTGTGGGCTGAGAGAGCATGCACCGTTTTTGCATGTACTGATGTTAACTCCATATTAACAGAGGTCATCTCAGAGCAAGCATGAAGCTGGCTCACATGAAGCTGAACGGCAGAATGAAGGTCAAGGAGTGGCAGAAATCAACATGGCAACTTCGGGTGGCGGTCAGGTAGATAGATTACTTTATTAATTTTTTTCTCTAGTTAACTATTTAAATATTTTAAAAGAAATACTGAGTGAGATGATTCTCACACGACCTATAAATCTTAACTGTTTCCTTAGTCCTAAATGGATACCTCCAGAAGAATTCAGTACTAAAATGCTATGTCATTTTTCTTTATTATATTTAACTATGAAGCTTTCAAATTTCCAAGTATATTTTATAGCTCTAAAGTATGTGTCTCTGTTTTAGCCTAAAATGATTAATGTGAGTAGAGTTTCTTTGAAAAATAAATACTAAGCTGCATTTTGGTCATATGTGATTTGACCTAGTTATTACTGCTTGCATTGAATAGATTTGCTCTTCCTCTGTGGCATTCTTTCTATTTTTATGTTTTTTTAAAAAAATCATAAAGAGTTAGTATTTTCATCTTCAGTTGTATTCCAAGATTATAGAAACCTAGCATTTAAATAAACAATTCTAATGCCCATTAAAATAAAAGTAAATAAATACCCTAGTCATATTTACCATTATCATCTTTAGCAAAATTATGGAAAACAATTTTTTTAAATGTAGAACATTATCTTGTTGTGCTGCCATCAGTTTTCTATTAGAGTTTGATTGGAATGTATCCTAATGAGTATTTTTCTTTGGAGTGTTCTGTATTCTCCACATTTTTTCAAGCAATATTTTATGTTTTAAATGAATGATTTTTTAAAATACAGTTTCAACTAAGTTGATTTTAAGGAAATTTTCTTACTGTTGATATAAAATATTCCTTTAGTGTCTATAGATTACTTTTAATGATACTATTTATTTAGAAAGAACATGGTTCTATTAGTTCATTAAAATTTAAAGCTTAAAATGTCTCATACTTAATTTAAATATTTAAATTTACCACATTTAAACAAAAATACACTTCATTTTAATATTACTGGTCCACATTGTACTGGGTAATACTCTACAGATGGTAAATTAGGGCAAAAGAAATTATTTTCCAATAGTACATTCGGGTTCTTTGTCTACCACTTAGGGGGTTCTCTGGGAATATCATGTGTTCCTACACATATGTAGAAAGAAGTTCTGTCTTCTTGACAAAAACCTTTTTTTTTTGCTTTAGGATTAAGACCCACTTTGGGGTCATATTTCAATTATTATATCCTTTAAAGCCTCACCTAGCCAATAAGCTCAATATTTATTTTTTTAATTGAATTCCTGTCTCATTTCTTATATCAGAATTTAACTCTGAATATATTAGATTTAATGTCAAAAATGAAAACTTTAAGAAACAGTTTACTTATTTGCCTATGTTGTGTCTTAGTCGTGGCGTGTGAGATCTTCCCTGCGGCATGCGGGATCTTCTGTTGCGCCGTGCAGGCCCAGAAGTCGGGGCCCTCGGGCTTAAGTTGCCTTGCAGCGTGTGGAATCTTAGTTCCCAGACCAGGGGGTCAAACTCGCATCCCCTGCATTAGAAAGCAGATTCTTAATCACTGAATCACCAGGGAAGTCCCCCAAATGAAAACTAATAGAAAGATTAAAAGGTAAGAAAATGAGGATAGAATTTTTATAATCATGAAGTGAGTAGGAAACCATAAAAGAACCATAGGTTTCATCTAAAAATGTAAGACTTTAGTGAGCCATAAAATCATAACAAACTTACGAGACAAAAACCAAGATCACATTAATGACGCTACAGCGACTTCCAGATCTTAATGTAGATAAGTGGTGTGTCTGTGAGACTGTGATCCAGTTATGCCAAAATCCCTTTACCTGTCAGACTCTTGGGGTTTGTTCTTTTGTTATTTGCTCCTGAGACAAAACAGTTGACACTAACAAAACTGAAAATAATCTCTTTGACTTTCTCAGGATCACAGTAATATGATCCATCAAGCTCCTACCCTAGTGCCCCTATCTCTACCACTGTGAGGAAGGAAGTTCATTGTACCTCACCTGGTTTCCTGCCCACAGCCACTCTGCCAGAATGATCTTGCACGAGTAAATCACCCTCTTGGTAAAATCCTTTGTTGGCGTCCATTGGTTCTCAGAAAAAGACAAGCCTTATTACGACCTGTATAGTCTGGCTCCTGCCTGAACTTGCCAGCTCTCTGTCACCCTTTGCTCTCAGCACTTCTGCCGCGCTGGCCCTTCAGGACTTCCCCTTGACGGCTTCCTCTGCTGCGGCATGCACACCGTCTGCACCCGCTCCCTCTGGCGCCTTCTCATCCCACTTCACTCGGTTAACAGCAGTTTGTGTGTGTCCGAACTTTAGCGTGATTTCTCTCAAGAGGCTTGAACTGTTCACATCCCATTACAGACTGTCCTCGCTTGTTCTTCTCACTTTGAAGACCACATTTGCAGTTTTATATTTATTTATGTGGTTATTTCTCTTCTCCCTACTAAATTGTAAGCTCCAGAAAGACAAAGATTCTTTCTAATTTTATCCATTTTTATATCCCCACAGTCCCTGATGAATAGTAGATAATAGCAAGGAATATATGTAGGTTGGAAAGGATAACTAAAATCCCTTCTAGAAAGAGGGATTTTTGATCTGTGATTAATCTCCCTTGAACGTTAAATGAAAAGAGAAAGCTAGAAATAAATTATATGGGCTAGATCCCTACTTGCTTAGTATATAACTTTGTGTGTAATTCATTTATGAATCGATCTCAGCTTTTCCATTTAATGTTTAGAACCAGATCTCTAGTGAGACAACCAGTAAGTAGTGATGAAGTTCAAACAAGACTGGGAAAGAGATGAAATGGTAGGAGAACCTTTTCCACTGCCAATAATATGTTTTTAAACCTGTTATTATGGAAAATTTCAAATATATACAGAGGCAAACAGAGTAATAGAGTAATCTGCAGGTACCCTATATACTTTGTCCTCTGATTTTATTTTTGAAAAAGATCCCAGACATCATCATTTTTTGCTTACATATTAAATACTTCACTGTGTATTTCCAGAATATAACATTTTTTAAATTGAAATGTAGTTGATTCCTAATATTGTTAGTTTCAGGTATACAGCAGAGTGATTCAGTTATGTTGTATTTTTCCAATTCTTTTCCATTTTAGGTTATTACAAGATATTGAATATAATTCCCTAGGGCTTCCCAGGTGGTGCTAGTGGTAAAGAACTTGCCTGCCAGTGCAGGAGACAAAAGAGATGCGGGTTTGATCCCTGGGTTGGGTAGATCTCCTGGAGGAGGGCGTGGCAACCCACTTCAGTGTTGTTGCCTGGAGAATCCCGCGGACAGAGGAGCCTGGCAGGCTATGGTCCGTAGGGTCACAAAGGGTTGGACGTGACTGAGGCGACTTAGCATGCACACATGCACATACTATAAAGTAAATCCTTGTTTATTTTATATATATCAAAGTGTATATATCTGTTAATCCCATACTCCTAATTTATCCCTCCTCCCATTTCCCCTTTGATAACCATAAGTTTGTTTTCTGTGTCTAAGAATACTTTCTTTTAAATTGAAAATACAATTGATTTACATTATTGTGTTAGTTTTAGCTCTACAGCAAAGTGATTCAGTAACATATACATATTTTTTGGATTATTTGTATCTGCTGATCCCATACCTTTAATTTGTCCTTCTCTGTCGTCTGTGGTAACCGTAAGTTTGTTTTCTGTGTCTGTGAGTCTATTTCTGTTTTGTATGTAGATATATTTGTATTATTTTTTAGACTCTACGTAAAAGTGATCTCATATAATGTCTGTCTTTGTCTGACTCCCCTCACTTAGTATGGCATTCTCTAGCTCCATCCATGGTGCTGCAAGTGGCAGTATTTCATTCTTTTTTGTGACTTCTTAAACCATTGTATCTTCTTAAAACCATCATCTGTTGATGGGTACTTGGGTTCTTTCCATGTCTTGGTTATTATAAATAGTGTTGCTGTGAACATTTGGGTGCATTTATCTTTTCAGATTAGAGTTTTCATCTTTTTTGGATTTATGCCCAGGAGTGAGATTGCTGGATCATGTGGTAACTCTATTTTTAGTTTTTTAAGAAACCTCCAAACCGTTTTTCATTGTGGCTGTACCAATTTATATTCCCACTAACAGTGTAGGAGGATTTCCTTTTCTCCACATTCTCTCCAGACTTTTTGCTTTGATGGTGGCCATTTTTAATTTGAATTTCTCAGTAATCAGTGATGTTGAGCGTTTCATGATTTGTTGGCTTTTTTGAAGGAATATCTGTTTAGGTCTTCTGTCCGTCCTTTGATTTTGTTGCTTTTATTTTTTATTTTTATTTTTTTGATACTGAGTTGTATGAGCTGTTTGTACATTTTGGATATTGACTGTCAATCACATCACTTGCAAATATTTTCTCCCAGTCTGTAGGCTATGTTTCTGTTTTGTTCATAGTTTTCTTTACCGGGAAAAATCTTTTAAGTTTGACTAGGTCCCATTTGTTTATTTTTGCTTTTATTTGTTTTCCGTTGGGAGACTGATCTAAGAAAATATTGCTATAATTTGAGACTATGAGACTGTTTTGCCTATGTTTTCTTCCAGAAGTTTTATGGTATCATGTCTTATATATATGTCTTTAAAACAATTTGAGGGTTTTTTGGCTTGTTTGTTTATGGTGTGAGGGTGTGTGCTGACTTCACTGACTTGCATGTAGCTGTCCAGCTTTCCTAGTGTCACTGGCTGAAAAGACCGTCTTTTCTCTGTTGTGTGTTCCTACCTCCTTTGCCAAGGATTAATTGACTGTAGGTATGTGGGTTACTTCTGGGCTCTCTATTCTGTTCTTTTGGTCTGTGTGTCTATCTGTCATGTTTTTGTACAAATACCATGCTGTTTTGATTCCTGTGGCTTAGTAGTATTGTCTGAAGTCCCAAAGCACTCTGCAGATTTAATGAAATTCCTGTCAAGATGCCTATGACATTTTTCACAGAACTAGAACAAATAATACTAAAATTTATATGGAACCACAAAAGGCCCAGAATTGCTAAAGCAATCCTGCAGACAGAGGACACCTAGAATACATAACTATTGTGCCATTATTACACTCCCAAAGAAACTAACAGTAGTTCCTCAGTAGCATCAGATAACTAGTCAATATTCAAATTTGCAGTTGTTTCATAAATGTCATAATTTTTAAATTTATTTGACGCAAGGGCCGGATAAAGTTCATGCACAGAGATTGGTTAATGTGTCTTTGAAGTTTCTTTTAATCTATAGATTTCTTCTTTGTCTCTTAGATTTTTGCTGTATATTTATTGAATAACCAAAGTTACTTGTCTTCTCAAGTTTTCCATAGTCTGAATTTTGCTAGGAACATCTGCATGGTGAAGTTTGACCTATCTCTCTGTCTTCTGTATTCCCTGTAAATTGGTATTTGGGCCTAGAAATGTGATCAGATTTGGTCTCAGGCCCTCATTCTATGGCTGAGACTTTCATAGGTAGCATAGTGGTCTTCCACCAGGAAGCACATAACACCTGGTGGGCTCTATTTTTGTGATATTAACAGCATTTATACTTAATGTCTAGCTTTATTAATTCACTGAGGGTTGTAGAATTAGCTGTAGTACTTTAATAAAGAGAAACTTCTCATCTACTGTTGGACCACTTCCATCTACCATCTGTATGAAAAAAGGCAAGGTGAGGAGGGTGCTTGCTTCTTTTGCTTCTTCTCCCTCTTACACAGTTTCACAGAGAGTTGGAGACTGTTGCTACCTTTATGGTGAACTTTTTAGAGTCACTTTGTTTTGTTTTTGAGTCCTTTCCTAAAGTGAGCAAGCAGATAATAGAAGAGGGATTTGTACCCAGCAGGTGTGGTTGAAATTGACTGTGTCCCAGCTGTACTGATTGAACTGCCAGGCACAGTCCTTCTTGGGCCCCTCGGCACACATTTGAGCGCCTCTGATGGCAGTGGATATTGAACGGTGGATAAAGGAGGACCAGAACATAGAGAGGTGCTTGATTCTAATGTGTGTTGAAAAGGAGATGCAGGTCAGAAGCAACAGTTAGAACCAGACATGAAACAACAGACTGGTTCAAAATCTGGAAAGGAGTACATCAAGGCTGTATATTGTCACCCTGCTTATTTAGCTTATATGCAGAGTACATCATGCGAAATGCTAGGCTAGAAGACTCACAAGCTGGAATCAGGATTGTTGGAAGGAATATCAGCAACCTCAGATATGCAGATGATACCACTCTGATGGCAGAAAGTGAAGAGGAACTAAAGAACCGCTTGATGAGGGTGAAAGAGGAGAGTGAAAAAGCTGGCTTAAAATTCAACATTCAAAAAATGAAGATCATGGCATCCTGTCTTATCATTTCATGGCAAATAGATGGGGAAAAGTGGGAACAGTGGCAGATGTTATTTTCTTGGGCTCCAAAATCACTGCGAATGGTGACTGCAGCCATGAAATTAAAAGACACTTGCTCCTTGGGAGAAAAGCTATGACCAACCTAGACAGCATATTAAAAAGCAGAGGCGTCACTTTGCCAACAAAGGTTCATATAGTCAAAGCTATGGTTTTTCTAGTAGTCATATATGGATGAGAGAGTTGGACTGTAAAGAAGGCTGAGCAGTGAACAATTGATGCTTTTGAACTGTGGTGTTGGAGAGGACTCTTGAGAGTCCCGTGGACTACAGGGAGATCAAACCAGTCAATAGTAAATGAAATCAACCCTGAATATTCATTGGAAGAACTGATCCGGAAGCTCCAATACTTTGGTCACCTGATGCAAAGAGGCAAGTTATTGAAAAAGACCCTGATGCTGGGAAAGATTGAGGGCAAGAGGAGAAGGGGGTGAAGGAGGATGAGATGGTTGGATGGTATCACCAACTCAAAGGACATGAGTTTGAGTAAACTCCAGGAGATAGTGAAGGACAGCTTGGCATGCTGCAGTCCATGGGGTCACAGAGAGTCAGACATGCCTTAGCGACTGAACAACAATAACCATTTCTTACAGGTTACTGCTTCTCTGGTCCCTCTGAAGGATGTTGGTGCAGACTTAATCATAATAAAAAGGCCCAGGAAAGATTCTCAAGACTCAAGTTCTGGCTTGTAGGTAGTATGGGTATGGGAATGTTCTCTTGGAATCTCCTTATAATAAATCCATCTAGGTTTCTAGCTAGAGAGTTTGGGAGAGCAGAGTGGAGAGTGTCCCAAAATCAAGAATCTGTATAGAAAGATACTAAGTCTGAAGCTTAAAGGTGATTTGATGTCTACACTGAAATGAATGTCAGAACATGTTTCATGGTAGACATGGGTTTTTCCTTGCTTTGTAATGTAACCTCTTGTTTCTCTTCTGTTTCAAACAATATGTTAGTTATCTATTGCTGCCTGACAAGTGTAGCAGCTTAAATCAGCAACCATTTATTGTCTCTGTAGGTCAGGAATCCTAGTGCAGCTTAGCTGAGTGCCTCTGGTTCAGGGTCTCTCCTAGGCTGCGGTCGCCATGTTGGCTGGGGCCACAGTCATTTCAAGATTTGATGAGGGGAGGATCTGCTTCTAAACTCACCATGTGACTGTTAGCAGGCCTCAGGTATCCAGGCTGTCGGCCAGTGGTATCATTTCTTGCCACCAAGGCCTCTACAAAGAGCAGTTCATAGTGTAGTATCTGGCATCCCTCAGAGAAGAACAAGAGAGGGTGTCCAGGATGGAAGCCACAGTCTTTGTAAACTTATCTTGAAAGTGACTTCTCATCATATCTACAGCAGTCTGTTTGCTAAAAGCCTTTCACAAAATCTGGCCCACACTTAAACACGGGAGTAGTTCATAAGGTGGTGAATTCTAGAAGACAAGGCTCCTTACGGGTTGTGTTACATCCTCACTACCAGAAACAGTCAAAGTAGTTAGATATCCTTAAAGACAGTATGCTTGCTTCAGCATAAGGAGTCATTCATTTCCTCCTGTAGATCAAAAGCAGTCCTTTGCCAAAATTTCCTTAAAAGTCTCCCACCTGCTCTCTTTGTCTTGAGTCTTGTTCCCTCAACTCCATCCTCCTTATTGCAATCAGAAGAAGCTCTTAATCTCCAAGTCAGTCAGTCAGTTTCTCTCTCTCTCTCTCTCTCTCTCTCTCTCTCATGCACACACACACATACACATTCTTTGTGACCTGCGCTTGGGGCCTCTGCCTCATATGAGTTGCCATGTGGCTAACCCTCCTCTTTTTTAAGGAGACACCTCTTTGTCGTTCAAAATCAGACAGCCCTTTACTCTATAATCCTGAACTGAGTGCCCGCCATTCCTGTCTGTACACCTGGGTTTGTCAAAGCACTGTATGTTTACATGTTGAGCAACCTGTCTAGACTCCACATGCAGTGAGGGTGGGGATGTCTTATTCACTTATGTTCCTACAGACTAGCATTGCACCAAGAAAGGACAGAAATGGTATGGACGTAACAAGCAGAAGATACTAAGAAGGGGTGGCAAGAATACACAGAAGAAGTGCACAAAAAAGACCTTCATGACCCAGATAACCACGATGGTGTGATCACTCACCTAGAGCCAGACATCCTGGAGTGTGAAGTCAAGCGGGCCTTGGGAAGCATTTCATCACTCAGTGGGGCTTGCTTCCAGCCAGTGTATATTTAACTGAATATGGTTTCATGCCTTTTGATTTGGGAAAGAATATTACTCTTAGAATGTCTTCAGTGTTTGGTTTCTTCTAGATTGTACTTTGTCTTTTACAACAGTTTTTTTTTTTTCCTTCAGTGTTTCTCTAAATTCTACTCAAGTTTATAGATAAAAATACTCATTTTGAGCAGTTATAAATGTTCACCCTTTAATGGTATATTTAGCTATTTACCCTGAAGACAGTTCATTTGGAGTATCTTAACATGAAGCTAGCTATGTTTATCTATAATCTAAATTACACTGTCTATAATTTGCTTAATTTCTAGGGTTCAACTACACGAATAGATCATGAAACAGCCAGTGTTTTGAGCTCTAGTAGCACACATTCTGCTCCTCGAAGGCTGACAAGTCATCTGGGAACCAAGGTAACAGATTATAAAGCCTTGTTGCTAGAACTCTGAGTACTCTGTTAGAACATTCTTCATTCTTCTTTTAAATTTAGCTTAAGAATTCTTTTGTTTCCATCATCACAGTCTCTTAAAGAAATGACAGCCAGTTCTCTGCAAGCATCCTGAGGTGCAGCCCACAGCTGGCTCGCTCCCCCAAGCCCTCCCCTCCCTGTGACTTTTTGCCTGGTTGCCCTGTCTGCAGTGGTGCAGCCCTCCACTTCCCACCCCGCTGCACAGTGACCGTCAGGGTCCTCGCAGCCTTCAGAGCTCTTCTTGGGCTTCCCTTCTTTACAGAGCGTTTTCTGACCCAGGGCCCTCTCGCTGCCCATGCAGTCTGTCTGCCTCCTTTGAATCACTACATTTGGAGCACGGGGACTGTTTTTTAAACAGTATATTTTCCGTTACATCTAAATACTTCCTTGTTTTCATAGCATATTCTACATACTCTTTCTTTACTTTAGTAATATAATGGCTCTGAGGAAAGCATTACATAACTAATGTCGATATAAGAAATGAATTTTAGAGTAGCAGTGATATTATTAATATAAAGCTTAATCCTTTTAGTAACTCAACAGTTACTACTTGGGATCACTAAAATGCCAGTAACTGCTAAGAGTTGTACGTAAACTATCTCTGATCTTTTCCAAAACCCTTTGAATGTATTATTCTTGCCCCTCTTTTAAGTGAGAATACTGAAGCCAAAAAGATGGTAATTAAATTAGAATTCCACCCCAGTCCGTCCAACATGAGTAGTTTTTACTATAAAGAAAACCTTTCATATTTAAGAGTACTATTACTTGAAAACTGGCAGCTTGAATACCATTTCCTTTTGGAGTGATTTTCGCATGATAATATTAAGACCTTACTACATTTTTGAATGCCAGTTACTGTCCTGTATACATGTGTGACTTTATTTAATCTTCACAAAGAAAACCCTACTAGGTAAATTACTCGGTTTTGCAGCTGAGACAGCTGGACCTCAGAGAACTCCGGTAACTTGGTTGTGTCACACAGCCCACTTGCAAATAGTGGGGTCACCAAGACATTGCCGGAAGTCTCACGGTGGCTAAAGTTGCCCCTGGTTTGGAACCACTGATTTATAGATACGATGCATTTAGATAATAGCCTCAACTCTCACGCAGTAGCTCTTGCTTTTAAAAAATGCAGTTGATCATAGGACAGGATGACTGCGTGCTATTTCCTGTTTCTGATCTGCTTCTGAGTAAATTCTTGGAATTTACAGTAAGGGAGTAATGATGCTTACCAGCTGCTTAAAAAAAAAAATTAAGAATATTGACTTTGTATCTCTATATGATCAGGGATCATCCCTATATGATCCCTTTATGACAAAATACTTTTACATGTATAAGGGAGACATCATAATTTTAACAATATTATAATCTGGTGACAGTTAGCAATTGCTTAGAACCAGTACTTAGTCAATAGTAATTGTTAAAAAACATTTTCTCTTAACTGATTATGGTTGTAGATTTTAAAAAGTAAAATTTTTAATTGTGTAAAGAATTTTAGATAAACCACATTTCTTGCTCTGTATGTGTTGGTAGGTGTGTGTGTGTGTGGTGGGTGGGGGAGATGTGAGAAAGAGAAAAATCAGTTGATTGTCTTTCATTATGATAACAGATTATCACCCACCGATCCAGACAATAGCAGTTTAGATATGCAAGAACCTACTGTCTCCTTATGACTATATACTACCACTACTAATATTTACTCATAAAGAAGATGGTGATAATGATTATAGCAATATGGATTTTGAAATAATGCTCATTACTTCATCCTGGAAAGAGATTTTTGTTTTTGTTTCTGTTTTTGTTTGAGTTACAACTAACATCCCATTCATCACTTCATTGGAGTTGGCTTTTGGCTATTAAAGTCATAATTTTGTTTCTAAACTCATTTGGCCCACAGGTGGAAATGGTGTATTCATTGTTGTCAATGCTTGGTACTCATGATAAGGATGATATGTCGCGAACTTTGCTAGCTATGTCTAGCTCCCAAGACAGCTGTATATCCATGCGACAGTCTGGATGTCTTCCTCTCCTCATCCAGCTTTTACATGGCAATGACAAAGACTCTGTGTTGTTGGGAAATTCCCGGGGCAGTAAAGAGGCTCGGGCCAGGGCCAGTGCAGCACTCCACAACATCATTCACTCACAGCCTGATGACAAGAGAGGCAGGCGTGAAATCCGAGTCCTTCATCTTTTGGAACAGATACGAGCTTACTGTGAAACCTGTTGGGAGTGGCAGGAAGCCCATGAACAAGGCATGGACCAGGACAAAAATCCAAGTATGTTCCATATGGTGCATGTGATAAAGCAAATGTAAAAGTTTTTGAAATGAAAAGTTTTTTAATTAGGATGGTGTCTTTATGAATCAAAGTGGGAAATTCATATTAGCCACCTGCACTGCTCACATAGTTTAAAGCTTAATTTCTCTATTTCCCTAGAAAAAAAGTTAGCAAAGGAAAATGTTGTGTGCACTACAGTGCAACCAGAAAATAACAGAAAATCAAAGTAGACTTAAACAGTCATAGCATAGTTGATCTAGAAAGAACTTGAGTGATTATGTTCTCCTTCTCTTGAGATTAAGCTCAGGCAAGTGACTTTACGTAAGTTCCTTCAGCTGTGAGTGACCAAGCCGTTCTCTTATATTTGCACATCGCGTTACTCAGTGGGTGCAGAGCTGTGTTATATCTGTTATTTGATCCTTACAACAACCTTGTGAAGTAGGAAGGGAAGATGTTATCATCTTCACTTTACAGATGAAGAGACTGAGGTTCAGAGAGGCCAAAAGACTTGCCTGTGGCTTCACAGGTCGTGGGTGGGGGATCCAGGACCAGAGGCCAGACCCCCGACCCTCAGCCCAGTGTCCTTCCCACTGCACCGTCTGTCTCCAGGCCTTGGGCCCCAGCTGCTGGGGTGATCAGCCACCCAGCTCTTTTCTCAGGGAGAAACCCTCTCCCCCAGGAGCAGGGATCATGGGAGTTGGGACCCTTGGGGAGATAACTTTGCTTCATTCCTATAGCAAGAACCAAAAGCAGTAAGTATATAAGGTAAGACCTCCTTTCACCTGATAAGAACCCACACATAGACATACACACAACAGAGGACTGTCGAGTCAGTATCTTGATTGGGGGAGCAGGAGAAAGACTGATGATGAGAACTTGATCTATAAAGATTTAGTAGATTTCTCTTAGGATTAGGTATAAAGGTGAATTTATTTAAAACTAAAAATTTTTCAACAGTAAGAATAGAGCAGAAATGTCCTTTCTGTTTGTCCTAGGGCTAGGGAGAATTAATAAGTTGCTATACTGGGAGAACATTATCTTTCTGGATTGTTTTCTTTGGCTGTCCACAATTATGTAATGACTTGTATTGTGTGCTCTTAATACCTGTTCTCAGAAAAGTTAAATAGAATAAATACTATTACTTCTGAAAAATAGACTTGGTTTTTAAATTTTTATTTCAAGTAACAGTTTTGAAACCTTATGCATAACACTAAGTGTGCAAGTACATTTTCTTAGACACTTTTCCTTTAAATTTTTATTTACTATTTGGTGTCTATATAATAAACTTTCTCTGCTAGAGTTGCACTAGGTTTCTCTATACATTTCTATACAGCCATGTGCCTTTCAGCTTTGAAAATAGAAATTATAAATAAATAGTTTTATACCAGAATGTTTTTATTATTTCAAATAACCAATATAATTTTTTTAAGTTATTAGTTGAATTATAGCATAAACCTACATGGGAGTTAGTCCAACAGACTTGGTGAAAGGCTGATGAGGGGTAAACATTTTTATAGAACCAAGAAAAGCCCTTTACCTATATTTTCCTTTCCATGTGTATAGTAGTTATTCATCTCTTCAGCAAATACTTGTTGATTCACTAAGCTACCATGCATGAGAAGTATATCTGCAAACTCAGTATTTTTTAGGTATAATAAACATCACTACTTTGAGAAAACAAAGCATTATGGTTTATGTCAATTTTATTTTTCAGTGCCAGCTCCTGTTGAACATCAGATCTGTCCTGCTGTGTGTGTTCTAATGAAACTTTCATTTGATGAAGAGCATAGACATGCAATGAATGAACTTGGTAAGATAAAAATGTTTCTTAATGCCATAGAAGAATCCTGAAGATTTTTCGTCATTGTTGAATTAGGATATAAGGCCACTAATTTCTATTACCATCTGTTTCTTCCTTGTAGCAAGTGACTGGTTTCCAGAGAAGACAATGTCCTAAGTGACAGAAACTGCTCCCGTTTTATAGCCTAACTTGGGTTTTTAAAATCTTAGCCAGAGATGGGCAAAAATAAATAAATAAATGGGCCACTCTTGCCAATATTGTCAAGGTAGACTCTGGGTGACAGTTGGTGGGAGGGTAATTTGAATCGTTTTGAGATGTGATGATGTGGAGCTTTGTAATTATTCTTGAACTCAGTCACTTCTGATGGACACAGGAAGGAATTATTATTAAGATTCTCATTTATCTTCATGGTTATCCGTACTTTACTGGATTTTCATGATAAGCAGTGTGGTTGGTATCTCTGAAACTCGTTAATAATGGAAAAGCATTATTCTCTAATTTATGTTAGAAAACATTCCATTAATTTTGGAAGGATTACTCTTGGTATGTGTTCTCACATACTCTGAACCTTACAGAACCTGCCTCTGTGGCCGCCATTTTTCATGTGATGGTTTCTCTTTGGTTTCTAGGTTCATTTTGCACATGTGGTATTTGTAAGTTGCGTCATGCTGAGCCATCTCATGTGAACCTGGATCGCTGTAGTCGTGCCACAAGCAAGAAGCACGCACTGAGTCTCCATCTTGGTGTAGCCGTGCCCTTGCTTTTTGTGCTGTTTACGTTACCTTTCATTCCAGGCCCCGCTTTGCATCCCTGCCACCCTTAACCATTTTCATCCATCATTTATCTTAAAAGTGACAAAGTTGTGAGTCTCTTAAGACACAGAGAACCTGAACGGCTGAGAATGAGTGCTGTCCCCTCGAGACCGTCATTTTGGGAGGCTGTGTGTACTTGGTCTCCGCCTGCCCCCAGCTGTACGTTTCTCCCCACAGGCCCTAGTCCACTTGATTCTCTTCCCTTATTCCCCAGGTTCCTGTGAAATTGAGTATGCACTTGTGAGTTCTCCCCTCCTCAATACAATCCAGCATTGGTGAAATTTCAAGTTTGGGTGGTTTTTTGTGTTTTTTAACACTCATAATAATGAGAAAAATAATGAACAAACAGGAAAACTAATCCAGTTTTAAGCTCCCACAAATGTTTTCTCTAAATGGCCCTGTGTTCCAATGAACTGTAGACTAGGACTGACCCACATTAATCATCTGAATTTCCAAGTGAAATCTAGACTCAGTATTTGTTCCTCTTCCTTCTTCAGGTAGGAAGGCTACCCGGGGCATTTCATCCCAGGAGCTAGGGCAGGGGCTTTCAGGTGAGGAGCAGGATGGGGCCTCTGGGGGTGTGACTGTGGGGATGTAGCCACAGGGGATTACCTTCTCACTCCTAGCCTCTGACTTTGCGTTGGAGCCAAAGAAGAAACAAGGTGTGTAGACTGTGGATAGATACAGTCAGGTAGCACAAGGGATCTGACAGTGAGGGATAGGAGGAAAGAAGTCCCAAGTAGATGAAGAAAAATTCCTAAGCCCGTCAGCTAGGACTGTCTTTTGTAGATGCAAGAAAATTCTACAACCATTAGGGTCATTTAAGTTTGCAACTATTAGTGTTGCAAGTTTTAGACTATAATACCAGGAATGTACACATTTATTAATTTCCAACTCCGTCCTAGAAACTGTGCTAGGCACTAGGTAACAAAAATGAAATCCAGTAAGTGGCCCAGGTGATTCTTATGATCAGGAAAGTTTGTGAAACTACCAATATATAGAATATTGTTGCTGAACCCTACTTATTTTAGAATGAGGTATTTCATGCTAATGGTGACTGTCTAAACCAAGTAAAAGAAAAGTAATATACTTTTAAAAAATTCTGTCATCTTTCTATTATCTTGTTTTGATAAGTTTAAGAATTTTGGTAAATGTCACCTGAAGACATTGATCATCTACTATCTATAAGGTTATGAGATGCCATACAAGATAATATTTGGTTCATCTGGACCACTATTCTCTAACACATACACGAAGGAAATGTGGAAAGATGTGCTCATGACCTTTACATTACCTTGAAACATTCTAGTATTTCTTAGGGCAACCAATTTTTTTCCTATCTGTCATGAATTCACATCATATTTTTGTGAATCCATTTTTAAAGTGTATAGATCCTTTGCCTTAAAGTTCACTGGAAGTTTTTTTTTGTTAACTCCTGGAAATCATAAAGGGTCTCTCTCTTTTATCTAATACACTAAGTTTTATTGAATGTTCTTTTTTCATTAGCACGTTCTTCATCATTTTATTGGCATTAATCATGTTGTTCCTTAATCATTGTTTTCAGAATCAAGTCCTAATATTTTTGGTTTTTCCGTACAAAAGTAGTCAAGGGCCTTCTTGGGAGGTTCTTGAGATTATTTCACATGTTACTTTCTTAGAACAGTGTCACATATGCTGCTGCGCCAGGCAGGATTTTATGTAGGCATGAAGCAGAGTGTGCTCTGTATGGCTTTGATGGTCCACTTTGTAATTCTCAACATTTGGTGATCTGATCAGTACACAGGGCCACTGTCTTTAAGTCAACAGTGACTCCCAGGTCTGTTTCCTAGTCAAGACGATAGTTCCTCCTTTACTGAAGGATTAAATAGTGGAATTTTCTGAAGCTCTGTACTAGGCTTTCTTCCACTCTCCCTAGGCTATATACTCTACTACATGGCTTCCCTGACCATGTTTTTCAAATTCACATCTTAATCCACGTTCTCTCTCCTGAGATTTACACACATTTTCTTACTGCTCCTCCAGGATTTTCACCGAGATGATTTTTCAGACATTTCTGACTCAACTGACGGAAACTGAGTCTTGTCTCCTCCATCCCCAAAACTGTCTCTTGACCAGGGTTCCTTTTCTCAGACGGTAGCCTTTCCGTCACCCCACTTGCTGAAGCCAGTCTTAGACTCTTGGACTCTATTCCTGTTTCTTGGACTCTATTCCTGTCCCCTATGTCTGCTAACTGCTTTAATTCTGGCTCTTAAATACATCTTACACCACTGCTATTCTTTTATCCCTGGCACAAGCAAAGCCTCTTTCTTCACTCCTAGTCTCCCATAGTTTGTCTTACCTGGCTCCCCACTTCCAATCGTAATCATTTCTATAGCCTTAATCTGTTTAGAACATACATCTGATTATTCTTTTCTCCTACATTAAATCCTTGGTGAGGTACATAAAGTCTCGTATTACCTGGCATTTTTGTAGCCTCTCCTCGTTGCTGTATGTTAATGTTTCAGGCCCAGCAGCCCTTACACATGCTATTTTATCTGCCTGAAATGCTTCCTTACTGTTTCTCCTCTGCCCTTTGTAGATAGTCATTCATCCTTTAAGTCTCAAGTTAAACCTTAGTTCCTCAGCCACTTTCTTGATCCTTCCAGTCTACTTTAGGTTTGCCTGTTATCATGCCCTGTACTTCTTCACAATCATGACATTTAAATTAGTTGTTCGATGGCTGTCTGTGCTAATCTGTAAGCTCCATAGAGACATTGGTTGTTTTGTTCATGGGCTATTTATCTTTCCCATCATCATGGGTGGATGGAGGAAAATCTTCCTATTTGGTTTCGGATTTTCCTTAACCAAAATAATGTTTATTTACCTACATTCAGACTTATCTGTCACTGGTGCCAGTTATAAAGATTTACACAACTGTTCCAAGAGTTAAATCCCTGGCTTGGCATTCTTGACCAAAAATTGAACTTGGTCTGTTTTGCAAACTTGCTGATTGCTCTGCATACTGATCCTTCTAGATCATTTACAAAAATAATGAATGTACAGATCCTCTTTCAGATTAATGACCTGACAGTCTAGACTTATAGTATCCAAGAATTACCTGTTTATATTCATCATCTCTTTTTCTTCCTTAGCTACTTCTCTGACAAAACAATATCTCTGGTTTCATAATGATTAATATTGATGATGAATAATATTTTGAATAACCTTCATATGCATTTTTATTTTTCTTTTTATTCACTCCCTCACCATTTTGCTTCACCTTTTGTCCTGCTGTTTTGTGTTGTCTTTCTACTGCCCCTTCCTTTATGTCTTTTCCTTTCCTTTCCCTTCATTTTTCTCCTTGCCTTCCTACTGTTGACCACTGTGGACATTGTTAAGTATACCCAGTGGTGGGAATCAAGGGGAAAGAAAATACTAAATCCTAGTATTGGTATTTTGACACTTTGTGTGTATCAAAGAAAAGTAAGAACTTAAAAAGAAAAAACATAAAAATGGTTCTATACAGCTTAGTAATAAGTTGAACAGGTAATTCTGTTTCATAGAAAAAATATAAGCTTTGCTTCATGCACTATTTCACTTAGAAGTTTTAGGATTCCTAATGATACTAAAAATTATTTTGGAGATAAAAATATATTAAAGTAATTAGGCCACAGTGTGTGACAGTGAAGAATGTTTATAAAGTCCTAGTAATAAAGTTATCTTTTTCTGCTTACATTCAAGAGGACCTAATCGTAGAAAATAGTCTTCTTATTCCTTGACAGGATACAGTGTATTGCAGCAAACAGAGTATAATATTCATCTTATTCAGTAAGACAGGGGGCTGGAGGGTGGAGAAACTGGCAGAAAATGAAATAGTTGTCACTTGTACTTGATAAGTATATTACACAAGAGTGCTTCATAATATTTTTTGTAGCTTGTAATTCTGAAGACAGAAACCATATATTCTCATTCTTTGAGATTTTTCTCTAGTAATTTATAAACTTGGTAACCATTTGTGTTATTTTAGATTATTGTCTTTTTCCTCTTGCCCTTTTTAAATTAGGGGGACTACAGGCCATTGCAGAATTATTGCAAGTGGACTGTGAAATGTATGGGCTTACTAATGACCACTACAGTATTACTTTAAGACGATATGCAGGAATGGCTTTGACAAACTTGACTTTCGGAGATGTAGCCAACAAGGTATGTTTTATAAGATCCATTTCTTAAGATAGCAAGATAGCTCTTTTTTCCATACAGACTACTTTTCACTTTCTTTTTTGTCACTGTCCTCATTAAACACTGACTAATAAAAACATGTACTTTATATTCCACTGCAATATCCTTACTCATTTGATGTGTAATGCCTAAACAAAGGCAAAAGATGGAACACAGAAGTGAATTTATGTAATCACACTTAAAATTCTGTTCCTGGGCAGACTTCCCTGGTGGTCCTGCAGTTAAGACTCCACTTTTCCACTATAGGGAGCACAGGTTCAATCCCTGATTGGGGAACTAGGATCCCATGTACCGCCTAGTGAGGCCAAAAAGTAATTAAAAAAAAAAAAAATACTGTTCGTGGGAATGATAGTAAAAATCTGGAAATCTTGATGATTGGTGCAAGTGTCAGACACATATTAGTTCCATCCAAATAAAAGACTTTACATTCAAACCCTTTTCTTATCGTTTCTTATCATTTATTCACTTTATTTTTCCAGTTTGCCAAGAAAGGAATGAATATTGCAAAGGATTAGGAGGGTATTTGTCTTTCATTTATGTAATTTATGGTTCTGGTTCTTTTATGGCATTAGGATTAAAATGAGACAGTTGAAACTTGATTTGACGCTTACTGGTCACAAACAGAGCACAGCCCAGGTTGCCTTGTTACTAACCCTATGTAATTCTTGACGTTGCAGGCTACCCTCTGCTCTATGATGTCACTAACCCTGTGTAATCCTTGACGTTGCAGGCTACCCTCTGCTCTATGAAAGGCTGCATGAGAGCACTCGTGGCTCAGCTAAAGTCTGAAAGTGAGGACTTACAGCAGGTACTTCTAAGAATTCCACATGTTCTTCTTGGATGTTAGTGGCTTAATACCCTGATTTAGATTAACTTAAGCTGTGACTCAGTATTTAGCATCTCATGTTTAAATTGTGGCTACATTAACACCGGAATAGAGGAGAAGAATTTTATTGTAGACTTCCTTTTGGCTCTGTAGTAGCTTTAAGAAGAAATTTATTTATTAATAGATTTCTACTCTTACTTTTGGGCTTCCCAGGTGGTGCCTGTGGTAAAGAACCCACCTGCCAGTGCAGGAGACATAAGAGACACGGGCTTGATCTCTGGGTCGGGAAGATCCCCGGAGGAGGGCATGGCAGCCCATTCCAGTATTCTTGCCTGGACAGTCCCGTGGACAGAGGAGCCTGCTGGGCCACAGTCCATAGGGTTGCAAAGAGTCAGACACAACTGAAACAACTTAGCACTCTTACTTTTAACATTAAGAGCAAGAAAGCAACCAGTATAAATAATTTTATAAACAAACTCTTCTAAAATTGATCCATTTGCAGGTTATTGCAAGTGTTTTGAGGAACCTGTCTTGGAGAGCAGATGTAAATAGTAAAAAGACTTTGCGTGAAGTTGGAAGTGTGAAAGCACTGATGGAATGTGCTTTGGAAGTGAAAAAGGTACCTTTGAGAACATTTGGTGTTACCATATGCATTTCATCTTTGGATACTTTCTCGCTGCCCTCTCCCACCTCTGAAACTCACTCATTTCTGACCCTCTTAAGAGCTTACCAATCCCTAGACTTAGACTGCTCCAAACTTTGCAAGTATTAAGGCAGACAAGACTGTACAAGGTGACCTAGTGTAAATCAGGGTTTTTCAGACTCAGCTCTGTTGACACCTTGGACATGTAAGTCTTTGTCTGGGGGTACTGATGTGTGTCTTGTAGGATGCTCAGCAGCATTCCTGGCCTTTGCCCACTAAACGCTGACATGCCCCCCCTCAGTCATAATCATCAGAAGTGTCTCCATTTATTACCAGACGGCCGCGTAAGGGAAACGGGACAGAACCACCCCTAGATGATTCCTTGCTGCCCAAATCCCAATCTCCCAGAGTCCCCAGATTTTGATAGTCACCTTATAGAGGTAATCAGACCCAAAGATGAAAAATCCATCAAATAATAATTTTTTTACAAAAGGAAGTAATATCCAGGTGGGATATCTACTTTAGAAACTAAGCTGATTTTTTTTTTAATTGAAATTTGCGAAGAACTAAGCTAAGCCAGTCTCTTTAGCTAGGAAGGAATCTGAGCTTCCTTTCACCCAACCAGCCCTCCTTGACCCAGAGCCTACATTTTTTTCTTCAGAATTTCCTTTTCAGTCTGGGGCTTTTTTTTTAATTTATGTATTTTTTTCTAAATTACATCATTTTATACCTGGAAACTCCCAAGAAAATCAACTGGAAAATTATTAGAAGAAAAATATTGTTAAGTAACTGGCTATAAAGATAATGTTCAAAGGTGGTCAGGAGGTACAAACTTCCAGTTATAAGATAAATGCATACTAGAATGTAATATACAATATGATTAATGTTATTAACACTACCATATCATTATATATGAAAATTTTTAAGAGAGTAAGTCCTGAGTGCTCATCACAAGGAAAAAGTTTTCTATTTCTTTCATTGTGTATGTATATATACATATATACATATATGAGATAACAGATGTTCACTGAACTCACTGTGGTAATCATTTCATGATGTATGTAAGTTAAATCATTATGCTGTACCCCTTAAATAGTGTTACATGTCAATTATGTCTCAAAACGGGGAGAGAACAATACTGTTCAGATGTACTCAGGATTTGCACAAAGGTACCGTTAGAACACTGCTGAGTCAGCAGAACACTTGTACTTACACTGTAGGAACAAAGATGATGAATGGCCAGTAAGCACTTGAAAATATACTCAACATCATTAGTCATCAGGGAAATACAAATTACAACTATGAGATACCATTACACATATTATATTGGTTAAAATTTTTTAAATTGACCATGTGTTGTCAAAGATGTTAAACAGCTGAAATTCTTATGCACTGCTGGCAGCAAAGTTAAATGGTATATACAAGCATACCTCACTTTATTGCAGTTTGCAGATATTGCATTTTTGGTAAATTGAAAGTCTGTGGCAACCCTGCACTAAGCAAGTCTTTTAGTGCCATTTTCCCAACAGCATTATTTTTCAGTTAAGGTATGTACATCTTTATACATAATGCTGTTGGACAGTTAATGCAGTATAATGTAAATGTAACTTTATATGCACTGAGAAACCAAAAAAATGGTATGACTTGCTTTATTGCAATATTTGCTTTATTGGAGTGGTCTGGAACCATGCAATATCTCTGAGGTCTGTCTGTCCCACTTGAGAGCATTTTTGGCAGTGTTTTAAAATTAACATTTACCTGCCATACAGCCTGGCCACCCATGAGGAACAAAAACTTAAATTTACACAAAGACACACAGATATTCACATAAAGATTATTTGTGATGGCCAAAACCTAGGGGAAAAAATCTAATGTCCATTAGTAGGTAAATGGATACATAAATTGTGGAATACTATTTGGCTATATAAAAAAAAGAATGAACTATTGATACCTGCAATAATCTGTTATGTCAGAAATCAGAACAGTAGTTGCCTGGGGTTGGGGGTGGATTACAAGGGGTATGAGGAAATTGGAGGAGGATCAAAGTACAGTTTATTGGTCGCTTTAATACCTTACTAAAATTATACAAAAAATTAGTGCCATGTACACTTTAAGACTCCTTTCTAGTCAACCTTGTGTATTTTCAGAAAGATGTTTTTGTATACATTATTTGTATACATTATTGGAACTTGTATTGCAGCTGAAGAGCTCACATTATCACTCAGGGACCTCAAAGATCTACATACAAACCAATTGCTACATACCAAGAAAGTTAGATTAACAGACAGCCTACTGAAAAGTGTAAAAGATTTTAATAAATGTCGACATAGCCTGTTTTGTAAAGGAAGAGTAGATCATTTCTCTCTCATAGATGAGAGAGAATCATTAAAGATCATTTCTCCCTAAATTCATCTATAAATTTTTTTTTCTTTTTATTAGTTGGAGGCTAATTACTTCACAACATTGCAGTGGGTTTTGTCATACATTGACATGAATCAGCCATGGAGTTACATGTATTCCCCATCCCGATCCCCCCTCCCACCTCCCTCTCCACCCGATTCCTCTGGGTCTTCCCAGTGCACCAGGCCCGAGCACTTGTCTCATGCATCCAACCTGGGCTGGTGATCTGTTTCACCATAGATAGTATACACGCTGTTCTCTCGAAACATCCCACCCTCGCCTTCTCCCACAGAGTCCAAAAGTCTGTTCTATACATCTGTGTCTCTTTTTCTGTTTTTGCATATAGGGTTATCATTACCATCTTTCTAAATTCCATATATATGTGTTAGTATGCTGTAATGTTCTTTATCTTTCTGGCTTACTTCATTCTGTATAATGGGCTCCAGTTTCATCCATCTCATTAGAACTGATTCAAATGAATTCTTTTTAACGGCTGAGTAATATTCCATGGTGTATGTACCACAGCTTCCTTATCCATTTGTCTGCTGATGGGCATCTAGGTTGCTTCCATGTCCTGGCTATTATAAACAGTGCTGCAATGAACATTGGGGTGCATGTGTCTCTTTCAGCTCTGGTTTCCTCAGTGTGTATGCCCAGAAGTGGTATTGCTGGGTCATATGGCAGTTCTATTTCCAGTTTTTTAAGAAAAATTCATCTATAAATTATTAATGTAAGCCCACACCGGGGAAACCAGAATTGAAAGAGACACTTGTACCCCAATGTTCATCACAGCACTGTTTATAATAACCAGGACATGGAAGCAACCTAGATGTCCATTGGGAGACGAATGGATAAGAAAGCTGTGGTACATACACACAGTGGAATATTACTCAGCTATTAAAAAGAATGCATTTGAATCAGTTCTAATGAGGTGGATGAAACTGGAGCCCATTATACAGAGTGAAGTAAGTCAGAAAGAAAAACACCAATACAGTATGTTAACTCATATATATGGAATTTAGAAAGATGGTAACGATGACCCTATATGCGAGACAGCCAAAGAGACACATGTGAAGAACAGACTTTTGGAATCTGTGGGAGAAGGCGAGGGTGGGATGATTTGAGAGAATAGCATTGAAACATGTATATTATCATCTGTGAAACAGATTGCCAGTCCAGGCTCGATGCATGAGACAGGGTGCTCAGGGCTGGTGCACTGGGATGACCCTGAGGGATGGGATGGGGAGGGAGGTCTGAGGGGGGTTCAGGATGGGGAACGCATGTACACCCATGGCTGATTCATGTCAATGTATGGCAGAAACCACTACAATAGTGTAAAGTAATTAGCCTCCAATTAAAATAAATTAATTTAAAAAATTAAATTTGGACTTCCCTAGTGGCTCAGACAGTAAAGTGTCTGTCTACGATGTGGGAGACCCGGGTTCGATCCCTGGGTCAGGAAGATCTGGAGAAGGAAATGGCAACCCACTCCAGTACTCTTGCCTGGAAAATCCTGTGGATGGAGGAGCCTGATAGTGTACAATCCATGGGATTGCAAAGAGTCGGACACGACTGAGCAACTAAACAAAACTAATTTAAAAAAAAAAATTTTTTTTTTTAATGTAAGCCCAATCTTGGAAAAACTAGCCCATCAGAAAGTTATAATATCCAGTTCTGACTTGGTCTTGCTCTGGTTAATGGTATTAGATTTTATTTTTTCCATCTTTTTCTACATTCAGTGCAACAGCCAATATGAACATTCTTTCTCTTTTTAACTTGTCATCTCTTCATTCTCAACTTTATTTACTCCTCACAGCCACAAGAACCAAAGCTACCTTCCATATTCCCCAGGTCCTGCGTCCTTTTCACCCCATGCACTGGCGCTTCCTCTTCCTCCACCTGCGCCCTGTGCTCTGGGCATTGCTGTTTACTCAGAACTGCTCGTCCGTTACTCTGGCCCTACATACTTTCTCTACTGCTTGTAGAGAAGGAGGCTTTTTTAATGTGTCACTTATCTGTAAGAAGCCCGATGTTTTGAAAATAAAAACAAAAATGTTCATTTTCATTGCTTCTTCCAACTTCTTCAGAGAGTCTCCTGTAACAACCAAAGCCCTGAACAAGCAGTCTAGTAGTCATTTCCTTCATTTCTTAACTGGCCACATCTTCCTCAGTCCTTTGTAAATTTGCTGCCAACAAAAATCTAGATTTATAGCTTAACTAGGGCATCACTTTTCTACCTGTACCTGTATTTGATACCTTTTGATCGCATACCTTACTGAATCTCCTCCCTTTGTTTTTACCACCTATACTTCCAACATCTAATTGTTTCATCTTGTCTCCTCTAACTATAAAGCTCCTTTGAAACAAAACCCTTGGCCCCTACATGTAGTCCCAAAGAGAGCAACTTCTGTTTTCCTACCTTAAACTCTCATCTCTAGGTCAGTTGTAAGTTTAGCTCACTCCTCTAAACTGTTGCCATTTTTTCTCATCTCAAGATACTTTGTCCCATTTCCTCAATCACATTATAATTAACATTGAGCTATTGTCCTTTTCACATCTTCAGTGGTGAATGCATTTCTTCTCTGCCTCATGGTAAATAGTATCTATTTTATTCATTTAATATCCTGAAGAAGAGAATACAATGGTTCTTGATTGGGCTGAGCCCAAAATGTTTGCCATGACATTCAGGGCCGTCTTTTCCCTGTCTGACCTTACTTCCCATACTGTCCCAACGTGGATTTGACTTCTTCTGTGTCTTCTTTCTGTTATTTACTCTTCCCTTGCTTATTCCCACTTCCATGCCTTTACTCATTCTACTTCCCCTGCCTCCTCTGAAGGTACATGTCTTTATCTGCAGAGCTGCTCTCCCCCAAAAATTATTTCATTTATTTGACTTAAGTTTCCATGGCAGTAATCTTTTCATTAGAGCCCTTGATTTTAAGTATAGTGTTACTTTTTTCCCCCAAAGTAAACAGTACCTTCAAAGCAAGTGTCAGTTGCTCTGTTTGTATCATCTAGAGTACCTGTAACTGTGATAGGCACAGAGTAGGTTTCTAATGAATGTTCGTCTGTTCCCTGATTGATTTTTAGTAAGAAGAGTGATGTCAGGAGCATGGCAAGTTTTAACCAAACATCCTTAATTGTATACTCAAAGTGTCTTCTCTGGCAGTTATAAATTGACAGTTTACTGTGATACTGTACATCAGGGAGTTCTCCTTTTTATAATGACTTTGTTTCTTTGAGGATTTTAAGAAATTGGAGTATTTCCAGTATTCTTCCATTTTAATAAATTGTTACTTTTGCATCAACCACACATAAATATGGATGTGTGTTTTTATACAAACAATATTGTACATACATCTCTGCAACGTGCTCTTTTCATTTAATGATAGGTCTGAATATCTTTTCAAATCAGCATAGAGAGGGTTTTTTCTAGTTTATAGTATCCTGAAAATGTTATCTTTTCAGAATGCAGATCAGTTGTTTCATTTTCTAATATGAACTTCCTTGAGATAAGTGTGTACCATCTAAACATTTCACGTTCATTGTTTAGATGAATGTGATGGTCATTGTTTTAATATTGTGTTCTGCTTGTTTCATGGGGATATCACTGTCTTAAGTTCTGTTTGGTATTTTATGAAAGTTTTTTTAAGTGAGGCGTTCCTAGTGCTTTACCAGGGGATGTTTAAAAAAAAGAGAGCTTTCTCTATAGAAGTAAGCATAGAAGTTCTAAGAGTTATAGTTACAGCTCTTAACTAGATGACATATATTCTGTTTCTTGATAGGAATCAACCCTCAAAAGCGTACTGAGTGCCTTATGGAATCTGTCAGCACACTGCACTGAGAATAAAGCTGACATATGTGCTGTAGGTGGTGCGCTTGCCTTTCTGGTTGGCACTCTCACTTATCGCAGCCAGACAAATACTTTAGCCATTATTGAAAGTGGAGGTGGGATATTACGGAATGTATCCAGCTTGATAGCTACAAATGAGGACCACAGGTAAATACAGTTTTATGTTACTTTTAAATGAATTTGTAAGATTCATCTTCAGAAAGACTTAACTGAGCAGTGTTTTGTGTAATTATGCAAGTTCTGAGCCAAATTACATTTATGACAATGAAACTATAACTATTAATACCTGATTTATTCATTAACATTTATGCTAATAAAAGTTCATAGTATCACAAAGATGTCTAAAAATAAACCAGTGATACTTGAGAGATATAACCCATGTGTAGAATAAAAAATGAAAGCCATAAATATTACAGAGAACAAAATCCTTTCCTATATGTAGTGTGGATTAAGGAAATATGAGGTTATAAAAAAAACTTATGGTCATGATCCAGAAAGTACAATGATTCACATTTTTCTTGTGGAGCCATAATATCAGTAATCAAAATGTTTTTCAGCCAGCAGCCGTTCGTCCAATTTATTGTAACTGTGAAACCTAACAGAGCACCTCACATGCAAGGCATACATTTTCAGAACTTGAGCTTTGCCTTATCTCAGCAAAAATATAGTATCTTTCACAGTGTATTTATTTATTTTATCCTGTATTGTTCTTCTCTCATTAAAAAAAAAAAAAAGACTATGGGGTACTTGTAGTAAAAGGGCTTTGTAAACAGTGTAAACATCTTTTCTGTAAGTTTTTGATGCACAAACTACAAGCCTTACAGCCCTATCCTCTTCTCATGGAAGAACTCTTAAACTTAGTAAGCACTCAGGTGTCTGCTGGACTGCAGAGAGAGCGCTGCCATGCTAAAGCTTATTGTACCTTTTTGCCTATCAGTTTTAAAGCCCACTAGAGCTGACTATGCTCTCATTAAACTTCATTCTACCATGCATTAAATAAGCCATAGCTCTTCAGATCCTAATATTCATTATGCTGACTCTCAACTCTTGTTTTTAAATGTTTTTAAAACTTTCACTTTATTTTTAGAAAAACTACACACACCATTTGCCCAAAACCACTTACAAGGGGGAATATCAGTATTACAAATTCAAACCAGAGAGAGATTATCTAAAAGTCATTTTGCTGACCTGAGCTTACAGTGTGCTCCCTGACTTTGTAAAGATCTATCAGTTAATTCTTCTCTCTACCTCTTCTGAGATGTCTCTGTTGTCAACATTGTGGAACCCACCCAGATGTTAAATTACCAGACTCCCTGTTTAGCTAAGATTCCATAATATATTTATACTCAGTAAACTGAGAAACTCTGTCACTATGTAAAGTAGATATATATTTGCTTCAAAAAGTTTTAAAGCTGTTAGGTCAGAATAGGAAATGCAGAATTGATGAAACTGAACATTTTTATCTTTTAGTCTGACAGATGAGTACTATAAAACAATAAACATTAAATGAACTAAGGTAGAACAAAAGGAGATGGGCAGTGCTTGAAATTTATAATATAATTTGGTGTAGTTTTATTATGCCTGTTGTTACAAGTTTTAGCAGTTATCTTTAGACTTAAATTTGTTCTCTTTCCTTTTATTTGTCACTGCAAACAGATTTTTACCTTACTTTTGTAATATCTTATTTTTATTTCAGGCAAATCCTAAGAGAGAATAATTGCTTACAGACCTTATTACAACACTTGAAATCTCACAGTTTGACAATAGTTAGTAATGCGTGCGGAACCTTGTGGAATCTCTCAGCAAGAAACCCTAAAGACCAGGAAGCATTGTGGGACATGGGAGCAGTCAGCATGCTCAAGAACCTCATTCATTCAAAGCACAAGATGATTGCTATGGGAAGTGCTGCAGCTTTAAGGAATCTCATGGCAAATAGACCTGCAAAGTATAAAGATGCCAATATCATGTCTCCTGGTTCAAGTCTGCCTTCTCTTCATGTCAGGAAACAAAAGGCCCTGGAAGCCGAATTAGATGCTCAGCATTTATCAGAAACTTTTGACAATATTGACAATTTAAGTCCCAAGGCATCTCATCGTAGCAAGCAGAGACACAAGCAAAATCTTTATGGTGACTATGTTTTTGACAGCAACCGACATGATGATAACAGGTCAGACAATTTTAATACTGGAAACATGACTGTCCTGTCACCGTATTTAAATACTACAGTATTGCCCAGCTCTTCTTCATCAAGAGGAAGTTTAGATAGCTGTCGTTCTGAGAAAGATAGAAGTTTGGAGAGAGAACGAGGTATTAGCCTAGGCAACTACCACCCAGCAACAGAAAATCCAGGAACCTCTTCAAAACGAGGTTTGCAGATTTCTACCACTGCAGCCCAGATTGCCAAAGTCATGGAAGAAGTATCAGCCATTCACACCTCCCAGGAAGACAGGAGTTCTGGGTCGACCACAGAACTACACTGTGGGACAGATGAGAGGAATGCACTGAGAAGAAGCTCTACCGCCCACACACATGCCAACACTTACAGCTTTACCAAGTCAGAAAACTCAAACAGAACATGTCCAATACCATATGCCAAAGTAGAATATAAGAGGTCTTCAAATGATAGTTTAAATAGTGTCAGCAGTAGTGATGGTTATGGTAAAAGAGGTCAGATGAAACCTTCAATTGAATCCTATTCTGAAGATGATGAAAGTAAATTCTGCAGCTATGGTCAGTATCCAGCTGACCTAGCCCATAAAATACATAGTGCAAATCATATGGATGATAATGATGGAGAACTAGATACACCAATAAATTATAGTCTTAAATATTCCGATGAACAGTTGAACTCTGGGAGGCAGAGCCCTTCACAGAATGAAAGATGGGCAAGACCCAAACATATACTAGAAGATGAAATAAAACCGAATGAGCAGAGACAATCAAGGAGTCAAAGCACAGCTTATCCTGTATATCCTGAGAGCACTGATGATAAACATCTCAAGTTCCAACCACACTTTGGGCAGCAAGAATGTGTTTCCCCGTACAGGTCAAGAGCAGCCAATGGATCTGAACCAAATCGAGTAGGCTCTAATCATGGAATTAGTCAAAATGTGAACCAGTCTTTGTGTCAAGAAGATGACTATGAAGATGATAAACCAACCAACTACAGTGAACGTTACTCTGAGGAAGGGCAGCATGAGGAAGAAGAGAGACCAACCAATTATAGCATAAAATACAGTGAAGAAAAACATCACGTGGATCAGCCCATTGATTATAGTTTAAAATACACCACAGACATTCCTTCTTCACAGAAACCGGCATTTTCATTCTCAAAGAATTCATCTGGACAGAGCACAAAAACTGAACACATCTCTTCAAGCAGCGAGAATACTTCCACACCTTCATCTAATGCCAAAAGGCAGAATCAGCTGCATCCAAGCTCAGCACAAAGCAGAAGTAGTCAGACCCCAAAAGCCACCTCTTCCTCTTGCAAAGTTCCCTCTATCAACCAAGAAACAATACAGACTTACTGTGTAGAAGATACCCCAATATGTTTTTCGAGATGCAGTTCATTATCATCTTTGTCATCTGCTGAAGATGAAATAGGGTGTGACCAGACCACACAGGAAGCAGATCCCGCTAACTCTCTGCAAATAGCCGAAATCAAGGACAACAGCGGACCTAGGCCAAATGAAGATTCTGTGAGTAAAGTTCCAGCAGTGTCACAGCACGTTAGAACCAAATCCAGCAGACTCCAGGCTTCTGGTCTGTCTTCAGAGTCAGCCAGGCACAAAGCTGTTGAATTTTCTTCAGGGGCCAAATCTCCTTCCAAGAGTGGTGCTCAGACACCCAAAAGTCCACCAGAGCACTACGTTCAGGAGACCCCACTCATGTTTAGCAGATGTACTTCAGTCAGTTCACTCGATAGTTTTGAGAGTCGCTCAATTGCCAGCTCCGTTCAGAGTGAACCCTGCAGTGGAATGGTGAGTGGCATTATAAGCCCCAGTGACCTCCCAGATAGCCCTGGACAAACCATGCCACCAAGCAGAAGTAAAACCCCTCCTCCTCCTCCCCCTCCTCCTCAGACAGTTCAGACAAAGCAAGAAGTACCTAAAACTAAAGCACCTAGTGCTGAAAAGAGAGAAAGTGGACCTAAGCAAGCTGCCGTAAATGCTGCAGTACAGAGGGTCCAGGTTCTTCCAGATGCTGATACTTTGTTACATTTTGCCACAGAGAGTACTCCTGATGGTTTTTCTTGTTCATCTAGCCTGAGTGCTCTGAGCCTTGATGAGCCATTTATTCAGAAAGATGTGGAACTAAGAATAATGCCTCCAGTTCAGGAAAATGACAACGGGAATGAAACAGAAAGTGAGCAGCCTGAAGAATCAAATGAAAACCAGGAAAAAGAGGCAGAAAAACCCACTGACTCTGAAAAAGATATTTTAGATGAGTCAGATGATGATGATATTGAAATACTAGAAGAGTGTATAATTTCTGCCATGCCAACAAAATCTTCACGCAAAGCCAAAAAACCAGCCCAGACTACTTCGAAATTACCTCCACCTGTGGCAAGGAAACCAAGTCAGCTGCCTGTATACAAACTTCTGCCGTCACAAAACAGGTTACAGGCACAAAAGCATGTTAGTTTTACACCAGGAGATGATATGCCACGGGTGTATTGTGTAGAAGGGACACCTATAAACTTTTCCACAGCTACATCTCTGAGTGATCTAACGATAGAATCCCCTCCAAATGAGTTAGCTGCTGGAGAAGGGGTTAGAGCAGGGGCACAATCAAGTGAATTTGAAAAACGAGATACCATTCCTACTGAAGGCAGAAGTACAGATGAGGCTCAAAGAGGGAAAGCCTCATCTGTCACTGTACCTGAACTAGATGACAATAAAACAGAAGAAGGTGATATTCTTGCAGAATGCATTAATTCTGCTATGCCCAAAGGAAAAAGTCACAAGCCTTTCCGTGTGAAAAAGATTATGGACCAGGTCCAACAAGCATCTATGTCTTCATCTGGAACTAACAAAAATCAATTAGATGGTAAGACAAAGAAACCTACTTCACCAGTAAAACCTATACCACAAAATACTGAATACAGGACACGTGTAAGAAAAAATACAGACTCAAAAAATAATTTAAATGCTGAAAGAAATTTCTCAGAAAACAAAGATTCAAAGAAACAGCACTTGAAAAATAATTCCAAGGACTTCAATGATAAACTGCCAAATAATGAAGACAGAGTCAGAGGAAGTTTTACTTTTGATTCACCTCATCATTACACACCCATTGAAGGCACTCCATACTGTTTTTCACGAAATGACTCTTTGAGTTCTCTAGATTTTGATGATGATGATGTTGACCTTTCCAGGGAAAAGGCTGAATTAAGAAAGGGGAAGGAAAATAAAGAATCAGAAGCTAAAGTGACCAACCACACAGAACTAACCTCAAACCAACAATCAGCTAATAAGACACCAGCTGTTACAAAGCAGCCAATAAATAGAGGTCAGTCTAAATCCGTGCTGCAGAAGCAGTCCACTTTTCCCCAGTCCTCCAAAGATATACCAGACAGAGGGGCAGCAACAGATGAGAAATTACAGAATTTTGCTATTGAAAATACTCCAGTTTGCTTTTCTCGAAATTCCTCTCTAAGCTCTCTTAGTGACATTGATCAGGAAAACAACAACAACAAGGAAAATGAACCTATCAAAGAGACAGAGCCCCCTGACTCACAGGGAGAAGCAAGTAAACCCCAGGCATCAGGTTATGCTCCTAAATCATTTCACGTTGAAGATACCCCTGTCTGTTTCTCAAGAAACAGTTCTCTCAGTTCTCTTAGTATTGATTCTGAAGATGACCTGCTGCAGGAATGCATAAGTTCTGCAATGCCAAAAAAGAAAAAGCCTTCAAGGCTCAAGGCTGATAATGAAAAGCATAGTCCCAGAAATATGGGTGGCATATCAGCAGAAGATTTGACACTCGATTTGAAAGATATACAGAGACCAGATTCAGAACATGGTTTATCCCCAGATTCAGAAAATTTTGATTGGAAAGCTATTCAGGAAGGTGCAAATTCCATAGTAAGTAGTTTACATCAAGCTGCTGCTGCCGCATGTTTATCTCGAGAAGCTTCGTCTGATTCAGATTCCATCCTTTCACTGAAATCGGGCATCTCTCTGGGATCACCATTTCATCTTACACCTGATCAAGAAGAAAAACCCTTTACGAGTAATAAAGGCCCACGAATTCTAAAACCTGGGGAGAAAAGTACATTGGAAACTAAAAAACTAGAATCTGAAAATAAAGGAATAAAAGGAGGCAAAAAGGTTTATAAAAGTTTGATTACTGGGAAAGTTCGGTCTAATTCGGAAATTTCGAGCCAAATGAAACAACCCCTTCAAACAAACATGCCTGCAATCTCTCGAGGTAGGACAATGATTCATATTCCAGGAGTTCGGAATAGCTCTTCAAGTACAAGCCCAGTTTCTAAAAAAGGCCCACCCCTCAAGACTCCAGCCTCCAAAAGCCCTAGCGAAGGTCAGGCGGCTACCACTTCTCCCAGAGGAACCAAGCCATCAGTGAAGTCAGAATTAAGCCCTGTTACAAGGCAGGCATCCCAGACAGCGGGATCAAACAAAGGACCTTCTAGATCAGGATCTAGAGATTCCACTCCTTCAAGACCTGCCCAGCAACCATTAAGTAGACCAATGCAGTCTCCAGGGCGAAACTCAATCTCTCCTGGTAGAAATGGAATAAGTCCCCCTAACAAATTATCTCAACTACCAAGGACGTCATCCCCTAGTACTGCTTCAACTAAGTCCTCAGGTTCTGGGAAAATGTCTTACACATCTCCTGGCAGACAGATGAGCCAGCAGAACCTCACCAAACAAACGGGCTTATCCAAGAATGGCAGTGGTATCCCAAGAAGTGAATCTGCCTCCAAAGGGCTAAATCAAATGAGTAATAGTAATGGATCCAATAAAAAAGTAGAACTTTCTAGAATGTCTTCAACAAAGTCAAGTGGAAGTGAATCCGATAGGTCAGAGAGACCTGTATTAGTACGCCAATCAACTTTCATCAAAGAAGCTCCAAGCCCAACCCTAAGGAGAAAACTGGAGGAATCTGCTTCATTTGAATCTCTTTCTCCGTCTTCTAGACCCGATTCTCCAACACGGTCCCAGGCACATACTCCAGTTTTAAGTCCTTCCCTTCCTGATATGTCTCTATCTACACATTCGTCTGTTCAGTCTGGTGGATGGCGAAAACTCCCACCTAACCTCAGTCCCACCATAGAGTATAATGATGGAAGACCAGTAAAGCGCCATGATATAGCACGCTCTCATTCCGAAAGTCCTTCCAGACTTCCCATCAATAGGTCAGGGACCTGGAAACGTGAGCACAGCAAACACTCGTCATCACTTCCTCGAGTAAGCACTTGGAGAAGAACTGGAAGTTCATCCTCAATTCTTTCTGCTTCATCAGAATCTAGTGAAAAGGCAAAAAGTGAGGACGAGAAACATGTGAACTCTATTTCAGGAAGCAAACAAACTAAAGAAAACCAGGTATCCACAAAAGGAACATGGAGAAAAATAAAAGAAAGTGAAATTTCTCCCACAAGTAGTACTTCTCAGACCACTTCTTCAGGTGCTACAAATGGTGCTGAATCAAAGACTCTGATTTATCAAATGGCACCTGCTGTTTCTAAAACAGAGGATGTTTGGGTAAGAATTGAGGATTGCCCCATTAACAACCCTAGATCTGGAAGATCTCCAACAGGAAATACTCCCCCCGTGATTGACACTGTTTCAGAAAAGGGAAACCCGAACCCTAAAGATTCAAAAGATAATCAGGGAAAACAAAATGTGAGCAATGGTAGCGCCCCCATACGCACCATGGGTCTGGAAAACCGCCTGAATTCCTTTATTCAGGTAGATCCCCCAGACCAAAAAGGAACTGAGGCAAAGCCGGGACAAAGTAATAACCCTGTCCCTGCATCCGAGACTAATGAAAGTTCTATAGCTGAGCGCACCCCGTTTAGTTCTAGCAGCTCAAGCAAGCACAGTTCACCAAGTGGGACTGTCGCGGCCAGGGTGAGCCCTTTTAATTACAACCCGAGCCCGAGGAAAAGCAGCGCAGACGGCACCTCAGCCCGACCGTCTCAGATCCCAACGCCGGTGAGTAACACCACAAAGAAACGCGACTCAAAGCCCGACAGCGCGGAGCCCGGCGGGACTCAGAGTCCTAAGCGCCACTCCGGGTCTTACCTTGTGACGTCTGTGTGAGAAGAGCGGGAAGGAGGAAAGGAAGAATGTGATAGGTGGTAATTACAACTGCTATGTAGAAATTTTGTTTCAAGTGAAACTGTAAAAGACTGAAAAATTTTGTACATAGGTTTGATTCTTGTTAGAGGGTTTTTGTTCTGGAAGCCATATTTGATAGTATACTTTGTCTTCACTGGTCATATTTTGGGAGGCACTCTTGATAGGAAGAAAACGGTAAAGCCAAGTATATTTGTACAGTATGTTTTTCATGTATTTAAGTAGCATCCCATCCCAGCATCCTTTAATTATTGCTTGTCTTAAAATAACACTACAGATAGAAGATATGATATATTGCTGTTATCAATCATTTCTAGATAATAAACTGACTAAACTTACATCAGGGAGAAATTGGTATTTATGCAAAAAACCATTCTGTTTTAGTCCTTGAGAGTCCCATCTAACATCATAATTAATCATGTGGCTGTGAAATTCACAGTAATATGGTTCCCGATGAACAAGTTTACCCAGCCTGCTTTGCTTTACTGCATGAATGAAACTGATGGTTCAATTTCAGAAGTAATGATTAACAGTTCTGTGGTCACATGATGTGCATATAGATAGCTATAGTGTAACAACTTACACTATTTTGTGCGCAAAACAAAAAAATCTGTGTAACTGTAAAACATTGAATGAAACTATTTTCCCTGAACATCTGAAAGTAGGTAGAATTTTTGCTATGCTGTAACTTGTTGTATATTCTGGTATTTGAGGTGAGATGGCTGCTCCTTTATTATTGAGACATGAATCGTGTCTCAACAGAAACTAAATGAACGTTTCAGAATAAATTATTGCTGTATGTAAACTGTTACTGAAATTGGTATTTGTTTGAAGGGTCTTATTTCACATTTGTATTAATAATTGTCAAAAAGGGCCTCTTTTAAAAGCTTATATAAATTTTTTCTTCAAATTCTATGCATTAAGAGTAAAATTCCTCTTACTGTAATAAAAACAATTGAAGCTGATTGTTGGCATTTAACCATTCCATGCATTGGCACTTAACCTTTCCTGAAAGTTTTTTTAATGTGTGATTAGCACTTCCTGTTTAGTATTTTTCTATTCACTTTTTTTTCTTACTCCACTGGAGTTGATTTTTTAAATTCATATAATAGCAATGTGAACTGCCTTGCATATGGGCATTGAACACAACAGGCCCACAAAGAACATTTCTTTTTTCTTAATAGAATTCTGTCCTTGAAAAATTTATTATTCTGAGGTAGAAGTAGTCTCTTCCAAGCCCGTCTTTGAATGATGCTGTCTTGTCCCTCCTGTTGCTCCTGGGTCTGGAATGAACACCTGTCATCACCTTTTGTGTTACAGCAGAATTTCAGCAGCCAAATATAACCAGCACCTGGCCATGTTCAGAAAATGCTGAGACATTCAAGAGACTCTTAAGAAACCATTGTTGTTAACAAAAACTTTGTTTTTGATGAGTAGGGTTGTGGGGTATGTGTTCAAATGCCCCCTTCCTCACACAGCAAGGAGAGGATCCTCCTTCATGAAGGAAGACAGACTGATAAGATTTATTTAAAAAGCTAATATATCTTTCCAGAATTTGTTCTAAATGATCAGAGAGTAAGGATGATGATAAATGTTCACTATTTGTTGAATAAATGAAATTTTATTTTTTAATGATAAATTCATGCACTCTGCACTTGGGGAAGGGAAAAGATATTTAGATATGGCAGGACACTGGGGAAAGGTGGTGAGGAGTAAGCATATCTACCTGCTGTCTTTGAAATCACATCATAGAGTTAGTTACCTACCGCTTACCTGTGTATATTATGTAAGGACTTTTTTTTTTTAAGTCATTTACTAAAATGCCAGTAAATAAGTGCTGTGATTTGAAGAAAGGCATGTGACTCCAAAGCCCATACTCTTTCTACTGCTCACCTTTGGGATATACCTACATTTAAACTTTAGTCAAGTTTTATCTGAGTGAAATCATTTGTAAGTCATAAGACTATTCTGTTTTTCTCAAAGGATGCCTTATCCAGCAGGGATATATGAATAGAGGTCATATTTCTTTCCTGTTTAGTGCTGATTTTCTTTTTTTGTTGTTGTTGTTTTAGTTACTACTGCATGCCCATTTTTATAAACCACTTCAAATACTTTTATAGGAAATAACATGGGATATAAGTCAATTAGAATAAAATTACCTTTCTCAAGGAAGGAAAAAGGAAAAAAACAAACAAAACAAAACACCTCAGTGCTGAAAATGAAAAAAGGATGCCCTCCATATCCCAGAAAACTCAGGAATTACAGTAAGCAGCGCCTACTGGGAGAAGGTACAGTATACATTGCCCATTGAGGAAAAAGTTCTGTATGAGACCCTCTAGTTAGAGACAATGGCTCTGAATTAGTAAAGGACAAAATCTCAGTTCTGATTTTAGAAGTTCAGGGAGTGCTCCCATAACTGATAACCACCCAAAGGGTCCCCAGTTTACGCCTCTGTGTGACAAACGGCACCCCGAGCCAGCGTTGGCGGCTGGTTATCTTTGGACTGCAGCAGACAGAACCGAGGCAGTGGTTTCCAAACTTGAGTGCATGCAAATCACCAAAAACGTTTGTTAAAACACATCCCCATCCTTCCTGACTCTGAGTCAGGCCTGGGAACCAGCAGGCGATGCCGATGCTGCTGGTCTGGGACCACTCAGAGTTACTGCCGTGCGCGACCTCAGCAAAGCTCCTCGAGGGATTGCCTTCCGTTCCAGCTGCTCTTCTCAACCACTGGCCTCAGCATCCGAGAAAGTACACCAAACTGCCCTCTCCCTTAGGCATGAAAAGATATGGATATTGAGTTACAATCTGAACAGCCCATCGCAACTCCCAGTAATCCACAAGTTTACCAGACACGAATGAACAGGTAATTCTATATCTGAGGTACTGACTCATGTTCCCTTTGGAACAGTTATCAAAAAGGCAAAATTTCAGCAAATATCTAATTTGGATTTGCAATAATATCAAAAGAGACACCAAGAACAGGGCAAAGAAGAGAACTTTGAAGAGAGAGCAAATGGATTTCAGATGAAAGAAAAATGTGCCCAGTTAGCATACAAACAACAACCAATTAACTATGGCAAATTCATATTTGAGAATAAACTTGACAAGTTACTTTGCACTGACAGGAAAGTTAATGAGAGGGAAATAATGAAATAAAAGATAAGCCCCAAAGAACCCAACTGCATTGTAAGAACAGTCAAAAAACTTTTTTCCCCATAAACCATGGATTGTTCCCACAAGGTTAATGAACTGAAGGGATGAGTCTTGCTGAAGATGGAAGCAAGTTGCACTATATCTGAATTCATGTTTTCACAGAGTTTCCTTCTATCTAAAATAGAAAAAGAACTGAGTGCCAGAAATGCAAAAAGAAAATTGCTAAGAGCTGAAGAATACTTGAGTAGTTAGATCATTCACAGTTAACCAAACAAAAATAATTTTTCAAGAGTCACAAAGGTCGAAATAGAGTATATAAATTATATTTTAGTTTCTAATTCCTTCACATTAATGCTGACTTTGAAATACTACTTCATAGTGTTGAAACCTATGGACTTTGACACCTACAAACTCCAGGTCTTTTTTCTATTCTTCTCCTCTCTTCTGTGGTCTATAAAGCTATTCTGGTTTTTGTTAGACCATTGATCCTTCTTTCAATCTGTATGTTTTGTGTGTGTATAATATTGTTCTTGGTGCTAAATACACTTCTGATATTCAGGATAACTCTCTACAATTGTGACTATTTGCTTATTTTCTTGACATTATGAGACTGTTCCTTTTTTAATTAAAAATACTTAACATTGTGTTAGTGAAGGTGACCACTGAATATAAAGCAACGTTAGTGAATGTTGCAAAAATTAGCTATTGTTAATAGCTATTGTTGCAGACATTACCTGTTCCACCTGCACAACCTTTTGGAATCCTGACATACAGTCTCACTGTTTATCACTGAACCTTGTACTCATTGTTCCCCCCGACCATGGCTGTCTCCACCAGCGGGGGATACCTGACCCAGAGGAGACTCATCATTAACTGACTAGTTAACCAAAGACTTTTATGGCTTGTCTTTAAAAAAAAAAAAAGATTAGGCCAATTTTAAATAAAGAGTCGCAAAATTTCCGGTTGGAGATTGAGTGCTAGATCTGAAAGATCTTGTAGAGTTAAGACTGAAGGTGCTCTGGCATCATGAAGCTAAAATAAGAGAAAGTTGGTCGCTAGAGAGAGAAGGAACAGATACGAGAGGGAGGCACAGAAACCCAAGTGTGGGACATACAAGAAAGGCTAGCTCCTGGCATTACAGTTCTTGCTGATTCTGGGGCTAGTTCGACTTTTCCTTGTGTTTGGAACATTTGTGACCTTTCAAACCCACTTTGTTCCTGAAGTAACTTGAAACAAAACTATTTAAACACAGTTTAGTGAGGTTTTTTTTTAATATAAAGGGAGCTTTCTAAAATCATCTATGGGGAAAGAGGAATAGGCTGCCTACAGAGGAAAAAAAAACAGATTGGCATCAGATTTCTTCTCTGAAATACTGAATACCAAAAAAAAAAAAAAAAGCAATGGGACACTATATGTACCATTTGTAAGCAAATGGAAATATTACCTAAGAATTCTGAAACCTGCCAAACTAGCACTTAACTTAGCTGAAACATACATCATTCGAGATTCTTGTTACAGTTGTTAACAGTAAGATTTTCTCTAAAAGAGGAGACACTCATTTAAGGAATCAGGTAGCTCACAGGAGCTATATGAGGGCCAGAAAATCAGGCTTGGAAACCACTACAGAAACAATACCCAAACCATACTGTGAGACTGCTTCAAAAAGACCCAGTTGTTACCTGTCAACTCTGGAGCCCTCTGACACCACCCTCCCCGTAAGGTAAGAATAGTTTCAGCACTTGCCTTGTCACACCGCTCAATCCCGGACTGGAGTCTTGCTGAACGGACACTGTTGGCAGAAGCTGCGTCACATGCCCGTAGAGCCTGGGAAAGCTCAGTGGTTCGGGTTCTCCATTGAGGAAGCGGGACACCTAGGACATGAATTCTCCAAACCTACAGAGGGCGTCGCAAATGCACCATGACATACCTCCTACCATAGTACTGCTGCTGCCCAAGCAATTAAATGGGAAAGTATTAAGGAGACAGTTTGAGCAATAAAACCTTTGAACTGAATAAATGTGTAAGTAATTGTGGTTAATCTGATAATGAATATCAATGTGAATGTGCACGTAACTCAGAACTGAAAAGATGAAATGCTTAATAATTTTAAATTCCACATTATTCCACCCCAAACTGGGAAATGAGGGAGAGAAGACATAAAAGCATGCTAAATTTCTACTCTTTTAAACAGGCAGTGTCAAAAGATACTATTTTACTTTTAACTTGGAAAAATGCAAGTTCAATTTTTCTATTTAGTCCTAACACCAATGTTAAAAAGAAAGCTTTCCATCCAAATCATTAGTGAAAATAACTATGAATACAGGAACACTTGAACAGGATATCAAAGAATAGGGAAAAGGGGAGAGGGAGAATTAGCCACAATAAAGCATAAAGTGACAGTAATATCAAATAATGAGTGTATTAAGCACATATGGTAAAATAAAGTTGGAGTCAAAAAAAAAAAAAAAATCCTTTACCTATATGCCATTAGTAAAAGAGACACCTAAAATGATCCAGCCTGGACAAAACTAAAAGCACAACTACACACACAGACAAATGCAAAGAAAGCAGTATAGGTAAATTTATGTCCAAGTATAACTCTGGATGAAAAGCATCAAACAAAAGAAGATGAAAAACAGTTATGACTTTCTTTGAACATCAAATGATAAAGCATCAGGTGTATGAAACAAAATTACAAACACAGATTGACAAAAACTGTGGAACCAGTGACAGGGTCAGTGTTTGACAGATGACTTGGTCTACACACAACCAAAGGAGAGTTATTACTTAAAACCACAACTTCCTTCCAGAAAGGGTGACTCTTGTTAAGACAAAATTCTTGAAAAGTCCTTTTCTTTAGCTAAGGACCTTGATGAGTTTGGGATCTGTAAAGCCAAGCCTGAAGTTTAGTGGGAGGAGGGTTAGAGAAAATCTCACAGGTGTGCTTAAGAGAGGCAAGAACTCAGGGTTTGGGGGTTACCCAGGAATGGGGAGTTGAGGAGCAGAGATGTGAGCACAAAAGGAGAGACACAACAGAAAAAATGGCAAGAAGTCAAGGTCCTATGAAAACCCTTGATGCAACAGGTAATGATTTTAGAAATAGAGACATACACTATTTCAGTTGAAATCTAAGTTCTTTATAAAATCTGTGTTCAGTAATAATATATTAACTTGTTTTTAATTTTCAGAATCTTTTTAACAATTGCAGTTATCTTCACCATCACTTTATATAAATTATTAAGTTATCTGAATTTACTTAGATGTAAGTGTTCACTGTTTCCTCTATATTGCGTAGTGGAAACACTTTATGTTAATATAATTTGGTTTGGCTGGAGTATGTCCTTAAATAGTGTTTGTTTGTTTGTTTTCCAGAAAAGCTAGGTTGGGAATATACTTTCTCAATCCTTGCTTGTTTAAAATTGTCTTTCTTTTGCCCTCACACAAAGGATAATTTGAGTCACGACTTTAGTCACAATTCATTTTCTTCAAAACTCTTCTAATGTTTACTGTGGCTAAAAAGTTCAGATATCAGGCTGAGTTCTTTTCCCCTATAGAAAACTTATTTCCTACCTGGTGTTCTTAGGGTTGTTTTTAATCCTTGAAATAAAGCAATTTTACTAGCATAAGCCCAGCTGTGTGTCTTTTTCCACAGCCCTGTCTTTTAATACCGAGTCTTTTCAATCTTGAGTCTTCAGCTCATTCAATGTTCTCACCTTGCTCTTTACAAACCAGCCAGATCTACCAAACACTGCTCTCCATTAGACAGCAGCCAGAAGCTTGGTGGTGCCTAAGTGAGAGGCACCATGCTGGGTGCCATCCTGTCAGTTCTTGGTGTCCAAAAGCTGCACTCTGTCCCTACAGAAGTGGGAAGAACACCAGTCCTCCACTTTGGGATTTAGTATAACACTTCCCCTCAGAGTACCAAAGCAGTACTGCTTGTGTTCAAATGCCTTAAAGGATTTGTAGTGAAACAGTTTCACTAAAGAGAAATTTTACTCAGTCTTAGTCTACCCTCCTACACCAATATAAAGATCTGAAGAATACTGAAGTGGGTTGTTATTTTCTACTCCAGGGGATCAATCATTCTAACCCACAGATCCAACCCATCTCTTGGACTGGCAAGGAGATTCTTTACCACTGAGTTTAATTTTAGGGTAGCGATTTTGAAAAGTGTATAGTCGAATTCCTAACATTTACACGGAACACTGAAACACAGTGCCAGTAATTTTGCTAGTTCCATCACTATAAAAATTGATTTTTGCCAACTTGAAAGCAAGCTGCGGGGCCCAGGAGCGGTTAAAGATTAAACAAACTGGGGATTTCCTTGCCTACTCTAACAACGTGCTCAGAACTCACAGACAACCCACGGTGTTGAGCCGTACTCTGAGGATGAGAGAAGCATGCACCATCCACACTCAAACTGAAAGTAGCTAAAAAAGGGAGGGGTGGGGGGCGGGGCGTGAAAGCGTAAACCAATTTTAGCCACGGCGCGAGCATTCCAAAGGCTGGTTTCTGCAAGCTCACAGAAAGGAAGGAATTAGTCACGTTCCTGTACCCTCTCGCGAGAGGAAGAGATTTCAACGCCACGTCAGGAACCGGAGAGCCGAGACGAGTAGGCGTTCCGGTGGGCGGGACTTCCGCCGGAAACGGGGTGGTCTGGGAACTCTCAGAGAGGAGCCCCGGCCGGCTTTTTTACCTGCTGGCCCTCCCCGGGTGCTCTCTGGGCGTGGACGCTGTCTGAACCCGGGTGAAGATGGCTTGCGCCGCGGCGAGGTCCCCGGCCGACCAGGACAGGTGAGTCCGGAAAGAGGAAGCGCCTTGGGGCAAGCCCGCCTGTTCTGCGCCTCCTTCCCAAACCCTAAGGAAAGCTCCTTAGAGGGAGCTAGGCCCTGGCCCTGTTCTCGGGCGTCTGTACCTCCCGGAGGCCCGGCTGCACTGGGGTGTTCGCAGGACCCTAGGTTCCAACTTTACGTAGCTCGATGTTTACCTGTACTTGAGACGGAGGATATTTGGAGGTCCGTGGGTGACGGTAAGTAGTCACTAAGTGACAACTCTTCTTTTGATCATTGGCGGGTAAGAGACCAGGGCCCGCCCTCAGAAGCTTTTGACGGGCTGTTGTATGTAAATAAACCGTTCCGGTATTGGTTTCTTTTCTTTTTAAAAAAAGCTTTGTCTAGCAAGTGATGTTTTTTTTCATCTAAGGTAATAAGTTAAAGTTCGGTTTTTAAATAGAGGGGAGCAGCACCGACTCGATGGACAGGAGTTTGAGCAAGCTCCGGGAGTTGGTGATGGACAGGGAAGCCTGGCGTGCTGCGGTCCGTGGGGTCGCAGAGTCGGACACGACTGAGCGACTGAACTGAACTGAATAATAGTATAGGTGCACCGGCAATCTTGATGATGGTGAAAGAATGAATGAATTTGAGGAAATATTGCTCTAATGATACCACCTGGGCTTTTCCTGTGGCAGGTTCATATGTATTTATCCTGCTTATTTAAATAACAAGAAGACCATCGCGGAGGGGCGGCGAATCCCCATAAGTAAGGTAAGCATGCTTTGCCGCCAGGGCCTGGGCAGGTTATCCTGTTAGGCCACAAAGACTTATTTTACACTGCTGCATTGTTTGAGGCCCAAGGAGAACGGGCGGCCAACGACTAGGCTGCTTTTTTAAGTGATTCTTCATGAGCCTTTGTTTGAAAGAGTTTGGGGGTGGGGTGTTGTAGGGTTTGCACTTTTTTTTTTTTTAACCAATGTTATGACAATCTTCTTAATAAAGGAAAGCAAAATTATGGCACTGCACAATATCATGTCCAGAATGTTAGTTGAGTTTTTTATTTTAAACAAGGCTTGCAGAAAATTCAGATGTGTTGAGTTTTACAGTTTTAGACCCCTTATCATCATCGTCATCCTTTTGACTTGGATTAAGTTACTCTGAAATTAACACTTTTTTAAAGTAGGTATTTATAGTCTTAAATGATTTCTCCCTTGTGCTGTTTCAATAGAAAAACCCAAGTTCTTATTTGGCCTTGTGCTTGAGTTTAGAAAGAGCCTAGAGCCAAGTGAAGGGATCTTTGTAGCTTTTTATTTTCACAATTAATGTTATAACCTATTTTTAAGGCTGATTTACATTTTGTAACCTAATGGATTTGAGGAACTCGGCCTGAAAAAAACACATTATTTTTGTGTTATTTCATATCTCCCATTTTGCTGCTTAAATATGTAAAGTCTGCTTCGCTGCTGCAGGGTAAAGGAGAAGATGCAAAAGCGCTGATTCAGAAAAATGCCCAACATCAAGCCTCTGACAGGGGCCTTCAGCAGCAGGCTCTCAGATAATTCGGAGAATGATTGAATTACTTTTAACTTTATTGATACCTTACATACAGAAACATACATAAATCTTAAGTGTTTTTCTTGATTAATTTTCATGAAGTGAGTACACATGGTTAACCAAGTACCCAAATTAATAAAAAACAAAACATTCTAGCATCCCGAAAGATTCCTTTATGTCCCCCACCACCCCCCAGTGTCGCCTGCACATATAGTCATAAAAAAGGATGACCACTGTCCTGACTTCCAATACCATAGATTACTATTTCTTGTTTTTTTTATTTTATTTAAATGGCATCACACACTATGTGCTTTTATGTCAATGAATGTTCAGCTTATGAGCTTTACCTGCACTTTTGAGTATAGTTTGGTAAATCTCATCCCTCTGTCGTAGGGTTTCCCAACAGCAGCACTGTTGACATTTTGAGCCAGATAGTTCATGGTTGTGAGTGCTGTCCTGTGCTGTCTGCGTCGTTTAGCAGCTTCCTTGGCATCTACCCACTGGAAGCCAGTGCCCTACCCCACACTAGTTGTGATGATCAAAAATGTGCCTCCAAGCATTGATAAGTGTCAGGGTGCAAGATTACCTTGCTGAAAACTACTACTCTGTAGTATTGCATTGTGTGAATGTACCACAGTCCATTTTACTATTGACAGATGGTTGGGCAGTTTCTAGTTTGAGGCTGTTATAAGTAGTGCTTCTTGAGATTGTCTATTTTGTATTTTTGGGGGGTATATACCTTGCAGTGGAATTGCATGGCTATAAAGAATGCATTTATTTTACTTCCCATAGATTCTGCCAAACAATTTTCTAAAGTTGTTGTATCTGTAATAGTTGTTTGACCAATATTCTTTGAACACCTACTGTGTTCCAAGCATTATGCCAGGTGAATATATTGGTGAACAAAGCAGTCCTTAACCTTGTGAAGGTTATGTTCTCATGGAAGGGAAATGGACACAAAAGTCTGAATATGTGAGTCCCAGGAATTTAAAGATTACAGTTGAAACAACTGTACCTAGGTTTTTTTTGTTGTTTTTTTTTTTAAGGAAACCAAGGGTCTTGGTATGTGTTTTATTCATAGTGTTTGAAATTATTTATACAACAGTGTAGCAGTATCCACATGAAGCTGAGCTATTTAGTGTTTTCATCTTTAATTAATTTTTCAGGCTGTTGAAAATCCTACAGCTACAGAGATTCAAGATGTATGTGCAGCAGTTGGACTTAATGTGTTTCTTGAGGTATGATATAGTTCTTCATTCACTACCATACTCATTTCATTGATGTGATAACTTTCTTAAATCTTGTTTTTCTTTCTTTCTGTTAAGAAAAATAAAATGTACTCTAGAGAATGGAATCGTGATCTTCAGTATAGGGGCAGAGTCCGGGTCCAGCTCAAACAGGAAGATGGCAGCCTCTGTCTTGTACAGTTCCCATCACGTAAGCTTTTTTAATGAATGAATGAAGTTTGGGATAGGTTATTCCTCTACATTGCCAAAAATGTTCTAAAACTGACATTTTGACAAGTCAGAAACATAATTTGCATTCTGTGAATTAATTTAGAAAAAGGACTACTGCTGATGGAGAGAAAGAGTGCTTTTAATTTCTTTTATGTTAAGGACATTTGAGAATTTAATGAAACCTAGTAATCATTTCTCAAAAAAAAAAAAAAAAAAATTCTTCCATGAACATTTTAGGAACCTATGGAAGTCCATTGTTGTTCCCAGGTTAAGAGTGAGAAATTATTAAATGGTCAGATATTATTGCTATTTCACATCTAGAAATGCTTGAGGTCTGTTACTAATTTCTAATACTGATAAATCTAAAAAACTGTACTGAGTGAAAAAAAGCAAGAAGTATGCAGTGTGGTGCTACTAAGGTGTAAATTTAAATACAAAATATTACTATTTATTGATAGATGTGGATGCAGTGTTATTTATTGATATCATATATATGTGTGCGTATCAGTCCAGTTGCTCAGTCGTGTCTGACACTTTGCGACCCCATGGACCACAGCCCGCCAGGCCTCCCTGTCCATCACCAACTCCCAGAGTCTACCCAAACCCATGTCCATTGAGTCGGTGATGCCATCCAACCATCTCATCCTCTGTCATCCCCTTCTCCTCCCAGCTTCAATCTTTCCCAGCATCAAGGTCTTTTAAAATGAGTCAGCTCTTCACATCAGGTGGCCAAAGTATTGGAGTTTCAGCTTCAGCATCAGTCCTTCCAATGAATATTCAGGACTGATTTCCTTTAGGATGGACTGGTTGGATCTCCTTCCAGTCCAAGAGACTCTCAAGAGTCTTCTCTAACACCATAGTTCAAAAGCATCAATCTTCGGTGCTCAGCTTTCTTTATACTCCAACTCTCACATCCATACATGACTACTGGAAAAACCATATTCTTGACTAGACGGACCTTTCTTAGCAAAGTAACGTCTCAGCTTTTTAATATGCTGTCTAGGTTGGTCATAACTTTACTCCCAAGGAGTAAACGTCTTTTAATTTCATGGCTGCAGTCACCATCGGCAGTGATTTTGGAGCCCCCAAAAATAGTCTGCCACTGTTTCCACTGTTTCTCCATCTGTTTGCCATAAGTGATGGGACTGGATGCCATGATCTGTGTTTTCTGAATGTTGAGCTTTAAGCCAATTTTTTCACTCTCCTCCTTCACTTTCATCAAGAGGCTTTTTAGTTCTTCTTTACTTTCTGCCATAAGGGTGATATCATCTGCATATCTGGGGTTATTAATACTTCTCCCAGCAATCTTGATTCCAGCTTGTGCTTCATCCAGCCCACTGTTTCTCATAATGTACTCTGCATATAAGTCAAATAAGTAAGGTATCAATATACAGCCTTGACTGTATTTTGTATATACAATGTATATATATATATGTATATATATACACACCGTATATATAATATATACAGTATATATATATTGTACTCCTTTTCCTATTTGGAACCAGTCTGTTGTTCCATATCCAGTTCTAACTGTTGCTTCCTGACCTGCATATAGATTTCTCAAGAAGCAGGTCAGGTGGTCTGGTATTCCCATCTCTTGAAGAATTTTTCACAGTTTGTTGTGATCCACACAGTCAAAGGCTTTGGCATAATCAATAAAGCACAAATAGATGTTTTTCTGGAACTCTCTTGCTTTTTCGATGATCCAAAGGATGTTGGCAATTTGATCACTGGTTCCTCTACCTTTTCTAAATCCAGCTTGAACATCTGGAAATTCATGGTTAACATATTGTTGAATCCTGACTTGGAGAATTTTGAGCATTACTTTACTAGCATGTGAGATGAGTGCAGTTGTATAGTAGTTTGAGCATTCTTTGGCATAGCCTTTCTTAGAGATTGGAATGAAAAGGGACCTTTTCCAGTCCTGCAGCCACTGCTGAGAGTTTTCCAAATTTGCTAGCATACTGAGTGCAGCACTTTCACAGCATCATCTTTTAGGATTTGAAATAGCTCAACAGGAATTGCCTCACCTCCACTAGATTTGTTCGGAGTGATGCTTCCTAAGGCCCACCTGACTTCGCATTCCAGGATGTCTGGCTATAGGTGAGTGAGCACACATCGTGATTTTCTGCATTTTGAAGATCTTTTTTGTAGTTTTTCTGTGTATTCTTGCCACCTCTTCTTAATATCTTCTGCTTCTGTTAGGTCCACACCATTTCTGTCCTTTATTGAGCCCATCTTTGCAAGAAATGTTCCCTTGGTATCTCTGGTTTTCTTGAAGAGATCTCTAGTCTTTCCTATTCTATTGTTTTCCTCTGTTTCTTTGCACTGATCACTGAGGAAGGCTTTCTTATCTCTCCTTGCTATTCTTTGGAACTCTGCATTCAAATGGGTATATCTTGCCTTTTCTCCTTTGCTTTTTGCTTCTCTTCTTTTCACAGCTATTTGTAAGCCTCCTCAGACAGCCGTTCTGATTTTTTGCATTTCTTTTTCTTGGGGATGGTCTTGATCGCTGTCTCCTGTACAATGTCACAAACCTCTGTCCATAGTTCATCAGGCACTCGGTCTAGTCCCTTAAACCTATTTCTCTCTTCCACTGTATAACCATTAGGGATTTTATTTAGGTCATACTTGAATGGTCTAGTGGTTTTCCCCACTTTCTTCAATTAAGTCTGAATTTGGCAATAAGAAGTTCATGATCTAAGCCACAGTCAACTCCCAGTCTCGTTTTTGCTGAATGTATAGAGCTTCTCCATCTTTGGATGCAAAGAATATAATCAGTCTAATTTCAGTGTTGACCATCTGTTGATGTCCATGTGTAGAGTCTTCTCTTGCGTTACTGGAAGAGGGAGTTTGCTATGATCAGTGCGTTCTCTTGGCAAAATCTATTAGCCTTTGTCCTGCTTCATTCTGTACTCCAAGGCCAAATTTGCCTGTTACTCCAAATTTGCCTGTTACTCCAAGGCCAAATTTGCCTGTTACTCTTGACTTCCTACTTTTGCATTCCAGTCCCCTATAATGAAAAGGACATCTTTTTTGGGTGATAGTTCTAGAAGGTCTTGTAGGTCTTCATAGAACCGTTCAACTTCAGCTTCTTCAGCATTACTGGTTGGAGCATAGACTTGGATTACCATGTTACTGAATGGTTTGCCTTGGAAACGAACAGAGATCATTCTGTCGTTTTTGAGATTGCATCCAGGTACTGCATTTCGGACTCTCTTGTTGACTATGATGACGACTTCATTTCTTCAAAGGGATTCCTGCCCACAGTAGTAGATATAATGGTCATCTGAGTTAAATGCACCCATTCCAGTCCATTTTAGTTTGCAGATTCCTAGAATGTCGATGTTCACTCTTGCCATCTCCTGTTTGACCACTTCCAATTTGCCTTGATTCATGGACCTAACATTCCAGGTTCCTATGCAGTATGGCTCTTTACACATTGCATCGGACCTTGCTTCCATCACCCGTCACATCCACAACTGGGTGTTGTGTTTGCTTTGGCTCCGTGTGTGTGTGTGTATGTTGGAAGAAAACACCAAGTCTTAAGGTAGTGGTTACCCTAATGCAAGCAGGCAGTGAGGAGTGGTGCCAGGGGTGTGGTGGTCAGAGAACACTGTTGCATTATCTCTAGCATTTTATTCCTTAAAAAAATCTTTTACAGCTTAATGACATTGAATTTTTGTTAGAAGACTCAGAAGCCTTGTGCTTCCTAGCTTAAGATATAATAACAGCCTGATTCCATTGCCAGCTTGTTATGTTTAGATGTTTCCTTTAGTCTTCAAGTCAATTACTAGGATAAAGGTAAAAATTTTTTATTTCAAATAAAGTGTTCAAAATTTTTGTTTCGTTCATTTAAATTTAATTTCTTCATTGCTCTTAATAAATTTTCTCCTGGAAAGGTCCCCATTTTCTGCAAATCATTGTCTTCCTAGTTATTTAATTTTTTCTTTTTAAATTTTTATTTTCTTGATGTGGTGATGACTTCATGAACTTTATGATTTTCAAGTATGATGACCTTTTACATCTTGTTTCTCAGTTTATATACTAAGCCTAACGTCTGGTTCCTAGGTAAGTCAGTAATGTTGTATGCTGCAGAAATGATACCTAAACTGAAAACAAGGACACAAAAAACAGGAGGTGGTGACCAAAGTCTTCAGCAAGGAGAGGGGAGTAAGAAAGGGAAAGGAAAGAAGAAGAAGTGACGCGGTATGGGAATCAAGGATGTGATACTACTGTAAGAGACGTGAATGGAGGCTTCTCATTTGTGTCTGAGAGAAACAGAAGCTTTTTCTTTGCATCATTTAACTGAGCTGTGAACATTTGTGCCTCCCAGCTTCAACATCAGAGTTGATAATGAAATAAGTATACATCAGAAGTTTGCATCCAGCTCTCATGCAGTATAAAAGAAATTTTTTCTTTTTTTTTGCCTCTTAATGCAGTTTTTGTGAAAGAAAGAAGCATATTCTTAAATGGACAGTGGGCTTTACCATAAGTTACTTGAAATCCTATATCTGTTTGTCCTCTATGTAAACATGTTTCAAATAAATGAGTTTAATAAGATTTGAAAAACATTTTATCTTTTAAATTAGTGAAATAAAATTTCAAACTTGACATTTTGTAGCTTTTGCTATGAACTAATTAATGCCAGCAGAGGAGATAAAGAGAATAAGATGGGGAGTGGAAGCTTAGTGTGAACCTAAAACCGGAAAGTGGTTAAATCCTTTTGGAGGTCTATGAACAGGCAGTCTGTGGATCATATTCTTTTAATCAGTCATTGTAATTGAGTTGTTTCATCAATTACTAGTTTGTTGACATGTGGAAAGTCCTGAAATTTAAGCTTCAGATTTGCTTATTGTATAAATTGGAGTTCTAAAATTATCTATGCTTTAGCACCTTGAGATAAACTTTTTTAAAAGAAACTAAAGTGGATTGATAATTCTGACTTTATTCCAAAGCACTGTTCTGAAAGTGGTGACTTTGTGTAGAATTTAAGAGACTCCTTCTCCAGCCTTATGTTTTTGTCTACTGAGCATCTCCTGGGGCCTTCTCTGACTCAGTGTGCTTCTGAAAGAGCTGTCAGTCACAGGATTGCACCCTGACCACAGGATGTGACCAAGGCCAGGCCAGTGGAGTGTTCCTCTCGATTTTATATCTGGAGCAGAAACACAAGTACAGATGGTGATAGGAGGTAAGATTTGATTCATATCTTCCTGAGGCCTAGTGCAGGTCTTCTGTGAATCCTGAGTGAATTCATAGCCTTCTTTAAATCCCAATTCCTTTTTTATTGCTAGAGAGCAAACAATTCCAAGTGATTACAGAGTAAACAAAGCCAGAGTTTCAGAACTTTAAGAGATTACACACCCAGGCTGTATGAGATGATCCATCGGTGTGTAAGGGGGAAGTATCAGAATTGCTACTTAGGTTTTCTCTCTAACATTTTCTGTTGTTACTATGTCTTATAGTGAACATATTGTATAGTAGTTTATATATCAGACTTACAAATAATTACAGGGGTGCAAAACATGATTCAGAAAAGCCCTCTTTGGGAAAATGTATCACTTGGGAATATGGCTGTATAACAGAAAAGAATGAGGGACTTAAACAGGAATTAGGTTTTCAAATAACATGAAACTCAAAGGTTATTGTAGGTGTTGACTGAGTTGCTCAGTGATGCCCTCATGCCTCTGTACTCCACTATCTGTGGCATGTTTCCAACATCCTTACAGCGCTTACAAACGTGTGAAGAGACTGGTGACAGGCCCGACACCACCAGAGCTCCACATCTGTCCCCCTTGACGTCACCGTGTGAAGTTCAGAGAGCCTCAGATTGATCAAGGGTTCATCAGACAGCTTAGGATTGTCGTCATTCACATTTTGCTGGGTCAGGTTTCTGTTCCAACATAGCGTATATTATAAACAGACCTTTATTCTGTAAAATTTTCAAGAAAGAAGCATCACAGAACTTTGACGAATTTTTCAGTGAATCTTAGGTAGATGTTTTCTCTGGCTGAGTGACATACGTATTAATACTGTGTCTCAGAAGATGATAGTTCTTCAGAATATAGTTCTGATTCAGATGATGTAAATGATGAAGTCAGACCAACAAAAAGACAAAAATCCTTAGTGATTGATTCTGCAATGGGAAGTGAAAATGAAACGGTGCTGGAGAATGCTCCTTCGCTTCCAAAGAAGAGTATATTGAATATAGTGTTTCACGAAAATGACTTTACAGGTGTGTTAGGTATAATTGTTGAATGTAATAACCCACAAAGTGTTAGTGAAATAAGTTTTTGGCCAGCCACAGTAAAAATGGCCAGCCACAGGTGTTCAGTCACTCTGTATCTGACTCTTTGCAACCCCATGGACTGCACCAGGCTTCCCTGTCCATCACCAACTCCCGGAGTTTACTCAAACTTATCTCCATTGAGTTGGTGATGCCTTCCAATCCAATCATCTCATCCTCTGTTGTCCCCTTCTCCCACCTTCAATCTTTCCCATCATCAGGGTCTTTTCCAATGAGTCAGTTCTTCACATCAGTTGGCCAAAGTATTGGAGTTTCAGCTTCAGCATCAGTCCTTCCAATGAATATTCAGGACTGATCTCCTTTAGGATGAACTGGTTGGATCTCCTTGTCTTTTCCAACACCACAGTTCAAAAGCATCAATTCTAAAGTGCTCAGCTTTCTTTATAGACCAGCTCTCACATCCATACGTGACCACTGGAAAAACCATAGCTTTGACTAATTGGACCTTTGTCGCCAAAGTAATGTCTCTGCTTTTTAATATGCCATCTAGGTTGGTCATAGCTTTTCTGCCAAGGAGCAAGTGTCTTTTAATTTCATGGCTTCAATCACCATCTGCAGTGATTTTGGAGCCCCAAAAAATAAAGTCTGTTACTGTTTCCACTGTTTCTCCATCTATTTGCCAGGAAGTGATGGGACCGGATGTCATGATCTAAGTTTTCTGAATGTTGAGTTTTAATTGTTAAAAATAACAATTTTTGGTCAATCACAATAAAAACTGCCGGCCACAGGTGTTAGTCTCTGCAAAAATTTCCTGAACAGCGTATTAAAAGGAAAGGCAGCGATTTCTCAAAACCTGTCCTGGCCAACTTTCACTTGTTTCCTTGTCAAGAACTCTGGCACAAAGTGAAATACAGCCTTCTCAGTCCTGATAGAGTGGCAGCCAAGGAAATGAGTAGTTGAGAGTGAATACTGGGCAGTCAATGTAAAAGATTTGTCACAGAAAGATGCCTAGAATCTAAAATTGTTTTAGAGATAGGGCAATAGGATTGTCAGAAAAGGTTTCACAATAATTGCTGTACATGTTGCTGTTTGTTCATGTTGCAGTCAGTGAATAATTATCTACTTCTTTGCCAGCCAAGTGAAAAACAGAGTCATTTCAGTGAATTATGTTCACCTTCTTTGCCCATTTTTTAAGGACTTTATTATTATCAGTTTTATACTTATACATAATTGAAAGAGCTAGCCAGTTTTAATAGTTTCCATTTAGGCATTAACTTCCATCTCTAGAGGAGGATGATTTCTTTTTCCTTTCTTTACTCCCAAGACATGCATGCATCTTTCCCATCTTCCCTCCTACCACTGTATTTCATCATTGTGATCACATCTTACCTGACTCCTGAAAAACTTGTATGCAGGTCAAGAAGCAACAGTTAGAACCAGACCCGGAATAATGGACTGGTTCATAATTAGGAAAGGAGTACGTCAAGGCTGTATAGTGTCACCCTGCTTATTTAACTTACATGCAGAGTATACCATGCAAAATGGTGGGCTGGATGAACAAGCTGGATTAAGAGTGCCGGCAGAAATAGCAATAATTTCAGATATGCAGATGACACCACCCTAATGGCAGAGATCAAAATAACTAAAGAGCCTCTTGATGAAGGTGAAAGAGGAAAGTGAAGAAAACTGGCTTAAAACTCAACATTCAAAAAGCGAAGATCATGACACCTAGCCCCATCACTTCATGTCAAATAGATGGGGAAGCAATGGAAATAGTGAGAGACTTTATTTTCTTGGGCTCCAAAATCATTGCAAATGGTGACTGCAGCCATGAAATCAAAAGATGCTTGCTCCTTGGAAGAAAATCTATGACAAAACTAGAAAGCAAAGACATCACTTTGCCAACAAAGGTCTGTCTAGTCAAAGCTATGGTTTTTCCAGTAGTCATGTATGGATATGAAAGCTGGACCATAAAGAAAGCTGAGCACTGAAGAATTGATGCTTTTGAACTGTGGTGCTGGAGTCAGTCCTAAAGGAAATCAACCCTGAATATTCATTGGAAGGACTGATGCTGAAGCTCCAATACTTTGGCCATGTAATGCGAAGAGCCAACTCGTTGGAAAAGACCTTGATGCTGGGAAAGATTGAAGGTGGGAGGAGAAGATGGTGACAGAGGACAAGTTGGTTGGATGGCATCACTGACTCAATGAGTCTGAGGAAGCTCTGGGAGATAGTGAAGGACAGGAAAGCCTGGAGTGCTGCAGTCCATGGGGTCACAAAGAGTCGGACACAACTTAGCGACTGAACAACAACAATTTAAAGTTTACATTCTGTATTTCATTCATAGCTGAATCATGCAGTACCTTTGCTGCTCAGTAGTGTGATTGGGGTGCAGTGGGACTGGACTCCCCAGGGAGCTTGTGAAAATTTCACACTCTCTGGCCCCAACCTGGAATTCAGATGCGTTTTGAAGATTTAGCTGATCTCCGAAAACACTCTGGAGTATGCTGTGGTTACTTTTGTTTTCCTTGGAGCTAATTTTCTTTCATTTGCTTAGTTGTATGAATACTTGATGAATTATCAGTTGTCAAAATGTCCTTTCAAAAAGCTTGTCCATATCAGGCAGGTGTTTTCTCTAAGGTTGATCTGCTTCCCCAGAGAGAAGTCTGACAAGCTCCCAGGAGGATAAAGATCTGGGAGCCTAGTGGGAGACGGCAGGGTGGGCAAATGGGTCTCGGCATTTGGTCACTCAGTCATGCTTTTAATGCAACTTTCCTCCCTTAACTCTGCCTGTGCCCCCTCTCCAAGGATCCCCCAGTCTTTCCAGAGGATAAACCTCTGGTCTGCATGGTTGTGAGTAAGGTAGTTCTTCATTAAATCCTCTTTTTTTAGTTCCCTCCCAAAATTAAGATACTCTTTGCAGTTATTTTGATATTGCAGGTAACGATAATGAAATTTCTATACCCAAAGAGAGAAACTAGGTGGGGTAGGCAGAATATGCTGTTCTCCTGATCATCATCCATCCTCGGAAAAAAAAAAAAAAAAAACAGTAAATATGTTGCTTTCATGGAAAAAAGCTTTGCATGTGAGATTAAGAATCTTGAGCTGGAGAGAGTATCCTGGGTTATCCAGGTGGGCCCAGTGTAATCACAAACAAGCTTATAAAAGGGAAGCAGGGGTCAGTGTACTAGTGGGCCACAAACGGGGGTACAGGCAGTGTGTGGAAGCTGAAAGCAGCAAGAAAATGGATTCTCCTGTATCTTCAGAAATAATGCAGCCCTGCCCACCTCTTTCGGATGTCTGACCTTCAGAAGTATATAAGCTAATACATTTGTGCTGGTTTAAGCCATTAATAATGTGTGGTAATATGTTACAGCAATAACAGGAAACTAACACACTAGCTGAACTAATTAGCTAAGACAAACTCTCCAGACCTTAGGATTCTTGACCTTAGCAGTAGTCTCTAATAGTAGCTGTCATCGAAAAATTAGTCAACCTAAGAAAAATTTGAAGATTTTATTCGAGCCAAATTTGAAGATTATAGCCTGGGAAGAGCACCTCAGAAAGCTGAGAGAGTTGTTCTGCCCATTAAAAGTCAAGACAATTTATATGTTTTTTGAGATAGAGGGCAGTACGTTAAGTGATGTATTCGTATTTGAGTTTTCATAATCCAGATGTAATCTGGTGGGTCATCATGGTGGGTCATGTGACTTTCTATAAGCTCAAAAAGGAATGTTGTCTTTTAAAGAGTTGTCTTGATGCTGAGAGAATGTTGCTGGTTATGGTGGAGCAGGTATTCCTGCTGACGGGCGAGGTTTGGGTCAATGCATAATGTGGATATACAATGCACAACTGGGGGAGTGCAAGTTGCTCAGTCATGTCCAACTCTTTGCGACCCCATAGACTATGCTGCTGCTGCTGCTAAGTCACTTCAGTCGTGTCTGACTCTGTGCGACCCCATAGATGGCAGCCCACCAGGCTCCGCCATCCCTGGGATTCTCCAGGCAAGAACACTGGAGTGGGTTGCCATTTCCTTCTCCAATGCGTGAAAGTGAAGTCACTCAGTCGTGTGTGGTTGTGTGTGTGTGTGTGTGTGTGTGTGTGTGTGAGTGCCTGGGTACGCCCACATCTGTCCTCCTCAATGGCTGCTGTGGGCCGGTCCTCGGGGACCCTGGGAGCAGGCCGTCCCGGGTCAGGTCATCGGTGGCTGAGCAGAGCGAGCAAACAGTTCCCCGTCTCTTCCCTCCCGGCCCCTGCACCCCGGCCCGGCCCGTTTCTCTTACCGATGGCCTCAAGCCCCACCAGGGGTGCAGCTGCCCCTCCCAAAACGTGACCCCAAGGAAACCAGAGGCCTCAGCTTCCCTTTCCTTGGGGAAGTCCATGCAGCGGGTCTGAGCTGTGAGCTACCTGCTGCCGCTCGTGAAAGCCAAGGAGGAGGACGCTTCTCCGGGAAGGCCACAGCCCCAGGCTGGCTGCCTCTCTCCATGTGCCACTCCCTGGAGTCCACTGGGCCCATCAACACATGTCCTGTGTGGCCATGCGAAGGGTCCGCCCTTCCCTGACCAGGGGCCGCTGCTCCCCGCACCTGGGAGGAGGCTGCCCGGCCGAGAGCCTCTGGGCTGATCCTGCCTGTGCCAAGGATTTGTGCTGTGACTTTGGGCAAATCATTCCAAGAGTCGCTGGGCACTCACGACCAGAGAACTCAAGGGCAGGCTCAACGCCCTACCCCTGCGACGCAGCCTGTCCTTCTGTGAAGTCCACCCAGATGAGCCTCCCCTTGGCATCCAGGCGATCGGCGGAGGTCCTCTTCCCAAGCCGGACGAGGCTGCCAGTTGTTCCACGCCTGCCCAAAAGGCCTGATCCACACCCCTCCCGCGTTCACTGCCCACCCCCAGCACTGAGCCAGCCAGGGGCGAGCAGGCTGCAGCCCCAGAGGTGAGAAAACGTTCACCTGCTTCTCCCGTCTGAGCCCCCAGTCCCTGATGGCAGGGGACCCTGCCATCTCTTTGGGACCCTGTGGACTGCAGCCCACCAGGCTCCTCCGTCCATGGGGTTTTCAAGGCAAGAGTACTGGAGTGGGTTGCCATTGCCTTCTCCGCACGGACTATGCAGTCCAAGGAATTCTCCAGGCCAGAATACTGGAGTGCCTTTCCCTTCTCCAGGGCATCTTCCCAACCCAGGGATCAAACTCAGGTCTCCCACATTGCAGGCAGATTCTTTACCAGCTGAGCCACAGGGGAAGCCCAAGAATACTGGAGTGGGTAGCCTATCCCTTCTCCAGCGGATCTTTCCAACCCAAGAATCGAACCGGGGTCTCCTGCATTGCTGGTGGATTCTTTACCATCTGAGCTATCACGGAAGCTCAAGTTGGAGGCAGAGGGAAGGCCAAAGGGCAAAGAAGAATTTTTATGTTTAACTTTTTCTTGCCAAAACATGAATTTCATTTCACATTCTTAATCCTGGTTATACATTGGCAGAGTTTTAAAATACTGGCACCTGGGTATATAGTGGATGATTAAAATTTCTGGTAGTGGAGGCAGACACTAGTATTTTCTGAAAGCTGCTGAGAGGATGGTAATGGATAGCCAGGCTTGAAAACCTCTATACTAAGTGTAAAGAAACCATTAACCTAACAGCGATTTCTTGTCAAAGTGTGGTTTCTGATCATTAGCATCACCTGGGATCTTGTTCCAAATACAAATGTTTCAGCCCCACCCCAGACTTCCTCAATCAGGGATGAGACCAGCAATCTTTTACCAATTCCTGCCCTCCTCAAAGAAATCCTGATGCACACTAACATTTGAGAACCTCTGATTTGACCAAAGAACCTCTTTATTGCTCTTAATTCTCTGAGGCGTGTGTGTTACATATTTTATAAGCTAATACTGTAGTAAGCAGCCCAAAAAACTTAAGGTCATTCTCAGATATATTTACTTTCTTCTGCTGTATCATACAGAACTAATACTTGGTTAAGGATGTGAATTGTATCTATTACTCTATAAAACGCCATGATTCTAGACATACAGACATGTAAAGGCAGGTGTAGGAGACGATGCTGACCGAAGTGCACTCTCCAAAAGTAGGTATTTTCAATAAAATCCCCAGTTCTTCTTAAAATATCTGAAATAACAGCACCAACTAGCAGCTGCGCGAGACTGTGTGTAATGCGTTATGCCAGCATTAGAGCTGACTCCCTCAATCAACTGTTCGGGGATAAGTTTGCAGCAGCCGGGTATTCAATCAACCGCAGATTGTGTAGAACTGCAGTACGTGCTTATTGAAAAAAGTCTGTAAGTGAGCCCATGCAGTTCAAACCTGTGTTATTCAAAGGTCAAGAAGAGTTTAGGTTTCCTCTCCATTTATTGCTAATGATTAGTAGAAACTTTTTGACTGGTTTTTTTTCCTGGCTTTTAAAAATCTGTTTATTTTTTTAATTGACGTATAACTGCTTCACAATGTCGTGTCAGTCTCTGCTCTACAGCGGTACAGCAAGAATAGGCCACTTGTAAACACACACCCCTCGCTTGTTTGCAGGGAAAGTCTTTGCTCTGACAGGTAGTTACCACCACGGCCAGGAGAGAAACAGGCTCAATCAACAGCAGTGTTAAAGGTTTATTCATCTGTATTAAGATTTTTCTTACATTTTCTTTTAAGCCCCATAAAAGAAAATGAACTATAAAAGCTCAATGAGATAACAAAATTTTATTTACATCTATTTCCATTTAATATATCACATCTTCAGGATAGGTGGTAACTTATCTAAAGGTTATGCTCATATTCTTCAGGCTGTGGGTAGAAGACTCCCCAGGGCAGCAGTAACTGTCTTGTAGGAATTCTTTGCCTTCACATGTCCCCAAAATACCATTCAGGTACAAATAAATACTTGTCTTACAGCTGAACACAGGCTCAATCAGTTTTTCAAACACTCTAGCCACAGCAGTATGTTTTTTGGGAAATCTAAACTGAGACAAGAATTGCTCAGCTCATAGCTTCTCCTGTCATTAATATGTACATGCTGACTGCCAAAAAGCGTAACTAAAACTTCTTACAGAATGTACTGCAAGATAAACCTATAGTAATAAAAAAAAAAAAAAAAATCTGCATTCAGAAATTTCTGTCTAAACTGATATTAGCCTGTAAGTAGTTATAAGCAATAGTAACTTTCATGCTTCACCATCTTGCCTGATATTTTGTATACTAAAAGTTACATATTCTGTATACTAACAGTCTGATTATATAGTCTGAATGCTAGAAGTTGCTAATTTTCATTCTTTTACCACCAAGAAAAGCATACTTGATTTATAGGGAAAGGGATCTAAATACTCCTAGAGGTACTTCTAAAACTTTTTAACCTAAGGCTTGATTTTCTTCCAATAACAAGTAGCTGTTTGCTTTCTGAAAGTTTTTATGCTTAATAAGGTGCTTTATCATCATCACATTCCTCTCTCCCCAAAAAGGCCCTGATCCATATGGTTATATTGGGGTGATATTGTTCCTTATTTTTGATACCTCTGACGTTTTTTTTTAACATTGTGACACATCATTATGACTTTACCTAATTGTTATCTAAAAGGGAACTAATCATCTTTATTTGCCTTAAAATATTTTATAGGCCTGGTTGTTAGTTTTGTAATGCTTTTGTTTTAGTCAATTTAGTCTAAGAAGGATCCTAGCAGTATGTCAGTGCAAAGCTTAGATTCTCTAGTATGGAGAAGTTGTCAAGGTCCTTATAAGCCACTTGGCTAATCAAACTAGTAACATTAATTTTAGCTTTTTATTTTGTACTTAAACTGCATATAACCTCATAGTTTATCATCAAAACAAAGCACATAGATGAAAGCATGTAAATGGACTACGAACGATTCTGACTTGTGAACTAGGGAAGCCTCTGTTGTTTGACCTTAAAGTCCAGGGCAAGAAGGTAAAGGTGTTTGTCTTAACCACTACCAACTAGACTGTGCAGTATATCGTACTTCTCTGAGAATTGCTCTTAGAGCCTGGTGTCACCATTAGCATGTAGTTGCTAATGATATAAACAAGAATGTACATGTAATTAGAGGTGGGCAAGTCTCTAGAGGTTCCTTAAAGTAGAAGTTTTTAAAAAGACTGGAAAAGAAACAAGACTAAACCAACATGTCACTCAGCTATGAAAGTGAAACTAGGGATGAGTTCCATAACAATGCTTATCAGCCAGTTTTTTTAAAAAGCTACAAGACAATATTACTAGTTCTACAGAATTGGGAACTGTGCTGTGTGTGTACCTTTCCCCATTTATCACTTAGCTGACTGCTTTACAAAGTTGTTCTGGTATTCAGCTGCTACAATGTTAGGAAACCACCAGGCCAACCTCTCTTCTGCCTCATTTATCACTTAACTGTTCCTTTGAAACACTGCTCATTTGTATTAATTTTCTCAAGTATTATTCAGCAGATCACACCAACACTATGGAACCCTCAGCCTTTGGCTGGTGCTCCCCGTGAGCAATATGCAGGCTACAGACAGTAATGTTTCCCTACATGTGTGTATGCACAGATACGTTAAAAACATTTAAACATTTACTCTTAAAGAGTATCCTAAAATGTAAGTACAGAGAAAATGCATGCAGAGAGAGCCCACTCAAGTACAAAGCCTGTGGGGTATATAATTTTAAGTTTATATTTCCTACAGTATGGTAACATAGGTCTTTTCCTACCCAGAGGCATAATATATTTTCTGAAAACTTGGACACTGCCGATTGCATTAAATGTAAATGCTCCCTAAGTATATAAACAGTAAAAGTAAGCAAAAAACCTTACAACACATTCCTTTTTTTAATATATCAAAAATGTTTCCAAGGCAACATTATTAAAATGACTATATACCACAGTTCCTAATATAATGTCAAGCTCTAATAGGAAGGTACCGAGAGGCCAGAAAGGTTTCATCCAGTCAGTGGCTTAGGTGCTCTTCTTTTCCTCACCCAGTAAATTCACGGCAGCTTTCTTGGCTGTAAAAAGGAAAGAAAAATATATCACAGCTATTTGTAACCCAGCTTTGTGCCTAATGTAGCTACTATTGTAGCTAACCCCGGGGATGACTCATGCTCAGATGAGAACCAAGGAGGTTTGTGGGCTGGGCTAGCAGAGTTTCCAGGGAATGGACAGGAGAACTCTTCCAACGCAGATCCTGAGCACATGAGCAGTTACTGAAGACCTAACCCCTCGGAGCGGCCACATTGCCTGCGCCATTGCGCTCTGTCCTCCTTCAAGTATCGCAAGAAGCAGGGGCTCCTTGACTGCACAGTGTCCTCTGTACAGGCGAGAAATTCCAGGCCCTACCTGCCCTTCCTAATTACCACTTGGCTTGGAATGTGCTGTAAGAACTCCTGTGATGTGTCTGATGGGCCGCGGGGAGGGTTCTGGGAGCCTTGAGGCCCCCTGAGATTCCAAACCGCAGCTGTTCTTGGTGGAGCCCTGAGCGGGTGCCAGGCAAGGCTGCCCTCCTTGTGCACCAGCTGCCCGACAGCTGTTCTCCATTCACTTAAAATTGTGGACTAAAGTTTACAAAGACACTGCAGGCTCTCAACTAGCTCTTTGCAAAAATGTACTTCCTGGAGAATCCAGAAACTCAGAGTCTAAAATGTGTCAGCCTCAAAATCCCTCTTATTTTCATTCTTACACCTCAGTTTATGAATGTAACCTATCAAAGTAAAACAGGATTTTAGAGTACTGAGATCTAAGAGAATCAAAGGCCGGAAAATGTGGGTAAACGAGACAGAAATGACATCACCAGAGGTTGCTGGTTTGGTTAAGAGCAGGGAGGAAGAGTTAAGAAATCTCTTCAGAAGGAACTGGCAATCCTAGAGCGGGAGGATGTGCAGAAACGTAGAGGCGTCCTGAAGGAGGCAGGAGCCATGTCCGGGAGCAGGGCTTGGGGAGGATGTGGTCTGTGAGGAGGAGGGGGAGGAGAGCACACACTGGCTGGGGCATCAGGGCTGCAGGGGACCATCTGGGGGTCTTCCTCCCCCAGAGGCCAGCTCACCTCTCGTCTCCCACTTCCTCGGGAGCGTAGAACCCTTTTTTTTAAAATTCCCTAGTTCTATGCCCATTGTCTACGGTCTAAAACCCTTACTGTGCCCTCTGGAACTTCCGACCCATCATCAGGAAGACCTCCATCCTCACCTGTTTCTCCAAATGGCTTCTTCTTCCTGTTGCTCTTACAGAGCCTGCCTGCCCCCAGGACACTGCCTTCTCAAGTGTCCTATGTGTTTCCCTTCCATGACCCTGGTGCTGCTGGGTCTGGAGGTCCAGGAAGCACTGTCTTTGATGCTCATGGCTGTGTTCGGAATCTCATGGCATCAGACGACCTTTCCCAGCTGCCCATCTTTTTTCCAATTCTCTCTGACCCTTGGGCTGTGCTGCCTCACTTCTTTAAGATTTTAGCTCCAAACTTAAAATCACTCTTGAGCACTGCTGTTACCTGAATTATCAGTGATTTCAGTATTCTTCCAACATCCCAGCTGCTTGGGTCCCCTCCAGTAAGGAGGACGCTCCACTCTAGCTGCCCTGCGCCTGGCCTCCTTCAGCCCCCTCCAGGCCATCCCCTGCCAGTCCCGCATTCCCCGCTCCCGGCTTCTGCACGTGCTAGTTCTCCCACTGGGGCTTTCTTACCCATGGTTCCTTCCCTTAACACTTTCAAATGTGACGCAGTGTTGCCTCCTTTGTGAGGATTTCCTATATCACTGTCACCTTCTCTCCAGCCCCATCTTTCGATCTGTTTTATTCTTCTCTGCATCATGTGCTATGCAAGTGTGACTACACCACGTAACTTGCTTTTTCATTGTATTCTATCTCTCTCAACGAGACTGTAAGCTTCATGGCTTCATGCAGTATGGTCTGCTGGTTGGTTTGGTTCCCTGGTTCATGCCCAGTGCTATGAACATGCTTGGCACATAATTAGGTCACCTCAATAAGTAAGTATTTGTTGAAGGAATGGATGAGAAAGGCTGAGAGAGAGGGCATTCTTTCGCACCTCTAACAAAAGCCATTTGAATTGCAGCATAACAAGAGTTCAACCTGAAATGAATCAGAGAGACTAGACTTGTATATAAATACAGATGACCCCTAAAATCTCCACCCACCACAGGAAAGTCCCTTTTCCTAATGTGCTGACTGAATGATGTGTTATACGTGGCGTGGCAGAAGATTGTTGGGAACAGTAAAGGCAACAGGCAAAGCCTTGGTGGAGAAATCCCAGAACAGGCTTGGCACGGGGCTGAGGAAAGCCACAGGAGTGAAGTGAGGAGGCCCGCCCTCTGGGCCAGTGTGACCCCAGCCTCCCGCACACTGAGCCAGGCTGCCCCCTGGCCATACCTTCCTTAGAGATGGCGTCTGCAGTCTCTTTGGCTCTGTCCTTCAGGTCACTCACCACACTGTCCACTTGGGACTCGTGCTTCAGGAAGAAGGGCCGGATGACGCGCTTGTAGAGCAGGTCTGCCCCGTTGGCAGGGCTGGGAGCCATGCACCACAGCAGGAAGCCGCACTGCAGGGAGGAGAAGCCGCAGGGTTACGGGGGCGGCAGACCGCACAGACTGCCGCCTCTGCCCGAGACGGGCCGCCGCCGCCAGCTGCCCCACTGGCATCTCCGGAGTTTCTGCAGGACGTGAGGTGCACTTTTGTTGATGGAGAAAACATGACAAATAATGACCTAGTAAGGAAAGGCTGCCAGGGCTTCCCTGACGGCTCAGCTGGTAAAGACTCTGCCTGCAAGGCAGGAGACCCCACTTGGATTCCTGGGTGGGGAAGATCCCCTGGAGAAGGGATGGGCTACCCACTCCAGTATTCTTGGGCTTCCCTTGTGGCTCAGCTGGTAAAGAATCCACCTGCAATGGGGGAGACTTGGGTTCCATCCCTGAGCTGTGAAGACCCCCTGGAGGAGAGTGTCGCAACCCACTCCAGTATTCTTGCCTGGAGAACCCCCATGGACAGAGGAGCCTGGTGGGCTATGGTCCGGGGGTCGCAAAGAGTCAGAGATGACTGAGCGACTAAGCGCAGAAGGAAACACTGAGGCTGCCAAAGGCGAAACACAGCCGGTCCGGCAGCTTAGCTCCTGCTGACGGGGGGCACTTCCAGGGGTGAGTCACGAGAGCTGAGAGATGCACACGGGGAAGGGGCCGCCACCAACGGCAGAGAGCGTGAGTTAACACGCACACGGAGCACCGACAAGCGCACTTCCGTGACATCAAAATACAAAGCAAAACGCAGGTTCTGACAGATTATAGGGGGCGAGTTTTGAAAAGGCAGGAGTTACCAGGCTGGATTTAAAAAAAAAAGAAAAACCCAAACTATGGCTATATAGTTCTTGTAAGAAACACACCTAAGACAAAACCAGTCAGGAACACTGAAAATAAGGAGATAAAAAAAAGATGTATCTGACAAATACCAACTCTCAAATATCTAATATAATAATATCAAATAGTACATAAACACAAATAAGTGAACAAAATGATAAGGAGGGAAAACAGCTTGTTAGGAGGTATAACTGGCCTAAACCCATGTATCTTTCAGCTATGTAAATTATACATACTTCTGTTTTTGGCTTCCCTGGTGGCTCAAACGGTCATCTACCTGCAGTACAGGAGACCCAGGTTCAATCCCTGGGTCAGGAAGATCCCCTATACGAAGAAATGGCAACCCACTCCATTATTCTTGCCATGGACAGAGGAGTCTGACAGGCTACAGTCTATGGGGTTGCAAAGAGTTGGACACAAATGAGCGACTTCACTTTCTTTTTGTTTTGATACTTATATAATTTTAATTTTATAATTATGTAATTTATAATTATATATAGCTTCTAAATACATAATAGTTTTGAAATGTATAAACTTGAAAGTCAGAATTATATAGATCAATGGAAAAATTCCACAATCAATTGCTTTTTAACATTTCCATCAGAAACTGATATATTAAAAAACTAGAAATCAGTAAGAATACATTGCAAAATACACAAAATTTAAAATCTTAATCTAAAGATATATACAGATCTCTTTCCCCGACAATCTGAGATCTAAGAGAATTGTATACTACAATACATACAGGTAAAAGAACTGGGCTCAGAGAAACTGGTTCCAGTCTCGGCTCTGCCACTTACTAGCTGGGCAAAGCTTACACAAGTTACATAATTGCTTAAGTCTGTTCTGACTCTATAAAAAAAGTATAAATAGAAAAAATTTTAAATCTATTTCATACAGGTTTTGTAAGAAAATAAGAAACATCTGGAGCATCTAGCTTTGCAGGGGCCCTGTCCCTGTCCCAAGAATACTGTGTCTTCTACCAACATCCATGAGCAGAAGCAGGCTGCCTATTAGAGTTTTAAGTCAGGTGAAATCAGATCTCAGGACCAACAAACACCCTTTTTAAACAATTATTTTGTTCTTACCTCTCCTTTCACTGAAATGAAATTCAAAGTCATGACATGTTTACGCATACAATTATTTAAAAAAAAAAAAGGTTTCTAACTTGCAAGAATATGAAGAAAGAATAAAGTAAAAGTGTTTTATTTTAAAAATGTATTTTGGACTTCCCTGGTAGTGCAGAGAATAGGAATCTTCCTGCCATTGCAGGGGCCACTGGTTTGATCCCTGGTCCAGGAAAATCCCACCTGCCGTGGAGCAGCTAAGCCCAAGCACCACAACTGCCGAGCCCACACGATAGGGCCCGCGAGCTGCAACTACTGAAGCCCATGTGCCTAGAACCTGTGCTTTTCTGATACCCAAACATTCATATTTTCCATCAGTTGCTTATAAAGATAATGCTAAAATATCCACACACATACCTAAAAGTCAACACAGCAATTTAATCAAAGTGATGTGCAGGAAAAGTTACATTCTTGACAGAACATCAGAATTCTATGTGAACATTCTGAAGAGAATGCAGTGTGGCAGCCAAGGGGATATGCCATATACTACTGCATACAAAGAAAATTTCCTACCAACTATATTAACTATTCGAAGAGAAGAACTATTTGGATTTAGTTTTTAGCATCTAACATCCAATATACTTGTTATTTATATCTGGGCATTTTGCTGTATTTATTATTCAGGAGAAGAAGGGGCGACAGAGGATGAGATGGTTGAATGGCATCATCGACTCAATGCACATGAGTTTGAGCAAGCTCCAGGAGATAGTGAAGGGCAGGGAAGCCTGGTGTGCTGCAGTCCACGGGGTTGCAAAAAGTCAGACACAACTGTGCGACTGAACAATTAATATTTAGGAAATTGGCATGAAGTTTTAAACTGGCATGTGATACATTTTAATTTTTACTATTTAAAATTGTAGAAAATAGTCTCCTGGCTGGTATTTCTATGTAGAATATCTGATTGTCAGGAATATATTATTGATGTAGACATACATCTGCATAGCCTCAAAGTGAAGTGGAAAGGACTCACTGGGTTAAGAATCAGGAGAGTTGGGAAGAAGGAAATGGCAGCCCACTCCAGTATTCTTGCCTAGAGAATCCATTGGATAGAGGAGCCTGGCAGGCTACAGTCCATGGGGTCGCAAGAGTCAGACACAAATTAGCAACTAAACCACCACCCCCAAGGCATGTAAAAGAGCTATTCCAAATATTTAAAAAAAAAAAAAAAAGAATCAGAGAAGAGTTGGTATCTATTTCATGACTGTAAGTAAATCAAACAACCTCTCAAAGAGTCAATTTTCTCTTCAGGATTTTCTAGGAAACTCAGAAATTAAAAAATATACTTGAAGAAAGTACACAAGATACAGCTAATATTACCAAGTCCTACAGTTCTTACTGTTGTTGAAAATCTCTGAAATGTTATCTGCCTATACAGATAACAGCCATAAGCAACCCAGAAAAGTTGACTTGTTCACCTTTTCTGGAAGAATTTAAGCATGGCTACCTGACAGGACCAGAGCCAAGAGCCTGCATTTCTGTACCTCTCCAATGTGATTAACTTTATATGCTAAACTCCAGACTGTTCATTTAGTTCTTCCCAGTTCCCTCTAGCTATTGTCTTGAGACTGTAAAATCATTATTGCTCTTTACCTACATCCTGATCATGTTCCAGTTCTCAAATGAAATAACTTTCTTGTATTAAAAACAAAGTTAATTACAGTTCAACTCTCAAGGGTGATATTCAGCTGCCAGCTTTTACAACTCCCTTTTCTTAACCTATTGTATCTACTCAAGAGCCCAGAAACACATAAATCTGACCATCCTTTTAATCGGGCTATCTCCAAAGTGCCAGCTCACGGTGTTCCCAAGAACAAACACAAGCCCACTCTTACCCACAGTGCAGATAAAGAGTCCGTGCTATTTCAATTTAACTCTCAGCGCTACCAGCACTGACATACTAAATCCTTAAATTACAGCAGGCCAGAGAGTTGTGTCTGTGATTCTAATGCTGCCACTATTCAATTTCCCCGTAGAAATGCTTCCAAGGTAGGGATATATTTAATATGCACAGTTTGGCACTAGCCTGGTGAGACCTGAGAGTTAATGTCTGAAAAAGGTGTATTTCAACACTAGCTTCTGGTATGCTGCAATCAGTTGATCAGAAACAAGTCTCGGGAAGCCTTTGCCACACAGCCACAGGAAGAGTAATACTCAACATGCACAAATAAAAGCTAAAAGCAAGCATGTGAAGGGGAAGGCTTTTCTATCTTCTTTGCCTCCTACAAAGTTAAGAAGAAAAATGTTATGCTCTCTGCCAGTGGCTCAAACAGTACAGGACTTAAACTAGCCAAAGTTTTTTCAATCGTGTTTGAAAAATCTAGAAACTTATTTAAATGAGAATAAAGATGAGGTGCAAAGGTACTCATTGCAGCATTAGTTATAATAGCAAGATAAGTGTCCTAAATGTCTATTAACTGAGGAATGAATGAATTCTTATCTATAATGGATTAGACATCTAGGTCAAAGAATATTGAATAACATGAGAAAATACTCATAGTATTGTATTAATAAAAAAAAAGTGAGGTATAGAATCATATATGATATATATGGTCTCAACCATATATAGTTGAGTAAAGCAATAACACACAATTCACTGTGTGTATACACTGTATCAAGAAACTTATTTGCACATTAAAAAACAGGAAGACTACCCTAAGATGATAACAGTGGGAGTCTTAAAATACTATTTTATTTTCTACATAAAACATGCCCCAACACACAGGCACACATACACACAACCACAGATGCAAACAGTGTAACAGCAAGGATTAAGTCACCAAAATCCCCCTGACCTAAAACATATTCTGGCACACAGAGGTTCTAAATAAATATCTGCTGAATAAAGAAGATGTACTACTTTCACAGTCAGAGAAATTATTTTTAAATAAATACATTTATTTTTAAACCTTCCTGCTCCAAGGCAGAGCTCAGATCAAAGCTCTAAACAGGCAGGATCCACTTTTTCTAGCTCAGTACTTGGAACAATATCTTCTCAACCAACGTTCGATGCCTAATCATTGGTTCCTCTTACATTCCTTCAATCTGACAGTCTACTTTAGAAAAAAGGGGGGAACAGGTCAACAATATCAATTCTGCGAAAGATAAAACAGTAAACCTGGCCCTAGCTGCAGGTATTTTCTTCTTCCCAAACAATCGCCTTGTGATTGTAGCAATAGCACAGGTAAGACCCAACTAGTTCTTAAAATGGAATACTCTCACATACTCTGCAATTCAGAGACCTTTTCTTGGTCAGTTCCCTGAAGCCCTCAGAATACGCTACTAACACAGAAAGCAAGCGTTTTATTGACAGCATGATCAATTTTTAACCATCTCAAGTATATGATCTATTTGGAACATATGGGATAAATCCACTTTTCTGGACACCATGCCATCATACAGCCGGGCACTCACCACTAATGGATGCACACTCACTCACTATTGGGGGGAGAACGTGCTGCACAGCAGTTTCTGTAATGCACTTCACATGTAAATGACTTGCTGGTTATCTTTTATTTTGGAGCCTTTCTCTCTCAAGGGGCCTCCATTGGCAGCGGTGACCAAGAGCAGGCTGCCGTCAGATCACTCACATCTCGGAAGTTTGAGCGCAGGTGCTGGCGCAGTGGTTCTGCTGACAGGAGACTGCCAGTGGCAAGCAGTGGGGCCCGAGGCAAAAATCCAGTTTCCTGCCGTTAGAGACTACGGTGTGACATCGCTGCATCAGACAGATCTTAAAGGATCCAAAAGTATCTGAAGTCTAAAGTATGAACATCCAAATTAAAGACTATAAAGCTATTTTTTTGTTTTGTTTTGTTTTTTTTGTTTTGTTTTTTTGGTTTTTTTTTTTGTTTTTTTTTTGTCAAGCAAATGCCCTATTTTACTAAAAATCCAAGTATACATTACATTTTACAAAAACAGCATCCATCAGGATCTCTCAGTCCCTTCCCTAAGCCAACCAAAGATGGGGGCTCTGAGGAAGGGTTCCCCTCCAAATGCTGGGGCTGCCCCAGGCACCCTCAGACCCCTGGTCCAGTGCACAGAAGGGGGGTTAGTGGAGCCCCTGCCAGGATCCAGCCTGGGGCCTGTGCAGAGCCCTCACCACGGTGCTAGGTGAGGGGCCTGCCGAGACCATGGACACGCTGCCCCCACCGGAGCCCCAGCTGGAAGCAGCTCCTGCCTCAGGAGGAGGACACAGGGTACCCGTAGTGGTTGTGGTCAGTCTCGGCCAGGGCCAGCGTCAGCGACAGGCTGGGCTTCCGTTCCAGCTCTTCCTCCTCCGGGCAGTGCTGCGGGGGCCGAGCTTTGAAGAAGTCGGAGACGTACCGGACCGACCAGCACGCACAGCACGTCGAGCAGCACGAAGACCCACCTCCGCTCCATGCCGCCCCCGCCCGGGCCGCGCCCGCAACCCCCGGCGCCCGTCCCACCGCGTCCCGTCGCGTCCCGGCTGGGCCGCAGGGTCACATGGCATCGGAGCCCGGCCCAGCCCGGGGGTGGAGGGGGTGGAAAATCTAAAGCTATTTTTATAAATGCTAAATATCTTTGGCTAACAAAAACATGAAAAATCCAGCAGCCTATGAAATCGAAATCTTCCTATAGACCAATTTTTTTCCCATTTCTTTTGAAAGGAAAATTCTTTAGCTGTGTTACAAGGCATTTTGTGGTAACATCATTCAAACTTAAAAGAATATCCAGGGACTTCCCTGGTGGTGCAGGGGCTAAGACTCTGTGCTCTCAATGCAGGGAGCCTGGGTTCAATCCCTGGTTAGGGAACTATATCCCACATGTCGCACCTAAGACCCACTGCAGTCAAATAAACAAATAATTGCTTTTTAAAAAGAATATTCATGTTTTCATTTAAATTTTTAATTATCTAGCTTCTTTTTTTTTTTACCATAAATGGTTTCATACTGCATATAATCTATAATTTTTTATAAATAATGAATTATACAAAACTTCTATATCTCTATAAATGAATTATTTCTTTTAACAGTATGGATGTACAATACTATTAATTCATTTAACCATTTACCTGTTGACGGACCCTTCAGGGTTTTTTGTAATTACCAGAATGAGAGAGCTTCTGGTATTTAATTTCCTGTATCTACACTTCTTTAGATAAAAAGTCTAAAAAGAACGTAAACAGAAATGTAGACATTTTGAATAACTGCCAATTTAATGAGGAAGCTATACTATTTGACTATTTTAACTAACACTTCCCAGACTGCTGACTACTCGGAATTTTTCTCTTATGTGAAACGTCTCTATATGACTTGCTTCATTTTTCTCTTTTTCTTCCTTGTAAGTTTTTCTATATATTCTGGATATTAATTCCATATCCGGTAAGAATGTAAATATATCCTCCTAGTCTGTCATTATTTTTCCTTTGTTTATGCTGTCCACTGTTACATAGAAATTTTTGACTAATTTCTATTCCTCCAAGTTAGAAAACATTCTTCTATACTTTTTTAAAGCAGAGGTTTTGGCACAGAAGTCTTGCCTGGGGAGGGACTGAGTAGCCAGGGCAGTCTCTCCTCAAGCCCCCTGCCCGAGCCCCAGAGCTGTGACTGACCACCTAGGAGCACCTTCGAGCGCCGCTGGGGGAGCCAGAGGGTGACGCCTGCACCCAAGGAGCTATCCCGGGGAGGGAAGGGTGGTTAACTGTGGCTCCTCTGCTGCCTGGGTGGGCAGGCTCCCCACCGGCCCCCCATCCTGAGTTTACCAGAACTAGCATGGATTGGGGTGTGGCCACCTCCATTCCAGCACCCAGTGGAATAGCTGACATGCCTGGAGAAAAATGAACTTGCAGGCCAAAATAACAAGGTATTTGAAAAGTACAGCCATTTCAAAACAAAGACAGCACAGTCAACTACGGATCTATCAGCAGCAGAAATTTTAGAAGCGAATGACCAAGAATTTTAAATTAACTACACTAAAAGAAATACAGTGACATCAAAGAACAAAAAAACATAGGAAAGAACCAAGCAAAATTACTAGGAATGAAAAATAAAATAGTTGAAATAAACACAATGTATGGCATAAAGAGCAAATGGGACAAAATTGAAACTGGAAGATCAGATTGAGAAAAACTCCCAGGAAGAAGGAAAACACATATAAATATATTTGAAAAATAGGTAAGGCCAGAGGAAAAGAAAAAATATATCCATAATTACAAATCAAGATAATATCAATGTAGTGGTGGTTGCGGGGAGGGAAATCAAAGAAGGACAGAGTTTCTGGTATCTAATTTCCTGTATCTATGTTTCTTTGGATTAAAAAGTCTAAAAAGAGAGAGAGAACAAGATGGCGGAGGAGTAGGTGGACGTGGAGTACACCTCTCTCCACGGATACATCAGGACCTCTCCTTCAGACACAGAAGTGCATGCTGAACACCAGCTGGGAGCAGACAGGAGTACCTGACCAGTGGAAAAGAATAAATAGAACCATGCAAAACTCAGTAGGATGAAGGAACTAGGGGGGAAAACAGGAGTGCTAGTGGGACTGGACCTGCGCTCAGTGGGTGGGGGAACTGAAGCAGGGGTCTGATCCCGACAGTGGGGCAACTGTCTGAGCAGAGGAGAAACATTTAAGGCTGAGAATGAAACAGCTGATCTGTGGCAGCCTAAATGGAATGAGATTCAGCCAGTCCTTGCCACAGCCATGCATATGCCGGGCAGGAACGCAGGTCTCCTGGAAGGGGCAGTGGCTAGGAGCTGGAGCTTACGGATTGTGGAGCAATCCCAGGGCAAGGGCTGCTGTTGACTGCGGAGAGACGGACCGAGGGGATGTGAGGGAAGAGACTGTGGAGGCAAATGCCTGTGGAAGAAAGCCAGGCAGCCCTGGAAGCAAGTCGATACTGCTGATACTTCTCTCTCCACAGCCAGCATGGGCAGCTGAACAACAGAGGCTGGCCCATCAAATGCCTGAGGCACTGAACGATAGGCCAGGACCCGCCCAGGGGGGCCCTTTAAGGGCCTGAGCGGAGAACTACAGAGAAGGCCCCCAGGCAAGGGAGCCGCTAAGTGCCTGAAGGGCGGAGCTTCGAGAAAGACTGGCCAAAGAGGCCTTCTGAGCACCAGCTACCAGAGGCCGAGAAAAGACTCTGATCGGGCCCTAACTCCTGCCTCGGAGGCCGTCAGTGTCCCTGCACACTTGGCGCCGCCAGGGTCCCCGCAAGCCAAGCAAAAAAAGCCGTGTGTTCACGCGTGCGGGGCCTCCTCAGTCCTGTCCGACGCTGCGCCCCTGTAGACTGTGGCCTGCCAGGCTCCTCCGTCAGAGGGGGGCTCTCCAGGCAGGAGCACCGGAGCGTAATGGCCAACACTGGCTGCCATGCCCTTCTGGAGCGCTCTATTTCCTGCCGCCCTAGCCGCCACCCCCCTGAGTCCCTGGTGCTGCCAGAACCCCTGCGACCCAGGCAGCTGCACCACCTCCGCGCCTGGCCCTCAGAGGGGCAAACCCAAGCCCTCCAGGGCAGCCTCAGGAGCAAAGCCCAGTGGGCGACCCACAGGCAGAGGTGGGGACGAAACCACTACTGCAACCCAGCGGCAGTGGGGCTAAGGAAGGCGACCCAAACCTGCCCACCAGCTGGGCAAGGTGCAGACTAAATCCACACGATCAGCTAAGCAGACTGCGTCTGTGGGAGATATAAAAGGCCACCGAGAGCTCCCGCAGAAGAAAACGCACTAGCTCTGATAGCTGCGGACATCGGAGGCAAGAACACGCAGGAGTCGGACCAGATTAGACTCTGAGCTGCCCCCGCAGCAGGTCCAGAGACCAGCACGGTGTCGGAGGGCATCCTAGGGAGGTGAGGAGGACTGGGCTTCCCAGCGATGGAAAGGACTCTGACAGCAGGGACTCAAGAAAAACATTTATTATTCTTATTTTTTGTCTTGTTCTGTACCTTCTCTTTGATTTTTTCCTTTCTTCTTTTTTCCTTTTTTCCCCCCTCTGTTGTAGTTCTCGATTTTATTGACACTGAGAAATCCAATTAAGCTTTTGAGTCTTTTTTTATTTCCTCAGTCACATTTTTTATTGTTGTCATAAAAAACTTCTGCCTCTACGTTGGGCTTTTGCAGTTCTGTGGAGTTTTCCTCTTTTATTTCTTTTTTTTTTAATTTTAATTTTTAAACCTATTATTATTTTTTCTACATTTATTCCTTTGTTTGCTTTTCCTACTGTTCTTTCCCCCTTGCAGTTAATCTTTAAGGTATATAAATCTACTTTATCTACCTCTTTCTAACTTGGCATAGCTATTCTTTCTTTCTTTTCTTAATCTCCTTTCCTCTCAACATATTTGTTAGTTTTATTTTCATTGCTTTATTCCCCAATTGGATGACCCACCTCCTAGAGTAATGGAAATAAAAACAAAAGTAAACAAGTGGGACCTGATTAAACTTAAAAGCTTTTGAACAGCAAAGGAAACTATGAAACAACTGACAAAGGATTAATTTCCAAGATATACAAGCAACTCATACAACTCAATGCCAGAAAAACAAACAACCCAATCAAAAAGTGGGAAAATGACCTAGACAGACATTTCTCCAAAGAAGACATACAGATGGCTAACAAACACATGAAAAGATGCTCAACATCACTCATTATTAGTGAAATGTAAATCAAAACTACAACGAGATATTACCTCACACCAGTGAGAATGGCCCTTATCAAAAAGACTACACAAAATAAATGCTGGAGAGGGTGTGGAGAAAAGGGAATGCTCTTGCACTGTTGGTGGGAATGTAAACTGATAGAGCCATTAAGGAAGACGTTATGGAGATTCCCTAAAAAATCAGGAATAAAACCACCATATGACCTAGCAGTTCCACTCCTAGACACATACCTTAAGGAAACCAAAACTAAAAAGACACATGTATCCCATTGTTCATTGCCGCACTCTTTACAATAGCTAGAACATGGAAGTAACCTAGATATCCATCAACAGATGAATGAATAAAGAAGTTGTGGTATATAAACACAATAGAATATTACTCAGCCGTACAAAGGAACGCAATGGAATCAGTCCTAATGAGATGGATGAACCTAGACCCTATTATACATAGTGAAGTAAGTCAGAAAGATAAATACCATATTCTAACACATATATTGCATGAGAACCTGGAATGTTAGGTCCATGAATCAAGGCAAATTGGAAGTGGTCAAACAGGAGATGGCAAAAGTGAACATCAACATTCTAGGAATCTGCAAACTAAAATGGACTGGAATGGGTGAATTTAACTCAGATGACCATTATATCTACTACTGTGGGCAGGAATCCCTTAGAAGAAATGGAGTAGCCATCACTGTCAACAAAAGAGTCCAAAATGCAGTAGTTGGGTGCAATCTCAAAAACAACAGAATGATCTCTGTTCATTTCCAAGGCAAACCATTCAATATCACAGTAATCCAAGTCTATGCCCCAACCAGTAACGCTGAAGAAGCTGAAGTTGAAAGGGTCTATGAAGACCTACAAGAACTAACACCCAAAAAAAGATGTCCTTTTCATTATAGGGACTGGAATGCAAAAGTAGGAAGTCAGAAACACCTGGAGTAACAGGTAAATTTGGCCTTGGAGTACAGAATGAAGCAGGGCAAAGGCTAATAGAGTTTTGACAAGAGAATGCACTGATCATAGCAAACACCCTCTTCCAACAACACAAGAGAAGACTCTACACATGGACATCACCAGATGGTCAACACCGAAATCAGATTGATTATATTCTTTGCATCCAAAGATGGAGAAGCTCTATACAGTCTGTTAAAACAAGACCGGGAACTGACTGTGGCTCAGATCATGAACTCCTTATTGCCAAATTCAGACTTAAATTGAAGAAAGTAGGGAAAACCACTAGACCATTCAGGTATGACCTAAATCAAATCCCTTATGATTATACAGTGGAAGTGAGAAATAGATTTAAGGGACTATATCTGATAGAATGCCTGATGAACTATGAACAGAGGTTTGTGACATTGTACAGGAGACAGGGAACAAGACCATCCCCAAGAAAAAGAAATGCAAAAAAGCAGAATGGCTGTCTGAGGAGGCCTTACAAATAGCTGTGAAAAGCAAAGGAGAAAAGGAAAGATAATCCCATTTGAATGCAGAGTTCCAAAGAATAGCAAGGAGAGATAAGAAAGCCTTCCTCAGCGATCAATGCAAAGAAATAGAGGAAAACAACAGAATAGGAAAGACTAGAGATCTCTTCAAGAAAATTAGAGATACCAAGGGAACATTTCATGCAAAGATGGGCTCATTAAAGGACAGAAATGGTATGGACCTAACAGAAGCAGAAGATATTAAGAAGAGGTGGCAAGAATACACAGAAGAACTGTACAAAAAAAGATCTTCATGACCCAGATAATCATGATGTGATCACTCACCTAGAGCCAGACATCCTGGAATGTGAAGTCAAGTGGGCCTTAGGAAGCATCACTACAAACAAAGCTAGTGGAGGTGATGGAATTCCAGTTGAGCTATTTCAAACCTTCAAAGATTTGAAAGTGTCAAAGTGCTGTCAGAGTGCTGCACTGAATATGCCAGCAAATTTAGAAAACTCAGCAGTGGCCACAGGACTGGAAAAGGTCCCTTTTCATTCCAATCCCAAAGAAAGGCAATGCCAAAGAATGCTCAAACTACTGCATAAAGGCACTCATCTCACACACTAGTAAAGTAATGCTCAAAATTCACCAAGCCAGGCTTCAGTAATACGTGAACTGTTAACTTCCAGATGTTCAAGCTGGTTTTAGAAAAGGCAGAGGAACCAGAGATCAAATTGCCAACATCTGCTGGATCATCAAAAAAGCAAGAGAGTTCCAGAAAAACATCTACTTCTGCTTTATTGACTCTGCCAAAGCCTTCGACTGTGTGGATCACAATAAACTGTGGAAAATTCTGAAAGAGATCGGGAATACCAGACCACCTGACCTGCCTCTTGAGAAACCTGTATGCAGGTCAGGAAGCAACAGTTAGAATTGGACATGGAACAACAGACTGGTTCCAAATAGGAAAAGGAGTACATCAAGGCTGTATATTGTCAACCTGCTTAGTTAGTTTATATTCAGAGTACATCATGAGAAACGCTGGGCTGGATAAAGCACAAACTGGAATCAAGACTGCTGGGAGAAACATCAATAACCTCAGATATGCAGATGACACCACCCTTATGGCAGAAAGTGAAGAGGAACTAAAAAGCCTCTTGATGAAAGTGAAGGAGGAGAGTGAAAAAGTTGGCTTAAAGCTCAACATTCAGAAAACTAAGATCAGATCATGGCATCCGGTCCCATCACTTCATGGGAAATAGATGGGGAAACAGTGTCAGATTTTATTTTTGGGGGCTCCAAAATCACTGCAGATGGTGATTACAGCCATGAAATTAAAAGACGCTTACTCCTTGGAAGAGAAGCTATGACCAACCTAGATAGCATATTAAAAAGCAGAGACATTACTTTGTCAACAAAGGTCCGTCTAGTCAAGGCTATGGTTTTTCCAGTGGTCATGTATGGATGTAAGAGTTGGACTATAAAGAAAGCTGAGCACTGAAGAATTGATGCTTTTGAACTGTGGTGTTGGAGAAGACTCCTGAGAGTCCCTTGGACTGCAAGGAGATCCAACCGGTCCATCCTAAAGGAGATCAGTCCTGGGTGTTCATTGGAAGGACTGATGCTGAAGCTGAAACTCCAATACTTTGGCCTCCTGATGTGAAGAGCTGACTCATTTGAAAAGACCCTGATGCTGGGAAAGATTGAGGGCAGGAGGACAAGGGGACGAGAGAGGATGAGATGGTTGGATGGCATCACCAACTCAATCGACACGGGTTTGGGTGGACTCCGAGAATTGGTGATAGACAGGGAGGTCTGGCGTGCTGCAGTTCATGGGGTCGCAAAAAGTCGGACACGACCAAACGACTGAACTGATCTGAACTGAACACATATGTATAGAATCTAGAAAAATGGTATTGAATAATTTATTTATAGGGCAACAACAGAGAAACAGACATAGAGAACAGACTATGGACATGGGGAGAGGAGAGGAGAGGGTGAGGTGTATGGAAAAGTAACAGGGAAACTTACAGTACCATATGTGACACAGACAGCCAAGGGGAATTTGCTGTCTGGCTCAGGAAACTGAAACAGGGGCTCTGTATCAACCTAGAGGGGTGGGGTGGGCGGGAGACGGGAAGGAGGGTCAAGAGGGAGGGGACATATGTGTACCTAAGGCTCATTCATGTTGAGGTTTGACAGAAAACAGCAATATTCTATAAAGCAATTATCCTTCAATAAAAATTTAATTAATTAAATATATATATATAAAAGAACAAATTGTAGGAAGAAAAGAAAAGTCTAAAAAGAAAGTAAACAGAAATGTAGACATTTAGGACAAGTTAAAATAACAAAGACACTCAAAACAGGTCTGAATATACAAAGGAAACAATTAGATTTGAGGGAAACTAAAATAACTTTTAAGAGAGGCAATACAGGGGGCAGGAATGCAGAATCTTCAGAATTCTTAGAGAATTACTTGAGTCTCTAAACTATTTCTTGTGGTAACTTCATGTGTACTCTTGAGTCTTTAAACTTTTTCACTTGTAACTCCTACTAAAACAAATACTTAAAGAGTATGAAGGGAAAGAAGCGAACCCATAATTCATAAGAGCTGAACTTCCCTCTCAGCTTGGCAAGTCTGGCTCAGTGAACCTGAGGCACTATTTACATCCTGTGAAGTTAATGGGAAGCAGGGCCTCTTCCACAGAAGACATCCGAGGGAGCAACTAAAGAAAGCTTGTCCCATTTAGAGAAAAAGAACCAACCACTCCATTAAAAGGCATGAACTTCTTCATTGTCATTTGCCTCTGATGCAAGTCCAGAGTTGATACAGGTCCCATTAGGAAAAAGTTCAACTTCCTACTGCTTTTCCTCACGTAGTTGTAACTAAAGTGAGTCCTCTGCCAAGCACAGGTGTGGCAGGGCTGATGCCAGGCTAACGGACCTGTCAGAGTTATTAAAATGACTTCCTCAGCCAATTTCACATCTTCTTTTTCCAAACCTATATAAGAAATGAGTATTTTTTGTCCAGATATAATGACTCCAGCACACAACTGTGAATATTTGATGGACTGATAAAATCTGCAATGTTTATGCACCAAACACAGACAATAGGATTTCGGCAAAGAGCAATGCTTGTGCTACCACAGTATTTCCATGTTTCACTATTATCAAACACATATTACAGACATAATTGCTTTGGCTATTTCCAAGGTAATACACAAAATAGTTAGCTATGTTGAGTTCTTTCTTCCTGTTTACATAATCTGAGGCAGAGCCAGAGCTGTCTAACATTCAAGCATCTGTTCCTATTCCTTGTATATAGGTCCTGAGATCGAGTTTATTTTAGTCGTAGGGAGCAAAGCAAAAACATAGATGAAAGAAAACACGGCAGTTCCGGAAAAGGCAACGTACCTTCAGCATGTAGTAGAAGGGGAACCAGGACAGGAAGAGGTCGGAGAAGAATTCGACAATGCTGAACACACCATATACCACCCAGTAGGTCAGCCACTGGGTATCATCTTCTTTGTTGGGGCTTTCTATGGCTTTAATTCTGAAAGGCAATACAAAAGCAAGTGTATTATGTAGTAAGATCTCAATGAGACAATTTCGATCATTATACTTGCACGCTGCCCTCCAATACCAACTGAAAAACTCAGGCAATATATGTACCATGACAGTAGATGCATAAGTATAACAAGAAAACAGACAGCAAAGTAGAAATACCAAGACAAGCTATTATGACTACCTGTTACCAGTCCTCTGGTCACCAGAGATGCCAGCACCAGTTGACCCATGGGTCTCCACCTTGCCTGAGCCTCCACCACAGCTCCAGGAAATAGCACTAATGGCTGGAAACTAGAGTAATCCCCATTTTCAAGTGGGGTCCTGCCGCTAGGGATGTATCAAGAACTCACTCGTGTACTTCAGTTCTCATGCACTTTAACTGAAGTACATCCTGAGTGAGCAGGCATTTCCATAAACAATATCTTGGGAAACACAGTTCCAGGACGCTTTCCAGAGTTCATAACATACTTCATAACAAACAGGCGAAAACTAACATGGTGTCCAGTTGGTTCTGACTGTCGTCACGTGACGCTCAGGCGGTGAACTTTCCTCCCCATATCAGTTAACACTAGGACTTTCTCAGTATCAACTACTGCTTAAACAAAATTCATTCTGTAAATGAACAGAACTAAATGTAAAATAACCTTCTTTTACTTCTGAATCACAGGAATTTCTTCTAGTCCTAAAAATCGCTTCATTCTAAGACCCAATTCCATAATTTTTTATCCTGTCCTCACATATCTGGTACTTATCATAACTGAGCTGATCTGCATCAGTAAACTAGAAGAAATCTGAATCTTGTTTAGCTCATGCAGTGAGTTAACTACTGAAAATACATTGGCTACTTGGTAACAGGGGTTCGCCAAAGAAACAGTCTGATGAATCATGCTGAATCATCCCCTAAGAAAGCCTCTGAATTAATCAGAAGCAGCCATGGGTGTATGTGAGCCTGCCTACATGAGTGTTTTAAGAAAATGACCAAGTGGGGAAAAGTTACAGCTGACTGAAATGACTGCTGATGACATGAGGAAAAGGCAAGGAGACAGTGATGGAGTGAATGCTGTTTTGAACATCAAGAGTAAATACAGAACCATAAAATAAATTGAAGAGAGCTAATTATAAAATAATGGTTTGTCCCATGTAGACTGTGTCTGTGTTTTAGCATTCCTCAGGTAGAAACTAGCCGATATAACAGGAAGTCAAAGGAGAAAGTAGGCAAGCATGTGAACCAAAGAGCTAACAAATGTACATCCGTTACATGGAAGGTTTCCGTATTCCTGCTATGCTTTATTTGGTATAGAATAAAGTTTATCTGGGAAGATCCCCTGGAGGAAGGCATGGCAACCCACTCCAGTATTCTTGCCTGGTGGATCCCACGGACAGAGGACCCTGACAGGCTACAATCCATAGGGCTGCACAGAGTCAGGCAGGACCGAAGCGATGCAGCACAAGCACGCATGGCTTATCTACCCACATTTAAGTGGACTTTTCACAATCACTACGTACGATAAAAACCTGTTTCTTAGACATCTCACCCTGGACAAAGGGGCAACAAACATTTATGAAACCACTGCTATTTTTAGTTCCATTCTGCGTCATTATTACTGTTTTTACTGAAGCAGAGTTGGTTTACAATGTCATGTCCTTTCTGGTGTACAACAAAGTGACTCAGTTATATATAATGTGTGTGTGTGTATGTGTGTGTGTGTCTGTGTCTGTGTGTGTGTGTGTGCATGTGTGTGTGTGTGTGTCTCTGTGCATGTGTGTGTGCGTGTGTGTGTGCGTGTCTGTGTGTGTGTGTACTTTTCTATACATTGATGGATATGATAGATGTTATACTGACAGATTGACACTCGTGTCCAACTCTTTGCAACCACATGGACTAGACAGTCCACAGAATTCTCCAGGCCAGAATACTGGAGTGGGCAGCCTTTCCCTTCTCCAAGGGATGTTCCCAACCCAGGGATCGAACCCAGGTCTCCCCCATTGCAGGCAGATTCTTTACCAGCTGAGTCACCAGGGAAGCCCAAGAATACTGGAGTGGGTAGCCTATCCCTCCTCCAGGAGATCTTTCTGACCCAGGAATCGGATCTGGGTCTTCTGCATTGCAGGTGGATTCTTTACCAACTGAGTTATGAGGGAAGCCCCATTATACAGACAGTTTATTGTAAGATATTGAATACAGTCCCCTGTGTGATACAGTAGGACCTTGCTGTTTATCTATAACAGTTTGTATTTGCTAATCCCAAATTCCTAATTCAATCTAATTACCCCTACCCCCCACGCCCCACCCTTGGCAACCACAAGTTTGTTCTCTGTGAGTCTGTTTCTAAGTTCATTTGTGTTATATTTTAAATTCCACATAGAGTGTTATTGTATGGTATTTATCTTTCTCTGTCTGACTTCACTTAGTATGATCATCTCTAAGTTCATCTATGTTGCTGCAAAGGGCATCGTTTCATTCTTTTATTTTATGGCTGAGCTGTGTTATATTGCATATATGGATCATATCTTCTTTATCCATTCACCTGTTGATGGACATTTAGGTTGCTTCCATGTCTTGGCTACTGTAAATAATGCTGCTATAAATATTGGACACGTATATCTTTTCCGGTTAGAGTTTTATCTAGACAAATGCCTAAAAGTGGGATTACTGAATCACATGGCAACTCTATTTTTAGTTTTTTAAGGAATCTGCATACTGTTTCAGGCAGTGGCTGCACCAATTTCCATTCCCACCAACACTGTAGGACTCTTTCTTTTTATCAGATTTGTATGTTGATTTACTTATTTACTTAGGCTGTGGAGGGTCTTCCTTGCTTTACCCGGGCTTTCTCTAGCTGCAGCCGGCAGGGTCTACTCTTCATTGTGGTGCACAGGCTTCTCATTGCAGCGGTTTCTCTTGTTGCAGAGCAGGTGCTAGGCTTCAGGAATTGCAGCGCATGGGCTCAGCAGCTGCAGCTCATGGGCTCCAGAGCACAGGCTCAGCAGTTGTGGCACATGGGCTTAGGTGCTCTGCGGCATGTGGGGTCTTCCCGGACCAGGAATCAAACCAGTGTCCCTTGCATTGCAAGCAGATTCTTAACTACTGGACTACCAGGCAAGCCCTGTAGACTTTTTAATGATGGCATTCTGACCAGAGTGAGCTGGTACCTCATTGCAGTTTTGATTTGCATTTCTCTAATATTAGCATGTTGAGCATCTTTTCATGTGCCTATTGGCCATCTGTATGTCTTCTTTGGAGAAATGTCTGTTTAGGTCTTCTGCCGATTTTTTGACTGGGTTACTTGGTTGTTTTGTTACTGAGTTTTATGGGCTATGTGTATATTTTGGAAATTAATTCCTTATCAGTCATATTGTTTGCAAATATTTTCTCCTATTCTGTAGGCTATCTTTTCATTTTGTTGATGTTTTCCTTTGCTGTGCAAAAGCTTATAAGTTTGATTAGGTCCCACTTGTTTATTTTTGCTTTTGCTTCTATTGCCTTGGAAAAACTGTAATTATTTTTAAAACATTAGTCCACAGATTCAGAAACCAAAAAATAAACAATGCCCTATGTGTCTCTCATCTGGCTATTGATTTGTTTCCTTTAATCCTTTTATAGTAGATTGGTCATCTAGTGAGTTCTGTGAGTCATTCTAATTAAACCTAAAGAGGGGACTCGGGAACCACTGGTTGACAGCCAGTTGGTCAGAAGCACAGACTAAGAACCGGGGCTTGCTACATGTGCTTCAAGTGTGAGGAGGTCTTGTTGGACTGAGTCTTTTAGCTTTGTAATTTGATTCTGTCCCTGGGTATACAGTGTCAGAATTGAGTTGAACTCTTGGACTCTCGGGCTTCCCAGGTACAGTGGTAAAGAACCCGCCTGCCAATAGAGGATATGCAAGAGATGCAAGTTGGATCCCTGGGTGAGGAAGATTCCCTGGAGTAGGACATGGCAACCCATTCCAGTACTCTTACCTGGAAAATTTCACGGACAGCGCAGCTTGGCGGGCTACAGTCCATGGGGTCACGAAGAGTCGGACACGACTCAGGACACACACACTTGGATTCTCTGCTATTATCTGAGAATTGCTTGTTGACATGGAAAAGCCTTTGGAACTGGGCCCTTTGCATCTTTGACCACTCTGCTGCCTTTTATTTACATTTGCTAAACAGTATTTTAACTCATATCAGAATGAAGATATATCAACCTTTCAGGCAACATACAGGATTCAAGAAATCCTAAGATGCAACTCTATCCTTAGGCCATTTGTAGTTTTTGGTCTTTAGCCAAAGAGGCAAAGATAAAGAATGGGAAGGATAGGAACTTAATAATTATTTAATTTAACCTTCAGAACAGCCTATGTAACAGGTAATGTTATTCTCATTTTTGAGAGAAAGAAACTGAGGCTTAGGGAAGGAAAATCACATCAGCAGGGGCCCCAGAGATGTGCTACTGCAAAGCCTGTGTCTGCTTCTCTATCCTGAGCTGTTTTCCTAGTTGGGAGAACTACTCACTACCCGCTTGCAACAGCACTTAGCAAAGTGTCTGGTACTAAGTGGGCAGTTAGTAAATGTTTGTTTCATTCATACAGATACAGAAAAGTTCATAATCTGACTTTTGGAAGGGACCAGAGTCCTCTATTGGAGAAAACCAAGGCTTAGAGAGGTCAACTTGGGCACAGAGCAGACTAACAGGGGGAAAGGTCATAGTCTCAACATCCAGATTCCTGAAAGGCCGTTCATCCTGCTTCCTTGAGGTGGAGGACCTTTAGAAGTGAACGGGATGCTGTTCCAAGTTGGTGCCCTAGTCTACCAGTTCTCAGACTTGGATGATGATCCACATTCACCTCAGGAACTGTTAAAAAATATATACACTATATTTTTATAGTGTATAAATATATAAAATACAGTGTATAAATATATAAAAATATATATACACCAGATCCTTCAGACCTGGTGGCTCAAGCTCTCCCGCATACACAGGTGTGTGCTTTTAGAAACTTATGCAGGTGATTCTAACACACAGCTAAGCTTCAGAACCACCAGCTCCAAGATCCAGTTTCAGTATGACTTGGTCATATCATTTCTAAGACAGAAAAGCAAAATGACTGAATCAGTTTCAAAAAGCTATGGCCAGAGGGTAGGCGACCCCTTCCTAGCAATGAGTGAGAAGCCGAGAGAGGAGAAAAGCTCGATCCTAGAGGGACTTGGGGACTGTCGCCCCAGCAGCTGGAAGCAGTTCTCCCGTGCTCTCGGAGCCCTGGGCCATGTCACCGTCGAACGGCAGACGCCAGCAGGGACCGTGGGCTCAGAACTACTCCCAGAGCAGCACAGTCCTGGCCCGCTCTCTGCCCACAGTCACGGCCACCTGAACTCAGAGCTGTGCCTCCCGCTCCAGGGGCCCAGTTCAAGGGCATAGCTTCAGCTCCCTCACACAGGCAGCAGAAGGAAGCACGGCCTGGCTGAGCAGGAGACGGGCCTGCGGAGGGGAAGATGGCTGGCAAGCAGTTCTAAAAATTCACTGAGCAGAGTTAGAAACTGTAGACTGTTGAATGGGAAGATGTCTTCAAGTTCTAGCTGAAGTTCTATATTTTATAGACACAAAATAAAATGAACCTCAGAGAGGAAAGAGTGATATTAAAATGACTTTCAACTCAAAGATTATAGAAGAGATTATAGAAACGTGTGTTTATACATTTTAAGGGCAGGATGGACTGTTTAAATAAATTTGGGTATATTCATACAGTGAAATATTTCTGAAGCCTTTAAAAGGATATTCCTTAACAGAGAGATGTCCAAGATATAGGGCTGAGTGTCAAAAAGAGATTACTAATTTTGTATTTAAAAGAAAAAAGAAAACTATCTGTATGTGTTTATAGACCAAGAATGGCATTTAGAAATATTTTTTCAAGTTGAATACAGTTAGCCCTGAGTATTGGGATTGTAGAATTTTGTTGTTTTAAAATCTTTCAATGAGCATGTACTATCTTTTTTAAATTGAAGCACGATTAGTGTACAAGTTAGAGGGGTACAGTATAATCACAGTTTTTAAAGGTTATATTCCATTTATAGTTATTATAAAATATTGGCTACATTTGGCATTGTACAATATATTCAGGTAGCTTATTTTATACTTAACAGTTGTACCTCTTAATCGCCTAGCCCTATAGTGCCTCTACCCCCTCCCCTCTCCTCACTGGTAACAACGAGTTTACTCTCTGTATTTGTGAGCATCTTCTATCATCTACTATTTTTAAAAAATTTTTCTATAACTGACTTACAATGTTGTGTTAGTTTCAGGTGTATAGCAAAGAGCATTAGTTCTACATATACATACACAGCATGTACTATTTTTAATAAGAAAAGTGAGGACAAATATTTCTATATGGGGGGAAAAACACAGGGCACCAGACTTTATATAACTACAGTCTCCTATGAGACTAGGTCTCTTTAGGGCCTTGTTAAAAGAAACACTGACGTGAACAGCAGACACATTCATTTAATTTCTCTCTTGGGAAAACTGCTCATGATTTTCTAACAAACAAACTTCCCTAAAAATGATCAGACACAATCTGTTGTGTTTTAGGGCATTTAAAGTCCTTCAATCAAAAAAAAAAATAAATAAATAAATAAAGTCCTTTAATCCACACAGATGGCTCAGACAGTAAAGAATCTGCCTTCTTGAAGGAGACACAGGCTTGATCCCTGGGTCAGGAAGATCCACTGGAGAAGGGAATGACTACCCACTCCAGTATTCTTGCCTTGAGAATTCCATACACAGAGGAGTCTGGCGGGCTACAGTCCGTGGGGTCACAAGAGTTGGACACAACTGAGCGAAAAGACACTTTTTTTCACAATACACAGAATGACACAGAGGGAGAAAAGAAAGTCACACCACCCATCATATGAATTGAATCATTCTAATTTCCTCCTCATTCTAATTTCCTAGAAAAAGAAACGCAAAATGGCAAAATAGTTGTCTGAGGAGGCCTTACAAATAGCTGTGAAAAGAGAAGCCAAAAACAAAGGAGAAAAGGAAAGATATACCCATTTGAATGCAGAGTTTCAAAGAATAACAAGGAGAGATAAGAAAGCCTACCTCAGTGATTAATGCAAAGAAATAGAGGAAAATAATAGAATGGGAAAGACTAGAGATCTCTTCAAGAAAATTAGAGATACCAAGGGAACATTTCATGCAAAGATGGGCTCAACAAAGGACAAAAAGGGTATGGACCTAACAAAAGCAGAAGATATTAAGGAGAGGTGGCAAGAATACACAGAAGAATTATACACTGAAGATCTTCATGACCCAGATAATCACAATGGTGTGATCACTCACCTAGAGCCAGACATCATGGAATGTAAAGTCAATGAATTACAAAGCAGAGACATTGCCGACAAAGGTCTGCATAGTCAAAGCCATGGTTTTTCCAGAAGCCGTGTATGGATGTGAGAGTTGGACCATAAAGAAGGCTGAGCGCCGAAGAATTGATGCTTTTGAACTGTGGTTTTGGAGAAGACTCTTGAGAGTCCCTTGGACTGCAAGGAGATCCAACCAGTCCATCCTAAAGGAAGTCAGTCCTGAATATTCATTGGAAGGACTGATGCTAAAGCTGAAACTCCAATACTTTGGCCACTGATACCAGAACTGACTCATTGGAAAATACCCTGATGCTGGGAAAGATTGAAGGCTGGAGGAGAAGGGGACGACAGAGGATGAGATGGTTGGATGGGATCACTAACTCAATGGAGATGAGTTTGAATAAACTCCGGGAGTTGGTGATGGACAGGGAAGCCTGGCGTGCTGCAGTCGCGAAGACACAACTGAGCAACCAAACTAAACTGAACTGAATTTCCTACTGTACAAAGCAAACTATCAAAAGATGATTAATTACACTGAATTATGCAACAGCCAGGCTTTACCCTTCATTTCTTCCCAATGCTCACCTGGCTTTACATTATTTTACTATTCTTGGGTTATAGCTTTGTATCCTGGTCCTACCACTTACTAGGTACATGACCTTGGGCAAGTTTTTCTGGGCCTTAGTATGCTCATCTGTCAAGTAGGGATGATGAACCTCATTGTGTAGCTATGAAGATTAACTTAGTTAATACATGTTAAGCACTTAAACAGGGTAAGCACTCAGAAATATTACTTTACTAGGTAGTAATTATAATATGGTGATAATTTTATTATTATCATAAGAGGCAAAGGATTAAAAAGAAAAGAGAGCGGTAAGAACACTCCAGTCCTTCTGGCTAAGTAGAGCATAAAGGATTACTAGCATTGTTAATACAGGAAAGAAGAGATTAGAGAATTATTCACGGATTTTAATTGTACTTCACTCTCCAAATCCAAAATGCTACAGAAAGTAAAGGGTTGGGTGAAATCCAAAAGTCCTATTTGCAGGTCACACTTTTCAGGTCTACATGGAGACTGGCCAAAGTCTTGACACTGGTATTCAACTGGCACTGGCAGAGATGTAACCCCTGGCCAGCCCTCACCCAGACTACCCAGCCCCGGCGACCGCACTGGCTGCCTCCACGTTGCTGAATCATCTGTTTCTTTGCTGCTGCTTTCTAAAGGCAAGATCATGAACCAAAACCAGCTGAAGTATAGCATTAAACAGATGTAAAAAAACCAAAGTTCGAGTAGATACAGTCTATCAGCATTTTCTCCCTCCAAATTAAGAGTCAGCATTCAGAGAATTCCCTGACCCACAGACATGAGTAAACTGTAAATTCCCTAAGTACTTCATTAGAAAGAAATCATGTAAACTAAAGACAGTTGATGTGAATTGAAAGTCACTCAGTTGTGCCCAACTCTATGTGACTGCATGGACTGTAGCCCACCAGGCTCCCCTGTCCATGGATTCTCCAGGCAAGAATACTGGAGTGGGCTGCCATGCCCTTCTCCAAGGGATCTTCCCGACCCAGGGGTTGAACCCAGGTCTCCCCCACTGCAGGCAGATCCTTCACTGTTTGAGCTATCCAGGAAGCCCCTGAAAGTTAAGCACTTTTTACACTACAATAACTTTTTCAGACTCAAAGTTTATCCCTGGTTAATGGGTATTTTAATACATTCAAGTCATTAAGTTAAAAATGTCCATTTTCTACAATAGTATGGCGTATAAGCTGTGTATACATTATATTTAGTATTATATACGCATATGTCTACAATGAAGGGGAAGCATAATATAGATGACAAACACAAAAAGCTAGTTAAGCCATTTTGCAATTATTTATTCCTATGTCCTATATTTCAAATGAGCTACTGTAAAGGTAACTTCTAACAAGGAATAAGGCTGTCTGGCTTAATCTTCTTTGTTGTAATTTTTCTTAAGATAAAAAGGCAATGAAAAAATACGTAAGATTCTTTACCATCAGTACAAAACAAACCAAACCAGCGTTACTTTCCTCCACTCAATTCTTGGTGGTAAAATGGCCAGAGAGGCCCTGTCTAGGTAATCCACCATGACTATCAGTGACAGACCTGTTCAAATGCAAGCATATGTGGAGCACTGACCACACATGACACTGTACTGAAGCTCTGAGGCCAAAGCAGTGATGCTCCAGGACAGAAAATCAAGAACAGTCAAATGATAGTTCCATTCTTAAATAAGCAGCACAGGTGTGCTTGGGGAAAGATCCAATGAATGAGTTAGGAGAAACTAGAAACCTCAATGGAAGCAAAACAAAGTAAAAAGTAGATTTAATATTTAAAAACTGTTAGTTAAGATTACACCCAGGGCTTAGGAACAAGTATCCTACTGTACCAAAACAGAAGAAAACCCCTAGCCATAACACATATTTATAGTTCGGAAAAACAAAACCTTATTGTATCTTATTGCTCCTTGGAACAATGATGTCTTAAGCTGCTGCTATCTAAGAATAGGAAAAAATAAGAAACAAAAAACAATAAGTAGAAAAAATAAGTTAAAATACTACTTGAGAGGTTTTTCCTTAATCATTTAAGTTCAATGACATGAGTAAGAGAACCATGACTATGATTAAGTCAATTTTCGCCTGTATGTTATTTAAAAGTAACCACACTTAATTGAGCAGTTCCTAAAATGTTGATTTGGTGATGGACAGCGAGGCCTGGCGTGCTGTGATTCATGGGGTCGCAAAGAGTCGGACACGACTGAGCGAGTGAGCTAAACTGAACTGAACTGAAAATGTTGATTCTGTTAATGTTTAACTTAAATTATCCCCTCCTGCTACATAGAGAAAATTGAAATGTTATAAAAGCTAATCTATTCCCAAGGGTTAATTCAACTAGTAATTATCAGGTGCATTATATATGCTTCTGACCACTCACACGAAAGAAACTGCGGCAAACACACTACCCAGACTGCATGTGGTTCACATGTAACTTAGTCACTATAGTTCAAACTAGCCAAATGATGTAAAGTTAAGTATTAATATTAAATGTCTTCAGAGCACTGGCCTTACTACTGAAACCAGTTGTACTCATCAACAGGATTTTAATTTTAATAAGTTGATTATATTTCCAGACTGGCAGGACATTAAAAAAAAAAACCATTCATGAAAAAGGCCTATAACAATAAAAAGCTTTGAGATGTGCTGTTGGTAAGGAACAGAAAGGAATCTACTTCTGGTCCATTTGCTTTGTTCTATTTCAAGTGTGGTAAGTTACATTTAAAAACAAATATTCCAGAGTTTATGGTATATTATCTGAAGCACGAGTAAGAAGAATATGGACCAGAATGTTCATCCTTTCTGACACAGCAGACACACACTGACCACTATGCATGGGGGTGCTTCTGGCACTCCTAAGCCAGAGTTTATCAGAGAATGTGAAGTATGGATTCCTGACAGCTCAATGTTTTTCCTGTTTCCTATTACCTCTCTTTAGGAGTCTGCCGTTTCAAATATCATTTCACACATACAGTGCGTCAAATTAGAAGGAAAGAAACCCACATTTTAAGACATGAACAGTATTTTTTTATTTCCATGCCAGTAAAGAAGAGATTTTTCTTCATGGAAATAAAGATCAGAAGCTATGGACACTCAGAAAAGTACTTGTTTTTTGCTGCAGAGTAGGTGTACTTTCAAAATAAGAGAGAAACACCAACAGAGAAAGCGACAAACAGAGGGAAAAAACTAAAAGTAAAGAAGCAAAGTAAAGGAACTGTTTACATCATACCCAATCCTCTTCCCTACCCAAAAGAAGGATACAGTCACTAGCAGCAAATCTGCTTCTTAAACATGTAGAAACTATCTTCTAAGATGACTATACAAGAACAGCGAAAAAATAAACCATGCTCCTTTAATTTTTAACAGTGTTCCCCTACAGTATAAAATGACCAACTTAATGAAATGCTTAATATAATGTAAGCTAAAGTTGCAGATATATTAAGATGACTCTATAAAGCAACTCTAATGGAAGTTGAAATACAAAAAAGCCAAAAGCAGTCTTTCAGTGGTCAAATATTTTGGTGTTTAATTATGGTGATCGTATCTGCCAACTGTCCGTTATTTTTTCAATGCACAATGGAAGTGCCAGTAATGGCTGAATGTAAAGCATGAGGAATGTTGGCAGTGGGCAGGCCCGGGGATTCAGATACCCTTATCCCTACACCTGACTGCCTCAACAGACTCGTGAACTAAGTCGCAAAACTTGATTTTGTCACCCTGGTTTCCAAATATGTTAAAGGTAGCTACAGTTCCAGCAGCTTGATCTCTAAGACCTCTTCTAGCTAACATTTTATAATTCAGAACAGAAAGTATTAGACTATTCAATAGGCAGTATCAAAAGATGAATGCCCGAAGCAATAAAATAGCAGATGCAAACAACCAGGTCCTACTATACGGCACCGGGAATTATATTCGGTATTTTGTAATAAACCATAAGGGAAAAGAATATATATATGTAAAACTGAATCACCTTCTGTACACCAGAAACTAACACAGCAACGTAAACCAGCTATACTTCAATAAACGAACAGAAAACACCAGCAGATGCAAATTCCACTGGGGCAACCCTCTGGCGAGAAAACTGATGTCTATGTGAACACAATATCTATGTCAGGCACGTATTGGAAATTTAACTTACCCTCACACACCCTTACAACCTGTGCAGGAACAACCCGAACTGACCTTCACCAGACGAAAGAGGGCCACACCAAGAAGTAGAGAGCAATCTAGAGTTACCTCTGCCATGTAAGTGATCCCTTCACTAGATCACCTGGCCACAGCCAGCAGAAGTTGTAGGATATGTATAGTGGCCGAGTGAGAGGGACAGATGTCAGCTCCACTCCCAGGAACCAGGGAGTGTTCGAATGAAGTCGGCATAGGTTTCTGCAGCCCCTGCTTATATTTCAACTGCCAGAAAAGTAATTTCACTACCAATTTTTGAAACTGTTTTTAAACTTCTGTTGTACTGATTTATTCTCAAAATTGATTACCTGCTAATATTACTGATAGGCATTAAATATCTTAAAGTGTCCCATAAATATTTGTATTTAATTTTATTTTTTAATATTATTTTAATCTATTCGGCTGTCCTGGCTCTTAAGAGTGGCACAGGGGAGCTTCGATTTTTAGTTATAGCATGCAGGATCTTTTAGTCATGGCATGTGGCATCTAGTTCCCTGTCTAGGAAATATATCTGGGCCCCCTGAATTGGGAGTGTGGAGTCTTAGCCTCTTAGCCTCAGCAAAGTCCCTATAATTGTTTTAAATACTATTCAAGGATATTAAGTTGAAAAATGGAGTCCTCATTCAAAGTCCTTAAAAAAGAAAGCTCTGGGACAGGGGGAAGAGGAAGGCAGCTCAGAAGAACAAATAGATCTTATCTCCAGGGCCTCCATGAAGAGAACAAAAAACAGTTCACAGGGAACACTCCAGAACAGAGTCTGGAATGAGGTCTCCCTCCACAACTGCTTCAGAACCCAGAAACTACATTATGAATAAATCATTCAAATCATTAATCTTATTTGCTCCTCAAAACTTTCTTTTCTCTATGACACAGGCGAAAGGAAAAAAACAAAAACATAACCAAAATACTGGCTGTAATTATCTACAAAATATTCACAGGTGGCTATAAGGATAATTTATTAGTGTTACAGTTTTCTCCATAACTCCTTCATCTTAAAATAGTTCAGTATACTAACCGTAATACAAAGTGAAAACAACCAGCAAACAGCTGGCAAGCGTAAATTTTACGACCTCAGTGGTTCTTAAGGCAACATTTACAGGCTGTCAGTTGTATTTTTGGTCCAAGTACCCAGTAGGCCAGAGAAGGAAGGTGTGGGCATGCACCGCCTGCGCTGCGGCTCTCCTAACAAGGAACACACAGTTGCAGAGAGAAAAGCGGGTGTAATGGGGACATACGCAGCTGAGTGGAAAATATGTCTGCTCCCAAGTGCTCATGAATGTAAAAGAAAAAAGATAATTACAAGTTCTATTTAAAAAAAAAAAAAAAAAAAACAAGAAAATAAACACATCCCTTACTAATAAGTCTATGAGAAAACCACAAATACACATCCTCCAGCTCCATCAGGGAAGCCTAGCTCTGATTCAGAGACTTGCTCTCCTGAGACAGAAAGTGATTCAGAGCCGTCAGTCACACCAGGGCAGCCTTCCTAAACTCCCCTCCTGGTAGTGAACCTCCGTTCAGGAGCCTGCCATTGCAGACTGTAACTAACTAGATTTCAACCCTTTTTAGCCCACCTTTCCTCCTGTTATCCGCTGTGCACTGTCTGCTAAGATGCTACAGATTTCACTTGGGATTGACTGTAGTACAACTCTTGTAGCTATTCTGATTGTGTTTCCTTCAAGTATTCCTCTTCACCATCCCCTTTCCCGATCAGACTTCATACAGTTCAGTTCACTTTCTTTGCACCCCATGGACTGCAGCACGCCAGGCCTCCCTGTCCATCAACAACTCCCAGATTTACTCAAACTCATGTCCATTGAGTCAGTGATGCTATCCAACCATCTCATCCTCTGTCGTTCCCTTCTACTCCCACTTTGAATCTTTCACAGTATCAGGGTCTTTTCAAATGAGAAAGCTCTTCACATCAGATGCCCAAAGGATTGGAGTTTTAGCTTCAACATCAGTCCTTCCAATGAATATTCAAGACTGATTTCCTTTAGGATGGAATGGTTGGATCTCCTTGCACTCCAAGGGACTTTAAAGAGTCTTCTCCAACACCACAGTTCAAAAGCATCAATTCTTCAGTGCTCAGTTTTCTTTATAGTCCAACTCTCACATCCATACATGACCACTGGAAAAACCATAGCCTTGACTAGACGGACCTTTGTTGGCAAAGTAATGTCTCTGCTTTTTAATATGCTATCTAGGTTGGTCATAACTTTCCTTCCAAGGAGTAAGCGTCTTTTAATTTCATGGCTGCAATCACCATCTGCAGTGATTTTGGAGCCCAAAAAAATAAAGACTGACACTGTTTCCACTGTTTCCCCATTTGCCATGAAGTGATGGGACCGGTTGCCATGATCTTAGTTTTCTGAATGTTGAGCTTTAAGCCAACTTTTTCACTCTCCTCTTTCACATTCATCAAGAGGCTAAAAGCTCTTCTTCACTTTCTGCCATAAGAGTGGTGTCATCTGCATATCTGAGGTTATTGATATTTCTTCAAGCAATCTTGATTCCAGCTTATGCTTCCTCCAGCCCAGCGTTTTTCATGACGTGCTCTGCATATAAGTTAAATAAGCAGGGTGACAATATACAGCCTTGATGTACTTACTCCTTTTCCTATTTGGAACCAGTCTGTTGTTCCATGTCCAGTTCTAACTGTTGCTTCCAGACCTACATATAGATTTCTCAAGAGGCAGGTCAGGTGGTCTGGTATTCCCATCTCTTTCAGAATTTGCCACAGTTTATTGTGATCCACACAGTCGAAGGCTTTGGCATAGTCAATAAAGCAGAAGTAGATGTTTTTCTGGAACTCTCTTGCTTTTTCAATGATCCAGTGGATGTTGGCAATTTGATATCTGGTTCCTCTGCCTTTTCTAAATCCAGATTGAACATCTGGAAGTTCATGGTTCATACGGTTGAAGCCTGGCTTGGAGAATTTCGAGCATTACTTTACTAGCGTGTCAGATGAGTGCAATTATGCTTTACTTTGAGCATTCTTTGGCATTGCCTTTCTCAGGGACTGAAATGAAAATGGACCTTTTCCAGTCCTGTGGCCACTGCTGAATTTTCCAAATGTGCTGGCATATTGAGTGCAGTACTTTCGCAGCATCATCTTTGAGGATTTGAAATAGCTCAACTGGAATTCCATCACCTCCACTAGCTTTGTTTGTAGTGATGCTTCCTAAGGCCCACTTGACTTCACATTCCAGGATGTCTGCTTCTAGATGAGTGATCACACCATCGTGATTATCTGGGTCATGAAGATCTTTTTTGTACAGTTCTTCTGTGTATTCTTGCCACCTCTTCTTAATATCTTCTGCTTCTGTTAGGTCCATACCATTTCTGTCCTTTAATGAGCCCATCTTTGCCTGAAATGTTCCCTTGGTATCTCTAATTTTCTTGAAGAGATCTCTAGTCTTTCCCATTTTATTGTTTTCCTCTGTTTCTTTGCATTGATCGCTGAGGAAGGCTTTCTTATCTCTCCTTGCTATTCTTTGGAACTCTGCATTCAAATGGGTATATCTTTCCTTTTCTCCTTTGCTTTTTGCTTCTCTTCTTTTCACAGCTATTTGTAAGCCTCCTCAGACAGCTATTTTCCTTTTTTGCATTTTTTTTTTCTTGGGGATAGTCTTGATCGCTATCTCCTATACAATGTCACAAACCTCTGTCCATAGTTAATCAGGCACTCTGTCTATCAGATCTGTCCCTTAAATCTATTTCTCACTTCCACTGTGTAATCATAAGGGATTTGATTTAGGTCATACCTGAATGGTCTAGTGGTTTTCCCTACTTTCTTCAATTTAAGTCTGAATTTGGCAATAAGGAGTTCATGTTCTGAGCCACAGTCAGCTCCCAGTCTTGCTTTTGCTGACTGTATAGAGTTTCTCCATCTTTGGATGCAAAGAATATAATCAATCTGATTTCGGTGTTGACCATCTGGTAATGCCCATGTGTAGAGTCTTCGCTTATGTTGTTGAAAGAGGGTGTTTGCTATGATCAGTGCATTCTCTTGTCAAAACTCTATTAGCCTTTGCCCTGCTTCATTCTGTACTCCAAGGCCAAATTTACCTGTTACTCCAGGTATTTCTTGACTTCCTACTTTTGCATTCCAGTCCCCTATAATGAAAAGGACACGTTTTTTGGGTGTTAGTTCTAGAAGGTCTTGTAGGTCTTCTTAGAACCGTTCAGCTTTAGCTTCTTCAGCATTACTGGTTGGGCATAGATTTGGATTACCGTGATATTGAATGGTTTGCCTTGGAAACGAACAGAGATCATTCTGTCATTTTTGAGATTGCATCCAAGTACTCCATTTCGGACTCTTGTTGACCATGATGGTTACTCCATTTCTTCAAAGGGATTCCTGCCCACAGTAGTAGATATAATGGTCATCTGAATTAAATTCACCCATTTCAGTCCATTTTAGTTCACTGATTCCTAAAATGTCAATGTTCACGCTTGCCATCTCCTGTTTGACTACTTCCAATTTGCCTTGATTCTTGGACCTAACATTCCAGGTTCCTATGCAATATTGCTCTTTACAGCATCGGACCTTGCTTTTATCACCAGTCACATCCACAACTGAGTGTTGTTTTTGCTTTGGCTCTATCCCTTCATTCTTTCTGGAGTTATTTCTCCACTGATCTCCAGTAGCATATTGGGCACCTACCAACCTGGGGAGTTTGTCTTTCAGTATCCTTTCATTTTGCCTTTTCATACTGTTCATGGGGTTCTCAAGGCAAGAATACTGAAGTGGTTTGCCATCCCCTTCTCCACTGGACCACATTCTGTCAGACCTCTCCACCATGACCCGACTGTCTTGGGTGGCCCCACAGGGCATGGCTTAGTTTCACTGAGTTAGACAAGACTGTGGTCCATGTGATCAGATTGGCTAGTTTTCTGTGACTGTGGTTTTCAGTTTGTCTGCACTCTGATGGAGAGGGGTAAGACTTCATACAGATCATCCCCAAACATCTCCCCTCCCTGAGATGTGCTGCCTCTGACAAAGAACTGAAGGCAAGCCACATGTGCTCAGGAGAGCTGATGCGGTCTGCCATCTGGGTGTGCAGTTTAAAAAGAGGTCTCTGCAGATAATGACGTGTAGTGCTGCCATCATAAATCAGCGCTACATCACATCGAATAAGAGAAAGAACTTGTCAGTAATATATTCTAATCCACATTTACAAAGCACTGCAAATTACTGCGTGTGCAGATATGATTTGGAACAGTGGTACCTTGAGAACATACTGCATGAAGTTGACGTATTTGCATTGATAGTGTCGAATGGATAAAGAAAAAGTTATATCAACAGTTAATTTTCATCCCTATGGAAAGTTTTGGCATCTGTGGGACACTTAGAGAGCCATATGGGAAGCAATATAACAGAAGTTTAAAACATGGACTCTGGGGCCAGACTCCCTAGGGTAAAATATCAGTTTCACCATCTACTGTAGTGAGACCATAGTCAGATTACTTCTGTTTCTCTGTTTCCCCATCTGTAAAATAGGAATAATCGTAATACTTACATCACAGGGCTGTCATGAAGATTAAATGAGCTATATTTGTAAAGCACTTAAACAGAGATATTTAAGTGTTTATTAAATTAAGTGCCACACAGTTATTCAACAGCCCCACAAAGAGATAAAAGCAGTAACCCTCCTTGTACTGACAGCAAAAGCTTAAAATGGGCTGGTGAGGACACACAGAAGATAAAACGACACATCATCAAAGTGGGTATGAGATTCGAAAAATGCTGCCAAACATTAGATTAAATATAGACATTAAAATGCTGGAGCATCTATCATCTTCTCGAGCACGGTGCTCAAGTATGCCTGAGTCTGCTTTCACATTCCTGTGCAGTTAACTGAGGGCTCCAGACCAAGCCTAGCCTCTGTGTGACGTTGGAAAACCTTCTAAATTCTCCCTGTCCCTGGATCTTTTGAAAAGCGTTGATGATCAGAGTACCCGTTTGATCGCTAAGGCCCAACTCTGATAGTCCCAGGAAGGTCCTTAACAAAAAGATGAAATAAAAAAGAGGAAATGTAATAGATGTTTTAATAGAATTTCAAACAAAAAGGTTGCTGGGTTGGACAGAAAGCAAGCCCTCCTCCTTTCCCTTATCTTCAGGGCAAAGATAAAAACAGAAAACAAAGCCATTAGGTTTTCCCTCCTATTCCACTTGAGTAAAAAAGCAGAGTCAAGAACAGCCACCACATGCCAGGACCACTGGGAGGAGGTTATCTTGGGTATCAGCTCAAACTTTGCGATGCGGCAGCACAGTATACACTCCTGAGAGGTCTCTCAGAAAGACTTGTTAATAAATGCAGGGCCACGCCATAAACAGACAGCCACACAAGATATGATTCAGTTTGTATGAAATGTCCAGAACAGGCAAATCCATACAGACAGAAAGCAGGAGGTGATTTCTGAGGACTGGAGTGTAGAAGAAATGAGGGATGACTGCTAAGAGGTACAGGGTTTCCTTTTGGGGTGATGAACACTTCTAGAAATAGGTAGTGGTGATGGTTGCAAAACTTCATAAATATACTAACTGCTAAATTTGTATACTTTAAAAGGGTTGCATGAGACTTCTATCTCAGCAAAAACTGGAGGGAGGGGCAGGTCCACCGTGGTAATAAAGTTTCCTATGATTATCCAGTAGTCTGCTTTCTCTTATCAGTAATAGAAGGAAGTAGGGAGATTAAAGTCTTTCTGTCAACAGCTCCTGACAATGAGAAGGCTGGGATGACATTTCAAACTACCTATACAGGGTGGCCAAAAAGTCTGGAAACATAGAGGAAGAGGATAAAGGTCCTGCTCTCAAAGAGAAATTATCTGCACAGAAAATAAGAGTAACCAGTAGGAAGGGGCCTCCTGATAACAAGCTGGTTCCACTGCCTGGAGGACTGGCCAGGCCTCCAGCTGTCTGGCTCCAACACACCGCCAGGACACCTCAGCCCCACCCACTGATTTCCCAAGGCAGTGCGTCATGAGAAAAGCTGGGAAGACAGATAAGCTTTTCCAAATTTTATTTCTGCACCCTGCAGCCCCTTGGTCAACCAAGCTTGACCATTGTTGGCCACCCAACAGGGACCATTAAATAGCACAATCTGATGGCCCAAGGAGATGAAGCGGCAGGAGTGAACACGGAAAGGTGAGAAAGAATGGGATTAGCAACAGCTTGGTGGGATCACCAGTTCCTTCCAGAGATCACAGCAGCCAGAGTGACCTTAAGAATGTAAATCTTCACATGTCACCTCTTATTTCAAACCCATCCAAGGCAGTCAGAAAACATGCAAATTCCCCACAACTACCCGAAATAAAGTGCACCCTGGATGTGTCAGCCAGTAGCCGTGCCTGACGACACCCGCCCCCTCTGGCCCTCCTTCGCCCCCTTCCCTCTCAGAGCTCCCAGCCACCAGTGCCTCCAGGGCCCGGTGCACGCTGCTTCCTCCGCCAGAGTCTGCCCTCGGCTGGCACCTTCCCATCCATCCAATGGTACCTTAACTCCAATAGTAGCTCAGATGAGTATCTCCAGGGGTCTCTCCTGTTGACCTCTGGGTGCTCTGTGGAGGACGCACCACACGGTCACTATTTTACTATTTATTGCAGTTTACTCTGTAGTCCATCCGTGCACAGATGGGGAGTATATCCGCCTGAGTCCCTGTGTATCTGAGATGCTGCCATGGCGCATGGATAGCATTTGTTGTTTGCTTATTATTACTAGATGAACCTGTATTTTTAAAAAGAAAACCACTCTGGCCGGCAAGAATTCCAACAGACAAGAACAATTAGAGTGATGCAGATCACATCGTAATTTAGGTGCTACTAATAGCACCATTTTCAAGGACTTTCTTTCTGACAATTATACTGTCACATTGGTTCAGCAATGAATGGACTTGATTAGGCTAATGTAACTGTGATTGCCTGAAATGTTTCCTAGCTGGGGGTCTGTATGCTTTACTGTGCATACAATCCCACGTCTCCTTGAATCTCTTTCACAAAGCAGAGGCCAGGTGGGCCTCTAGACCCTCCCCAGGGTCTGCAGGCCAGTCTTCCACTCTTCTATCCCTCTCTTCAAGTATAATAAGCACAAGCTATGCTGCTGCTTTATACCAGGGCTTCTCAGCATGACCTTCAAAAATGAGACCCTTTAAAAATTCCAAAACCCAGGTTGCACCTGAGAGTAATTACATCATAATCTTCGGGGAGAGGGCCCAGGAATCAGTAATTTTTAAGGCTCCTCAGATGCTTCCAGTCAGCAGTGAAGGCTGAGAAGCACTGTTTTAGGGAAAAATCTAAGCACCCACAGAGACCAACCTTCACTTAATGATACAGAATCCTGTCTTCATTTTAAATGAGAGTCTCTTGGACAGCAAGAAGATCAAACCAGTCAATCCTAAAGGAAATCAACCCTGAATATTCACTGGAAGGACTGATGCTGAAGCTGAAACTCCAATACTTTGGCCACCTGATGCAAAGAGCTGACTCATTGAAAAAGACCCTGACGCTGGGAAACATTGAGGGCAGGAGGAGAAGGGGATGACAGAGGATGAGATAGTTGGAGGGCATCACCGAATCAATGAACATGACTTTGAGCAAATTCTGCAAGATAGTGAAGGACAGGGAGGCCTGACGTGCTGTAGTCCACGGGGTCACAAACAGTCATACACGATTTAGTGACTGAACAGCAATGTTCATTTTAAAAGTAACAGTTGGGTCTACCAAAAGGAGACATCCTATGAATAAATACTAACAGACGTAGGTACTCATCAATTATTCCCTGAATTTTTATTTAAGTCATTAAAACCCCTTTATTAGATTTCTAATACTCATCACTCCTGTTAAAATGTACTACGAAAGTCACTTTGCCTCAGAGTACTCAGATAGAAAAGGAAATAAAGTGTCTACTTGATGGATAGAGAAATTCTAAAATATATAAAGCCCACTTACCTCAGAAATATGATCATATCTACCGTTTCAAAGAATTCCTAGCAAAAAACAGGAACATTTAGCTTCTTCTAAATAAAAACAGCCAGTAATACTCAATGGACTATGTAGAAAATGAATAAAAAAATGACTTTAAACAAATGATAAACTGAAATTGACTCACTTGAAATTACTTTAAAATATGACTTTAAAAATGGCTCCTGCTAGAATTAATCCAGCAGGTCAAGGAAAAGCTTGTCCAAGCTGTTTACCTTTAGTCACATCCACTTCCATATACACAGATCTACACACCCTACTCAGAAACAGATTTTTACTTTTCTAAGGCCTACACCAGTGATCTAATCACACCAACAGACAAGGTTATGGTTCTCACAAGATTATGCATCAAATGGCACTGATGTGGAGAAAACATTTTTTAAGCTCTGCGGTATTTTTAAAGAGCCATAGTCTCTGCTAGTTTAAAAATTGTTTTTTTAAAACAGCTTTACAAACCTTACAAAAGGGTTCCCCAGAGACAAGCATTTGGTCCCTGAGTTGGGAAGATCCCCTGGAGGAAGAAACGGAAAGCCTTTCCAGTATTCTTGCCTGGAAAAATTCCAGGGACAGAGGAGGCTGGCAGGCTACAGTCCATGGGGTCACAAAGAGCAGGACTCGACTGAGCATGCACAGGAGATAACTTTTTCATTGATCTGAAAGTCAATCCAGTTTTTCTGGTCAGTCTTCAGAATCGTTTGGCATACACAAACAATATGTATGGCACTTTAGCAGATAATGCTGGGGCTGCTGCTGACACTGCTAAGTCACTTCAGTCGTGTCCGACTTTGTGCGACCCCATAGACGGCAGCCCACCAGGCTCCTCTGTCCAGGGGATTCTCCAGGCAAGAACACTGGAGTGGGTTGCCATTTCCTTCTCCAATGCTGGGGAGGATCTCCAAATTCAAATCCAAGTAGTAGGCTATCTGTAGCTAGATTTTCTGGAGCCACTAAGTGTCTGTACCTAACTAATTCAGTAACTACTACATAGGTAATTTCGATTTAACTGTTCAAGTCAGAACTAGCATTTTCCTAAAACATATTTCCACTTTCTAGTCACATATTAAATTCTAGCCTGGTCTATGATAGACAAAGGTGTAATCATGTATAATTGGTGTCTTAGTCTTCCAGCTGAAATTTTTTTCCTTTATTTTTATCCCTATGGTTGAGGAAAGTTGTAGAGACCACCAACTCAATGAAAGTAAAACCCACCAGACTTCTCAGGAACAGCTGTAGAGTCAAACAAAATTCATTTGAGGGGAAGAATAATTCCTATTTCAATGAATGGGAAAAAAATGTAATTGGACAATATTTTTAAGTTAAACACACTGTAGAGTAAATCTGAATTAAGGAAGCTCTAATGGATGGGGTTTTACTATGTACATAAATATAAGGTGAAATGCACATTTAAATAATTATTAGGGAGAAGGAATCTACTCTCTGTGGGAGTTTCCCTGGAGGCTCAGTGGTAAAGAATTTGCCTGCCAATGCAGGAGAGGTGGGTTCCATCCCTGGTAGGGGAAGAACCCCTGGAGAAGGAAATGGCAACCCACTCCAGTATTCTTGCCTGGAGAACCCCAAAGACAGAACAGGGTGGCGGGCTACAATCCATGGGGTTGCAAAGAACCAGACATGACTTAGCAACTAAAACAACAATAATCCACTCTCTGTACCCGGAGAGATCTCCCCAAAAGTAAAGGTCCACTTTGTTCTACCTTTCATTTGTGGAGCTGTTAGAAGGACACACCCCGCCACTGTAAGCTGATGAAACATACATTTTGGCTAGTCATCAGGAGATCAGAGGTCAAGTTAAGGCTCTGAAATGTGTAACCTTAAGCGGTGAGTTACTCCTCTCTGGTCCTTTGACTACTCTCCCAGGAAAATGGGGATGTGCGGTAACTAGGACAGCTCTGGATGGGGGAAGGGGAGTGAAAGAGAGGAAGAGACAGTTGCAGGGGGAGTCACTTACGAGACGTAGGCTGGGTAACCAAATCCTATCAGGTTGCAGAGGAGAGAGGCTCCATAACCGAACACCAGGTACAAAGCCAGCAGCCCGATAACACCTGGAGACATGAGGGCAGAAGTGGGTCGGGTGGCACACTTCAGCCGCAGCCCCCGCCCACAGCGCAAGGCTTGGCTCGTTCTACGAGAAAAACAAACCGCAGCACGGCGGGCCTGCGCCTTCGCGGGGCTTTGCCCCGGGTCTGAGGGTACCCGGCAGGCCCCCTCCTTGTGCCCTCCTCCCTTCCCCCCTCCTCCCCTCCAGGGCACACCAGCTGGAGGAGCCGTTTCTTTCCTTCCCCGAGGGTCTAGAGAAGTCGGGATTCCCTGGCCGGCCCGCAGCCCCTCCGCTCCCGCGGGAACACCCCTTCCCGGCCCCCAGCCTGGCGGGTACCGGGTGTTCCGCCGCCGGCACCGCGAGCCCTCCCGCAGGGGCCGCGCCGCTCCGCGCCAGCCCTGCGCTCCGCCACTGCGCTTGGCTTTCGGCCGCGGGGCAGACACGTCAGCGCCAGCGGTCCCCGCGCCCCGCGCCCCGGGCGCCCCGTCACCGGCCGGCTCTGGTCTGTCCCGTCCCTGAAGGTGCCCGCCGCCCGCCCCCATCTGTCACCGACCGCGCGGTCCCCGCGGGCCTGCCCGGCAGCGAATGAGACAGCTGCCCCCGGGCCAGGCGGAGCAGGACCCCGCGGGCACCCGCCCTGCACTCACCGAGCGCGATAAAGCTCCGGTTCACGCCGGTCTTGGCCTCGATCTTGGCCAGGAGATCAGTCATGCAGTTCTTCTGGTGAAGGAACTGGTCGAACCTCTGCCTCATGGCTGCAGACATGGCGGGGACCGTCGCGCGCCCCGCCCGGTGCCGTTCCTGGAGCCGGTGGCCGCAGAGCGGGGTGACTGCGCCCGGGCGGCGGGGCCGGCGCGAGGGGCGGGGCGGGCGACTGACGCGTCGGCGGCGGCTCCGCGCAGCCCCGCCCCGGCCCTCCCGGGCGCCGAGCCCGGCGCCACACCCTGGGCGGCGGCCCGGCGCCCGCGGCTCCCTGCCCTGCGGCCCCCCCTCCGCCCCCACCTCCGTTAACTGGGTGAGCGCCTTTCAGAAACCGTGGAAAGTGGAGGCAGCCGGCCTTGTTGCTGCCACCTACAAAGTAGGGGGACTGGTTTGATGGACCTACACTGCTGTGTTACATCTACTAACACATTTTCCACTTAAACACTGAAATGCACGACCGTAGCCCAAGAACCCTTTGATTGCAGACCTGCTTTTTCTTTCATGGCCGGTACTCGGCATAGCTTTTCTTACTTACAGATTTTGAAAAGACCCTTGAAGAAACAAGACACCCTACTCTGGGGACACCGTTTCCAAGAAAAGTACTGCACAGCTGAAACCATTTCATGGTGGGCTGGGCGTTCGCTCGAGCTCTGATACCACGGAAACGTTTCTAGCCGCAGAGACAGTAACGTTTGCTTGCCGTGTGGTTGTCTGGTCGCTCAGTCGTTGTCCGACTCTTTGCGACCCTATGTAGCCCGCCAGACTCCTCTGTCCACAGGAATTTCCCGGGCAAGAATACCGGACGGAGTTGTGATTTCCTGCTCCAAGCGATCTTCCTGACCCAAGGATTAAACCCACCTCTCCTGAGCCATCAGGGAAGCCCCATTCTTGCCCAGAAGCAAAATTACTCTGGAGAAAGTAGCTCCAAGGTTTAGGGCAGGACTTCACTTTTCTTCCTTCAGAAGGTCTGGCTCTTGCTCTTCATCCACCTAAATGCTCTTTTTATGGCTCGCCCATGTTAATTCAGGAAACTCCCTTTGCAAGTAGTCTTTCTGACTCCTGTGACTTGTACCCTGCTGCAGACTTTTCCTTGTTGCTTAAGCGTCAAAGGCTCCCCACCCCTTACGGACCAGAGCTGCAATTCCTTAGGATAGCATTCACAGGCCCCCAGCATTCTCTCTTGACCCTCTTTCAAACTGACTTTACAGTACTGCCTTCCACTTCCACGAAAAGCTACCTTGCCCACTCTTAGGCTTTTCCTTTTATGCTAATTCTCCTTCCTCTTTTCTTCCCCAGATCGTAGCTCAGTTCTCTCAGCAGTCCCATCACTACCCAGCCAAATCAGTGACCAAATTAAACAAACAAAAAGTAAATATATAATAGGATTACTGTGATTACCACCCTGCTGAGGGGTCCATTTCTGTCTTTCAACCTACGGACAATTCTCAGTGTGGCAGCTAACTGGGTCTTTCTAAATTGTGGGTCAAGTTGTGCTGTCTTTTTGCTCTTAACTCTCCCAGTAGTCTCCGTCGCTGTAAAGAATGGCCTCAAAGTTACAGGTGGAATGTGTGTGGTTCATCCTTCTCCCTTCTCATCTCTTCTCGTCTTGTGTGCTTCCTAGCTGTGCCTCAAACAAGCTGAGCGCACTCTCGCCCCAGGGCTCTCACTTTCCTTCTACCTCAGTGGTCCTCAGCCAGCAGTGGTTCTGTCCCCCCAGGACATGTGACAATGTCTGAAGACATCTTTGCTTGTAAGACAAGTGGTCACAACTAGGGTGGCAGATGCTATTCAATCGCAAATAGCATCTAGTAGGGATGCCACTAAACATCCTGCAATGCACAGGTCAGGCCCCCCCAAAAAGAAAAATCCAGCCCCAAATGTTAGTAGTGCTGAAGTGGGGAAGCCCTTCTCTATCTAAAACCTCCAGATAAGCACTTAACTGTCTTCTCCCATTCATCAGGTCCTTGCTCAAATGACGAATCTATAAGGTTCCCTCTGATCCAGAATTGCAACCCTAACATGCTCTAACCTGTGTCTTGCTTTTGTTTTTTGGTTCTGTAACGCTAACTACTCTCTGACATTCTATGTTCTACTTTTTGTATTTTTTTTTTCTTTCCCCACTAAATTATGAGATCCACAAAAGGGGGTATTTTTGCCTGTTTTGTTTATATCTGTATCTCAGATGCCTGGAATAGTGCCTGATACTTAATAGGTGTTCAGTAACAATTTGTTGAATTAATGAATATCTAACATGCATTGTGCTACTAAGTATTCTAAGTGTTTCATGCACGGATTCACATAATTCTCGTGACAGCATGGGGTAGATAGTATTTTATCCTCATTTAAAGGAGGGAAATGAGGCATATGAAGGTCTCAAAATTGATAAATGTCAGAGCTAGGATTCAGACAGGACTATTACCCCTAAATGTACTGCTGCTGGAGTAGTTCAGTCCCTAAAGCGTGTCTGACTCTGGGACTCCGTGGACTGTAGCACACCAGGCTTCCCTGTCCTTTGCTGTCTCCCAGACTTTGCTCAAACTCATGTCCGTTGAGTCAGTGATGCCACCTAATCATCTCATCCTTTGCTGCCCCTTTCTCCTTTTGCCTTAGATCTTTCCTAACATCAGGGTCTTTTCTAATGAGTCAGCTCTTTGCATCAGGTGGCCAAAGTATTGGAGCTTCAGCATCAGTCCTTCCAATGAATATTCAGAATTGATTTCCTTTAGCATTGCCTGGTTTGATCTCCTTGCAGTGCAAGGGACTCTCAAGAGTCTTCTCCAGCACCCCGATTCTAGAACACCAGTTCTTCAGCCCTCAGCTTTCTTTATGGACCAATTCTCATAACAGTACATGACTACTGGAAAAACCAAAGCTTTGACTATACAGACCTTCGTCAGCAAAGTGATGTCTCTGCTTTTTAAATGCACTGTCTAGGTTTGTCAGTTTTTCTTCCAAGGAACAAGCGCCTTTAATTTCATGGCTTAATTTAATTTTCACTTCACCATCAGAAGTGATTTGGAGCTCAAGAAAATTAAACTCTGTTGCTACTTCCATTTCTTCCCCTTCTATTTGCCGTAAAGTGATGGGACCAGATGCCATAATCTTAGTTTTTTGAGTTTTAAGCCAGCTTTATCACTCTTCTCTTTCACCCTCATTAAGAGACTCTTTAGTTTCTCTTCATTTTCTGCCGTTATTAGAGTGGTATCATCTGCATATCTGAGGTTGTTGATATTTCTCCCTTGATTCCAGCTTGTGATTCATCCAATGTACTGCTCATATGGGTCAGATAGTGTCTTCAAAGAAGATAAACTGGAGTGATAATCTCCTTCTCATTTGGAGGTAGGGTCTTTATAGAAGCAGTAAATTAAGATGAGTTTACCTGGGTGAGCACTAATCCAGTATGACTGGTGTACTTATAAAATGAGGAAATTTGAATGAAACAGAGACAGACATGCCCAGAGGAGAGACAAGGCGAGAAGCCAGCCTTCTATAAGCCACGAAGAAAGACCTGCCCTCATAGCACTGGAAGGAAACCAGCTCTACCAACACCTGATCTTGGCCATCTGGCTTCCAGAACTGTGAGACAATACACATCTTTTATTGAAGACAGGCAGTTTCTGGGACTTTGTTACAGTAGCCCTAACTGATACAACTGGCTACCAGAATAACTGAATTTTGAAGTTTTTAGCCAGTTGTAAATTTAATTTCCTAAGTGAATACAGTAATTACTCATTTGTCTGGAAGTCAAGGTCATGTTTTTGAGAACTTCAAATGATTCACAATTTGATAGTATTATTATTTTTTAAGCCAAGGAGCAATGTCCTTTAAGTGTTCAAATCAACCTATATTTTTATCTCAACTTTTCATATTGTGTCAACATTTGTAGTATATCAGCTATGCATGAAGTATCTAGAAGCATACTTAGAAGCATTCACTTAGAATTCTTTTGTATAAATATTGCTCCCTTCCCAATTGTCTGTGAAGTTAGATTGCAAGTTTTTCTTTCCTCCATCATTCTAACACTGGCAAGATGAGGCAGCATAGTAAGGCATAGTGTGTGTGTGTGTGTGTGTGTGTGTGTGTGTGTGTATGTGTGTGTGTAGCACAGCCTCTGGATGCAGCCTGTATGGGTGAAATCCCAGTGTACCATTTAGCTGTGTGACTTTGGGCAAGTTACATAAGCTTTCAGTGCCTCTAGGAGTGACATTAGAACCTATTTCACAGGGTTGTCATGATGATTGAATGAGTTGTTCTTTCTAGAGTTTTGGGAAGAGTTCCTGATGCAAAATAAGTGTTTCTTAAATATATATAAATATTTTTTGGCTGCACCACATGGCATGCAGGGTCTTTAGTTCCCTGACCAGGGATCGAACCCATACCCCCTGCAGGGGAAGCATGAAGTCTTGACCACTGGACCACTGGTAGTCCCTCTTAAGTAATTTAAGAAAGAAAGAAGAAAAAACATAACCGGATGCTAAAATTGAGATAAAGGAGTACATAGTTCTTGCCTTTAGGAAATTAAAATCAAGTTAGGCAATGTAGGACCCTTAGCTTTTTCAGTCATCACTACAAAGCTTAGACTCTTTCAGAGATAAGAAAAGAGATGCAGAAGATAAGAACTCAGCCTTAGGTCTCAGACCATTCACCTACTCATATTCATGGAGTGTATCCTGGGTGCCCGATGTGGTCAGACCTGAGAATCAGACAGACCAGGTCTCTGTCTGGAAGGCCGTGGAGCAGGTTGGCCTGAAGCAGGCTGACTTTGGCAGCTTCTCAGGAGGAAGTCAGACTGACCTGGGATGATGCAAATGATGTCCCTCCACCCTTTCCTGAGCTGGAGAACAAAATCCTGCCAGAGACCTGTGATAGGGCACTTTAGTTCTCCACAAGCTGTGTCTTCGGGTTAAGATAACTTCTTAACCGCTTGAAGTTATTGAACATATTTTTGTTCTACCTGTCATATATGTTAAGAAGTTGTAGTCCATAGTTTGCCACGTAATCTCTTTGTTACGCTCCCTCCACCCCAAATATGGAGGGGGAGCCCTGCATGTCACTGGATCCTGCCACCCAGGCAGTGGCTAGCCTTCTCAGTCAGGAGAACCTCAGACCCTGCGGACATAGCCCTGTTGGCGCACAACCCCCATCCCTCTGCTGGAGGAGGCTAGTGCTGACATCATCAAAAGAAAAAGAGCAAAGACAAAGGAAACAAAACCTGAGGCACAGACTTTCCAGATGACAGGAAGAAAATGCAGAGGCTTAAGAGAATTTAAGAAAGATTATTGAAAGAAATAAAATGTGAAAAGTATTGTGCTTCATTGAATACATTTGAATTACATTTTATTTACTTCATTTGTCTTACTCTTCAACATTTCCTACTGAAAGTATGGACAAAGCATTGTATTATGTGTTCCCATTTATCAAACAAGAAATTCAGTCAGTTCAGTCTCTCAGTCGTGTCTGACTCTTTGCAACCCCATGGACTGCAGCACGCCAGGCTTCCCTGTCCATTACCAACTCCCGGAGCTTGCTCAAACTCATGTGCATTGAGTCAGTGATGCCATCCAACCATCTCATCCCCTCTTGTCCCCTTCTCCTCCTGCCTTCAATCTTTCCCAGAATCAGGGTCTTTTTCAATGAGTCGGTTCTTCACGTCAGGTGGCCAAAGTATTGGACTTTCAGCTTCGCATCAGTCCTTCCAATGAATATTCAGGACTGGTTTTCTTTAGGATGGACTGGTTAGATCTCCTTGCAGTCTAAGGGACTCTCAAGAGTCTTCTCCAACACCACAGTTCAAAAGCATCGACTCTTCGGCGCTCAGCTTCCTTTATAGTCTAACTCTCACATCCATACATGACCACTGGAAACACAATAGCTTTGACTAGACAGACCTTTGCTGGCAAAGTGATGTCTCTGCTTTTTAATATGCTGTCTAGGTTGGTCATAGCTTTTCTTCCAAGGAGCAAGCGTCTTTTCATTTCATGGCTGCATTCACCATCTGCAGTGATTTTGGAGCCCAAAAAGATAAAATCTCTCACTGTTTCCATTGTTTCTCCATCTATTTGCCATGGAATGATGGGACTGGATATCATCATCTTAGTTTTCTGAATGATGAGTTTTAAGCCAACTTTTTCACTCTCCTCTTTCACTTTCATCAAGAGCCTCTTTAGTTCCTCTTCACTTTCTGCCATAAGGGTGGTGTCATCTGCGTATCTGAGGTTATTGATATTTCTCCTGGCAATCTTGGTTCCAGCTTGTGCTTCATCCAGCCTGGCATTTTGCATAATGTACTCTGCATATACATTAAATAAGCAGAGTGACAGTATACAAAAAGTTGAATTCTAGAAAATAACTTCTTACAAGTGAAAATAAGTCAACCTAGGCATATCCTTTTGTTCATCAAAACATTTTTAGTCTGAAATATCATGTGAATATTGAAATCATGTGTCATTGGTATTCCATTTAAATCTAGAGCTTTTCACCAGGTATAAAATGTGCAGTCCATTTCACCCTTCCGGTTCTCTCATAATGCCTGCACAGGAGACAAATAGAAAATAAGTCACTGGTAAGTTGTTTCTCTGTGTTCAAGACCAGTTAGTCCAGTTCTGGACAAACCACGGCATTTGGATTCCATACTGAGATTGTCCACTGACCCTGGGATCTGTTTCCAACCACAGAGAGCAATCCGAATTTACCTCATAGCCTACAGGCTGGTGTTCATTTTTTCACTTTTCTTTCCACATAGAAGAAGGACGAGAAAGAGATGCTTTTGTGCACTTCTCTTAAGTGCATCAAGAAAATGCACTTAACTTGAATAAAGGAAATGAGCAGTCGTATATTTCCTTTGGCTGCCATGACACGTTGCCACGAACATGGTGACTTAGGGCAGCACAGCTTTATTGTCTCACAGTTCTGTGTCGAAATCTGACATAAGCCCCCCTGGGCTAAAATCAACGTGTCCTCAGCAAGGCTACTTTCCTTTCTGTAGGTTCAGAGGAAGATTTGGTTTTTGGTTCATTTTGCAGTTTTGGCAATGTTTAGAGTCTCATAGGACTGAGGTTGCCACTTCCTTCCTCATCTTCAAAGCCAGCAGCCATCAGTTGAATCCTCTCATACTTCAAATTTCTGTTCCTTTTTCTTCCATCTCATCTCTCAGACACATCTGCCTTCCACTTCATTTTTAGAGACATGTCATTATATTGATCCCACCCATATAATCTAGGATAATCTGCCTATTTTAAGGTCCATAAACTTAATCATGCCTCCAACATCCCTTTTGCCATGTAAGGGGACATAATTACAAGTTCTGGATATTAGGACATGAACATTTTTTGGGGGGGTGGTCATTATTCTGCATACCATAACAACATACACAGAGGGTCCAAAACTAGCAACAAGGTCCCTGGAAAGAATATTAAGCTCAGTGAGCTGGTGTAGCCCTTCCATACACATTGAGGGCCGGCCCAGGATATACCAAAGGCTTAATTAAGGCCCTGGAGTAGATGCCCTGGCTTACTAGCTGCATAATCTTAGGAAACTTCTCAAATTCCAAAAACCCCACTTTCCTCAGTGTATAAAGTGAAGATAATTTAGTATCTACCTGCTATAGGCTGAATGTGTGTGTCCACCTAAAATCCATGTGTTGAAACCTAATTCCCAACGTGATGGTATTTGGAGATGGGATCTTTTGGGAGGTAATAAGGTCACAAGGGTGGAGCTCTCCTGAGTGGGTCTAGCACCCTTGTAAAAGATTCCCCAGAGAGTTCTCTTGCTCTTTCCATCATATGAGGACACAGAGACGAGATGGCAGTCCATGAACCAGGAAGCCAGTTCTCACCAGATATCAAATCTGGCAGCTCCTTGATCTTGGATTTTCTAGCCTCCAGAACTGTGAGAAAGAAATGTTTGTTGTTTAAGTCACCCAGTCGATTTTTTTTATAGCAGCCCAAGTGGACTAATACACTACCTCATAGGGTTGTTGAGATAAATTGCACACTCCATCTCACGCATTTCTTAGAGTGCCTTGCCTCATGAATGCTGATGAAATTTTAGCTAATCTGAGAGATTCATATATACATGAAGTAGCCATAAGAGGTAATGCCAAAAATTCCTCTCTTGCTCATTCTTTCAATTCCAGTATTTGCTATCTGTGAAAATGAAAATTCTCTATAAGAAGTAAGAGTACATTTTCAAGAGCAATTATGGGAAAGAGGGAGGAAAACAAACGTTTTTATTAGTCACCTATTTTGTGTTAGCAATTTGTGTCCATGAAGGTTATAAGAGGTTGTTTTGTTTTGTTTTGTTTTTGCTGCACTGGGTCTTCTTTGCTACGTGAAGCCTTTCTCTAGATGCAGCCAACAGAGGCTACTCCATTGTTGGGGAGCATGGGCTCTAGAGCCTGAGTGTTTCAGGTAGTTTGCATAAACTCAGTCATTGTGGCAAATGGGCTTCTTTGCCCTGTGGCCTGTAGAATCTTCAAAGACCAGGAATTGAACCTGTGTTCCCTGTATTGGCAGGAGAACTCTTAACCACTGGGCCACCAGGGAAGTCCCTGAAAATGTATCTTAATAAGGTGGAGGTACCAGGGGCTTAAGGGATTAGAAAGCAGGTTTTCAGAGGTAGACAACAGTGAAATCAAATTGCTAATTTCCTACTACACTTAGGATCCTTTGACTAGTCAATCGTCAAAGGAAATGAACTCTCCAGGCCTGGACAGATGGGAGCAAGGAACTGACCTAACAACGTACGCCCGGTCAAGTTAAGCTGTCCTCTGACGCGTGGCAGGCAAGCTGCTATATGTAGCTCTTAATCACTTAGCATTCCCCACGTGGTTCCTCTCTCTCCTCTGGCTCTGGCAGCCTTTTCTGGATAAGTTTTGGCCCAAGATCCTCCAGCTCTAGGACATCAGTCGTACTGTGACCACACTCATTGACTCAAGAGCGTGCCTCTTCCTTAAAATACAAAAATAACTTTTGCTTTATTATGCACTTTGCCATGAACTTAGGAGAGAATGACTTGACCATGTAGCCTTCTGCTTACTGTCCAGCGTGGTCTCTGTAAAACTGACACTGATGTAGATTTATGACTAGCTAGTATTGAGGGATTTGGAATAAGATTTAGGGGTACAGGCTGGATTTTTTTGGTTCCCTTTGTTTCTGATAACTCTTACCTAGCCACCATAGCAAAAACTCTCTGCCGAAAGTGACAGTGTATTAGTATAAAAAAATCATGCTGTGTGTATGAAATGATTATCATCTTAACCAGCTTTACACAATTTACTGAAAGTCAGTGCTGAGACTTTTGCTGATCATTCTTATGCAAACAGTTTGAATTTGAAAACATTAATCATTACAGCTATAACTTCTAATTTTATACGATTGTCGCTAAACTTAGGTTTGACAAAATATACCAAGTCTACATCACATGTATATTTGGTGTGTTTATAACACAGTGGCATAGGAGATAGATTAAAGGAGGAGCTTCCATTTCTGGATTTTGTGGGACTGTGGTTACTTACAGCATATGTCTTTAACATTTAGAAGGAACTTAGATTGCTTGATAGCAGCTTCACAACTTTAATGTTAAAGGCTGCCATGATTCATCTTAGACACAAATATCTTAAGCTACAGAAGACTGCAAAATTACCTAGAGGATAGACCATTATCTTGATAAGCTAAAACAAGAAAACATTGGCTCAATTTCAGAGTGCTGTTTTATTTATTTATTTACGGCTGTGCGGGGTCTTTGTTGCTGCCCTGGGCTTTTCTTCATCGCAGTGAGTGGGGCCTGCTGTCTACTTGTGGTGCAAGGACTTCTCATTGCAGCGGCTTCTTCTGTGGCAGAGCACGGGCTTTAGGGTGCAGAGGCTTTGGTAGTTGTGGCACATGGACTTAGTTGTCCATGGCATGTGGAGCCTTCCTGGACCAGGGATCGAACATGTGTCCCCTGCAGTGGCAGGCTGACCGTTAATCACTGGACCACCAGGGAGGTCTCTTTAATAAATTAAAATAAAGTCTCTATTTTAAATCATTTAAAAATAATTTTTATAGTTACCTCAAATAACTTTTTACAATTTTTATTCAAATATTTATTACAATATTTTATTCTATTCAACTTAGCCTGAGGATCTGCATCACTTTATAGAGTATGATTTCATTTTCCTTAGATTACATCCACACTGACAGAGGAATGTAGAGAGTTAAGCGATGCTCTTTGGATTTTACCAGTAAGTACTGTATGAATAATAACTTGGTGTAGACAGTCCCACACTATGACCTTTCAACAGAGAACAATTGGACATGGGTAGATTTTTCAGGATGACTTAGTGTGAAACCAAAAAATGGTGAGTGCTGTTTTTGTCAAGTATAAAAAAGATTCTAGAATAAAGTCCTCTGCCCTTAAAGTCACTTTCCATTAGTATTAGACCTATTTAGATTTAATTTGCTAAAGACTGTAGACTCATTTTCAGAAGGCTACTGAGTCATCCGTACTTAATATCCACTCATTCAACAGTTGTTTACTGAGCCCTTACTGTCTGCTAGGCCCTGAACATACACCAGAAGCCAAGATAGAGGAGGCCCATCCTTTCCAGGTCTCACAATTGTTGCTGTTGTTTTTCAGTCGCCCAGCTGTGTCCAGTTCTTGGAGACCCCATGGACTGCAGCACGCCAGGCCTCCTGTCCCTCACCATCTCCCAGCTTGCCCAAGTTCATGTTCATTGCATCAGTGATGCCATCCAGCCATCTCATCTCTTAATCTTTCCCAGCATCAGGGACTTTTCCAATGACTCATCTGTTCACATCAGATGACCAGATACTGGAGCTTCAGCTTTAGCGTTAGTCCTTCCAGTGAGTATTCAGGGTTGATCTCCCTTAAGATTGATTGGTTTGATCTCCTTGCTGTCCAAAGGACCTTCAGGAGTTTTCAGCACCACAGTTCGAAGGCATCAGTTCTCTGGCGTTCTGTCTTCTTTATCTGCCTTCTGGTTCTCATAATATTTGAGGTCTATCAGTGAGAATTTGAAACTTTATATCTTAACCCAAAACTTACCTTTTTCATCACTTAAGAGAAAAGCACTGTTTATTTTAAAAACATCTCAACTTGACTATCTTATGGTACCGTTTGTTCACTCTCCACTAGTCACCTCCTACTCTATTTGTCTCTCCGCTTGCCCCAGGTTCAGGAGGAGTTAGGGGAGCGCTGACTTCATGCTTGCATCAGCGCTGCGTTGCAGGGAGGAGGACCCCTTCCATGACCCAGAATGGGCTCTTGTCTAACACTTGGCAACGAACTGTCTGAGGAGACACACGTGCTGACAAAGCAAGAGGCTTTATTGGAAGGGGCTCCCAGGCTGAGGAACCCAGGAGAGCAGCTCTGACACATGGCTTGCAATCTACAGTTTTACGGTGATGAGATTAGCCTCTCGTAAGGATTGGCCAATGCTTATGACTCAGGGTCCTTCCTGGTGGTGCCTGCATTGCTCAGTCAACATGGATGCCAGCAAGAAGGACTCTGGGAGGTGGTCGGACACGTGGTGTCTGCTTTTGACCTTGCCTAAATGCTTCTGGTTGGTGGTGGCTTGTTAGTGCTGTGTTCCTTACCGGGACCTCCTGTCATAAAACAACTCTTGCGAATGGTTACTGTGGTTCCTGGCCAGGGTGGGCGGTTTCAGTCAGTGTGCTTCCCCTAACAATTGTGCCACGATATATAATAAATTTATCAGTGCTGACAGTGGGAAAAACTAAGCAATGGGCAAGATCCACCGTTTATCTCTCATCTTCCAGTCTCTAAGTACTTCCCAAGTGGGGTCCGTTGTGAAGTGATCAGACCTCTCAGGAGTGGGAGGGAGAGCTCATCATTGACCTGACCGAGCAGCTGATATTAATAATCTCTTTTTATCCTTTAGGGAGATATTTTCAATTGTATAAACAGATGTATCATTGTTTTACCTTAATGCAAAATGTGTTAGCAATTAGCAATTGTCTGTTATACCAGTGAACCAACATCTGTTAACAATGAGATTCTGGCATCCCATCCCACATGAGTAATTCTGAGGGAAGGAACCCAGAATAGCAGAGTAGCAGTCACCCCAAAATAGCCTGAGACTGCAGCTTTGGGCAGAAGAACCCAAAGTCAAAGCTGAGCTGAGCAGTGTTCTTTATTCACGGGCTCATCTGTTTTTACAAGTATCGCTATGGTGGCTGTGATGGGGCTCAGCATTTGCTTAAAGAGGAACAAAATGCATTTCCTGCCCAAAGAGACTTCTAAATTTTATCTTCCTTCTCCTAAATATTATTTTCCTGTCCACCCCCTACCTGTCCAATGTCCTAGTACCTCTTCTTCTTCTCATCTATGAAAAGCTCTTCTAAATTAACTACAAATTGGGAAGAAATTGACCATTAATTCATGCTACAATGTAGAAGACTATAATGGCTTAATTCATTGTATTCTACTATCTTTCTCAGAGGTGCATGTGTGTTCAGAGAAAGGAATCCTTGAACCTGAAGTAGTGGAATTCATGATAGAGCTGTAGACATTAGTGAAGCAATAACAGAGACTTTTTCTCCCAAATGTATATAATTTCCTAAGGTCCACCAAGTGTGAATAAGGCTACACCTGACTTTAAGTCCTGAATGTTCAGTTCACTTTTCAATGTGAGTCCTAGTAAACCAAGCTGGCTACCATTTTTGGTGTGTTGGTATAATCAAACCAGTATCTTTTAGGTATTAGAGTACATTTCTTCTTTGTAATTAAAATTTTCGTGACTTTTAAAAGCAGTTTTCTGTATTATGCACTTTGTCATTTAGTCGTGTCTGACTCTTTTGCAGCCCCATGGACTGTAGACCACCAGGCTCCTCTGCCCACAGGATTTCCCAGGTAAGAATACTGTAGTGGGTTGCCATTTTCTTCTCCAGGGGATCTTCCTGACCTGGGGATTGATCTCGGATCTCCTGCATTGGTGGGTGGATTCTTTACCACTGAGCCACCTGGGAAGCCATATATATATATATATAATGTAAAAAACTTAAGCTTCCTCCACTTACCCACCCCTCCACACTTCCATCCTCTTCCCTGCTGTTAAAAGTTTGTTTTGTACCCTGCCAGATCATCTTCTATACAAATAAAATCATATATCTGTAAATCTAGTTTATATATATAAACTAGATATAAGCATATAAAATTTTAAAATAAAATATGTTCAGACTATGACTCCTGAGAAAGCTGTATGCAGATCAAGAAACAACAGTTAGAACCAGACATGGAACAAAGGACTGGTTCCAAATTGTGAAAGGAGTACGTCAAGGCTGTATATTGTCACCCTGCTTATTTAGCTTGTATGCAGAGTACATCATGAGAAATGCTGGGCTGGAGGAAGTGCAAGATGGAATCAATATTGCCGGGAGAAATATCAATAACCTCAGATATGCAGATGACACCACCCTTATGGCAGAAAGTGAAGAGTGACTAAAGAGCCTCTTGATGAAAGTGAAAGAGGAGAGTGAAAAAGCGGGCTTAAAACTCAATATTCAAAAAACGAACATCATGGCATCTGGCCCCATCACTTCATGGCAATAGATGGGGAAACAGTGAGAGACTTTATTTTCTTGGTCTCCAAAATCCCTGCAGATGGTGACTGCAGCCATGAAATTAAAAGACACTTGCTCCTTAGAAGAAAAGCTATGACCAGCCCAGACAGCATATTAAACAGCAGAGACATTACTTTGCCCACAAAGGTCCATCTAGTCAAAGCTATGGTTTTTCCAGTGGTCATGTACGGATGTGAGAGTTGTATCGTAAAGAAAACTGCATGCCAAAGAATGTATGGTTTTGAACTGTGGTGTTGGAGAAGGCTCTTGAGAGTCCCTTGGACTGCAAGGGGATCAAACCAGTCAATCCTAAAAGAAATCAGTCTTGAATATTCATTAGAAGGACTGATGCTGAAGCTGAAGATCCAATACTTTGGCTGCCTGGTGGGAAGAACTGACTCATTGTAAAAGACCCTGATGCTGGGAAAGATTGAAGGTGGGAAGAGAAGGGGATGACAGAGGATGAGACAGTTGGATGACATCACCGACTCAATGGACATGAGTCGATGGACATGAGCAAGTTCTGGGAGTTGGTGATGGGCAGGGAAGTCTGGCGTGCTCTAGTCCATGGCATTGCAAAGAGTCGGACACGACTGAGCAACTGAACTGATGAACATATGTGCATTGCTCAGTAATATTTTTTCCTTCTATAACATAGCAAGAATATCTGTTATATACTAAGTTTAAAAGTAAGGTTATAAACAGCATATTTAGAATGATCCTGCTTTTGTAAAGTGTGTATGTGCACCTGCAAGTGTGTTTTTAGGCAAAGAGAAGAGTCTGGGCAGATAGACCTCTTGGTGGAGAGAGTGAAGTAATTTTTAGATTTTTTTTTTGTCTATATGCTTGTTCCATTGGCTTTTTTAAATAATGAATTTGAAGTACTTTTTAGTGTTACTTTTATAGCCAGAATAAAATCTGTTTTCATCACAAAATTTTAAAAAAAGTACACCTGGAAAACATGTGATGTAACATTTCTTTGAGGTCTTATTTTGAAAAGGTGGAGTAGTGCTTTTGTGACCTCCTGTCTTCTCACAATCTGAAAACTAAAATTCATATTCTGTGTCTTAGTAAGTCAAGGTATGATCTATACTATAGTCTATAATTAGTATGTATATAACATAAATTAAACTGCATATTTGAAGTGAGTTGTGACTGAATGTAGGATTCCTGTCTTAAGATCAGACAGATCTTAACTTTTGGGGGGGTTGTTGACTTGAATAGCTATTTCTAATAAAACTAGCAATCACGGGACAAACTGAAGCTGCCATAAGGGGAAGAAATTAAAAACCACAATCATTTTATTGCCATTTTTGTTAGAATTGTAGATGTTAAGATTGATTTCCTTTTTGCATCCAGTTAAGTGAGCTATAAATGAACCTTCCAAGGTGAACAGAGGAGAACATCTCTCCACGTGGCCTTCTGCATTCTCTGGCATCCATTTCATTGCCCTGAATGGGTGCAAGGAGAAGGGCTTGGTGTATTCTTGTAAAACTGCCTACATCAAGGGGTTTGCTGAGTCACCTCCACAATCCCTTCATGCCCTTTCTGCCCTGGGGTTCGATACTCCTCCACTGTCACCTACATTTTCTTTTTAAAAACTGTTCTCAGAAATTTAGTTTTAAAATGTCACTTCATGTGTGTGTGCTCAGTTGCTCAGTCGTGACTGACATTCCACGATCCCGTGGAGTGCAGCCCACCAGGCTCCTCTGTCCGTAGAGTTTTCCAGGCAAGAATACTGGAGTGGGTTGCCATTTCCAGTCATTTCAGCCTAGAGTATTTGTATCTAGACTGGGAACAAACCTTAAGGCAAAGCAAGAACTAGAATGCCCAAGTCTGAGACAGTCTCCAGACCTTGACTTATCAGCTGAAGGGGAAAATTGCAAAGACTATACTGTCTCCTATTTCTACATAGAGGGGTGAATTTGTAGCAGTAGTAAGATTTTACTCCATTACCTACTGGCCCCATAGATGTGGGTGTTTATGCCTTTTTGGATGTCTCTCTTCTCTATGTATCAGTCTTTGGTTTTGCTATAAGGTATTAAGAAACATTGTGTTACTTATTGACTTTATCAGTTAATTACATTTTCTATATATTTTATGTTAGGAGTGAAACTCAGCTGTTGCTTAATTAGAGGTTTGGGATCAATCATCCTTTATACATCTTCATGGCACTTATCACTGTCATTGTATTGTGCATTATTGATATGTCTCTACCCGCAGAGTACAGTCTCCCTGAGAGCCAGAATTTCATTTTGTTTTCAGCTTTACCCAAATTGGGTCCACATGCCAGGCACCCCAGAGGTGCTTCATGTATCAATCCCAGTCTTTCCCCTTTCACCTAAAAATAACCATATCTTGACTTGTATGGTCATCTCCTTGCTTTCTTTATAAACTGTCACCCAAGATACATCTCTAATCCCTATAATAAAAAAAAATGTACATGTTTTAAGTCTCTTCCAATTCTCCAAGTACATTCCAATCTTCCTTTGTCCCACCTTTTTCCTTCCAACTTAGTTCTGGAGGATCTGGGTTGTTTGATTTGTTTGCAGAATTTCCCACAACTGTATTTTGTTATTAATAACTGCATTTCCTATTACTCTGTCTCTGGTATTTTCTACAAATTTGAAATGAGATTATGAACTTGATCAGATTCAGGTACAAGTTTGTTACAGACTCCATTGTAGGTGGCATGGAAGAGACATGTAATAGCTAATTGTCTTTCTTTGTGTATTGGCAGCAATTAATTAGTTGATTAGGCTTTGCAAAATGGTGATGTTCAAATTTAATCACTCTGTTTAGTTGGAGAAATACTTCCGTAATGAGAAACTTCTCTATTTCTGTAAACATGTGAAATGCAGAAAATAGACATAGAAAAGGAAGAGAATATACTACCCATAGATCTACAGGAAGAGACCTAAAAGACGTATTTCAAAAAGGAGAATAATAAACCCACAGAAGACAAAGTAGATGCAAGAAAAAAACTAGTGAGCACAGAAATTAATTACTTTTTATTGACACAGTTGATTTACAGGATTATACTAGTTTCGGGTGTAAACATGATTAAAATTACAGCTTATACTCCATTTAAAGGTGTTCTGAAATACTGGCTGTGTTCCCTGTGCTGCACGATGTATCCTTGTGGCCTATTTTATACTTAGTAGTTTGTACCTCTTCATTCCCTGCTCGCATCCCTATCTCGCCACTCCCTGCTGCCCTCTCCCATCTGGTAACCACTAGTTTTTTCTCTGTATCTATGAACCTGTTTCTGTTTTGTTCTATTCACTTATGTTTTAGACTCCACAAATAAATGATAACATACAGTGTTTGTCTTTTTTCATCTGAGTTGTTTCACTAAACATAACACCCTCCAGGTAATCAATGAACATTCGGGTGCATTTACGTATTTGAATTTTTATTTTCTTTGCATATATACCTAGGAGCAAAATTGTTGGATCATACAGTAGTTTTAGATTTTTCAGAAACTGCTATCCTCTTTTCTACGGTGTCTGTACCAGTTTACATTTTCACCAACAGTGTACCAGGGTAGCCTTTTCTCTTTGTGGTTCAGTCACTCATTCGTGTCTGACTTGCTAGGCTCCTTTCCCATGGAATCCCAAACCCGTGTCTGCTACATCGGCAGGTGGATTCTTATCCACTGTATCACCAAGGAAGTCCTCTCACTGTGTTTTTTATTTGCATTTCTTTGATAATTAGCAATGATAAGCGTCTTTTAATGTACTTATTGTCCATCTGTGTATCTTCTTTGGAAAAATGTCTGTTCAGTTCTTCTGCCCATTTTTTAATTGGGTTATTTGTTTTTCTGATACTGAGTTGTATGAGCTGTTTATATATTTTGGGTATTAATCCCTAATTGGTCATATCATATGCAAATATCTTCTCCCATTCAGTAGGTCATCTTTACATTTTGTTGATGCTTTCTTTCTCAAAATTGAAAGTATCAATACCCAGAAATCTACTTGTAGGCATATACCACAGAGGAAGTCTTCTGTATGTGTGTAAGTGGATATGAACCAGAACATTCTTTGCAGCCTTTTTTTGAACCTGGGTAAAACTGGAAGTAGTTTAAATGCACATCAACAAGAAAATGGCTTTACAAAAATAAAATTCTAGATACTTGAATTATTCACAGTTATATTAACATGAGATAAATTACAAACATATATTGTGAAGAGAGAAAGAAGAGGTTGCAGAATAATAAGTAGAATATGATAACACTCAGAATATACATGTTGGTAATAGAATATGTTATTTATGGATACATACTAATATGCAAACATTTGCAGGAATGATATTCATAATTTTGAATGTCTTTTTTGTTTTGTTTGTTTATTTTTTGGCCCTGCCACATAGGCTATGGAATCTTAGTTCTCAGCCAGGGATCAGACCCATGCCCCCTTAAGGTGAAGCATGATTAACCACTGGACTGCCTGGGAAGTGTAGAAATGATATTCAGCGACATTTATAGAAAGATTTTCCAAGAAATGGAGAAAGAAGCTTCCAATACTTAAAATAATGGTGTCACAAAAAGTCAGACATGACTGAGCATGCATGCATATGCATAGAATGATTATTTATAGAGTGAATACCATATTTTATAAATCTGCCTATAAAATGTGTGTAAACTTACTTAAGCCAAGTTTATACAAGTCTAAGAAAATAGTTTGTAATCATGTAATCACTAGAAGGTGCATATATAGGCTTTCAGAATTGCTGCAGTTATATCAACAAGGCAGTAATATTTATTCCTTGGGAATCTTGGCAAATGTGAACCACATGTTGATTTTAGCTGAGTTGTCCTTCCTTAATTTGTGGCTTTAAATATACCCATGTTAAGTCTGGTTTTCATGGCTTAGGTAGAATTAATCAGTCAACATAATTATACATTTATTAAGTAGTATATCTATAAGTTTCTGTAGGAAATTTTAAAAATATAAAATATTTTCCCTACACTCAAAGAACTTAAAATCTAATTCGAGAAATAAGACAAACTGAAGACAGTATGAAACCAAATTTAGGCTAACTTGTATGTCATATGTCATAAGAATTTAGAAAAGTTGGAGATCAGAAGAGATCTGATAGCAGTAGATAAAGCTTCATGAAGTAAGTGAAATGTGAGTTGGGCTTTTAAAAATGAGAAGAATATACTCTGGTGCAGAGATGGAAAAACAAGACTTTTCTTGGACTGTGTTCTTTTTCCAGATCTGAGGAAAATTCATTCCATCAACCATTGGCACTGGATTTAAAAACAGGTCAAATCATAAACATGTGTTCAGTGGGGAAGCTTCTGGTTGGATAACTCAGTGCTCACGTCTTTTCCTGTCCCAACTCTTTACTAGGTTGAAAACTGACAAGAGAGTAGGGATTATGCCATGCCTCTTTCTGTCCCCCTTGAAGTCTGGTATAACTTATGGCAAGGAGCAGAAACACATACAAACATGCAAAACTGAAAAACAGGGGCTTACTTAATGCATACTGAGGATTAGTAGACATGAATGCTTGCATTCAAAGGGCCTGTGAATTGGAAAGTTGGGCTTTGAAATCTGCTCTGTCTCTTCCATCTCTTTCCTTGATTTTCCCGTTTCTGCCTCCTTCATTGTTGTCTGCCTTCTGTTCACTCACGTTGCACATAGCTCAAAATAGCAGACTTGATCTGTCAAAACTTCAGCTGGATGTTCCTTTTGCTTTTGCAAATTCATTTCTTAGAATTTATGCTGTAAATATACTCACACAAGTGCACAAAAATAAATGTATAAAAATCTCTGGGAAAAAAAGCCAGAAGTAATCTAAATGTCCATCAGTAAGAGACTATTTAAATAAAATTATGGTATAACCATTCAGTGATATGTCTGGTAGGTGTACCCAGTGCTCACCAACATTTCTTAGTCTCTTCTCCTGAGTCCAAGAAGGGAATACACTTCCCTGCCCCTTTGAAGATGAGCATGCTGATGTGATTTGATTTGGCCCCTGAGATTAGAGAAACATTTTAAGAGCCCATGGCTGATCCTCCATGCTCCCTTCTAGTGTGGTATTTGTAGAAACACACACTGGGAGGGAGAATCACGAGACAGAAGCAGCTAGACTGAGCCTTGACAGCCAGGTCAGCAAACCTCAAATGCACAGGGAATCAGCTTTTGTGTTAGGCCACTGAATTCTGTGTTGTTATCATAGCATAACGTAGATTATCCTGACTGATACTGTCTACTAAGCAGCCAGTAAAGTGAATGAGGCAGATAAAAATGAGTTGAAATGGAAAACGTCCAAGATAGACTAAGTGAAAAAGACAAATGACATAGATTTATACAGAATTAGTCTAACTAAATATTCTAACTATAAAGAAAGCTAAGTGCCGAAGAACTGATGCTTTTGAACTGTGATGTTGGAGAAGACTCTTGAGAGTCCCTTGGTCTGCAAGGAGATCCAACCAATCCATCCTAAAAGAAATCAGTCCTGAATATTCATTGGAAAGACTGATGCTGAAGCTGAAACTCCAATACTTTGGCCACCTGATGCGAAGAACTGACTCATTGGAAAAGACCCTGATGCTGGGAAAGATTGAAGGCGGGAGGAGAAGGGGACAACAGAGGATGAGATGGTTGGATGGCATCAACGACCCGATGGATATGAGTTTGAGCAAGCTCTGGGAGTTGGTGATGGACAGGGAAGCCTGGTGTGCTGCAGTCCATGGGATCGCAAAGAGTCAGACACAACTGAGCAATGGAACTGAATGGAACTGAACTATGGTTTTATGAAAACATATCTGTAGAAAAAGACAGACTGAGGAACTCTTCCAAATGAAGGGAGATGAAAGAGACATGCCAACTAAATGCAGTGTATGACCTAGTATTGGATCCTGGACCACAGAAAAATGCCTTTCTTTTTTTTTTTTTTTTTAATTTGACTTCACCGAGTCTTAGTTGTAGCACTTGGACTCTTAGCTGTGGCTTGTAGGCTCTAGTTCCTTGACAAGGGATCAAATCCAGGTCTCCTGCATTGGGAGCTTGGAGTCTCAACCATAGCATCATTAGTTGGTTTTTCTTTTGCTATAAAAGACATTAGTAATATAATTAGCTATATTTGAATAAGATCTGTAGCTTCAGTTCAGTTCAGTCACTCAGTCGTGCCCAACTCTTTGTGACCCCATGGACTGCAGCATGCCAGGCTTCCCTATCCGTCACCAACTCCTGGAGCTTACTTAAACTCATGTCCATTGAGTCGGTGATACCATCCAACTATCTCATCTTCTGTCTTCCCCTTCTCCTCCCGCCTTCAATCTTTCCCAGCATCAGGGTCTTTTCCAGTGAGTCGGCTCTTTGCATCAGTGGCCAAAGTGTTGGGAGCTTCAACTTCAGCATCAGTCCTTCCAATGAATATTCAGGATTGGTTTCATTTAGGATGGACTGGTTGGATCTCCTTGCAGTCCAAGGGACTCTCAAGAGTCTTCTCCATCAATTCTTTGGTGCTCAGCTTTCTTTATAGTCCAACTTTCACATCCATACATGACCACTGGAAAAACCAAAGCTTTGACTAGATGGGCCTCTGTTGGCAAAGTAATGTCTCTGCTTTTTAATGTGCTGTCTAGGTTTGTCATAGCTTTTCTTCCAAGGTGCACATATCTTTTAATCTCATAACTGCAATCACCATCCACAGTGATTTTAGAGCCCAAGAAAATAAGCTCTGTCACTATTTCCATTTTTTCCCCATCTATTTGCCATGAAAGGACTTCCCTGGTTGCTTAGACGGTAAAGCATCTACCTACAATGTGGGAGACCCGGGTTCGACCCCTGGGTCAGGAAGATCCCCTGGAGAAGTGAGAGGGTAACAGTCAAGAACGCCAGGGGTCTCCAAATGGAGGAAATAGGCTGCAAGTGTCAGACATTTTTTAAATCTCTCTCTTAAGCGGCAGGGAGAAACAAACTAGTGTTATATTTTTTTCCCCCTTTCTATACAAATTTAAAAAGTGGTTTTTCTTAAAACTCTGTGTTGCCATAATGACACCTGGTTCCACCTGAACTTGTCCCAAAACGAGCTAACCAATGCATTTTTCTTATGGAAATGTTTGTCTTAAGATATGTTAATGTACTATGCATTTACCCCAGACTCTGTCTTCAAGTCAGTTCTGCCTAAAGGCTCAGAACCTACTTGACAAACCAGTATGCCATACTGATACATTGTTCTCCTAATGTATGTTAATGAAGTTACGTATTTGTATGGGAATCTGCCTTTCTTCAAGATTCATGTCAATCATTTTATGGCCTGAGATTACCCACCTGGTGCCAAGATTATCTCAAAATTCATCTTGTGGGTGAGGGGCCTGGTGCCATTCTCTGAGCTTTGAGACATTTCCTTTCTTTAATTAGCAGACTGCTAGTAGCCATATAACAACCAGCTACAGACTAGCAGCGGGGGTCACTCTCTCTGCCCCCTTCTGATGTCTATGTCAGAAGCTTTCTCCATCTCTTTTATACTTTAATAAAACTTTATTACATAAAAGCTCTGAGCTATCAAGCCTTGTCTCTGGCCCTGGATTGAATTCTTCTTTTCCAGAGGCCAAGAATCCTTGAGTCTTTCGTGGTTCAGCAACAACCTTTCAGAAGGAAATGGCAACCCACTCCAATCCTCTTGCCTGGAAAATCCCATGGACAGAGGAGTCTGGTAGGCTACAGTCCATGGGGTTGCAAAAAGTCAGACATGATGAAAGGTCGGGTATGTTGAGACATGCCCCGGAAAAGTGCTGCAAGGCAAATTCCGGAGACCGACCCCCTGCAGCCTGGTCCAATCAGGTACCGACCCGGAGCCCTCGGACACTGACCGCCGCTGTAGCCCGCATTTTCTTCCTTATATGAAAAGACCTGGCTTGGACGCCGGCCCTGGCTATAAAACCCCTCCCCACCCCCTCATACCTCGCAGACTCTCTTTGTCTCCTCACTCACCCGCCCCCGGGAGTTCTGCCCGAGAGCGACCGCTCAATAAAGGCCTTTACCACCGGTCCTTAGAGGCAGCTTTTTTCCTCCCGCGGCGTTTTCTAACAATGACTGAGCGACTTCACACACTCACTCACTCTCATTTGCCACGAAGTGATGGGACCGAGTGCCATGACCTTATGTTTTTTAACATCAAATTTTATGCCAGCTTTTTCACTCTCCTCTTTTACCTTTATCAAGAGGCTCTTTAGTTCCTCTTCACTTCTTTCTGCCATTAGGGTGGTATCATCTGCATATCTGAGGCTATTGATATTTCTGGCAATCTTGATTCTGTTAGGGGAAGCACACTGACTGAAACCACCCACCCTGGTCAGGCCCTTTTGCAACCATTTGCATGAGTTGTTTTTTGACAGGAGATCTTGGTAAGGAATACAGAACTAATAAGCCACCACCAACTGGAAGAGTTCCGGAAAGGTCGAAAGGAGACACCTCGTGTCCATCCGCTTCCCAGAATCCCTCTCACTAGCATCCATCTTGGCTGAGCAATGCGTGCACCACCAGGAAAGACCCTGAATTAGAATGATTGGCCAAAGACCATCCAGAAACTAATCCCATCACCATAAAACCTGAGACCACGAGCCATGTGGCAGAGCAGTTCTCCTGGGTTCCCTCACCCTCCTGCTCTCCACCCAGGTGCCCTTCCCAATAAAATCTCTTGCTTTGTCAGCACATGTATCTCCTCAGACAATTCATTTCTGAGTGTTAGACAAGAGCCCAGTTTTGGGCCCTGGAAGGGGCCCCCTTTCCTGCAACAAATGGCAACTCTGGCGAGACTCTTCACTGCAACTGACATCCTGACCACTTGGGATACTCAGGGGCCAGCTTGCCTGCCAATGGACCAGATCCAGCGGGCGATACTGGGAACTTTTTGTCCCTGGTCTCCTCCTGATGTGGACAACTGGCCAGAGTGCCCTGACCAGTAAGGAACAAGAGACTTTATTGACCTCTCTCCCCTTCCCCCTCTCTTTCCTCTCCTTAACCCTTCCTATCCTTCCCCGTTTTTCTAGTCCCCCGGTCCTGGATGCAGGAATCTGGTCGAAGGGCCTCAGCCTGAGCTGAGGATTGGAGACTGATCACCTCCTCTTGGCAGAGAACTTGAATTCTGGTTCTGTTCTGGTTCTGATTTCTGGTAGGGCCGAGTTCCAGTCCTCCCTTCTCTGGAGGCCCAAGGTAAAGTCCCATAATGCCTGGGTATCTGCAGGTGGCAGGAGACGTCTGTAAGGCCACCTCTTTTGCCCCCACTCCTGCCTCCTCCCCCTTCTTCTTTCAACCTGGCTTCCTTTCCTCCCTTTGAAACCCTTGAAAACCTGAGATATTTTCCTTAAAGTGTTAGTATTTGGATCTGAAGTTCTGTGTCTCTCTAGGAAGGTTTTCTGAGAGACTGTATTCTTGTATTTAAGGGAGTGTCTGATGAGGACTGCCAGATATATAGGTGTGTGTTTTAACTCTGTGTTCTGTGTTGTGATTTTTGATGGCCATTTTGCTTTGTCTGGCCACCATTTGGTTTAGACCTGCCGCCATTTTGTTAGAACTTGATTTTCTTTCCCTCTGCCTTGAGACCAGGGCTCTCAGGAACACTTATCTAGACCATCTCTAACCCCTGACACTGAGGCAAAATGGGAAAAGGCCTTTAAAAGTTTTATTTATTCCAACTGTTTTTTATCGACTGGTAAAATTTATATTGTAATATCTAATTCATGACTAAACTTTGAAAATGAAGCTCGATCTTGTGTTGTGTCTGTCTAAATATGTCTCAGTATGTCTTTATCTCTGGATAATATTTTGGGGATTAATTTGTAAATGAGCTCTATTTAATTGGCTTAAAGAAAGGTAAGTGCTTACAAATCAAATAATTCTAAATTAAACAATAAATTCCAGGTTCATGTGCACTGGTAAATATTCAGTATTAAATACCTGATATTAATGTTTATTTGTTGACCTATCTAATATAGACATGTCTTAGAGTAATTAACATTAAGTAGAATGTTTTCATTGTACCTAGGTTTAATATAAGTTAAATATTATCATATCTCTTACAAATTTGTCAACAAGGAAATTACCTCGAGTGAAGAAACTTCTAAAAAAAAGTAAATGAGATATGAGCTTTTATATAAACTCTATTAAGAATAATTATTCTTTAGGAATATCTGTCTAAAATAGTCTCTCCAGATTGACATAACTTGAAATTCTAAGGGTTGTGCTAAGTGTTAGAAGTCTATTGAATAGTTAGGCCATTTCCAAATAAAATAAGATTTTGAAACATTTACTACTAAACACTAATTTCCTTTTACAGAGAAACAAAGAGATTTGGGACTGTAAGTGAATAATGTTTGGTGCCATCCTAAAATGTTCTAAGAAAGCAAGGGTTTTAGAAATTATCACTGGTATTTATGCTCACCAATCTATAAAATGCTAATATAAAAGTTAGTTTTTGGTTGCTAAAGGAAAGTAGGAAGTGTGTTTTCAGTAAAAAAAAGTATGAAAAATACTAAAAAGAGTTATGCATGATCAGGATTTTCTAAAATTGTATTACAATTAGTAAGATAAATGGATTTTGTTAGGAAGAAAGAAAACTGGTTAGAGCCAATTAGGTCCAAGATGGCAAAGCTGACTTTCACTAGACCTTGAGCCTTGGTTTTTATGCCCATTGTGACATATCAACAAGCTGAATGATACACCCATCAACTAAATCTGACCAAATGTTCTAAACCCTTTTGATTGATCTTTTCGATAAAACTTCCTAAATCGAATTCTTCTGAAGTTCTTTTGACCTCTAGCTAACTTTGGGGTGCTTCAGAGGGCTCCTGAAACATCCCAAAGAGAGATATTAAACTGTGTATATTTGGTTTGTTAAATTACATGAAAAAGATTATCAAATGAGTAATAAATCCACTCATGTTATAATACAGATATCCTAGAAATTATATGGAGTTCTTAACATTCTGATATGTCCTGGTATTCTAATGGAAAACCTGATGACTTCACAAAAGGTAACAAAAGGACTGAATGAACCAGCGAATATGCTTATAACTTTTATGGTTTCTGTCTGAAAAATTATGGGTTTGAATCTTATGTTTTCCAGGAGCAGGGAAAACCTTCCTCTCAAACTGATTATGACAATACTTTGGTAAAATTATACATTATAAACAAAACAATTGTATTTTCTCTCTGACTCATCCAGAAATTGGAAACTCTTAGGTTTCCAATAAGTTTATCAAATGAATTAGGAAGGTTATCTCACTAACAGGTGCAAAAATCTCAAGGAATTTTGAGACCTTAAAAAGGGAAGAAGTCACTTAGATTTGTTAGGTAAAATCTGTGATAAGCCTTTGGCGTGAGTTTCCCAGCCCTGTTTTATTTTAAAAGTTCAGTCTGAGACTCTATAAATGTTTCAGCAAAATAGAAAGTCTATGATCAATTATGGTTATATAAATCATCAGACCAAAATTAGTGAGAACAGACCTATTTTGCAAACAAACTAGCCTTAATTTGGTTATATTTGATAAAAATGAGGGTAATTTTAGGGAGAAAAATATATTTCAATAAATGTCAAATCCCAGTTTGTTAATGGAGGTCTGCATGTAGTAAAACTCATTTCTTGGATAGTTCTTTGCTGTTATGTGATATTAATGTAAAATTTAATTGAATTCTTAAAGAACACCCTGTTTGTTTTTGAAGCTTATCTCAGTTCTATCTTTCGATGAAGATCAGATGCTTCATGACCTGCAACCAGGACTGGAAAAAAACATAGTTTAAGGGACTGTCTCCAACCTGGATGAAAAGAATTTTTTTATCAGGTACTCTTAACTAGCTCATGCACAATGAAACTGAAGGGAAATTAACTGTTAGATCAATTCCCACTTCCAAAGGCCCCTACACTGGATTCGTCTATAGAGAAGACAGCTGACCTGATCTCACCTTAAAATGATGCTCAAACAGGAGAAACTACAGTACACCAGGATGAGAAGACAACGACATCAGAGGTAGACAGCTTGTCCAAGATGCTGGACCTGATTCGTATGATCATTTATAATGTTTTCTTGACGTCTTAGACCTTTGCATATAAATCAAATGCTTTTCTATCATAGCCCTGATCCTATGCTAGTTTTAGAAATCAATCCAATTGTTGGGTTTGTGGCCAATTACCAGTATCTAGTTCTGGGTTACCTTGGTAAATTTCTCCACTACAAGACTCTAACTGGTTGGCCCTGAGGAAATTTACTTAAAAAAATTATAGTCATATTCAGGTCACTGTGATACTACCAGACGGGATCCCCTCACTGGGCCAATTAATAATGCCTACTCTGACTCTGGCCATAAATTTGAGCTTTCTTCTATTACTCAAGCTCAATCAGAGCAACAAGCAATGTTTCAGCAAGGAGGAAAAAATCTCCCACAATTATGGGATGGATTTATATAGATAACACCAGGCTATGGTAATTTGGGTTTAGAGTCTCCTCTATGTTGGAAACAATTAAATCATATTAAGGATAATCAGTCTAGTAACACTAGAAAACTGGGCTATGTGCCTTATAGATGGTCCAATATATAATTTCCCTGTAAGATAAAGATTCTACAGAGCAGACTAAGTCAGATGACCTGAGATATACTGGGCTACATCTAATGGAAGCTCTTAATTTAAGTCTTACTTGTGACTTTACTAATACTGCTGGCTATGTTCTTTGTATTTCACCTGTTTTGCAAAATTGCTGTTTCTTGCACTGCCAAATGTGTGACTGAGGCCTCTGACAGAATAATATATAGTTCCATATGAGATAGATGATGGTAACAGTGTAACTCTAGATATGGGAAGAAGCAACAAGAGGGACTATTTTCCTGGACCAAGAGGCTAGTAAGACAGGTGGTCCAGAGAATTTTGGATACTGTTTTATGGTCTAGTCCAGTAACAGCACATTGAGTGGCCTATCAACAAAATCTTTGCCAAACCTGAGAATGGACATTCTTGGCACCATGGGATAAAATGGTCATGAAATGCAATCATGGCCACTACAACTGCTGACTTTCAATGCCCCTGAAAGAGTTCAGGGTGAAAATCAGGAATGAGGCACGCTGTGCTCTGGCAAAAACTGGCAGAACAGGCCTTCAGACAGTTAGATCCTTTCAGGAGAAGATTTTATGAGTTCCAATTCTTGCATCTTCTCATACCTAGTGAAACAATGACATCATTAATGGTGATCTCTGCTTTGGCTATTAAGGAAAATTTTACAGTTAAAAAGTCAAAATAGAGTGGCTATGGTTCAGACATCCTGGGAAATAACTAGGTGTTACTATGGGTGTAATTTCAGATTAGACGTTGTATTGCTAACACTTGAGTTTTCTGAGTCGTGGCAGGCTTAGATGCCACTATTCTCAAAACAATGTCTGCTGGAAGCTAGTAAGTGCAACCTTACTTTTTATAAAACTAGGCAACCGCTACCCGGCTACAAGTCTCCCCAAAGTGCCAGGTCCAGACTGGGTTTCAGACCTATTCTTCTAAAAAGAATTGAGATTTATTTTGTCTATTAAAATTCCAGTTATCCCTCTTCCAGCTACTTCTAATTGGGTCTGTTACAACAAAATGGCAGACCAAGGGATTGAGATTTTAATCATACAAGGCTCAGATCTAGGACTTGGAACTCAGGAATACTTCCAATCCAGGGTCTCTTTTCCAAGCTGAGGCAGTCCTATGCCCCATTTTGACAGGAAGTTATCACAGTCATAGTTGCCCAGTTCCCTAAATTAAAACTGAGCAGGATTCTGTGGGGCTCTGGACTGTAGATCTGTCCTGTGTTCTCCATTTCTTGTCTGTAGGATATAGGCTTCACTCAGCCTCCTTGACCTTCCCTGAGTTCCAAAGGGTGGATTCAAACAATTGCTAATCAGGGAAGGGAGGGGATACAGAAACCGAGGAGAAAGAATCAAATGGTTGTACAGCCTTGAGACAGGGTCCTGGTTCCTACTCAAAGAAATATGCATAACAGTGTCTTTGAGTTCTTCTACAGAACTGGAGCCCCCACCCAGGTAGAGGATGGTAACTTCAGACTAAACACAAGATTCCTGGAGCACAGCTCTGTTGCCTCACCACCACCAATCAAAAAGGGTCACAAATCCTGCAGCCCTCACCCCAAATGTTGCCTTCTGTTTCTGGGGACCAGAGATGGCCATCCTGTTAGGTCTCCTGTTTGGCCCCTGTCTATTTCATCTCTGAGAGGAGCCAACAGTTTCAAACTAAATTGTTATTACAAGGGTGAATGCTGGTTTCAGGCAAAAAATACCTTGACTTAGATCAGGTAGAGAGAGACTTCTGCTCTGCTAGGCAGGCCTACGCCCAGGCACAGCAGGAAGAAGTTACAGAGGAAAGAGCCCTCTGCCCCAATTCCCAAGAAGCATCTTGAGTATGAAGTCTCTCAGAGGGGAGCTATTAGGGGAAGCACACTGACTGAAACGGCCCACCCTGGCCAGGCCCTTTAGTAACCATTCACATGAGTTGTTTTATGACAGGAGATCCTGGTAGGGAATACGGAACTGATAAGCCACCACCAACCGGAAGAGTTCAGGAAAGATCAAAAGGAGACACCGCGTGTCCGTCCACTTCCCAGAATCCTTCTCGTTAGCATCCATCTTGGCTGAGCGATGCGTGCGCCACCAGGAAAGACTCTGAATTAGAATGATTGGCCAAAGACCACCCGGAAACTAATCCCATCACCGTAAAACCCGAGACCACGAGCCACGCGGCAGAGCAGTTCTCCTGGGTTCCCTCACCCTCCTGCTCCCCACCTGGGTGCCCTTCCCAATAAAGTCTCTTGCTTTGTCAGCACATGTGTCTCCTCAGACAATTCACTTCCGAGTGTTAGACAAGAGCCCAGTATTGGGCCCTGGAAGGGGTCCCACTTCCTGCAACAATTCCAGTTTGTGCTTCATCCAGTTCGGCATTTCACGTGATGTACTCTGCATATAAGTTAAATAAGCAGGGTGACAATATACAGCCTTTACATACTCCTTTCCCAATTTGAAACCAATCTGTTGTTCCCTGTCTGGTTCTAACTGTTGCTTCTTGATCCTCATACAAGTTTCTCAGGAGGGAGGTAAAGTAGCCTGGTATTCCAGTCCCTTTTTAGAGTTTTCCACACCTTGTTGCAATCCACACAGTCAAACCCTCTAGCATAGTTAATGAAGCAGGAGTAGATGTTTTTCTGGGATTTCCTTGCTTTTTCTATGATCCAATGGATGTTGGAGATTTGATCTCTGGTTCCTCCGCCTTTTCTGAATCCAGCTGGTATATCTGGAAGTTCTCGGTACACATACTGTTGAAGCCTAGCTTGATGAATTTTGAGCATTACCTTGCCAGCATGTGAAATGAGCACAACTGCGTGGTAGTTTGAACATTCTTTAGCATTGCCCTTCTTTGGGACTGGAATGAAAACTGACCTTTTCCAGTCCCGTGGCCACTGCTGAGTTTTCCAAATTTGCTGGCATATGGAGTGTAGCACTTCAACAGCATGATCTTTTAGGATTTGAAATAACTTGGCTGAAATTCCATCACCTCCACTAGCTTTGTTTGTAGTGATGTTTCCTAAGGCCCACTTGACTTTGCACTCCAGGATGTCTGCTCTAGGTGAGTGATCACACCATCATGGTTATCTGGATCATTAAGAACTTTTTTCTACAGTTCTTCTGTGTATTCTTCCCACTGCTTCTTAATATCTGCTGCTTCTGTTAGATCCATACTGTTTCTGTTGATGCCCATTTTTTAAAATTGAAATATAGTTGATTTACAATGTTCTGTTAATTTCTGCTGTAGAGCAAAATGATTCAGTTATACATATATATTCATCCTTTGTTATATTCTTTTCCATTATGGTTTATCACGGGATACTGAGTATAGTTCCTTATGCTGTAAACTAGGACCTTGTAGTTTTTTCATTCTGTATGTAACAATTTACGTCTATTAACCCCAAACTCTTAATCAATCCCTCCTCCTTGGTAACCACAAGTCTGTTCTCTATGGCCCTGATTCTGTTTCTGTCCCATGGATGGATTTATTTGTGTCACATTTTAGACTCCACCTGTAAGTGATGTCGGATGTTTGTCTTTCTGTGTCTGATTTACTTCACTTGATTTGATCATCTCTAGGCCCACCCACGTTGGTGCAAATGGCGTTATTTCATTCTTTTTTATGGATGAGTAGTGTTCCATTGTGTGTGTGTGTGTGTGTGTGTGTGTGTGTGTGTATGTGTGTGTGTGTATGTGTGTGTGTATGTGTGTGTGTGTAAAACATCTTCTTTATCCATCCATCTGTCAATGAACATTTAGGTTATTTCCATGTCTTGGCTATAGTGCTGCTATCAACACAGGGGTGTATATATCTTTTTGAATTATAGTTTTGGTTGGATATGTGCCCAGAAGAGGGATTGCAGAATCATATGGCAACTCTATTTTTAGTTTTTTAAGAAATGTCCATACTGTTTTCCCACTGATGCCCATTTCTTGATGTTTATAATTATACTAGAGAGAAAAATGTCTGTGTTCTCAGGAAATACATACTGATGGATTTAGTGGTAAGGGGGCATCATATTTGCAATCCAATTTCAAATTTTTCAGAGAAAGTATATATAGAGGGTAATGAAATAAATTATGGCAAAATGCTAATATTTGAGGAGTCTAGGTGAAGGGTATGTATTTTCTGTGCCATTTTTCAATTTTTCTGTAAGTCTGAAATTATTTCAAAGCAAAAAGCCAAAAATATATCTCTACACATATTTATATCTCTTTTTATATGCTTAGATATGTTTTAAAACTATAAAAAAGTCAATATCTCTGAGTATATGAATGAATAGATGGATGTAAAGTCCTGGGGTAGAAGGAAGGCCTTTCTTTTTTGCAGGAGAGAAAAGTTTGTTGCAGGTCTAAGCAAAGAGGCCAGGTGGTTTTTGCTCAAAAATCTTGAATGGACTTTTGCTTTTCTTGGAGTACTTTGATTCCACTTGTATTCTCCAGAGAAAATACATATTTGCTGTTGTTTTCAGATACAGAGATTTGGGGTAATTTGGCTTGCAGCAAAAGATAGCTAATATATCTGGTGCCGCCTAGCAAAACAGAAATTACTGCAGGAGAATGATAACATGAACCACAACCCCAAAAGCCAGAGAATTTAATGTGATTCAATTATAGCATGAAGGAGAATTTCTGGGAATATTAAGGATAATTTTCTAGATTTAAAATTTATTAGATAAATTTAAATAAAGGATGGTAATGTTGAAACCTGAATTAGTGGTCTGGGAAGGGAAGAAATGGAGTGGGAAATGGCAACCCACTCCAGGATTCTTGCCTGGAAAATTCCATAGACAGAGGAGCCTTGAAGGCTATAGTCCATAGGGTCGAAACAAATCATAAACGACTGAGTGACTGAACACAAAGGGAAGTAAGATTTCAAAACACAGAAGGAAAAAAGCAGTAGAAATGGTAAAATAAATAAATAAAGATGTGGAAGACAGATACCAGAAATGCAGTGTGTAAATAATATTACCAGGGAGGGAGAAAGGAACACATGGACACGAGGCAATAACTGAACTAATAAAGGAAGAAATTTTTTATGAGCGAAAGGACAATTTGAATCTGAAAATGGAAAGGTCTTCCTGAGTTCCAGTCAGATTGATTAAAACATAATAGCAACAAAAAAACCAAACATATATTTACACACAAGTATGTTCTAGTAAGGAGAAGGCAATGGCATCCCACTCCAGTACTCTTGCCTGGAAAATCCCATGGATGGAGGAGCTCGGTAGGCTGCAGTCCATTGGGTCGCTAAGAGTTGGACACGACTGAGCGACTTCACTTTCACTTTTCACTTTCATGCATTGGAGAGGGAAATGGCAACCCACTCCAGTGTTCTTGCCTGGAGAATCCCAGGGACGGGGGAGCTTGGTGGGCTGTTGTTTATGGGGTCACACAGAGTCGGACAAGACTGAAGCGACTTAGCAGCATGTTCTAGTAAAATTCCTAAGCTTCAAAAGTCAACAGTACTAATCTTTTTTTAATTAATTAATCTATGTATTTTTTATTGCACTGGGTCTCTTTGCTGCACGTGGGCTTTCTCTAGTTGCTGTGTGATTCCTACCCACTGTACCACCAAGGAAGTCCAGCGGTACTCATGTTAGAATCTGCTGGGTAGAAAGAAAAAGTTACTCAAAAAAGAAAACTATCAGCCTGGCACCAGGTTCCGCATTAAAAGTCTTAAGCTAGAGAGGATGAAATAAAATCTACAGAATACTAAAGAAACAAAAACAAATATCCTACCCAAGGACCTTTACCCATCTTAGATAGCATTCATTTAAGATGCAAGAAAGTCTGTATGAATTCACAAGGATTCAGAGAGCATATCACAGAATTTCCCTAGTACACAGACAAATAAACCAGAGCAGAGGCAAGGGGACCAGCACCCTGTCTACAATGAGGTATTGAGAAGTCCAGGGTCTTCTCTGGTGGCTCAGACAGTGAAGACTCTGCCTGCAGTGTGAGGTGCCCGGGTTCGATCCCTGAGTTGGGAAGATCACCCACTCCATTATTCTTTCCTGGAGAATCCCATGGAGGGAGGAGCGTTGTGGGCTACACAGTCTATGGGGACACAGAGAGTCAGACAAGACTGAGTGAGAAATCTGATCCAGAACTGCTGTGTGTGCATTCAAGATAAAATTAACAAAAATAAATAAATACTCAACTGTCACTTTTTTCTATTTTTTCAAAATTGAAGTATAGTTAGTTTATATTGTTGTGTTAGTTTTAGGTGTACAACAAAGTGATTCAAAGTATTCAAGTAACCTATATATATGTGTGTGTATATATTTACTTATTTATTCTTTTTCAGATTCTTTTCTATTATAGATTGTTACAAGATATGAATATAATTCCCTGTGCTATACAGCAGGCCCTTGCTGTTTATCTATTCCGTATATAGATAATGTATATGGAATATAGATATACATTAATCTCCAATTTATTCTTCCCCTCCTTTTCCCCTTTGGTAACCATAACTTTATTTTCTGTCTATGAGTCTATTTCTGTTTTGTAAATAAGTGTCTTTGTATATCACTTTTTCTTTTTTTCTTTCTTCTCTCTTTTTCTTTTTACAAACCCTTGTGTGCTGACTTTCAATAGATCTCAGCAAGAGTGTATAATTTTTTTAAAATTCCACCTATAAGTGATATCATGTGATATTTGTCTTTGTCTGACCTGCTTCACTTGATATGCTGATCTATGGGTCCATTCATGTTGCTGCAAATGGCATTATTTTATTGTTGTTTTTAAAGAATATTTTTATTTCTTCCTTTCCAGTTTTTATTCCTTTTATTTCAGTTTCTTTCCTTACTGCACTGATTATGGGCCTGCAGTATAGTGTTGAATAGGAAAAGTGAGAGGGAACATCCTCCTTTGTTCCTTATCCTAGTGAGAAAACATTCAGACGTTCACCATTAAGTATGATCTTTTAAAACATGTATTTATTTAATACATATTTCAGACCTTCATCAGGTCTTAATCGTAGCCCTCAGGCTCTCTGTTGTGTTGCATGGGCTCAGTTGGTGCTACATGTGGGCTTAGTTGCCTCAAAGCACGTGGGATCTTAGTCCCCGGACCAGGGATCAGACTTGCATCTTCTGCATTTGAAGACTGATTCTTAATCATTGAAGCACCATGGAAGTCCCAATTTCATTCTTTTTTATGACTGAGTGATATTCCATTGTACGTATTAATATATACTACATCTTCTTTATCCATTCTTCTGTTGATGAATACTTCAATTGCTTCCAAGTCTTGGCTATTGTAATTAATGTTGCTATGAACATTGAGGTGAAAGTATCTTTCTGGATTATAGTTTTCTCCAGATATATGCCCAGGAGTGAGACTACAGGATCAAATGATAACTCTGTTTTTGGTTTTTGAAGAACTGTTTCATACTGTTCTCCATAGTGGCTGCACTATGATTTGCATTTCCACCAACTGTGTAGGAGGGTTCCCTTTTCTCCAGCATTTATTGTTTGTAGACCTTTAAAATAATGGCCCTTCTGGGGACTTCTGTGATAGTCCAGTGGTTAAGACTCTGCGCTCCCAATGCAAGGGGCCTGGCTTTGATCCCTGTTTGGGGAACTAAGATCCTGCATGCCGCATGGTGAGGCCAGAAAAAAAAAAGGCCATTCTGACGGGTATGAGATGGTACCCCATTGTGGTTTCGATTAGCATTTCTCTAATAATTAACATCCAGATGTTCAGGCTGGTTTTAGAAAAGGCAGAGGAGCTGAGATCAAATTGCCAACATCTGCTGGATCATTGAAAAAGCAAGAGAGTTTCAGAAAAACACCTATTTCTGCTTTACTGACTATGCCAAAGCCTTTGACTGTGTGGATCACAACAAACTGTGGCAAATTCTGAAAGAGATGGGAATACCAGACCACCTGACCTGCCTCTTGAGAAACCTATATGCAGGTCAGGAATCAACAGTTAGAACTGGACATGGAACAACAGACTGGTTCAAAATAGGTAAAGGAGTACGTCAAGGCTGTATATTGTTACCCTGCTTATTTAACTTTATGTGCAGAGTACATCATGAGAAACGCTGGGCTGGAAGAAGCACAAGCTGGAATCAAGATTGCCGGGAGAAATATCAATAATACCAGATATGCAGATGACACCACCCTTACGGCAGAAAGTGAAGAGGAACTAAAAAGCCTCTTGAATAAAGTGAAGGAGGAGAGTGAAAAAGTTGGCTTAAAGCTCAACATTCAGAAAACTAAGACCATGGCATCCGATCCCATCACTTCATGGCAAATAGATGGGGAAACAGTGGCTTACTTTATTTTCCTGGGCTCCAAAATCACTGCAGATGATGATTGCAGTCATGAAATTAAAAGACACTTACTCCTTGGAAGGAAAGTTATGACCAACCTAGACAGCATATTAAAAAGCAGAGACATCACTTTGCCAACAAAGGTCCGTCTAGTCAAGGCTATGGTTTTTCCAGTGGTCATGTATGGATGTGAGAGTTGGACTATAAAGAAAGCTGAGCGCCGACGAATTGATGCTTTTGAACTGTGGTGTTGGAGAAGACTGTTGAGAGTCCCTTGGACTGCAAGGCGATCCAACCAGTCCATCCTAAACGAGATCAGTCCTGGGTGTTCATTGGAAGGACTGATGCTGAAGCTGAAACTCCAATACTTTGGCCACCTCATGGGAAGAGTTGACTCATTGGAAAAGACCCTGATGCTGGGAGGGATTAGGGGCAGGAGGAGAAGGGGGTGATAGAGGATGAGATGGCTGGATGGCATCACCGACTCGATGGACATGAGTTTGAGTAACCTCCGCGAGTTGGTGATAGACAGGGAGGCCTGGCGTGCTGCAATTCATGGGGTCGCAAAGAGTCAGACACGACTGAGCAACTGAATTGAACTGAATAATTAACAATGTTGAACATCTTTTCAGGTACCTGTTGGCCATTGGTATATTTTCATGAAGAAATGCCTATTTAGGTTTTCTGCCCATTTTCTTTTTTTTAACTCCTTTTTAAAGTTTACTTGGGTGTACCAGGTCTCAGTTGCAGCATATGGGCTCTTTTACTTGTGGTATGTGTGATCTAGTTTCCTGACCAGAGTTTGAGCCTGGAAGCCCTGCATTAAGACTGCATAGTCTTAGCACTAGACCACCAGGGAAGCCCTTCTACCGATTTTTCAATCAGGTTGTTTGTTTTTGGATATTCAGCTGTATGAGCTGTTTGTATATTTTGGAAATTAATCTCATCAGTAGAATTATTTGAAAATATTTTCTCCCAGTCCATAGGTTGTCTTCTCATTTTGTTTATGGTTTGCTTTGCTGTGAAAAAGTATTTTAGTTCAATTAGGTCTCTTTTGCTTATTTTTGTTTTTATTTCCATTACTCTAAGAGATGGATCTAAAGAAACATTGCTGCAATTTATGTCAAAGAGTGTATTATCTGTGTTTTCCTCTAGGAACGTTTTATAGTATTTGGTCTTATTTTTTGATCTTTAATCCATTTAAGATTATATATGTATATGGTGTTAGAGAACAGTCTAATTTCATTCTTTTACACATAGATGTCTAGTTTCCCCAGCACCACTTATTGAAGAGACTGTCTTTTCTCCATTGTGTATTCTTGCCTCCTTTGTGGTAGATTGATTGACCATAAGTGTGGGGGTTTATTTCTGGGTTTCCTATTCTGTTCCATTAATCTACATTTCTGTTTTTGTGCCTGTACCATACTATTTTGATTACTGTAGCTTTGTACTATAGTCTGGAGTCAGAGAGCATGCCAACGCCTTTTATCAAGATGCAATAATTGAAAAGAATAGTAGTGCCTGCGACTGGTGGCAATGGAGGTGAGTGCAGGGGAAGGCACACTCATATATTACATTTAAAACTGAATTCAATACTGTGCATTGGGAAAGCAATCTGGGAATACCTATTAAAATTTAAAATATGCATACCCTTGACCAAGTTATCTCACTTCTGCTAGAAATAAAGGCACCTGTACTTAAAGATTTGCCTAAAGGACTTTTATTGCAGAACTTTTTGCAAGGACAAAAGAGAGAAAACAATGTGTATGATATCAGTGGGGAAACAATTGACTAAACTGTGGTATAGCCCCATCATATAATATTAAGAAAAACAGAATATTATAAATTAAAAGAATGAGTGGATTCTCTATCAATTGACCTGGAGAGATTTCCACATACTTTTACTAAAGAAAGAAAATTTAAAAAATTTTATAACCATCCTTTATTTTGTAAGACAATGTGTAGGAAATCCTCATGTATATATGTTTGTCTAATTAAAAGAGTAGGGAGGAAATTCCCTGGCAGTCCAGTGGTTAGGAATCTGCACCACCATATAGTGTGGCCAAAAGAAAGAAAAAAAAAAAGAGTAGGGAGAAGGCATGCAAGGACATGCAAAGGTTGTTAACTTGCTCAGAGTAGGGAAAATGGATTTTGGGGGGAAGGGGAGAGAGGAGGTAAGCCAGACTAGGGATAAAAGCGGGACAGGGGAAGTGAGCAATAATTCATTCAATAATTCAGGCTACTCGTAGCACCTGTATCAAGTGGGCTGATGGTTTGCAAATAAAACTTTAAATTTGTAAAAACTAACATATGCTTTTGTATAGCTTTTATGGTTGTTTTCTAATTATGGAGTTCTGGCAGAATGGGTGTTTTACCTAAATTAGAGATGCATGCTGTACACGCCGAGTTTAGCAATGCAAATCCTCTTCTGCAGAAAATTCAACAAACAGACTTTAACCGTAGGTACTGATGCAAGGGCAAGCCAGTTCTTTGAAACCTGGCAGTCTACCTGCTGGGCCTTATTTGCCATTCTTTCCTAAACAAATACTTCTGAAGAAATGGCACTCAAAGCTGGAGTAGTTAAACTTTAAAACATGAAATTCTGGAAACTATAAGTTTATGGTTTGCATACTCCACTGTCATGAAAATAACAATATGTATGGGCAAATGTACAGAAATTAACAATCTATTTTTGTATATTAATAATATCACCATTTGTACTTTTTCAGCATAAAAATTGCATAAATTATTTAATCCCAGAGTGAGTTCTCCATTGATTTGCATGAATTTTTCATATTCAAAGTTAGGAAAATTAACTTTCAGAAAGTTGCTTGCTAGTAAAAACAATAAAACTCTTTTAAGAAGTAAAATGGAAAGCACTTAATTTCTGCTTAAAAAAAGAAAATTCTCACTAATAGTGTCTATATGTAATGATGTTTAATGTATTATTGTTCTTTGTGGACATTTGCATTTTTAGAGGGGAAAAAGTGTTAGGACAAAGGTCCAAGTTTCTAAAATGGCATTTCCAACACTAATGAAAATGTGAATCTGGCCCTTCCCATGCAAAATTAGGACCAAGTGCCGTGGGCCCGTCCTTCAACCAGCCCCACCCCTCAGAGCCCAAGACAACAAAGGCTATACGCAGATACCACAGTTTGATTAGAACAATTACCAAAATCTCTTTGTTCATTTCCAACCTTATCTTTTATTACTGTGTCTGACTCAGAAACTGTAGCACCCTCACCCTTCCAATTCCATACCCCGTTCCCAAACTCTGGTTCTGTTTAGGACCTCCAGACCTGGCTTTGGGACCTGGCTTCCTGACAGTTTGACATCGCCTGCTCTCAAATGGTTTTAATCTGAACTTGCTCCCTCTCCTTTGCAGGGCCTTGCATCAGCCTTGACAGCGCTGATGGAAGGCTACAAGCGACATAAAATTGTAATCTTAAGTTGCTGGAAGAATGTTGAATTGAAATAGCACCTAAGTTGAGTAATTTTTTGAGGTTGAAGGTCCCATCACAGCCATTACGTGGAAGTACTGCCAAGCAGATGGTCAAATTGGCTACTCAGCATGTATCCAATCTATGGGACTTGGAGAGGCAGTGCCAAATTCTGCATCTCAGATTTCTTTCAGGCTTTCCTCTCTATGCCTTTTGTTGACTCACTGTTTTTTGGAGATGTGAATAATATTAGCCAGCCATCTGATTCAGCTCTTCCCACTTGGACATATGAGACAGTTTGCTGCATATATCATATTTCATTTAGGATATATTGACTTTACTGGTGTAATCAGAGTACTCTCAAGTTCCGCAGATTTCAGAGGTCATTCTTGTTGAGTGTCAAAGTAGAGGGTTTAAGGTCTCATCTTCATCCCCACGGTTGCCCTCTTGCTTTTGGATTGCTGCTCATTCCTGCCAATCTTCTCTTGCTCTCATAAGCTTCTTTTTACACTGCTCTGCTCCCCTAATAAACGTACACTCCAAATGTAGGCACACACTTCTTTTTTGATTCCCCCAAATACAAGAAGACCAGGCTTGCTGTGTGTGTCAGCAGGACTCAGGGTTGGAAGGGACAGACACTGCAATTGAGAGGGTAACAGGCAGGAAGGCTAGGGGTCTCCAAATGGAGGAAACAGGCTGTAAGTGTCAGATGTTTTCTCTCTCTGTTAAGCGGTAGGAGGAAACAAACTACAAGTGTCAGGTTTTTTTTTTCCCCCATCTCTATACAAATTAAAAAGGAAGTTTGTCTTAAAATTCTGTGCTGCCATGATGACACCTGTCTCTACCTGAACTTGTCTTTTCTCAAACCTTGAGCTAATCAATGTGTTTTTCTTATGGAGGACAACTCCCCTGGTGCCACCGTTACCTCAAAATGCATGCTGTGCTGTGGGTGAGGGGCCTGCTGCCAGTCTGTCTCTGAGTTTTGAGACATTTTCTTTCTCCAATTGGCAGCCTGCTAATAGCTGTATAACATCCGGCTAAAGACTAGCAGGGGGGCACTTCCTTCTGATGTCTATGTCAGAAGCTTTCTCTATCTCTTTTATACTTTAATAAAACTTTCCACACAAAAGCTCTGAGTGATCAAGCCTCATCACTGGCCCTGTATTGATTTCCTGTCCTCCGGAGGCCAAGGATCCCAGTGGTTTTCATGGTTCAGCAACAACCTTTCAATCTCAAACTGGTTTTAAAGAGTAACAGCACCTCCATAAATATAGGAGAACGTATTAGCTAAGGCAATGAAAAATCCAGAGGCTACATGTATTTCAAGGCTCGGTGGGATTCCAGGGTTCAAACAAAGTGACCAGAAATTTGTTGGTTTTGGTCTCATATCCTTGTTTCCTCTGTTTTGGCTTCATTCTCTGGCAGGCCCTCCTGAGTGATAGCAGAGAAGGCACTGAGTTTCCAGGCTTATGTTCTGAGCTCTTTAGCAAGCAGAGCAGAAAAAAGGCACTCCTTTCCCACAAAGTCCCCCAAATGTCATAGCATTGGGTCTACTGAGCATGACTGGGTTCCTAGCTTAACCCTTGAGTAATCACTGTGACAGATGCTCTTGGATACTGGGGACTAGGATGAAGGGGTTGGGGTAAGGAATCAACCCTTCCTAAAACACAAGGGTGAAGGTGGGGGAGGAGGTGCTCCTGAAGAAAACATCACTTCATGTTACCAGATAGAAAATGGATTCTGAAAAGGAAAAAAAAAAAGAAAAAAGATAAGACAGATGCTCACTACACTTGGATATCAGCAGAGAGAATTCCCCGCAGGGAATAAAAAAAGAAATCTACCCTAAAATTAGTGTGTACTGATATCCTGGCTCCCAGATCCATCTCTGCAGGAGGCTGTCCCACCAGCTGTCACTCTCCTCAGGCCCCTGGGTGGCGGAAGCATCTTTGAGAGAATAGATGATAGATTTGGGAATCTTGAACTTAAACTCGACCCAGGGTCAGGCCCTCAACTATACATTTTTTCCCCCACCTCTTCTAAAATGAGAAGAAATCTTTCTTTTTTGCTCCTTATTCTTTCCACAAACTTTGTAACCCTCTTTCTGTAGAGCCTCAATTCTGCTCAAAGGAAGAGAAAGGTTTGCATCATTCCAGAGCTGGTTACCTCCCAACTATTTCAAACTTTTCAGTCTATAGTCATTTCAGGCCTGTAATTTTATATGATCAAAAGTTTATTAAAGTATTTTTTTTTCCAAATCAAAACAGCAGTCTCCAGACTCAAATGAGAACAACCTTTGCCTCTAGATAAGGAGGAGATTGCTTATGTCAGTTTGGATTACTGTCTGCATGTAAGAGAATAAAGTCCAATATCATGGCTTAACAAGATAAGTTCACCTCTTCTCTCTCTCTCCTCGCTCTGTCTCTCAGTAAAGTACTACAGAGAGGTACTCCAGGTCTGATTTGGTGGCTTCAATCTATCAGAGTCCATAACATCTTCTGTTTGACTTCTCTGACCACAGGGTAAGTTGTTGGCCACAGGAAGGTGTAAAGAAGAGTTTGCCACTTTTTTTAGAAAATTTATTGAAGTCCTAGACTACCCTATGCATACATCTTCTTGGCCAAATGTAGTTGCTCTATCAAATCACATATAGTTGTGAGAGGAGCCAGGAAATGTCAGTTCTTAAAGGCGTCCTTAATTTTTTTTATTTAATTTTTAAAATCAAAATATAGTTGATTTACAATGTTGTGTTAATTTCTGCTGTACAGCAAAATGGTTCAATTCGCTACCCTGTGAGTCCATTTCTGTTTTGTAGATAAGTTCATTTGTGTCATATTTTAGACCCCACGTATAAGTGATATCTTGTGATATTTGTCTTCCTCTTCCTTACTTCACTTATTATAATAATCTCGAGGCCCATCCTTGTTGCTGCAAATGGCATTATCTCATTCTTTTTTTTTTTTTTTTGTGACCCTGTGGACTGTAGCCTACCAGGCTCCTCCATTCATGGAATTTTCCAGGCAAGAGTACTGGAGTCGGTTGCCATTTCCTTCTCCATATCTCATTCTTTTTTATGGCTATTCCGTTGTATATATGTACTAAATCTTCCTTGTCCTTTCATCTGTCATTGAGCATTTAGGTTGCATCCATGTCTTGTCTATTGTGAATAGGGCCACTACGAACATAGGGGTGGCATGTATCTTTTTGAATTATAGTTTTGTCCAGATACATACCCTGGAGTGGGATTGCTGGATCACACGGCAACTTTGTTTTTAGTTTTTGAGGAACCGCCATACTGTTCTCCGTAGTGGCTGCACCAACACACATTCCTTAGTGAATGCTTTAACTGGAGGGAAAGGGGAGCCGGGCTGCAGGCAGAGGCTGCCGGCAGGAGCAGTGCTTAGCGCTCAGCTCTGCCTCCCGGCCATGCGGGTGGTGACCCCACGCTCTGCAGCCCACCGCGCTGCGCTGGTGCTGGAGTCCCGGGGCGCCTCCCCCCTGTGCTGTGCGCTGCTCTCAAGCCCTTATTTGAGCTCATATTTTGCTATCTGCTTATGCTTCCTAAAATTTAGCCAGTTCGATTTTAAGGTTATACCAGGCAGCATGTTTAACAGTTCTGAAAAATAGGTTTTGGTAATTTTAAGCAACTGCCAGTTAAGTTCCTAAGCAAAGTTGAGAGGAAGGTGAGTAAAATTGATGAGACAGTTTTCATTTGTAATACACAGTAAACACCTGTCACCTGCATAGAAAATACTGACTGTAAAAGGGCATCATGAAGGATCCTTAAGGTTATGAAAACATGTGCCTTGACTGTTGATTCAGTCTCCTGGGTGTGATATCCTGGTATAGTTTTATAAGATGTTACCGTTGTCAGAAACTGGGTAAAGGGCATATCAGAGGTCTCTTCTTAAAATGACATGTGTCTCCAGTTTTCTCAAAATAAAAGGTTTAATTTTACAAAAGTCAGCTGCATCTCGTAAATAATATCTCAATAAAAATTTGAAGTTAGTTGCATTTCCAATTAGTGCACTAAAAAGGACATGTTTAGTATGCAGTTTAAAAACATATTGATTGATTGATGTGGCCGTGCCAGTCTCAGTTGCAGCCTGGGGGCCTTTGTTATTTGCAGTGTGTCGGACATTTTTTAGTTGCAGCATGTGGGATCTAATTCCCTGACCAGAACTGAACTTGGGCCCCCTGCCTTGGGAGTGTGGAGTCTTAGCCACTAGACCACCAGAGAAGTCCCTAGTATGCAGTTTGGGCTATTCTGATCAATTTTTTCCACACAAATATTAAAAAAAAAATCAGGAGGTCAACTGAACTCAAATGTTCAATTTTAAAATTATGAACATTTGAAAGTAAATACAAAAGAAAAGAATATAAAGAAACTCCATGTACTTACCACCCAACTTCAAGAATTATCATCCTTTTGCTTACCATATTTTACCTGTTTGCCTTGCAACTTTTCCCCTGGTGGGTTATTTTAAAGCAAATCCCTGACATTATTTTACCCTTAAATAACAACTGTTTTAAAGCCAGGTGATCCCCTGCACAATGAATCAGTTCAGTTCAGTCACTCAGTCGTGTCCAACTCTTTGTGACTCCATGGACTGCAGCATACCAGGCTTCCCTATCTATCACCAACTCCTGGAGCTTACTCAAATTCATGTCCATTGAGTCAGTGATGTCACCCAACCATCTCATCCTCTGTCGTCCCCTTCTCTTCCTGCCTTCAATCTTTCTCAGCATCAGGGTCTTTCCAAATGAGTCCCTTCTTTGCATCCGGTGGTCAAAGTATTGGAGTTTTAGCTTCAGCATCAGCCCTTCCAATGAACACCCAGGACTGATTTCCTTTAGGATGGACTGGTTGGATCACCTTGCAGTCCAAGGGACTCTCAAGAGTCTTCTCCAACACCACAGTTCAAAAGCATCGATTCTTCAGTGCTCAGCTTTCTTTATGGTTCAACTCTCACATTCATACATGACTACTGGAAAAACCAAAGAATAAAGGAGCTAAAGCTCCATAATTTCAATTCACTAAAACTAGCAATTTTCAGGCACCATGACATTTGTCAATGGTTCCTAGAAATAGAAGTAAGGGGGTTGGTAGCCATGGAGAAAAGCTATAAAGCAAGGATACCTATAGAGTGTGACAAGCAGAATAATGCTCCCAAAGATGTCCATTTTAATCCCTGGAATCTGTGACTCTGTTGTTAATGGAAAGGGGCGATTAAGATTGCTAATCAGCTGGTTTTAATTTAGGGAGAGTGTCCTAGATTATCTGGGTGAGCGCATTGCAATCACTGGGCTCTTTAAAAATGGAGGAGGAAGTAGAAGGAGTGAGTCACTGGGAAATAGGACTGTGAAAGAAGGTCAGAGTAACGTGATGTGAGAAGGAATTGACTAAACATTGCTGGCATGAGAGGGGAGGAAGAGAAGCATGAACCAAAGATAGCAGGTGGTCTCTAGAGGCTGGAAAAGGCAAGGAAACTTACTCTCCTTTAGGACTGCCAGTAGGGAACACAGCCTTGTCAACACCTTGATTTCAGCCCGGTGGGATCTGTGTTGGGCTTCTAATCTACAGAACTATAAGATAATAATATGGGCTTCACTGATAACTCAGTTGGTAAAGAATCCACCCGCAATGCAGGAGACCCGGGTTTGACTCCTCATTCAGGAAGATCCCCTGGAGAAGAGATGGGCTACCCACTCCAGTATTCTTGGACTTCCCTTGTGGCTCAGCTGGTAAAGAATCTGCCTGCCATGTGAGAGACCTGGGTTCGATCCCTGGGTTGGGAAGGTCCCAGTATTCTGGCCTGGAGAATTCCATGGACTGTATAGTCCAGAGGGTCGCAAAGTGTCAGACATGACTTAGGGACTTGCACTTCATAAGATAATAAATTTGTATTGTTTAAGCCAAGTCTTGTAATTTGTTAGGGCAGCAAAATAATATCAAACTACAGCAGAGAGTGAGATTATATCACCCTTTAGCAGTGCTGCAATGACTATAGAATGGAGAAGAGAAGACTAACTTTAAGAGAGGAGTTTTATTATGTGGGAAAGGGCTTTTTTAGAGATCTGAATCATTTAACCAGATAATAATATAATTATCTGAAGTTGTTAGAATGGAGGTTCAGTTTGCAAGTCCGGCTCTTGTGCTAAAAAGATGAGAAGGCTGTATGATATCAACTTTAGAAATGGGAAAAAGGAATGGACACCCTCTGGTGGTAGAGATAAAACAGACTTCTGGTGTTTTGGATTCTGCTTTCCTTGTGTTTTCTGGGAACTGTTAGGGCTTCCCAGGCTTATCCCAGATGGGGTCTCTGTCTGGGGAGATTAATGGACCAACTCTGGACCATGATCTCCATGTTGACCATATGGAACAGAGATGGGTCCCAACTGAGCTGATTATTTTGATAATGAGTGATTGGAGGAGTACTTAGGACTTGCATGCTGTTGTTTCAACAAAAATTTCTTTTAAATTCAATGTGAGATGTTTTGAGACTAACAGTTTTCCCCAATTAAGATGCTTACAAGGTAAGTTAAAGAAAGAAAAACAAAACAGACTCCAGCCCGCTTACTCAACAACAAAATTTATTCAAAGAATCAACACCATAATTAGGGTCTATTAGTAATTTAGTTTCTGAAATTTTAGTAAAAAAAACAGCCCTTCATCAGTGACAGGGAATTAATAAGAAAATTCTTAAGAACTCTTACAGAGATTACATTTCTGATTTTAAAAAATTAAGAAACCATTTCTAAAACTGGAAAATCCTGGAACAGTTTTCTTTTTCCTGAGCAATCCTCATACAAAAGAAGGTTGTTTGCCACCAGAGTAGAATTTTTTGATTTGAATCTGGTAAGTTTACTTTCTCCTTTTGAACTGCCTCCTACAATTCTGGGCAAACTTATTAGGGCATGGAAGTTAGACATGACAGAGGAGCAGGAAGGGGAGGGTAAAAGTAAAGGGAGATATGTTAGCGTTCTAGCATCAAGAGTTGTTTTATATATGTATTTATACATATATTTATGTTTAACACACAGAGGTATGTATTATATATTGTGTTGTATAGTTCATACCTACTACATATATTTATATTATATATAATATATACATATATATATAATATGGATATACACATACATAGAGGAAGAGAGAGCAAGTGAACTCTGCATTGATTAGAACTCTTTGGTACAAGTATCCCTTCTGAGCTAGAATGAGTTCATCTGTTCCAACAGATTTCTAGGCAGAGATGCACTTTTTTAAGGAGATTCACATTTACTCATGTTAAGATTTCGCATCTCACCACTTCTTCAGTAATCTCAACACATATTTGGTGATAACTTACTCACTTGCCTATTCTTGACTAGCAAATGTTTATAGAGTGCCTGCCATGTAATGAAAGCATTCTAAGCACTGGGGATTCAATGAATAACATGGAGAAGATCCCTGCTTTCCTGTAACTTATGATATAGTTGGGGGAGGGGAAAAAACGAGTTGAAAAAATTCACATTGAGGAGCATAGTACAAAAGGAAAGAAAAGAAGGCGGCTGATAATACCAGTAGAGACTAGTTACGATGGGCAGGGAAGGGTTTCTGAAGAGGCGATGGTTAAGCTGTACATAAAGGGTGAAAAGGAGGGAATTATAGATGGGGTGGGCAACATTCCAGGTAGAGGGAATGGTATGCAGAAAGTTTCGAGTCTTGTTTTTTTTGACCGCATAGCTTGTGAGATCTTAACTCCTCGACCAGGGATTGAACCTACACCCTCAGCAGTGAGAGCATGACATCCTAACCACTGCACTGCCAGGGAATGCCCAAGAGCTTGGAGTTTTTTATGAATTGGAAGAAGACTAGGGCGACTGGAGTGTAGTGAGATGAAAATGTGACATACGACGAAGTGAGAGAGATAGACAGGTGCCCCACCTTATAAAGTCTCTTAGACTATGCCATGAAAATTTGATTTTCCTCTGAGGGTCAAGCAGGAGAGCGATGTGATCAAATTTGTATTTTAAGAGGATCACTCTTGCTGCTACATGGAGGCCGAATTAAAAAAGACAGCAGGAGAGGAAGACAGGAGAGCAGTTAGGAACCCATCAAAGTTGTCCAAGTGAGAGATGAGGTGGCTTGGACTGAGGTGGGGAAAGCTGAGGTTGGAGAGAAGGGGATGGCTTTTATTTATTTATAATTTGTATTGAAATATAGTTGCCTTACATTGTTGTGTTAGTGTCAAGAGTGCAGCAAAGTGGTTCAGTTATATGTCTACAAAGAGGGTGGGTTTGAGATGGGTTTAGGAGGTAGATTGGACAGGACTCACTGATAGACCGGAAATGGTGAGAAAGACAGGAATCAAGATTCACTCTTGGATTTTTGGTCTGAGCCTCTGGCTGGCTAGTGGAACGTATCAGTTGAAATGATTTGGGTCCGTGTAACAGAAAGCCTTGGCTGAACTAAAAAGAAATGTGTGGGTTCATGTAGGTTCAGAGGTAGCACAGGCTTCAGGGTTCACGGAATTTCGCAGTTCTTGAGGAGTCTGGCTCACAGTTGAAGACCCCCGTGGGATTTTTCAGGCCTATTGCCTGGCCTGGCAGGCCTCGTGGGGATTATCCACTTTCCCTCCACAGCCGTGGCGCATAGCCAGTGCCCTGCGCTCTGGGAGAGGGGGCTGCTGTCAAGGCCTCTGGCCTCAGACTCCTGAGCCTCTCTCTGTGCATTCCTAGCTCCAAGGCCTTCCTTGCAAGGTCTCTTTAAGACTGATGTAGACATCTTTAAGCCACCTCTGCTGACACTTCCTTATCCAGGAAGGTGGAGTACTTTTTCACTCCTAACTCTTTCCTCCTAGTCTTCCTTCCCCAGGGTCTGTAGAACAGTTGGAGCTTTCTGTTCAGTGAATCCACCTCCAGCATAGATGAATCTGAGCTAATCCACCTGACCTTGACCATTGCTCTGTTCCATGGGAAATTGGAAAGGTCTGGTTTTAACCTCTGCTTAACTCTTGTCGTTTTTTGCTTGCTGGTTTAATTGGCTACTTTGACACCTGGCAGCTCTCACTCTCTCCTCTTTTTATTGAGTGTCATCAGATCAGGATATGATGTCTGGGACTACCAGGGCCAACTCACGAATGTCCTGAGTTAACAAGTGGAGTGGGGCAGAGCTGGAAGACCTACAGAGCTGTCAGGAGCTCAGCTGACTTGAGAGAGGCCAGTAAGCTTGTTCAGTATTATTTTTAGAATTCCACGAACAAACTTTTTTTGTTGTGAGGATTATTGTACCTGGAAATAATTTTCTATTATAGTATGCTGTACAGACATCAGTAATTATTATCATGTCATTCTCCTTGAAGCAGAATTCCTGCTAATTAGTTCTGAACACCTGAATTCTAGCCCTTCCTCCATTACATACTTAATCTTTATAAGTCACTTAATCTTTATAAGCCTCGTTAATTGCTATCTGCCTACCCCATGTCATTATAAAGACTAAGTAAGATAAACCATAAAGATTTGATCAAGCCAACTATTTAAACATCATATCAGTATTTTAAAAAAATATTTTAATTTTTTATTTGGCTGTACCAGGTCTTAGTTGCAATATGTGGGATCTTTGATCTTCTTTGCAGCATGTGAGATCTTTTTTTAGTTGTGGTACTTGGATCTTTTACTTGTGGCATGTGAACTCTTAGTTGCAGCATGTGGGATCTAGTTCCCTGACCAGGGATTGAAACCAGGCCCTCCTGCATTGGGAACGCAGAGTCTTAACAACTGAGACCACCAGGGAAGTTCTCACATCAGTATTATAAGCTAGCATCTTCCTTTCCCTTAGCTGCAAACTCCAGTTTATTTTCCGCTCTCAGGCCACAGATTGCTGTGGACAGTTGGGTTTGAATGAGGCCTTGGGTTCTTTGGAAGTCACAGCTCAGAGGGCTGCTGCGCTGTGCAGGAGCCCAGCTCCTAGAAGTGTGTGGAGAGGAAGCAGGGGTGAGATGGAGAATGGACAGGAAAATAACTTGGAGGATGTGTGCCTTCAGACATTGTTGGAATTCTTTGTGGGGAAGGTCGACTTAGCACTGTGAGAGTTTGGGGACTTCTTGGCCCCTAAAAGTCAAAAAAGGAATTGTGTAGCTGCCTCTGAGTTGGGAGACTGTAAAGAAATAGGAGAGCAGGAAGAGTTCCTCTAGACTGATTCCTCAGTGGGGCTGGGAACCTGAATGCTTTCCTACCATTGGCCACTTGGGGATAAACACCTCTTTGCCTTCCACCATGGTTTGACGGAGGTCATTTGTCATTTAGAGTACTCTAAAAGCCAGACTTGAATTACAAGTGGACAACTAGGAAAAATAGCCACCAAGGTGCTCCCCAGACAGAGAAAAGAAGTTCAGTTAGTGTTACTGAACTCAGGTTTATCTGCTCGCTACTTGAAAGCCAGTAATTGAGAGACAAGTGTTGGTAGGAAAGGAAAGACAACTTTATTTAGGAGGCCAGAAATCTGGGGAGAAGGCAGATATGTGTCTAAAAGCCAATTACTAACTGCTGAGCTTTCAAAGGGGAGTTTTTAGGGGTGTACAGGTGGAGAGAGGGGGCCACGTGCAGAACAGCATAGTCAGCTCTGACAGTCACCTTGAAATTGGTCATGCAGTGGTCTGATATGTGTCATCTTGATTGTTTTAAGTACAGCTAATCTTCAGTTCCAGGGTTGATTGTTCCCATCTCTTTGAAGTCATTTCTCAGAATTGTGTAAGATGGAGAAGTTTATGTCATTACTAGTCTGGTCATTGTGTAGTTAGCTTTTTCCACCTGATGAGAGTTTCAGTATCTACAAACAGCTCAAAGGATAAAGCTCATAATATTATCGGTAGCCCTTGAAGAGGAACTAAAAGTCTTTAACTTTGTTCAATGGCTAAATTATTATTTTGTCTGTTTGATTGTTTTCCTTTGCTTTCACATTTTCTTACTTCTCTGATTAAGTTTAGTCTTTGGCTAAAGTTTTTCTACAGAAAGAGGCAAGTAGAGGACATGGGGAGTGGCGTCTATCTCAGGAAGGCCTCATGGGGCCGTTCTTGTGACAGTAGGATAGAGAGAATGCACACCCATCGAGACGGAACTGCTGAAGGGTCCCTCCAACATCCTTATCAATCCATTGCCCAAGCTACTTGCACGTCTCCATAGTCAGGCTGTTTAAGACGACTCTTCTCTTGCTTCCTGTACATCCCATGCTTGTCCAGTTTCTGTTTCACTCACACGACAGTCCAATCCTCTTAAATATAGACCTTAATTAGTCACTGAGCCCACCTGACGTCAATTCCACCTAAAAATGGTAGCCTCCTTTGCCTCCTGTCATGTCCTGCCTACCATCTGCTGCACATGGTAAGGTCACTTCAGGGTCACGTGTGTAAGATCCTCCTGTTCAATACACCACTGATGCTTCTGTTGCTGTCTCCAGGGTTGTCTTTTGGTCTTGAGGCTGAGCAACTACAAGACTAGCATCTGGTCATCATGTAATTAACTTTTTCCACCTGATGAGGGCTTTTTCTGGTCACCAGAGCCTTCCTTGTTGCCCCTGTGGCAAGCTGGGGTGATGACCCCCAGGGCAGTCCTGAACAAATATCTGGTGGAAGTTAGTATCAGTATCATCTTTCTCACCCCTTGAGTAGGATGACCCTTGAAGTGTGCTTGAGGCCTTCAAGGTTCTCCAGTGGGATTAGCTCCAGTCAACCCACAGTACTATGTTGATAAAAATCCTTTCATTGGCTTTCTTCCCTTTCTTGACTCACCTCCCTTCTCTGCCACAATTCTTTCCCAGGATCATCTTCTGAATAAACTACTTGCACTCAAATCCTTGCCTCAGGGCCTATTTCTTAGTAAACCCAAAATAGACTAGTACTGTGGCAGGGAGGACTGAAGAGAACAAACAGAATATTCTAGCCTGTGCTTCCCTACTTGACTCCCAGAATACTTCCAGTTTGACCTGAAAGGATTTTCTCTGTAGGAAATCTGACCAGCTAGAAAGAATGACCTACAGATTCCAATGCCATGTTTTCCCAGCCAACAGCCCAGTCAGATCATCCTATTGTGAAGCTCTCAAGTCCCACCCACACCCTGGGAGCTTCCAGTCAGCTCTTTGTTAACTTTTAATTTTGTACTGGGGCATAGCTTCCCAGGTGACCACAGCGGTAAATAGCGGCCTGCCAAAACAGGAGACACAAGAGACTCGGGTTTGATCCCTGGGTTGGGAAGATCTCCCGGTAAAGGAAATGGCTACCCACTCCAGTATTCTTGCCTGGGAAATCCCATGGACAGAGGGATCTGGGGGGCTACAGTCCATGGAGTTGCAAAGAGTTGGACACGACTGAGCAACTTTACACACACACACACACACACACACACACACACACACACAAATGATTCAATGTTGTGACAGTTCCATGTGAACAGCCAAGGGACTCGGCCATACATATAAATGTATCCATTCTCCCCAGAACTCCCCTCCCCCGAACTCCACTCCAATTAGCTTTTATAGCACTTGACTCCAGTCTTTTAGTTTCATAATCTTAAGTATGAGTGAATAGTTAAGCATCACCAGAAAACTTCTGATATGATAGGTGGTGACCAAATTAATAGAAAAAAGCAACTGAGAGGAATAAAAGACTATTCAGGAAGAAGAAAGCTTTTAAATGTATTAATATCCTCATAGGAGTATGAGATTTATGAAGCACGGCTATGACACCATGACTAAGAGACATCTGAACAATGAAAGAAAATTCTAGAAAAGTAAAAACTACAGATGGCTGGAAAACAAACTTGAGGAGTCTTCCAATAAAAAGCAAAAATATAAAGATGGAAAACAGAGTAAAACAGATGATAAGATGGCTCCTATGTAAAAATTGGGCTTGAACATGCATCTGAAAAGTTGCAAAGATAGTCATCTGTTCATATCTGGACAAAACAAAACTTGGGCAGTTGTACAGGCTAAGAATGGAGGCAGAGGCTGTACTGGTTAGGCAGCTCTTGGAGTAGTGTGGAGAATTAATGTGAACTTGACATAAAGGCAGTGGGTATTTCATTAAGAGAAAAGATGGGAGATTAAGTGGTAGAAAGAACTAAACTCACGGCTGAGCAGGTGTGTGTGGGCCTATGAGTCTGATATAAAAAGAGCAAGTTGAAAAATGGATGGATCCAGAGTTTCTGCAAGGATCCATTAAGACTCCATTAAGCAAGACTGTGGAATGAATGATGACTAGCCAGTCGGAGTGATGTGAGCTCGCAGCAGGTGGAATGAAGTTTCCCGAGTTCAGGTTCAATCAATTCATATTTCACATGGTGTCAAATACAGGGATAAAAACGCCCTGTCTTCACAGTTAGGGCTGGGTGCCTGCAGAGCAAAAGAGGTGAGCCACCACAAAAATGACAACTCTCTGCGGGGGGTGGTAGTGAAAGGATACACAACCTGGAAGTGGCGGGGGTGACGGTGAGAGTGTGTGCGGGGTCTCTGGTGACAGAAATCATGCGTGCACACTCGTGCTGAATGCGCCCACAGGCTCAGCACTGCAAAGGTCAGAGCGCCTACTCAGTCACCGAGAGAGGGTGCGGAAGACCACCTAGAGGGAAAACCGGCACCCTGCAGACTTCCTAGTAGAGTTAAAGAGTGATGATGCGCATGCGCCTATCCACCCCAAGGCCCAGGACCAGCGGCGGGAAGTTGGTTTACTGAGTAGTAACTGGGCAGCTTGAAGACGATTGGAGCCGACGGACCAATAAACAAACACCTCATTGGCTTAGCTTGCTCAGGGCCCCAGTTCTCCACCTTCCCATTGGCTTAGCTTGCTCAGGGTCCCAGTTCTCCACCTTCCCATTGGGTCTTTCAAGCAGAGCAGGGGCGTGGCTCTCGGGACTCCGCCCCCCGCCTAGGCCCAGCCTCGGGGTCCCGGGCTGAGGGAGCCGGAAGGAAGTAAGCGGTCCCGCCCCTTTTCCCCTCTCGTTTCCGTAGGAGCCACCGCCGCTGCTGCCGCAGCTCCTGCGTGTTCTCCGGCGAGCCGGAGTCTTCCTGCAGTACCCTCGGTCCCCGGCCGCGCGGAGCCGGGATGCACTGCTCCTGCTGTGGGTCCTCATCATGGAGACCAAACGGGTGGAGATTCCCGGCAGCGTCCTGGACGATCTCTGCAGGTACCGTGGCGCCCCTCGCTGCTTCGGCCCCCTGTCGTCTCCTGCTTTTCTTTTTCCCTCCTCTCACTTTCGGCGACCCCGGAGACCTCCGCGTCTCCTCTCCCGGTCCACATCCTTGTCCCGGCTTTCCCGTCCCGCCTCTGCTCCTTTTCCCGGTCGACTCTTATCTCCGACACCACCCCTCTTTTTCCGCTGTAGCCTCCCAGTTTCTCACGCACCCTCCTCCACTCCTTCTCTCGCAGCGCTGGGATTTCCTCATTTTCTTAGTTGCTCAACTATTTTGCTTTCCCGCAAGCGAAGCAGCCGGGTCTTTGGCATTTTGGGGGCTGCCCCTCCCCCTCCCGTTGCTTTTTCTGACTCTGACTTCTGTCGACAGTCTTACCCTCTCTTCCCTCCATCTCATTCCCCAGTTCTGTTGAAAGATCCCAAGGTTTTTAAGTCTTGGAGTCCCAGCTTTTCGGACCTACGTAGAGAACAATTTTCAAATTCCCCCCCCCGCCCCCGCCACTCCCCCGGAGTATTCTTATTTGTCCGTGGCGTTCTCTGTAAATTGCTGCGAAAAATTACTCTCTTGTTCATCCCCAAACTTATCCTTGGGAGTGAGGGGAAGAGAAAAAGTCTAGAGTTGCTTTTTTTCCTCCATCTCTTAATTATCCTTGAACGTATTCTCAGCTGCTGGGTTTTAACTGATGCTATACTTTTACAAGATAATTTTCTGCATTCTTCTCTCTTGTTGGCTATAATTTTAGATAGGCAAGTGTACTTTCACTTTCAAGCATGTGTAAAATAGACTTAAAATTTTATTTCAGGAAAAGGAAATGTTTCTGGTGTAGTAATAACCTGAGTTGTCGCTGGTGTAAGTGGGATGTGAAATAATTTAGATTACAAATGAATACAGGCTCTGATAAGACGACCACTTTTCACTATTTATGTCTAAATTTATATCTAAAAGTCTGACTTTTAGTAGTTGTGTTGCATTCACGACTTTAGGGGGAAAGGAAGAACTGATACTAGTGAAGTTACTACTGAGTGCCAAGCAGACACTGGATGCTCTCTTCACATGTATCATTTAATCCTCAAAATAACCCTATTTGGTAGATCCAGTTTTTTCCATTTTCATCTCTCAGACAGACTCACATTGTAATTTATACAAGGTCATTTTCATCTTAATTTAGAAAATCAATGTTTGAAATTAGCCCTTTTTCTTTCTAATGCCTGTACCTTTTTTTCTTAACACTGGTGGATGAAATAGAAAGTCCTCTCTAATGTTATTACTTCACAAAAGTACATGTAGATAAGTAAAGAGACTAATTTTGCAACCACTAAGAATTAACATCTCTGTACTTCTTTAGTGATGATATGGTTATAACTTAAGAAAAAAAGAGGTTTGATGTTTGTTAGATAAATGACTGGGAGAACATGTCAAAAGTGGAATTACAGTTTTTCTGATTCATCTTTCCAAATTTTTTTAGAGGATGTACATTTTATAGTTAGAAAAATTAAATATGAGTAGTATTAGGAAAGATGAGCAATAGTTACGTATGAATTAATAGCGATACAGGTGGTTTAGAAAAGATAGGTAATTTATAGTTTTAACAGGCATCTAAACTAATTGTCCCATTAGTATTGGGTTTATATTGTATATTACAGAAGACTGCATCATTTAAAGAAGTCATATCAACCGTTATGAAGGTGGTTTGATGTGTGTAATCCTACTTAGAAACCTGTATGCAGGTCAGGAAGCAACAGTTAGAACTGAACGTGGACCAACAGACTAGTTCCAAATAGGAAAAGGAGTACGTCAAGGCTGTATATTGTCACCCTGCTTATTTAACTTATATGCAGAGTACATCATGAGAAATGCTGGGCTGGAAGAAGCGCAAGCTGGAATCAGGATTGCCGGGAGAAATATCAAGAACCTCAGATATGCAGATGACACCACCCTTATGGCAGAAAGTGAAGAGGAACTAAAGAGCCTCTTGAACGTGAAAGAGGAGAGTGAAAAAGTTGGATTAAAGCTCAACATTCAGAAATCTAAGATCATGGCATCTGGTCCCATCACTTCATGGCAAATAGATGGGGAAACAGCGGAAGCAGTGTCAGACTTTATTTTTTTGGGCTCCAAAATCACTGCAGATGGTGATTGCAGCCATGAAATTAAAACACGCTTAACTCCTTGGAAGGAAAGTTATGACCAACCTAGATAGCGTATTAGAAAGCAGAGACATTATTTTGCCAACAAAGGTCCGTCTAGTCAAGGCTATGGTTTTTCCAGTGGTCATGTATGGATGTGAGAGTTGGACTGTGAAGAAAGCTGAGTGCCAAAAAATTGATGCTTTTGAACTGTGGTGTTGGAGAAGACTGTTGAGAGTCCCTTGGACTGCAAGGAGATCCAACCAGTCCACCCTAAAGGAGATCAGTCCTGGGTGTTCATTGGAAGGACTGATGCTGAAGCTGAAACTCCAACACTTTGGCCACCTCATGCGAAGAGTTGACTCATTGGAAAAGACCCTGATGCTGGGAGGGATTGGGGGCAGGAGGAGGACGACACAGGATGAGATGGTTGGATGGCATCACCGACTCGATGGACATGAGTTTGAGTAACCTCCGGGAGTTGGTGATAGACAGGGAGGCCTGGCGTGCTGCGATTCATGGGGTCGCAAAGAGTCGGACACGACTGAGCAACTGACCTGAACTGAATCCTACTTAAAAATAATGGTGTTTTGTAGACTTCATGTTAAACATCTGTTAAGTGTTAAGTAAAGATTCTTACTTGGTTTTCTAGTTAAGTGTATTTAAACTATTTTATGCAGATCTTTTGGAATAGAGAAAACTTTCATTTTTTCCTTTAAGGAAATTTTTTGTAGTTACTGTTTTTTGGACCCGCACGGTTGATGTGTTTAAAAATTAGGGCTAGCTACTTGATAAACTAATAGGAAACGGTTATCCAACCAAAGTTGGGTCTACTTGCCTGACATGCAGCAAAGCCTATAGTGATATAGAATTGTGGTAAAGGGAAGTATGCTGCATTCACTGATGGGCCTTGCAAGGAAGAATGGCAGTTCATGCTTAAAAGACAGACTCCCCAGGGATGGTCAAAGAAGGGTTTTTACAGGGAAGATGAGGGACAGGGTCGTGGTGAGTCAGCAGCTCATGGATCTCTTCCTGATTAGGTGGTGGTGAGGTAACAGGGTGGCATTTTAGAATTCAAATTATCAGCCTGGTTTTAAGGGTCTAAGGTCTGCTTGTTGGTGGTTAGCATGCAGTTGGGTTCTTCCACCTGGTGAGGGTTTTAGTTTTTACAAAACAACTGCAGGATACGGCTCAGGATACTATCTGCAGGCCTCGGGCAGGAACTAAAGGTCCTTGACTTTGCTTTATGGTTAAGCCAGTATTATCTTGTCTTGCTTGACTGCTTTCCTTAGTTTTCTGCATTTTGCTTCTCTGAATCAAATTTAGCTTAGGAGGCTAAAACTTTCCTTTAAACAAGAGGTGAGAGAGAGAGGGTGGGGATGTCTTTGTCTGTGATGACTCCTGCTCCATTTCAGAACCAAATAACCATTTCTTAAAACTTCAGGTTTTAAAAGTAATACCATTTTCAAGTTAATGTTTACAATATCTTTGATTAATACAAAGATTTTTAATATTAACAATTTTGACTTTTGCTTATGAGCTCTTTCAGAAACTTTCACACTTACTTTCTATGAAAATAAAGCTTAAATTGAAAAAGTTTAGTTTTTCTGTACTCTTTTAACATCTTTTTTTCCTATTGTTTAGTACTTTTTAAAGTGCCTCTTGATTTATAAGTTTGGTCTTGACTCTTGTTTTCAGTCCCTTTGTATTTTCTCCAGTTTTAGTTCTTCTTTATCCATATCTTTAAAGTTTTTTTCTTTTATTATTTTGATCTTTGATAAACATAGTCCTGCTAATCATGTCTAGTTTAGTTATTGACCATATATTAATATGTTTTGGGGAAATGTAAAATTTGAGAGTGATTTTTATGTGAGAAATTAGAGCAGGAGACTTCAATTTTCAAGATATGACTTTGACCATTAGACAGCTTACCTAAGACATGGAATATTATTTTTCAGGCAGTTGAATATGGGGTATTTCATTTACAGGAATACTGTGCAGCCATTAGAAATTCCTAAGGCAATTAGCAAACAGTAAACCGAAGGAGAGTATTTGTGTCTTGAAAATGTACACAATATACTACTGAGAGTAATAACTAGTCATTTGGTGCTCTGTGTTAAATTTTTAAATGTTTTGTGAATACATGTTTGTGTGCATGCACAGAATTCTGAAAGTATATATACCAAACTGATAAAACTGGTAACTTCTGGGTGAAGTGGAGTTGGAGGACAGCAAGGAAGACTTGTCTAAAATGCTTTGGTGAACCAAAACTGTTCTATACAGTATGTTTGTGAATGTAAAAGTAAATCAGCATCATTGTATGGTGGGTGATACTCGTCTTTGGTGCACCATGATTTCTAATGTTAAAAGTTAAAAATATTTTTCGGTACTATTTAAATAATCTTATTAAAGATTTGGAAAGCATGATTTTAAAGTAAAAACTGAAAGCTGCAGTTTGGTAAGTTGTTCCTCCTAAAGAAGAGTTTGAAGTTATTTATAAGTCCCTTTAAGAATTAAACACTCCTGTGTTAAAAGGAGAAAGGTATAGTCTGGCAACTAATATTGCTGTTTTGGTGATCTCATAGGTTAATGAAATAACCATTTAAGTGTTCATTTCACCTGAAACATTTTTGTGTTAATTTCAGTCCTTGTGGTAACGCTTTTTCTATCTGTGGAAACATTGAAAAGATGACTTTTTGTGAAGTGGAGAAATTTTTCCCATAACAAAATATTGTGAAAAGCATTTTACTTTAGCTTTTAAAATATACACATGTATGTATGTACACACACTTTTAAATATATAAAACAGATCACAAACATTCACAGAATGAAAGCATTGAAGTTTAATTTTCCTGTGTAAAATTTTTTTTCTTAAAAGTTTCTAAAAAATTTGCCTTTAACTTTTAAAATGTACTCATCTGTAAGTTTTTTTTTTTTTAATCAGTACAGATGAATTTGTGAAAAGAAAAGCAACAATCTCTTTCCCTACCCCTTTCATCCTAGTTCTGCTCTGCAGACCTCACCTGTTTTGTGAAGTCTTCTAATGGATTTTTCAATATTTTAAAGTTTACTTGTACCAGTTTCTATCAACTTCAGATATTAGATTGAGGATTTAGTGTATCTTGGTAGATTATTAGGTGGGAATTTAGTTTACACTTACTGTTGCCCTTGTCCTACTTCCAGTGCAGTTATATTACTACTTTAAATTGTTCCATTGGTTATCTTTGTGACTTTACTATGCTTATAAGTTTTACTTCTGTTTTATGAACGTCAGTGTCTCTCAAGTCTGTATTTGGTAGGGTGAGGCAGTTAGTGCCCCATCATTTCTTCTATTTCTTTTCTTACCTACTCCCTCAGCTTCTATCCAGGTGACTTAAAAATTAAGATTGATAGTATATATATTACATTTTGTAACATTATGAAATCTTAAACTTCCTGCTACTGGTTGATTGCAGGGGATGAATAATAATAATGGCATTTGTTATACATCATGACTGAGTAAATACTTTTCACAGTAGAGGCAAGTCTACACAGTAGAGGCAAGTCTACAAGATTCTGAACATAGTCAAGATCCTTTTTTAAGAATCTTGAGAGAGAATGTCCAAATACATTCTTCTTTCTTACATTCTACAAGTTGCTCTAAGTGATATCTTTTAGTTTTTTCTTTTGGATAAAGAAGCATATGCTTTGTTCATTATCCCCTGATTCCTTCTAGCTATTCTGTAATATTTTTCCCCCCTTTTGTTCTAACTTTTTTGTTTCATGTTTGGACTGTGACTCTCTTGTACATTTACCCTTCTCCTTCAAAATGCCTGTAGGTTCTAGCTGCCTTCCACCGTCACACCCTCATCTGCTCCTTAGATATCCTTGGTCTCACTCAGTTGTACCGTCTGCTCTTCTACTGAATCCTTTTTTCCTGGAGAATGCTGTCTTAGAGATCTTCACTGTCTAGTCCAGTCTGCACTGTACTAGAATTCCCTTTTCCCTGCTCTCCCAGGTTGTGTCTCTTCTCTCTTGAACGCTCTGTTTTGTGCTTTCTTTATTTTCATTCTTGTTTTGCTGGTGTTCATTCTAAAGTTGCCTCTTTGAGAGGATCATCAGGGAGCCAGCTTTCTGAGCCTGTGTGGGACTGAAGTGTCTGTTTCTCTTCTCACAGTTATGTTTCCAGGTGGCCCAGGGCCCGCACTTGCAGCACCAAGGTTCCAGGAGATACCCTTGAGAGCGCTTTTCTTCAGAGCCAGTTTTTTAAATGAGTTTAATTTTTTCTTTGTCATGAGTTAGGTTTTCCTTAAACGTTGGGTGACTTTTTGGTTGCTGTCCCGAGTTTCAGTGGGGCTGTAGAGGGGCTTGTGTGGCTGGCTGCTTGATGAGAACAGACGGGAGCTGGCTCTTAAACGCTGGGGAGCCCTTGAGTACCAGCGTGCAGGCGTTTCGTTTTGGTGTGCCAGCACTCACACCCATTTGCTGAAGTTAGAAGAGAGTCTTGGGTGCTGTTCCTCCCTCCCCTGCCTTTTGTAGGAGAAACTCCTGACTGTCAGAGGAGTGAAAGAAGTGTGGATGTTCTCCTATTAACAGACTTGGCTGTTAAGTTAGCCTTTTAAAAAGTTTTCTTATTCAGGACTTTGCCGATTGGGATGGGAATAGGGTTGAATTTCTCTGTCTTAGGTGTTTTGTACCCCATTTTAGATTGTGGTTGGCATCCTCTAGAAATCTGTTGTCATGTGAATTCCTAGTTAAAGATAGTGGATTGTGCACAAGCATCTGCTCCACTAAAAGTTAAAAAATTTCAAATGTATAACCCCACAAGAAAGGGGAGAATGGATGAAGAGATGAGCCACAAAATTTGGAAACTATACAGCAGAAGTGAAAGTGGCATGTGGTTTAGCAGACCTGACAGGCTTGTGAAAGAGTGAATATTGTAGTAGTCACTCTGCTTCAGAATTAGAGGATATTGAAAAGTGACAGAGATGAGGTGGTGAATACCGTGTACATGCTGAAAACCATCCCTCTTCCTCTGCTCAGTTCCCGGAAAGTGGAAGCCTGGCCTTTACCTCCTGATGGATTGGAAGGTTTTTGTCTAGGTGCTCTGACTAGCCCATGAGGAAATACCTGAAGATACTGACATTGGAAGTTCCTTGATCGAATGGCTCAGCCTAATCCCCTTTAATGGTCCCTCATGTTTGACAAGCCTCCTAAAAAAGCCTTGTAGTCTTGAAAGTATGAATATCTGAAATAGGCCTCAAGGCAGAATGTAGACCTTAAAATTAGCAATGACAATGAAAAATGACTGAAAAGATCAAACTATGCAGGTAGAAGAAGAAAAAGAACCCCAGAACTACTCCTTAGAGAGAGAGGTTTTTACAGTCATGTAATAGCAAAATAATCTATGAAAGCATAATTTAAGCAATTAAAAATAGCGTTTGGAATTTAAAATATGAGAGTAGAAACAAAAAGCCCAGTAGGTGGCTTGTAAGAGACTGTTTCCCAGAAAGTAAGGGTTTTAGAAGTTAGACGTAGGACATAACAGAGAAAATTGGAGAATCATAGGATCGTTCCATGAGGTCTTTCAATACTGAAGGAGGTGAGTTTCTAAGTGGATGAATTCCATTGAACAAGTGATGCAGTGGATGGAAAAGAGACAGCTAGGGAATTTTAGAACATGAACGACAGAAGGAAGAAGCTGGAAGCTTCCAGTGAGAAAAAAGGTTGGATGAAGGAATTGGGGTGGCTTCAGTCTACACATCAAAATTGTAGGCTGGCAGGAAAGAGCACTGTCTTCAGGCTTCTGAAAGAAAATGATTTCCAACCTGGAATTCTTTACTTAGCCAAGTTGTCAAGTGTGAGGATAAAGATATTTTCAAATTCACTATGTCTTAATATTTATCTCTCCTGCATTCTTTCTCCAGAAGGCATGGAAGGTGGTACTAAGTGAAAATAAGGAAGTACATTAATCAGGAGGAAGACGGGATGTAAGAACATGAGGTCTAGTATAGGGTGGAAATGTGGGAACCATAGGATGCTAGTGAAAGGACAGCATAGGATGACAGATGTATATTATATGCAGTGGCAGTCACTCCAAATTGGAACAGATCAGAAGGCTCAGGGATAGTCTTCAAGATGAAACTGGTGTGTCTTGAATGAACACCTCGAGAAAAGAATTTAGAAAACTAGTGAAAGATTGAGTTAGTGACAGGTATAGAGAAAGTAAAGCAATGACAAGACATTAATTAGTGGGAGAACTTTTGATTGTGCTTAAGAGGGAAAACGAGGACTTCCCTGATGGTCTAGCGGCTAAGACTCTGCTGCCAACGCAGGGGGCCCAGGTTCGGGCTCTGGTCAGGGAACTAGAATCCTGCATGCCGCAGCTGAGAGTTCGCATGCTACAGCTAAAAGATCCCATGTGCCGCAACTGAGACCCCGCGCAGCTAAATTAAGTAATTTTTTAAATGGGAAAAAACCGTGGATTATATGGCTTAGCTGTGAGTTGTGTTTAAAGAACCGTAGTGGGAGGACTTGAATGCTGATCTGATGCTGTGGTTATAGACTGGGACTGAGTTTTGCTCCTCTCGAGGGACGTTTGGCAGTGACTGGAGACCTTTTTGGTTGTTGCCGCTTGCTGGAGCGTGCTGTTGGTACCTGATAAGCCAAGGCTGTGGATGCTGCTGAACACCTCGAGTGTACAGCACAGCTCCTCTCAACACAGAGTTACGTGCTCCAGATGTTAGCAGTGCTGAGATTAAAAAAGGAAACTAAGATACCATTTGTTGGGGTGATGGAGAGAGGACAATGGTGTGCCGAATGAGAGGAGGAATAGAGTTAATTCTTGATCTTCTTCCATAATGGAGTTCAGTAGAAAATGTCCCAAACTGAGAACATGAAGAAATAATAGACAAGTGGTTTTTCTTTTCTTTCTTTCATTTTTTTTTTTTTTTTCCCTGAGATTTGAAAGTGTTGGTCGCTTAGCTGCATCCAGCTCTTTGCGACCCCATGGATTGTAGCCCGCCAGGCTCCTCTGTCCATGGGATTCTCCAGGCAAGAAGACTGGAGTCGGTAGCCATTCCCTTCTCCAGGGGATCTTCTTGACTCAGGGATCAAACCTGGGTCTCCCGCATTGCAGGCAGATTAGTTTACCATCTGAGCCACAGAGAAGCCCCTTTTGAGACTTGGTGTAAGTTTATTAAAATCAGATAAAATGAGTCTAGTTTTTGTGTGCGTTCTGTCTTGGTGTATCGTGTGCTAGCTAGTCTGAGGCTGGAGGAGTGGTCTCTCGTAGGTAGTTGAGTTGACTACGTCTGTGTACTGCTGGTGGTCTAAGCGCTGGATCTTTGTTGCCGCACACGGGCTCGCTCTGGCTGCGGCGTGCAGGCTGCTTCTGGACTCTCTTGTTCTGGAGCACATGCGATACAGCGCATGGGCTTCAATAGTTGTGGCGCGGGGGCTTAGTCTCCCTGCAGCATGGGGGATCCTAGTTCCAGGACAGGGATTGAACCTGTGTCTCCCTCATTGGAAGGCAGATTCTTAACCCCCAGACCACCAGGGAAGCCCCAGTCTGCCCATGTTTGTGCAGCTTGGGGTTGAGCGTCAGAGTCATAGATGATTCTGTGGGGCCTCAGCTCCTCCTTCTCTGCTGTCTGCCTGGTAGTTCTTGGCTCCCCTTTTTGAAGAATTAGAATATTGAAAAATGGCGGAAACCGAAAGCCACTTTACCACGTGTTTGATGTGACTCTCCTCATGCCTGGAGATGAGGATAAGCTATGGATGTTGGCCCTGCTCTGTTGGGACTGCACAGTTCTTGTGATCGGAGAGGAACGTTCTTGTCCGACAAGGTTTTAACTTCTGTGGACCCTGTTACAGTCACTTGCTGCCAACTCTAACCAGTATGGCATTGCTTGGTACTGTGGCATGAGAGAAGGGAGTAGAGAGGGGGAGACCCCCATTGTGGAGGGATTCCTTTAGATCCTGTCTTGATCCTTGAGGCAGCACTTGAGGGCTCCTGGCGCTCACTTCTAACCCCCAGTCCACCTTAGGGATACTGGAGGGTGGAAAAATGGTAAATTCAGATATTTGTCCTCCTCAATCTTCCTGCTGCTGTTTACTTTTCACCATCCTCACATAGCTGGTCTGTGTATTTCATTCAGGGTTTATAGCTGCATTTTGTGGGAGGGACAGAGTGGAGTGTGCTTACTCCCGTCTTATATTTCAAAGATAAATTGTAACTGCCAGTATGTGTCAGACAGTTTGCTAGACTATAGGAGTAAAAATATGCAAAGATCAGTTAGTTCAGTCGCTCAGTTGTGTCCAACTCTGCGACCGCATGGACTGCAGCATGCCAGGCCTCCCTGTCCATCACCAACTCCCGGGGTTTACTCAAACTCATGTCTGTTGAGTTGGTGATGCCATCCAATCATCTCATCCTCTGTCGTCCCCTTCTCCTCCCACCTTCAGTCTTTCCCAGCATCAGGGTCTTTTCTAGTGAGTCAGCTCTTTACATCAGATGGCCAAAGGATTGGAGTTTTCAGCTTCAGCATCAGTCCTTCCAATGAATATTCAAGACTGATTTCAGCACTTTATCTCAGTGAACTAACTTGGAACAGTTTATGGACCGTAATGGTGGTAAAGAATTGGCCTGCAGTGTAGGGGATGTGGGTTTGATCTCTGGGTCGGAAAGACCCCCTGGAGAAGGAAATGGCAAACCACTCTAGTATTCTTGCCTGAAAAATCCTACGGATGGAGGAACCTGGTGGACTACAGTCCATGGTGCACAAAGTCTTGGACATGACTTGGCGATTAAGCATGCACCCAGTAGTAAAAATCAGATAATTGCTTTAATGGAGTAGGAGTTGAAAGAGTATATAAATCTGTTTAGAGGAGTCTGATATACCTACCACTGTAGGAGATGCAGTGTTTGTAAGTCATGAGGAATGAATTATAAGAAATGAATGAAGTAGGTACTTCATAAGTCGTTCCTCATGACCTATAAGTAAGTCATGAGGAATGAATTATAAGGAGAGGAGAGAGATAGTATGTGGATGGCAATTTAGCACATTTCTAAGAATCAGGTGTCACTGGCTATAAAGAACTTTACAGAGTGATAGAGGCTGTGCAGGTGAGCAGGCACTGGATCTTAAATGCCACGTGGAAGAGATTTTTATGTCTTAGACAATGCTGTCAGGGTTGCGTGTTACCTGTCTTGTTCTTAATACAGATTAATCTTAATACAGATTGTTTTTCTAGATTATTGTACATATATTTGTCTTAACTGCTACTTATTCAGTTCCCTGTTGGAATGATATATTTTTATAATTTTTACAGCATTGTTTTGAGATTTGACTTGAAACTTGAGAACAGCAAAGAACGTTTATCACCACAACTAGTGGATAGCGTAAGTCAGAGGCCCCAAAGGCTGGGATCTATGCCTGGCGATCTGAGGTGGATCGGATGTCATAATAATGATAGAAATAAAGGGCACAGTAAATGTAACGTGCTTAAATCATCCCCAAACCATTCCCCTTGTCCCAGTCCATGGAAAAATTGTCTTCCATGAAACTGGTGCCAGAGAGGTTGGGGACTGCTCATGTAAGTGATCAAATTGGGTGATGCTATTTTTAATTTTAAAAAATGACTCTAGACACCAGTGGATTTCTTTTATGTAATTTCATTTTGTCTCTAAAAGTCACTAGAAAAAGGTTACAGAAAATGCTAAGCATGGAAGAAGGTTAATGGTTGTTGCTTAATGTGTCCTGTAAATCACATAAATTTTGATTGGTTTGTTGCACAAAAAAGGGGTTCATTATCTTAATCATACATAAACATTTGTATGTATAATATAGCGTACACTTATACTATGTATTAACTGTTCCTCTGAATGTACTTGGAAAAGACAATTTAGATTTTCTTTTTTTTAAAGTGATTGTATTTGAAAGTTATTTTGAACTCAGGTTCTTCAGATGAGCTCTTTGGGAAGTCTGGTCTATTAATGATTTCTTTTGCATTTCTTTGTAATACTTTAAATATAAAGATTAAACAGCTAACATCTTTCCTGTTTGAGTGTATGAATTTATTTGCATATATTCTTTGAAAATGTTACCAGACATGGGAGGGAATCCTAGTGATTTTTTTTTCTTTCTATTTTTTTTTTTTTTGTCCACACCACATGGCTTGCGGGATGTGCTAACATCCCCTACCAGGCATGAAATCTGTGTCTGCTTCAGTGGAAGCATGGAGTCTTAACCACTGGACCTCAGGGAAGTCCCACAAGTTTGTTTTGTTACTCACCTTTAATTTATTGTTAGTGAGTTCTTAATCTCTGTACTTGTGAACAGAGGATAGATGGCCTCTTAAAAAAATTGTGTTATGAATGAGATTCATTCATAACTCATCTTCCCTGGGTTCCCTGATGGCGCTGATGGTAAAGAATCTGTCTGCAGTGCAGGAACCTGGGTTTGATCCCTGGGTCGGGAAGATCCCCTGGAGAAAGGAATGGCAACCCACTCCAGTATTCTTGCCTGGAGGATTCCATGGACAGAGGCTACAGCCCATGGGGTCGCAAAGAGTTGGACAGACTGAGCGACTAACATTTTCACTTTCCTGCCAATTTTGCTTCCTTGATCAGTACTGCTTTTGATCTGTTCTCGCGTTGGTGGGTCAGGAATGAAGCAATTAAAAAGGTTAAAATAAATTGTTATGGTTTGTAAATGTAATTTTTGTATGTTTTTTGTTTTTGACAGCCGATTTATTTTGCATATTCCCAGCGAGGAAAGAGACAATGCTATCCGAGTGTGTTTTCAGATTGAACTTGCCCATTGGTTTTACTTGGATTTCTACATGCAGAACACACCAGGATTACCTCAGTGTGGGATAAGAGACTTTGCTAAAGCTGATATCCTTTTTATTACTATAATGACTGTCTTTCATTCTTGTTAATAAGATGTTTTAGCACAAATTTTCTTTTGCTTGTCTTTGAGATTTATAATCTTTTAAATAAAACGTAATGATTTCTAAAATTTGTCAAATACATAAAGCATATACATATGGTTTGTGCCTGATGGTGGTAGGCACAGTTTGATAGTAGGGTTGCACCTTGGTATTCATGGGGGTGGTTCCAGGACCACTCCCCTTCCCTCAGGATACCAGAATTCATAGATGTTCCTTGTTTAGTCACTAAGTCATGTCCAATTTTCTGTGACCCCATGGACCATATAGCCCATCAGCCTCCTTTGCCATTGAATTTCCCATGTGAGAATATTGGAGTGGGTTGCCATTTCCTTCTCCAGGAGATTTACCCGACCCAGGGATCAAACCCTCGTCTCCCGCATTGGCAGGAGGGTTCTTTACCACTGAGCCCCCAGGGAAGCCAGCTCGAGTTTCCTTGATGGTGTCAAAAGGCTTGGTAGAGTTGGCCGCTATCTGTGGGTCACACATTGTTGCAGGGAGAAGTCAATTCCGACTCCATATTCAAATTGTTTCTTTAACTTGCTTTCTATTGCTTTTGTTATTATAATCATACATAATGGCCTGCTTCAGAGAAGCCTGACTGTTTTTAAAGTTTCTTTGTTTAGACCCCCCCCACCCCCCACCTGTAGTTGGCAGGAAGGAAGAAATGAACACACCCCCCTGCCTGAGGCTGGCCATTCTAGGAGATAACTTGCAAGGTTAATAGTCTTTTTACTTTGTTTCCTCACCTCCGCCCCATGTCTGTCTATAAAAGAACCTGGCATCCAGCCCCTGGTAAAATGATTATTTTGAGACGTTAGTTGGCCATCTTGGTTAGTTGGCCCTCTGAATAAAATCATATTCTTTGCCTTAACTTTGTGTCTCGGATTCATTGGCCTGTCATGTAGTGAGCAGAGTGAGGTTGGTCTTGGTAACACCTGTGGATACTGGAGGGACAACTGTATTCTTATTTATGTTGCGGACCCCCTAAAATGTGCAGTTATAATTAGAAATAAATTTGATTTTCTTTTCTTTCAGATATAGCTAGCCTGTTTTTAGAACTGATCTGGTTTTTTGTGTTTGTTTTTTTTACATTCCTCTTGCTGTACCACTTAACTGAATGATCTTTATTGAGATTACTACCTTTCTGGGATAGATATTCTTAAGTAATTATTGAATACTTCCTCAGTTCAAAACAGTTTTTGGTTTTATGACAGATTACTTGCCTTCTGAGAAGCTTTTGTTCCTCCCTATTTACAAATAAGATAGAAACTTGTCATAATTAGATTCACACGAATATTTAAGATTATAAAAGGAAGCTATGTCACAAGGCCAAAAACCTGGTAAATTGCTAATGCTCTTGATACTGTTTTTAGAATTTGGCAGAAGGTGGAAAGTTTTATGCACGTTTAAGCAAGGCTATGTTTTAAAGGGAATGTAGAATTTTCATTCTATACATTTCCTGTAAGCAGGCTGGAGTGGGAAATACATTGCAGATAAAGAAAAGGGATGGAGCAAAATTGGGGAGTTGGAAATGATAAGCAATACCTTGGAAAGTAAGTTTTTACTCAGATTCTTACAGGGATCCAAGAGGAGATGGGGATGGAAGTTATGTAGGGGAATTTGTGAGTTTTTAAATGTTGAGCCAAAATGCTTTGGTTTTTGTTCTCTTGGTCATTTACACCGTGTGTTGACACGGATCTATGCCCGTAAGTTCACTCTACTACACTAGAGGGAGTAGGAATAGGTGCCTTAAGCCTCACGCTCAGCTCCCTGTGCTTTTTCTTAAGCTGCATGAAATAAGGAACCCCTTAGGGTTCTGCAGAAAGTGAATGAAACTGTTTATAGCTATATAAACTGTTAATCTGTATAGCTGTTAACCTTTGAAAGTTTTTCAGCAACTATGGAGAAGTAAATGAAAAAAGGAGGAATAGAAGTACTGTGGAGCACTATCTTTGTTAGAGTCTTGGTAGCAGATTTTATGAGGAAATCATAGAACACTTTGTTTTTAAAGAGCTGTAATCTAACTGGAGAAACATGAATATAATAAGAAAGCTGTCTTCTTTGGTTTTGGTCTGTTTTGCATAGACTTGGGGTCTTATAAGAGCAACTGTACATATTTTGGGGTTCTGGATAAGATTTTGTGCTTATGTGGTAGTTTACTCACTAAGTTATGTCTGACTCTTCTGACCCTGTGGACTGTGGCCCACCGGGCTCCTCTGTGCATGGAATTCTCCAGGCAAGAATACTGGAGTGGGTTGGTGTTTCCTTCTCCAGGGGATCTTCCTAACCCAGGGTCTCCTGAATTGCAGTTTTTCCTGAAACACAATTGCAATTGTGTTTATATATATGAATTTTTAAAACTTTTCTTATTATTTAAAAAAAGCGCCCCTGTTTTAGTTAAGTTTCTTCTTCTAATTCACTTATGTGGAAGAAAAAGCTTCCTCTAATGTGGTTCAGTTCAGTTCAGTCGCTCAGTCGTGTCCGACTCTTTGCGACTGTATGAACTGCAGCACACCAGGCCTCCCTGTCCATCACCAACTCCTGGAGTCTACCCAAACCCATGCCCATCGAGTCGGTGATGCCATCCAGCCGTCTCATCCTCTATCGTCCCCTTCTCCTGTCCCCAGACTCCGTTAAATAACTGAGTGCTTCATCTGTGCCAGGCTTTGTGTAGTGAACAGGGTGTATGTGGCCGCTGTCTTTAGGATGACCGGCAGGAAAGGACATGATCGCACTGAAGTCTGATAGGTTCTGATAAGGTAGCCTAGTGTTCATTAGAAATAGTGACGCGAGTAATCCCACTCAGATTTGAAATTAGATAAAAATCTTCTTTGGAGGCAGAATCTACTGGGCTGTATTTGTCTGGACTTTACCCATAAGGGTAATAAAAGAATGTAGGAGATTAAAAAAAGACTTCCAGGAAAAAAGTTTAACTTACAGAGAAGTGGAAAGAATATTAAAATCCAGTGCCATCATACCCTTTCTATGTATTTACCCATTGTTAACGTTTTGCCACATTTGCTTTATTTCTCTCTAGGGATGTTTTGAAAAACATTCCTCAAATAGTGCAGGCAGTGAATTGGAGGAACGTCAGATTGGAAACCTAATTAAGATGCTGTTTCATTAATTTATGAGAGAAATGGAAGCTTCTGATAGAAGTGAATGGAAGATGTTAAATTTCAGTGGTATTTAGGAGGTAAACTTTGTCTTAACTTGAACGTCTGAGGAGAGGTAGAGGAAGGAATCAAGGATGGTATCCAGGTTTCTGATTTGAGTGGTTGAGTGGATGGGTGTGCCGCTCCATTTGTAGAAAAATAAAGGCGAAATTTTGTGGGGGCATGACGGACACTGATTTGCGGTACCTGTGAGACTGGAGAGTAAAAGTTAGTAGTGTGAGTTCTGGAGCCACATTGCTTGCGTTACCATCCCATCGTTGCCATTTACCAGTCGTGCGAGCTTGGACAAAGAGCAGGGCTTCTCTGTGACTGCTTTTCCTTTTGTTGGTTGTGCACAGTCCTGTGACTTTTCTTTAGGGCTACTCAGGTATAGCACTTAACGGAGTATGTGCCGGTAGTACTTGCTGGGTGTGTACTACATACCCCGGCGTGTGCTACAGAGTGACTGTCCTGGACTTGCTCCTGGGTTGAGGTTTTGCTGGGGAGCTATATGCATAACTGTGGCAAAAGAATTTTGAATATTGCTAAGACATTGATTGAAGTGATGGACTGTATTGTGGAGAGAAGAAAATAAAAGCCAGAGGGTGCTAATATGGAGACAGGAGAACAGTCAAAAATAGATGTAGAATAACCATATATTGTGACCACTTAGAAGACTGCTGTAGAAAATTATGGCCAAGATGTTTTATTCTAATCAAAGTACTGTGATGGTTCTGTTGATGGCAAGGTGCAGACTGTTGCTCCGGGGGTTGGTCCCAGCAGTGGGCGTGGATGTGAGGACAGGGAATACGGGGAACTGGGGCCAGAGCTTGACCCGAGAGGAAATTGATGTCATCTGTGACAACAGAAGGATTTTGGATGGCAGTTATAGTGAAATGATTGTCTACAGTTAGAGTGTATTTTTCATGTTTTTGCAGAAATGTTAAAAAGAGTCTACTAAAGAGTCACTGAATTGTTAAGAGACGGGACATGTGTAATACAAGTAGACGTATCTGCTTAAAGCTTCTTCCATTCTTTATGTAATCAGTGTGATCTTCTGTCTTTGTCTTAGAACTGTTGGTAAGACCCAGTAAGCCAAGATTCAAGATGCAAAATAATTTGGTTTGATGGTTAAGAAAATAAGACAGTAGTCAAATAATAATTTTAGTAAAAATTAGAAAATAATTATCATTACTCAGCATATCACAAGGTTTTTTGAGTTAAGTACATTGTCTCATTAAATAAAAGTGGTATTTAAAAACTCTCCACTCCAAAAAAAAAAAACAACTTTCCACTCCATTGTTGGAATGAATTACTATATGTACTATTGAATATGGAGGAGGATTGAAGAGTTGTCTTCAGTGAGGAAATTGATGTCATTTTGGATTGGGTTCTGTTATTTGCTAATTGTGTGGACTTGAGCAAGTACTTTTCATCATTAATTCCAAATATATCTTGGTCTGCAGTTGATTGGTTCATCAGCTCACTCTTTTTATGGTGATTTTGGGGTAGGAAAAAAAATGGGTAAATGAAGAGTATAGATAATTTTCAAGATGATGTCCGTTGATTTTAATTTCTTTTGCTAATGTTTGTTATTCTTTTTGAAGAAGTTGTTTAATGGGTAGAAAGATGAGATAAAACTTTGTTATAGATACACTAATGCACTGTGAAATTATTAGGAACGTTGTAGGGAGAAGGAAGAGAAAGGAAAAAAAACGAGGTAAGTGTCTTCCTCTTTGACACTTCCTCTTTAATACTATTGGAAGTTACTTCTATTCCTGGGTTATTTTCATATTTTTTCCCCTGTGGTTAAATTTTTAATGGAAAAAATATCTATTTATTTAAAATATATAATTAGATTAAAAAAAAATCTGTGGTGACTCTAAAACACATAAGGAATTTTTACTAAGTATCTCAGGCTAGACTTTTAATGGGAAATAGCTTTCAGAATTACAGGAAGCTGGAATCTTCCAAAATCCTTCCATAGAGCTTTACGGAATAGTTAATATTATATCCACATGATTCCCCCACTCCCTAAATGAAAGCAAAAAATATTTTTAACCTAGTGCTTGCCTATTTAATACAGTGTTGTTATAGATGGTTGCCTTTTTTGAGCTCTTTGAGAACCTTATTTCTTACTGCAGCTATAAAACCATATTTTTAAACAGAAAAATATACAGCTCATAAAATTAGTTTTCATAAAATGAATTTAATGTGATGTTTTTGTTTAACTCAGTAGTTAATGTGAATACAATGCTGACTTCTTTGAGGATGTTGACATGTGTGTACTACAAGTTTTCCCTGCACCTTTCTTTGCCTTATCTGTTACAAACCTTCCTCTCTTACATTAACATAAAAATGAAAAGACAGAATATGTAAGTTTTCACAGAGGACTTGAAAACCTTTGAGAGGGTCCTCTGTTTGAGAAACACTGTCATAAATTATAATTTGCCCTGTAGTTTTCATAATTAACAGTGTTGTAATGAGGCATTTGGTAGCATATGAGTATTGGAAGCCTGAGCATATACTTTACAGGTTTAGGTTTTATTTACTTTAGAAAAAATCATTTTACCCTGCCCAAATTTGGAGAGGCATACCCAGTTTCTTTTGAAACAGGCCAGACTTTCCTTAATACTCATGTTTACATTTCTCTATAATCCTTAATAAATCTTCATCTTTAGAATGTTTTAAATTATAAAAGCGATACATACGCATGGTAAAGAAAAATATTCAGCTCTGTAGTGTGGCAAGCTTCATTCATCTCTAGTTCTGCTTCCCAGAGTTAGGGTTAGCTACCCCCGCTGCTTTCTGGGGCGGGGCGGCTGAGAGGCTTGTGGGGTCTCAGTTCCTCAGCCGGGGGTTGAGTCTGTACGCCCTCCTAACCACTGTACTGCCAGGGGCTTCCCGCTTCTGGTTACTCTGACGGCTCCTGCCTCTTACTGTGTCTGCTGTGCTTGTCTTTCTTGCTGTCCATTTCACTGTCTGTTGACTCTTCATATGATAAATTCGACACACTTAGTGATTGGAAGTGCTAACGTGACCCTGAGTTTTTTGGTGTTAACTTAGGGTGCCAGAGTGTGTATTCAAAGTTACTTGATTTGTGCCTGGGCTAAATGCAAAAAGTTAGAAATGTTTTGTTCAGGCGAAAACAAATGTGAAAAGACAAGAAAGATGCACTTAAGTGAGGTGAAGATGTGAGTAATTTTGTATAAAATACACAATTCATTTGAAAAGATGTCTTTCTGTGTATATGTGCTTAAACTGTATTAAGGGAGAAAGTAAGTGGCTTCCTTAACACATGGTATACTCTTCAATCATTGTCCATTTTTGCTGCCTCAAGGTGAAGATGTGGAAAAAATTTTGGATGAATGGAAGGAATATAAAATGGGAGTGCCAACATATGGTGCAATTATTCTTGATGAGACACTTGAAAATGTGAGTGAGAGTAATACAAAATTTTTAAGTGAAATGGTAATCAGCTGTTTTCATCCTAATATTTTATCTATAATGTTCTGAACTGAGGTTTTAAAAGTATACTTAGATTTTTAGTGCTACAAGACCAAAATTTGCATATTTTGTCTGCATTCTGGGTCTTAATAATTTATGCCTGTTGCAGTATGGCCTATTGTCAAGGAACTTGATTGCTGAAGAAATACTTTAAAATTGGCAGAATGCCTTTCTTCATAGGAAAAGTAATAGTATATCTGGCTTCCTGGAAGATAGTTAACCAAGTAAAATTGTTGGTGGTAACAGTTAACTGAAGTAAGGAGAAAAGCACTCCTGGCTTTAGAAAGGAATATGGGAAAGGAGAGCAAGTTTTATTTTTACCTCTTGATTGTTTTGCAGGTACTACTGGTTCAGGGGTACCTAGCAAAATCAGGCTGGGGATTTCCAAAAGGAAAAGTAAATAAAGAAGAAGCTCCTCATGATTGTGCTGCTAGAGAGGTGAGTTATTGCAGTTTGAAACAGTAATGTTTGGTGGTTGTGCTTTGAGTGTTGTTTTAGCTTTGGAGACTGGACTTGTTTGGATCATTTAAATCCTCTTTCCAGAACTTGACTGCTTGCATGAAGTAATATCTTTTGTTATGTAGCTGTTAATTTGTTTGTCCACCTCTATCATTTATTATTCTCATTTGTTTCATTTTCTTTCATTGTACATTTTTTATTCTATTATTTAACTTTTTTTGTAATATCTTTTACACTTTTCCTTTTATAATTGGATTAAATGTTTAATTGGATTAAATAAATAGAGTGGTTAAATATTTTGGCTCTTATAACCTTTGTTTTATGTTTATAGTCTGGGCTTTCAGACAAACGCACGATTTCTGAGACATTTACATTTATTGGTAAAAACCCACTCTAGCTTCCCTCTGCCTGTAGGATGAAGTTTAATTCTTTAAGAGTTGAAACTCCCTCTCCTATCCCCAACACAAAACTTAGCCATTCCTAAATTTGTCTTTCTTTATTCTTAGTCAAAAGAATTTATTCTTTGTCCTCTGAATTTGATTGATTTGTTCATCCACTAAGCTTTTGCTTATGTGATTTTCCTACCTGGAAAGGCCTCTCTCTTCTGCCCATTCAAATCTTAACTGGGTATCTTTTTAGATGGAGATCACTTTTCCCCCAAAAGACTGCCACAGACTAGCTGTCTGTACTGGGCCATAGTTTCTTGTTTGTAAAAGGAGGATGTTCACTATTATTTAAATTGTTTATTTTAAAATGTAACCACTTGGCTGTAGCCCACAGTAATACATTGTGATACATTGTATACAGTATTCTTTTTTTTTTTTTTTTAGTTCTACCACTTTATTGCTACCAACCCATTTCCCTCCACCCTTGTGCACACATGCTCAGTCATGTAATCCCATGGACTTCAGCCCGCCAGACTCCTCTGTCCATGGACTTTTCCAGGCAAGAATACTGGAGTGGGTTGCCATTTCCTTCTCCCAGTATTCTTATTTATCAGTTTACAAAAGTATACCTTGTCTTTGACATTTGAGAAGTTGAGCTATGAGGAAATAATGATAAAATGGAAAGAGAACTGGACTAGGAGTTGAAAGGTTTTTGTTCCAGTATAGTTTTAGTATATGTTGCTCAATAGCCTAGAGACTGGGCAAATCTCTGTACACAAAATATAAAATTATTAGGAGTCAACTCAAGGACTCCCATTTCTAGAAGCAAGGTATTTATAACTAGAAGTGATATCTTTATAGAGTCTAAGCCGGTGGTGATTGAATTTTGAGATTTTTTTCGAGATGACAGTATGGATTTTGTAGCATATTTTATTTGAATCTCTCTTCTTTTTTGCTCAATGTTTTTCTGGAGCAGTGTTCACTGCCTGGTTCGAGTATATTTATTAGTGAGGGATAATTAAAATTCTTAAAAACCGCTAGTGGTTATTTACTGTAGAAAAAATATCAATGCTTATTTATTTTGGAGTGAGATTTTAAAAATGACTGAAAATGCTGCATTTTAAATTAAGTATGGAACGCTTATCTGAGCAAGTATTTTGCAACAGCTTATAGCAAAGAAGTTTTACGCCCACCCTTTAAAATTGAAAACTATTTAGGGAACAGGTGAGAAAATGCCACATCCTCTAAGAGCTTTTCCTTTCTTTTCTGTAGATGGCAGGAGATGAAATGGAGTACTTAAAAAGTCTTCCTTTTTATGTCTTCAGTTTTTGTAGTCGTCTTGCTTATAATGAAGGACAAAATGGGAGCCATACTGTCCTACTTAGTGGAATTAATCAATACGTCTTATACATGGAGTAGACTTGTCCTACAGTAGTGAGATAGTTGTCCAGGTCCAGAAAGAAATATTAACCGCAATAACAGAAATTTAGGCTAAATTGGGTGGTATGGGCTATCTTTTTAATTGGATCTCTTTAGAGGAATCAAATACCAAATCTTGGAAAACTGAAGAAGGACCCTAGACCCAAGGGGTCTGCCTGCATCTACTGCTGGAACGCGCCATCTCATGAGTTTTATATACGATATTATAAAGAGTAGGGGTGATGCAGAAATCGGGTGTTTGGGATAAAAAGAGAACGTTAACCTGTGAACCAGGACAGTTTCACCTTGGTTTTTCCTCTTTGTTCTCTGCTCTGGGATACTGGGATAAAACGTCCTGTCTGTGTGGTGCCGATTCCAGTGGATCACCATAACTTGTAAGAAAGTAAATAAAATTTATTCTTGGGGCTGGGGGAGTGGGAGAATGGAGAATCCTGTAGGAGAAGATGCAGCCTTTATGGGAGAGAGAGAACTCTCTCTCTCTTTACAGGTGAGTAACTGAAACAGAGCCACTTAGTAAGCACAAACCAGAGAGAGACAGAAACCCTGGTATTTGGGGTCTGGAGTTCATGTTCTTGGCTGCTGTCTAACATACAGGCAGGCAGGAGTGTTCATAAATTGGTGAGAATTTCTAAACAGACGTAAACAGAAGAAATTTGATTTTAAGTACATATATCTATTTCCTGATAACACTTACCTCTCTTATTTGGACCAATATGAATCTCCCCCTGCCTCCCCTGTTTTAAAGATTTTGTCTTGCTCTGAAGAAGGCACAGGTGTACTTAGGAACCACAGTTGATTAATTTCGGGGAAAAAATGTTCCCTTTGATAATAAGAATTAATCCTAACTTCTAACTTTTCTGATCTAAATAATAGCTTCTTTTAGCTGATAAAGGAACTTTTTAGAAAAGACTTTATTTAGTTTCTGTCCTTTTAAGGGCTAGAATTTTTAAAGGCAAATCTTTTGCCTTTTGTTCCTTTTAACTGAATGCTTTTCTCATGAAGAACAGAGTTTGGAATTAAGGTGTAGCACTGCTGTATTAATGCACTCAGGCTGCCATAACAAAGTACTGCGGACTGGGCGGCCTGAGCAGTGGACGCGTATTTCCTCCTCTCTGGAGGCTGGGCAGTAAGAGCAAGAGCCTGCTGATGGACTTCCGGTGCAGGCTCGCTCTCTGGCCTGCAGTCGGCGGCCTTTCCTCTGTGTGCTGACGTGGCCTCCCTGGGGGACTGCGTGCCCAGAGCGCTGTGTGCTCCCCCTCCGCTTAGAGGGCACTAGTCCTGCTGGGTTAGAGACCCACCCGCATGACCGCCTGCAGCCTGCACCACCTCCTCACAGGCCCTGGCTCCAAAGACAGTCGTGTTGGGAGTTAGGCCTTCCTAAGAATTTTGGAAGGTTCAGTCCGTAGTAGTTGCTATTTCTGAGTGTTGAAAGTATTCGGCCGGCAGGCCTAGGGTTGCAGTGCATCCTTCCGCCGCTTGGTGGTGCTGCGGCATAATAGAAGCTGCATCGCGGAAGGGGGAGAACCGTCAGTGTCTTAGTTGAAAACCAGATTGTTATTCCATTTATAGGAGTTTATGTTAATATTACACTTTGCATTTTCACTTGTCTTAATATATATGGAGAAGTTTGTCTTAATTTTTAGCTATCATTAGGCTTAGGCTGATGTGTTAAGCACGTTTCCTCTTGTTTTTACCATGTTTTTTTTCCTCTGGTTTCTACCATGGGTTTTATCTTCCGTTGCTTAATAACTTCTGATTTCGTTTATTGTAATTAATGTTATTTCATCGTGTATGAGTGTGTAGAAGTGTTTATTTTGCTGCAGCAGAATCTGACACCTCCTGTAAGGGCTGTGTTTGTGGACTGGGCTGAAGAAGCAGCGGCAAGCAGGCTGCCCAGGGAGAAGCTGTGAATAATCGTCAGTAGAAAGCTAACAGCCGTCCTGATTAGTAGTTTCCAATCTTCTCTTTGATCACTTGGTTCACCTTTGTTAATTGGGTTATTTCTGAACACTTACTCAATAGTGAAGTAGATGTAGGATAGAGATGTGAAAAATGTTCTCGAGGTTTTATTGAAAAGCTGTATTAAGATAATCTTGTATATTTTTGTTATCAATTGTGGTGAAACAACACCTGTTTCTGAGAACGTGGAACACTTGGCAGCTCACATGTGGCTTCATTTCATGTTGCTGCTTATTTGGCAGAGCAGCGTTGTATCACAGTGACACTTACTGTAATGTGCCCTTATGCGATTTAATCTTGATAGAGTTTGTACGGAGGAATGCTTATTCTACCACTTGTAGGCTTGTAAGACATAGATTTTAGGCAGAGGGTTGCATTGTCTATGCTGGTGTTCTTTGGGTAGCACATCTTTTTACTCTTAGGTAGAGACTTTTATCTGCTGTCATTTGAGACATTAATCCTATTCCATGTGCCAGGAACATTAACTCTGAATTACCATACTGGAATGGACTTGATTCACAGAAGGTTTGGTATTAAAAATTGGTTTTAAGTTTTATTTTTATTTTTATTTTTTTTTAAATATTTATTTATTTTATTTATTTATTTGGCTGTTCCCAGCCTTAGCTGCAGCATGTGGGATCAAGTTCCCTGACCAGGGATTGAACCCTGGCCCCCTGCATTGGGAGCACAGAGTCTTAGCCTCTAGACCACCAGGGAAGTCCCAAAGTTTTATTTTTTTAATTGGTGGAAAATTGCATTACAATTTTGAATTGGTTTCTGCTGTATAGTAATGCAAATCAGTTGTGTGTGTATTTGTGTATGTGTGTGTGTGTATATATATATATATATATACATATATCTACATATATATATATATATATATATATATATATATATATTTCTCCTGAGCCTCCCCACCCAGCTCCACCCATGAGATGACCCCTCCAGGTCATCACAGAGCCCTAAGTGGGGCTTCCTGTGTTATTTAGCAACTTCCCACTACCTGTTTTATGTATGATATTGTGTATATAGGATTTCACTGGTGCCTCAGACGGTAAAAAATCTGCCTGCAGTGCAGGACGCCCAGGTTTGATGCTTGCCTGCGTCAGAAAGATCCCCTCGTGAAGGAAATGGCAACCCACTCCAGTGTTCTTGCCTGGAGAATCCTATGGACAGAGGAGCCTCGCGGACTGCAGTCCATAGGGTGGCAAAGAGTCAGACATGACTGAGCGACTGCTGCTGCTAAGTCACTTCAGTCATGTCGAACTCTATGTGACCCCATAGACAACAGCCCACCAGGCTCCCCCGTCCCTGGGATTCTCCAGGCAAAAACACTGGAGTGGGTTGCCATTTCCTTCTCCAATGCATGAAAGTGAAAAGTGAAAGTGAAGTCCCTCAGTCGTGTCCGACTCTTCGCGACCCCATGGTCTACAGCCTACCAGGCTCCTCCGTCCATGGGGTTTTCCAGGCAAGAGTACTGGAGTGGGGTGCCGTTGCCTTCTCTGGACTGAGCGACTAACACTACACTATTTGTATGTAATTTGTCCCACCCTCACCTTCCCCCACTGTGTCCACAGTCCCTTCTTTCCTAATGTTAGTACCATTTTTCTAGACTCTGTATATATGCGTTGACATACGCTACTTGTTTTTCTCTTTCTGACCTACTTGACTCTAACAGGGTCTAGGTTCATCTGCCTCACTACAGTTGACTCAAGTTCGTTCCTTTCTGGTTGAGCAGTACTCAATTGTAGACGTGTACAGCAGCGTCTTTGTTCATTCATGTGTTGACAGACATCTAGGTTGCTTCCGTGTCCTGGCTGTTGTCAGCAGTGCTTGTGTATTCTAGCACTGTGGTCTTCTCAGGGCGGGAGTAGTGGCCCAGTAGTGGGGTTGCTGGGTCATATGGTGATTTTATTCCTAGTGTTTTAAGCGATCTCCATACTGTTTTCCACAGTGACTGTATCAGTTTACATTCCCACCAGTGCAGGAGGGTTCCCTTTTCTCCGCACCTTCTCCAACATTTACTGTTGGTAGACTTTTTTGATGATGGGCATTCTGACTGGTGTGAGGTGGTAATCCCATAGTTTTGATATGCATTTCTCTAATAATGTGCAGTATTGAGCCTCTCTTCATGTGTTTACTGGCCATCTGTATGTCTTTGGAGAAATGTCTGTTTATATATAAATGAGCTGTTTATATATTTTGGATATTAACCCTTTGTTGGTTTTACTTTTGTTATTTGTACATATAAGTGAGCTATTAAAATTTTTTCCTGGTAAATGCTTGTTGAGAATGGAGTACCTAATTTTAGAGGTGAACCAATCTTTATCACTTTCAGAATTAAGAAGTCTTGCATTGTATTATGTTTATTCTAAGTATGGCTGTACAGGGGTTCAAAGCTGCCTTTGTTAATTACACTAATGTCCTCATGTTGTACCACTTCTTCTCATTATAATTCTTCAGCTCTAGCCATTCTCAGCTATCAGGAATATCTTTTTCTTCTTGTTGGTCTTATAAACTTCTACTCATCTTTCAAGTCCTAGCCCAGATGTATCCACAGGATAGGACCCTGCCTGTGACAACCTTCCAGGGGATCACCCCAGCTCACACCTCACACCTCACCTGTGCCCAGGGCTGAGTTGTTGTTTAGTCGCTCACTCGTGTCCCAGCTTTTTGTGGCCCCGTGGACTGAAGCCCACTCGGCTCCTCTGTCCTTAGGATTTTTCCAGGGAAGAGTACTGGAGTGGGTTGCCATTTCCTTCTGCAGGGAATCTTCCTGGACTGGGGATGAAACTGGCGTCTCCTGCATGGGCAGTTGGGATGCCCCTCAGGGCTGAGGTAGGCATCGTGATTCTGGACTCCCATGGCACCCACCTACTTTCCGGCATGTATATCGTACTGCAGTTATCATTTCAAGATGGAGCTCTTGAAAGAGCAGTACTTGCTTTATTCATTTCTGAAATCAGTGCCTAGGATAGGATAGTACCTGTCACTTACTAAGCACACAGGATATATTTGAATGAATATACTAAAAAACTTACCATTAATTATATGTTACTCTTTAAAATTGTGTTAATGTTATAGTAAGAATAATATAAAGAATAGATCCACCTGTTAATATTTTGCCATGTTTGCTTTATTACTTTTGATACATACAGGTGTATTGCCGGGGTCCAGCCTCGGCAGGATCCAGGGGTACCCTCAGGATGAACGGCGTCGGCGAGACAGAGAGAGAGAGAGACCAGACTGGGGGTGTGCAGCAGAGTCTGGCAAATCTTTTATTTTTTTTTACCGTAGCTTTTATATTCTAAGTTAGTACATTTTTAAGGGGAAGAGAGTTTAATATTACATCGGCTTATCCTTCACGAAACCAGGGTGTTTTCTGCATACTTCTTTGTGAGAGTCTTGTACATTATCTTCTGGCCATGGGGCCTATTGACATTTTTTGACCTATGTGAATGCAAAGCTGTTTTCCGTAATCTATTCTTTAATGAACACAAAGGTCAGTCCTTTTGCAGAAGTTATCAGCTAAATTTATCTACAAGGTTTACCACACAAAGACTCTGCAGCTCCCGTGATGCAGCCCCTGTTTAGCATTCCTGGTTAAAATGAACAATTCTAACCACTTTTAGAATAATATTTTTGTGTTCTCTAATAGGGCTTCCTCACCACCCCCCCCACCCCCCCAAGGGCTCTGTGCCTATTAGGGTCTTTGTGTGATCAGGTTCTTTATGCTGTTCATGATTGAGGTGTTGTGGGCAGTCGTATACATTAGTACGCATTTGCCAAGCGGGCTAGAATGCCAGCAGAGGGGTCTAAACTGAAACACTCCTTTCATCCTGGATAATCTTATAGGATACCACCGTCCGGGGGACATATTGATTAAAGTTCTAAGTTGATTCTGTTTGGAGAGAGATCAGGGAAGGCTGTCTACCTGTGTCACAGAAATTAGGGAGTAGTCTAATATAGCAAGCATCAGAAAGACAGAGATCATCTTTAAGGTGAGCGCCGGGGCAGCTTTTCGAAATCCCTGAAGTCCTGATCTGCCCTGCTTGTCAGGTCTCCTCCTCACGACCTTGTCTCGTGTGCAGTGTATGGTTTTTATTGTTATTGCTAAATAATTTAGGAGTAAATTGCAGGCATAATGCCCCTTAACTACTATTACTGCATGTATCAATAAGTTTAAAGAACTAGAAAGTTTTCTTATATAATCACAGTGTAATTATCAAATTCAGGAATAGGTTTGATAGGTTCTTTTATCTAACGGATAATTCAGTATTCAGATTTACTAGTTAATCCATTATGGTCCTTTTCTGCAGTTTCCACCCCTTCCATACAGGATCCTTTCCAGGCTCATGCACTGTGTTTGCCTTTAATTGTTGTTTTTCAGTCTTTAATCTGAAACAGGCTCTTAGTCCTTCAGTGTTTTTTTGTTAAGCATGTATTCAGTTAGATTCTGTTTGTAACAAATAGGGTCCGCTTACAAAGAACTATGCAGACTGGTAGGTATTCTGATTTCTGATTATAAGATATTCAAAGAAGAGAGTTAAGGAGAATAACTATAAAAATAGAATTAAGAACCATGTAAAAATTATTTTTTAAGCTTTTTTTGTTGGCGGACAAGAGCATAAAATAAACTTAGCAGGTCATTCATTTTTACGTATGTACATGCCTGTGAAACCACCATCCAGGTCAAAGAATATTTTCAGCACCTCAGAAGATCCTTTGCTGCCCCTTCATCTGTGTTATTGTGTATATTAGCAGCTGGTTCTTTTTAATTGCTCTTTGTAATATTGCAGTGTACAAATACACCACAGTTGTTTATCCATTCTCTTATGTATTGGATTATATCCAGCTTTTGGCTATTAAGGATAAAACTGGTATAAATATGCTGGTACGTGTCCTTTGAGGAAAGTAAACCTTCATTTCTCTAGGAATGGAATTACTGAGTCGTAGGGAAGTTACCAGTGGTTTTCCAGGTGGTTGAACCCATTTGCATTCCTACCACCTGCATATGAGAGTTCTTGTTGTCCTTGCCTGCATGTAGAATTACCGACTTTAAAATCTTTATCCCATGTTCATGGATTATGAGAATTAATATTGTTAAAATGTCATTACTGCCAAAAACCATCTCTAGATTCAGTGTGATCCCCATCAAGATTTCAGTGGCCTTATTTTTACAGAAGTAGAAAAAAAAATCTAAACTGTATGTAGAACCACACAAGACTCTGAGTAACCAAAGCGATCCTGAGAAAGAAGAACAAAGTGAAAGGTGTCACACTTCCCGCTTTCATGCTACACTGTAAAGCTGTAGTCATCAAATGGTACGGCAGTGGTACAAAACAGATCCCAGAAACAAACCCACATGTATATGGTCAACTGATATTTGAAGAGGAGCCAAGAAAACTCAGTGGGAAAAAGAGTCTCTTCAGTTAATGGTGCTGAGGAAATTGAATATTCCCATGTAAAAGAATGAAACTAGACCCCTACCTTAGCCCACTCACAGAAGTTAGCTTGAAGTGGGTGCATGACTTTAATGTAAGACTTGAAACCATGAAACTTCTAGAAGAAAACAGGATAAAAAGTCCTTAATGTGGCCCTTGGCAATGATTTTTTGAATATGACACCAAAAGCACAAGCACCAAAATAAGCGAGACCACATTGATCCAAAAACAAGAAAAAGAATCAATAAAGTAGAAAGCCTGTGGAAGGGGAGAAAGTACTCGCAGACCATATAGTTGTAAGCAGTTAATGTCTAAACATGTGTAATAAGAGCTTATACAACTCAGTAGCAAATAATTCAATTAAAAAATGGGCAAAAGAAAAAAAAAAATGGGCAAAAGACCTGAATATACATTTTTCTGAAGAAGATAGAGAAATAGCTAATAAGTATGTGAAAAGATGCTCTGCATCACTAGATTATTAGGCAAATACAAATGAAAACCGTAGTGAGATATCTCTCATGCCTGTTAGAATAGCTGCCTTCAAAAAGACAGATGAATGTGGAGAAAAGGGGTCCCTTGTTCACTGTTGGTAGGATTGTAAACTGATAGAGCCACTACGGAAAATTCTATTGAGGGGCCTCAAAAAAATTAAAATAGAACAACCATATGATTCACCAGTTCCACTTCTGAGAATATATCCAGAGGAAATGAAAATGCTAACTTGAAAAGATACACAGTCTTATGTTCATAATAGCATTGTTTTTAACAGCCAAGGCATGGAAACCACCTAAGGGTTCATTGACAGATGAGTCGCTAGAGAAGATGTGGTCTGTATCTACACAGTGGGGAACATTTCAGTTGTTAGAAAAAGAATCCTGCCATGCGCACTGTGGATGGGCATTGAGGGCATTATGCAGAGTGAAATAAGTCAGATACAGACAGATTCTGTAGTCTCCCTTTTATGTGGAATCTGAAAAGCAAAACTCAGAAGGAGAGATCAGATTTGTGGTTCTCAGAGGTTGTGTGTGTGTGTGTGTGTGTGTGTAAAAGAATTACAGGAACGTGGTCAAGAGTTAGAAGATAAATAAGCACTAGGGATGTAATGTACAGCTTGATGACTAGTTAGCACTGCTGTGTGATGCATGTGAAGAGTGCAGAGACTTAAGGGTTCTCATTACAAGAAAAAAATGTATTTTTTTCTTATTCTTTTTATTGTACTTAGATGATCTGTATCAGCTGAAGTTAAGAGTAACCATTTCACAATATGTATAAGTCAAACCATTATGCTGTATACATTAAACTTTTGCAGTGATATATGTCAATTATATCTCAGTAAAACTGGGGAGAAAATTTATGGTCATTTCTCAATATATGCAGAACATTATTATGTTGTGTACCTGAAGCTAATGTAATATATTATATCTCATTTTAAAAAAATTTTAGCCATTGTTAGGGGGATGTAATGGTCTATCATTGTGTTTTTCATATTTCCCTGAAGTTTAATGATGTTGGCCACGTTGTCATTTTCTTATTGGCCATTTGAATGTCCTCTATTATACAGTACCAACTTACATGTTACCTTTTTTTTTTTTAGGTTGGTTTACTTGTCTTGTGGATATATAGGACTTCTTAATGTAGTCTGGATTTGAGTATATTGTGAATGTCTTCTGGTTTATGACTTCCCTTTTGACTTTCTTAATGGAAACTTTGATGAAGAAAAACAATTTTATGTCACTGATATGTAATCTTTTAGGTAAACCAGTTCTAATTTCTAAAGTTATAACTCTAATATCCAACCAGATTGATTTATAATAAAAACCATTTTTAAGTTATGTCTCAGCAGTAGAGTAGGGTAGACCTTACTTTCAAAGAAAAGGAAAACCAAAGTATTAATATCTGGACTTTAATGGGAACATTCAGGTAACATACATGAGTTTTGAAATCCACGATTGTTAGTTTAATTATATCATATTATGTATACAAATGGACTTCCCTGGTGGCTCAGGCAGTAAAGAATTTGTCTGCAATGAGGGAGACGTGGGTTTGATCCCTGGGTTGGGAACATCCCCTGGAGGAGGGCAGGGCAACCCACTCCAGCCTGGAGAATCTGCACAGCCAGAGGAGCCTGAAGGGCTAAAGTCCATGGGGTTATAAAAGAGTCGGACAACACTGAGTGAGCACACAGCACATGTAGATAGATGTTAAATTAAGATCTGGGGAAGTGTGAAACTACAAAGTATCTATCACTGAGCCTTCGGGATTTTATTCTGGAAAAGAGGTATAGTTTTGGTTTAGGACAAGAAAGCTCTTTTTTGGTAATACATAGGTATGTCTATTCCCACTCTGTCATTTCTGGCAGTAGGAAATACAAATAATGTCTCTTTTTTCTGTATACCATAGAGCAGTTTCAAGTGAGTATATTCACCTAGTACTTAAAATTAGGAAAAAATTTAGCATAATTGGCAGTATACAGAAATGAATTAGGTGTTGTGGAGGAGCTTAAATTGTGACTTACAGCTACACATATCTGAGAGAAATATAGATGTGCCCTTATCGAAGGAGGTAGAAAGATGTACGTAAACCAACAAGAGAAGGAGGGAAGAGACAAAAGGAATGGACACACATAACTCCTCCACACCCTTACCTTGTAAGGGGTTCAGGCCTGGTGCATGTTTTATCGTCTTCTGTGCCACTGATTGGGTAGGTGCTGAAACTAGAGGGAAGAGGAGGAACTCCAGCGTAAAAAGTAGCACACTGGTGTCTAGTCAGTAAGGAACCATAGCCGTTTTCATTTGAGGGTGAATTGGGAAAGGACCTTGCCAGAGAACATAAGTGTTATCTGAAGGAGAACATGCAAGGCTAGAAGAGACTGATGCTTTTACTTTGTATTGGGGTATAACTGATTTACAGTGTTGCGCCTTTCCGGTATGCAGCAAAGTGAATCTGCTATATAAATGTGTCTAGCCGCTCTTTAGGTTCTTTTCCCGTAAGCGCCATCAGAGAGTCCTGAGTAGAGTTCACTGTGCTCTGCGGTAGGTCCTGGTTACCTGCTCCATGTTTAGCAGTGTGTCTGTCAATCCAATCTTGCAGTGAACCCCTCCCCGCCCCCAGTGGTTTTTTAAGGCCCAGGATTTTAATCAGATTAAGTATGGCTTCTCTGGTTGAAGGAGAAGATGAGGGTTAGCTGTAACACTTTATTCCAAGGAACTGGGGTTCCTTGTCTTGGCAATCCTTGAGGCACTATGAGGAAGGGCAGTTTTAGATCCACTAAGCAGTTCAGAATGATCTCTGTTAGTTTCCAAAGCAAACCATTCAGTATCACAGAGATCCAAGTCTGTGCCCCGAACTGTAATGCTGAGAAGCTGAAGTTGAATGGTTCTGTGAAGACCTACAAGACTTTCTAGAACTAACACCCAAAAAAGATGTCCTTTTCATTATACGGGACTGGAATGCAAAAGTAGGAAGTCAAGAAACACCTGGAGTAACAGGTAAATTTGGCCTTGGAGTACAGAATGAAGCAGGACAAAGGCTAATAGAGTTTTGACAAGAGAACACACTGATCACAGCAAACACCCTCTTCCAGTAACACAAGAGAAGACTCTACACATGGATATCACCAGCTGACCAGCACCAAAATCAGATTGATTAGATTCTTTGCAGCCAAAGATGGTGAAGCTCTATAGTCAGCAGAAAGAAGACTGGGAGCTGACTGTGGCTCAGATCATGAACTCCTTATTGCCAAATTCAGACTTAAATTGAAGAAAGTGGGGAAAACCACTAGACCATTCAGGTATGACCTAAATCAAATCTCTTAACGATTATACAGTGGAAGTGAGAAATAGATTTAAGGGACTAGATCTGATAGACAGAGTACCTGATGAACTATGGACGGAGGTTTGTGACATTGTACAGGAGACAGGGATCAAGACCATCCCCAAGAAAAAGAAATGCAAAAAAGCAAAATGGCTGTCTGAGGAGGTCTTACAAATAGCTGTGAAAAGAAGAGAAGCGAAGGGCAAAGGAGAAAAGGAAAGATATACCTATTTGAACACAGAATTCCAAAGAATAGCAAGGAGAGATAAGAAAGCCTTCCACCATGATCAATGCAAAGAAATGGAGGAAAATAATAGAATGGGAAAGACTAGAGATCTCTTTAAGAAAACTAGACATACCAAGGGAACATTTCATGCAAAGATGGACTCAATAAAGGACAGAAATAGTATGGACCTAACAGAAGCAGAAGATATTAAGAAGAGGTGGCCAGAATACACAGAAGAACTGCACAAAAAAGATCTTCATGACCCAGATAATCACGATGGTGTGATCACTCACACTCACCTAGAGCCAGACATCCTGCAATGTGAAGTCAAGTGGGCCTTAGGAAGCATCACTACAAACAAAGCTAGTGGAGGTGATAGAATTCCAGTTGAGCTATTTCAAATCCTGAAAGATGATGCTGTGAAAGTGCTGCACTCAATATGCCAGCAAATTTGGAAGACTCAGCAGTGGCCACAGGACTGAAAAAGTCAGTTTTCATTCCAGTCCCTAAGAAAGGCAATACCAAAGAATGCGCAAACTACTGCACAATTGCACTCATCTCACACGCTAGTAAAGTAATGCTCAAAATTCTCCAAGCCAGTCTTCAGCAATATGTGAACCGTGAACTTCCAGATGTTCAAGCTGGTGTTAGAAAAGGCAGAGGAACCAGAGATCAAATTGCCAACATCTGCTGGATCATTGAAAAAGCAAGAGAGTTCCAGAGAAACATCTATTTCTGCTTTATTGACTACGCCAAAGCCTTTGACTGTGTGGATCACAATAAACTGTGGAAAATTCTGAAAGAGGTGGGAATACCAGACCACCTGACCTGCCTCTTGAGAAACCTGTATGCAGGTCAGGAAGCAACAGTTAGAACTGGACATGGAACAACAGACTGGTTCCAAATAGGAAAAAGAGTACGTAAAGGTTGTATATTGTCACCCTGCTTATTTAACTTATATGCAGAGTACCTCATGAGAAATGTTGGGCTGGATGAAGCACAAGCTGGAATCAAGATTGCCGGGAGAAATATGAATAACCTCCGATATGCAGATGACACCACCCTTAAGGCAGAAAGTGAAGAAGAACTAAAGAGCCACTTGATGAAAGTGAAGGAGGAGAGTGAAAAAGTTGGCTTAAAGCTCAACATTCAGAAAAACAAAGATCATGGCTTCTAGTCCCATCACTTCATGGCAAATAGATGGAGAAACAGTGGAAACAGTGGCAGACTTTATTTTTTGCGGCTCCAAAATCACTGCAGATGGTGACTGCAGCTAACTACACCCTGGGCACAAAGGTGGTTGTAGCTATTTTCTTGGAATCTGTCCATTGAAATATTAGTATTAATCCCAGTTAAACATTCGTGTTTGAAGAATAGTTTTCTTTGTATAAGACATTTTTCATTCTGTAGCTTGATTATACACGTACTTTTGTGGTTACTGTGAATCAAATCCATATGAGGTTCATATTATTCCCATGGAGTGGGAACCACTGATGTATTCTAACGTCTTAAGGGTTTTGGACCCAATTATAGAGTGTGTGTGTGCGCGCGCGTGCGTGCATGTACACACTTGCGCAGGGGATTGTTTTCCCCACACCAGTGAACAGGTTTTGGATATCAACTGAATGACTTACATTTCAGCTCAATTCTGACACCTTCTGCCTGGAGGTAGCGTCACATTCCAGAGGTGAAGGACTCAGTTCCATAGGACCGTTCTTGGCTTCAGATGCCAGTTGCAAAGTCCAGGTTGTCACTTCTGCTTTTGAGCCCCCTCTTTGGGTTTGATTAGTTTTTGCTAGAGTGATTCATAGAATTCAGAAACATTTTTCTTATTAAGTTTTCCAGTTTATTACAAAAAAAGGATATAACTCAGGAATAACTAGATGGAAGACATAAATACTTAGGGTGCAAGGTACAGAAAAAGCAAGGAACTTTCTTGCTGTCTTCTCTGGCACCACTATCCCCAAATCTTCATGTGTTTTTCAAACCAGAAACACCCCTTTTTGCTTTTTATGGGGTTGACTGAGTTTATTTCCTGGAGGTGGGGGAGGAGGGGCCCATTGAAAGTTTCAATGCTCTTGATCACTGGGCAACCAAGTTAATTCCCGAAGTGGACTCCAGAAGTCACATAATTAACAGGATGTAAAGATACTTTTGGGCTGCTCTTGTGGCTCAGCTGGTAAAGAATCTGCACACAATGAGGGAGACCTAGATAAAAAGCAGAGATACTTTTGCTTTTATCATTTAAGACATTCCAACCGTTTCAGGAGCTCTTATACCAGAAGAGGGGACAGTTACCAAATATATATTGTAAATCACAGTATCATGTTTCCTTTTATTGAACAGCTGAAAAGACTTAGGCTTAGATGTGTGAGGAGGTTTTTCCATAGAGACACAGCAAGAGCTAGACCCTGAAAATACTGTGATTTTTTTTTACCTAGTGTTTTTGTGTCTTTAATTGCCTGGATATTTCTGAATTTTTGACTTTGAAATAAGCAAATATTAATGGACTGAAGGTCTAACAGCCAAACTTGAAAATCATCATCCAGATTTATTATTTCCAGGTCTTTGAAGAAACTGGTTTTGATATTAAAGATTATATTTGTAAGGATGATTACATTGAACTTCGGATCAATGATCAGCTTGCTCGTTTGTACATCATTCCAGGAATTCCAAAAGATACAAAATTTAACCCAAAAACCAGAAGAGAAATCCGGGTATGTAATTGAGAAGAATTTTCAGGTTGCTTGATGGTGTCTAATTAAATGATGCTAGAAATTGCTTTTAGAAATTCCTTGATAATAACTGATTTTCTTGTGTTTCAGAATATTGAGTGGTTCTCCATTGAGAAATTGCCTTGCCATAGAAATGATATGACCCCAAAATCCAAACTTGGTTTGGCACCAAACAAATTTTTTATGGCCATTCCTTTTATCAGGTATGTTTGTATTTTTTAAAATATGAAACTTCACAATTCTGATAGTTTCTTTACATAGCCAAGTTTTAAAAGTGAATTCTTAATGTCTCCATAGACCACTAAGGGACTGGCTTTCTCGAAGATTTGGAGATTCCTCAGATAGTGACAATGGATTTTCCTCAGCTGGTAGCACACCAGCTAAACCCACTGTGGAAAAATTGAGGTAAAGAAACAGATGTGTTGGGTTCTGACTTTTTGGTCTTTTTTAATACATTAGTAGCATTTTGCTTACAAAGTCTGCAGAGGTATTGGCTTCCTTTTATAGGTACTGTTTTGTTACTAGTCTCACAGATAATAGACGTTTTAAAGGGGTAGTTTTTGGATGAGAGGTTAATTGAAGTTACAGAGGAGCTTCAGGCATATTTTAAAATAGTATACACAAGAGAGTGTCAGCTTTTTAGATGTATAGTTAGAGTATGAGGAAAAGAAAGTAATTTTCTCTCTCTCTGTATGTATTCATAGTGCTTGTTCTGTGTTCTCACATCTTTACTTTAGAAATAGTTGTGTTTCTGTGTGTGGTTGCACGTCTGTTTTTGTGAGGAGGAGAGGAGGGGTGCTGATGTATAACTCGTTCAGAGAGAGCGCTGTGAAGACTTGGGCTTGCGCCTTTCCTTTCCCTATAGCCTAGAGTGTGTATTATAAGGAGTGAGTATTACATGGATAAGAACTGCAAAGAGCATTTTCTTGTTTGGGACTTAATTGTATCCAAGTCACAATTATAGAGCAGGCTCAGTAATTTTCTGAAGTTCAGTTCAGTCACTCAGTCCTATCTGACTCTTTGTGACGCCCATGGACTGCAGCATGCCAGGCTTCCCTGTACACCACCAACTCCCGGAGTTTACTCAAACCCATGTCCATTGAGTCAGTGATGCCATCCAACCATCTCATCCTCTGTCATCCCCTTCTCCTCCCGCCTTCAATCTTTCTCAGCATCAGAGTCTTTTCAAATGAGTCAGCTCTTTGCGTCAGGTGGCCAAAGTATTGGAGTTTCATCGTCAGCATCAGTCCTTTCAATATAATTTTCTGAAATAAGTATATGTATTTGTAAACCTTTACCTTGTTAGGTTCAGAGAGAGTTGCTTTCTAAATTTTCCCTAATTTAGATGCTTTGTTTTTATCCTAGAGCTTTAAAAGTAAACAATAGGAGTAAATCATACCTACAGTCAATATTTTTTAAATACATAGGTAATATTCCATTTTAGTTGGATTTTATGAGGACAGGAGATTGGATTAAATGTCTTGAAAGTCATCTGTGCCTTTCAGAATCTGTGACTATAATCACCAAAGTATTTACTACTAGATATAACTGAAGCAGAAAAAACAGGAATGTAGTCATGATTTTAAAAACCCAATCACTATTATAAAGTTATGAAATAGTGATAGTGTTTGAAAAGAAATTGTGTCACTGTTTAAGAATCTGTCACCCATAGTGATATGATACGATTCCCACATCTTTCAGCCGGTATTAGGGTTCGTGATCCTAGAGAATGGAATAATGAAACAACTTCTCAAACAAATTTCAGGTTTCTAAAAAAAAAAAAAAATTTCAGGTTTCTCAGGCAGGATGATGTCTCTTTTTAGCATATAGACTAACTCTAATGGTGTGTTGGAGGAATTACTTGAATTTGTCTAAAGAAAGAGAGCCTGCAATTTAATCACAATTTTTAAATGGAAAAGGGGACAGATTCTGAAATATTCAGAAACAATCTTACTATAATATGGACCTTGGGATCAGTGACTCTGGACCATATTAATATATGTAAGTGGTACTATAGAATACAATTTACCTTTACCACAAACTATTACAGTTGATTTCTTTGGTATAAGTATTTGAGATTGCATCTTTATTTAATATGCTTATCTATCATTTTGAACTCCTTAATTTCCTTGGAAGAAAAGCTGTGACAAATCTAAACAGAGTATTAAAAAGCAGAGACATCACTTTGAGGACAAAGGTCTGTGTAGTCAGAGCTATGGTTTTTCCAGTAGTCATGTATGGATATAAGAGTTGGACTGTAAAGAAGGCTGAGCGCTGAAGAATTGATGCTTTTGAACTGTGGTGTTGGAGAAGACTCTTGAGAGTCCCTTGGACTGCAAGGAGATCCAGCCAGTCTTAAAGGAAATCAACCAGGAATATACGTTGGATGGAGTGATGCTGAAGCTCCAATACTTGGGCCACCTGATGTGTGGAGCTGACTCATTGGAAAAGACCCTGCTGCTGGGAAAGATCGAGAGCAAGAGGAGAAGGGGTTGACAGAGGATGAGATGGTTAGATGGCATCATTGAGTTGGACGTGACTTAGCAACTGAACAACAACAACAACAGCATAGCTCAGTTTTTCAGATCTTCCATCATGGAGGGTCCATACTGACCTGTGCAGGGTCAAATTCCATACCTAAGCATCCTAGTAAGGAATTGAATTGTCGGTCCTGTTATAAAAATCCACTGACACATGTTTATTTAGAGTAGCTTTATTTATTGGCTTCATTACTAAATTTGTTAAATTTGTGAAAGAATTATTCCCTTCAGATTCTTTTTTGTTGTTGTTCGGCCAGGCTGCAAGGCTTGCAGGATCTTAGTTCTTCATCCATGGCTTGAACCTGAGTCCCCTGCAGCAGAAATGCAGAGTTCTAACCACTGGGCTGCCAGCAAATTCGCTAGATTTTTAAAAGTACAGTCATTTATAGGAGGAGGTGGTATCAACAATTTAGAAAAGTTTGGGACTAAAAATAACAGATTATCACCCCATTCAAGAAATGTGGAGTGGTAGGCATTCTTCTGGGTTCTGGCAGTAAAGCAGTAGACAAAGTCTATAAGAATCCTCTGCCCTTGTGGAATTTAAACTCCAGTGAGGGGAGACAGTGAATCAAGTAACATTTATAGTCTGTTAGATAAACTCAAGGTTTGGGAAGAAGTATCAGTAAAAATTTTCTGATATTATTTTTATTTTTAAATCTTGTTATAGTCGAACCAAATTCCGCCACAGTCAGCAGTTATTTCCTGAAGGTTCTCCTGGTGACCAGTGGATAAAGCACCGGCAGCCACTGCAGCATAAACCATATAATAATCATCACGCTGAAATGTCTGATCTTTTAAAGGCAAAGGTGAGTGGTAATGCATTTAAAGATTTTCATTAACTTAAGATCATTTGACTTTGAAATGCATCTGAGTTGAGGCATTGCATATTAACAGTTGTAGAGCTCTGAGTTGTTCATCCAAGGCGCCTGTGTTCCTGAGTTGTTACTTGAAGCTGGGATGAGACTCCTAACCTTTATAGCTTTGGTATTAATCCAGTGTAGTAAGGAATATGAATTACCAGTAACATCTGATTTTGGTAAATACGCTATCAGTGAAAGGTTCATTCTGTGTCATTCTTCAGTGTTTGATTATATCATAGTTTATTTATCCATTCTACTTAGTGGACATGTTGTTTCCACTTGGGGCTTCTACAAATCATACTGCTAGGAATATTTCTGTACATGTATTTTGATGAACATACACAGTTCTTTTGAGTAGATAGAATTGTTGGAGCAGTGCATATGCCTATGTTCTTAAGTATATACTGCAAACAATGTTCTAAAGTACTTTGTATCCTCTGCAAAATATTTGAGAGTTCCATTTGTTCCATATCCTTACTGATCTTTGGTATTACCTGTCTGTTACTTTAACCATCTATTTGGGTACCACTCTTTACTTTTCTTCTTTTACAAATATACTGGGTTCATCAGAATTTAAAACTTCTGTGCTTGAATGGTCACTGTCAAAAGAGAAAAAACACCCATGGAATGGGAGAGTTTGTAAATCACATAGCTAATGGGTTTATATCCAGGATATATGGATACTTCCTATACCTCAACAACAGCAAAGAAGAAACAATTAAGAAAAAAATGAGTACACAACAACTTGAATAGACATTTATTGAAAGAAGACATTTACATGGTCAGTTAGCACATGAAAAGATGCTCAGTTGTGAAGTAATAAAAATGTAGTAAAAAACGGAAAATAATTAGTTGACAAGAATGTAAAAAAGTTGGAACCCTTGTGTATTGCAGGTGGGAATGTAAAATGGTATAGCTGCCATTGGACAGCTTGGTGGTTCCTCAAAAAGGTACACATAGAATTACCATGTGACCTAGCGGTTCTACTCCTCGGTTCATATTCAAAAGAATTGAAAGCAGGGACTCAGAGAGCTTACATACCAATGTTCACAGTAGTGTTGTTCATGATAGCCAGAAGGTGGAAGCAACCTACATGTGTGTCAAAAGGTTAATCGATAAACAAAGTAAACATACAGTGAATATCATTTGGCCTTTAAAAGGAATGAAATTACACATATGTGCTACAACATGGATGAACCTCACACACAAAAGGACAAATACTATATGATTCCACTAATTAATTTGAGATTACCAGAGCTGAGAGACAGGAAAAAACGGAAATATTTAGTAGACAAAGTTCTGCTTCAGTGATGGAAAAGTTCTGGAGATGGATACTGGTGGTGGTTGTACAACTTTTTGACTGTACTTACTGTCACTGAAGCTGTACTTAACTGTCACTGAACTGTCTGTTTAAAAGTGGTTCAGGTGGTAAGTTTTATGTATATGGTACACAGTAAAAAAGTAAATATGGAAAAGAATGGAGTGAAATGGAGTTAAAGGTATGTGCTAACATGAGCCTCTGAAAGCTATTTCCCTTCCTTTCTTAAAGTTATTGTTTTCAAGCTATTTTAGGAACTATTTAATTTTTTCTGTAGGTAGATAGGATGTACATAATGTATTTATTGTAAAATAATAATAAAATTATTCTTTTCACTGTTTTAGCTAGTTTTCTTAAATAACTGTTTTTAAGATCTTTAAGGCCAAATTAATGTTTAAAAACTGTTTTAAGTTAAACTTAGAATTATTTGCAAGAAGATTAAATTAACTCATGTTTAAGCAATATAATAGCAAGATGTCAGCTACTGCATGTTTAGATTTTAGGTCTAAATTTAGGGATTAAAAGTGAAAGTGAAATTCTCTCAGTTGTATCCAACTGTTTGTGACTGCTTGGACTGTCCATGGGGATTCTCCAGGCCAGAATCCCAGAGTGGGTAGCTGTTCCCTTCTCCAGGCAATCTTCCCAACCCAGAGATTGAACCCAGGTCTCCCACATTGCAGGCAGATTCTTCACCATCTGAGCCAAACCAGTCTTATTTATTATTTTATATAAAAAGATTATTAATTAAAAAATTCCTATTAATTAATAGTTTACAGCAGGTTTTAGGGTAACAGTGATCACATCTGGTATTTGTTTCCTGCTCTAAGGACTGAAGTCAGCGTGCCTCAGTGTTCCTTCACAGAGAGATTTTCTTTGATAAGGTTTTCAAAGTTGTTCCTAGGGAACATTGTATTTGCTATTTCATATCTTTTGAGGATTCTTGTTCTGTTAAGCTCTCTATAATGAAAGATGTTGATAGTGGTTCTTTGATGTTTTAGGAAGATTTTGGGGGGCTTTGCTGAACTCTGATTGAACCAGCTAAATATATTCACGGGGTATATTGTTTTATCCTGTTACATTGTGCTGTACGTTTACATTTTATTTCTTATTGGAAAAACAGAATCAAAGTATAAGGGGAAATGGCAGAAAACAGTATCAAGATTCACCTAATCAAAAGAAAAGAACAAATGGGATCCACAGCCAGCCAGCGAAGCAACAGAATCCCCTGGTGGTAAGAGTTAACAATGCTCATGCTAAGGCAGTTCATGCTTTTTAGGATGGGGCAAGGGCATTGTCAAGGCATTTTGAATTGCTTTATTGACAGGATTTTTATGAATCTGTGTGTGTGCTGTTCACCCACTAAGAAATCTCTGCCTACTCTCGATTATAGATTTGTTGTATTGATTCTGTTGTGCATCTGATCTTTACTTTTTTATGTGGGTATTTGTTTATCTGTTTATTTATGATTTTTAACATTAATTTTTATTCGAGTATAGTTGATTTACAAAGTTGTGTTAGTTTCAGGTGAAAAAGTGGATCAGTTATACATATATCCACTCTAGATTCTCTTTTTGTATAGGTCAAAAAACAGAGCACTGAGGAGAGTTCCCTGTGCTGTTCTGTAGATTCTTACTAATTATCCATATGTGGGTATTTAGACTTATTTTAATACTTTGGAAACAGTGTTAGTCAGCTGTGCTTTCCAGATAAGTCCTAGGTATTCTCTCTATTTTTCTAAACAGTGTCTGTATTATTTTAATGAAGTTAAAAGTTTGGAATAGCTTCACAGTGTATTTTATTTTTCTTCAAATTGATAGAATTCAGAAAATGAAAACCAAAACACTCACAGCCAATGCCATAGTCATTAGACTGGGCTGATGGACAGAAACCTGTGAGCGTTTTAAGACATTTATTTTCATTCTTTTAGTCTGTGTTTCAGAAAGTAATTCATAACTAATAAGCTTCCTTGCTTAACTTTTCCATAAGTCCTGGTATTTCTATGTTGAATTTTTTAATATTGTAGCTTTACCTGTTTTTCCTTCTTTAACAGTGGGTAATAATAGTAATTTCAGATACTTAGCAAGAGTATTTTCCCTGAATTCCTGGGTGCTGTTGTCTTAACCTGGAGTGTTTTGATTCCACAAGCAAGCACAAGTTAAATGTTTAATGCTGGACTACTTGCTGTTACTGCACGCCACTCTGGTAGAAATAGTGACAAGTACAAAGAAGACAGTCTTAATAGATGGTCAGAAAGCTTTTAATCTAATTCAGCATCTGTCTCTAACAAAAGCTGAACAGATTAAAATGATAGTATTGTGCCTCAATATAATAAAAGTTATATATGACAAACCCACAGCAAACATTATCCTCAATGGTGAAAAATTGAAAGCATTTCCCCTAAAATCAGGAACAAGACAAGGGTGCCCACTCTCACCACTTCTAGTCAACATAGTTTTGGAAGTGTTGGCCCCAGCAATCAGAGCAGAAAAAGAATAGGAATCCAGATAGGAAAAGAAGAAGTGAAACTCTCGCTGTTTGCAGATGACATGATCCTCTACATAGAAAACCCTAAAGACTCTACCAGAAAATTACTAGAGCTAATCAATGAATATAGTAAACTTGCAGGATATAAAATTAACACACAGAAATCCCTTGCATTCCTATACACTAACAATGAGAAAACAGAAAGAGAAATTAAGGAAACAATACCATTCACCATTGCAACAAAAAGAATAAAATACTTAGGAGTATATCTACCTAAAGAAACAAAAGACCTATACATAGAAAGCTATAAAACACTGATGAAAGAAATCAAAGAGGACACAAATAGATGGAGAAATATACTGTGTTCGTGGATTGGAAGAATCAATATTGTGAAAATGAGTATACTACCCAAAGCAATCTATAGATTCAATGCAATCCCTATCAAGCTACCAACGGTATTCTTCACGGAACTAGAACAAATAATTTCGCAATTTGTATGGAAATAGAAAAAACCTCGAATAGCCAAAGCAATCTTGAGAAGGAAGAATGGAACTGGAGGAATCAACCTGCCTGACTTCAGGCTCTACTACAAAGCCACATCATCAAGACAGTATGGTACTGGCACAAAGACAGAAATATAGATCAATGGAACAAAATAGAAAGCCCAGAGATAAATCCACGTACCTACGGACACCTTGTCTTCGACAAAGGAGGCAAGAATATATAATGGAAAAAAGACAACCTCTTTAACAAGTGGTGCTGGGAAAACTGGTCAACCACTTGCAAAAGAATGAAACTAGAACACTTTCTAACACCATACACAAAAATAAACTCAAAATGGATTAAAGATCTAAATGTAAGACCAGAAACTATAAAACTCCTAGAGGAGAACATAGGCAAAACACTCTGACATAAATCACAGCAGGATCCTCTATGACCCACCTCCCAGAATATTGGAAATAAAAGCAAAAATAAACAAATGGGACCTAATGAAACTTAAAAGCTTTTGCACAACAAAGGAAACTATAAGCAAGGTGAAAAGACAGCCTTCAGAATGGGAGAAAATAATAGCAAATGAAGAAACAGACAAAGGCTTAATCTCAAAAATATACAAGCAACTGCTGCAGCTCAATTCCAGAAAAATAAATGACCCAATCAAAAAATGGGCCAAAGATCTAAACAGACATTTCTCCGAGGAAGACATACAAATGGCTAACAAATACATAAAAAGATGCTCAACATCACTCATTATCAGAGAAATGCAAATCAAAACCACAATGAGGTACCATTACACGCCAGTCAGGATGGCTGCTATCCAAAAGTCTACAAGCAATAAATGCTGGAGAGGGTGTGGAGAAAAGGGAACCCTCTTACACTGTTGGTGGGAATGCAAACTAGTACAGCCACTATGGAGAAGAGTGTGGAGATTCCTTAAAAAACTGGAAATAGAACTGCCATATGACCCAGCAATCCCACTCCTGGGCATACACACCGAGGAAACCAGATCTGAAAGAGACACGTGCACCCCAATGTTCATCGCAGCACTGTTTATAATAGCCAGGACATGGAAGCAACCTAGATGCCCATCAGCAGACGAATGGATAAGGAAGCTGTGGTACATATACACCATGGAATATTACTCAGCCGTTAAAAAGAATTCATTTGAATCAGTTCTAATGAGATGGATGAAACTGGAGCCCATTATACAGAGTGAAGTAAGCCAGAAAGATAAAGACCAATCCAGTATACTAACGCGTATATATGGAATTCAAAAAGATGGTAACGATAACCCTATATGCAAAACAGAAAAAGAGACACAGATGTACAGAACAGACTTTTAGACTTCTGGGAGAAGGCGAGGATGGGATGTTCTGAGAGAACAGCATTGAAACAAGTATACTATCAAGGGTGAAACAGATCACCAGCCCAGGTTGGATGCATGAGACAAGTGCTCAGGGCTGGTGCACTGGGAAGACCCAGAGAGATGGGGTGGAGAGGGAGGTGGGAGGGGGGATTGGGATGGGGAACACGTGTAACTCCATGGCTGATTCATGTCAATGTATGGCAAAAACCACTACAATATTGTAAAGTAATTAGTCTCCAACTAATAAAAATAAATGAAAAAAAAATGATAGTATTGTATAAATGTTAATTCTCCTCAAATTAATATATAGATTTAATTCAGTACCAGTCAAAATCCTTTTGGGTTTTTTGGGGGGAGCTTCACAAATGACTAGTGTTTGTCTGGGAGAACTTGAATAAGTTTTTAAAAAGTTCTTAAAGTTAATGATGAGGACAAGTATATGAAGAACTTAAAAGAAAAAGCTAAAAGTGATTGATTAACATATAAATATGTAGTTCAAGAAAGTAAATTAAAATGGGATGCCACTTTTCCCCATTAGATTGGCAAAGATGAAAAGATATCCAGTTATGTATTGCTGAATATATTGAGAATGCTCAAAAGTTAATAATTGGTACAACCTTCTAGAGAGTAGTTTGTCTGTATTGAAAGTGATTTCCTTACCATGTTTCCCTAGAAGATAGAGTGTTCATCCCATTCTCTAAATTATGAAAACATGGAAACCATCTAAAAATCTAAGAAGATATTAACTCTAATATCATAGATATGTGCCATAGACTACCATGTAGTCATTAAAAGTGTTGGTGTAGATTTGTATTAATTTTTTGATTTGTGTTTATTGAAAAAGGGATATGTTCATAGTGTATTACATTTAAAAAGTGAGTTATAGAATAGCGTATACTATGGATAATTCTGTTACATAATTATATGAAAGTATATTCACACATATCTTCATGGAAGAAAGCTGGAAAGATGTACTGTAATGTTAATTATCTCCAAGTTGAAAAATTTAATAAATAATTTTCTTTTTTTCCCCTGGTGTTTCTATATTGTACATATAATCAAGAACTGAAAACAGTTTTAGGCTTAAAAAAAATTACTTAAAAATGCCAATGCTGAGTGGGGACGGTGATTATATTCCTGGTTTAATTTTCTTCCTGAGAAATTTGATAACGTATCTCTTTATTTATATCAATAATAAGTGAAATAACTGGATATGGTATGTTGTATGTTTGTGTTTTTTAATAGAAATGTGAAAAAAAACTTCATCCACGAAAACTTCAGGATACTTTTGAAACAGGCAAGTCATTTTTTTTTTTTTAATTTCCTCCAGTTGGGATTCAGCTTGGTTTTGAAGTAAACTTGATTTAAGTAGTGTGTGATGAACTGTGATAGATAAGCTGAAAGAGTTGCACACGATCTGTAGAAAGTTCATATATGCGGTCATGTTCTCTAAATAGGAAACTGGCTAAAAATAAAAATAAATTTATTTAAATGATCAAGATGAAATGATTTGTCCTTTCAATATCCTGTTACTTTAGTGAGTGTCAGACGTTGATGCTCTGTGTGAATATTGTAAACAAACAAATAGTTGCTTAATGGTTAGACGGTGAGTAGACCCAAGTAATAGTGAGGAGAGAGCTCACTTCAGAAGGGAATTGTTTCCCGCTCATTGGAGGTAATGACCCACGTGTTAAGGTGGCACCAAGGATAGTCTTCACTAAGATGACGGTTGGCTCTTCTCCATGCTCAGTTATGAAAAGGAGGTGTATGATTTGATTCGGAAAGTAATGGTGAGGAATGTAGAAAGTTCTTTGTAAATTCTGATTTCATAGGTGTCATTCGGAAGTACAGTAGGCTGTTGTTTTTCTTAGGTGCTATTTTGTATGGTATGAAATTCCCCATGCATTAGATAAGCATTTATTTACCATCTAGATTTAAGGCTTTCATCTAGAATGCTCCTTAATAATTGAGAAGCATTATAATCATACTCTCTTCCTTGCATTACTGTTTATGATTTAAGCAAGATGGAAGCTATTTAAAAAAGAGATGCTTTAACCCTGTTTTGGGAAATCTCTGGCCACCGTAGGTGGTGTGGACGTGATAGGCTGATAGTTGAATTAATATAACTTCAGAAACCACTTATTTCACAAAATCTTTAAAAAGCCATATGTTTAGGAACATTAAAGAAGGCACACTCTAGTAATGTATACCCAGCTCAGTTGGGCATGATACAAAAATTTTGAGTTGTCTTGAGAAAGAAGTATAAAAGGAGTTATTGTCTTGGGAAACCTCACATCAGACTTTATTTCTACCTCAGCCTCTTGGTGTCTATTCCAAACCCTGCTTTCCTCATCAGGGTCCTGTTCTACTTAGGTGGGGGTGGGGGCAAGCCCTGATAAGTTGGAGTTTTGTTGCACAGTGAGTTTGAAAAATCTGGATTTTTCTTTAGGTTGATTTTTTTCTCTGAAGATGTGGTAACCATCAGCTTTATTTTTCTGGAATTGAAATCTGTACACATCTTACATTGTAATTATAATCTTTATAATGTTTACATTTTGGTCTCTGTCAAGAAGCTCCCATGTTGACAAAATATAAATATAGGTGGTGAATAAAGGTATGCCCATTTTTTTTTTACCAGCTGAGCCACAAAGGAAGCACAAGGTATGCCCATTTTTGAAAGCAGGTGAATATTAAGGATCTTAAAGACAGATTAAGATCTTGAATGTTTATTGGAATAAGAATAGATTGGAAATTCACTTTGAATATCAGTTTAGGGAAAGGAAAACACTTTGGTGATTCTACCTAGGTTAGATTTAGAGTGTGGGGAGGTGAATATATGCTGCATGTGAATTCCTTCAAAACAAAAGGTGAAGGGCAGGATTTGATTTCTTAACTGAGCTTATTTGTTTTGCTTTCTAAGCAGATGCTGTGTATGACTCACCTTACTCCGGTGAAGACCAGTTGCTCGAACATGCCGAGGGCCAGTCTGTGGCATGTAATGGACACTGCAAGTTCCCCTTTTCATCCCGAGCTTTTTTGAGTTTCAAGTTTGACCATAATGCTATAATGAAAATCTTGGACCTTTGATAGCAGCAAATATGGAAGTCCCCAAATCAGAGACTTGTTGCATTTGAGTGGGTGTCTCTTTGAGCCTTACCTTTCTCAGGTGTTTTAAAGAAATGCAGGGAGACGATGATGTTTCTGAAGAGATGTTCTCTGTGCAGAAGAGAGAGTAGAAAGAAACATGAATTTGCACTGTAAATGTGGTTATAACTTTTTATACACATGTACCTTTTCAGTGTTTGGCTAATGAATTTAAGTTGCTTTTTATGAGGGCATTTTTTTCTGTGATTGTGGTTTTTATCTTGTATTCTGGTCACAAAAATAGTGTTTGAGTCATCATTAAGTAGCCGGGTTAATGGGAATGCTCCATCTTCCCACTGCAGCGATTGTAATACTAGTTTCCTTATACTGAAAATTTTAAAAGAACCTTAAAATACACAGTTATTACATGAATACAAGACCCGAAATGTCACAGAAGTCAAGATTGCTGGTCATCTGCTTTGGTGGCATTTTGCACATTTCTATGCTTCTAATAGCTTAGGTTCGCTAACCTTCCTTGCTGGGAGTTTTGTTGAAAGGTTTTACTTAGAGTCAGAATCTGCTATATAATGTTCATGTTCAAGATGAACTCATGGCACTTCGTTAAAGGACAGAGTCCTCAGCCTGGAGAGGGGCTTGAGCTGGTGGTGGAGAGCTGCGGCTCTGGTTCTGAATCGCGCAGTGTGCTCGGAGGTTGTGGGGAGAGGACAGCTGGGGGAGAGCACGGGGCCGGGGCCCCGAGACTGTGCTGTCGCAGCTCAGCGTCCCACCGCCAGCCCCTTGGGGCCGTGTGGCTTTGTTCCCGTGCAGCTCGACTCTGTGTTACAGCTGTGTAAATACGTATGGAATACCGACATTACTAGGTTCCACATTGCATCTCAGTGTTGATCTCTGGAAACTGATGCTATTCTAGGTTCCCATTTGCCATAGTAGCAGAGACTGACATACTTGGTAGCGTACTGAAGCCTCTGGACGATGGAGTGAAAAGGGAAGGGTGTGCAGTTTACTCAAATACTGATAAAGCATCGCACTAGGGGAGGAGCAGAACAGGGCAGCAACATGTGTGATTCACTCCTAGGAATGTATTGTGCTCCTTTAGGATTCTTAAATCCAAATAAGGATGGCAGTGCCCATTTAGAGAAGGAGTTTAGCTATGTAAAGCTATGGACAATCACCAGGGCTTTAAGGGGGCTTTAGTGTTTGGGCTGCTTCTGACCTCATTGAAGGTGTTTCTTTGGGGGTGGGGGGAGAGTATTAGCATATGCGTGCATACGCGTCTGTCATATGGGTTTTAAAAATCTATTTTACATGTGGTATCCACAAAATATATCTCTGCTTGTAAATTTTATTGTGGAAATCTTGATTCTGTATAGATAGTCTATTTAATAGGGTTTCTATTTAACCCTGTGGGACTTTCAAAAGAAGTGCTGTTGTAAGGAGTTCACTTGGTATTTCTTTGCTTTAGATTTTCAATGGCTTGATTTTAAAGGAGAAAGTCTATTTATGAATAAAAGTGTCACCATCTTGGTGCTAATTAAGCAGGATAATTCAGTTTTAGCAGTGTGTTAGAACTAGGTTATCCACTGTCCTGCATCTTTTAATGTGACAAATTGGTGAATCCTTCTGTGACCTTTTAAAAATGCATTTTAAGATTGCTTTGGAAGCTCTTAACTGTTCTGAGAATACAGCAGCTTTGCTTTGGTCTCCTTGAGCCATATTTATAGTTGGTCCCAGCATTCCAGGTTTCTGTTCTTAATGGAGTGAAATTTAGTTTGTCTGGCAGGTGAGTCGTTTTCACTCACTTACTGCTGTCTGGAAACCATTTAATTTTTTGTGATTTTGAATGTGTTTTTTTCTGTTTAAGTGATTGCTTTGGTCAGTCTTTCTGGTTCCTTGAGTTGAAAGTTTCAGCTCTTGACACTAAAGCAGAAGAGATTAGTTACCAGAATTATGGCCTCTAATGGTGTTGAGCCTTTTCAAGAACCAACAGATTATTTCTTTTCGATTATGGTAGTTTGGTTAAATATTGCTATTGGGCTGCTTCATTTAATGCACTGTGGGTGGGACAAAATAAGGGTGTTGTTGGGATGGTAATTTTGGTATTGAGACTTTTAGCTCTCTTGACAGTTTGAGATTTAAAAAATGTTAAAAGATGAGTTAAAATTTATTTGTGTGATGTGACTTAACTATGCAGAAAATGTATAAGTTGGATGTACCTATTTTATGTACATCTGCTATACTTCTTCCCTTGAACCTGTGTATTAGATTCTCAGTGTTCAGCTTACCTTGAAAAGGGCCATGCTTAGCACAGAACTAGATTTCTTGATTGAGAAATTTTAGCATGGTTTGAAGAAATCAAGTGATAGATAAGGGAGTGTGCTGAATATGCAATACTTTACTTCTGTGTGCTGCATTTTAAGAAGCTAGATGAGAATAGCAGTTGTGTTGGCTTCAATTACATATTATGTCTTTGAGAGAAATAGGTCTTTTGAATCCACTTTTTCAGTATTCTTAGTTCCAAGGTTCAGTGTACTGTGAATCTTTTTATTTTTTTAAATTTCCTAGGTGCTTCTATGTATAACTGTAATGATTTGTAAGATGTTCAATGAATTGTTTTTGTACTTAACCATTATAATCTAGAAGATAGGAGTATGGTTTATATGCTTTCACAAGTTTTTGTTCAGAACTAGCAAATGAATGGTTTTAAGATTTCAAAGTGGTGTTCTGAGACATGAGCATTTGGAGACATGTGAGATCCTACTAGAGCTTTTGTAGCATGGGTGAAATTTGGTTGAAGATGTTTGAAAGTGAAGTTGGATTTTCATGGTTATGAAAAGGTGAGTTTCCTATGCTGTAAAGGAATGGTGGTCACTGCTTGCTGCTTTGAACTTGGATTATTTTTCCATTAATTATCAATTAGTAAGTACAAATGAAGATGTATAGCAATATTAATTTTATGCTATGAGATTGGGTTGGTATTGTCTTTTAAGTCTTTAGTGATTTGTGTGTTAATATAAAAATAACTCCTCAAGTCTAAGTGAATGGCATCCTTCCATAAGGAGGATTAAATTCTTCTATAAAACTTAATACATTGTGGTAGTCTTAGAAAATTTCAGGTCTGAGTGCATGTATGCATTAAAAAAAATTAAAAACATTTCATTACCTTTTCCCTTGCTTTTTTTTGTTTGTTTCCAACAGTTAACTTGAACAGTAAGGAGCAAAATCAGTTAAAAAATTAGACTTTTTACAGTTATTTTTCTTACTTTGATAATATCTCTTGGCTTTTTATCTTTATCTTTGTACCAGTGGCCCTCTGAGCTGTGTGCTCGGAGGTTTTTGTTTTGATTGACATCCATTGTGTCTTTGTATTCTCTGAGGCAGTACAGTCTTTTCTTTGCATGTTAATCATAGTTAAAAGGTCAGACTCATTAACGTTTTCTGATTGAAGAAAAGTTAGGTGTCACCTGGCAGTTTTGAGTTAGGTGTTTTCTGGCCTGGGGAAGGGACTCGCGTGTATTCCTGTAATGTTACAGGTAAACAAGACAAACTCATTCTGTCTGAAGGTGTCAGTCTACTTTATGTTTTAAGTACCTGTCTCTAGGTAAATGGGTGTTAGTAAAGTAAGTTTTGTTAAACTTTATTCCTGGTAGTTTGGTGAAGCCTTGAGTTCCTCATTATGTACTAGACTTTAAAATCAGTTTGTACAGTTGCCGAAAATTGTAAAAATGAGATTATGATGGGCTTTCTCAGCATCTTTTTCTTCTTAGAATTGAGTTGTTTTTGAAGTTTCTCCACCTCTGTCATGAAGAAGGCAGATTACAGATGGACAGTATAGGCTCTGTCTCGTGCTTTTGAAGCAAATTCTGGATATCAGTTTCAAAAAATATGAAAGGTTTATTGTTATAGGGTAAAAAGTGCCCCGAAGGAGGAAGATAGCTATAGTTACTGGGCAAGGAAAACAGAAGGCAGAGATTTTAGAAGATAAAATCAGTTCTCAAGTGCTGTATGATGCATGAGGCCAGAAATGTGACCATTGCCTCACCCAAGCAGAGTCTCATGTGTGGCCATTACCAAGCGTTTTCTGGCTCCAGGTTTAATTATTTTCTCAGTATGGTTGCCAAGGGGTCCAGCAAATCTGAAGTGATTTTTCTCCCTTTAATAGTCAGTGTTTGAGACTCTGGCCCTTCCCTTGCTGACGCTGCTTTAGGACTCCAACCACACTGAAGTGCTGACACGCTGCTTTCTCCCACAGCCCGGAGCATACCCAGCCACCCTTGGCCATGTGTCACGGTCGCTGCTCACGGTAACCCGCAGGACAGAACGTACACTTGTCCCAGACAGGGGTCCTGGTTTCCCATGACAGTGTTCATTACTGAAATGGCGGTCTGTAGCTAGGGAGCCAGAGTAAAGCTACCTCCCCTGCCTGGGAGTGGACGTGAAGGGCTGGCTTCCATCAGTTTTGTCGCTCAGACTTTTACCATAAAAGTACAGAGAAGTGTAAATAAAAAACTATGATGAAGTATTCAAGTTTTATCTTGAGAAAATGTTCATAACTGACTCTTTAATCTGGGTTCCTTAGGAAATCACCAGCAAAGAAATCTCATTTGTCTTGGGTCTCCTGTGGTTAGCAGCGGGGGTGGTCTAGTTACGGTGGCAGCTTGGCAGCACAGCCTGAGAGGAATTGGCCTTATTAACAAGGTGCTCGTGTTGGCTCTGTAGTTGCTGGTCATTGTCTTCTGGGGAAAGACATGGGATGCAGAGGGCAGTTGCCTGTGTGTTTTGTTTCCTGTGGACCCTTGTTGTTAGTAGCCTTTAATCCATTCGTCCAGTTGAAGAAGGCGGCTCTGAACACTCACTTGCTGCTTATTTGGTGTTTGGGTGTTCTTGTGATTGGCCTCTATCTGGTGAGTATTCTTTGAAGACCTGTTGTTCCTGAATCCTTTTCTGGGGGTGACTGGTCAGAAAGAGGCCATTGAGTCTGTCCCTTTGTGTCATTTTTTTCTTTCTGTAACAATTTTTTTTCTTTGTGATGCATCTCTCTCGTCAGTCTACCACTGTGGGAATTTACAGGTAATAATTGCATCTTAACTTTGACCCTTGGGCCATGAGCAGTCAGGAGGGGCTGTGGCCACCTGGGCTTGTTGATTTTAGTTTCATAGCTGTTACATTGGTTTGGGAACAGGGGAAACTTCTGTGTTGTTCTAGGGCACTGAGCAGTGTTCTGGTCTCTGAGAGGTCTTAGTTAACAGTCTTAAAAAAAAAAAAAAAAAATCAACAGTCTTCAGTTGCGGACTTTTTGAGGTAAGATGTAACATTTTCATTCAATGTGCTTACAATTCATTGAATCTGACGTTCTAAAACAGTCTATAGCTATGGTATGGAACATTTGGGGCACAAATCTTCATTGTTAGTCATTTCTCACACTTGACGGGATTAGCTGGATCTTTGTACAATGATTGCTTAGTTTGTTTTTTGTGATATTTAGGAATAGACTGGGTGACAGGAAATGAAAGCACAATCGGTTGTGATTGAAATTGAGAGGTAGTAACTCCTCAGCAGTTGGGTTAGTTCTGATACCTTGGCAACAAACGATTAGCAGTGGACTTGGACCCCTCATGTCTCACACGTACGACACGCACTGATACAGAAGCACAGAAACGCACCTGTAGAGTTGCTCTATGCATTCTGCTGCTGTCCCAGGGCACTGCTGTCTCTGCTGGTCCATTCTAGGTTTGAGTTTGGATCTTACCTTTTAATTTCAAATGCAAGATCCCAAAGAACTGATTCTTTTTACTTTTTTGTTCATTTTATTTCAAATTTAGGACAGGAGACTGCTAACCTGACTCCCGTTTTGTAAACGTTGTTGTTCAGTCACTCAGTCGTGTCTGACTCTTTGCTACCCCATGGACTGCAGCACCCCAGGCGTCCGTGTCCTTCACCATCTCCCAGAGTTTGCTGCTGTTGTCTGAGTCAGTCATATTTTTTCTTCAGTAAGAGGGAAGGAGAATGAACTATTTTGCGTATACATATATTTGTGTGTATATATATACACACAATATACATATTTTTTCTAATTGTTTTTAAAGTTTGCTTATTAGCTTATACTTAAAAATTCGTCTTTTCTGAGTATTGATTCATACAACTTGGTGTTTTAATTTTATCTGTTGTCATTGAAAATTTAAGAGTCTTCTTTGAGAATAAAATGATGAATCAAATGAAATTGTGGTTCATGTATTAACTAACTTAAGTGATCATCAGCATTAGCTTGGATGGGAAAGGGGATAAGAATTGATTTCTTCATGTTCCCTGTCTAGTTCCAAAGCAAGGTTTGAAGTGTCTTTGGTGCTGTGGAGACTAGGTAATGTTCATGGAAGATGTGGAGTCTTCAAACAGTTCCTTTGGGAGTCGGTTTTAGTCTGAAAAAGGTGAAGGTATTTATGCTAAGTTATGTTAAATTGAAAGCTACAAAATTTGGTAGGAAAAAATTGATGAAACGCTTAATTTTTACCTTAATTAAAACTGTGTTTTATTACTTTAGCTGCTAGGGCATTTTACTGTTTAGATAGGCTGTGTAGGTAAACCATTGGAGTAATTCTATTGGTAGTAATGAAGTTCCTGGTGCTTGGTTTGATTAATTGTTGAACATTTAGGAAAAGGAACCCCAAAACACTGTTGGTACACCTTGTAGTTTTACTTTCTGACTGAATAGTAGTTTTCCTTTTCCCCCCTCAGTTTCAGTGAAAGGATAAGGACTGATTTTCATTCACCTTGAGTGTATCTATCATAAGTAAAGGATTTCCAGTGACTCATGTTTATGAATCAGAAGTTTAAATGTTTGCAGGATGACTGCACTTTCAGAATCGACTAGAAATGCCAGCTATACCCTCCACTGAGAAAATGAACTAAGTTCTCTGTCTTTACACTTGTGCTCTTTTGAAAGCTTTTGATGTAAATAACACCAGTTGAGAAGTGAGAAACCTTTTATCTTAAAAAATGCAGTTTGAATGATGGAAGGTTTCCTTTCTTTGTATTTTAAAACATTTTTACAGTTGATTGTTCAAATATTGGCTTTCTGTAAAAACATGTTAAATTTAGAGCCTTTGTAGTGCAATATCAATAAATTTTGCCTACTTGGGCAGTTTTAATTACTACCTTAACCTGGCTTTTGCTACTGATACTTGTAGGTTGCAAGTTGCTAATATTTTGGCTGCATCTCTTTGGACCAATAAAAAAATGACAAATGTGAGATAAAGGTATGTTTATATGATAGGAAGAAATATTAAAAGGTAGAATGTCTCTGCAAAAAATGAAAGTAACTGGTATGTATTCTCCATCTCAATTTACAGTTTGGCTGTTGACTTTCAAAGCAAAGTTGTATTGTGAGTTAAATACATAAATCCAGCATTTCTTAAATTTGTATTAGAGTCGGGTTTTCTGAATGTAATGCTTTCCAGTCCTCGGATCTCGGGTCAAAGAAACACCATTCTTCTTTGCTGAAGACCTCAGATATATGATAGCAGTTTTTAAAAAAAATTTTAAGAAAGGACTTCCCTGTTGTGCAGGGGGTGCAGATTCTATCCCTGGTCAGGGACGTTCTGCATGCTGCAGCCAAAAAAATAAAAGAGGAAAGTTGTGTCATACTCTTATTGTCAAAGGTACTTTGCTTTGATGATGAGAACTGACATCTGACAGACACCATGCAGAGCTGCTCACCATCCTTCTTTATAGTCATGGATGACCTTCCAGCTCACAGTTACATTTCTTCTTTCAGTCATATTTTAAAAAGGAAAAAAGATCTAGATCCTTCGATAGATAACTAACTCCCCATTCAATCCAAATTTGGAAAGGTAGCCCATGGAGATCGGTGACAGATGGTGATGATTTCTTTGGCTCGTGGCCATCTTGACCAATAGTCTGTCTAGTTTCCCACTTTGATAAGAGCTCGTGATGTAACTACCGAACCTGTGATGTTTGACATTAAATGTTGGTATTGCAGAAGGAGAGTCATATCCTTCAATGAATACAGGTAAAAAGCACATTATGGAATTAGAAATATTTATTCAGAATATAAGAATGTTTGTAAAATATTATAAATGTCTCTGTATAAATAAATGGAGTTTTTATTTAAAAAACAATTCTATATCAAATAACACAAAGCTACTTTACAGCAGCTAAACCTAAAGGCATCTGGAAACATTTAAAGCATACAAGTGAAGAATCTAAAAAATTACAAGGTATGGTACAGTGTTAAGTGTCAACCTTAAAGTGAGATTTTAATACAGTAGAACAATACTGACAAATGCAGACTTAGTCACATGTGCTTCAATAACTGACAGTACATTCAAGCGGCTTAAAAGCACATTTTCAAATAATAGGAAACTAAAATCACATGCAAAGTCAGTCAGTCTTGACAATGTCTAAAAACTGATTAGAAGTAGAAAAGTGAACATGTCTCATCCTCTTTGCATTGGGTTCAAACAGAAGCAGATGGATAATATTGGGGCTCCCGTTCACCTGGCCGTCCATGGGCACTGTGAGTGAGGACCACAGAGAGAACATGTTCTCCGTGGACTAGATTTGCCGAATGGTGCGGAAGTGAGCAGTAGAGCCAGAATGAATCAGCAGGTCATGAATATGAGGGGTTTTGTCTCTAGCTTGCTCTGTACTGCTGAGCTGATGTTTCAGATGATTAGCGGATGAGTGATTTTTGTACCAACCTTGACTGGAAAAAAATCAATGCTACTGGGCCAAGGGTGTGATTATCCAGTAGCAGTTGCTGTTACTGGGATGGAAGGATTTCTTGGTCATGTGCAAAATCTCACTCAGATGCAGTGTGAGAGTTTATGCAGTGTAACCCTTCACCAAAAATAGCTGTCTGTATGCAAATGTATCTTTCTCTACATAAGAATTAGGAAAACAAGAATGTGTGAACAGCTGCTATTCAACTTGTATCCTTTTCCACTTCCTTAATATTTTAACAGCCACTGAGTGCTCCTTGATGCTGTGGTAGCTACAGCCAGCATTACATTAATTGATAATTTTGGTGCCAGTTGTGGAAAATTACCGTATGGCAGCCTAAGGCATTCATTCACTAGTGAATACAAACTTCAGAAATTTAACTTCAGGTAAGAGAAACAGGAACTTAGAAGGTGACAATAATCGCTAACTACAGTCTGGCCTGTGTGAACATGAGATCTGAGTTAACTAGAATAGGATTTGGGTAGACTTAAGAAGACATAATTTGTGTTTTGTAACAAGTGATGCCTCTACAGAGTAGTGCCCAGCAAGCCTCAGTGAAAGGTTATAATAGTATCTTTGCTGTCAAGTAGGCCATCCCATTGGAGAAATAGAAAAATAATTGTTAATGTGATTTTTTTTCAGAATTTTTTATAGTGTTACCAAGCGGCCCCTTGGTGCAGAAAAAATAATGTTTCTCATGCTTCTTTCCCTCCCACAAAATCTTTGGCAGCCCTATGGGATGCATCCTAATTAAATTCAGTTCAGAAATTGCAGTCATCAGAATTCTTTCCCCTTTTGACCTCTAAAAACTGTCTAATTAAAAGCTGTTTGCTGTACTTAGAAATAGGTGCGACTGTAAACTTAGGAAACATGATCTTTTTACTTCATACTTTCATGGATGAGACACATTTCCAGCTATACATTTGCAAATAATTTATGGAAAAAGCTTACGACTTTAAATTAGAAGTCATTAATAACACAAGTGGGTAACTTCTATAGTCTTTACTTCACTCAAAACACAAGCATGGCACCCCCAACTCATGAGAGCTTTAAGATATTTAATAGAATTTTAAAATAACTGCAGGATAATTTCTATGGGCCATAGGAAACAATTCATGCCATGGGAACTATGAGGCATGTTTTTCACTTAAAATAGTAATCTGTATGCAGGTGGGAACTAGGCCACTTACCGGTGATTTCAAGATTTTCTTAGAACAGTAGACTCTTTGCTGTCCTCATCCTAAAAAGAAAGTCTCCTCTTAACGCGCACTGGCTCCCAGAATAGGAGAGCGTCCAGTTCTCCGGGGTCCCTGTAAAGCTTGGCTGCAGAGGCTCAGGAAAACTTCCCAAGTTACACATCACCTCACAAGAGAATTAGCCAACCATGTTTTAAGTGGCACTTGGGTTTTTTTTTTTTTATTCTAACATTCCAATTTCTGGCAGCATGGGTATTAACCTCAGAAACCTGGCATGCCAGCAGATGGGAGTGAATACACAACAGTTAATTACCTGCATGGGCCATGATAAAATATATCTGTGAGGCAGGGCGAGCATGAGAAATCCCAACCGTCTGATCGCTTAAGATACAATCGTGTCACTTTGGGTATCATCTCAAAAGGGGGTCTTACTGCCTACCAGCCCATGGCAGCCTAGGAAGCTGGTACACGAGGGGTTTACAGAACATCAGGTCCATCTGGTTGGCGCACGTGTGGATGGCAGTACAGCTCCAGACAGAGCTCTCTCACTGGAGATTCTGCCTCAGTGTAGTAGTGGGAAGTTACACTCCAGCGGAACTGGGAAATGAGTTTTTTCTTCTCACGCCCATTTCTCTTAAGAGCCAGAGATCAAACTGAACAGCGAGGGTGACTGCCTAAAAGGGGTAACCACTGAGGAAACTGGATTCAAACAACTAAAAATGAAAGTCTGAACATTTTTAGCCTTGTTCAAGTTAGATAATGAGGATCATTGTTTACCTCTGATGGAGATGTTAATATAAACCTGTTCCTATTTAGAAAGAAGAATTCAGGTTGTAAAAAAAAAAGAAAATGATCCAGGCACCTGCAGTCATTTATTTCATCAGTGCGATTTTAGTTAGCCTTGCAATTAGCATAATAACCAAGTGCCCGTCAGTTCACCTTCAACAAGAGTCTTGGGGAGTATGTGAAGAATACAAGGAAAGGTAATCAACTATTTAATAGTTTTTATTCTACACATTTATAAAAGTAACAGTTTTGCCAGGGAAAGTGTTCACCCAACCAGTATTATGTGGAAATATAAATTCAAAATGAGCTAAGTAGGATCAGTAATGCCAGGGGCTCGTCACGTGGGAACTGAGACTACCCAGGTCTGGGATGAGCTCCATGTGTCTAGAAGGCAGGCTCTGTTCTCCCTTGCAGTGGTGGTGGGGATGAAAGCCTCCACCTGTGTGACATGACGCCCGGTCCCTGCCCTTCACAGCCTGCTTTGCTTCGGGAATACGTTTCCCCTGGGCAAGTGGGAAAAATAGTTTCATCTGCTACACTTTTTTTTCTAAAAACACACTTTTGGGTCATTACATCTTCCTATCCAAAGAGTAAAAAACTGACTTATTGTCACAAGGACGAAGTTTACCTTATATAACAGAAACAGAAGCCGGTGGGGGCCTTTGCAGTGACCAGAGCACCCTAGAGCTGGGCCTGAGACCAGCTGACGATGACTGTTTGAAGATGGGGCGGCCTCGCTGCTGGCCTGAGACAGGACAGAGCGTCCTTGGGGGATGGACGTGCTCTGCCTTTGCAGACGGTGGCTGGGGTGTCCTTCCCTGTCAGACTGAAAGCTGTGGAATCTGCGTCCTGCCTCTGAGAACAGCTCACTGACACCAAGACATGAATGCAGTGATCTGGTCGTAAGCAGATCTTTGAACTGTAGCGTTGGGCATCTTTCTTCTAAGTGACTTCGGGTGGGTCTTCAGAAAAAATGGCAAGTGGTCCTTTAAAATGTTATGTGAGCCTAGGGTGGTGACAACTGAAAAACTGCAACGGGGAACATTACAGTAGAAAAGGGGTGAAGAGTTGATTTTCAAATGGAAGACCTTCCTGAAAGAATTCAGGTACTTTGGTCCTGCCCAGTCCTGTCACCATTTTGCTAGAACTGACACCCGTGGAATCACCATCTGCCACCCACTGCCATGTTTCTGGGGGCTAAGAGGCCTCAGCTTTCCCTCCCCTCTGCCCTTGGGAACAGCAGGGGCGCACTCCTGAGCTGGTGCCACGGTGGCAGTCTCTCAGATGGGTGGGTCAGCTGCAGAACATTTCCCTCGGGAGAGAGGCAGGTCCGGAGCCATCAGCACGTTCAGTCAGGGAGCTTTGATACACGGAGAACAGCAATTCTGCGGTGCCCGAGTCCAGGAAAGCACTAATGTGCCTCTCCTGACAGTTCAGGTCCCTGACACGGATCAACAGGACTCTCCCAGCTGTTAGTAAGGCGGCACTGGGACAGGGAGATTCCTGTCTAAAGAGTGTTCCCTGCCCGTGCCCACCTCCACTGTGAGGTCAAGGAGGTCTTCCTTCTCCCATTCAGAGCTGTTCAGACCCAACTGCTCTACCTGTAGCCTCAACATACCTGGGGCTGGAAGGAAACCTGTGTGTTGTCCGCCTGTGATCAACCTCCTGGAACACCTCTGAGTGACAGCCGCCTCCTAAGAGTTGACACCTGGTACTTGAAAACCAAAGCCTGGTTGCAGGAAACGAAGCAGCAGTTCTAGATGCTGAGCACCGTCTCCCCTCTGCACCCCCAGCCCCCATCAGTTTTCCCCAGAAGGAGAAAGGAGAAATGTGAGATGCTCGAGGTAAGGCTGCAAAAACTGGGAAATCAAACAGATGATGCCTGGATTATACCGCGGATACAGAAAATGTGGGTGAGGGACAGAGCCCATGCTGAAAGCAGCAGGAAGCCCTGTGGAGCCAGTGCGTGGGGCAGGAGTCCCCACGCCGCCCGCAGCCCCGGAGGGGAGGGCGGGACCCTCGGGGGACAGTCTATACCGCCTCACCGGGGCCACCTGCCCCGAGGCTGAGTCCAGGGCGCCTTCCTTCCAACCGACAGGTCCTGTCCTCTGAGGCCCCCTCCTCAGTGACTGCTAGACTCTAGCTTCCACGGACAGAACCGTGGAGCTCAAGTGCCCACTACAGGGACGTTTCGTTGGTGTGAGGTCTGGAGTTCTCCTCCTCCAGCAGAGCTATCCTTTGCTTGAGCATCCTCACTTGGGTCTCATGTCTCTCCACCATGGCCATCATCTGAGACTCCAACTTCTTCAGTTTGTTTTGATGCTTCTTCTTTGCTTTCTCATAGGCAGCCACCAGGTTGCTATGTGGGCACAGAGGGAAATGAGAATGAAGGCTTATCTTAAGTAGCACTGAGACACACACACTGGGTGACCTGGTCCGGTAAGTACCACTTGGAAAGAACAGAGGCCACTGGGCCTCCTGAATAAGGGTTTGAAATCAGGTGGTTAGTATTTCAACACTTGGGCTCTCCTGGTGGCCCCATGGCAAAGAATCCGCCTGCCAACGCAGGAGACGCAAGGTCAGTCCCTGGGTTGGGAAGATCCCCTGCAGAAGGAGATGGCTGCCCACCCCCGTTTTCTTGCCTTGGAAATCCTATGGGATTTCCACAGAGGAGCCTGGTGGGCTGCAGCCCATGAGGTCGAAAAAGTCTGACACGACTTAGCAACTAAACAGGGGTCGCAGCACTCACAGTCACTCAGTATTGACTTAACCCCAGTTAATCTGTCACGGAAATACAAGTAGTAGGTCTGTTGCTGTTCCAAGGCTGCTTACAGTCCGTTGCAACACTGCAATCTTAAGTCCCCTCCATAGCATGCGCACAGACAGGCCCCAGCAGCTGTCCTTGATGCTGTGGCTGATAGACTCAGAGCTCACAGGCCGTGAACTAATGCTGCCAGCCAAACCCAGGTCTCTGGGGGATGAGGGCGGGGGTCTCCATACCCTGTGCTGTGCTTAGGCGTGTCTGACTCTCTGCCACCCCAGGGACCCACCCTCCTCTGTCCTTGGGGATTCTCCAGGCAAGAACGCTGGAACGGGTAGCAGTTCCCTTCTTCAGGGGATCTTCCCGACCCCAGGAATTGAACCTGGATCCCCTGCATTGCAGGCAGAGTCTTGACCAGCTGAGCTATCAGAGCTATCACCCCACACCCTCTCTGGTTCAAAACAGCACTCCCACCTCCCTTCTATATAGTGCCAGGTTCTCAAAGCCCCCTGAAGGGAAATGTGAGGTCCTTTATTTCTGTGTGAAGCTGGGTTTTCTTAGAATGTTTCAAAACAACACACTGCCTGTGGAAGCAGATGGGAGAATCCAGCTGTCTTCTATTAAAGCAGACATTAAAAACATTTGCAAAATTGTAAAAACAGTGCCCCTCTTCTAATTACTTTTTGGAAAACTGTGATTTTTAAAATAAATGTCATTTGTGTTACATGTCATGAGTTGGGTTTTTTTCTTTTTTTTTTTTTTGGTAAATGAATAAAACCTTAAAAATCTCACTTGAGAAAGTAATAAATAGACAAAGTTTTATTGATAATTTGAAAGAACAAAACTTTGAGGTCCTCTTTTTTTTTTTTTAAGTGTGAAGGTGTCATGTCCCATCTTAGAGCATTGCTTCCTAAAGTACCCCACCTGATTCTTGAATGCTGCTCAAATAAAATGTTGTGTAGCCAGTTTTGTTTGGAAAATGCTGGATTAAAACTAGGCTGACTTTTGTTTTTAATTGTATGACTTCTCAGAACCTCTGCTATTTGAAGTGCTAAGAGGGGACCATGGTTGGCTACATCTGCCCTCTTTAAAGAGCATTCCTCAGGTTTCTGTGGAACACGGGGAAATGAAGCCCTAGGGAGGAGTGTGCTCCAAGGAGGCAGCTGAGGACATACCATCGTCCACAGTCAGTTCCCGGCAATTATGGTGCGTAAATCCAAGAACCACTTGGATTATAGACAGTGAGGTTGTACCTGTTGGCTCGCTTTAGGTCATTAACAAACTCTGCCGATTGCTGGTGTCGGATTTCACTGCTCTTTGTGAGTCTTTCCAAGGCACTCACCAACTCTTGAACTCTGGCCTTTAACTTCTTCTCTCTGTATCAAGGAGAGATGAAGCACACGCCATTTAGTAACGGAGACGATGGATTGGGCTGCTGCCCTGACGGGGGCAGAGTGGAGCACGACTTAGGCAGCCAAGTTCAAAGGCCGGAGTCCTGAGCAAAGGGGAGAGGGCCCAGGAGCCCAGCACCTGGCTGCCGTGATCCTGAAGGCCTGCTGGGTCGGCTCTGTTTAATGGTAGAGACCTTGAGAGATGTGTGTGTCGCGGAGGAACAGTACAGGAAGTTGTTTCTCCTCTTCCAAGCTCCTGGAGAAGTCCCTCCAGGCAGACCCAGGCCAGCGGGCCAGCAGAGCGCAGCCTGCCCGCAGAACCCGGGCCTGGGCTCAGGCCCTTTCCCACGCTGCTCAGCATCTCCGGAACCACCGGGGGCTTGAGAGCACACACCGGGTCTGGGCGCTACCTGGGCCAGGTCCCCACTCAGTGAAACCAAGACGAGTCTACCTTGCAAAATAGAAAAGGTGGTTCTCTGTGAAAGTCCTTGATCACATTTCCCACATTTAAAAAGGATGGAGGTTATATTTGCACTTTCATTCGACTCCCCCTACTCCTTGGCTTCAAGTCTGGTGGGTCTTTACTACTACAGTGACCCGAGCTGACTGACTTGGGAGGTTTGGGATGTCCCGTCCGCTTACTGCCTATGAGAGGAGGACACGGGCAGGGGGACGGGACTGGCCACCGTCCTCCCGAGGCCCCCGTCTGGCACAGTGTCACTCTGTGTGCCGCACGCCTGGCACAGGCCAGCGCAGCCTGCGTGACTGGTTCAGCAAGCTCCCCACTGGCACATAGGCTCCAGGCTGGCAAGGACCTTCTTCGGCTTGTTGCGCAGTGTATCCCCAGCGCTAGGCCCGAGAGACAGTTGCACAGCGGCAGCAGTGAAAAGAAATCACTGAAGGTATGTGGTACCTTGGAGCATGTCAGGTAACCAGGATTTATGGGAGACATTCCTCTAAGAAAAACTCACGGGTGTGTGAGGAATGTAGATGAGCACAATGAGTCTGGAAGGCAGTCGGGCAGCATCTAGCAAAATAAAAAATGAACATATTCCTTGACTAAGCAACTTCTAGGAATCTTAGAGAAACATGAGGTTACAGTTGGGTTCACTGCAGCACTGCTTAGAACAGCTAAGAATGGGAAACAACCAGAGAGCTGGTTAAGCTACAGTCTGCTTTCAGTTCTGTTGAAATGCTCTGCAGTTAATAAAAAATGCAGGCTGACGTGCCCTGGAATGGAAAGGTTATCTGATACACTGTCAAGTGAAAAGGGCGAGTTCTATTGGATGCCACAAGTTTGCAGAAACGTGAATATCTGTTACACTGTGATGGACGACGAAAAGTCTAAATGCTCAACAGTGCTGAACTCCTGCAAAGAGGGCATGGGACGCTTTCATTTTCTGCTCATTTCAAGTTGTTTGAAATGTTCCCAATTCTGGATGCCTTTGTAAAGTGTAGGATGGGTGTGTGGGGGTCACCTCGAGGGGGTGGACTGTCAGGAGCTCTGGGATTCAGCCATGATTCACCCCTCCTGGCTTTTCAAATATCTGATGTTGGACATGTCTGCCCCCAGCTACTGTAAGTGCAATTGCAGCTTCCCAAATTCATTAACGAAGAAAGGTGCTGCAACACAAAAATGCAGGCCCACTTGCATGAGGATGGTGGAAGAAAGATATTTGAAAAAGTGAGCGTCACACCCAGTGACTTCCTCCCACCCTAAAGAGAGCAGGAGCCTCCTGCAGAGCCTCCCGGTTAGTGCCTCCTGTTTGCTGAGGCTTCTGGGTCCCGGCAGCCACCAGGAATTCCTCAGATCTGGCTGCAGTTCCCACTGGGATCCTAGAGGGGCACCGTCTCCCACCAGGATGAGACTGGCACCTGGGGAGGGCGGCTCCTGCCTCCCTGCCCAAACCACTGCCTCAGCCTTGCGGGGCCCTCTGTCAGCCCAGGGGAAGTTAGGAGAGCATGGAAGATTGTCCCCTCTGCCTTCTGACTATAAAGAAAGAAGAATTATCGTTTTACATTTTGTTGCTGTTTTGGTTCTTTTATTCTAGAGTTGATTGATAGTGCAAAAGGGAAGAAAATTGTGAAGAGAATTTAACATCTAACCGTGAATTCAAATTGCTAACATAGAACTGCCCGGAGCAGTACCGCTCCCACCACGGGCCACACGGGCGCACCTGCCCAGCTCTGGAAAAGTGAGGATCTCCCAGCCCCCACACTGCAAAGGGCTTCCTGCCCTGGGGCCTGCGGCCAGCGCCAATGAGGACAGGACCCAGGGAAGCAAGAGAAGCCTTCACAGACCCTCCCCGACCCTGGGGAGTGGGGGAGACGGTCAAGGCAGGGGGTAGGAAGCCACATCTGGAAGCTGAGAGCTGTTCCCTGAACCCCTCAGGCCTCAGGAAGGCAGACAGGAGTGAACTGCTGTTCAAACTCTAGAACTGTGATGCTGATTTATTTAAAGCCACAAAGACAGGCTGAAACTCAAACCTAAAACACTAATTACTTTCTACTTGTGTTTGAATGAGGCAGCCGCCTCCACTAAGAGCCATGCCTCCAGGGTTGCTTGTCTGGATTGAAACACTAAACCCTGCACGGTAACAATGCCAGAGCCGCCTTACACCAGCCTCCGAGGGGCAGGAGCCCTTTGAGTCCTTGAGACATGGCCAGTCTGAGCTGAGATGTGCTGTAAATGTGCAGTACCGCTGGGGCTTTCCTGGTGGCTAAGTGGCAAAGGATCCACCTGCAGGTGCAGAGGACACAGGTTCAATCCCTGATATGCCTCGGAGCAAATAGGCCCACGTGCCACAACTCCTGAGGGTGTGCTCTAGAGCCCACTAGAGGTCAGCTACGAAGCTCTGCTCCTAGAGCGCACATGCCCTCGACCCCGTGCTCCACAGTAAGAGAAGCCCGCACACGGCAACTAGAGTAGCCCCTGCTTTCAGCAACTAGAGAGAGCCCACATGAAGACCCAGTGCAGCCAAGAATAGGCTCAATATAAAAAAAGAATGTAAGATAACTAAAAATACTGAATATACGTTAAAATGATAGTATCGATATTCTGGATACAATTGGGCTAAATATGTTAATGTCCCTGCTTTTAACAGTTCTCAGCTACTAGAAAACGCAGATCACACACATGATGTGGACAGGACTGCTCTAAGCCTGTGTCTGTACTGACAGTGCCAGGGGTGGCCCTGGATTCTGGTCAGATTTGGGTTGAGACCCAGGAATTAGTTTTAAGAAGTGCTCCATGTGTTCAAAACAGCATGGTATTGGCATAAAAATAGACATGTGATCAATGGAATAGAATAGAGAGCCCAGAAATAAACCCATGCATATATGGTCAATTTATGACAAAGGAACCAAAAATACCCAACAGGGAAAGGACAGTTTCTTAGATAAATGGTCACAGGAGAACTGGATACCTACATGCAAGAGAATGAACCTGGATCACTGTCTTACACTGTAGAAAACAAAGTAACTCAAGTGTTAGGTTAATGGGTGAGGCCGGAAGCCATCAGACTCCTAGAAGAGAACGTAAGCACCTTGACACCAATCCTGGTGATGGTTTTTTGAATCTGACACCAAAAGCAAAGGCAACAATAGCAAAAAATAGAGAAATGGGGCTATATTAGATTCTTCTGTACATCAAAGGAGACCAACAAAATGAAAAGAACCTACTGAATGGGAGAAGATGGTTATAAATCATGTCTTATCTAATAAGGGGTTAGTACCCATAATACTGGAGAAGGGAATGGCAACCCACTCGAGTATTCTTGCCTGGAGAATCCCATGGACAGAGGAGCCTGGCAGGCTGCAGTCCACGGGGTCGCAGAGTTGGACACGACTGAGGGACAGCACGAACATGAGCACCCATAATGCTCCCCTGGTGCTCAGACGGTGAGGCATCTGCCTGCAGTGCAGGAGACCCGGGCTCAAGCCCTGAGTCGGGGAAGTCTCCTGGAGGAGGAAATGGCAACCCACTCCACTGCTCTTGCCTGGAAAATCCAATGGCGAAGCCTGGTAGGCTACAGTCCATGGGGTCACAAAGAGTCAGACACGACTTCACTTTCACCCATAATACACAAAGAACACATACAACTCAACAGCAAAAATAAAAAAAAAAACACACCACCAGATTAAAAAGTGAGCAGAACCTGGGGTTTGAACGGAAGAGAAAATAAAATATAAGAAATAAGCGTAAGGTCTGAATGGGCATTTTCTCAAAGACATACAGATGGTGAATAGGCATGTGAAAAGATGCTCAACATCACTAATCATCAGGGAAGTGCAAATCGAAACCACAATGAGATACCACCTCACACTGGTCAGAATGGTTATTATTAAAAAAAATAGAAAGACAAGAAATAACAAGTTTTGGTAAGGATACAGAGAAAAGGGAAACCCTGTGTACTGTTGGTGGGAATGTAAACTGGTGCAGCCACTAAGGAACAGAATGAAAATTTCTCAAAAAATTAAAACTAACATGATCCAGCAATTCCACCTCTGGGTATGTACCCAAAGAAAATGAAATCACCATCTTGGAAAGACACCTGCACCCTCATGTCACCGCAGCATTATTTACAATAGCCAAGATATGAGCACAACCTAAGTGCCCATCAGTGGATAAACAGATAAGGATGTGGTACGTATCGAAAATGCAATATTACTTGGCCACAAAAAAGTGAAACTTTGCCATCTGCAGCAACATGGATGGACCTTGAGGGTATTATGCTACATAGAAATAAGACAGAGAAAGACTCATACTGTATGATCTCATGTGTATGTGGAATCTAAAAAACCAAAAACAAACAAAACCCCACAAGCTCACAGATTCAGAGAACAGACTGGTGGTTGCCAGAAGTGAGAGTTGGAGGTGGCGAAATGGGTGAAGGGGATTAAAGGGCACACACTGCCAGTTGTAAAATAAGTCCTGAAGGTGTAGTGTATAATACGGTGATTAAACTTATTATTACTGTATTGTGTATTTGAAAGTGGCCAAGAAAGATCTTAAAAGTTAGCATCATAAGAAATTTTTTGGTAACTATGGTGGCAGATGTTAACCAGACTTATTACGGTGATCATTTCACAGTATGTGCAAATACTGAATCATCACATTGTACACCAGAAACTAATATAATGTTATAAGTCCATCATACCTCAGTAGAAAATGAATGCCTCAGGTGATTTCTTCTTCTTGTGCAAATTTTGAAAACTGGGCTTTTTACCTGGGTCTACAGATGAATTTCATGTTGTCTTGAACTCTGAATTTTTATGCAAAGTTACATGCACAGTTCTACTGAAGACTATACAGCTTTACTCAGATTTTCCAAGGATGACTTCAAAAATGCTATAAGCCGTACACCTCAACCATTCATATCCTGTTCCTTGTAGTTTCTAATTCAAATCTGCTTGGCTTTCAGTTAAGAAAGAATTTATATGGTTTGTCTAGGTAATAAGTCTAAAAGAAGCACTTTCATAGGCTCCATGTAGATGAGAAGGTACAACGTAAACACTACATGTTCCATTTGCCCCTTGAGTGGCAGTGCGTTCACACAGAATTTTCTGGAATGCCCAGAACTGTGCCATCCTTGCCTTGTTTTCTGGCCCGCAGTATCAGTCAGTTCAGTTCAGTCGCTCAGTCGTGTCCGACTCTTTGCGACCCCATGAATCGCAGCACTCCAGCCCTCCCTGTCCATCGCCAACTCCCGAAGTTTACTCAAACTCATGCCCATCGAGTCGGTGATGCCATCCAGCCATCTCATCCTCTGTTGTCCCCTTCTCCTCCTGCCCCCGATCCCTCCCAGCATCAGGTCTTTTCCAATGAGTCAACTCTTCACTAAAGGTGAAGTGGCTAAAGGTGAGGGGCTAAAGTACTGGAGTTTCAGCTTCAGCATCAGTCCTTCCAATGAACACCCAGGACTGATCTCCTTTAGGATGGACTGGTTGGATCTCCTTGCAGTCCAAGGGACTCTCAAGAGTCTTCTCCAACACCACAGTTCAAAAGCATCAATTTGTCGGCGCTCAGCTTTCTTCACAGTCCAACTCTCACATCCATACATGACCACTGGAAAAACCATAGCCTTGACTAGACGGAACTTTGTTGGCAAAGTGATGTCTCTGCTTTTTAATATGCTGTCTAGGTTGGTCATCACTTTCCTTCCAAGGAGTAAGCGTCTTTTAATTTCATGGCTGCAGTCACCATCTGCAGTGATTTTGGAGCCCCCCCAAAATAAAGTCTGACACTGTTTCCACTGTCTCCCCATCTATTTCCCATGAGGTGATGGGACCGGATGCCATGATCTTAGTTTTCTGAATGTTAAGCTTTAAGCCAGCTTTTTGACTCTCCTCTTTCACTTTCACCAAGAGGCTTTTTAGTTCCTCTTCACTTTCTGCCATAAGGGTGGTGTCATCTGCATATCTGAGGTTATTGATATTTCTCCCGGCAGTCTTAATTCCAGCTTGTGCTTCGTCCAGCCCAGCGTTTCTCATGATGTACTCTGCATATAAAGTTAAATAAGCAGGATGACAATATACAACCTTGACACACTCCTTTTCCTATTTTGAACCAGTCTGTTGTTCAATGTCCAGTTCTAACTGTTGCTTCCTGACCTGCATACAGGTTTCTCAAGAGGCAGGTCAAGTGGTCTGGTATTCCCATCTCTTTCAGAATTTTCCACAGTTTATTGTGATCCACACAGTCAAAGGCTTTGGCATAGTCAATAAAGCAGAAGTAGATGTTTTTCTGGAACTCTTTTTTGATGATCCAGCGGATATTGGCAATTTGATCTCTGGTTCCTCTGCCTTTTTTAAAACCAACTTGAACATCTGGAAGTAAGCCCTCACAATTATGAACCTTTATTGCTGGCTCCCGCTAGTACCACCAAAACCCACGTGTCCCAGCACACTACAGGTTCCACTTACAGGTCTTCCCACCCTCTCACCCCTAAAAGGTTATTTTTGGTCATGAAAGGTCTTCTGAATCTTACTCTAGCCACAGGTGCTTTTTATCTGTTTTAAGGGAAGCACAGAGTTGTTGGCAGAGGCATATCCTCAGGGGACTTGAGGGGCAGACTCGTGGTGGAAGTTTGCAGGTGACAAGCAAAGCCAGGCGGGTAGCCTGGCAGGAGACGGCCTTGCAGGCTGTGCGGTGAGGCTGTCCGTGGCTGGGGACCTGGAAGCAGGGCTGCTTTCCCCTCAGGTCACGACCAGCAGCGGTGCTGCCACCACAGCCGGGGGACGGGCGGGGCCGGCACTAGCCAGGACGCCTTCCAGAGGAGCGCCCATCAGACCCAGCCTCAGGCCTGGAGTTGCTTGGTAATTGGGAGAATTGTCTCCTTCTGGGGTTCCTCTGCCTCACCTTCCATTTACTGGTTAACCCCCAGCCAGGCTTCTGTCTCCACTGGCAACTGTCCCGAGGTCACCGGGGCTCTGGGTGTTGCAGTCTGTCCCGCTCTGACCTGAAGCACCTTCTCCACCTCCCCTCAAACCTGGCTTCCATCCCACTTCACCGGCTGTGCCTGGCATCTGCCCTGGCTCCCTGTCCTCTGCACCTCTGCCTGCTGAGAGTATCTGGGACTTGGGCCTGGACTCTGTTTTATAGCTCACCCTTTCTTGCTTCTCTCCATTCCCATTTATTTTCCTAAAACCTACCTACGTGCTAAAAACTCCTGACTCATGTGCATCTTCAATTCAGCAGGTGCGAAGGAGAACTGGGCGGTCTGCCGCATCCGCGCCTCTGCCCCGTGAGGTGTTCAGCAGCACCTCTTGCCCAGTGGCCGACACCAGTCTCGAGTCAGCCCTGACCCCCCTTTCCTTCATCCTGCGTGTCTGTTCGGCAGCAGACCCCGCACATGGGGGCCGTGCCTGCCACCACCACCAGCTCCAAGCTGCCGCTCTTTCGCATCTCAGCCACCACCGGAGCCTCCTACTTGGTTTATCTGCTTCACCTTTGTACCCCGCAGTCAAGTTTCCACAGAGCGGCCAGAGGAATTTTCTAATATGACAAATCAGATCATATTATTACACTGCATTTAGAATCAAGTCCATGATCTTACTTTGACTAAAGCCCTGCTTGACCCAGGCTTTGGTATCACCTTCCCCCTTGGACCCTGGAATCCTATCCATTCTCAGCCCACACCAAGCTTTTTTTCCCAGAACAGAACTCTGTGTGGTCAGTCCCCTCTCCTTGGGATGAACTTCCTCCACTACGCTATGTTTCCTCGTTGTCTCAGCTTAAATGTCACCTCCTCAGAGAAGCCCACCCTGACCACCCATCTAAACAAACGTCCCAGAGTTACATCATCCCCAGCATCTTGTCATTTCCCCCATTACTTATTGCAATCTATATATATATTTTTGAAAGAAGATCTCTGTAGCGACTATGATCCTATATATTTCCTTCATGGTAGATTGCCAGGAGAAATATCAATAACCTCAGATATGCAGATGACACCACCCTTATGGTAGAAAGTGAAGAGGAACTAAAGAGCCTCTTGATGAAGGTGAAAAGGAGAGTGAAAAAGCTGGCTTAAAACTCAACTTTCAAAAAACGAAGATCAGGGCATCCAGTCCCATCACTTCATGGCAAATAGATGGGGAAACAGTGGAAACAGTGAGAGACTTCATTTTCTTGGTCTCCAAAATCACTACGGATGGTGACTGCAGCCATGGAATTAAAAGATGCTTGCTCCTTGGAAGAAAAGCTGTGACCAACCTAGACAGCTTATTGAAAAGCAAAGACATCACTTTGTTGACAAATACCCGTCTAGTCCAAGCTATGGTTTTTCCAGTAGTTGTGTACAGATGTGAGAGTTAGATCATAGGGAAAGCTGAGCACTGAAGAATTGATGCTTTTGAACTGTGATGTTGGAGAAGACTCTTGACAGTCCCTTGGACTGAGATCAAACCAGTCCATCCTAAAGGAGATCAGTCCTGGGTGTTCACTGGAAGGACTGATGTTGAAGCTGAAACTCCAATACTTTGGCCACCTGATGTGAAGAAATGACTCACTGGAAAAGACCCTGATGCTGGGAAAGACTGAAGGTGGGAGGAGAAGGGGGCGACAGAGGATGAGATGGTTGGATGGCATCACTGACTCAATGGACATGAGTTTGAGCAAACTCCGGGAGATGGTGAAGGACAGGGAAGCCTGCCATGCTGCAGTCCATGGGGTTGCAAAGAGTCAGACACCACCGAGTGACTGAACAACAACAAAATGTCTATAGAGTCTAAACTACTCATCTTTTTAAAGAAAATCTAGCCAGCAGTAGTAGCTATCCTAACTCCTTTACAAGCATAAAGTTATTGAATTCTCACCACAGACCTTGGAGGTCAGTCCTGTTATTACTCTAGTTTTCTAGATGAGGCACTTGAAGTGCAGTTGAAGAGATTTGCCAGTGACGCCTATGGAGCTGGGATGCACTTGGGCCCTGTCTGTGAGTCCGCATGTCGCTGCAGTGTGCCGAGTCACAGAGAGCAGACAGTGGAACAGGAGTCTGGTGAAAAGCCCAGGCCTGCGGAGCTAAGGAGGGGGTGTCCCGGATAAGGATGCTCTGCAGGTGTTGAGTTGGTGTGGGTCTGCCTAGAATAGCAGCAAGAGGGCGGCCCAGACCACGTTTCCTGCAGATCTTGCCGCTGCATTGCCTGTGCTACAGGGTTCTTTGATGTCCCCATCACTGCCTTTATGAGATCAGAGGGGAAGGCCCTCTCTCAGCTTTTGGAACATGGGGGAATGACAGAAAGATGAAGAAACCTCACTGACCCGCCTCAACCCCCGGGATGAGAACTGATCTTTCCCTTGGCCTTGTGAGGCCAGCTCTGGAGCTCAGCCATTTATTTACAAGGTAATGAACTTATAGGCACGCTGTGTGTTCCATTAACATCCTGTAGACCCCTGTGCATTTATGGAATTCTAAGCACAACCTCTACTGCCTGATGGCTATTACAAATAAGCCACATAGGAAGAACCAGCAAGTGCAAGTTTAAAACAGCAACTTTAAAAATAATGGTCCCACTAATGAAATGGTGATGATCCTGCAGCCTCAGCGGGGCTCCCTCTTTAAAAGGACTTCAGTCAGTTCCCTCTTCATTTCAATCCAGTATGTGAGTGCTCAGGAGCAGTATTAATTCATAGCCGCTGGAACAGGGGTCAATGGGTACCATCAAGTCTGGAAGATTTCTAGAGCTGGGCAGATATTTTTTGGAACTCAGACGTGGATCTGAACTCCAGGAGGCTCCCTGTGGTTTGCCCTAAGGCTCTCTGACAACCACAGGGTCCGTGGGCACTGATGGTGATGAGTGGTCTGTACCATCAGGGGCACAGAGAAGAGGTGCCTGAGGAACCTTCAGGAAGATGAGTGTCCAACTGGAGGGATAAGAAGGAAGGGTTCACAGCTTGAGAGAGACGGGGTGGGGTGGGGGTATAAAGCAAAGGGCATGCTCATGGAAAGATGAACCATCTGGATGAATCTGGACCACAGATAATGTGTAGGGAAACATTTGAAATACAGGCTAAGAAGTTAAGTTAGGGACCTACACATGATGATGAAGGTCACACCATGGAAGATCTATCTGCAGAGCCACCTGATCAGAAGTATGATTTAAGGTGTTTTTTTGCGGGGGAACACAGGATGGGACTAATGGCAGAATGACCCATTGAGATGCTACTCTGGAGGGGTTGAGGGCTAAATTCAGAAGGCAATGCAAACTGCATGGGACAGATGGGGTTTTAAGGGGTAAAAAAATACTATCTGCTGACAAGAGGCAGACTTCGAAGTTTTTACATATAAATAGGAATTCTGAAAAAGAGGCCAATTTCAAAGGGCAGGTGGAAACAAGATGATAATTTCTGTTTTGGACATGCTGTGTTTTAAGGCTGGAGTCTCTTCAGGGGAGATGTCCAGTGGGCAGAGAGAAATGAGGCTGGGATGGTTTAGGGATCACTTAGACAGGACAGAGTCACCAGCCATACAGCTGGTGAGTCAGCCATGATGCCGGCACCCCTTGCCCTGCCGCCGTCCCCGCCGCTGACTCTCCTGCAGGGATTGGAGGCGGGAAGGAGAAAGTGAACGTGTGGTCGCTCAGTCAGTTCTGAATCTTTATGATCCTATGGACTCTAGCCTGCCAGGCAAGAATACTGGAGTGGATTGCTGTGCCTTCCTCCAGGGAACCTTCCTGACCGAGGGGCTGAACACGGGTCTCCTGCATTGCAGGTGGGCTCTGTACTGTCTGAGCTACCAGGGAATTGAGGGAAGGAGAGGCAGGCTTATAAGAAACAGAGCAATGATGTATTCAAAGAATCCGCCTGCAATGCAGGAGGCCCCAGTTCGATTCTTGGGTTGGGAAGACCCGCTGGAGAAGGGATAGGCTGCCCAGTATTCTTGGGCTTCCCTTGTGGCTCAGCTGGTAAAGAATCCGCCTGCAATGTGGGAGACCTGGGTTCGATCCCTGGGTTGGGAAGATCCCCTGGAGAAGGGAAAGGCTCAGTTCAGTTCAGTTCAGTTGCTCAGTCGTGTCTCTTTGCAACCCCATGGACTGCAGCACGCCAGGCCTCCCTGTCCTTCACCAACTCCCGGAGTTTACCCAAAATCATGTCCATTGAGTTGGTGATGACATTCAACCATCTCATCCTCTGTTGTACCCTTTTCCTCCCACCTTCAATCTTTCCCAGCATCAGGGTCTTTTCCAGTGAGTCAGTTCTTCGCATCAGGTGGCCAAAGTACTGGAGTTTCAGCTTCAGCATCAGTCCTTCCAATGAACACGCAGGACTGATCTCCTCTAGGATGGACTGGTTGGATCTCCTTGCAGTCCAAGGGACTCTCAAGAGTCTTCTCCAACACCACAGTTCAAAAGCATCAATTCGTCAGCACTCAGCTTTCTTCACAGTCCAGCTCTCACATCCATACATGACCACTGGAAAAACCATAGCCTTGACCAGATGGACCTTTGTTGGCAAAGTAATGTCTCTGCTTTTTAATATGCTATCTAGGTTGGTCATCACTTTCCTTCCAAGGAGTGAGCGTCTTTTAATTTCATGGCTGCAGTCACCATCTGCAGTGATTTTGGAGCCCAAAAAAATAAAGTCTGACACTGTTTCCACTGTCTCCCCATCTATTTCCCATGAGGTGATGGGACTGGATGCCATAATCTTAGTTTTAAGCCAACTTTTTCGCTCTCCTCTTTCACTTTCATCAAGAGGCTCTTTAGTTCTTCTTTGCTTTCTGCCATAAGGGTGGTGTCATCTGCATATCTGAGGTTATTGATATTTCTCAGTATTCTGGCCTGAAGAATTCCATGTACTGTATAGTCCATGGGGTCACAAAGAGTTGGACATGATTGAGCGGCTCTCACTTTCAGGGCACACAAGAATCAAGAAATAAATTTTATAGACAGGGAAGAGGCCCACGAGCAGGCTCGGCTCACACTCAATGGGTAAGCACCCCCCGGCCAGCACATGGAGTCCAGCGGAGAAAGCAGTGGCGTGTGATTTCCTCGCGGCCTGGCTGTGTGACCTTGAGTGACCACTCAGCCTTGCTGTCCAGTCTCCCCGCCGCTGCCTCCTCCGCCTCCTCCTTGCTGCCTCCTAAGCATGATGGAGAAACAGTCTGCTCCTCTCAGCTGTGCCTGGGTCCTCAAGGTAGGCTACGCAAACACCACAGAAGTACAAGAAGACTCCTTTCTGAAAATGCCCTCTCCTGAGCTGCATTGTCATAGCTTACTTCTCTGGTGGGAAGGCTGTTCAGTTAGATTTTACTAGGAATGTGAGCAAGAGAGGGGTCTGGGGTGGAGAAGGGCTTTGCAGCACACAGCCTGTGCAGACAGTGAAGACAAGGTGGCCCGATAAGAAAACTCCTCACGTGCAAGACAGGAAACCTGGTTATCCAGATGGGGTCTTATGGCAAGCCCGGAGCCATGATCCCACAGTAAATACTCATGGAAGTGGAGGGAGTGAAATCAGCTCAGATGGAAGTTAGGCGGTAAATGTGTGATTGCATGGAGGCCTGGTTTTGTTCCAGACAGAAGAGGGTTGGGTGCAGGGCCGCAGCCGCTGGGGCAGGACAGGAGCCAGGTAGCGACTGGAGCGTTGCAAGGCCCTTCCCGGGGCTCCCGCCAGAAAAGCCTGCGCCTAGCCTCCGCCTCAGGTGCGCCAGTGGTAAAGAACCCACCTACCAACACAGGAGATGCAAGAGATGCAGGTTCGATCCCTGGGTCAGGAAGATCCCCTGGAGGAGGGCATGGTAACCCCTCCAGTCTTCTTGCCTGGAGAGTCACAGACAGAGAAGCCTGGCGGGCTACAGTCCACGGGGGTCACAAGAGTTGGACACGAACAGTAACTCAGCACACACAGCTTCTGCCCGCCCCTCTACCCAGCCCCTCTCTTCAGTCCTGTTCCTGGGGCCCACAACTTCGGTGTTTGGAAGCATCATTTTCCAAAGAAGGAATAGGTCTGAAAATCCTGGGAGGAAACCCTCGACTGACTCAGCCACTAGCTTGGCGGTGATTTAACACCTTCAAGGAAGGTGGTAGTTTCCACTTGACTTTTAAAAAGAAAAACACCCCAAACCTCAGTGCTTGGGCATCTGTGTTATACACCCTCATGAAATAACGATTCCCATTTCTAAGCTATGTATACAGTATAATTATGTTATTTTCCTTTTTCCTGTAGCCCTGTGGGTTCTTTCTTGGCTCCACATATCTGGGGCTTGATTAGAAATCCATGCTAACCAACTCAAGACTGGCTATTGGAAATCCATTGTGACTGACAGAACAAATGAAATCTCTTTATGTTTAGTCAGCAGAATCTGCAACCTGCATGTGCCAGCGAGGGCCTCTGAGGTTCGGGATCTTTGAAAAAGGCAGGGGTTTAGCTTACAGACACAATATCCAAATGGCTCCCAGTTGGAAGCAAGGGGTGGTTTGCGTCCCTGGTTTCTGGTGCAATCACGTCATCAGGATTAGGTGAGGGCGTTTTTCCACACAGCTTCTCTCTTACCTCCTCAAGCGAAGTGATTACCAATTAACCACAAGGCCAGAAGCGCTGGCAGCATAAAAACTGAGCTATTACAGCTTGGAAGGAAAGACCAAAAGTGGCAGTGAGTCAGTCAGGAGGGTGGTGAGGTTCCCTACCAGGCAGCGTTCGGCCCACCCTCAGCCAGAGGCTACACCACAGTATCAAGAGCCCCGCTGGACCACGACAGCAGCCTGAGTGCACTGTAGCCTTCCCCTCCATTCCAAACCCTCCCAAGTGATGGCAAATGTATTTTTTAAAAAAAATTCTAAAGAATGATAGAAACTAAGGAGCGTTCTTTGCCTGTCAGAAACCGTGAGCAATCATAAAAAAGGAAAGGCAGGTTTTATTCTTGAAAAAGGAAACCACAACTCAAAATGCACACAGAAGCAAGCTGCTACAAAGGGAAGAAGGGGACTCAGGGGTGCTCCAGCCATCAGAACGGGAGGGGACCAGACACCTGGATCAGACACTCAGCCTGGAGACCTGCCGTCAGCAGGGAGGGACAGAAAGCGCGCAAGGTGAGCTTACGAGCCGGAGCCAAGTCACCAAGCTCAACTGTAAAGCTCACCTGTGAGGAAAGAGTCAATACAGTAGACAAGATATTGAGTATAAGTGTCCTCAGAGAGACGCAAGAAGATATCATATCATTACAAGAGAGATGATAGATTTAATCAACCGAATAAACTCAACACATCAGTCAAACACCATGGTGGCTCTAGCTAAGGATTACATTTGTTGTTCAGTCACTCAGTCATGTCTGACTCTTGCAACCCCGTGGACTGTAGCCCACCAGGCTCCTCTGTCCATGGGGATTCTTCAGGCAAGAATACTGGAGTGGGTTGGAAACTGGACCTTAACAACCTCCTCAGAACCACACTATTTCATAGGGCAGCCACAGCCACGTGAGCTACTGAATGCTGGACGTGTTGGCTCGTTTGAATCTGATGTGCAATAAGTATAAACGTACTAAATTCACAGTAGACTTTGAAAATTTAGTAAAAAAAAAATTTAGAAGAAAATTTAATAAAAAAGAATTAGAAAAATTAGAAGAAAGAATATCTTTTAGAGACATGGATTTACATTTTGAAATATTTTGGATGCACTGAGTGAAATAAAATACGTTATTAAAGTGGACTATATGTGTTTCTTTTTTTTAAAACATGGATCCTAGCACATTTAACATTAAACTGTGATTTGCATTACTTTTCTGCTGGATATCCTTGCTCTAGAACTGAGTGTAAAAGGGTGGGCAGAGGATAAAAAGTCCGGATATGGAAGACAGATCTAGAGATAAAGGACAGGGAGAAACAGCCACAATAGAGGTAAACGTCCGGAGGTAAATAAACAGAGGCCGTCTGAGTGCAAAGACAGAGATGGTGAGGCAGGCATTCTCATTGAAGCTGGAAACAAGGTAAGGATGCCTGTTTGTTTTTTTTTCTCTTTAATCAACTTCATTATCTTTATATTTGAGGAATATGCTATATGTATAAAGCAGCCAAAGAAACTGTTAAAAATTCCCGAAACAGCCAACAGAATTTACCTGCAATATTCCATCCCAGTGATACCAAAGACACCTGTTTGGATTGTCAGCTTTTAACACAGTCCTGAGGTTCTAGCCAATGCCACACCGCAACAGAAAGGCAAAGGAGCAGAACTTTTTCTCTCTGCAGGCGGGATGACCATATATACTTTCCTCTTGCACTCACCTTTCTGGCCTGCAGGCCTGCACAAGAAGGCGGTACGGGGCCTCCTCTCTCCCAGGCACCTGTGATACTCCCGGCGAGGGGCGTCAGCAGCTCGGAGAACTAACCCCAGCCATCACCCCTGGCCTACACCGTCACCCCTGCATACCCCATCACCCCTGGCCTACACCGTCATCCCTGCCTACACCGTCACCCCTGGCCTACACCGTCACCCCTGCATACATCGTCACCCCTGGAAGAAACCACCCTTCTGGGCGGCGGGCTGGGCGCTTACCGACGGATGGCATTCGCGAACTCCGCAGCCAGCTCGCTGTCGCCGCACGCCGTCCGCAGTTCGGCCAGGGATAGGGCGGGGGAGGCGGCGTCCGGACACTCCTGAGGATGCAAAGCACCGGGTCAGGCCTGCGGCTGAGCCGAGGGCGCCGATGGCAGAGCGGGAGGTGAGCAGAGTGCAGGGCGGCCCTGGCCAGGTGCCCGCAGCGCACCCAGGCTGCCCCACGTCCAGAGCACTCACGGGGCGCCCAGGTCACACACACGAGTTCCCTCGTCTGACCACTGTGATGGCCCTCTGCAGTGGACACTGTCAGTATCCCCTCCTGGCCAAGGAGGAAACCAAGGCACAGGGAAGTGATGCTGTCCTGAGTTACTGCAAGGTCTTGGCAGAACCGAGATGCCCACTCAGGTCAGCGCTCCTGTCCCTCAGGAAAGACATGTGGGAAACACACATGCTTATGTGGTCCCTCCCCCCATCCCACACCCTCCGGGAAGAAAACCAATCTTCTCTGGATTCAGGGGCTTTACTGGGTTCAGGTAATCTAGAAAACCCAGGGAAAGGGGAAGAAAATGGAAGTACATCTTGGCATCAGACAGGAACTTTGACATCACTAAACCAACTTCTCCCGTTTTACAGATGAGGACACATAAGAGCCTTCAGAGAAGGCCTAAATCTGGCATGGAGCACAGTCCATTCATAACACCACAGCTGGACCCATTTGAGCGGCTCGCTGTCTGCATACAGACGGAGGGCAGCTGCTCTGCTGTGGAATAAGCAGAGGGGGACAGCGCTCATCTGATAATTTGCTCAGCAGACATTCCCTGAGGATTTACTACAACCCAGGCTCCAGAAGAAAAAGCTTGTGACCTGTTACTCGAGACAGAATGTAGACAGAAGGCTGCATCTCAATGGGTGAGCGCTCCAAGGAGTCAAGGAGTCAGGGCCAGAGTCCAGATGACGGGAGGCACCGGGGTGCCTCTGCCGCCCGCACAGACGCGGCACACCGCCCGGGGCTCTGGAGGACAGCACCGCGTCTGAGCCCTCCTCCCGCCCCCAGCTCTGCTCCCTTCCCTCCGCTCCACCTGGTGTCTCGCAGCCCTGAGCCGCCTCTGACCAGCTCGGCAATCGCTCCAGAGTCCAACACCCTCTGTGAGGACATCGACTCCCCCGCGGGGTTGACGTGTCTCCTTAAAGACAGGGCCAGCTTTGTTTCACTCAGCGCCGCTCACCGAAAATACCTAGTAATCTCTGCAGCATACAGACAAGAACTGAAAAAACCTAATGTGATTTGGTCAAGATGTGGGACCCAGCCTGTTGGCTGAAGGGAAGTTTTAAACCAAGCATGATACCCAACCACCTCCCTAACTCGAAGCAAGAATAGATGTTCTAGACTCCAGTCTGACTGGCCACCTGTTTTTATAAATGCCCACAGGGTAAGAATTGTGTTTCTATTTTTAAAATCAAGGGCAAGAAATCAAAGGACTATTTTATGATATGTAGGAGTCATATGAAATTCAAATTTCAATGTCTATAAATAAAGCATTGTTAACCTAGCCATGTGCCTCTGTGTCATGTTGTCACTTCCTTCGCAGTAAGGAAGAGACAATTTTGCAATGGCAGAGTTACATAGGTGTAACAGAGTCTGTATGACCCCAAAATCCTAAAATATTGACTATCTGGCTCCAGCCTCTGCTCCAGACTGCTTGCCTCATCTACCAACAGATAAGACCAAATGAATAGCCCAGAAGGGAGATATTATTCATAGAGTAAATGGATCTAATTTTTGAAAGACAAAATAATCAGCTTATTCTAATTTCATTACCTGAACAACACAGGGTACTTTTATAAAAGCTCTGTTCTCTAATGTAAAAAAATAAAAATAAATCATCTGGTCTCCGTCAAAGAGATTTCTGTTTTTTGGAGCCATTCCACAAAATACAGTGTTCCCCCAGTCAAAATAAATACTAAGAACTAGGGGAAAATGCTCAGCTCATGGGCCTCCTAAGAGCTTGGTAAGTCCACTTCCAGCCCACCCTAAGAGTACCCACGCAAACACAGGAGCTCTGCCCCACAGTGACGGCTCACAAACTCAAAGGCTGTGCACGGGTTCTGAAGCCGTTGCCACGGGACAGACAAGCCACGTCTGGGAGCCCGGATCCTCCCGGGTGAAGAAGCAGTGCTGCCCGCCCCGTGGTCAGACCCCTCAGGCACCAGCATGTGGTCTCAGGGCGCACCCACATGGTGACCTTTCCCAAGCTCAGACTGTGTCACGTCACTCCCTGCAAAAGCCCCTCTGTGAACCTTCCCCGTGCCCAGGACAGGTAGCTGGTGGGTCTCTCCAGCCAAGACACTGACCCCTCCTCCCCCTGGGCTTGGCCTGTGCTGCTCCATCGGCCCAGGGCAGACTTCCGGTCCTTCCTGGCCTCTTCATCGGGCTTGCACCCACTCTCCACTGGGTCTGCGTTCAGGAAACCTGCGCCTAACCTCCAAATCTGGATCGTGGGTCTGGCCTGTGGCCTCCCCTTGCACCGGACGTCCATCTTTGCACTCTGGATGTGCACTCTGGATGTCCTGTGGGATCATCTATTTGCCCATCGGTGTCCCCCACTGGAAGCTAAACTCCTGGAACTGCCTCCAGCATCTTGCCTGGACCAGATCACACCCATCACAGGAATGGATGACTGAGGAGCAGCAGGGCCTTGGGAGAGCAGCCTCGCTGGGCGCTGGAGCCCCAGCTCCCTGGGCAGCCTTGTAGGTGAGAGTGGGCAGAGGGCGGCTCTGGCCTCTGGAGCAGGCAGCATAGCTCTTAGCTGTTTAGGGGAACCATTCCCTGCCACAGAGCATCAGCAAGGGGCTTTCTTCTCAGGGACACTCCTCTGGTGAAGACACCTCCGCACCTGGGCCATGAGGGGCCACTCACTAGACCAGCAAGTCACTGCATGCCCACAGTCCTGGGCCACAGATAAACGGGTCAGGAGAAGCTGGCATTCATCAGGAACAGAAAATCGCATGCACAGAATTATAGCACCCTGCGATGAGGGATATTTTTCTTTAGGGTCTAGACTATTTTTTTTCTCCAATGCAGTATTTGGAATTATTCTGCAATAAAGGATGACGGAATAAGCTTGAATTCTAGAAAAAAAGACTTGAGGGTTAATGAAAGTGTGAGTTTGCAAGATGACGCCACTGCCAGCCCACACTCTGTGCTCCTTGGGGTAACTCAGGGCTCACCTTCCTCCTCCTCTGCCTCAGGCCACCTCCTGCCTTCCACCTTAAGGAAGTTGAGGAGAGGAGGAGGACCAGAGCCAGCCAGACTGGGGTTAAATCCTGATTCTGCCATTTACCAGCTGTGAGACACCCCGCCCCCCATTCTTTTAAACCTCTTTTTTCTCACGTAAATGGGGTAACTCTTAGGGGAGATGACAGTGTGGTGATCAGTACCACAGGGTCAACACCGATGATCACATGGGCCGGGGGAGGAGGCGGGGTGAGTACCCGCGTCCTGGGCCACTGCACGGGCCACTCCCTGGAGGAGACCACGATCTATGAGATGCTCTACCTGCTACAAAAAGTGAGGTTTGAAAAAGTGTGGACTTGGTTTCTTTGCACTCAAAATGTCACTGTCTTTCAGATCTCTAGAATGGCTGCAGTTGCTCTGCAAATAAGGAAGCTGAGGGCACTGAGAGTGAGGCTCTTCTGTGGGAGGGAAGGCTGAGCCCGGTCCCCGCCCCTACCTTGCCGGCCTCAGGCTCTGAGTGAGGGGAGGCTGAGCTGGCCCGCCCCTACCTTGCCGGCCTCAGGCTCTGAGCGAGGGAAGGCTGAGCTGGCCCGCCCCTACCTTGCCGGCCTCAGGCTCTGAGCGAGGGGAGGCTGAGCTGGCCCGCCCCTACCTTGCCGGCCTCAGGCTCTGAGCGAGGGGAGGCTGAGCTGGCCCGCCCCTACCTTGCCGGCCTCAGGCTCTGAGCGAGGGG